>NC_135533.1:205621106-206866451 GCF_045843805.1 Urocitellus parryii | reverse complement strand
GGGTGCCTTGATCTAATCCAGAGAACTTTTAAATATGTCAACTTGAAATTTTTAATTTATCTTTAAGACCCCAATAACCTGTCACAAGAAACACTACAACACTCAGTCCAAATTATCAAGAGGAATAGTTAAAGCATTCACACACACAGGATTGATCATGCAAAGGAGAAACACTTCACTGTCACATTTTCCTCTACTAAAAATTACAAAACCCACCTCAAGTGCCCACAGACAGAGCAACACACATGAATATTTTTCAGTAAAACAAAAAGAAATTGATCAATACAATATTTCAAGAGGGAAAAATGATTTGTAATACTTAATCCCTCCTGTCCCATGACACCAGTGGGCATTTACAAAGGTTTTTGGTCCAACATTTAGAAGAATTTAGAAAATCAGATAAAGTGAAAAACTATTGAATATCAGAGAAATCAGGAAGCTGAATGAAGGGAGTTGTTAAATGGTAGAGAGAGGTTGAAATCAGAGCAATGAATCTGCAGGAAATAAATGGAAGGTGGAAGCTTCACATTCCCAATCTCATCAGAAACCCCAACTCTGGCTCTGAGGTTTTGCTGCCTGCAGTCCTGAGCATGGGCTTCTGAACCCTCCTACAGTTTCCCTCCAAAGAGCCTTCTCAGGGCCCCCTTCACATCCTTATTCCTCAGGCTGTAGATGAAGGGGTTCAGCATGGGGGTGACCACGCTGTACATCACAGAGGCTGTTGAATTGGAGACTGAGCTCTGGGCTGCAGCAGAACTAAAGTACACACCCAGGCCTGTGCCATAAAATAAGAAGACCACGGAGAGGTGAGATGCACAGGTGGAGAAGGCTCTGTACTTGCTCTGAGCTGATGAGATTGAACGGATGGAGGACACGATCTTGGAGTAGGAGTAAAGGATGCCAGCGAGGGGGCCACCTCCCAGCAACACAGATGCAAAATTCATCACCAAATCATTCAGAAAGGTGTCAGAACAGGCAAGTCGGATCACCTGGTTACGTTCACAGAAAAAGTGGGGGACTTCTGAGTGTGTGCAGAAGGACAGTCGCAAAACCATTAAGCTCTGTAACAGGGCATGAAGGACACTCAGGATCCAGCACACCAGAACCAGCAAACCACAAAGCCTAGGATTCATGATGACAGTGTAGTGCAGAGGGTGGCAGATGGCCACATACCTGTCATAGGCCATCACAGCCAGGAGGAAGTTGTCCAACTCTACAAAAATAAAGAAAAAGCACATCTGGATAATGCATCCTGCGTAGGTAATGGCCTTGCTCTGTGTCTGGATGTTCACCAGCATCTTGGGGATGGTGGTGGAGATGAACCAGATGTCCACAAAGGACAGGTTGGAGAGGAAGAAGTACATGGGCGTGTGCAGGTGGGAGTCTGAGATGGTGGCCAGGATGATGAGCAGGTTCCCCAGCACAGTGACCAGGTACATGGAGAGGAACAGTCCAATGATGAGAGGCTGCAGTTCTGGGTCCTCTGAAAATCCCAGCAGAAGAAATTCTGAAATTCTTGTATTGTTCCCTGGTTCCATGTGGTGGATGTGCCTACAAAGAAAAAATAAATAATATGACCTCTTTTCACACATATAGACACCACTGATTTGATTGAAATGGAAGAATTTAGCCAGATCTGGTGGCACATACCTGTAATTCCATCTGCTTAGGAGGCTGAGGCAGGAGGAGTACAAACTCAAGGCCAGCCTCAGCAGAAAGACCTTATGCAACTTCATAGGACTCTGTTGCAAAATATAAAGGCCTGCAGTGTGGCTCAATGTGCCACTGGGTTCAATTTCCATTACCCCAAAAAGTAAATATATAAATAAATAAAAATTGGACAATTTATATCTTCCATCCAAGAAATTGATTTATATTTTGTTTCTAGGTCAGATCATCCTCAGACATCCCTAGTGCCATTACTGAGTAAGAATTTCTGTCTAACTAAGCTTTTATCCACAGCTCATGTTTTGTACACTTTTAGTAAGAAATTACTTCTTACCATGGAGGAGCACATGCAGAGTACTGGCCATGTTCCAGGCACAGGTGAAGCCTCTATAACCAAAGCTCCTACATCCCAATGATGGACAGAGCACATCCACACAGTGGCAAAGCACAGTCTACTGCATTTTGGTGCTAATCACATATCACATGTATTGGCAACTGTGCCCTCACTGAGTTATACACATCAACTCCATGTGGTCCTTTAAATATTAATTACAACTCAATACAGCTGTTTTAAAAAGAAATAATCACATAGCATGCCTGAGGGTGAAGCAAATATGAGAAAAACAAAAGCAGGTATAATGCAGATTAGAGGTTCTGTGTGTGTGTGTGTGTGTGTGTGTGTGTTTGTGTGTGTTGTGAACTCTTGGCCTTCTCTGTGTTTGCAAGTGCTCTACACTAACCAACATCCTGTGCCACTGGAGCTGCTATTTTCATGGTTTTCCAAACAAAAAGAAATTGTAAAAGAACTGAAAAAAATAAAAAGATGATATTTTAAAAATATCAGGATGAAATAATAATTAAATTGACAAAGACTTTTACACACTAGAATATAGCAGATAATGTTCCTATGAAATTGATGCAGGTGATAAGTGCTCAATTATTTCTTAAGAATGAATTTAGAATGATGTTCAGTGTGTGTGAATATTTCATATAACACAGCTAAATATCCATCTGATAGGAAAATACTAGATGGCAGAATAAATCCTTATAAAATGGCCATCTATCTCAGAGAAGATGAAGTTGATCTCCTAGCTCACACATTTACCAATAATAAGACAGATTAAAGACTTCAGTGTAAAAATGCAAAATACATTTGAGATGAAAATGTATTAGACAGTATATATAAAATCTACACTGAACGATTACATTGTAAGGCAAGAAACTCAGGTATAAAATGGTAAACACATATCATTAAATTCAATATGAAACTACTGAATAGTCAAAATTACCCCAACAGTCAGTGGAGGAACAGTAATTGTAACATACCTTGAAATGCTGATACTGGTAGAAAAATAGGCAGAGATCAATCCTAGGGAGATCAAAATGGTGATGATAAGATCAAAGATTAGCTCCAAGCTGTGAAGAAAACAGCAAGATATCACTTTCACACTCTTCTGCCTTGGAAAAGACCCTAAAGAGCCCTTAAACTGGTGTGATTGGCATTTTCAAACAGAAAAGAGGAACTCTCTGAGGTGGTGGGAGACAGGTGACCTAGAACCATGTCCTGGTGAGACAAGCTGCAGACAGGGATGAATGTTAAAGGTGAAAATATTCTCTTACCCAAGGCTTCTTAATGTTCTCACTGGCAACATTCTGGTATGATCACTCTTTGAGATAGGGCTATCCTGTACATTGTAGGACATTTAGAATCATCCCTGACCTCTCAGCAAAAAAAATCTTTGGACACCACTCAATGTCCCCTGGGGCACAAATATCACTCATGATTCAAAGTTAATTTCACTTTGAAATTAACAGTAGCAAAATATTTTTGCAGCAGTGATGTAATAGTAAATCAGTGTTAAAAAAAAATAAGAAAGGCAACCAAAAGTATGGGTATCACAGTCCTATTGTGAACTACTTGGCATTCTTTGAAATATCTAAAGTGCATTATGTTGGTTGATTTGAAGGAACTCAGTAGACATCTTTGAGGGAGAAGGGAAGAGGGGACAAGCTGGAAAAGACCCCAGCACTAAACAGAGGGAATGAATGCTGTGCACAGGAGCCTATTCCTGCATTTGTATAAAGGGTTATGAGCTTGTCAGGATGCAGAGTACAGGAAGAAAAGCTCAAAAATAAATAAGAACTTATATAAAACCAGAATTACAGTGTTAGTAAGCTTAGTGTAATTATTGATTTTATCTAATGCAATGAGTTTATGGATTTTTGTTTTGTTTCTAATTTGATATAATATCTCACATTGATTATTGACTTTTTTTTGCAAATGTCTAAAGGTGACACCTTTCTTTCTTTTTGGCTTTTAGCTTTTGTTTTTTTTTCCATTTTGTTTTGTTTTGTTTTTTTATTTTGCTTTGGGTCTTTTTGCAAGGCTGAAGTTAAACCCAGAAACTTTTGCATGATAAGCAACTGCTCTATGTACTTCAGCATGACCCTAGGTTTTTTTAACTGACACATAGCAGCTGTGCCCACTAGCAGGGCCTCATGTGATCATTCAATATCTGTGTGCAACATAGAATGCTCAAATCAGCGTCATTAGCACTTGTTCCTCCTAAACATTTATCATTTCCTTGTGTTCGAGACTTTCTCACATTTATGAAAAATGTGATACCAAACACTAGCATAGTGTTTTGTAACTAATATTACATTTTCTTCTTAGGGTTATAAAATTTTGGACATAAAAATGTGGGATAAATGGTTTTAGACTGCAACAATCCCACTGTGTGCTGGGACAGGGCATCCCTTCCTCCTGTGACTGCTGACTGCTGCAGTTATCAGGCCTCCCTGGCTCCTCCCAGTGCCTTTCCTGCTTCTGCTGACACCAGCCTACATTCTACTACACTGAGTCTTAAATTTCCTCCTATTTTTGATTAAAAATGCCCTCTATACTGGTTGACAGGCTTCCATGCCATTTTTCAATACACTCATTCAGCAGGCACTGATTGAAACCAAATGGAATGAAAAAATCTAAAACATCCATGGGAAAGATGTAAAATCTGAGTTGTTTAATGATATCAACAAGGGTTATGAATTCAAGACTACGCTACCAAATACGTAGAAAATAATACAAATGAACTGCTTATAGTGAAAATATGTAAAGTTTTAATATCTCTCATAAAAATATGTACATTTAAATAGGTTCAATAAAGATAAAATGAGCTTGTGTCAAGAGAGAAATAAGCATAAATATCTTTTAATGTCTAAAGGTAATCGCCTTTCTTAGCAATGCATCTGATCAGAAAAAGACAAAAGACAGTAATTAACACAGAGATGTGAAAACAAGATGGAAATGTATATCTCAGGTGATATAGCACTAGGGGTGCAGGAGAACCTCCAATACCTTTTTTTTATTTAAAAGGAGGACTGAAAAATAAAAATCTTAATCACCCACAGCTTGAGAACAAAACAGTGAGCAAGCAGATACAATCAATTGATAGACTAGAAAGTACAAAACTCACAAATTTTCAAACTGTCCCAATCAAAACATCTCTACCTACATGAAAATAGGCAGGCTGTGGAAGAAAAAAATCCAATAATCTCTTTAAAAGTCTGTATTGGAAAACAGTGCAGGGAGGACTCCTATCAAGTACATCACAGAGAAACCAACACAACCCTTTGCAACACACAGGAAATAGCTAACACACCACAGGGATCTTCAGCCTCACAGGTTTCAAATCATTCCACAGTAAAGCTATAGGCATATCTCTAATTGCCTGTAAATCATATTTTTCAATGTTACTATAGAGAAAACAGTACTTTAAATCGGTGCCCCATGAACTTTTGTGGTAAGATAATTTTTGCAAGATCTTACTCAGGAGTTTTGTAAATAATAAGCAACATAATCTGCATGACCAATGTGATTCTCCAACGTGAACAATCAAAAAAATTAGAAATTATACCCCATTTATGTATGATATATCAAAGTGCATAAATTCATTCTATTGCCATGTATAACTAATTAAAACAAATAAGATTTTAAGAACTTTAAAATGATTATATTGGAAACAGTGGGTGGGGGAGTCCTATCGAGTACACTATAGAGAACCTGGCAAAGCCCTTTGCAACACACTAAGAAACAGGTAACAAATAACAGGCATATTCAGCCCCAAAGATGTTCAAATCATTCTATGGTAATGCTCTAGGCATATCTCTATTCACCTGTAAAATTATATTTTTCAATGTTACTATAGAGAAAACAATACTTTAAAATTTAAGTCCCATGGACTTTTGTGGTAAGATATTTTTTGCAAGATTTTTACTCAGGATCTTTTTATTCCTCTACTCCTTTAATTGCAAAGATACTTGGACCTCTGTTCTTTCTCTGGGAGAACTGGACGCCTCCTCCAATCTTCTCTTCAGCCTCGGTTAGCTCCATTTCATGGTCAGCAGTGAACCCTGCGTTAACCAGTGCAATTTTCACTTCTCTGCTAAGTGTTTTGAATCAATGCAGCCTGTGAATAAATCATCCATCAGGACAGCAAGTGGCCACAGTAGCCCTGCTCTGGGTTAGCTCTGCCTGGATCTCCCCTGACCTCACCTAGAATCATGGGTTTCATTCTCTCTGCTACTCTCCTGCATTGTCCACTGGAATGAATGAATGAGCTCTCAGACTCACCTGGGGACCAGTTCTGGTAGGAAGGTTTCTCTGTGGAAGATCAAGGTCCTGCCTGGGTGAGCTTGATGGTGACTGAAGCTCTGTCCCCAGAAAACACAGCAGGAAGGAGTTGAGTGCTGGGCTCCTGGGCAGACTGAAGACCCCAAAGACACCTCCACGTCCTGTCCAGCACAGGCTGTGCACTGAGTGACCACATCAGAGCAGAGAGCCACAGCTCCCTATATCTGCTCATTGGCTCATTTCTCTCTTATTCCCCCGAGGGACACTGGCCTGGAAAGACAGGAAATTCTTCCTGCTAATTCTCTGTTCCCAAAAGACCCATTTATAGTCCAGTAAACTTAGTTTTTATTGTTCCTCCATGGATTCACGTGCTGCCTTCCAGAGGTCCAGTACCCTGATACTTCATCCCTCCTTTGACCAAAGTGTTTTCTAAGTCTGACTCTGATGAGCTCATATTGACTGGGGCTCATGTGTCTTCAAAGCATGGACCGGTGATTGGTAATAAGCTCTCATACCCCCAGAAAATAGTCATGCCCTCTTTAACAAGGATGAGCGTCATGTTCCTGTGGTCTAAAGCCTTGGGCATTACACTTCTTGCCTTCACGATCCCAACACGATCAGGAAATTTATACTTGTAACACAAGAGCTCCCACTAAGTCTCTCATTTTTGAAATATTTATTATGATGAGGTGGTTAGTATTTTGTTTTGTTTTGTTTCTGCACCATAGCCTAAGTTTAACACCTGATAGGAACTGGGCAATTTCACTCTTAGTGAAGTCCATTCTGTAAAGTCCACAAGTCCACTGAAGAAACTGTGCTGACAAATGTTAGACATCGAGTAGGGATTGGCCAGACATGGTAGCACACACCTGTAATCCCAGGCACTCAAGAGCCTGAAACAAGAAGATTATAGGTTCTAGGCCAGCCTCAAAATATACATATTTTTTATAAAGCATGAATGGGACCTTCATTCAAATTCTGGCATGATATTCCTAGTTCTCAAGCTCTGAGCCTGTACATCTCAACTAGAGATAATTTTCCTTGGCCATGTCAGAAGTGGGTGCCAATCAACTATAACACACAGGAGAGATACCTACCCCCTAAATGTCAGCAGAGAGGAGGTGATCCGAGCCAGTTCTAGACCAACTTCGTTATGCAGAAGAATTACCAGGGATACAAGTGCAAATTTCTGAGGCCGAAGGTCAACACTGGTCCCAGGAACTCTGCATTCTAGCAAGGCCAAGGTGCTCCAGTACTGCAGGTCCAGGTCTGTGGACCATGCTCTGAGTAGAAAGGCTGTGATGGTCTGTGGTAAGTCAGGGGTAGGTAGTTTAAGTCCTGTCCTGCCAATGTGGGATTTTTATTTGATTTTGAAAGTAAGTACATTCACTCCCTGGTACCACAAAAGAATAATAAGAATAACAATTGTTATTGTTATATTATTATATTATATTATTATGTTATTGTTATATTATATTGTTATTCTTATTGTTATTCTTATTATTCTTTTGTGGTACCAGGGAGTGAATCCACAGGTGGCCTAACACTGAGAAGTTTTGTTGGTTTGTTTGGTTTTTTGTTTTGTTTTTGTTTGTTTTGTTTTGTTTTTGTTTTGAGCCAAGATTTTGCTAACTTTCCCTGCCTGGGCTCAGAATTGCTGTCCTCCAGATTCAGCTTGGGATTCAAGTAGTTGGGATTAAAGGTGTGCACCACTATGCCCCACCAATAATTTATGCAAGGGATCTGGAATGAGAACTAATGTAAATCTGAAAAAAAAAAGAATATTTTTGTAGGCAGAATAATGATCTCGAAAAGAAGCATAGATCCTAACCCATAGAATTTTTGAATATGTTGGCTTATAAACAATTTTTCCAAGCTCCATTGATATGCTACACAATATACTTGCATAGTAAAGTAGAAATTATCAAGAAGAGCCTTTTTCTATTTTAAATATTTTTATTAGTGCATAAAAGTTGAACATAATACCTGGGCTCATTCTGACGAGTCACACATGCATGGAAAACAACGTGCTCCACTTCAGTCCCTGGTATTTTTCTTTTCCCTCCCTTCTTTCTTTGGCCACTTCCCTTTCCTCTACTTTACTCGTCTTCCTTCTATTATTTGTAGCTTTTAAAATTATTACTGTATAAAAATACATAAAGGTAAATTCATGGTGGTATATTCATATGTGCACATGGCATCAATTGGTCGATTTCATACAAACATTCTTCCCTTTTCAAGTACCGATACACAAGCAAATGATAATGAGCTCAGATGACCTTCTACTACAAGTTACAAAAATTGCCTTAGTTGTGAAAAGCAGGTTTTCCACAAAGACATGACCATGATTTCATACAGCAAAAGAACATTAACCATCACAATATATATCATGTTGGAAGACATAACTTACAAGATGTTTTTTGCAAACCCATGAGAGAAATGGGAATTTTTAAATATTTCTGGTTCACTATTTGTAATAACTTTTTAAAAATCAGAAAAACAAACCAAAAAAAGAATGTTGGCTTTCACAGAGTACAGTGAGCTTAGTAAATTTTGTTGGTTATAATTGTATAGAGAAGTCAAAATCAGATCATGGAAACTTCAGAAAATAAACAGCAGGGAGATGTCTCACATTCACAATTGAGTCAAAGAATCACAACTTTTGGCTCCGAGGCTTTGCTCCTGAAATCAACGGCACGTCCCACTGAAGGACCAGGGCAAGAGCCCCTGCTATACTTTTCTTCCAAAGAGACTTTTCAGAGCTCTCTTCACATCCTTATTCCTCAGACTGTAGATAAAGGGGTTCAGCATGGGGGTGATCGTAGTGTACATCAACGAGGCTGTTGCCTTGGAGTGTGAGCTCTGGGCTGCAGCAGAACTGAGATACACACCCAGGCCTGTGCCGTAAAATAGGGAGACAATGGACAGGTGAGACGCACAGGTGGAGAAGGCTTTGTACTTGCCCTGAGCTGACGAGATTGCTCGGATGGAGGAAGTTATCTTAGCATAGGAGTAAACGATGCCAGCGATGGGGCCAATAACCATCAGCACAAGTGCAGAATCCATCACCACCTCATTAAGGAAGGTGTCAGAACAGGCAAGTTGGACCACGTGATTAGGTTCACAGAAAAAGTGGGGGATTTCTAAGTGTGTGCAGAAGGACAGTCGCAACACCATTAAGCTTTGAAACAGGGCATGCAGGACACTCAGAATCCAGCACACCACAACCAGCAAACCACAGAGCCTGGGATTCATGATGACAGTGTAGTGCAGTGGGTGGCAGATGGCCACATACCTATCATAGGCCATCACAGCCAGGAGGAAGTTGTCCACTTCTATAAAAAACAAGAAAAAGCATATTTGTGTGATGCAACCTGCATAAGTAATGACCTTGCTCTGTGTCTGGATGTTCACCAGCATCTTGGGGATGGTGGTGGAAGTGAGGCAGATGTCCACAAAGGACAGGTTGGAGAGGAAGAAGTACATGGGCGTGTGCAGGTGGGAGTCTGAGATGGAGGCCAGGATGATGAGCAGGTTTCCCAGCACAGTGACCAGGTACATGGAGAGGAACAGCCCAAAGAAGAGGGGCTGCAGTTCTGGATCCTTTGAAAATCCCAGCAGAAGAAATTCTAAAACTCTTGTATTGTTTCTTGTTTCCATGTGATCCATGTGACTACTACAAGAAAAATAGATATAACTATTCTTCACACATATGGACACTACTGATATAGTTAAGTGTTGGCATTTATATTTTCCAATAAAGAAAATGAATTCTGTTTTGTTTCTGGGTCTGGTCATCCTAGGCATCCCTAGTACCATTACTGATTCGGAATTCCCGTCTCACTCTAACCTTTTCTGCAAGAGCTCATGCATTGAATAGTTTTAAGGAGAAATTACTTCTTACTATAGAGGAGTACATTTGGAGTGCCAGCCACATTCCAGGCACTGTACAGGTCTCAACAACAAAAACTCCTATATCCCAATAATGGGCAAAGAGCATATGTAGATAGTCAAATTACGGTTTATTTCCTCTTTCTTCTGGGGGTATGGCCTATATTTGCATATGCATACTTGCATTTCCATATGCATAACTCATCTTGTACATTTTAAATATATGTGGTCCTTTCAGTATTAATTATGCCTCAGCAAAGCTGTTAAAAAAGAAATTGTTGTATGTCATGCCATAAAAGAAAGGTGTCTAAGAAAACACTTCTTGCTTTCCTCCTCCACGCCCTTCTGCCAGGATATGGATGTTGCCTCACTTGGGGCCCAGAGTCAACCTTCTATAAACTAACACCTCTAACACCCATAAAACCATGAGCACTACATAAATTTTCCTCCTCTCAAATTGGTCTTTTGGTCATAGCAGCAAAATACCTGACAAAATACAGTGAATTAAAATAAACAAGCTGCCTATTACCTCTGATGGTTGAGTTGTCCTGTGTATTAAAACAACCACTTGGAACATATGAGGAACCACTTGGAACATATCCCCTAAGGACAGCACACATGCAAACACACTTAATACCACTACTACTCAGCCTCTGACCTTCTCACCACCTATTAGGTGACTTGTGTATACATTGCAAGCTGGATGGAGCAGACTATCCATCCCCTAATGCAGAAATGGTAGCCAGAAAGTCCATTTTGTAATCCTCCTTTGGACAATTAAACATGGGACTAAATTTTCTTAGATTCTGTTCTGCATTTAAAGACACACAGAGAGAGAGAGGGGGGGAAAGAAAGATGTCAATAAATACAGACAAGAAAATAGAGAAATGAAACGGACACAGGGGAAATGGTATAATAAGTCTCTCTCTCTCCCTGAGAGTCTAACAGGAAGGGAGCGCTCCCTTGATTCTGGTGGGATTCCAGCACAGGTTCCGTCTCCTGGAAGACCTGCAAAAATAAGGAAGGAGCAGGAGAAAATTACCCAAAGTCAAGAATAGTGGTGTCTTCATGGCTTCAAGTACACTACACAAAAATGATGGCAAGACAAAAACAATCAAGGGGAATAAACTAAAAACTCTCAAGAGATATATAAAAAGTACAACAAACATTTGTCATGCATTTGGATGAAAGAGAATATTCTGGTTTTTTCCAAAAGTTATTTGACCAATCAACTGTGAAATGGAAATGGTCACGGGATGATGAAGTAGATCCCTTTCTCACTTGGCTAATGAGGCATCTTTCATCTTTTCTGGGTTTTTTTTTCGGGGGGGGGGAGGGGCAGGCTTGGGGTCTTAATGTCTCATCTGGCAAATCCCATGGGTACACTCCAGCCCTTGTGATACAAGATCCAAATAGCAGAGACCTTGTGGATTTATTCACCTTTGTGTTTCCTGAATAGGATGCAAAGTTACATAACAACTAACTTTAAAAAATGAGACTTTTATTAATTCAAAGAATGCAATGAGGATGAAACCAGGTTCAATGCAGTCATTTCCAAAAAAAAAAAAAAAACATGCTATTAATCAAATGGAATGGAGCTTCAGACACTCACTGAGCAGGGCCACAGTGGGGCTCAATGGCAGAGCACTTGCCCAACACGCACCAGCCTCTGGGTTTGAACCCCTGCACCACAAACAAACAAAACAAAAAAAGAACTGGGAAAGGGTATCAAACGGCAAATTAATATATCAGTGTGAGTTAATAGTTAATTCCCAAAGACTTTGACACAGTGGACTATAACAGACAACGTTCCCTTGACATTGACAGGTGATAAACACTCAGTTATCCCATGAGTTTTGAGTGAATTGGGAATGAAGTCTGAGTGCATGTGAGCATTTCACATAACAAAGAGTTAAAAAACTATGCAGCAGCAAAGGATTACATGGTGAAATAAATGCATACAAAATGACCTTTTGTCTGGGAGAAGATGAAGCTGGTCTCCTACCTCACACATTTACCAATAATCAGACAGGTTAAAGACCTCAGGGAAAAAATACAAAATACATTTGAGTTGAACATCTGGACAGTATATATGAAATCTACAGTGAACAGCAAATCAGGCACAGGAACTCAACAGTAAGAAGATTGACAGACACATGTAACGAAATAAAACTCAAAACTCTTTAATGGTCAAAAAAAGTGTCCTGATCGTCAGTGGAGGAACAATAAGTGGAAAATGACTTGAAATGCTGATAATCTTGGGCAGATACTAACAACAGGGAGATCCAAATGGGGATGATAAGAATGCAGATTAGCTCCAAGACAGTTGTGCTTTAAGAAAACACCAAAATACCACTTTCTCACACTTCTGCCTGGAAAAAGACCCCAAAGAGCTCCTACACTGAAGGCATTGGAATTGTCAAACAGAAAAGAGGAAATCTCTGACGCGATGGAGGATCTGTGGCTTGGGACCATGCCTTGGAGAGACATTCTGCAGACAGGGATGGCCGCTAAAGGTGAAGATATGCTTTTACCCAAGGCTGCTCCATCTCCTCACCTACAACATCTGGCCACATTATTCTCCCAGGTGGAGGCTGTCCTGTGCATTGCAGGATGTTTAGCAGTACCCCCCAAGCTCTCATGACCCCTCCCCTGTTGGACAACAAAGAAAAACCTCTCTGGACATTGCTCAGTGTCCCCTGGGGGACAAATATCACACATGGTGAGAACCACTCTTTGAAATCAACAATAGCAAAGTACATTTTCAGCATTGATATAATAGTAAATTAGTGAAAAAATAGGGAAGACCACCCAAAAGACTTCTTCCTTCGATGTAACATTATACTAAAATCTACATTATCCAGCCTCCCATTTCCCCTCGCCCTACCTTTCCTAACCTTGGCTGACCACCATGCTGCATGCCCTTAAACTAACCTTTACATATTTTCAACATTTGATTAAAAATGCACTCTTGGTACATATTGTTGGGGTTCCGTACAATATGTCAACATATTCATTCAGCAGGCACTGACTGAAAGAAAATCTAAAATACCTAGAACAAAGAAATAAAATAGGAATTATTTAATAAAATCAACATGAGTTACTTATTCAATATTAATTTGTCAAACACCTGGAAATAATAGAAAAATGAAGGATGACCCTGTAATATGGACTCAGGTATTAATATGTAAAGTTTCATTATCTATAATACAAATACATATGAATTAAACTATGCTCACTAAAGTGATGGTAAATCAAAAAGGAAATAAGCATGATTACCTTCCACATGGTGGCTAAAAGTGACAACTTTCTAAATAATGTATCTTATCTCCAAAAGACCCAGTAAGCAATTAAAGATGTGAAAATGAGGTGGTTAACATCAAATTTGGCTTAGCAATAAATGTGTGCACAAGAATGCTCGATATTTTTTTGATTTAAAGCAAGGACTCAAAATGAAGAATATTAAATTAATCATTTAATGCTTTCAGAAAAAAGAACAATGTGCAAACAAGTTGCAACCAATTGATACATTAGACCCTACAAAATTCATAAGTTTTCACACACTCCCCACAAATATATTTCTACCTACATTAAAAAAAAATAAATAGCCAACAGGCAGTGTGTGAATACACTGTTTTAAGAAATACATTAAAAAGCAGGGAACACATGCCCCCACCAAGTGCACAATAAAACAGTTGCATAAACACTTTGCAATGTACAAGCAACTGGCTACCAGACCCAGAGATGTTCAGCCTCACAGGTGCTCAAACCATTGCAAAGGAAAGCTATTACACGTACTTTAACTCACTTGTGAAATAATATTTTTTGTGTAAATACTCAGAAAAATGATACGTTAAAATGTGTGTCCCATGAACTTTTGAAGGAAGATCATTTTTCTAAGAACCTTACTCAGGATCTTTGCCAACAATACACAAACATAGTCAAATATTTCTCATCTTAAAAGCAAACACACCCAAAAGATACCCTAACCTAACTTCTTGTCCCTTCACAATTAAAGCCTATTCTTCTTCTCTCTTAATTGCAAAGATCCTTGGACCTCTGTTCTTTCACTTGGAAAACTGGACACCTCCTCCCATCTTCTCTTCAACCTCTGAGAGCTCTATTTCATGGTCAGCAGTGAACCCTGTGTTAACAAGTGCAATATTCACTTCTCAGCTACGTGTTCTGAATCAATGCAGCCTGTGAATAAATCACCCGTCAGGACAGCAAGTGGCCACAGCAGCCCTGCTCTGGGCTAGCTCAGCCTGGCTCTCCACTGACCTCAGCTATAGAGTCTGGGGCTCCATTCTCTCTGCTGCTCTCCTGCAGTGTCCACTGAGCTCCCAGACTCACCTGGAGACCAGCTCTGGGAGGAAAGTCTCTCTGTGGAAGTTCAGGGCCCTGCCTGGGTGGGCTTGATGGTGACTGAAGCTCTGTCCCCAGAAAACACAGCAGGAAGGAGTCAAGTGCTAGGCTCCTGGGCAGACTGAAGACCTCAAAGACACCTCCACGTCCTGTCCAGCACAGAGCTGTGCACTGAGGGACCACATCAGAGCAGAGAGCCACAGCTCCCTATATCTGCTCATTAGCTCATTTTCCTCTTATTCCCCTGAGGGACACTGGCCTGGAAAGACAGGAAATTCTTCCTGCTGATTCTCTGTTCCCAGGAGACCCATTTATATCCCAGGGAACCTAGTTTTTATTGCTCCACCATGGACCCACCTGCCTTCCAGAGGTCCAGCCTCCTGGCACTTCATCACTGCTTTGACGGAAAGTGTTTTCTGAGTCTCACGCTGATGAGCTCACCTAGGTTTGAGCTCACGGATCTTGAGAGCCCAGATCTGTGTTGGATACAAAGCACCTGATATCAATAGTCAGGCCTCCTCTAACAAGGGGGAGAATTGTTTTCCCCTGGTGGAAAGCCTCGGCCATTACTCTTCTTACCTTCATGATCCCAACACATCAGGAAATTTATACTTATAACACAAGTGAAGAGCTCCCATTAAGTCTGTCATTTTGAGATATTTATTAAGACGAGATGGTTAGTTTGTTTGATTTTACACACCGTAGCCTAATGCTGACACCTGATAGGACCTGGGAAATTTCACTTTTACTGAAGTCTATTCTATGAAGTCTGTTTTATGTGTTAGTACAATTATGAACTACATCTCCACTGCAGAAACAGGGCTGACAAATATCTGACATCAGGTAGGGACTGGCCAGACAAGGTGGCACACACCTGTCATCTCAGCCACTCCAGAGACCAAGGCAGAAAGATTATAATTTCTAGGCCATCCTCAGCAATTTTTACAGTCCCAGTCTCAAAATACAGATATTTTTAATAGTGTAGGAGTGGGATCTTCACTCGAATTCTGGCATGATATTTCCAGTTCTCAAGCTCTGAGCCTGTCGTTCTCAACGAGAGATATTTCTCCTTGACAATGTCAGAAACGGGTGCCAATCAATCATGATGCACAGGAGAGATCCCTGTCCCCAAATGTCAGCAGAGAGGAGGTGATCCAAGCCAGGTCTAGACCAACTTAGTTATGCAGAAGAATTACCAGGGATGCAAGTCCAAATGTGAATTCTGAGGCCATAGGTCAACTCTGGTCCCAGGAACTCGGCATTCTAGCATGACCGAGGTGCTCTTGTGTGGCAGGTCCAGGCCTGTGGACCGTTTTTTGCATAGAAAGGCTGTGATGGTCTGTGAGAGTCAGGAGTAGGTAGGTTCAACTCCTCTCCTCCCAAAGTGGGCCTTGGATGTGATTTCAAAAGGCAGTGTACTCACTCACTTTATCAACTGTAACATTTCTGTTTTGACATTGCTAGTATTGTTATTATTTTGTGGTAGCCAACGTCTTGCTAACATTCCCTGCCTGGGCTCCCTATGGTTTCAACCTGGGATTCAAGTAGTTGGGATAAAGGTGTGCACCACTTTGCCTGGTGAATAACTTATGGGGATCTAGATTCTAATCCATAGAACTTTTGAACATATCAGCGTAAAAACAATTTTTCCAAACCCCAATGATCTGTTATTAAGTACACTTGAATATTAAAGTAAAATTATCAAGAACTCTTTTCTTTTTCAAATATTTTATTAGTGCATAGAAGTTGTGCATGACACCTGGGTTCATTCTGACATGACACATATGCATGGAAGACAATTTGTTCCACTTCAGCCCCTGCTGTTTTCCCTCCCCTCCCTCCTTTCCTGCTTCCTTTTCCTCTACTTTAATTGGTCTTCCTTCTATTATTTGTAGCTGTTTAAACTATTTCTAGATAAAGGTGACATTCACAGTGGCATGTTCATATGTACACACAGCATAAATTCACCAGCTTCATTCCACCATTCCTCCCTTCACAAGTACTGACATACAAACAAATGATAAAGCAAACTGTGACCTCAGATGATCTTCTATTATAAGTTGCAAGAATTTCCTGAGTTCTGAAGAACAGGTTTTTCCACAGAGACATGACTATGTTTTCATAGAGGTAAAGAAACATTAATCAACACACATATGTCATGTAGGAAGACATTAAATAGATTTTTTTTGCTAACCCATGAGAGAAATGGGAACTTTTAAATATTTCTGATATGTTGTTTGGGATAACTTTTGGAATAAATTTATAAAATCAAGACAACAAAGCAAAAAAATTGTTGGATTTTAGAGCATGCAGGAGGTTAATAAAGTGAATTGGATATCCCTGTATAGAGAGGTTGAATTCCATGAAACTTCAGAAAATAAATAGAAGGGAGATGTTTCACACTCACAATCTAATCAAAGAATCACAACTTGTGGCTCTGAGGGTTTTCTCCTGCAACCAAAGTCAGGTCCTACTGAAGCCCCAGGGCAAGAGGACCTTCTATAGTTACCCTCCAAAAAGATTTTTCAGAGATTTTTTTATGTCTTTATTCCTCAGACTGTAGATGAAGGGGTTCAGCATGGGGGTGACCACAGTGTACATCACCGAGGCTGTTGCACTGGAGTGTGAGCTCTGGGTTATTGCAGAACTCAGGTACACACCCAGGCCTGTGCCATAAAATAAGGAGACAATGGACAGGTGAGATGCACAGGTGGAGAAGGCTTTGTATTTGCCCCGAGCTGATGAGATTGCACGGATGGAGGACACGATCTTGGAGTAGGAGTACAGGATGCCAATGAGGGCAATAGAAGCCAACAACAGGGCAGTAAAATCCATCAATTTGTCATTAAGAAAGGTGTCAGAACAGGCAAGTTGAACCACATGATTAGGTTCACAGAAAAAGTGGGGTATTTCTATGTCTCTGCAGAAGGACAGTCGCAACACCATTAAGCTATGTAACAAGGCATGCAGGACACTCAGGATCCAGCACACTAGAACCAGCAAACCACAGAGCCTGGGATTCATGATGACAGTGTAGTGCAGTGGGTGGCAGATGGCCACAAACCTGTCATAGGCCATCACAGCCAGGAGGAAGTTGTCCAACTCTGCAAAAACCAAAAAGAAGCTCATCTGGGTGATGCAACTTTTGTAGGTAATGACCTTGCTCTGTGTCTGGATGTTTGCCAGCATCTTGGGGACGGTGGTGGAGGTGAAGCAGGTGTCCACAAAGGACAGGTTGGAGAGGAAGAAGTACATGGGCGTGTGCAGGTGGGAGTCTGAGATGGTGACCAGGATGATAAGCAGGTTCCCCAGCACAGTGACCAGGTACATGGACAGGAAAAGGCCAAAGATGAGAGGCTGCAGTTCTGGGTCCTCTGAAAATCCCAAAAGACAGAATTCTGATACTCTTGTATTGTTTTCTGGTTCCATGGAGTGGATATAACTACCAGAAAGAGAAAAATAACATATGAACACACAGATGAACACTGCTGATATGGTTAAAATGTTACCTTTTATATTTCCTTCCAGGACTGGATTTCTACACTTTGCTTGTGGATTTGTCCTCTTAGGACATTCCTGGAGCCATTACTGATGAAGAACTCCTGTCCTGCTCTGATCCTTCTCTCTAGGAGGTACATTTATTCCGTACTCTTCCAGAGAGTACTGAATAACAAAAGCTCCTACATCCCAATAATGGGCAAAGAATTATATGCAGATAAGTAAATCATAATCTGTTGCCTTTTTTGCATATTCTTGCACATGTGTAAACTCTCCAGATTGTACACATTAAACACGAGTGGTTCTTTGAATATTAATTATGCCTCAAGAAAGCTGTTTAAAAAAACAATCTTATAGCATGTCTGATGGTGAAGAGACATGAAGGACATGAAGCAGTGCTGGTGATGAAACCCAGGGCTTCCTGTGTTGTGAGCAGGTGCTCTACCATGGATATGCACCCCCAAGACCTAGTGCTGCTATTTTTTAAGGGTGTCCAGGTAAGATCAGCAGAGAATGTAACATTGGAACAGAGACCTCAAGAGGGTGGTTCAGGAGGCAGGAGGTCATCTGCTGAGGTTTAGCAGAGATAATAGTCAGTGCAAAGGGCCTGAGACAGGAACTTGTTTCAGGTGTTCAAGGGCCTCAAAGAGCCACTGTGAAGAGGCCAATAAAAAAGAGGTATGTATGTGTAAGGTTTTTCATACCCAAGTGTCTTTATATAAATAGCTTTATAATTGGCTACCTGATGATAAAAAAATATTGCTCATTTACATTGCATCTTATATTTTGATAACACATTTTAAACTTTCACTGAATTTGTATGTAACTCTCAAAAAAAGAGGAGGAGTGACACGGTATGGTGTCAGAGGGCACTGAGGAATGAGGTGGTCCCTCTGCGGGGCTGAAACTTCCAGACACCAAGTGACCTTCATCCCCATTATGTAAACTGTTAATCTTGTTGAAAGGCAGCCTGGGAAATGAAATGGACAGGCTACTTATGCCACCAACGGTCACATCATAGGAATCACCTTGGAATAGGAGTCCAGTGCCCTGCCCCGAGGATGGTGCATACATACACACACACACACACACCACGTCACCGCTGTGTCCTTTGACTTCATCACTCTGTTAGGCTCCTAGTGTATACAGTGCAAGCTGGCCAGATCCCTGAAGCAGAAATGGCAGCCAGGTCGTCCTTCCCATAAACCTCCTGTTGAGAAGTAAAGATGGAGAAAATACTGTTACAGTTTGCTAGATGACGCTCTGCATTTTAAGAACATGAGGGAGGGGGTGGGAGAGAGAGAGAGAAAGAGAAACCCCAACAAATACAGAGAAGAATAGAGAAATGAAGTGGGCATTGGTGGCTGGGGAACAAGGCAATGACCTCGGAAGGCCCCTGAGAGACTGAAAGGAAGAAAATGCTCCTTGATTCTGGCTCCAGCCCAGGGCCCAGCCCCTGCAGTTCCTGCAAAACTAAGAAAAGAGAAAGAAATGTATCCAACGTCAAAAGTAGTGATGTATTTATGGGTTCCATACCTTATAGAAATATGACCCCACAACAAAAATGACCAAAGGTAACAAGTTAACAATTCCTCAAAGGATATATGCAAGGGAACACAAGTTCACCATAGTTTACATGGAACTGAAGAATCTGGTTTTCCTGCAGGTGTCCCCTATTTGACTGGTTTGGAAATGACCCAAATGGGCGAGCTGGGCCCCTTTCTTGCTTTGCTCATGTGGTATCTTTTCTTGGTTACTCTTGGGTTTAGGGATTTAATCTCTCTTTCTAATTTTTTTAAAATCCTATAGGTACCTCCAGCCCTGGTTCTGCTCCTTGTCCAACCTGAAAATGTGGTGACAACTCCACCCTGATCTGTCCTAATGTGATGCTGAGGGCACTGTGCCGTGACATGTATATACTGCCATCATCAATCTATGCTCCTGTCATTCAAGATGCAAATCAGAGACACGCCCCTTGGTGACCTTTCCATTTTCAGAAAGGTTTGCAAAGTTAGATTCAGTGACACAAACAAGTGTAAGAAAGTGAGAGACTGAGTGTAAATACAAGGAGGGTGAAGCCCGACTCACCAGGGTTGTTTCCAAAGAACAGTGTTAAGAAAAACTGAATGGAGCCCCCAAAATGAACTAAACCAGGGGTTGGGGGTGAAGCTCTGTGGTGGGAAACCTGCCTCACATGGGGGGGGGCTGGATCCTCTGCACTTCAGAAGAATAAAAAGTAACAATTAACTGACACCAAACAGAACAGCAAAACGTTCAGGATTTAAAGGTGGGTTAATAGTTACCTGGACTAAGGCTTTGACATCTTAGAATATGGCCTAGAATGCTCCTGTGATACTCTGGCAGGTACTGAATGCTCTGTTATCACTTGGGAAATGAATCAGGATTGAGTCTGAGTGTATGTGGATATTGCATCTAAGACAAAGTTAGTGAGAAAAGTTAGATTGTGGAATAAAAGTTTAGATAAATGGCTGAATGGAAGAAAATAACGTTGGACCCCTCCCTCATACATGTTAACAATAATCAGAGAAGTTAAAGACCTCAGTGCAAAAAAAAATACGAAATTCACTTTAACTAAACATCTAAAATTATGTGTAAAATCTCCAGTGAGCAAATTCATTAAGGCAAGAAACTCAGGAGTAAGACCAACATAGGACACTAAATAAAATAGACATTTTTATGATCAAATGTATCATCCCAAAAGTCAAGGAAGAAACAATAGTTTGTAAAAATCAGTCAAAAATATTAACACTGGTAGAAAAATGGGCTGGTAACAATAATAGGGAAATCAAAATGTTGATGAAATATACAAATATTTGCCAAAAGTCAGTAAAAGTTCAAGAAAACAAGAATTATTTTTTTCACATCCTCCAGCCACAGAAGATCTGTTCCACTGATGGGGGTTGGGATTTTTAAATAGAAGAAAAGGGAAACCCTAATTTGGTGGCAGAAATGTGCCCTTATGACAGGTACTGGGAACAATCTGAAGACAGCCATAAATAGTAAAAGTGCAAGTACCTTTAACTCAAGGTCTCTCCATCTCTCCAATATTGACATCTGGGACAAGTGATTCTTTGAGGTGGGGGCTGTCCTGTGCATTGTGGGATGGTGAGCAGCGTCCCTGACCTCTCATGACCCCTCCCCTGTATGAAAACCGAAAATGTCTCCACTCCTTGCTCAGTGTCCCCCAGGGGACAAGTAACACTCCTGGTTGAGAAGCACTCTTTGAACTTAACAATAGCAACATATTTTTGCAGCATTGGTATAATAGCAAATTAATGAGAAAGACTATGAAAGTCCATCAAAAATATGAGTACAACAGCCTCATTGTGCAAGATGGCACATCCTTTGAAATGTCTGACTTGTGTGATGTTAGATGATTTGCAAAAAGATGATAGAAATGATTGAGTGAGGAGGGAAGGAGGGATAACTTAGAAAGCATTCCGCACTAAATACCCAGAGCATTGACAATGGGCACAGGATCTCATCCATACATTTGTATTAAAGGTGTATGTGAGTGTAGGCAGGCCTAATAGAGAGAGGAAATGTGTTAAATAAACTGAGAACTGATACAATGGAGAAGGACGGCATTGATTAAATTAGTATAAAAGTAGCAGTTTTTTTCTTTAAAGTAATGAGTTTGTGGATTTTATTTTTTTATTTTATACTACATCACATCAATTATTTTTTTATGTTGGGTTTCTGTTTCGGCATTTTGTCTTCTTTTGCAGTGCTGGGGACCAAACCCAGGGCTTGCACATGCGAGGCAATTGCTCTACCACTGAAGAACATTCTCAGGACAGTTCTCTTTTTTTATTGACACATAACAGATATACAGGTACCTGGAGGAGTGTGGTAATTAAATACGTGTACACACATGCAATTCTAAAACCAGGTAATGATCATTTCCCCTTCCTTAAACATTTATCAATTTTTTTGTGTTAAGAAACTTCAAAATCCTTTCTTCTAATTCTTTATGAAAATATACAATCAAAAACTCACCTAGCCTTTTGTAAGTAATTTTATGATTTTATGATAAAGATCATGGACATAAAGATTCCTTGTTCTGACCTGTAATCCTCCTCCTGCTTCATACCTCACCAGGACTTATTCCTCCTGTGTATCTGTGTACAGGTGCCCACTGTGCAACCTCCCTCTCTCCCTTCTCATCCTACTCTTCCTGATTTCCGTGACCATCATTCTACCCTTGATGATTTTTTTAAATAGTCTCTAATTTATTAGCATGAACTTATGACCCTGTTAACAGGTCATTTCAATACACGTATGCAGCATTCACTGATTGAAATAAAATTGAAGGAAAATATAAAACATCTAGAAGAAAAGACATAATATAGGAATTACTTAATGATATCAACCTGGGTTACTAATTCAAGACTAAACTGCCATAGACTTGGAAATAACAGTATTCTGAAATCCATGAAGGTAACAGTATCTAAAGTTTTAATTTGCCTCATATAAAAATATGTACTCAGCCAGCCACTGTGGCACACGCCTGTAATCCCAGTTGCCTGGGAGGCTGAAACAGGAGAATCGTTGAATTCAAAGCCAGCCTCAGCAACAGCAGGCACTAAGCAACCCAGTGAGACCCTGTCTCTAAATAAAATACAAAATAGAGCTGGGGATGTGGCTCAGTGGTCGAGTGCCTCTGAGTTCAATTCCCAGTACCAAAATACATATGGGTGTGTGTGTGTGTGTGTGTGCGCGCGCGCGCACGTGCGCTGAATACCCTTCCTAACAACGGAATGAGCTTTAATCATATGGGAAAGAAGCATGAATGCCTTCCCAATGAGGGCTGAAAGTTTTGCCTAAGAAAGCTTTCTAATCAGAAAAAGCCAAAACACAATAAGCAATAACAGAGATGTGAAAACAAATTGAAAATATTAGCAGTAATGTGCACAAGAACCTTCATGATCTTTCTTATTTAAAGAAAGGATCCACAAGTAAAAAATATTAAATTAATAATTAAATTAATACCTCAACTTTTTCAGGAAAAAAAGCAATGCGCATACATAATATGATTGATAGATTTGGCACACAAAATTCACAAATCCTTACACGTTCCCCACAAATATCCCTATACATGCATGAAAAAAACTAAATGGGAAACAGGCAGTTTGTGAAAGAAAAAAAAAATCTTCAATACTTTGCAAGAATATTGCAAAAGGCAGTGGGAGGGAGCTAATTTTTCCACCTCCACATACAAGGGCATGACTTGCTTAGACACTTGGCCATACAGCAGTAACTGGCTACCAAACCACAGATACATTCAGCCTCACAGGTATTCAAATCACTTCAAAGTAAAGACAGTAGGCATCTCTCTGTTGACCCATGAAGTCATGTTCTTTAATGTGAATGCTCCAGGACAGAAATAATACTCTAAAAAATATTTGAACTCCTGTTCTCCTGAACTTTTTCTGCAAGATAATATTTGTAAGCTCAGGATCTTTGTCAGCAATATATAAGCATAATCAAGTGTGTCAACTTTATCTCATCCTAAACACAAACACAATAGAGTTCTAACTTCACTTCATGTCCCTCCACAGTTAATCCCTATCCTCTCTCTTCCCCTTCATTGCAAAGATCCTTGGACCTCTGTTCTTTCTCTGGGAGCACTGGACGCCTCCCTCCCATCTCTTCAGCCTCTATTAGCACCATTTCATAGTGAAAATGAACTACATTAATCAGCCCAATGTTCACTTCTCATATAAGCATTAAATGAGAAGTTATGCAAAATTATGACAAAATCATCAGGACAGCAAGTGGCCACAGCACCCCTGCTCTGGGCTAGCTCAGCCTGGCTCTCCCCTGACCTCAGCTATAGAGTCTTGGGTTCCATTCTCTCTGCTGCTCTCTTGCAGTGTCCACTGAGCTCTCAGACTCACCTGGAGACCAGCTCTGAGAGGAAGGTCTCCCTGTGGAGGTGCAAGCTCCTGCCTGGGTGGGCTTAATGGTGACTGAAGCTCTGTCCCCAGAAAACACAGCAGGAAGGAGTCAAGGGCCAGGTCCATAGGCAGACGAAAGAGCTCAAAGACACCTCCACGTCCTGTCCGGCGCAGGGCTGTGCACTGAGGGACCACATCAGAGCAGAGAGCCACAGCTCCCTATATCTGCTCATTAGCTCATTTCCCTCTTGTTCCCCCAAGGGACACTGGCCTGGAAAGACAGGAAATTCTTCCCACTGATTCTCTGTTCCCAGGAGACCCATTTTTAGTCCAGTGAACCTAGATTTTGTTTCTTCATGGACCCACCCGCCTTACAGAGGTCCAGCTTCCTCGCAAAAGATTGAGCTCATCTTGATTGGATCTCATGGGTCTTGAGAGCAGTATCTGTAGTGGGTACCCCTAAAATTTGTCATCCCCTCTTTTTTATTCTAATTTGTTATATATGACAGCAGAATGCATTACAATTCATATTATACATATAGAGCACAATTTTTATATCTCTGGTTGTATACAAAGCACAGTCACAGCATTTGTGTCTTCATGCATGTACTTAGGGTAATGATGACCATCTCATGCCACCGTCTTTCCTATCCACATGTGCCCTCCCTTCCCCTCCCTCCCCTTTATCTAGAGTTTGTCTAATCCTCCCATGCTCCACACCAACCCCATTATGAATCAACTTCCTTATATCAGAGAAAACATTTGGCATTTGATTTTTAGGGATTGACTAACTTCACTTAGCATTGTTTTCTCCAACTCATCCATTTACCTGCAAATGCAATGATTTTATTCTATTTTTTAATTTTTTTGTAGTTGTAGATGGACAGAATGCCTTTATCTATTTGTTTATTTTTTTATGTGGTGCTAAGGATTGAACCCAGTGTCTCATGCATGCTAAGCAAGCCCTCTGCCACTGAACTACAGCCCCAGCCCGGATTTTGCTCTTGTTTAATGCTTAATAGTATTCCATTGTGTATATATACCACATTTTTTTATCCATTCATCAATTGATGGGCATCTTGATTCCACAGTCCATGTGAGTGGTATGTTTTTTCTCAACCTTTCACTTCAGTCTGTGGATATCTTTCCTATGAGATGAGTCTCTTGGAGGCAACATATTGTTGGGTCTTCTTTTAATCCAATCTGCCAGTCTATGTCTTTGGATTGGTGAGTTTATGCCATTAACATTAATGGTTATTATGGAGTCATGATTTGTATTCCCAGTCATTTTTGTTTATTTTTGATATTTGACTTGGTTTCTCCCCTGATTAGTTTTTTTCTTTAATGTAATACCTCCCTCTGCTGCTTTTCATTGTTGTTTTCATTTCCTCTTCATGGAATATTTTACCAAGGATGTTCTGTAGTGCAGGCTTTCAAGTTGTAAATTCTTTTAACTTTTGTTTATCGTGGAGGGTTTTTATTTCATCATCAAATCTAAAGCTTAATTTTGCTGGATATAAGATTCTTGGTTGGCATCTATTTCTTTCAGAGCTTGGTATATGTTGTTCCACAATCTTCTGGCTTTGAGGGTCTAGGTTGAAAAATCTGCTGAGATACAAATTGATCTCCCTCTATATGTGATCTGATTCCTCTCCCTTGCAGCCTTTAAGATTCTATCCTTATTCTGTATGCTAGGCATTTTCATTATAATGTGCCTTGGTGAAGATCTGTTGTAATTTTGTACATTTGGTGTCCTATAAGCCTCTTGTATTTGATTTTCCCAATTCATTTTTCATGTTTGGGAAATTTTCTGATATTGTCTCCTTGAAGAGATTGTGCATTCCTTTGGTTTGAAACTCTGTGCCTTCCTCTATCCCAATAACTCTTAGATATGGTCTTTTGATGCTGTCCTATAATTCTTGGATTGGAATTATGGAACAATGGTTCTAGTTCTCAAACTATTTTTCCCAGCTAAAGATATTTTTCATCTGGGGATATTTGGCAATGTCTGAAGGGTGGTACTGACCATCACAATGTACAGGACAAGTCCCAACACAAATAATCATTCTGTCCCCAGATGTCAACAGTGAAAAATAGGTTTTAGATCAATTTCCCCATGCATAAGAACTGCCAAGTATTCAAGTTCAAATGTGAATTCTGAGGCCATAGTTCTGCTATACATCCAGAGGCTCAGCATCCTAATGACATCCCTGGTGGTATTAGGGTTAGAGGACCAGGTCCATAGGCCACTCTGAGTAGCAAGCCTAGGATCCTGTGTTAGCATCAGGCTGCAGCTCAGTGGTAGAGCATTAGCCTAGCATGTGCAAGCCCCTGGGTTCCAACCCCAGCACCCAAAATGGAAAAAATCTGAAGTGTGGGTGGTCCTAGGTCTTCTCCACCATGAGTCATCTTTGCATGTCATTTTGAAAGAAAATTGTATTCCTTGCTCTCAAGGATGTCCCAGATTTTGTTTTCAATTGTTTTTATAAAGGGCCTTAGGTGACATTAGCTAATATACTTTTGAAAAAGACTTTGAAGCAGAAAGAATATTGGGTCTCCAAAAGAAGTTCTATTACATGTGAACCTTCTCTGTTTCTGTGTATTCAACTTTGTTTTTAAATTCCACGTAGGAGAGAAATCATGGAGTATTTCTCTTTCTGGATCTGACTTGTTTCATTCATCATAATGTCTTTCAGTTTTTAGTCTGTTCTTCCAGTTTCTTGAAATGGGACATTAGGTTATTTGAGACCTTTGCTTTTTTAATGTAGGTGTTTATTGTTTGATGATACAAATTTTAGAAATTTTCACACATTTCCTTACACAAACATTTCTACATATAGATGCATACTGGAACTAAGCAACAGCATCAAAGGGGTGAAAAGTCCTAATTTTTTCTATGAAAGAGTGCAATAATGTTACATAGGAATCAAAATACTCTAACCCCAATGCAAAAAAAAGTAAAAGATTGCAGACAATTTGCAAGAGAGAAATTCAATGGCTAACAAGCCCACACATGTTTTCAACCTCACAGGTCATACATGATGTAATTGCAAAGTAGAGCTCTCTAGCACATCCTTTTTCACCTAATAATTAATAAAATCTTTCATGTGAATACCTAGTGTGAGAAAAGATACAATGAAATCTATGTCTCATGAACTGGTATCACAAGGTAGTATTTCCAAGCATTCTCTTGGTCTGGAACTTTCTTGTCAGTATGGAAACATAGTCAAATATACCCTGTCTTTAAAATTTAGAAGATGGGATCTCACATCTCTGCATATTCCTCCATACCTAATACTCTATTTCTCTACTCCCCTTAATTTCAGAATTTCTGGTATTCTGAAAGTTCTACTTCTGCTGGAAGCTCATTATGTCTCCCAAACCCTCATATAATTGCACTTCTATTACCATTATATCATTGAGGCCCCTGCCTTGTTGGGTTCAATGTTGACTTCCTTTTTCAGCATCACTAGTAAATGTGTTAATGAATTAAGCAAGAAAACAAAGGACCACAACTGTCCCCCAGATCTGTGCAAAGCTGGTTCACCTCTCAGCTGACTGTAGGTGAACAGTCTCAGCCTCCCTTGCCCGGGTCCTCTCCTCAAATGTTTGGCAGGCTCTCAGACTCACCTGGACAGGATGGCTCAGAGTGTGTTCTTTGTAGAAGTGAAAACGTCTCCCTGCTGTGAGGGAAAAGGCACACTCATACACAGCTGGTGGGACTGCATATTGGTACAGCCACTCTGGAAAGCAGTATGGACATTCCTCAGAAAACTTGGAATGTCCATACTGCTTTCTAGAGTGGTTGTACCAAAAACCATTTGATCCAGCTATCCCACTCCTCAGTCTATACCCAAAGAACAGTGACACAGGCACATCAATGTTTATAGCCCAATTCACAATAGCCAAACTATGGGACCAACCTAGGTGTCCTTCAACAAATGAATGGATAAAGAAAATGTAGTATATATACACAATGGAATGTTAGTCAGCCATAAAAAAGAATGAATTTATGACTTTCGCTGGTAAATGGATGAAGCTGGAGATTATTATGCTACATGAAATAAGCCAATTCCAAAAGACCAAGGGCCAAATGTTCTCTCTGATATGAGGATGCTAACACAAAATAGGGGGAAGGGAAGAATAGAGGTTGTTGACCAGCACCTAGGCTGGTTCCATAACTTGGCTATTGTGAATTACACTACTATAAACATCAACCTGTCTGTAGCACTATAGTCTGCTGACTTAAGTTCTTACAGATAAATACTAAGCAGTGGGATAGCCAGGCATATAGAGGTTTCAGTCCTACTCTTTTGAGGAGTCTCCATACTGCTTTCCAAAGTGATTAAGTGGTTGCAGTAATTTGCAGCTCCACTACCAATTTAACAATGCATGAGTGTACCTTTTCCCCACATCTTTGTTAGCAATTTCTTTCTTTCTTTCTTTCTTTCTTTCTTTCTTTCTTTCTTTTTTTTTTTGGTACTGGAGACTGAACCTAGGGGTGATCTACCACTGAGCCACATCCCTAGATTTTTTTTTGAGGCTAGCATTGAACTTGTGATCCTCTCAGGTGACTGGGATTACAGCTGTGTACCCCCATGCCCAACATCACCAGCCATTTTTTGTCACTTCTATTCCTGGTCATTGCCATTCTGACTGGAGTGAGATGAAATCTTCATGTAGTTTTGATTTGCATTTCCCTGATTGCTGATAATGTTTAACATTGATTCATGTATTCCTTGGCCATTTGTATTTCTTCTTCTGAGAAATGTCTGTTTAGATCATTTGCCCATTTCTTGATTAGGTCATTTGTTTTTTGTTTGTTTGTTTGTTCTGTTTGTTTAGTTCTGTATATATTCTGGATACCAGTCCACTGTCTGAAGTGTAGCTGGCTCTAGTGTCTGAAACGTGGTCAGGCCCAGTTGAGGAACAGGGCAGAACCCCTGCAAGGTAGCTGGAGCTTGGGAGTGCAGGGTCTGGCTGGATGAGAGAGGGCACAGCTCCTCTCTCAAACTGGCTGGACAGCAGCCAAGTATTGGGGGTGGGGGAAGGAGAGAGATGCAGCCACATCACCCATTCTAAGGTTCCCCAGTAGGAGTGACATCGGAGGTAAATGGTGCTGGTGCCCTCTGTGGAGCAGGCTGCTAGCAATCACCATGGTTCCTACCAAGGCTGATACCAGTAGCTTCTGCTTTTCTTTGTTACTAGCATCTCTTGGCATCTTAAGCAGGCCAATATACCAGCAATACCTTCTATGTGAATATTATTCTTTTCTTTTTCCTCCACTGCATTGTTGCAGATGCTCCCTGGGATTTTATGGTGTGTAGATAGTTGTCTCAACCTGGTTTTATGTGGGATGATGAAGCTGGTATCTCCTCTACCATCCTGATGATGTCATTCCTGAATAATTTTCAAATCTGTTCAATGATTACATTCAGGATAAATCAAATGTGGTATATATGCACAATAGAATATTACTCAGACATAAAGAAGAATGAAATTATAGTATTTGCAGATAAATGGATGGAACTGGAGACTCTCATGCCAAGTGAAATAAGCCAATCCCAGAAAACCAAAGGCAGAATGTTCTCTATGATACATGGATGTGAACCCACAACAAGGAAGGATAGGAAGGGAAGAATAGAAATTGGATTAGACAAAGGGGAATGGAGGGAAGGAATGGGATTAGGAAAGACAATAGAATGAATCAGATATAACTTTCCTTTCTTCATGTATGAATACATGCTCAGTGAAAATCCACATCATGTACAACCACAAGAATGGGATCCTAATTGGAATGGGATGTACTCTGTGTATGTATAATCTGTCAACACATGCTCTATTGTCTTATGTATCTAAAAAGAACAAATTTTTTTAAATGATTGCATTCAAAAATGTGATACACATCTGCCGCAGTCCAGCTGCAGCAAAATAACCGGGGGAGTGACGAATAACTTGTGTACGTTGATACAGCAGGAGTGGAAGCCGTTTATTGTAGGACAGGAGCTGTATTTATACATTCCACACAGCTTATCTTAATTAGCATAAACTAGATACATCAGTCAACCAATAAGGAATCTCCACACTTAATGGCTCGCTTTTGTTACTTCTCAAACCACTCCCTCTGGCATTTTGCCAGGCACCATCCAGACTTGTTTACGAACTCTAACATTCCCCTGGCAAAATGCTAGGTGTTATTTTGACTTGTTTACAGACTCTAACAGACATCATTATCCAAAGTACATGTATGAAGACATGAATTGGTGTCAACATACTTCATATACAACCAGAGATATGAATGTGCTGTATATGTGTAATAAAATTGTAATGCATTCTGCTGTCATTTATTTTTAAAAAAATCAATTTAAAAAAAAAAGTGTCACTTACAGTAAAGATCAGAGTCCCAGGAGCCTGTGGGAGTCTACCAAGACATTCAGCCTTCTTTTCTGAATCTTCTCCTGCTTGTTTTCCCCAAGATAACTTTACACATGAAAAAAATGAAATGTATATCCTTGCCCAAAGGTTAAAGTGGAGCCACAGACCTGGCGCTATGATCTACAACAGCCAGAAGAGGGAAGTGAGGTGTATTAATAACAAGATAAAGGACATGGATAAAATAAGCACATACCAGTCCTCAAGGAACACTCCTTCCTGGTCTGTAGACCATGAAAGCACTCAGCTACGTGGATCTCAAACAGAAATCACTGCATAGTGTCCTCAGCAATGTTCTTTCTTTTGCTCTAAAGAAGGATTTCACTGGGCTGTTTCCTGTAATACACCTTTGTAGAGACTGATGCCTACGTGTCCTATGTGAGTGAGGAACGGACCCTCCTGAGGGGAAGGGAATGGGCAGTGAACCCAGGGGTACAGCATGGACCAGGCAAGTGCGCCAACTCTTGAACACCTGGGCATTGGGGGCCCCTAGTAGGTAGCACCTTCTGAAGGCCTCACTTGTTGGCTACTCCTTCATGCTCAGCACAAGGACGTGAAATATGACAGGGAACAAGCAACAAGGATGTTTGGTGTCCTACTCTTCCAATTTTGTGGGACTGATTTTTCACAATGCTTGGCATGGTCTGTAAAAGGCAGTGCCCTGGAAATTGTTAGAGATGGTCCTGACTCTCTGTCTTGGAATACTGAGGACCACACAAGGGACTTGTTGTGAGCGTGTTAAGGAAGCTGTGGATTCATGCAGACCCCCATCTGCACAAGATGCTCTCTTTATACTTCTCTAACCACACACCTGGAACCCTGTCTACACTGCACCTTTGGTAGTGAGGACAGAAACTGTGACAGTGTGGGAGGGGGCTAGGACAGGTGTGTGTGGGCTTGGAAACAGTGTCTGCTCTGGTCTGTGACAGACACACTCATTATCACTTATTAAGGAGATGCTCGTGGGGAAAGACAAGGATCTGCTGAGATCAAGTCCAGGGAGAAAGCAACGCCACGAGCCAAGGGCCCCAGGGGTAAGGAAGGTATGTGTCCCAGGGATGCAAAACTGGCTGCATGCAAAATTATCTTTCTAGTTTGGTTTTCTCACTCATGGAAACTCAATTGCTCAGAGAATAGAGTAACAACATAACAATTAATTTAATGAGCATTCCTGAGAATTCAACCTCCCAGGCCCTGGAAATAGTAAATATGCCCCGAGATCCTCTCACCCACAGCTCAGCTCTTCCAGGAATGAGAGGCTTCACCTGGACCTTGAAGAGCACTCATGCCTGAGACCACCTCCTGCCCTTCATCAGAACTGAGCTGACCCTCATCACCCAGGGAAGGAAGAGCAGGAGCTCACCAGCCCCAGGGCTGCTGATGTGAGAGCAGGTAGGAGGCAGCACAGGGCTAACAGAAGGAGACTTGGTGGCCCAAGAGGGGACATTGCAGTGAGGTGGGCCTCTCACTTAGAGCAGTCTGTGTGCTCAGCTCCTGAGTCTCTCTGCTTCTCTCCCTCCCAGCGTGGGTCCACTTCTCTCCTTTCCACTATCTGTCAAGAGTCATTTTCCTGTAACAACCATAAGTACCTTCGTTCTCCTTCATCAAACATTTCAAACACTTATTACCTCTTTTTCATTTTCCTTTATACATCTATAATACTGTCTCGCCTTTTCCCAGCAAAAGCACAACATTTTCCATGATATAATTAAGGCCTTACAGATCAAGGATATTAAATTTTGTCAGTTCCACAAATTATTCTGGCATCATATTTCCTCATTCACAATTTTTAATTTATAGATGCAATTACTGGTCTTTACTTCCCTTTTGTCTACAATAGACCTCATGTTTAGAAAGTAACTCTACAAATGTTAGATGTCTCCACGGATAAGTTCAGATGAGACATTTATGTTGTCCTCAGATAGTTGGTGTAGTCTCTTGTTCCATGTCTAATGTTTAAGATTTCTTCGAAAGTTAAAAAAAAAAAGTTATTTGATAATATAGAGATGGATTTAACATTGTATTTTCTAAAAAGTTAAATAGTCATTAAACACGTACTTGTATCTTTACAAATCCCCTCTCCAAAGTACCCAGAAATTTTAAAAATGATAGTGATTTTTACATTTATATATTCAATATGAAAAACGTTAATATGACAGGGAACATCACTTTACCATCATTTTTAGGGTTATCCCCTAAAAGGAAAGAAAGAAAAACAGAAATCCTAAATCACCCCACAAATTAAAACAAGTTTTTGGAATTTAGAGCCAATAACATAAGATCTAGAAAATAAATAGTTGTCATAAATTATTGTTATTTGAAGAATACTATTTGAAGAATGTGGATAAATTTTTGGCAAACCATTAAGGTAAAATTTAACATTTTAGGAACAAGACACTTTTAAATACAGAAAAATCGAAAGCTTTAAGAATACCAAAAAAACAGCAGAGAGATAAGGTAGGTGCATGATGTTCTTAATGATATTGAAACTTTCACACTCTAAAACACTTTTAATAAGAAATAATTAGAACATATAACACAGTACATAAACATAAATATACAAAGTGAGCATGTCTTCAAGGCCATTTCCAGATGGTGCAATATTTTTTTATTTGTCCATGGACCTTTATTTTATTTAATTGTATGTGGTGCTAAGAATCGAATCCAGTGTCTCACACATGCTAGGTAAGTGCTCCACCATCCCCAAGGCTCTCAGGAACATCCAGACTCACAGCTAAGGGATCACCTTTGCTGAGCTACAGCCCCAGCCAGGTGCAATATTTCAATAGGATAAGAATCAGATGATGCAAAATGTCATAAGATTCATCCTTCCATTTAGAAACTCTAGGATTTCTATATTTAGAAATTCCATGGTGGTTGGATTTACACAGAGAAAGTAGTAATTAAAGGGAAATCTAGAAACTTATAATAGCAGTGGTTACCCATATTTTTTTAGCACAAGGAGTGCCCAAAGTCCAGAGGATGTGAGGTGCGGACATTACAGGAAGACAGCACCAAAGAGCCTTCTGATGGTCCCTAAATCTGTCTAGAGTTAGGGACTTCCCATTTCCACACGGTTGGGCAGGACCTACCAGAGCAGCCACCAGGATGCTGGGGAAGGGAGGACTGTGGAGGGACGCAGCAGATGCTGGAGCTGTGGTCCACAAAAGAGCAAATGCATCACTGTGCAGAGAGACTTCTTAAAGTGCGGATGGCAGCTCCACACCAGGGCATTAGGTCCAGGTGATTCAGACGTGGAAATGCACATACCTAGGGAGTTCCCATGAGGCTGAGGTGGTTGTCCTACAGAGCATCTTTGGAGATAGCTGACCTTCAGCTTGTTTTCCTTTGTTTTATTTTATTTTGTTGCAGATTGCAATGGTAACTACAGCTTCTTATCAAAAAAATCAATGATTAGACAAAATGCATACTTTCTTAAATTTCCTGGATCCAAATAAAAGACAGTGGGGTAATCCTGCAGAGCACCTATTGGGAGCAAATTTTGAGTTCCTGTTCTCCCTCCTTCTCTGGAAACTCAGAAACAACATGGAAAGAGGAAACCAAACAGAAGCTGACAACTTCATCCTCCTGGGATTCACAGACGACCCTGACCTGCAGTCCCTCCTCTTTGGCCTTTTCCTGTCCATGTACCTGGTCACTGTGCTGGGGAACCTGCTCATCATCCTGGCCACCATCTCAGACTCCCACCTTCACACACCCATGTACTTCTTCCTCTCCAACCTGTCCCTGGCTGACATTGGCTTCACCTCCACCACCATCCCCAAGACTCTCAGGAACATGCACACTCACAGCAAAGGGATCACCTTTGCAGGCTGCGTCTCACAGATTTATTTTTTTGTTTTGTTTGGATGCCAGGATAATTTGCTCTTGACAGTGATGGCCTATGACCGCTTCTTGGCCATCTGTCACCCCCTGCACTACATGGTCATCATGAACCCACGGCTCTGTCTGCTCATGGCTCTGGGGTCCTGGTTGGTCAGTGTCCTGGGCTCCCTGCCAGAGACCTTGACTGTCTTGAGGCTGTCCTTTTGCACAAATGTGAAAATCCCTCTCTTTTTCTGTGATCTTCCTGAGGTTCTGAAGCTCTCCTGCTCTGACACACTCATCAACAATGTAGTGGTGTACTCTGTGACCATCATCCTAGCTGTTTTCCCTCTCAGTGGCATCCTCCTCTCCTATTCTCAGATTTTCTCCTCCATCCTGAGGATCTCATCAGCTGAGGGGAAGTACAAAGCCTTCTCCACCTGTGGGTCTCACCTCCTGGTGGTCTCCTTGTTCTATGGCACTGGCCTTGGGGTCTACCTCAGTTCTGCTGCTGCACCATCCTCTAGGATGAGTCTCATGGCCTCAGTGCTCTACACCATGGTCACCCCCATGCTGAACCCTTTCATCTACAGTCTGAGGAACAGGGACATCAAGGTGGCTCTGGGGAGAGTCCTCAGAAAGATGGTGCCTCTCAACTAAGGGTCTTTTGCATGAACCTCTTGCTCAACGTTGTGCATAATTCTGAAGACCAGAGACCCTGGACCCCTTCATCCAATACTTACTCTACTTCTACTTTTAATTCGAACTTTTTTCTTGAATCTTCCTATTGGGTATTTCTGGCCCTGGTAACTATTCATAAATTTACATATTAGAACACCCTTTTCACTTTCTAACTGATAACCTTAACATTCTGTGATACAGTGTGGCATTTCCTCAGTCATGTGCACTAACGCCTAGAAGGTTGTTTTGAATTTTTATTAACACATAACAATTGGCATATTTATGAGTACAGTGTGATAATTTGACAAACTTAACTAATGTGTATGATCATATCTATGATTTTTTCCATCTCCTTAAATATTTCAAAATTGTTTGAGTTGAGAAGCATTGAGATACTCTTATTCTTTGTAAAATATACATAAAAATCTTTGGACTATAGTAACCCTTCAATGCTATAGAACTTTAAAAGTTATTGTCTCTGTCTACTTGTCTCTGTCTACCTGGGATCTCATTATTCAACCACCCCCAGCCCTTCCTTTCTCTCCTTCCTAGCCTCTTGCAACATCTACTCAGCTCTCCACTCCTGTGGAATCAACTTCATCAGTTTCTATGTTTGACCAAGAATATTCTATATTTATAGTTTTCTCATTAAATGTTACAGCTTTGCATAACCCCAGAAGTGGAGGCATGTACACCTACAGTATTTTGGAAATGTTGCCCTGATTGCATACTCATTTACAGAGAGGTTTTCTGAGATGGAGAAAATAAAACTAACTCACAGTGCTTCTGCTCTTGATCTGACTCATCTTCCTCTCAATCACACCAGTCAACTCTGTTGGATTTTCCTACTCACCACAATATGGATTCCTTGACTATCAGAATGATATCTTATCTACTTTTGCAACCAAGATGCCTAATGGAGTTCTTGGTAAAAAATTGATGCTCAGTAAATCTTTGTCAAATAAAAAGAAAATCATATGAGTGGGTGGTTAAATATCAAGTAGAATCTGGATAAAAACAAATTTATAAGTTTAATATTATATTTTTGAGCTAGAAAAGAAATTAAAAGTTGGTGATATTGATATTAATAATAACAACACTCTGGATGTGCCAGCAACTATTTCACTGTCTTATGCACATTGTCACATTGCTTTTTCCAGTAAGTCCTTTATGGGATGTATTAGTCCATTTTCCATTGCTGTAACAAAGGACCTGAAGCTGGGTACTTTATACAGTAGAGACAATAATATAGGTCCTGGTTTTAGAAGATGAAATCCTAATAGTACAGCCCTAGCTTTCAAGTGACTCTCTAGTTGTATCATTATGGTAGAAGTCATGGCCAAAGCATGTGCACAAAAAAGAGATCACATGGGAAGATAGAAGCCAGAGAGCCTGGAGGGGAATCTTGCTCTTTTATAGGACCAGAGTATCAGTAGAACTGCACTAATAACTCCTAAGGGCAACAACCCCAATGACCTAATTGCCCTGTACCGCACTCCACCTATTAACCACTCTGCCCCTGGCCAACATCACCACACTGAGGACCAAGTTTCCAACATATGAAGCTTAGGAAGACACACTTCAACCACACCCAAACCATAGCATGCAATCAGAAGCACTTTCTCCTGTGTTCAGATAAGGAAGTAAGAGTTACAGCAGCCAGGTCATTTGCTGAAGGTCAAAGATGTGGTAATGAGACTAAACACCAGGGATGGCTAAATGAGGAATCTTGCACAGGTGTGATCTTAGTTCTTTCAAGTGAAACTCTTTTAACAATAATAGTTAAGCCTTAGAGGAAGTGGGAGTCCTTTGACCTAAATTTCCACTTCCAGAATTCCACTTCCCAGTAAACACAGTTCTGTCTCTGGACACTGCAGCCTTAGAAATAAACCAAGCCCTAGAGAAAAGGTTTATTGACTCACCCGTCATTCAGTCCCGCATCCCTTAACGGTGGTGCTGTGTTCTGAGAAATGTGTTGTTAGTCTCATCTTTTTGCAGACACCACTGAGGGCTCTTACAGGAAGTGCAATGGCTACAGCGTCACTGGGACTGACAATGTCAGGAGAGACGACCTTCACGTGTGTGGTTAGTTGTTGTGGAAAACGTCACCATGCAGGATGAAACTGTATTTCCACTTCCTTTGAACCTAGTGAAGATGGGCACATTTTCACATTGGTGTTCATTCTTTGTCCTGCTTTATTGATGTGTAACTGACCAAGACACTGAATGCATTCAAGTCATACAATGTAAGTATGAGTAAACACATCGTGTTGTAATTTACTTCCACTTTTTCTTTCTCAATTTGCAGCTTACCTGCTTGGATCAGTCACGATACTAGAGATTTTTTGTCTAATTGTCATAAAACAATTTGATACGTCTGCATTGTATTGTAATGCACAATATGTTCTAAATATGTTCCTTAGATAACCATTTGTTCTGTTCGTATTTTTCTTTATTCATTTAACTACATGTGCTTAACATGCTTGAATCCATCGATTGTGGTGTTAGTTCTATTGCTTTTGTTTCTCCTCCTTCTGGGTTTATGCTCAGAGGGTTGATTCTTACTCTATTGTAGAAGTTAACTGGTACTTCAGATTTCCCTCCAGCTTCATTTGATTATGATGCGTTAAGATGAGAACTCACTTGATTTTACTTCCAATAATTAATTTATGATCCAAACATCCAAACACCATTTATTTCAAATTCCTTTCTTCCTGCATTGATTTAGACACCACTCTTTATAGTAGCTTCTCATCTTATTGGACTGCTATTTTATTATTCTGGTACAGTGATCTCTCTATTTAGTTCTAAGCCAAGTTCACAATACCTGGATGAATACAGATTTTATTTTTTTCATAAAGAGAAGGACAAATTTACCTCTTTACTTCTCTTTTTTAAAATGGCCTTGCCTGGTTACTCTTTGTGGGAAACATGGCTGAGCTGCCCTTCTGATATTTGTGCTCTTCTTTTGGCTTAAGAGCAGAATGTGAGTTTGCTTGCTGTGGTGAGGATGGATCCCACCTTAAAGGCCAACAGAAGCCCTATCACGTCTCTTCATTTCCTGTTGCTGAGGGAACGATTACAACAAGCGTGATAGCTGAAGAACACCAATTCATCAACTCACATTTCAGGAGACCCAAGTCCAAAATGCATCTCACGGTAGTAAAATGGAGGTGCTGCAGGGCTGTGCCCTTCAGAGGCTCTGAGGAGGAACCCCCTCTCCTCTCCTTTGCTGACTTCCAGAGGCCGCCCACGTGCCTGGGCTCACTGCCTTCTCCATCTTCACAGCCAGCCGTGGCTGATGAACCCCACTCATCACAACCCTCAGGCACCCACTTCCCCGCCTCCCTTTGTATATCGAAGGATCCTGTGGTTACTGTGACTCTGCCAGATCATTCAAGATCCTCTCCATTATAAGATTTAATTCCTTTTTTCTCTGAAGCCTAATAGAGTCACCGTTTCCAGGAATCAGGACAAGAGCCTCTTTGCAAGGTCGTTATTCCAGCTGCCTTGTTATCCAACACACTTCCACCCAGAGTCCTGTAAGCTGAAACACGTTAGGTGGAGCTTCTAGGAAGAGAAGTGTTTTCCTCATTTGAAAAATAAAATGATACACGCACACACAAATTTTGAACTCGAGAAGCCAAACACACACATACAAAACAACCACACACTGTAGATTTCATTACAGAAAGTTTGTTTTTAAGAGAGAGAAGAGAGAGAGAGAGAGAGATTTTTTTAAATTTTATTTTTCAATTTTCGGCAGACACAACATCTTCATTTTTTATTTTATGTAATGCTGAGGATCAAACCCTAGTGCCCCGTACATGCCAGGTGAGTGCATTACTGCTTGAGCCACATCCCCAGCCCACAGAAAATTTTTTAATAGCAAAGAATAATCCATAATAAGACCACCGTGAAGCCGCTCTCCTTCCTCGATGCTTTCAGGAGGAACTTTCAGGTTAGAGCAGCTGAGGCCATGAAGCGACCAGACTTGAGACCAGGTTTGTACACAATTCAGGCAAGACACTCCTTGACTTGGAGATGGTGTCAACAAAAATGCCAAATTTTTGTTGATTGGGTCAATGGGCCAAAAAACAGCTGATTTCTTCACCTCTGATGAGGTTTTTGCAGGACACATACAGGAAATGCAAAGAATAGGAAAGTCAGCTCTTTCTTTTTCCTGTTTCTCTTCATTGAGGGAGGCTATACAGGAGCCAGCTTCTAATTAATTATTACTATCTAACAATTAATAGTGACCCTATGAAGACATGCTGTTACCATCGCCCTTATTTTACAGGTCAGGGAACAGGCCCAGGGACCTGATAATAATCACAAAGTCAGCATCTAAATTAGGGGTAAAGTTACCCTCAGACCCTTGTGAACAGTTACCTCATAATCTCAGACAAAAATAAGCTGGCCATAGAGGAAACCCTCAGTATCATTTCAGTCACAGCCACGAGGTCTAATGAAAAACAGGAGCCCCAAATCTGCAGAGGCTGCTGACCACCTTGGCCCCAGGAAGTGACTGGAATTGTGTCCTTTTCCCTCCTATCTTTGTTTAAATAACACCATTGTCCAAGGTGCCAATCATACAGAACAGTGTTATCCAATGCACAATGGTAGTCTGCCTTTAAGTGGTTAAAAAAGAATAATTAAAGTAAATAAAATTGTAGTAAGTCAGCTCCTTCTTCATGCTAGGCACATACCAAGTGCAAGTACTCAGTAACTTGAGTGACAAGTGGCCACCACCTTGGGCAACACTGACAGAACATCTGTACCATTGCAGAAAGTTCCATCAGTCATTGACACACTAGTTTTTACAATGCAAACACCTGCTCCTATCGGGTTGTGAGGATTGTTGCAGGTTATGGTGCAGCTATTCTGGCAACTAGGAGGGTGTTTCTGCATGATGCCTATACAGCTCTGTCACCTGAGGCCAGAGTTGACAAAGATGCAGGGTGCTATGTAAGGCCACATGGGCAGAGAGGGTTGATAGGTCTTCAGTTGGGGTAGCTCTGAACTCCTCCTAATCTTCTTCCCTCCCAGGGAGGGAGTTGAGCCTAAGGGTATCCCTCTTAACACTGATCTGGCTTGCAGACTGCCCCCTGATGACAGATCATGGGGACCTGGGAGTGGCCATGAAACTGAGACCTGAGTCACAGGCATGCACAGGGGGAGCACAGCTCTAGAACCCAGGGCAGCACTGGCACTGATGCAGGGTGGCTGGATGCAGGCACCTCCACCGACACACTGGTAACATTGTGCCAGACCTGGAGGATGTGAAGCAGCCAACAATCCAGGACCAGAAGCCCAGGCCTTACAGAAGCTCTGGGATTCCTCAGGGAACAGCTCTATGGCAACTGACATGCAGCCCAGCACACAGTCACATGCACAGAGACCTTGGCTCTGAGCATCCGAGTGCCAACTCTCTCACCGTGACAAGGTCCAGTGACTGAAATGTGGTGGTGCCCAGTTCAGTCAGAGGGTGGGGTCTGCAAGGTGAACTCCTAAGAGCAGCTGGAGTCAGGGCTGTGCAGAAGGGGAGGGGACATCTCCTTTCCAAAGTGGCTCAGTAGCGGCCAGTTCTTGGGGGAGGAGAGCTGTGCTGCCTCATCTCCCCACTGGGGCTCCCCAGTGGGAAGGGTCACAGGTGAAGTCAGGAGCAGAGGTGCTGTTGTGCTCTCTGCAGCAGGTAATAGTCACCATGGTTCCTACCACATGGGTGAAACCAAACCAATAGCCTCTGCTTTTCTCCTCCTCCTCCTCCTCCTCCTCCTCCTCCTCCTCCTCCTCCTCCTCCTCCTCCTCTTCCTCCTCCTCTTCCTCCTCCTCCTTCTTTCTATCCAACAGTGTCTTTTTTCTTTTTTAATCCACCATGTGGCTCACATTTCTTAATGGGCTCTTGGGTCCTCCTTCGGCTTTCCAGCTTCGTAGAGAAGCGTCTCTGCCTGGCTCAGGTGAGCTGGTGAAGGCTGGGTCTCCTGCTACACCATCTTGACGATCTCATGCCTGAAAGACATTCACAAACTAGAAGAGTGTCCAGTGATTCCTCCACTCAAAACCCAGGATCACTAACAATAAGTCACCCTTCCCAGTCACCTGAGAGGAGTCTGCCTGAGAAGGGCCTGCCTCCCTCTCTGATTCACATCCTAGTTCTTTAACCTGAATCATGTGCACACATGATAGTGATGTGTTGAGGCACTATTCCAAAATTCCAAATAAAATTTCAGGTCCTTTTGAAGCGAAGACAAAGGATTAATTCTGGCCGAGGACAAGGGAGCAGAAAGCAGACAGTCCTGCAGCCCAGGACACTGAACACGGGTGAGAGGGCCACTTAGAAACAGAAAAACCACAAAGGAGGGAGGCAGGAGAGACAAGTACAATCATAAGACACATTTCATAAAGTGGGAAGTACTGAGTTACATTCTCAGAATTGGTACCTCCTGTACCCACTCAGGAAGCAAGCTGGCATCAGCTCCATAGTTTAAAGACATTGTGGTCAGGATGCAAATGGGTGAGGGTGTCCGCTTCTATGCGAGTGGGCTCAGGAGGAAAGGGGGGCCCATTCTGCACAGGGTGAACTGTCTGAGCAGAATGAGATCAGCCCAACTTATCTTTTATCAGCCCATAACAGATGGACCATAAGTACTTCCACAGCTGCTAAGGTGGAGCCACAGACTTGACCCTATAATCTACAGTGTCAGAAGGAAGAAGGGAGACTATGTATCAAAGTACTCCAGACATTACTAAAATAAGCACCTATGAGTTCTCCCTAGAGCAAGCATTCCTGATACATGGTCAGGTAGAAACACTTGGCCACAGTTTTCCCAAGCAGGGCTCTCTGCACATGGTACTCTGCAAAGTTCTCCACTGATTTTCTTTCAATTGCTGTGGTAAGTCCTTCCTTCTGGTGAGAAGGTCCCACCCCGTTGCCTGCTCCTTCATGCCAAACATAGTCACCCTAAAGGAAAGCTGTCTGTCCTCAGTGTGCCAGGCATGGAGGATGTGTTATCATTTTCTAGACTTGTTTTAAAAATGTATGTATAGTATGTCAAAATCCACCCTACTGTCATGTGTATCTAAAAACAACAAATAAAAATCAAGTATAAAAAAACATAATAACAAACAATAAAAAACACACATTCACCAAGGGATTTGAACTCTGATATAATTTATATCTGGTAGAAATTCTGTACCACTTATAGAAACGTATTTCTAAACGCATAAATGGAGTCACATATTCAATTGGTATTTAAATAATAAAATCAGTAGCCACATTTATCCTTACACCCTATGTAAAGATGTAAGGATAGTGTGTCACAAATAATTAGCACAAAGGCATGTAAAATTCTAGTATTAATATAATAGTATTGACTATTTCTTTATCCTTAAATTTTGCTATTTAAAGAGTTTTATTGTCCCAGAGAATAAAGCTCTAAGTTACATAGGTCAGGTTCCATTCCTTCAATTGTGTCCTAAATGATCAGATCCTTGTTCAGATAAATAGATAGATGATCAATAGACCAAACAGTCTTTCAATTTGGGACATAATATTTTACTGATCACATTATTTGAATTTTGGTTTGGTTGATTTACTGAAAGAAGAAGTTATAATAGCAACTACCTTTCACATAAACAAAAGGATACTGATTCTTTTTAACTAGTTGTAACATCAAGTAATCATATAGACAATGACATAAAACTGTATAACTTCAAAAGAGTATCATGTTTTTCCTTAAAATCCACATGGTCTCTCCAGATTTTCTAGACACTGATGACATAGTATATATAAAAGAAAATAAATTTGTGTACCAAAAAAGGAAATGATCATTATATTTTAAGTGCGTATTCCAGGATACAGCATTGTATGGGTATTATTTATATCATGCATTATTTATTATATAAAAACATGCACACATGGAATAAGCAAAAGACAAAAAAATTTTAAATAGTTCAATGGTTGCAATTGAGTATTTTTAACAAAAATTTTCAATGCTGAAAAAAAATTGATGGGGATATAAAGGTCAGTGTTTTGTGAATTGTTAAAGATGGTTCATACTCTGCACTGGAGTACTGAGGACCATGCAGCCAGCGTGTTTAGAAACACATACAGCTGCTTACAGACTCCTTCCAGTCCAGCCAACCCACTTCTCAAAGCACTTCCCTAACCAGATGCCTAGAACTTCATCTGCACTAAACTTGCGATGGTGAACATAGAAGATTTGCAAGGTCATTGGAAGGGCAAGGTCACTGTAAGAGCTGTGTGTGGAGTTGGATTTGTCCTGTGCACAGCTCCCACTTGAGGTGCAGGACTCACAAGGGCTTGGAGACTGCCTGCTCATGCCTGGGAGAGACCAAGGAGCTCCATCTCACATTTGAGGAAATACTCATGGGGAAGGACAATCATCCATAGAGATCAAGTCCAGGGACAAAATGACATTATGTGCCTCAGCCCCAGGGGAAGGACAGACATAGCTGGCAAACAAGATGGTCCCAGGGTTGCAAAATTAGGTGCAGGCACAATTACCTTTCTGTTTTAGTTTCCTTGCTCATGGGAATGTAATTGCTCAGAGAATAGACCAATAAGGAAAGAAATAATTTAATGAATACTCATGGGAATTCACCCTCTGAGATCCTGGAAATAGCAAATATGCTCCGTGATCCTCTCACCCACAGCTCGGCTCTGCCAGAAATGAGTGGCTTCACCTGGACCTTGAAGTGCACCACGCCTGACACCTCCTCCTGCCCTTCATCAGAGCTGAGCTGACCCTCATCACCCAGGGAAGGAGGACCAGGAGCTCACCACCCCTGGGGCTACTGATGTGGGAGCAGGTAGGAGGCAGCACAGGGCTCACAGGACAAGCCTTGGTGGCCCAAGTGGGGACACTGCAGTCCCTTGACTTCTCCCCCTCTCAGCTTCTTCTCTTCCTTCTTTCTTCTGGAGCCCACGTCTGAGGATCTCTCACCCTCCTGGTGACTCTGTTCTCATCTGAGGTCCCAGCCATGTTGGGCACTTTTTGGAACCACTACAAGTGCCTTGACCCTCCTCTACCAAAGACACTTCTTTTTCTTTTATCTATAATATTGTACTCATTCGTTCATTCATTCCCTCAGGTGCCTCCCTTTGGGCCGGGGTGTGGCTCAGTGGTTAAGCACCCCCGTTCAACCCTCAGTGCCAAATCAATCAATCAATCAATCAATCAATCAAAGCTCTTGTCTTTGACTAACGGAATAGATTATTTTTGCACTCTTGATTTTCTGCAAGTCCCATTTTCTCCTTCAGATGTTTTCAAGGTATACTTCTAATTACTTTTTCTCCTTTTATCTAGACCAAAAAATTCATTCAGAAAGTGCTTCTACTTTCAAAGATTATTTAAATCCATGTATAAATTTGTACTGCTTTTATTGTTTATTTTGCAATTAGCTCCTTTAAACTCCTGTTCCATATAGAATGTTTGAAATTTATTTCAGAACGCGATATTAGACTATACATTATTTTCTGAAATACTTCATAAATCATTATACACTTATTGATACCTTTAAAAATCCTCTTCTAGGAGTGAACCATGCAGTTTACAAGAATAAAAAGACCATATTTAATGTGAGCAATTTAATCTGAGAATGAGCATCACATTACAGGACAAAACCCTGGGGTGATTTCCAAGAAAGAAAGGAAGAAATAGGAGAATTCCGTATCTTACAAGGATCTGGAATTTCAAAACACTACAATGGGAACAAAATAAATATGTTATAAATTAAAATTATCTTAGAAAAATCAGAGCATTAATAAGAAAAACCTCATCACATTTAAAAATCAAAAGCTTTCTGAATATAACAGCAATGGTAGAGATAAATCATAGGGATGATCATTATTAACAACATTAAACCTAAAATACATCAACTGTTACAAGAAATGAACATAATTTAATTTTGTTTAAAAGAAAACTTCTGGAAAGTTTACACAAACAGGGACCAAAAACTCTAGAGGGAAATTCTTGCCACTGGAAGGAGAAATACAAGCATTGTAATGATGTCAACTTATTCCCAATTAATTTAAAATTTTAAGGGATCACTAATCAAGCTCCTTTTATTTTTCCTTCCAATAGGACTGATTCTAAAATCCATCTATGAAAATAAACTCGTACCAGAAGTAAAATTATGAAAGAAATGATATTGGATAACATTTTCTATCCATCTTTTAAAGTATATAATGAAGATAGTTACTTTACATAGTTATTTTACATCTAGATCTGATAGCCTGCAAATGACCATTTTTAATCAATTATTTATATGAATAAGACACAGGAAATAACTTAATTTTTTGACAGAGGTAATTTATGGGCTATTCTAACAAGAGAAAATATAAAATGAAAACAAATCCAAACTATATTTGTCCTAAAAAAATTTAGAAAGAATATAAATGTCCAAAGTGGGAAGGTTGAAAAAGCCATTTCCATGTGCTAAAATATTTTAAATGGTTTTGGAAGATTAAAAATGTGCCAAAGACTCACTTTTATGTTTAGAAACCCTGGGGTTTCTATAATTGCTTAGTTATTTGTTAATTAACTTTTTATTTTGGTACTGGGGATTTAACTCGGGGGCACTTTACCACTGAGATACATTCCCAGCTTTATTCTTTTTTTTTTAAACAAGTGCTTGCTAAGTTGCTTAGGGTCTCACTCTATTTCTGAGGCTACCCTTGAACATGTGATCCTTCTGCCTCAGCCTCCTGAGTCACTGGGATTACAGGTGTGCAGCACCACACATGGCTTAGGATTTCTATATTTTGCAAATCCATCTTTGTTAGATTTGTGTCATGAAAGTGGTAGGACTGAGGACTGCAGTGCAGCAAATTATGTTCCCTGCTGGTATGATTATGCCAAAATGAACCCCAATATTATGCATGACTGTAATGCACTAATACAAAGATAAAATTTCTTAAAATGAAATGCCAATGATGAACACTCACAGGGGATATCAATATTTTTACCAGAAGGAGCACTGAAGTCCCCATAAAATAAAGAGCCTTCCACTCACAGATGTGCCTGCCTACAGCTAGGAAGCTCGCCTGCCCATGTGCAGTAGGAAGAACACCCCAGAGCAGCCACCAGGACACTGAGGAAGGATTGGCTATAGGGATGCAGCAGGCACAGGAGCTGGATCCTACAAACAGACATGTGCATCAGAATCCCCAGAGGGCCTAATAACCCAGAGGATGCTCCAACCCAGAATCTGAGGCTCAGCTGGTCCTGTGGGCCTGAAGATGCACATTTCCACCAAGTTTCCAGGTGACACCCAGGTGGCTGATCTGGGAACACCGTTAGAGAATCACTGGACTAGAGCCAGTTCTCCTTGGTTTAACGTAGTAACTTCAACTTGTCGGCAAAGAGACCCAAAGATAAGACAAAATATGTGATTTCTTGAGTTCTTGATGTTTCAATAAAAGATGCTGGGGTCATTCTGGGGAATCCCTATTTAGAGTGAATTTTGAGTTCCTCTTCTCCCTCCTTCTCAGGAAACCCAGAAATCCCATGGAAAGAGGAAACCAAACGGAAACTAGCAAGTTTGTCCTCCTGGGATTCACAGATGACCCTGACCTGCAGTCCCTCATCTTTGGCCTGCTTCTGGCCATGTACCTGGTCACAGTCACAGGAAACCTGCTCATCATCCTGGCTGTCATCTCAGACTCCCACCTGCACACGCCCATGTACTTCCTCCTCTCCAACCTGTCCCTGGCTGACATTGGCTTCACCTCCACCACCATCCCCAAGGCTCTCAGGAACATGCACACTCACAGCAAAGGGATCACCTTTGCAGGCTGCGTCTCACAGATTTATTTTTTTATTTTGTTTGGATGCCAAGACAATTTGCTCCTGACAGTGATGGCCTATGACCGCTTCTTGGCCATCTGTCACCCCCTGCACTACATGGTTATTATGAACCCACAGGTCTGTCTGCTCATGGCTCTGGGGTCCTGGTTGGTCAGTATCCTGGGTGCCCTTCCAGAGACCTTGACCATCTTGAGGCTGTCCTTTTGCACCAACATAGAAATCCCTCACTTCTTCTGTGATCTTACCGAAGTTCTGAAGCTCACCTGCTCTGACACACTCATCAACAACATAGTGATGTACACTGTGACCATCGTCCTGGGTGTCTTCCCTCTCACTGGCATCCTCTTCTCCTACTCTCAGATTTTCTCCTCCATCCTGAGGATCTCATCAGACAGAGGCAAGTACAAAGCCTTCTCCACCTGTGGGTCTCACCTCCTGGTGGTCTCCTTGTTCTATGGCACTGGCCTTGGGGTCTACCTCAGTTCTGCTGCTACACCATCCTCTAGGATGAGTCTCATGGCTTCAGTGCTCTACACCATGCTCACCCCCATGCTGAACCCTTTCATTTACAGTCTGAGGAACAGGGACATCAAGGTGGCCCTGGTGAGAGTCCTCAGCAAAATGGTGCCTCTCAGTGAAAGGGTGGATGCACGTCTCTCCTGAGTCACAGGGTGCACCATAATGGAGACCAGAGAACTTCACCTCGTCCATCCAACTGTGGCTACCTCTGCTTTGTGTATTTTAGGGCAACTCATTCTTTGCATCTTCCTGTAAGGGTTCTGTGTTTGGGATTGGGGTCTCTGATAGTTTCAAGACTATGACATGCTTGGTGGATGGGAAGTTTCTTACAAAGACAGAATTCCTTGGTGCTAGGAAAACTTCTGTGCAAAGACACAGGATGCCTAGCAGCTATAGCAATGCTCTGCATGAGGAGGCTCTGTGCTAGAGTCTTATCAGCCTCAGCTTTGATCTCACTCACACAGCTCCTGGGAATAAGGAAACTCTCCTTAGACAACCACAATGTTTCTCCCAGCTCCACTGCACCTGAACCTGTCCACATAACAGTAACTTTAAACAATGGGCTTTCCCAGAGCTACACAAAACTCCTAACATTGCACATTGCAACTATAGTAAGTAACTGTGGAACAAGCTGCATAATGTTGCTAAACCTATAAGCTGCCTAATGACACAATGAACGAAAATGTACTACTGATGTCAGTGACCTAATGTAACCTATTGATATAAATAAAGCTGGCAGATTAGACAAGGAGAATTCTGCCATCTGATATTCTGCCTCTGCATCTTGTCTCTGGGTCTCCTTTTTATTTTCCTTACATCTTCCTGTGGGCTCATTCCCACCTAGGTACTGTTCATAATGCGACATATTAGATCACCTGTGAACTCTCTCCACCTCTGAACACTTTTGCCTTGTCCCACAACTGAGCTCTGGGGAACGCCACATATCCAACCACAGCACTGCCTTGGATTGTTAGTGAAGATGAGCATATTTTCATGGTTTTTATGTTTTACTTCATTCCTTCTTCCCTGAAGTATAGCCAGCACAGCGGCACATCTTCAGGTGACAAGGTGATTGTGTCATGATCTCCTTGCATTTATTCTTTCTGTATGTCTGGCTCACTTCCTTGGATCATATAGCATAAAATATATTTAATTCCAATTGACACTAAGCAGTTAATATATCCACATTGTTATGTTTTAAAATGTCTATTGTGGTCTAAATACATTCCCTAGACTTCCATTGGTTTTTTATTTTCTTATTTCTTGAATAACACTTGTTTAACATGCTGGAATTCATCAGTTATGTTTTTAGTTCTATTCATTTTTCATTCCATCTAGGTATATACTCAGAGGATTCATCTATATTCTCCTTTAAAGACCACTACAATTTAAGATCTTTCCTACAACTTCCTTTTATTATTATTTTTGGCACTTAGAGAGAAACTTACTTCATTTTGATCAAATAAATAATACTCTTGACCAAATAAATAATAATCCAAGCACCATTTGTTTCAAAATCTCTTCATTGGCACTGATTTTGATACCACTTATATATCTCTTAAATTTATTAGATTTGTATTTTCATATGGTACTTAATTAATATATTTATGTGGAGAGAAGCCAAATTCACAATGTCTAGATGAATACAGATTTATACCTGATTTCATAATAAGATAGACAACGTTCCAGGATAAAAAGGGGACACCATAGAGCATTTCTTGCACCTGTTGTTTTAATTGCCTTCCTCTCAAAATAATCCCTACACAAGTGGTACACTTTGTGGTGGCATATTCTCCCACCTTCACCATATAAACATATTTCAAACATAAAACTTACTTGGGAATGAGCAAGGCTATTCTATTATAAGAGAAAAATAGAATTCATAATGAAAATTTCACCTTGAAAAGGTATAGCCCACTATTTTATTTACTAAATTATTCTAAATATATTTGATTTAAAAAGAAAATGTGAGGTGGCCAGGTACCACTCAAAATTTATAATTTTAATAATTCTTATAAAGCAGAAGGGGCTGGTGTCCTCTGTGGCGAGGCTGCTAGCAATCCCCATGGCTCCTACTACATGGGTGAAACCAATAGCCTCTGCTTTTCTCCTTTGTTCCTAACCATCTCCTGGCATCTCCATGATCCTTTCTAAGTAAATATTGTCCTGTTTTTATACACCATGTAGCTCACATTTTTTAATGAGACCTTGGGTCTGCCTTGGGGTTGACTGTTTTATAGGTAACAGACTCTGTCTGGCTTAGGTGAGCTGGGAAAGGCTGGGGTCTCCTGCTACACCATCTTGATGATGTCATACCTGAAAGACATTCACAAAATAGAAGGCTGTCCAGTGATTCCTCCATTCCAAAACCCAGGGTCACTAACAATACAACACACACTCCACAGTCACTTGGGAAGAGTCTACCTGAGAAGGTCCTGCCTCCCAATCTGACTCACATCCTAATTCTTTTACCCAAATCAGGTGCACACCTGAGAGTGATGGGCCATAAGTCCTTGCACAGCTCTTAAGGTAGAACCACAGACTTGGCCTTATGATCTACGAGATCAGAAGGGAGAAGGGGGACTATGTGTCACAACACTCAGGACATTGCTACAATAAGCACATATGAGTTCTCCCTAGAGTAAGCATTCCTGATACATGGACAATGAAAACACTTGGCCACATTGTTGCCAAAAGGGACCTCTGCTCATTGCACTCTGTGAGCTCTCCCATGATTTCCTTTCTCTGAATTCAACATTAGATTTCAACAGGCTGTTTCCTATTGGGTGCTTTTGTATAGACTAGTGTCTCTGTACCAAGTGTGAGCAAGGGATAGCTTCATCCTGAGAGGAGGAAGATGGGAAGTGGATCCAGGAACACAGCATGGACCAGGTGTGTGGCAACCCTGGAACACATGAGCATCAGGAGTCCCGTGATAGGCCTTCCCTTCTGATGAGAAGCTTCACACTAAACAGAGTCATCCAAAAAGAATGCTCTCTGTCCTACTGCTATCACTTTCTGGAATTTTTTTTAAATGCTTGATTTGTGGTGTAAAGATCAATGCCTTGTTAATTGTTAAAGATGGTCCATATTCTCTGCCCTGGAGTACTGAGGATCATGCAGCCAGCTTGTTTGGAAACATAGAGCTGTGGATGCCTACAGATTCCTTCCTGTACAAGTGACACACCTCTTAATGTACTTCCATAAACAGATGCCTGGAACTTCATCTGCACTGAACATGCAATGCTGAACATGGAAGCTTTTCAAGGTCCTTGGAAGAGTAAGGTCACTGTAAGAACTATGTATGGGGTTGGATGTGATCCTGGGCATGGCTCCCACTTAAGGTGCAGGACTCACATGGGCTTGGATACTGCCTGGTCATGCCTGGGAGAGACCAAGGAACTCCATCTCACATTTTTTTAATTTATTTTAATTTGTTTTATATGACAGAAGAATGCATTTCAATTCATATTACACATATGGAGCACAATTTTTCATGTCTGGTTGTACACAACATAGAGTCACACCATTCGTGTCTTCATTGATGTAATGATGTCCATCTCATTCCACTGCCTATTCTACTGCTAGCCCCCTCCTTTCCCCTCCCTCCCCTTTGCCCTGTCTAGAGTTCATCTAGTGGTCCCATGTGCCCCCCATTCCCATTATGAATTAGCATACTTATATCAGAGAAAACATTTGGCATTTGGTTTTGAGGGATTGGCTAAATTCACTTAGCATTATATTCTCCAATTCCATCCATGTACCTGCAAATGTCATGATTTTATTCACTTCTATTGCTGAGTAATATTCCATTGTGTATATATACCACATTTTCTTTATCCATTCATCTACTGAAAGGCATTTAGGTTGGTTCCATAGTTTAGATATTGTGAATTACGCTGCTATAAATATTTATGTGGCTTCATCCCTGTAGTATGCTGTTTTTAAGTCCTTTAGGTATAAACCAAGAAGTGAGATACCTGGATCAAACAGTGGTTCCAGTCCCAGTTTTCCAAGGAATCTCCAAACTGCTTTCCAAATTGGCTGCACCAATTTGCAGTCCCACCAGCAATGTATGAGTGTGCCTTTCTCCCCACATCCTCGCCAACACTTATTGTTGTTTGTATTCTTTTTTTTAAAGAGAGAGTGAGAGAGGAGAGAAAGAGAGAGAGAGAGAGAGAGAATTTTTTTAATATTTATTTTTTAGTTCTCAGCGGACACATCTTTGTTGGTATGTGGTGCTGAGGATCGAACCCGGGCCGCACGAACGCCAGGCGAGCGCGCTACCACTTGAGCCACATCCCCAGCCCCTTGTTTGTATTCTTAATAGCTGCCATTCTGACTGGAGTGAGATGAAATCTTAGAGTAGTTTTGATTTGCATTTCTCTAATTGCTAGAGATGTTGAATATTTTTTTCATATATTTGTTGATTGATTGTTGTGTCGTCTTCTGAGAAGTGACTGTCCAGTTCCTTGGGTTATTTGGTTTTTGGTGTTAAGATTTTTGAGTTCTTTATATACCCTGGAGATTAGTGCTCTATATCAACATCATTCCAAGCGGAGAAAAATTGAAAGCATTCCCTCTAAAAATGGGAACAAGGCAGGGATGCCCTCTTTCACCACTTCTATTTAACCATAGTTCTTGAAACACTAACCAGAGCAATTAGACAGATGAAAGAAATTAAAGGGATATGAATAGGAAAAGAAGAGCTCAAGTTGGCACTATTTACCAATGATATGGTTCTATACCTAGAAGACCCAAAAAATTCTACCAGAAAACTTCTAGAACCCATAAGTGAATTCAGCAAAGTAGCATGATATAAAATCAATGCCCATAAATCAAAGACATTTCTGTATATCAATGAAATATCCTCTGAAAGGGAAATGAAGAAAACTACCCCATTTACAATAGCCTCAAAAAAAAACTTGGGAACAACTTAATGAAAAAAGTGAAAGACCTCTACAATGAAAACTACAGAATGCTAAATAAAGGAATTAAATAAAACCTTGGAATATGGAAAGATCTCCCTTGTTCTTGGATAGGCAGAATTAATATTGTCAAAATGACCATACTACCAAAAGCACTATACAGATTTAATGCAATTCCAATCAAACTCCCAATGACATTCCTCATAGAAATAAAAAAAGGAGTATGAAATTCATCAGGAAAATAAGAGACCCAGCTAAAGCAATCCTTAGCAAGAAGAGTGAAGCAGGTGCCATCATTATACTAGACTTAAACTGTACTACAGAGCCTGGTATTGGCACCAAAATAGACTTGTAGACCAATGGTACAGAATAGAGGACTCAGAGACAAACCCCCATAATTACAATTATCTTATATTAGACAAAGGCACCAAAAACTTATATTAGAGAAAAGATAGCCTTTTCAACAAATGGTGCTAGGAAAACTGGAAATCCATATGAAACAAGATGAAATTAAAGCCCTATCTTTCAGCATGCACAAAACTCAACTCAATGTGGATCAAGGACCTAAGAATTAAACCACAGACTCTGCACTTAATAGAAGAAAGAGTAGGGTCAAATCTCCATCAGATTAGACCCCAACTTCCTTAATAAGACTCCTATAGTGCAAGAATTATAATCAAGTATCAATAAATGGGATAAATCCAAACTAAAAAGCATCTTCTCAGCAAAAGAAACAATCAGTGAGGTAAACAGAGAGCCTACAGAATGGATGCAAATTTTTATCACATGCACATCCATCTCACATTTGAGGAAATACTCACAGGGAAGGACAATAATCAGTAGATTAAAGTCCAGAGAAAAAAAAACACATCATGATGATTTTTTTGCATGGGATACCACCATGGCAGAGAACTGACGTCACTAAAATGCAGCGGAGGAGATAACTTCATTGAAACCGGCGCCCCCCCTCCACACAGCGGGGAAACCTTAAGGGCCTCTCCCAGCTCTCCCGTGAGTGCTATAGTCAGACTGAGGGAATTAGGAGTGGCTCGGGATCCGCGGCGGCTTCCGCTCCCACCAGTGCTGACAACTGAGGTCTCTTGCACCAGCTATTGAGGGTGTGGCTAATGGAGGGTAAGGAAAATTTGCTGAGGGTTCTCAGCCCCAAGCTCCACAAACTTAGGGTCTGAGGGAATGGCAAACAGGGAGAGTGTGCCCAGTCGTTCAAAAAAATAGGGCTCCCGGGAGCAGCAGACCTGACGTGTAGCCAGTATTGTGGTGAGCATCACCCGTGAGTGGGGCCTGGCTGGAGGAAAAGTGGGGAAGTGACCAGACACAAAACAAGGCCCTAGGCACTCAGGATTGGAGACCCGCCCAGTCTGGGAGGAGGAGCTGCTGCACAGTGATTGGTTCCCACACATTGAGAGAAGAAGCTTGGCCCAGTGGGCACAGCTCCACCTACTGGAAGAGAAGTTAATCAAACTCTAAGACTGCATTTATTAATTTTTTTTAATTTGGGTTTTTTATTTTCATTTTTTTTATTTTTTTAATTTTTAAAAAAATATTATTTTTTTTTAATTTTTATTTTTTTTATATTTTTTTTAAATCTTTTTTCTTTTTTTATTTTTTTCTATTTTCTTCTTTTGCCTTTTATTTCTTTTCAATTTCCTTATTCCCCCTTCCTTGAATTCTACCTGCTTATTCTCATTCTGTTTAGTGACTTCTTCCCTTCCCTTCTAATACCTTTCCTCCCAAGCATCAAATAAATTTATAGGAGTAAACAGTAACTCAGCAGTCAAAAAGAACAAGAAGTAACATGAGAAGCATGAAAAAGCAAGGAAGAAAAGGAGTACAAACAATGCAGGACAGCCTAAATATTCAGGAGGACCTAGAGGCATCAGAAAAATGGTCAATACCTTAGACAGATGGAATGGAACCTTAAAGAGGATATGAGACAGCAAATTCAAACAGTGAAAGAACACATTGAAAATGAATTACATAAACAGATAAAAGAAGCAAATAAGCATCTTTATCAGAAGATAGAGATTATTTAAAAAGCAAACAATAATTCTAGAAATGAAGGAAACTATAAACCAAATTAAAAACTCAAATGAGAGTATCACTAACAGAGTGGAGCAAGTAGAAGCCAGAATGTCAGATAATGAAGACAAAATATATCATCTTGAAAACAGTCTAGCCAACTCAGAAAGGCTGGTAAAAAATCACGAGAAAAACATCCAAGAGATATGGGATAACATAAAAAAAACAAACTTAAGAGTCATCGGGATAGAGGAAGGTATAGAGGTTCAAACCAAGGGAATGAGCAAACTGCTAAATGAAATAATTATAGAAAACTTTCCAGAAATAAAAAAGGAAACAGATATACAAATTGTAGATGCATACAGGACACCAAGCATACAAAATCACAGTAGACCAATGCCAAGACACATTGTTATGAAGATATCCAATATTCAGAACAAAGAGAAAATATTAAAAGCTACAAGAGAACGGAGGCAGATTACATTCAGGGGTAAACCAATAAGGTTAACAACGGATTTTTCATCGCAGACGCTGAAAGCAAGAAGATCCTGGAACAACGTATTTCAATCACTGAAAGATAATAGATGCCAGCCAAGAATTTTGTATCCAGCAAAATTAAGCTTCAGGTACGACAACAAAATAAAAATCTTTCATGATAAACAAAAGTTAAAAGAATTTGCAGCCAGAAAACCAGCATTGCAAAGCATCTTGAGCAAAACACTACAAGAGGAAGAAATGAAAAACAATAACCAAAACCAACAGTGGGAAGTGCCTCAGTAAAGGCAGAGGGCGAGGGGAAAGCTAATCGTGGATAAACAAACTAAATTAAAAAATATAAATAAATAATCAAACATGGCTGGAAGTACAAACCATATATCAATAGTAACTCTAAACGTTATTGGCTTAAACTCTCCAATAAAGCGACATAGGCTGGTAACATGGATTAAAAAAACAAATCCAACAATATGCTGCCTCCGGGGCTGGGGATGTGGCTCAAGCGGTAGCGCGCTCGCCTGGCATGCGTGCGACCCGGGTTCGATCCTCAGCACCACATACCAACAAAGATGTTGTGTCCGCCGAGAACTAAAAAAAATAAATAAATATTAAAAAAAATTCTCTCTCTCTCTCTCTCTCTCTCTCTCTCTCTCTCTCTCTCTCCCTTCACTCTCTCTTTAAAAAAAAAATATGCTGCCTCCAGGAGACACATCTGATTGGAAAAGATAATACACAGGCTGAAGGTGAAAGGTTGGGAAAAAATATACCACACACACGGTCCTCGTAAGCAAGCAGGGGTGGCCATCCTCATATAGAATAAAATCGACTTCAAGACTAAGTTAATCAAAAGGGATAAGGAAGGAAATTATATACTGTTAAAAGGAACAATTCACCAACAAGACATAACAATTATCAATATTTATGCACCAAATAAGGGTGCTGCGACATTCATAAAACAAACTCTCCTCAAGTTCAAGAATCAAATAGACCACAACACAATAATTATGGGTGACTTCAACACACCTCTCTCACCATTGGACAGATCCTCCAAACAAAAGTTGAGTAAAGAAACTATAGAACTCAATATAACAATCAATAACCTAGACTTAACTGACATATATAGAATATATCAACCATCATCAAGTGGATATACTTTTTTCTCAGCAGCACATGGCTCCTTCTCAAAAATAGACCATATATTATGCCATAGGGCAACCCTCAGTAAATATAAAGGGGTAGAGATAATACCATGCATTTTATCTGATCATAATGGAATGAAACTGGAAATCAATGATAAAAGAAGGAAGGAAAAATCCTACATCACATGGAAAATGAACAATATGTTACTGAATGATCAATGGGTTACAGAAGACATAAAGGAGGAAATCAAAAAATTCTTAGAGATAAATGAAAACATAGACACAACATATCGGAATCTATGGGACACAATGAAAGCAGTTTTAAGAGGGAAATCCATCGCCTGGAGGTCATTCCTCAAAAAAAAAAGAAAAAAAACAACAAATAAATGAGCTCACACTTCATCTCAAAGCCCTAGAAAAGGAAGAACAAAACAACAGCAAATGTAGCAGAAGGCAAGAAATAATTAAAATCAGAGCCGAAATCAACGAAATTGAAACAAAAGAAACTATTGAAAAAATTGACAAAACTAAAATTTGGTTCTTCGAAAAAATAAATAAGATCGACAGACCCTTAGCCATGCTAACGAAGAGAAGAGAGAGAACTCAAATTACTAACATATGGGATGAAAAGGGCAACATCACAACAGATACTACAGAAATACAGAAGATAATTAGGAATTATTTTGAAAACCTATATTCCAATAAAATAGAAGATAGTGAAGACATCGATAAATTTCTTAAGTCATATGGTCTGCCCAGATTGAGTCAGGAGGATACACACAATTTGAACAGACCAATATCAATGGATGAAATAGAAGAAGCAATCAAAAGACTGCCAACCAAGAAAAGCCCAGGACCGGATGGGTATACAGCGGAGTTTTACAAAACCTTTAAAGAAGAATTAATACCAACACTTTTCAAGTTATTTCAGGAAATAGAAAAAGAGGGAGCTCTCCCAAATTCATTCTATGAGGCCAACATCACCCTGATTCCGAAACCAGACAAAGACACCTCAAAGAAAGAAAACTACAGACCAATATCTCTAATGAACCTAGATGCAAAAATCCTCAATAAAATTCTGGCGAATCAGATACAAAAACACATCAAAAAAAATTGTGCACCATGATCAAGTAGGATTCATCCCTGGGATGCAAGGATGGTTCAATATACGGAAATCAATAAATGTTATTCATTACATCAATAGACTTAAAGATAAGAACCATATGATCATTTCGATAGATGCAGAAAAAGCATTCGACAAAGTACAGCATCCCTTTATGTTCAAAACATTAGAAAAACTAGGGATAACAGGAACTTATCTCAACATTGTAAAAGCTATCTATGCTAAGCCTCAGGCTAGCATCATTCTGAATGGAGAAAAACTGAAGGCATTCCCTCTAAAATCTGGAACAAGACAGGGATGCCCTCTCTCACCACTTCTATTCAATATAGTTCTTGAAACACTGGCCAGAGCAATTAGATGAAAGAAATTAAAGGCATAAAAATAGGAAAAGAAGAACTTAAATTATCACTATTTGTGGATGACGTGATTCTATACCTAGAAGACCCAAAAGGGTCTACAAAAAAACTATTAGAACTAATAAATGAATTCAGCGAAGTGGCAGGATATAAAATCAACAAGCATAAATCAAAGGCATTCCTGTATATCAGTGACAAAACTTCTGAAATGGAAATGAGGAAAAACACCCCATTCACAATATCCTCAAAAAAAATAAAATACTTGGGAATCAACCTAACAAAAGAGGTGAAAGATTTATACAATGAAAACTATAGAACCCTAAAGAGAGAAATAGAAGATCTTAGAAGATGGAAAAATATACCCTGTTCATGGATAGGCAGAACTAACATCATCAAAATGGCGATATTACCAAAAGTTCTCTATAGGTTTAATGCAATGCCAATCAAAATCCCAATGGCATTTCTTGTAGAAATAGATAAAGCAATCATGAAATTCATATGGAAAAATAAAAGACCTAGAATAGCAAAAGCAACTCTAAGTAGAAAGTGTGAATCAGGCGGCATAGCGATACCAGATTTCAAACTGTACTACAGAGCAATAGTAACAAAAACAGCATGGCACTGGTACCAAAACAGGTGGGTGGACCAATGGTACAGAATAGAGGACACACAGACTAATCCACAAAGTTACAACTATCTTATATTTGATAAAGGGGCTAAAAGCATGCAATGAAGGATAGCATCTTCAACAAATGGTGCTGGGAAAACTGGAAATCCATATGCAACAAAATGAAACTGAATCCCTTTCTCTCGCCATGCACAAAAGTTAACTCAAAATGGATCAAGGAGCTTGATATCAAATCAGAGACTCTGCGTCTGATAGAAGAAAAAGTTGGCTCTGATCTACATATTGTGGGGCAGGCTCCAAATTTCTTAATAGGAAAAGAGCACAAGAGTTAATAACAAGAATCAACAAATGGGACTTACTTAAACTAAAAGTTTTTTTTTTTTCAGCAAGAGAAACAATAAGAGAGGTAAATAGGGAGCCTACATCCTGGGAACAAATTTTTACTCCTCACACTTCAGATAGAGCTCTAATATCCAGAGTATATAAAGAACTAAAAAAATTAAACAATAAGATAACAAATAACCCAATCAACAAATGGGCCAAGGACCTGAACAGACACTTCTCAGAGGAGGACATATAATCAATCAACAAGTACATGAAAAAATGCTCGCCATCTCTAGCAGTCAGAGAAATGCAAATCAAAACCACCCTAAGATACCATTTCACTCCAGTAAGATTGGCAGCCACTATGAAGTCAAACAACAAGTGCTGGCGAGGATGTCGGGAAAAGGGTACTCTTGTACATTGCTGGTGGGACTGCAAATTGGTGTGGCCAATTTGGAAAGCAGTATGGAGATTCCTGGGAAAGCTGGGAATGGAACCACCATTTGACCCAGCTATTGCCCTTCTCGGACTATTCCCTAAAGACCTTAAAAGAGCTTACTACAGGGATACTGCCACACCGATGTTTATAGCAGCACAATTCACAATAGCTAAACTGTGGAACCAAACCAGATGCCCTTCAATAGATGAATGGATTAAAAAAATGTGTCATTTATACACAGTGGAGTATTACATAGCACTAAATTGACAAAATCATGGAATTTGCAGGGAAATGGATGGCATTAGAGCAGATTATGCTAAGTGAAGCTAGCCAATCCCTAAAAAACAAATGCCAAATGTCTTCTTTGATATAATGAGAGCAACTAAGAACAGAGCAGGGAGGAAGAGCAGGAGGAAAAGATTAACATTAAACAGAGACATGAGGTGGGAGGGAAAGGGATTGAAAAGGGAAATTGCATGGATATGGAAGGAGACCCTCATTGTTATACAGAATTACATATAAGAGGTGGTGAGGGGAATGGAGAAAAAACAAGGAGAGAAATGAATTACAGCAGATGGGGTAGAGAGAGAAGATGGGAGGGGAGGGGAGGGGGGATAGTAGAGGATAGGAAAGGCAGCAGAATACAACAGTCACTAGTATGGCATTATGTAAAAACGTGGATGTGTAACCGATGTGATTCTGCAATCTGTATTTGGGGTAAAAATGGGAGTTCATAACCCACTTGAGTCTAATGTATGAAATATGATATGTCAAGAGCTTTGTAATGTTTTGAACAATCAATAAAAAAAGAGAAAAAAAACCCACATCATGAGCCAACAGCCCCAGGGGAAGGATAGACTTGGCTGGCAAACAAGATGGTCCCAGGGATGCAAAACTGGCTGCGTGCACAATTACCTTTCTAGTCTTGCATCATAATTTATGGAAACTCAATTGCTCAGAGAACAGAATAATAACATAAAAATTAATTTAATGAGAATTCAACCTCCCAGGCCCTGGAAATACTCATATGCCCCATGATCCTCTCACCCACAGCTCTGCTCTGCCAGGAATGAGTGACTTCACTTGGACCTTGAAGAGCACTCATGCCTTCGCCTCCTCCTGCCCTTCAGCAGAGCTGAGCTGACCCTCATCACCCAGGGAAGGAGGAGCAGGAGCTCACCACCCCTGGGGCTGCTCATGTGGGAGCAGGTAGGAGGCAGCACAGTGCTCACAGGACGAGCCTTGGTGGCCCAAGTGGGGACACTGCAGTGAGGAGGGGCCCCTCACTTAGAGCTGTCTGTGCAGTCAGCTCCTGTGTCTCTCTTGACTTCTCTCCCTCTCCACTTCTTCTCATCTCACTCTCTTTTCTTGAACCCATTCTGTGGATCTCTCACGTGGCTGATGAAGGACCACCTCTCAAGCTTTTCCTAATAGCCAGTTTCACTATTGCTCTGGCACCACTAAAGGGGTCTGTGTTCCCCTCCATCGGAGGAGTTTCTTTTTCTTTTATGTATAAAACTACTCCTTCTTTCACTCAATAGCTCCTTGTGTATATTGTGTGGCTAACACAAGTCCAACTATACATCTTCTGACATCAAGTTATTTATTTTTTTGTCTCAGTCTCCATATTTATAAAGTAATGATTAAAATAGTGTTCACTTCATAGGAACCATATTGGGGTGAAGTTAAAGTAAATCAGGTATGAAAAACGATAATACTCGAACAGTTAGTAGGGCATACACCTGTTTATTATTATCATTGCATTATTATAACACATTTGTTCACATCATATAAAAACAGCAGTGATGATGAAATGAATCAAGGCGTATAAAATATAACACAAGTGCTGAACACAGGCAGGTCCTCCAGTAATTATACATATTAATCTCGCATTTGTTGGGTGTTTGTAAGGTTTTGGTCCCCATTCTAGGTGTTGTAGATTTCATTAATATTTGGAATGTTGGACCTTGAAGAGCACTCATTTCTACTGTGTGTAGAAATGCAAATTTTTGCTGCTCTTGTTGACTGTTTTATTTTTTTGAATAAGTTAGATGAGTGCAAAAGTTACAGAGAATACTGAGGGTTCTCTGTTAGAACTGAAAATGGAAATTCATAACTAGAGAGAAGCAATATCTGCCAAAGATCTCAAAGTGCTATCTGCTTTGTGCCACCTACAGTGGCCTCTGCTTTTTACACATTGGCTTTGTCTGAATGGCCTTAGTAAAATCACATCCAGTTACAATAAGTTCACAGCTACCAATCTGTCATCTGCAGCCACTCCATCCTCCATAAGCAATGATATCTTGCCTCTCCTCTGTTTTTTACAGGTGCATTATGGTTGTACGTAGGTGGGATTTGTTGGTTCATATTCATACATGCACACGATATAACGACAGAAAAAATTTGGCCAAGATCATTCCCCAATAGACATCTTGCCTTTTCCATATTCAGATCTCTGGTGCCTTTTTCTCCATCTATTGCATTGGTTTGCATTTCCAGACTGCTGACAAATGATTAGTGATGACAGACTTAGTTTTCTTTTTTATTTAAAGAAGAATTCTGCTTCTGCACCCACCTAAAGGTCCTGCCAGGTAAGTCTTATAATTTATTGGTTCTTTCCGTGGTTGTTGATTTGTTATCCTCCATCAACTTTGGACAATTCCTAGAAATAAGTTCTACTGTGGGACAGAGTATTTTATTTTATTTATTTTTTATTTGTTCTAATTAGTCATACATGACAGTAGGATGCATTCTGATACATCATACATAAACGGAGTACAACTTCTCACTTTTCTGATTGCACATGATGTAGAGTCACACAGCTGGTGTAATCATATATGCACATAGGGTAGTAATGTCCAATTCATTCTACTCTCCTTACAACCCCCATGCCCTCTCCCCCCACTCCCCTCTGTCTAACCCCAAGTACATCTATTCTTCCCTAGCCCCCACCTGATTACTATGAATTACCATATGCAATTTAGAGTTTTAAGAAATATTATCTTGTAAGTTTGAGCATTTCCTTACCTCTGTGTTCATTTTCCTCATTCCTAATTCTAGACATTTCAATTCATCTTTGTCTTCTTTAAGAGTTTTAGTAGTGCATTGTAGTTTTACATAATAAAATGGGGTCATTTTACATAATCACACATGATGGAAATTTATTTGCTCTGATTCAAACCCTACTCCTTCCTCCTCTTGTCTCCTTTTATCCACTTCATTTGATGTCTGACTTTTTCTAGTTGTGGATGCTATAGAATTTGTTCTGGAATTTGTGGGGTTTTTTTATTCTAGGATCTTTCTCCTTTTTAGTCCTCTAGCTCTGCTTTTACCTTCATTTTATGCTCCTTGCTGCTTTAGTTTTGCCTAGTGGTATTTTTATTTCCAACAATTTTAAGTTTAAAATTTTCTATTTCTTAAGAATAGATGACTTATTATTCATTTTCAGTCTTTATATGATATATTAAGAAGCAAATCCAAAAAAGAAACAATGATGTCAATACTCCAGGAGATCCCTGGTCATATGCTGGTGACTCTTGTAGAATATATAAAAGGGATATTTGCTGATTTAATTTCTGTGGCCCAGAAAGGCAGACCAAGTATGCTCTCATATCAGCACCTGAAATATTACTTCCTTTCCCCATCACAGAATTTGGCATGGTTACTATTTTTGAAAAAGGCCTTCTCAATTAATTCCATGAAAACAGAATCTTATTTTTATTACACTTTTATAAATTAATGATAAGAATGAAAATCTGCTCATTTAATATCCTTTTTACATTTCCTTTAATGAATCTTTAACTCTCTTGACCTTTTTCTAAGCAATGTGTGAATCTTAAATTATAAGTGAGACTTTAGTATTGAAATACATTATTTGACTAACTAAATAGATTATCTTTGCAATTTTCTACTTTGTGCACTTTTTCTTCAGATGTTTTCAATATAAAGTCCTAACTAGTGAAGTTTTTTTTCACTTGTGCAAAAAATTTTTTGGTCAGAATGTTCCTCTACTTTTACAGATTACTCATGCCCATGTAGATGTTTATTTTATTTTTACATTGTATTTTCATTACGTAGCTGCTTTCGTCTCTTGCTTCACATTGAAGTCTTAAAATTTACTTGGGATAATGGAGACTGCATTCAACATTATATTTTTCAAATGGTTAATAAGTCATTACACTCTTACAGAAAAATTTTAAAATCCTCCTCCAAAGTATGCAGGAATAAGCAATGCATATTCATGGAATTAAAATTACATAATTTTAATATCATACAATTTAATATGATTCAAGTATCATATTATGTGACAAAACAAAGAATTCCATCTCTTACACAAAACCTTAACAAGGATCTGGAATTTCAAAGCAATAAAATAAATCAAATAACAAGGATAGGTGTTATAAAGTGATATTATTTAGTCAAAGTAGATTTTTACAAAAAAATCATGAAATTAAAAGAAAGCCCAGAAAAATTACATGACATATCATCAACACACACACACACACACACACACACACACACATACACACAAAAAAAAACCAAACATTTCCTAAATATAATCACAAAAGTGGATATGATATTGAGAATCATCATTCCTAACAGCATTAAGGCTTAAATACACTCAATATTATAAACAAGAAGTGAACATGATCTACATTTTCTTTTTAAAATCAGAAATAATTTCCTAAAAAGAAACTGAAATGCATGGAGGCAAATTCCTGCTACTGATATGAGAATCTGAATGTTGAAATGATGTCATTTTTTTTCTAAATTAGTTTAAAACGTTAAGAGAATCTCTGATAAAAAATCCAATAGTATTTTACTTCCAATAGTGCTGATTCCAACATTCATCTACAAGCATAAATTGAAACAAGAAATAGAATTCTGAAGGAAATAATGCTAGGTGACTTTCTCTACTCGACTTTTAAGCACACCATGAAGATGGACAATAATTTACAATATAAATCTGGCAGCCTGATGAATGGTGAGTTTAAGTCAATCATGTATATGCATGTGGCAGAGGAAATACCTGAATTTTTTAAGGGGGCGGATTTAAATTTTTTGAAAAATTGATAGACATCACTTGCAAATTATCGTAGGAGAAGAAAGTATAAACGTAGAATTAACCTTAACTGCCTCCCTTATAAAGAATACTTGGAAAGCAAACGTCCAGAATGAATAAGATTTGAAGAGCTATTTTCCCTTTCATGGAATATTTTAATGTGATTTTTTTTAAATGTGCGTAAGACTCATTTCTATATTTAGAAACACTAGGATTTCTATAATTAGAAACCCAGTGATTCTTGAATCTATACAGTTAAAATGGTAACTAAAATGAAATAGAAACAAGAATAATAATAATAACAGAAGATATGGATATTTCAAGCAAAAGGACCACACACATCCACATGTAGAAATCACAGAATACAAGCTCAGTAACACAGAGAGCCTTCCTGTGACAGGCAACCTGCCTGGAACTAGAAGATGTTCATTCCCATGTGCATGAGGCAGAACACAGGAGAAAACCTAGGGACAAAAACTTCTGGGGAATTCAGGCAAGATCTAGAGCCCTGGTTCCCAAACAGGTGTGTGCATCCAAATCCTGACGGGGCTTCTAAACAGAGAGGGCTGCTTCACACCTAAAGCGTGAGGTCAAGGTAGTCAGATATGCAGGAAAATGTACATTTCTTGCAAGATTCCAGGGAATTCCCAGGTGACTATTCCTGAGGACACCATTTGAGAACCACTGACATACAATCAGGTCTTGATTTGTTTCTTTGGGGGGTAAAAATGGTAACTGAAACGTGTCATCAAAGAGACCCAGTGTTAAGACAAAATAAATGATTTCTTGAGTTTGCAAAGTTTCAATAAAAGACATTTCAATAAAAGACATCCTGGGAAAATCTCTCTTTGAAATTATTTGGGTTTTTTGGAGGCGGGGGGGTGTTGAGGGTACCAGAGTTTGAATCCAGGGATGCTTCACCACTGATCCACATGCCCAGGCCCTTTTTTATTTTTTTGAGACAGGATCTCACTAAAATACCGAGGCTGGCTTTCAACTTGCATTCCTCCTGCCTCAGCCTCCCTAACCTCTGGCTGGAGTGAATTTGGAGTTCCTTCTCTCCTTCCTTCTGGACGAACACACCAGCACCATGGAGAGAGGAAACCAAACAGGAGCTGGAAACTTCATCCTCCTGGGATTCACAGATGACCCTGACCTGCAGTCCCTCCTCTTTGGCCTTTTCCTGTCCATGTACCTGGTCACTGTGCTGGGGAACCTGCTCATCATCCTGGCTGTCATCTCCGACTCCCACCTGCACACGCCCATGTACTTCTTCCTCTCCAACCTGTCCCTGGCCGACATTGGCTTCACCTCCACCACCATCCCCAAGGCTCTCAGGAACATCCACACTCACAGCAAAGGGATCACCTTTGCAGGCTGCATCTCACAGATATGCTTCTTCTTTGTGTTTGGATGCCAGGACAACTTTCTCCTGACAGTGATGGCCTATGACCGCTTTGTGGCCATCTGTCATCCCCTGCACTATGTGGCCATCATGAACTCACGTCTCTGTCTGCTCATGGCTCTGGGGTCCTGGTTCCTCAGTATCCTGGGCTCCCTGCCAGAGACCTTGACCATCCTGAGGCTCTCGTTTTGCACCAACATAGAAATCTCTCACTTCTTATGTGATCTTCCTTCAGTCCTCAAGCTCGCCTGCTCTGACACACTCATCAACAACATAGTGGTGTTCTCTGTGGCCATCGTCCTGGGTGTCTTCCCTCTCACTGGCATCCTCTTCTCCTACTCTCAGATTTTCTCCTCCATCCTGAGGATCTCATCAGACAGAGGCAAGTACAAAGCCTTCTCCACCTGTGGGTCTCACCTCCTGGTGGTCTCCTTGTTCTATGGCACTGGCCTTGGGGTCTACCTCAGTTCTATAACCACTCTGTCGAATACGATGAGTCTGATGGCCTCAGTGCTCTACACCATGCTCACCCCCATGCTGAACCCTTTCATCTACAGTCTGAGGAACAGGGATATCAAGGTGGCCCTGGGGAGAGTCCTCAGCAAGATGGTGCCTCTCAGTGAAACTGTCAATACACGTCTCTCCTGAGTCACAGTGCGCACCATATTGGAGACCTAGAGCCCCGTCCCCTCCATGCAACACTGTGACTACCTCTGCTTTGTGTATTTCAGGGCAACTCATTCTTTGCATCTTTCTTAGGGCTCATTCCCACTCGTAAGGCAACATATTGGAGCACCCATGCACTATGTAATCAGTCATTGTAATTTCGTATAACTAAAAATGGGATTTTTAATTTGTAATTACCTACACTGAGGTATCTGCATTTGTATTTTTATTGATATGAAACACTGGCATTTGTTGATGGCTCACAGTGAGACATCGCAATGCATGAATGCATGCGTGCTACATGTAGTGATAAAATCCAGGTCATTGGCATTCCATCTCCTGAAACATTTACCACCACTTCTTTTTTTTAACATTTTTTTAATCTGTTGATGGACCTTTATCTTATTCATTTGTTTACCTACAGTGCTGAGATATGCACCCAGTGCCTCACACGTGCTAGGCAAGTGCTCCACCACTGAGCCACAGCCCCAGCCCCTTTATCATCTCTTTTCACTGGGACACTTCATGCTCCTCTCTTCTAGTTTTCCAAAATTATGTAACCAGCTGCTGTGAACTATTGTCCTCCACTGTGCTGTAGAGCTGTCACGTTCCTCACGACCAAAACACTCAGGGTCCCTCCAGGGGAGCTGGGCTGCACGAAATAACCAACAAGAGACAGAGATGCCTTTTTCTCTGGGGTCCTGTAATGGCTCCTCTGACCTTAAGGGTCCAGAGAGAGAGAGAGAGAGAGAGCGAGAGAGAGAGAGAGAGAGCAGGTGCTGAACCCTTTTTTTGAGGAGAAGCCATTCAAATGAGGCAAGGGGTCAGGTTTCAGGGGGTTGAGTCTAGCTTCATGATGTCTGCTGTCAGCAGGTTGACTGACATCTAGGAGGGCCACACCCAAAGGCAGAGCAAGAGAAGGGGATACACAAAGGGAGTTTCCATGGAACATTCTATCCCAAACAGGGCAAAGGGGTATTATCACAAAGGAACAGGTGACCATAGCTCAATCCATGGGGTGACACACCTATGTCTGAAGACGCATCCTCAACCTCTGGGACCAGGGTAATGTCCAGGTCACTATGAGATGTAGTGACTGGTCAAAGCCTCTCTGCTCCAGGATGGAAGGCACAAATCATTCAGAGTGGCTCCCCACATAGAACTTTAGAAATCATTTCTCTCCCGAAACTGGACTTCACCTCCACCCAACCTCCTCCTCACCCCGCCTGAATTCCAGGGACCACTGCTGTACTCTCGACTTCTGTAACATGAAATTCATCCCCTTCCTCATATGAGCAAGAACTTGCAGTCTTGCTTTCTGGTCTTTTGGATTGACATATGTCCTCAGACATGATGGGATGTGTGCCTCCAGTATTGTGCAAATGCTGTCTTGAAAACTCATTTACAGAACGACTTCAAAGAGGATGTGAATAAATTAACTCAAAGTTTTTCCCCTTTAAATCATTCCTACTGTGCTTCCCGTCACACTATGTTGAATTTTCTATTCTCCCTCTGTACAGATTCCTCAAATTGAGAACTTTCCCACCTCTGCAGCAACCATACCTCACCCTGTTGTTAGAAGGGAGTTTTTGTTCAATGACTCTTTGTCAAGTGGAATGAAAATTAGCTGTGCAGATGGGTAAATGTAAAATATAATTGGGAACAGAAAACACAAAGTTATCAATTGAATAAAAGTTTTTTGAGCTGGAGAAGAAATTCAGAGTTATTAATGCTGATATTAATAACAACACTCAGTTTGTGCTAGCACTATTTTCATGTTTTATACACATCACATCACTAGGCTTCCAAATGTCTCTTTTATTTGATGTATTAGTCCATTTGCATTGCTACAACAAAGTGCCAGAGACTAGGTACATTATAAAGAAGTCTGTTTATCTCACAGCTTGGGGTTCTATCAAGTCCAATTAGCATGACTCCAGCTCTGGTGAGGGAGCCTCTGACTTCATCCCATCCGGGTGTTCGGAGCTGTGCCAGAAGCCCTCCCAAGAGGGAGAGATCACACGGAGAGACAGGAAGCCAGAGAAATACTGGGTTGGGCCAGTCTTGCCCTTTTATCACAACCACATACACAAGCTAAGATGGGTATGACATCAGCAGGTGATGCAAACATATGAGATCACTGTCTTATATGTAGTTGGTGAGGGACCAAAACGTACTTATGCAGGGCACAACTATATTCTAATGTCACTTCCTGTTTTAGTCAGATTTTCCTCACTCAAAAGACCTGTCAAGTACAACTTAGAGCACGAAAAGTTTATTTTGGCTCACGGTTTCACAGCCGGCTCAGCTGACTCCACAGCTCTGAAGGAGGCTTAACACCACTGTGGAAGGGCGAGCAGGAGGAAGGAGCTCAGAGCAGGGCACCCAGGGGCAGACAGAGCTGCACTCTCCAGGAACAAAGAACAAACCTGAGGAACCCCTGGTGATGGAGCTCCTCCAGCCACACCCTACCTGCTGACAGTTATCACCAAGATGATTCATTTTAAGTGGATTAATCCACCAACTAGGCTACGACTCCATGATCTAATCACTTCCCCTCTGAACATTCTTGCCTTGTCCCACACCTGAGCTCTGGGGGACACCACATACCCAAAACATAGCACTGCTTGGATGGTTAGTGAAGATGAGCACCTTTTCATGGTTTTGTGTTTTTCTTCATTCCTGCTTTACTGAGGTACAGCCAGCTTGGTGGCACGTATTCAGGTGACAAGGTGATGGCTTGAAACACAAGCACAGTGTGTCAAAACCTCCTTGAAATTCTTCTTTCTGTATTTTTCACTTAACATATTGAGCCACATACCATAATATATATGTTAATTCTAATTTACTTTAAACAGTTGATGCGTCTACATTGTCATGTTTTATGATGCCTAATGTGTTCTATACACATTCTGTAGGATTCCGTTTGTTTTAATTTTCTTATGTCTTGAATTGGTGCAGGGTGAAGCCACCTCCCCTGACATATTGGTAACGTGACAGATGTGGATGTTGTGAAGTGGCCAGTGAGCCAAGACTGGAGGACCCAAGACTCCACATATGTAAAGAAGCTTTAGGACCCTCAGGAATAGCCCTTGGCAGCACCGACCCACTGTCCAGCATATGGTCAAAGGCACTGAGGTCCCAGCTCTGGATAAGAGAGTGAAAACTACCTCTCCATAACAAGAGTCCAGTACCTGAAGGGTGCTCAGGCCTAGTTCAGCCACAGGGCAGGATCTGGACGGTGGACTCCTAATGGGCAGCAGCAACACCCTGGGAGTCAGGGCTCTGGCAGGAAGAGGGAGGAAACAGCATCTTTTCCAAAGTGACTCCACAGCAGTCAGGTCCTAAGGGAAGAGAATCTAGGAGCCACATCTCCCTTTCTTAGTTCCCCAGGGGAAATAGCCATTGGTGATGTCAAGGGCAGGCTGAGCTGGTGTCCTCTGTGGGGAGGCTGCTAGCAGTCCCCATGGCTCCTGCTACAGGGGTGAAACCAATAGCCTCTGCTTATCTTCCTTGTTCCTAGCTATATGCTGGCATCTACATGATCCTAAGTAAACATTGTCCTTTTTTTATCCACAATGTGGCTGATATTTCTTAATAGGCTCTTGGTCCTCCTTGTAGATAACAGTCTGTCCTAGCTTTAGGTGGGATGGTGAAGGCTGAGGTATCTTTCTAAACCACCTTGATGATGTCAAGCCTGAAAGGTATGCACAAAATAAAAGGCTGTCCAGTGATTCCTCCACTCAAATACCCAGGATCACTAACAATAAAAGTCACCCTCCCCAGGCACCTAAGAATCTACCTGAGAAGGTCCTACCTCCCACTCGGATTCACAATCTAATTATTTTGCCCAAATCATGTGAACATTCGAATACAACAATGACCATAAGTCCTTTCACAGCTGCTAAGTTGGAACCACAGACTTGGCCCTATGATCTATGACATCAGAAGGGGGACGGGGAACTATGTGTCACAACACTCAGGACATTGCTACAATAAGCACATATGAGTTCTCCCTAGAGCCAGCATTCTTGAAACATGGACGATGAAAATACTCGGCCACATTGCTCCCAAACAGGGGTCACTGCACATTGCACTTTGAGAGCTCTCCCAGGATTTTCTTTCCTTGAATCCAACATTAGGTTTCAACAGGCTGTTTCCTATAGGACGATTTTGAGAGACTGGTGTCTTTGTACCAAATGTGAGCAAGGGATGGCTTCATCCTGAGAGGAGGAGGATGGGAAGTGGATCCAGGAACACAGCATGGACCAGGTGTGTGGCAACCCTGGAACACATGGGCATCAGGAGCCCCGTGGTGGGTCTTCCCTTCTGATGAGAAGCTCTCACCTGTTAAATACTGCTTCACACTAAACAGAGTCACCCAAAAAGAATGCTCTGTGTCCTACTGTTATCATTTCCTGGATTTTTTTAAGTACTTGATATGTGGTGTAAAGATCAGTGCCTTGTGAATTGTTAAAGATGGTCCATACTCTCTGCCCTGGAGAACTGAGGACCATGTATCCAGATTGTTTGGAAACATTGTCCTGTACGGCCAACCCACCTCTCAATGCACTTCCCTAACCAGATGCCTGGAACTTCATCTGCACTGAACTTGTGATGGTGAGCATAGAAGATTTGCAAGGTCATTGGAAGGGCAAGGTCACTGTAAGAGCTGTGTGTGGAGTTGGATGTGTCCTGTACACAGCTCCTACTTGAGGTGCAGGACTCACATGGGCTTGGATACTGCCTGCTCCTGCCTGGGAGAGACCAAAGAGCTCCATCTCACATTTGAGGAAATACTCATGGGGAAGGACAATCATCAGTAGAGATCAAGTCCAGGGACAAAATGACATCACAAGCCAACAGCCCCAGGGGAAGGATAGACATAGCTGGCAAACAAGATGGTCCCAGGGATGCAAAACTAGCATCATGCACAATTACCTTTCTAGTGTTGGATCCTCATTCATGGAAACTCAATTGCTCAGGAAATAGACAACACTGCAACAATTAACTTAATGAGTATTCATGAGAATTCAACCTCCCAGGCCCTGGAAATGGTAAATATGCCCCGTGATCCTCTCACCCACAGCTCAGCTCTGCCAGGAATGAATGACTTCACCTGGACCTTGAAGAGCACCCATGCCTGAGGCTACCTCCTGCCCTTCATCAGAGCTGAATTGACCCTTATCACCCAGGGTTGGAAGAAAGAAAGAGGAGCTCACCACCCCAGGGCTGCTGTTGTGGGAGCAGGTAGGAGGCAGCACAGCCTCTCAGGACAAGCCTTGGTGGCCCAAGTGGGGACACTGCAGTGAGGAGGGGCCCTCACTTAGAGCCATCTGAGCAGTGAGCTCCTGTGTCACTCTCATCTTCTCTTCCTCTCCGTTTCTTCCCATCTTACTCTCTTTTCTGGAACCCAGATCTGAGCGTCTCTCACTTGCTGATGGAACTGACCTTCTCTCAAGCGTTTCCTTCACAGCCATCTCCACCATCTTTCTGAAGCGACTAGAGGGGACTTTCTTCTCCTGTATCAGAGAAGCTTCTTTTTTTAATTTATAAAACTACTCCTTCATTTACTCAAGGTACCTCTGTTTGTATCTTGTGTAGTTAAACATAATTCCAGGCAAACATCTTCTGACATCAAGTTATTGAAAGGTTTTCCACTCCGTTTCCATATTTATAAAATAAGGATCATAATAGTGTTTACTACATAGGAATCATGTTGGGGTGAAGTTAAAGTAAATCAGGTGAGAGGAAATGATAATACTCCCTATCAGGTAGTGAGAGACTACACCTGTACTTTATTAACATTGCATTATTAAAACACTTACATTATATAAAAACAGCCATGATGATATAATGAATCAAGATATATAAAATATACCACAAGTACAGAACACAGGCAGGTCCTCAAATAACTATGCAAATTAAATCCCTTATTTGCTGTGTGTTTGTAAGATTCTAGTCCCCATTCTAAGAGTTCTAAATGTTATTAATATTTGGAATGTTGGAGATCTATTCTGTAATAAATTCACCTGCATTTAGAAATGCAAATTTTTGCTGCTTATGCTATTTTATTTTTTCATAAGTCAGATGAGTAAAAAAGTTACAGAAAATACTGAGACTTCTCTTTTAGAGATGAAAATGGAAATTCATAACTAGAGAAAAGCAATATTTGCCAAACATCTCAATGTGCTATCTGCCCTGAGCCACCTGGAGTGGCCTCTGCTTTTTTTTTGAGAGAGAGAGAGAGAGAGAGAGAGAGAGAGAGAGAGAGAGAGAGAGAGAGAGGATATTTGTTTTAATATTTATTTTTAGTTTTTGGTGGACCCCACATCTTTATTTTATCTTTATGTGGTGCTGAGGATCGAACCCACTGCCCCGCGCATGCCAGGCGAGCACACTACCGCTTGAGCCACATCCCCAGCCTGACCTCTGCTTTTTACACATTGCCTTTGTGTGAACAGCCTTGGTAAAATCACACCCAGTTACAATAGGTTTATAGCTCTCAGTCTGTCATCTGCAGCCAGTCCATCCTGAACAAAAAGGACTTCTTACCTTTTCTCTATTTCTCACTGCTGTGTTATGGTTGAACATAGGTGGGATTTGTTGGTACATATTCGTACATGCACATGATATAACAATAGAATTGGGCCAACATCATTCCCTAGTAGACATCTTGCCTTTTCCATACTCGGGTCTCTGGTGTGATTTTCTTTTCTTTTTTTTATTAGTTGTTCAAAACCTTACAAAGCTCTTGGCATACCATATTTCATAGATTTGATTCAAGTGGGTTATGAACTCCCATTTTTACCCCGTATACAGATTGCAGAATCACATCGGTTACACATCCACATTTTTACATACTGCCATACTAGTGACTGTTGTATTCTGCTGCCTTTCCTATCCTCTACTATTCCCCCTCCCCTCCCCTCCCCTCCCCTCCCATCTTCTCTCTCTGCCCCATCTACTATAATTCATTTCTCTCTCTTGTTTTTTTTTTTTCCCTCCCAGGCCATTGACCAATAATTAGTGATGAGAGACTTCGGTTTCTTCTTAAGGAGAATTCTGCTTCTGCTCCTGCCTCAGATCCTGCCGGAACATTTTTGGTGGTAAGTCTTGTAATTTATTGGATTCATTCCTTGGTTACTGATTTGCTTTCCACCACCAACTGTACACAATTCCCAGAAATAAGATCTACTCTGGGACAGCTACATATTTTTAATTAGAGTTGTAAGAAATACAATCTAGTAAGGTTGAATATATCCTTACCTCTGTGTTCATTTTCCTCATTCCTAATTCTAGGTATTTCAATTTGCCTTTTGACATTTTTATTAGTGCATTGGAGAATAACATAATATTAGATAGGGTCACTTTGACTTTACTCACATGCATGGAATTTTATTTCTGCACCTCAGTGTGTGGTCCTTTCTCCTCTTGGTCTGTTTTTCCCTTTCATTCCATGCATAACTTTTTTCTAGTTGTGGAAGCTATAGAATTGGTTCTGGAATCTGTTTTTCAATTCCAGGATCTTTCTCATTTTTTAGTTCAACTACAAGAATAAACTGGAATTAGAAATAAAATTCCAATAGAAGCCACTCTAGGTGACTTTCTCTACTTGATATGATGAAAATAGACAATTTTTAAAAGAGGAATCTGGCAGCCTGATAATTAGTCAGTTTTAGTCAATCAATTATATGAATGCAACAGAAAAAAAATATCTCAATTTTAAAAAACTGTCAGAAGTCATTTGCAGATTATCATAAGACAGGATAATATAAACTTAAAATTAATCTTAACTGCCTTCCTCATAGAGAAAATTAGAAAATCTAACATCCAGAATGGGCAAGATATGAAGAGCCATTTCCCCTTCATGGAATATTTGATGTGATGAAAATAAAAGGTGCTTAAGATTCAAGCTACATTTAGAAAACCTAGGATTTCTGTACTTAAAATTCTATGATTCTTTAATCTATATAAAGTGGTAATTAAAATGAAATACAAACAAGAATAATAATCACAGAGGCTGTTGAGATTTCTTGCAGAAGGACCACACATGTCCACAGGATAGGACATGAGGAAATCACAGAGAAGCAGCACAGTAGCAGAGAGCCTTCCCGTGATGTGATGGAGCAATCTGCCTGGAATGAGAAGATGCTCATTCCCATGAGCATGAGGCAGAACGCAGCAGAGCACCTGGGGAACGAGGATTGGGGGGGATGCAGGCAAGGTCTAGAGCCCTGGTTCCCAAGCAGGAGTGAGCCTCCGAATCCTGACAGGGCTTCTCAAGACACAGAGAGCAGCTTCACACCTACAGCAGGAGGTTCAGGTGGTCAGGTGAGGTGTGCATCAGAATGCACATTTCAACAAGATTCCAGGTAATGCCCAGGTGGTACTCCAGGGAACACCATATGATAACCACTGACATAAATGCAGGTTTTGTTCCTTTCATTGTTTGAGGGATAAAAGTGGTAATTGAAACTTGTCAGAAAAGAGACCCAGTGATAAAACAAAATAAATTATTTCTTGAGTTCCCAAGGTTTCAATAAAAGACATTGGGGCATCCTGGGGAATCTCTATTTCGAATTATTTCTTTTTTTGGTGCGGAGTTACCAGTGTTTGAACCTAGAAACACTTAACCACTGAATACATGCACAGGCAATTTTCTATTTTTTATTTTAAGACAGGACCTCAATAAGTTGCTGAGTCTGGCTTTCAATTTGCAGTCCTCCTCCCTCAGCCAGCCTAGCTTCTGGCTAGAGTGAATTTGGAGTTCCTTCTCTCCCTCCTCAGGAAACAACAATAACCATGGAAAGAGGAAACCAAACGGGAGCTGGAAACTTCGTCCTCCTGGGATTCACAGATGACCCTGACCTGCAGTCCCTCCTCCTTGGCCTGCTTCTGTCCATGTACCTGGTCACAGTCACAGGGAACCTGCTCATCATCCTGGCTGTCATCTCAGACTCCCACCTGCACACGCCCATGTACTTCCTCCTCTCCAACCTGTCCCTGGCTGACATTGGCTTCACCTCCACCACCATCCCCAAGGCTCTCAGGAACATGCACACTCACAGCAAAGGGATCACCTTTGCAGGCTGCATATCACAGGTGTATTTTTTTCTTTTGTTTGGATGCCAGGACAATTTGCTGCTGACAGTGATGGCCTATGACCGCGTTGTGGCCATCTGTCACCCCCTGCACTATGTGGTCATCATGAAGCCACGGCTCTGTCTGCTCATGGCTCTGGGGTCCTGGTTGGTCAGTGTCCTAGGCTCCCTGCCAGAGACCTTGACCACCTTGAGGCTGTCCTTTTGCACAAAAATGGAAATCCCTCACTTCTTCTGTGATCTTCATGAAATCCTGAAGCTCACCTGCTCTAACACACTCATCAATTACATAGTGGTGTACTCTGTGACCATCGTCCTGGGTCTCTTCCCTCTCACTGGCATCCTCTTGTCCTACTCTCAGATTTTCTCCTCCATCCTGAGGATCTCATCAGATAGAGGCAAGTACAAAGCCTTCTCCACCTGTGGGTCTCACCTCCTGGTGGTCTCCTTGTTCTATGGCACTAGCCTTGGGGTCTACTTCAGTTCTGAAGACACACAGTCTTCTACGATCAATCTGATGGCCTCAGTGATGTACACCATGGTCACCCCCATGCTGAACCCTTTCATCTACAGTCTGAGGAACAGGGACATCAAGATGGCCCTGGGGAGAGTCCTCACCAAGATGATGCTTCTCAGTGAAAGGTTTGATGCCCGTCTCTCCTGAGTCACAGTGTGTGCCATACTGGAAACATGAGAACCTCACCCCTTCCATCCAGCTGTGGTTACCTCTGCTTTATATACTTTACTACATCTCATTTTCACTCATTGGGCTCATTTCAGTCTAAGGACTGTTCATAATGCAACATATTGATTCACCTGTGTGCTATCTAAACAATAGTTGTCATTTTGCATGAATACAGCTGAGCTTTTTCTTTTGCAATTACATACAGTGAGGTGTGGGCATTTGTGTTCTGACTGATACTTTATACTGGCATATTATGATATCTCAGTGCAGGTGTACAATGTTGACTGACCAAACTAAGGTAATCATCTCCTGAAATCTTTACGATTTCTTTTTACTGGGACACTTCATGTTTGTCTCCTCTAGTTATCTAAAATTATAGAATCAATTGTTATGAACTGTTGTCCTCTACTGTGCGATAGAGCTTTATTTTTATTTCAACTCAAGTCACTAAGCGTTGATTTTATTGGAGGTATGGAGAAGGAGTTGTCAAATGTGGCACATTTTATTGTGACTACATAAAATAAAAATGTAAATCCAACTTTTTATTGATTTAAAAAATGACATCGGAATGCACTACAATTTTTATTGCATGTATATAGCACAATTTTTTGAATCTCTGGTTGTATATAAAGTATGTGGACACCAATTTGTGTCTTCATATATATACTTTGGATGATGATGTCTATCACATTCCACCATCCTTGCTAATCCAACTTTAAAACAATCTTTTCTTTCTCCTCAAATCAACCTCAAACTTCTATATAACTTTAACAGTTTCAGAGAAATCAGTCCATTTATGAAAACTAAGTGTACTATCAAGTTCATCCAAGAAAATATTGACTGAACTAAAGAAATCACAGATACAACATTTACTTAAGGAACAGTGCAGGAATTGTTATCAATGCTCTTGCAGGAACTGATCTCATTCTGTACTCATCATTCTAGTCTCTAGGTCTTTATGCTATGCCAACTTGTCCCCGGGTTTAATAACAGAAAAGGCCACGATTGCTAAACTGCTGGTTTATATTTCTTTACAATTTTTATTATAAGGCCATTTATTAAAGTAGACAAACAACAAGATGAAAATGAAGACAACATAAAAACACAACTATCACAACCAAAAATATTAACACAACCTTAAAAATAATTTAGACAAGAGTGTTGTAAAAGATGTGTGTCATATTTGCATCCCATCAACTTAGATGATGTGAATTCATATTTCTAAATAAATTTTTAAGTATGATATTAAAAAGTCATTTTCAGCATATATGTAAATTATTTACCACAGGACAATTCAACACTGACTTTTGAAAATGGATCATTTTAAAAGACAAAGAAATTTTTATTCTGTAAGCAATTTATTTATGGTGAAAACACATGAAATGTGCTTTTACTTATTAAAAACCACGGTGGATAGTGGCAAAGAACTGGGGGTGGGGCCATTAAGAAGAATGTCACCTTGTGATTTTTCTGCACACAAATGAATGATAATTTCCACTTCTAGAACCTCAACACATCCCTTTTTAAAGAACCAAAATAAACCCTAGACACCTTGCAGATACTTCCCCACCCCTAAACAAACTGTTGACTCTTTTACATTAAAAAAAGTCTAGAATGGTTATGGTGGCAAAAGATTCTGATGGCAATGGATGTGATAAATTGTGTTTCAGTCTCTCTTATTCCCAAAGTGCAAGCTGCAGGGATCTCAATCTTTCAGTAGTGCTTCTCCTACAAATAGTTCTTCATTTTGTTTGTCGAAGTCGTTTCTGAATTAGGTCTATCCTTGTAGACAGAGGTATAACAGAGACATAGGTACTACAGAAAAGGACCTGCCTGAACCTCGACACTGGATTGGTCAGTCTGAAGGGGTAGATTACAGATCCAGGCACTGAGGTGTTCAATAACAAAAAGCTCCATTTTCAGAGTCCCTGACTGGATGCTGCATTAGATCAACTATGGATGTGTGTCCTTCCACATCTGGTTGTTGATAGAAGCTAAACCTACCATTGGAGTGCTCCATTCTAGTAGGTAGGGTTTTTCCATGGGTAAGAAAGCTCATGCTTAGAAGAAAACGGTCAATGGAACTATCCCGAACAAGAAAAGAACCATCTGGAACATTGGCTAGCTTCCCCTCTGGTCCCAGCATGTGATGGCCCCAGTACCAGGCTTATTTTGCAAGTTCCTTCAGCTCTTTTGTAAGACTTGTCACAACCAGGGGACCACTGCTGTGCATAGTCATAAACTCTTGCAACCCCAGGGGCAGAGTTGGGATCAAAACTCAAATGACAACACATACATTCAGCCACATGGGCATCTGAAGTCCTTTGGATTTAATTAATCTGCATCGGAGGTAGCAATGGTGAGAGTGGAAGGACCTATCATGACACTTTGGCACTTTGGTCTCTGTAACACGACTCCTGTGGTGCCAATCAACAAGCCATTCACTGACTGGTCCATAAAGATGTCTGAAACAAGAACTAGGCCCTGGACTACCTGATTCTACATTGATTTTGATGCCACTTAGGTAACTTCTCATTTTATTGGATTTCTGTTTTATTGTTCTGCTGCATTGATGTATCTTTTTAAATTTGAACCAAGTCCACACTACCTGGGTGAGTACAGGCTTCATTCATATTTTCAAAGGACAAAAGTTCTTTATTTACTCCTCTTTTTTAAAACAATCTTGTTCTGTTATTCTTTGAAGGGAAAAAATGGCCACGTTGCCTTTTCAATATATATCCTCAGCTTCTTAAGAGCAGAGTTGACTTAGGGTCAGGATAGACCTAGCCTGAAACATCAAGGTCAGGGTGACAATGTGTCCTCCCCTCCTATTTCGGATGGAGACAATTCCAGCAAACTTCAGAGTTTAAACTGAACACCAATGGATGATCCTACAGTCCAGGAGGTCAGAGTGCAAACTGGACTTATGGGATAAAATGAAGGTGACTGCAGGTCTGTGATCCTTCAGAGGATCTGAGGACTAGTCCCTTTCCTTATATTTTCCTACTTCTAGAGGGTGCTCACATGCCTGGGTGCCTGGGCTCTCCATCTACATTCAAATCCAGCAATGGCTGAGTGAAACCCCACATATCACATCACTCAGGCACTGACTTTTCTGCCTCTCTTCTACATCCAAGGATCCGAGTATCCTCCCTTTTTATTTCCTAGGGATCAAAAATTTGACTTCACAGAGCCTTCCTATAATCACTTCTATAGGACTGATGACTTTGTGCCAAGTGTGAGCATAGAAGGGCGTCAATCATATTAATTATCCTTGATTTAAGAGCATAAAAATACTGGGTTTTTTTTAATTCTAAAGCTGGTCCTTCCTCTCTGGACTGTAACATTCAGGCCATGTATTCAGCTGGCTCTGAACCTGGAAAGCCTAGAACCTGTGTAGACTCCTGCCTGTACAGTCAGCCCACCTCTCACCACTCACCTCTGTAACTACACACCTGATGCCCTGTCTACACTGCACCTTCAATAGTGAGGACAAATGCCAGGCCAACATCAGTGGAACACATGTGGGGGGAGGGAGGTCCTGTCCACAGCCCCCAGTGAAGGTGCTCAGCACTCACATGGGCTCAGGACTCACATGGGCTTGGAAACGGTGTCTGCACTCGACTGTGTAGACAAAGACAATCTGTATCACTTATTGAGGAAAAGCTCATGGGCAAAGCCAAGGATCAGTTGAGATCAAGTCCAGGGAGAAACCACACCATGAGCCAGTGCCCCAGGGGAAGGAGTGTACATATTTGGAAAAAGAAAAAAAAAGATGATGCAAACTGGCGACAAGCACAATTGCCTTTCTGTTTGTTTTTTTCACTCATGGAAACTCAATTGCTCTGAGAATAGACAACAATGCAACAATTAATTTAATGAGCATTCATGAGAATTCAACCTCCCAGGCCCTGGAAATAGTAAATATGCCCCTGATCCTCTCACCCACAGCTCAGCTCTGCCAGGAATGAGAAGCTTCACCTGGACCTTGAAGAGCACTCAGGCCTGAGGCCACCTCCTGGCCTTCATCAAGGCTGAGCTGACACTCATCACCCAGGGAAGGAGGAGCAGGAGCTCAGCCCAGAGCTGCTAATGTGGGAGCAGGTAGGAGGCAGCACAGCCTCACAGGATGAGCCTTGGTGGCCCAAGTGGGGACACTGCAGTGAGGAGGGCCCCTCACTTAGAGCCATCTGTGCAGTCAGCTCCTGTCTCTCATGACTTCTCTTCCTCACCCTCTCTTCTCATCTTCCTTCTCATTTCTGGAACCCAGATCTGAGCATCTCTCACCTTCCTGATAAAACTGACCTTCTCTCAAGCCTTTCCTGCACAGCTATCTTTACCATGTTTCTGCAGCCACCTTAGGGGACTCTCTTCTCCATCAGAGAAGCTTCCTTGTTTTTATGTATAAAACTACTCTTTCATTCAATCAGAGTACCTCCTTTTTGATCTTGACTAGTTGTCACAAGTCCAGCCAGACATCTTCTGGCATCACATTACTGAAGATTTTTTTTTTATTGGTCTCAGTTTCCATATTTATAAAATAAGGATCACAAAGTGTTCACTTCATAGGAATCATATTGGGGTGAAGTTAAAGTAAATCAGGCATGAGAAAATGTTAATACTCTCTAACAGGTAGCGAGGGTCTACTCCTATTTATCATTATCATTGCATTATTATAACACTTTTTGTACTTATATAAAAACAGCAATGGTGACATAGTGAATCAAGGTATATAAATCATAAACCAAGTGCTGAACACAGGCAGGTCCTCAAGTAACTACACAAAATAAAACTTATCTGTTGTGTGTTTGTAAGGTTCTGATCCACATTCTAGGAGTTGTAAATTTCATTAATATTTGGAATGTTGGAGATCTATTTTCTAATAAATTTGTTGCATGTACAAATGCAAATTTTTCCTCCTTCTATCACCTGATTTTCAAGTAAGTTAGATGAGTAGAAAAGTTACAGAGAATACTGAGACTTCTCTGTTACAGCTGAAATTGGAAATTCACAACTAGAGAGGGAGAAGCAATATTTGCCAAAGATCTCAACGTGCCATTTTCCTCGATGCCACCTGGAGTGGCCTCTTCACATATTGGCTTTGTGTGAACAGACTTAGTAAAATCACACCCAGGTACAATAGGTCTGAAGCCACCAATCTGTCATCTGCAGCCACTCCATCCTCCATAAACCACACCTTGCCTCTTCCCTGTTTCTTTCTGATGCATTTTGGTTGTACAGAGGTGGGATTTATTGGTTCATATTCTTACATGCACACGATATAAGAGTAGAATTTGGCCAAGATCATTCCCCAGTGGACACCTTGCCTTTTCCATGTTCAGGTCTCTGGTGACTTTTTCTCCCTCTATTGCATTGGTTTGCACTTCCAGGCTGCTGACAAATGATTAGTGATGAGAAACTTAGTTTTCTTCTTCATGTAAAAGAGAATTCTGCTTCTGCTCCCACCTCAAGTCCCTGCCAGAGTGTTTTTGGTGGTAAGTTTGTAATTTATTGTCTTCTTTCCTTTTGGTTTCTGATGTGTTTTTCTCCATCAACTTTGGACAATTCCCAGAAATTAGTTCTACTCTCGGATAGCTACATATTTTTTTCATTCATTTTATTTATTTTTTCTTTTTTCAAATTAGTTATACATGACAGTAGAATGCATTTTGATACATCATACAGAATTGGAGTACAACTGCTGACTCTCCTGGTTGTACAGATAGAGAATCACACAGCTGGTGTAATCAAATATACTCATAGGACAATTATGGCCGACTCATTCTACTCTCCTTCCTACCTCCAGATCCCTTCCCCTCCCATCACTCCCCTCCATCTAACCCCCAGATACATCTATTCTTCCCTAGACCCACCCACTTACTGTGAATTAAAAACTGCAACTTAGAGTGTAAGAAATATTATCTTGTAAGATCAAGCATTTCCTTACCTCTGTATTAATTTTCCTCATTCCAAATTCTAGACATTTCAATTGACTTTTCGTCTTTTGAAGGGTTTATTAGAGCATTATAGTTTTACATAACATTGAAGTCATTTTGCATAATCACACATGCATGGAATTTACTGCTCCACATCACACCTGCTCCTTCCTTCCCTTGTCTCCTTTAGTCCATTTCATTTGATGTCTGACTTTTTCTATTTGTGGATGCTATAGAATTAGTTCTGGAATTTGTTTTTTATTCTAGGATCTTTCTCCTTTTTAGTTCTCTAGCTCTGCTTTTACCTTCATTTTATGCTCCTTGCTGCTTTAGTTTTGCCTAGTGGTATTTTTATTTCTAACAATTTTAAGTTTTAAAGTTGCTATTTCTTAAGGATGGATGACTTATATATTCATTTGCAGTTTTTATATGATATACCAAGAAGCAAATCCAAAAGTAACAATGACATCACTACTCCAGGAGATTCCTGGTCATATGCTGGTGACTCTTGTAGAATTTATAAAAGGGATATTTGCTGATTTAATTTTTTCCAGCCCAGAAAAGAGGACTGAATATGCTCTCATATCAGCACCTGAAATGTTATTTCCTTTCCCCATCACAGAATTTGGCATGGTTACTATTTTTGAAAAAGACCTTCTCAACTAATTCCACGAAAATGGAATCTTGTTCTTATTACACTTTTATAAATTAATGGTAAGAATGAAAATTTTTTCAAACATTTAATACCTTTTTTACATTTCCTTTGATGAATTTATGACTCTTTCTACCTTTTTACAAGCAAGACATGAACCTTAATTTATAACTGAGACTCTAGTATTGAAATACATTAACTTTGACTAACCAAATAGATTATTTTTACAATTTTCTAAACTAGAGCATTATTTCCTTCAGATGTTTTCAATATAAAGTTCTGATTAGTGAAGGCTTTTTTGCTTGTACAAATAATTTTTAATTAATTAAGAACGTTCCTCTAATGTTAGACATTACTCATGCCGATGTAGATGTTTATTATTACCTTGTATTTTCTTTACGCAGCTGCTTGGGTCTCTTACTCCACATTGAAGGCTTGAAATTCTTTCGGGAACATGGAGACTGCAGAAAACATTATCTTTTTCAAATGGCTAATAAGTAATTACACTCTTATGAAAATTTAAACTGTTCCTCAAAAGTATGCAGGGATAAGCAATGCACACTAACTAAATTACATAGTTAATATCATACCATTTAATATGAGTTGAGAACCATATTATGTGACAAAACCAAAAAATTCCATATCTTACACAAAATCTTAACAAGGATCTGGAATTTCAAAGCAATAAAATGAAACCAAATAAAAAGGATAGGTGTTATCGGGGTGGGGTTGTGGCTCAGTGATAGAGCACTTGCCTAACACACATGAGGCACTTGAACCTCAGCACCATTTAAAAAGAAATAACGATATTGTGTTCACCTACAATTAAAAAAATAAATATTAAAAAAGATATGTGTTATAAATTGATATTATTTAGTCAAAGTACATTTTTACAAAAATTTTGACAAAATAAAAAGAAAGTACAGAAAGATTATACGACAGCTCATCAACTCAAAAAAACATTTCTGATAATAATCACAATAGTGGATATGATATTGGGGATCATCATTCTTAACTGCATTAAAGCTTAAATACACTCAATATTATCAGCAAGAAATGAATATGATCTGCATTTTTTTTGCTGGTGCTGACAATTGAACCCAGAGCCTTTTGTTTGCAAGAAGGAATATCCCCAGCCCCTGATCTACATTTCCTTTTAAAAATCAGAAATATTTGCTTAAAAGATGTTTGAAATACATGGAGGCAAGTTCTTGTTACTGATGTGAGAATCTGAATGTTGCTATGATGTCATTTTTTTCCAAATTATTTTAAAATTTTAAGGAATCTCTGATAAAATTCTAACAGTATTTTACTTCCAATAGTGCTGATTCTAACAATCTGCAAGAATAAACTAAAACTAGAAATAGAAATCTGATAGAAATAATGCTAGGTGACTTTCTCTATTGGACTTTTAAGTACCTCATGCAGATGGACAATTTTTACAATATGAATCTGGCAGCCTGATGAATGGTCAGTTTAAGTCAATCATTTATATGCATGTGACAGAGGAAATACCTGAATGTTTAAAAAATGACAGAAGTCATTTGCCAATTACCGTAAGAGAAGAAAGTATAAACTTAAAATCAGCATTAACAATCTCACATCATAAAGAAAACCAGAAAACCAAATGTCCAGAATGGGCAAGATTTTAAGAGCCATTTTGCCATAATGGAATATTTTCATGTGATTTTTTTAAAAATGTGCATAAGACTCATGCCTACATTTAGAAACTCTAGGATTTCTATACTTAGAAATTCCATGGTTCTTCAATCTATATGGTTAAAGTGGAAATTAAAATAAAATAGAATTAAGAAGAAGAATAATAACAGAAGATGTTGATATTTCTAGCAAAAAGACAGGATAGGACATGAGGAAATCACAGAGAGACACATAGTAACCGAGAGAGCTTTTACATGGCAGAGCAATCTGCCGGGAACTAGGAGATGCTCATCCCCATGAGCATGAGGCAGAACGCAGCAGAGCACCTGGGGAAAGAGGATTGGGTGGGGATGCAGGAAAGGTCTGGTTCCCAAGCAGGAGTGAGCCTCCAAATCCTGACAGGGCTTCTCAAGACACAGAGGGCAGCTTCACACCTACAGCAGGAGGTTCAGATGGTCAGGTGAGGTGTGCATCAGAATGCACATTTCAGCAAGATTCCAGGTGATGCCCAGGTGGTACTCCTGGGAACACCATTTGAGAAGCACTGACATAGAACCATGTCTTGATTTGTTTTTTTTTTGGGGGGGGGGTGTACAAATGGTATCTGAAACTTGCCAGCCAAGAGGCCAAATGATAAGATAAAATAAATAAGTTATTGAGTTCCCAAAATTTCAATAAAAGAGCCTGGGGCATCCTGGGGAATCTCTATTTGAAATTCTTATTTGGGGGAGAGAGAACGGGGCGGGTGGAGAGAGGGTACCATGGATGGAATCCAGGGGCACTTAAGCACTGAGCTACATGCCCAGGCCTTCTGTTTACTTTTTATTTTAAGATAGAATCTCACTAAAATACTGAGCCTGGCTTTCAACTTGCAGTCTTCCTGCCTCAGCCTCCCTAGCTGGAGGGAATTTGGAGTTCCTTCTCTCCCTCCCTCCTCGGAGCAAACACACCAGCACCATGGAAAGAGGAAACCAAACAGGAACTGGAAACTTCATCCTCCTGGGATTCACAGATGACCCTGACCTGCAGTCCCTCCTCCTTATCCTGCTTCTGTCTGGGTACCTGGTCACAGTCACAGGAAACCTGCTCATCATCCTGGCTGTCATCTCAGACTCCCACCTGCACACGCCCATGTACTTCTTCCTCTCCAACCTGTCCCTGGCTGACATTGGCTTCACCTCCACCACCATCCCCAAGGCTCTCAGGAACATCCACACTCACAGCAAAGGGATCACCTTTGCAGGCTGCATCTCACAGGTATATTTTTTCGTTTTGTTTGGATGCCAAGACAATTTGCTCCTGGCAGTGATGGCCTATGACCGCTTTGTGGCCATCTGTCACCCCCTGCACTATGTGGCCATCATGAGCCCACGTCTCTGTCTGCTCATGGCTCTGGGGTCCTGGATGGTCAGTGTCCTAGCCTCCCTCCCAGATACCTTGACCATCTTGAGGCTGTCCTTTTGCACAAAAATAGAAATCCCTCACTTCTTCTGTGATCTGCCTGAAATCCTGAAGCTCACCTGCTCTGACACACTCATCAACGACATAGTGGTCTACTCTGCGGCCATTATCCTGGGTGTCTGCCCTCTCACCGGCATCCTCTTCTCCTACTCTCAGATTTTCTCCTCCATCCTGAGGATCTCATCAGACAGAGGCAAGTACAAAGCCTTCTCCACCTGTGGGTCTCACCTCCTGGTGGTCTCCTTGTTTTATGGCAGTAGCCTTGGGGTCTACTTCAGTTCTGTAGCCACACTGTCATCCAGGATGAGTATGATGGCCTCAGTGGCATACACCATGGTCACCCCCATGCTGAACCCTTTTATCTACAGTCTGAGGAACAGGGACATCAAGGTGGCCCTGGGGAGAGTCCTCACCAAGATGATGCTTCTCAGTAAAAGGGTGGATGCACGTCTCTCCTGAATCATAATGTCCATCATACTGGCGATCCTGGAGCCCCACCCCCTCCATGCAATATTCTGCCTATCTCTGCTTGGTGTATTTTAGGGCACCTCATTTTGTCATCATCCTAAGGGTTTGTTCCTACTTAGGGACTGTTCCTATTGCAGCATTTTGGATCACCTATGCACTCACTATCTTACCAGTCATTGTAATTTTGTTTGAATACAAATGGGATTTTTAATTTATGATTACCTACACTGATGTGTGAGCAGTTGTATTTTTATTGATACAAAACACTGGCATTTGTTATATCTCAATGCATGCATGCTACATGTAGTGATAAAATCAAAGTAATCAGTATTTCCATCTCCTGGAATATTTATTATTTATTTTCACTGGGATATTTCATACTCTTCTAGTTTTCCAAAATTACATAATCAATTGTTATGAATTATCATCCTCTACTGTGGGAACAAGGGCATGGAATACAGCATACATGGCATATGTTAAGGACACCAGAGTGGCAGGCCACTCCCCTCATACTAGGCACGTGAGCGGCAGACTGCTTACCCTGTAGGCACAGCCTTGGGTGTGAGGCCATGTATTGCAGTCCCTGCACTTGCTCCACAGCCTGTCCCTCGGTTGGTCGCTGTAAGGACAGTTAGCAAGAAATTGCATGGATGGCTGCCTGTAATCTGCCTGGCTACTTCCTGAGCATATATACATGGTAACTGGGCAATAAAATCCACCTGCTTCCTGCTTGATCTCCGGAGGTCTTGAATAGCAACTCCACAGCCACACTCTCCTCTACCCTGTTCTGTGGACCTCCCTGCTGAACAAGAGAGAGCCCATGCACTCTACTTGCTGCACAACTTTTCAGAGTTACTAATGCTGATATTAATAACAACAACCCTCAGCAGGTGCCAGCACTATTTCCATGTTTTATAAACATCCCATCACTAGATTTCCCAATGTCTCTTTTATTTGATGTATTAATCTGTTGCATTGTTATAACAAAGTTCCAGAGACTGGGTACATTATAAAGAGGTCTTTCTCTCACAGTTTGGGGCTCTATCAAGTCCAGGTATCAGGACTCCTGCTATGGACGGGGAGCCTCTGACTTCTACACATTTTTTCTTCCATCTGGGTGTATGTTCAGAGGATTCATCTATATTCACTTCTAAAGTCCACTACAACTTAAGATCTTTCCCACAACTTTCTTTGATGACTATTTTTGACATTTAGAGAGCAATTAACTCCATCTTAATCCAATCCATAAATAATTATCCAAGCACCATTTATTTCAAATCTTCTTCATGGCACTCTTTTTCTGTTGATATATAAAGTATATTCACACCATTTGTGTTTTCATACATGTACTTGGGGTAATAACGTCCATCTCATTCCACGAAAACAATGCTATCATGGGACCTGATCTCATTTCTATAGTCATAATTCAGTCAATATGTCTTGACGCTATGCCAACATGTACCAGGGTTTAATGATAGACAAGGCCATGATTGCTAAACTGGTGGCATATAATTCTTTACAATTTTTAATGTAAGGCCATTTATTAAAGTAAACAAACCACTAGATAAAAATGAACACAAATACTAACACAACTTTTCATAACCAAAAATAATTTAGAAAAGATTGTTGTAAAAGATGTGTGTCAGATTTGCATCCCATTAACTATGATGATGTTCATTCATAATTCTCAATAAATCTTTTTAAACTATGATATTTAAATTCTTTTCAGTGTATCTGTAAATTATTTTTTCACATGTTCATTCAACACTGACTTCTGAAATTGGATCATTTTAAAAGACAAAGCAATTTTCCATCTGTGAGTTTCATTCATTCACTCAGGGTTGAAGTTACATGAAGTGTGCTTTTCATGCATAAAAATGACAGTAAAGAACTGGGGGAGGGCATCAAGGAGAATATGATAATTCACACTGTGATTTTTCTACACACTAATGAAAGATAATTTTCACTTCTAGAACATCAAGACATATCTTTTAAGAACCAAAATAAACCAAGACACCTTGCAGACACTTCCTGAATCCTAAACAAACTGATGACTCTTTTACATAGAATACTAGAGTAGTTACAGCAGCAAAAGATTCTGATGGCAATGAAAGTTGTAAATTGTGCTTCAGTCTCTTTTACTTATTCACAAAGTGCAAAATTCAGGATCTCAATCTTTCAGTAGTGCTTCTCCTAGAAATAGTTCTTCATTTTGTTTGTCAAAGTCGTTTCTGAATTAGGTCTATCCTTGTAGACAGAGGTATAATGAGAGACACAGGTATTGCAGAGAAGGACCTGCCTGAACCTCGACACTGGATTGATTGGTCAGTCTGATGGCACAGATTGCAGAAACAGGCATTGAGTTGTTCAAAAACAAAAAGCGCCATTTTCAGAGTCCCTGACTGGATGCTGCATTAGATCAATTATGGACACATGTCCTTCCACATCTGATTGTTCATAAACCTACCATTGGAGTGCTCCATTCTAGTGGATAGTGTTTTTCCATGGGAAAGAAAGCTCATGCTTAGAAGAAAACCGTCAATGGAACTATCTCGAACAAGAAACAAACCATCTGGAACATTGGCTAGCTTCCCCTCTGCTTCCCAGTGTGTGATTGGCCCCAGTACCAGGCTTATTTTGCAAGTTTCTTCAGCTCCTCTGTAAGGATTGTCACAACCAGGGGACCACTGCTTTGCCAGACATAAACTCTTGCAACCCCAGGGACAGAGTTAGGATCAAAACTCAAAGAACAGCACATACATTCAGCCACATGGGCATCTGTGCCAGTGAGCCCACTGAAGACCTTTGGAATTAACTAGTGTGCTTTAGAGTAGCAATGGCGAGAGTGAAGGGAACTCTCATGACACTCTGTGTCTCTGTAACATGATTCCTGTAGTGCCAACCAACAAGCCATTCACTGACTGGTCCACAGAGATCTCTGGATCAGCCACTAGGCCCTGGTCTACCTGATTCTACATTGAATTTGATGTCACATATGTAACTTCTCATTTTATTAAGTTTGTATTCTATTGTTCTGCTGCATTGATGTTTCTATTCAGATTTAAACCAAGTCCACACCGCCTGAGCAAGTAGAGTTTTCATTAAGATTTTCATAAAGAGAAGGACAAGTGTTCTCTATTTACTTCTCTTTTTAAAAATTATCTTTCCCAGTTATTCTTTGTGAGGGAAAAACATGGCCAAGTTGCCTTTACAATATGTATGCTCAGCTTCTTAAGAGCAGAGTTGGCTTAGAGTGGGGACAGACCCAGCCTGAAACATCAAGCTCAGGGTTACGATGTGTCCTCCCCTCCTATTTCGGATGGAGACAATTCCAGCAAACTTCAGAGATTAAACTGAACACCAATGGATGGTCCCACAGACCAGGAGGTCAGAGTGCAAACTGGACTTATGGGATAAAATGAAGGTTTCTGCAGGTCTGTGAGCCTTCAGAGGATCTGAGGACGAATCCCTTTCCTTATATTTTCCAATGTCTAGAGGCTGCCCACATGCCTGGGGACCTGGGCTCCGCATCCCCATTTGAATCGAGCAATGGCTGAGTGAAACCCCACACATCACATCACTTAGGAACTGACTTTTCTGCCTCTCTTCTACATCCAAGGATCCAAGGACACGTTGCACTCTGAGTATCCTCCCTTTTTATTTCCTAGGGATCCAAAATTTGATTTAATGAGCTCTTTCCTATAATACACATTTATAGGCCTGATGACCTGTGCCATTTGTGAGCACAGAAGGGCGTCATTCCTGAGCTTGGGGAATGAATCCAGGAATATGGCATGGATCAGGTGACTCCTACCACCTGGAGGTCTTCCTTTCTAACCCTGTTGGCTGCTCCATCAAGACCAAAAGAAATGTTCTGCGTCCCACTGCTATTTTCTGGAATCATATTAATTATCCTTGATTTAGGAGCATAAAAATCAGTGCTTTGTGAAATGTGAATCTGGTCCTTCCTCTCTGGACTGGAATATTCAGGCCATGTATTCAGCTGGCTCTGAACCTGGAAAGCCTAGACACCTGTGCAGACTCCTGCCTGTACAGTCAGCCCACCTCTCACCACTCACCTCTGTAACTACACACCTGATGCTCTGTCTACCCCGCACCTTCAATAGTGAGGACAAATGCCAGGCCAACATCAGTGGAACACATGTGGGGGGAGGGAGGTCCTGTCCACAGCCCCCAGTGAAGGTGCTCAGCACTCACATGGGCTCAGGACTCACATGGGCTTGGAAATGGTGTCTGCACTCATCTGTGTAGACAAAGAGACTCTGTATCACTTATTGAGGAAAAGCTCATGGGCAAAGCCAAGGATCAGTAGAGATCAAGTCCAGGGAGAAACCACACCTTGAGCCAAGTGCCCCAGGGGAAGGAGTGTACATATTTGGAAAAAAAAAAACATGATTCAAAACTGGCTATATGTACAATTCTTTCTGTTTGTTTTTTCTCACAAATGGAAACTCAATTGCTCTGAGAATAGACAACAATGCAACAATTAATTTAATGAGCATTCATGAGAATTCAACCTCCCAGGCCTGGAAATAGTAAATATGCCCCTTGATCCTCTCACCCACAGCTGAGCTCTGCCAGGAGTGAGTGGCTTCACCTGGACCTTGAAGAGCACTCAGGCCTGAGGCCACCTCCTGGCCTTCATCAGGGCTGAGCTGACACTCATCACCCAGGGAAGGAGGAGCAGGAGCTCACCCCAGGGCTGCTGATGTGGGAGCAGGTAGGAGGCAGCACAGCCTCACAGGATGAGCCTTGGTGGCCCAAGTGGGGACACTGCAGTGAGGTGGGCCCCTCACTTAGACCCATCTGTGCAGTCAGCTCCTGTCTCTCACAACTTCTCTTCCAATCCATCTCTTCTCATCTTCCTTCTCTTTTCTGGAACCCAGATCTGAGCATCTCTCACCTTCCTGATGGAACTGACCTTTTCTCAAGCGTTTCCTGCACAGCTATCTTTACTATTTTTTTGCAGCCAATAGAGGGGACTTTCTTCTCCCCCATCACAGAAGCTTCTTTGGTTTTTATGTATAAAACTTACTCTTTCATTCACTCAAAGTACCTCCTTTTTGATCTTGTGTAATTAACACAAGTCCAGCCATACACCTTGCTGATATCACATTACTGAAGATTTTTTTGGTTTCAGTTTCCATATTTATAAAATAAGGATCACAATGTGTTCACTTCATAGGAATCATATTGGGGTGAAGTTAAAGTAAATCAGGCATGAGAAAATGTTAATACTCTCTAACAGGTAGCAAGGATCTACTCCTATTTATCATTATCATTGCATTATTATAACACTTTTTGTACTTATATAAAAACAGCAATGATGACAAAATGAATCAAGGTATATAAATCATAAACCAAGTGCTGAACACAGGCAGGTCCTCAAGTAACTACACAAAATAAAACTCATCTGTTGTGTGTTTGTAAGGTTCTGATCCACATTCTAGGAGTTGTAAATTTCATTAATATTTGGAATGTTGGAGATCTATTTTCTAATAAATTTGTTGCATGTACAAATGCAAATTTTTCCTCCTTCTATCACCTGATTTTCAAGTAAGTTAGATGAGTAGAAAAGTTACAGAGAATACTGAGACTTCTCTGTTACAGCTGAAATTGGAAATTCACAACTAGAGAGGGAGAAGCAATATTTGCCAAAGATCTCAACGTGCCATTTTCCTCGATGCCACCTGGAGTGGCCTCTTCACATATTGGCTTTGTGTGAACAGACTTAGTAAAATCACACCCAGGTACAATAGGTCTGAAGCCACCAATCTGTCATCTGCAGCCACTCCATCCTCCATAAACCACACCTTGCCTCTTCCCTGTTTCTTTCTGATGCATTTTGGTTGTACAGAGGTGGGATTTATTGGTTCATATTCTTACATGCACACGATATAAGAGTAGAATTTGGCCAAGATCATTCCCCAGTGGACACCTTGCCTTTTCCATGTTCAGGTCTCTGGTGACTTTTTCTCCCTCTATTGCATTGGTTTGCACTTCCAGGCTGCTGACAAATGATTAGTGATGAGAAACTTAGTTTTCTTCTTCATGTAAAAGAGAATTCTGCTTCTGCTCCCACCTCAAGTCCCTGCCAGAGTGTTTTTGGTGGTAAGTTTGTAATTTATTGTCTTCTTTCCTTTTGGTTTCTGATGTGTTTTTCTCCATCAACTTTGGACAATTCCCAGAAATTAGTTCTACTCTCGGATAGCTACATATTTTTTTCATTCATTTTATTTATTTTTTCTTTTTTCAAATTAGTTATACATGACAGTAGAATGCATTTTGATACATCATACAGAATTGGAGTACAACTGCTGACTCTCCTGGTTGTACAGATAGAGAATCACACAGCTGGTGTAATCAAATATACTCATAGGACAATTATGGCCGACTCTTTCTACTCTCCTTCCTACCTCCAGATCCCTTCCCCTCCCATCACTCCCCTCCATCTAACCCCCAGATACATCTATTCTTCCCTAGACCCACCCACTTACTGTGAATTAAAAACTGCAACTTAGAGTGTAAGAAATATTATCTTGTAAGATCAAGCATTTCCTTACCTCTGTATTAATTTTCCTCATTCCAAATTCTAGACATTTCAATTGACTTTTTCTCTTTTTGAATGGGTTTATTAGAGCATTGCATATTTACATAATAATGGGGCCATTTTACATAATCACACATGCATGGTAATTTATCTGCTCCACATCACAACTGCTCCTTTCTCTTCTTGTCTCCTTTAATCCATTTCATTTGATGTCTGACTTTTTCTATTTGTGGATGCTATAGAATTAGTTCTGGAATTTGTTTTTCTATTCTAGGATTTTTCTCCTTTTTAGTTCTTTAGCTCTGCTTTTACCTTCATTTTATGCTCCTTGCTGCTTTAGTTATGCCTAGAGGTATTTTTATTTCCAACAATTTTAAGTTTTAAAGTTACTTTTTCTTAAGGATGGATGACTTATGTATTCATTTGCAGTTTTTATATGATATACCAAGAAGCAAATCCAAAAAGTAACAATGACATCACTACTCCAGGAGATCCCTGGTCATATGCTGGTGACTCTTGTAGAATTTATAAAATGGTTATTTGCTGATTTAATTTTTCCAGCCCAGAAAAGCAGACCAAATATGCTCTCATATCAGCACCTGAAATGTTATTTCCTTTCCCCATCACAGAATTTGGCATGGTTACTATTTTTGAAAAAGGCCTTCTCAATTAATTCCAAGAAAATTGAATCTTATTTTTATTACAGTTTTATAAATTAATGGTAAGAATGAAAATCTTTTCAAACATTCAATACCCTTTTTACATTTCCTTTGATGAATCAATGACTCTACCTTTTTACAAGCAATGCATGAATCTTAATATATAACTGAGACTCTAGTATTGAAATACATTCACTTTGACTAACCAAATAGATTATTTTTGCAGTTTTCTAAACTTGAGCATTTTTTCCTTCAGATATTTTCAATATAAAGTTCTGATTAGTGAAGGGTTTCTTTTTTTTTTGCTTGTACAAATAATTTTTAATTAATTAAGAATGTTCCTCTAATGTTAGATATTACTCATGCCCATGTAGATGTTTACTTGATTATTACATTGTGTTTTCATTATGTAGCTGCTTTGGTCTCTTGCTCCACATTGAAGGTTTGAAATTTATATGGGAACATGGAGACTGCAGTCAACATTATATTTTTCAAATGGCTAATAAGTAATTACACTCTTACTGAAAATTTTAAACAGTTTCTCAAAAGTATGCAGGGATAAGCAATGCACACTAACAGGATTAAAATTACATAGTTAATATCATACCATTTAATATGAGTTGAGCACCATATTATGTGACAAAAGAAAGAATTCCATATCTTACACAAAACCTTAACAAGGATTTGGATTTTTAAGCAATAAAATAAAACCAAATAAAAAGAATAGGTGTTATCAGGGTGGGGTTGTGGCTCTTTTTTTTGGGGGGGGGGGTTGTGGCTCTTGATAGAGTGCTCGCCTAACACACATGAAGCAGTGGGTTTGAACCTCAGACCACATAAAAATAAAATAAAGATATTGTGTTCACCTACAACTAAAAAATAAATATTAAAAAGATAGGTGTTATAAATTGATATTATTTAGTCAAAGTACATTTTTACAAAAATTCTCACAAAATAAAAAGAAAGTACAGAAAAATTATAGGACATCTCATCAACTCAAAAAAACATTTCTGATAATAATCACAATAGTGGATATGATATTGGGGATCATCATTCTTAACAGCATTAAAGTTTAAATACACTCAATATTATCAACAAGAAATGAACATGATCTACTTTTTTTTTTGATGGTGGTGCTGGCAATTGAACACAAGCCTTGTGCATGTGAAGTAAGCACTCTACCAACTGAGCTATATCCCCAGCCCTTGGTCTATATTTTCTTTTAAAAATCAGAAATATATGCCTAAAAAATGATTGAAATATATAGAGGCAAGTTCTTGCTACTGATATGAGAATCTGAATGTTGTTATGATGTCATCGTTTTTCCAAATTATCCTAAAATTTTAAGGTAATCTCTGATAAAATTCCAATAGTATTTTACTTGCAATATTGTTGATTCTAAAAATCTACAAGAATAAACTAAAACTAGAAATAGAATTCTGATAGAAATAATGTAGGTGACTTTCTCTATTGGATTTTAAGTTCATCATGCAGATGGACAATTTTTACAATATGAATCTGGCAGCCTGATGAATGGTCAATTTAAGTCAATCATTTCTATGCATGTGACAGAGGAAATACCTGAATTTTTTTAAAATGACAGATTCCATTTGCATATTATCGTAAGAGAAGAAAGTATAAACTTAAAATTAACATTAACAATCTCACATCATAAAGAAAACCAGAAAACCAAATGTCCAGAATGGGCAAGATTTGAAGAGCCATTTTGCCATAATGGAATATTTTCATGTGATTTTTTTTAAAAAAAATGTGCATAAGACTCATGCCTACATTTAGAAACTCTAGGATTTCTATACTTAGAAATTCCATGATTCTTCAATCTATATAGTTAAAATGGAAATTAAAATGAAATAGAATTAAGAATAATAATAATAACAACATAAGATGTTGATATTTCTAGCAAAAAAGACCACACACTTCCACAGGATAGGACATGAGGAAATCACAGAGAAGAAGCAAAGTGACAGAGAGAGCTTTTACATGGCAGAGCAACCTGCCTGGAACTAGGAGATGCTCATCCCCATGAGCATGAGGCAGAACGCAGCAGAGCACCTGGGGAAAGAGGATTGGGTGAGGATGCAGGCAAGGTCTAGAGCAGGAGTGAGCCTCCGAATCCTGACAGGGCTTCTCAAGACACAGAGGGCAGCTTCACACCTACAGCAGGAGGTTCAGGTGGTCAGGTGAGGTGTGCATCAGAATGCACATTTCAGCAAGATTCCAGGTGATGCCCAGGTGGTACTCCTGGGAACACCACTTGAGAAGCACTGACATAGAACCATGTCTTGATTTGTTTTTTGGGGGGTATACAAATGGTATCTGAAACTTGTCAGCCAAGAGGCTAAATGATAAAATAAAATAAATAAATTACTGAGTTCGCAGAATTTCAATAAAAGAGCCTGAGGCATCCTGGAGAATCTCTATTTGAAATTCTTATTTGGGGGAGAGAAAACGGGGGATGGGTACCAGGGATGGAATCCAGGGGCACTTAAGCACTTAGCTATATGTCAAGGCCCTCTTTTTATTTTTTATTTTAAGATAGAATTTCGCTAAGATACTGAGCCTGGCTTTCAACTTGCAGTCTTCCTGCCTCAGCCTCCCTAGCTGGAGGGAATTTGGAGTTCCTTCTCTCCCTCCCTCCTCAGAGCAAACACACCAGCACCATGGAAAGAGGAAACCAAACAGGAGCTGGAAACTTCATCCTCCTGGGATTCACAGATGACCCCGACCTGCAGTCCCTCCTCCTTGGCCTGCTTCTGTCTGGGTACCTGGTCACAGTCACAGGGAACCTGCTCATCATCCTGGCTGTCCTCTCCAACTCCCACCTGCACACGCCCATGTACTTCTTCCTCTCCAACCTGTCCCTGGCTGACATTGGCTTCACCTCCACCACCATCCCCAAGGCTCTCAGGAACATCCAGACTCACAGCAAAGGGATCACCTTTGCAGGCTGCGTCTCACAGGTATATTTTTTCGTTTTATTTGGATGCCAAGACAATTTGCTCCTGGCAGTGATGGCCTATGACCGCTTTGTGGCCATCTGTCACCCCCTGCACTATGTGGCCATCATGAGCCCACGTCTCTGTCTGCTCATGGCTCTGGGGTCCTGGTTGGTCAGTGTCCTGGGCTCCCTGCCAGAGACCTTGACCATCTTGAGGCTGTCCTTTTGCACAAAAATAGAAATCCCTCACTTCTTCTGTGATCTGCCTGAAATCCTGAAGCTCACCTGCTCTGACACACTCATCAATTACGTAGTGGTGTTCTCTGTGGCCATCGTCCTGGGTGTCTTCCCTCTCACTGGCATCCTCCTCTCCTATTCTCAGATCTTCTCCTCCATCCTGAGGATCTCATCAGACAGAGGCAAGTACAAAGCCTTCTCCACCTGTGGGTCTCACCTCTTGGTGGTCTCCTTGTTCTATGGCAGTAGCCTTGGGATCTACCTCAGTTCTGTAGCCACACAGTCTTCTACGATCAATCTGATGGCCTCAGTGCTCTACACCATGGTCACCCCCATGCTGAACCCTTTCATCTACAGTCTGAGGAACAGGGACATCAAGGTGGCCCTGGGAAGAGTCCTCACCAATATGGTGCCTCTCAGTGAAAGGGTGGATGCACGTCTCTCCTGAATCATAATGTCCATCATACTGAAGACCCTGGAGCCCCACCCCTCCATGCTAGACTCTGCCTACCTATGCTTGGTGTATTTTAGGGTACCTCATTAATCCATTTTAAGTGGATTAATCCAGCAATTAGGCTAAAGCTCCATGATCTAATCACTTCACCTCTGAATGTTCTTGCCTTATCTACACCTGAACTATGGGAACACCACATACCTAATCCACAGCACTGCCTTGGATTGTTAGTGAAGATGAGCATATTTTCATGGCTTTGTCATCATCCTTAGGGTTTGTTCCTCCTTAGGGATTGTTCCTATTGCAACATTTTGGATCACCTATGCACTATCTAACCAGTCATTGTAATTTTGTTTGAATACTAATGGGATTTTTAACTTGTGATTCCCCAACACTGAGGTGTGGGTATTTGTATTTTTATTGATACAAAATACTGGCATTTATTGATGGAGCACCATGTTATATCTCAATGCATGCGAGCTACATGTAGTGATAAAATCAAAGTAATCAGTATTTCCATCTCCTGGAATATTTATTATTTCTTTTCACTGAGATATTTCATGCTCTTCTAGTTTTCCAAAATTATATAATCAATTGTTGTGAGCTATTGTCCTCTACTGTGGGGACAAGTGCATGGAGTACTGCAGACATGGCATATGTTAAGGGCACCAGAGTGGCAGGCCACTCCCCTCATACTAGGCACGTGAGCGGCAGACTGCTTACCCTGTAGGCACAGCCTTGGGTGTGAGGCCATGTATTGCAGTCCCTGCACTTGCTCCACAGCCTGTCCCTCGGTTGGTCGCTGTAAGGACAGTTAGCAAGAAATTGCATGGGTGGCTGCCTGTAATCTGCCTGGCTACTTCCTGAGCATATATACATGGTAACTGGGCAATAAAATCCACCTGCTTCCTGCTTGATCTCCGGAGGTCTTGAATAGCAACTCTACAGCCACACTCTCCTCTACCCTGTTCTGTGGACCTCCCTGCTGAACAAGAGAGAGCCCATGCACTCTACTTGCTGTACAACTTTTCAGGGTTACTAATGCTGATATTAATAACAACAACCCTCAGCAGGTGCCAGCACTATTTCCATGTTTTATAAACATCCCACCACTAGATTTCCCAATGTCTCTTTTATTTGATGTATTAATCTGTTGCATTGTTATAATAAAGTTCCAGAGACTGGGTACATTATAAAGAGGTCTTTCTCTCACAGTTTGGGGCTCTATCAAGTCCAGTTAGCATGACTCCTGCTATGGACAGGGAGCCTCTGACTTCATCCCATCCGGGTGCCAGGAGCACTTTCAACAGGGACAGATCGCATGGAGAGACAGGAAGCCAGAGAAATACTCATATGGGCCAGTATGACATCACCAGATGATACAAACTTATGAGATCACCATCCTATGTATGATTGGTGAGGGACCAAAGCATGGTTATGCAGGGCACAACTGTATTCTAATCTCATTTCCTGTCTTAGTCATATTTCCTCACCAAAAAGGCTTGTCAAGTACAACTTAGAGCAGGAAAAGTTTATTTCAGAGTTTTGGTGCATGGTCAGCTGACTTCACAGCTCTGGGCCTGAGGTGACACCATGGCCGAAGGGCACAGAGGAGAGAAGCAGCTCATGAAGGGCAACCAGAAAGCAGAGAGAGCTCCACTCTCCAGCAACAAAGCATAAACCTGAAGGCACCCCCTGGGGATGTAGCTCCTCCAGGCACAACCTACCTGCCCACAGTTTCACCCAGGTGATCCATTTTAAGTGGATTAATCCAATAAGGAGGCCACAGCTCCATGATCTAATCACTTTACCTCTGAATGTTCTTGCCCTGTCAACACCTGAGCTCGGGGAACATCACAAACCCAATCCACAGCACTGCCTGGATGGTTAGTGAAGATGAGCATATTTTCATGGATTTGTGTTTTTCTTCATTCCTGCTTCACTGAAGTACACCCAGCACGGCGGCACATATTCAGGTGACAAGGTAATGCCTTGACAGGTACATACAGTGTGTCATGATCTCCTCACATTTATTCTTTCTGTATTTTTGGCTCAACTCCTTGAATCATATACCATAATACATATCCTAGTTCTAATTTAATTTAATCAGTTGATATACCTACATTGTCATGTTTTATAATGCCTAATGGGTTCTAAATGCATTTCCTAGTTTTCCATTTATTTTTTCTTTCCTGATTTCTTGACCTACACTGTTGAACATGCTAGAATTCTCCAGTTATGTTTTCGGTTCTACCCATTTTTTTCTTCCATCTGGGTGTACATTCAGAGGATTCATCTATATTCCCTTCTAAAGTCCACTACAACTTAAGATCTTTCCCACAACTTTCTTTGATGACTATTTTTGACATTTAGAGAGTGATTAACTCCATTTTGATCCAATCCATAAATAAATATGAATCACCATTTATTTCAAAATCTTCTTCATGGCACTTTTTTTTCCTGGTGGTATATAAAGTATATTCACACCATTTGTGTTTTCATACATGTACTTAGGGTAATAATATCCATCTCATTCCACGAAAACAATGCTATCATGGGACCTGATCTCATTTCTGTAGTCATAATTCCAGGCAATATGTCTTGACACTATGCCAATGTGTACCTGGGTTTAATGTTAGATAAGGCCATGATTGCTAAACTGGTGGCATATAATTCTTTACAATTTTTAATGTAAGGCCATTTATTAAAGTAAACAAGCCACTAGATAAAAGTGAACACAAATACAAACACAACTTTTCACAACCAAAAATAATTTAGAAAAGATTGTTGTAAAAGATGTGTGTCAGATTTGCATCCCATTAACTATGATGATGTTCATTCATAATTCTCAATGAATCTTTTTAAACTATGATATTTAAAAGTCTTTTCGGTGTATCTGTAAATTGTTTTATCACATATTCATTCAACACTGACTTCTGAAATTGGATCATTTTAAAAGACAAAGCAATTTTCCATCTGTGAGTTTCATTCATTCACTCAGGGTTGAAGTTACATGAAGTGTGCTTTTCATGCATAAAAATGACAGTAAAGAACTAGGGGAGGGCATCAGGGAGAATCTGATAATTCACACTGTGATTTTTCTACACACTAATGAAAGATAATTTTCACTTCTAGAACCTCAAGATATACCTTTTAAGAACCAAAATAAACCCAAGATACCTTTTGCAGACACTTCCCGAATCCTAAACAAACTGATGACTCTTTTACATAGGAAACTAGAAGAGTTACGGCAGCAAAAGATTCTGCTGGCAATGAAAGTAGTAAACTGTGATTCAGTCTTTTTTTCATTTTCCCAACATACAAGACACAGCATTCTCAATCTTTCAGGAGTGCATCTCTTGAAAATAGTCCTTCATTTTGTTTGCCAAATGCTGTTTCTGAATTAGGTCTATCCTTGTAGATGGAGGTATAATGAAGACACAGGTACTGCAGAGAAGGTACTGCCTGAACCTCACCACTGGATTGGTCAGTCTGAAGGGGTAGGATGCAGATCCAGACAACTGAGACATTCAATAGCAAAAGCTCCATTTTCAGAGTCCCTGACTGGATGCGGCATTAGATCAACTATGGACGCATGTCCTTCCACATCTGGTTGTTCATAGAAGCTAAACCTACCATTGGAGTGCTCCATTCTAGTGGGTAGTGTTTTTCCATGGGAAAGAAAGCTCATGCTTAGATGATAACAGTCAATGGAACTATCCCGAACAAGAAAGGAACCATCTGGAACATTGGCTAGCTTCCTCTCTGGTCCCAGCATGTGATTGGCCCAGGCTTATTTTGCAAGTTTCTTCAGCTCCTCTGTAAGACTTGTCACAACTAGGGGACCATTTCTGTGCACAGTCATAAACTCTTGCAACCCCAGGGGCAGAGTTAGGATCAAAACTCAAAGAACAGCACATACGTTCAGCCACATGGGCATCTGCACCAGTGAGCCCACTGAAGACCTTTGGATTTAACTAGTGTGCTTTAGAGTAGCAATGGTGAGAGTGAAGGGAACTCCTCATGACACTCTGGGTCTCTGTAACATGACTCCTGTGGTGCCAACCAACAAGCCATTCACTGACTGGTCCACAGAGATCTCTGGATCAGCCACTAGGCCCTGGTCAACCTGATTCTACATTGATTTTGATGCCACTTATGTAATTTCTCATTTTATTTGATTTGTATTTAATTGTTCTGCTGCATTTATGTTTCTATTCAGATTTAAACCAAGTCCACACCGCCTGGGCGAGTAGAGCTTTCATTCAGATTTTCATAAAGAGAAAATCTTTTTTAAAAATATCTTTCCCAGTTATTCTTTGTGGGGAAAAAACATGGCCAAGTTGCCTTTTCAACATGTATCCTCAGCTTCTTAAGAACAGAGTTGGCTTGGAGTGGGGACAGACCCAGCCTGAAACATCAAGCTCAGGGTGACAATGTGTCCTCCCCTCCTATTGCAGATGGAGCCAGTATTCCAGCAAACTTCAGAGTTTAAACTGAACACCAATGGATGGTCCTACAGTCCAGGAGGTCAGAGTGCAAACTGGACTTATGGGATAAAATGAAGGTGACTGTGAGCCTTCAGAGGACCTGAGGATGAATCCCTTTCCTTATATTTTCCTACTTCTAGAGGCTGCCCACATGCCTGGATGCCTGGGCTCTGCATCCACATTCAAATCCAGCAATGGCTGAGTGAAACCCCACACATCGCACCACTCAGGCACTGACTTTTCTGCCTCTCTTCTACATCCAAGGATCCAAGGACACGTTGCACTCTGAGTATCCTCCCTTTTTATTTCCTAGGGATCCCAAATTTGATTTAATGAGCTCTTTCCTATAATACACATTTATAGGCCTGATGACCTTGTGCCGTTTGTGAGCACAGAAGGGCATCATTCCTGAGCCGGAAGCATGGGGAGTGAATCCAGGAATATGGCATGGGTCAGGTGACTCCTACCACCTGGAGGTCTTCCCTTCTAACCCTGTTGGCTACTCCATCAAGACCAAAAGAAATGTTCTGCGTCCTACTGCTATTTTCTGAAATAATATTAATTATCCTTGATTTAGGAGAATAAAAATCAGTGCTTTGTGAAATGTGAATCTGGTCCTTCCTCTCTGGACTGGAACATTCAGGCCATGTATTCAGCTGGCTCTGAACCTGGAAAGCCTAGACACCTGTGCAGACTCCTGCCTGTACAGTCAGCCCACCTCTCACCACTCACCTCTGTAACTACACACCTGATGCCATGTCTACACCGCACCTTCAATAGTGAGGACAAATGCCAGGCCAACATCAGTGGAACACATGTGGGGGGAGGGAGGTCCTGTCCACAGCCCCCAGTGAAGGTGCTCAGCACTCACATGGGCTCAGGACTCACATGAGCTTGGAAATGTGTGTCTGCACTCAACTGTGTAGACAAAGGGACTCTGTATCACTTATTGAGGAAAAGCTCATGGGGAAAGCCAAGGATCAGTTGAGATCAAGTCCAGGGAGAAACCACACCTTGAGCCAAGTGCCCCAGGGGAAGGAGTGTACATATTTGGGGGGGGGGGAAACGTGATGCAAAACTGGCTACATGCACAATTACCTTCCTAGTTTTTTTTGTTGTTTGTTTTTTGTTTTCACCCATGGAAACTCAATTGTTCTGAGAATAGATAACAATGCAACAATTAATTTAATGAGCATTCATGAGAATTCAACCTCCCAGGCCCTGGAAATAGTAAATATGCTCCGTGATCCTCTCACCCACAGCTGAGCTCTGCCAGGAAAGAGAGGTTTCACCTGGACCTTGAAGAGCACCACGCCTGACGCCTCCCCCTGCCCTTCATCAGGGCTGAGCTGACCCTCATCACCCAGGGAAGGAGGAGCAGGAGCTCACCACCCCCAGGGCTGCTGCTGTAGGAGCAGGTGGGAGGCAGCACAGCCTCACAGGATGAGCCTTGGTGGCCCAAGTGGGGACACTACAGTGAATAAAGACCCTCACTTAGAGCCGTCTGTGCAGTCAGCTCCCGTCTCTCTCGACTTCTCTACTTCGTGTCTCTCTGGTGAAACCCGATTCCGAGGCTCTCTCACCTTCCTCGTTGAACAAGCCTCAGCGTGTCTCAAGTTTCCTACCCAACAGCAGCAGCATTGCAGGTACCTTCATCCTTCTCCACCAAAGACGCTCCATTTTTTGTCTTTTAATGTTTTCATTGTTTCATTGACAGAAATTAAAGTATAATACATTATTGATCACAGGTGATTTTTGTAACATAGATCTAGTAATAAGAAGAATGAAATTTGGGGGCCCATACCATTTAATTTAGTTGAAAGTTAACATTTTTTAATTTCCCTCTTTATGAGTACGTCATCGTGACCTGCGGTATCAGTGTTCGTTTTGACATGACAAGCATGGAATATAATTGCCCCAATTCAATCCCCAGTACTTCCCATTTTTCCTCTCACCTTCCTGGTTCCCTTTCCTCCTCCTGTCTCCCTCTATTTATATATAGTTCTTTGTAATTTGTACATTATTTGACGCGTATCTGTAATGCTCCCCATCTTGACCTCTTCTACTTACCCTTTCATGCACTCTCTCAAGAAGAGACCTCTTTTCTGTGCATCGCACTTGGACATTCATTCATCCATTCTCCATTACTACGTCCTGAGCCTAACTTTTGTGTCTCCCTCACATCTGAAAAATTGGGGTAATAGTAAGATCCACTTTGTAGAGGTAATATGAGGATTTAATTAATAAGGATGTGCTCGAGAACGATTTAAGTCATCTCTTAACACGTAGTGAGCATCCATACCTCTTCATTTGTCTCATTGGATTTCATTAACACAATTCTGTTTATGTTGTATGAAAAATAAACAAAGATAAAAATGAGCTAAGGTATATTAAACATAGTGTGAGGACTGGACAGATATAGGTCCTCGAGAAAGTTCTAGCTATTATTACTCTTATTTGTTGGGTATTTACAATATTCCTGTCCCTGTCGGGTAGTTTTCAATGGAGTTAATATTTGACATGTTTGAGACCTATTTTCTAACAGATTTGACTGCGCTTGGGGATGCCCCCTTTTTATCTCTTGTGAGTTCCTTTTTTGTTAATTTTTATTTTTAATAATTTGGCTTTGCAGAGAGGTTACAAAGAGCATACTGAGTTCTCATTCATTGATGGACATATTTAGAGCTAAAAAATAGGAGCCCTATTTGCAAGACATTCTGAATGTTCTCTGTGCTCCTGATGCCACCTGGAGTGGCTTCTGCTCTTTGCATCTTAGTTTTCTATCCGTTGCCTTAGCAAAATCGCACTCAGTTAAAATAGCCTCGCAGCTACCCTAGATCGTCTGCAGTCAGTCCCTCCTCTGAAAACAATGGGTGTTGCCTTCAATGCCTGGTTTCTTTTGTTCCTTGTATGGCACTGACTCAAACTTCCAATGTACTGGTAAACATTAATGATGATAGACTTAGTTTTCTTCTTTACCTAAAGCAGAATTCTGGTGTTACTCCTGCCTCCGGGCCCTGCCAGGGCATTTGTGGTGGAAATTTTGTAATTTATTTCATTCTTCCTTTGGTTATTGAACTAGTATCTTTCATCAACTTTGGACAATTATTTTCCCAGAAATAAGTTCTGTTATGAGAGAGTTGCATTCTCTTCTCCTGGAGTTATAAGGAGTGTAATCTTGTAAGGTTGAGCGTTTTCTTCACCTTGTGTTCATTTTTCTCGTTCCAACTTTAGGCATTTCTATTCTTCCTCCTTTTGTCCATTTCATCAGAATTCTGTCTCATTTGTGAAATTTATATGTGAATACTAATGAATTAGTTACTGAGTTATTTTTTTCAGTTCCAGAGTCTTTCTTCTTTTTAATTTATCTACTCTGCTTGGATCTTTATTTTCTCCTCCTTTCTGCTTTAATTAGCTTTTCCCTATGATGTTTTATTACCAATATCTTTAAATTTTAAAGTTGGTATTTCCTAAGGATAGAATAATAAACTAGACAGTGACTCTGAAGCCTCACACAGTGGCACATGCCAATAATCCCAGCGGCTCAGGAGGCTGACACAGGAGGACTGAAATTCACAGCCAGCATCAGCAAAAGCAAAGCACTAAGCAACTCAGTGAGAAGTGAGACCTGATCATTGAATAAAATACAATATAGGGCTGGGAATGTGGCTCAGTGGTCAAGTGCCCCTGAGTTCAATCCCTGGTACCGGCCCCCCCAAAAAAGAAGGATTCATGTTACCACTCAGTAATGGTCTCTGCTATGACTTTAGTGAGTCTCTATTTGCTTTTTCTTTTTTTTTTTCTTTTCTGGTGCTGGGGATTAAACCCAGGGCTTTGTGCATGTGAAGAAGCATTCTACCAACTGAGCTATATCCCCAGCCAGCCCCGCTTGGTGAATCTTGAGGATAACTTTTCTTATGTAAGCATGTGTGTCATTACAAACATCTATTTGCTGATTTAAATTTCTCCAACCCAGAAAAGCTGACCAAGTATGCACTCACAGCAGTGTCTTCCATTTCTCATGATGGAATTTTGCAGCTACTGTTTTTAACAAGGACTTCTAAATGACTTCAGAGAAGATGGGATCTTATTCGACATTTCCCTTTCATCATTAATGGTAAGAATGAAAATCTCAAGCATTTAATACCCTTTGTATATTTCCTTTCACAAATGTCTAATAGTCTATGCCCTCTTCCCAGAAATGCATTAGTCCCTCTATAATTTATCATTAGGACTTTATAAATCTAAGATATTAACTTTAAACAAGGAGGTTATTTATTTTTGTGTCTTAACTATCTACATGTCACTTTTTCTCCTTCAGATGTTTTCAATCCAATCACTGAACTTTTCTTACTTATACCCCAAAAAACTGTTAATTCATAAATACTTCTACTTTCAATGGTAATAGATGTCCCTGTATAAATTTATATTATTCATATACTTATATGTGAAGTATAGGCATTAAGTTAGCTGCTATTGTTTCTTGTTACACATCAAATGTTTGAAATTTATTTAAGAATATACAGATTGGATTTAACATTATATTTTCAAAATAGTTAATTAACCATGACAGGTTTATTGATATCTTTAAATAGCCTCTCTAAATGATCCAGGAATAAAAAATGCATGTCAATGGCATTAAAATTACATATTAAATATAAACACCTGAATATGACAGTGAGCATCACATTTGATGAAAAAACTCTAAGGTTATTAGCTTAAACAAAGGAAAAAGTAGAAGAATTCCCTGTCTTACACAAAACCTTCACAAGGATTTGGATTTTGGAAACAAAATAATGAAACCAAAATGAGAGATAATGTGTTCCAAATTAATATTTTTAGTCAAAGTAGACTTTTAGAAAACATCATAAATTTATGAGAAAACCCAGAAAATTACATGAAACTTTATCAATTAAAAAAAATAAAAGATTTCTGCCTATAATAGCAACAGAGGACATATAATATGGGGAATAATCATTCTTATGAGCATTAAACCTAAAATACACTCAATATTACTTAAAAGAAATGGACACAATCTACTTTTCATTAAAAGAAAAGTTTGCCCATAAAAAATAGAAATATCTAGAGGTCAATTCCTGTACTTGGAATGACAACCTGAACATTGTAACATGTCAGTTGTTACCAGATTGTTTTATAAATTTGAGGGGATTTCTAATAAAATTCCAGACATATTGTTCTTACAAAAGAGCCTAGTCGTTCTTAAATTCATGTATGAGTATAGTCAGGTAAGAGGAATAAAATGACAGTGGAAATAATACTAAATGACTTGTCATACTCAACTTTCAAATATGAAGAGAGTCAATTTTTTTAAAAATGGGACCAAAGATCTCACAACCTGGTAAATGGTCATTTTTAATCATTTATTTATAAGAATGTGACAAAGGATATACCTGAATTTTTAAAAACTGACAGAGGCCATTTACATCTGAAGAGAAGAACATATGAAATTAAAATTAATCCAAACTACATTTGCCATAAAGAAAACGCAGAAAGAATGTCGGTGTCCAGAATGGGCACGATTTGAAGAGCCATTTCCATGTGGGGGAATAAGTGGATGTGGTGAGAATCAGATGATGGAAAATACCCAAAAGATTCACTTTTACATTTAGAAATGCTAGGATTTCTTTATTTAGAAAAACCCTTGTTGGTTGGATTCATAAAAGAAAAGTGGTGATTCAGAGGAAATGGAAACAATGCTTAATGATAGCAATGCTTTTTATGTGTGTTAGCAGAAGGGCCACCAAAGGTCGGGAGACACACGTAGAAATTCCAGAAAAGCAGCACAGTAAAACAACAAGCCTTCCAATGCCTCACAGACCTGCCTGGAGCTAGGACGCTCTCATCCCATGTGTCTGTGGCAGAACACCCCAGAGCAGCCAGCAGGGATATGCTGGGGAGGGAGGATGCTTAGGGAGGCTCAGGCACTGCAGCTGTGGTCCTCCTATGGCTGTGAGCCTCTGAATCCCCAGGGGCTTGTTAAAACACAGAGTGCTGGGCCTGCACGCAGAATGGGAGGCTCAGGGTCCTGAGAGCCAGAAGATGCACATTTCTAGCAAGTTCCCAGGTGACAACCAATGGAGAACCATAGACCTAGAGCCAATATCTTCGAGTAACAATGATAATTGCAACTAGTCAGCAAAGAGACCCGATCATAAGACAAAACAAATGATTTCTTGAGTTCCCAAGGTGTCAATAATAGACACTGGGTTCATCCTGGGGAATCCCTATTTGGAGTGAATTTGGAGTTCCTTCTCTTCCTCCTCGGAAAACACACCAGCACCATGGAAAGAGGAAACCAAACAGGCAACTTCATCCTCCTGGGATTCACAGATGACCCTGACCTTCAGTTCCTCCTCTTTGGCCTACTTCTATCCATGTACCTGGTCACTGTGCTGGGGAACCTGCTCATCATCCTGGCTGTCCTCTCAGACTCCCACCTGCACACGCCCATGTACTTCCTCCTCTCCAACCTGTCCCTGGCTGACATTGGCTTCACCTCCACCACCATCCCCAAGGCTCTGAGGAACATTCACACTCACAGCAAAGCGATCTCCTTTGCAGGCTGCGTCTCACAGATTTATTTTTTTGCTTTGTTGGCATGCCAGGACAATTTGCTCCTGACAGTGATGGCCTATGACCGCTTTGTGGCCATCTGTCACCCCCTGCACTATGTGGCCATCATGAGCCCACAGCTCTGCAAGCTCATGGCTCTGGGGTCCTGGTTCACTAGTGTTCTAGGTGCCCTGCCTGGGGCATTGACCATCCTGAGGTTGTCCTTTTGCACCAACATGGAAATCCCTCACTATTTCTGTGATCTTCCTGAAATCCTAAAGCACACCTGCTCTGACACACTCATCAACAACATAGTGGTGTACACTGTGGCCATCGTCCTGGGTGTCTTCCCTCTCACTGGCATCCTCTTCTCCTACTCTCAGATTTTCTCCTCCATCCTGAGGATCTCATCAGACAGAGGCAAGTACAAAGCCTTCTCCACCTGTGGGTCTCACCTCCTGGTGGTCTCCTTGTTCTATGGCAGTAGCCTTGGAGTCTACCTCAGTTCTGTAGCCACACTGTCTTCTAGGATAAGTATGATGGCCTCAGTGACATACACCATGGTCACCCCCATGCTGAACCCTTTCATCTACAGTCTGAGGAACAGGGACATCAAGGTGGCCCTGGGGAGAGTCCTCGGCAAGATGGTGCCACTCAGTGAAAGTGTTGAAGCACACCTCTCCTGAGTCACAGTGTGCAACATAATGGAGACCAGAGACCTCACCTCTTCCATCCAAGGTGACTACCTCTGCTCTGTGTATTTCATGACAACTTATTTTTGGCATCTTCCTTTGGGCTCATTCCCATAGATTCTTTATAATGTACCATAGTGGATCACCTGTGCACTATCTAGTCGATCATTGTAATTTTGTATGAAAACAGCTGGGCTTTTTATTGCAATTTCATTTCAATCACTGAGGTATGGGCATTTGTACTTTTGTTGATATGTGATACTGGCATGTGTTGATGAGGCACAGTGTGATATTTCAGGGTATGTGTACAATGTGTAGTGATGAAATCAAGGTCATTGGCATTTCCATCTCCTAAAACATTTATCATTTCTTCACACTCCTCCCTTCTAGTTTTCCAAAATTATGTAATAAATTGTTATGAACTATTGTCCTCTACAGTGCTGGAGAACGTTAGAAATCATTTCTCTTATGAAACTGGACACACACCCTCTACCCAACCTCCCCCTCACCCTGCCTGACTTCCAGGGACCACTGCTGTACTCTCGACATCAGATTCATCCCCTTCCTCACATGAGCAAGAACTTGCAGCCGTTGTTTTCTGGTCTTTTGGATTGACATGTGTCCTCAGACGTGATGGGATGTGTGCCTCCAGTACTGAGTGAATGCTGTCTTGAAAACTCATTTACACAGGAATGTTTTCTGAGGTGATACAAATACATTAACTCAAAATCTTGCCCTTTATATGAAATGCACACTGCTTCCCATCACACCAACTATATGGAACTTCTCTACTCATCCTCTGTACAGATTCCTCAAACTTGAGAACTGGGTCTTTCACATCTTCACTGCCACAATGCCTCATCCTGTTGTTGGAAAGTGAATACTTTTTTGCTCAGTGAATATTTGTCATATGGAGTGGAAATTAACTGTGCAGATGATCGAGTGTAAAATAGAATCTGGAACAGAAAATACCAAGTTTTAAATTAAATTAAAGATTTCGAACTGGAAAAGAAATTCAAAGTTACTAATGCAGATATAATAACAACAATACTCAGTATGTACCATAACTATTTCCATGTTTATACACATCACATCACTAGGTTTCTCAATATCTCTTTTATGTGACATATTTGTCCATTTGCATTACTATAACAAAGTGCCAGAAACTAGGTACATTATAAAGAAGTCTATTTATCTCATAGCTTGGGAGTCTATAAAGTCCAGTTAGCATGACTCTGGTCTGGTGAGGGGGCCTCTGACTTCATCCCATCCAGGTGGATGGAGCTGTGCCAGGAGCCCTCCCAAGAGGGAGAGATCACATGAAGAGACAGGATCCCAGAGACATATGGGGGAAGGACAAGTCCTGCTCTTTTATCACACCCACATACTCAAGCTAAGATTGTTATGACGTCACCAGGTGATGCAAACTTCTGAGATCACATTTCTGTGTGGTTGGTGAGGAACCAAAACGAGGTCATGCAGGGCACAACTGTATCCTAAGTTCACTTCCTGATTTAGTGATCTTTTCCTTGCTCTGAACAAAAGGACTGACGAGACTATTTAGAGCATGAAGAGTTTATTTTGGCTCCCAGTTTCAGAGGTTCCATCCATGGCTGCTGACCACAGAGCTCTGGGCCTGAGGTGAGGCCAGACACCATGGTGGAAGGGGGAGCAGGAGGAAAGCAGCTCAGGCAGGGCAACCAGGAAGCAGAGAGATGATGTAAACCCAAAGGCAGCTTTGACCTGGCTCCTCCAGCCACAGCCTACCTGCCTACAGTCATCACCCAGTTGATCCATTTCAAGTGGATTAATCCACCAGTTAGGCTACAGCGTCATGATCTAATCACTTCACCTCTGAACATTCTTGCCTTGTCCCCCACCTGACTTTGGGGGGTCACCACAAGTCCAAACCACAGCACTGCCTTGGTTGGTTAGTGAAGATGAGCATCTTCTCGTGGTTTTGTGTCTTTCTTCATTCCTGCTTCACTAAAGTACAGCCAGCACGGTGGCACGTACTCAGGGGACAAGGTGGCGTCTTGACAGACAAGCACAGTGTGTCATAAGCTCCTTGCATTTATTCTTTCTGTATTTTTGGCTCACCTCCTTGGATCATATAGCATAATATGTGTTTTTATTCTAATTGACATTAAACAGTTGATATATCTACTTTGTCATATTTTATAATGACAAACGTGGTCTGAATGCATCCTCCGGGATCCCATTTGTTTTTCTTTCCTTATTTCCTGACCTGCATTTGTTTAATATGCCTAAATTCATCAGCTGTGTTCTCAGTTCTATTCCTTTCTTTTCTTCCCTCTGAGTATATGTTCAGAGGATTCATCGACACTGTCTCTAAAGCCCACTACATTAAAGATCTTTTCTACAACTTGCTTTTATTATGATTTTTGGCATTAAGACAATAATTCAGTTTATTTCAATCCAATTAATTTTAAAAATCTGAACATTTATTTCAAAATCTTTTTCTTCAACACTGACATTATACCACTTATAGAACTTTTAATTTTATTGAATTTGTATTTTCATATTCTACCACTGATGTATTTAGACAAAAGACAAATTCGCAATGTCTAGATGAATACAGATTTTACATAATTTCATAAAAAGATGGAAAATGTTCCATTTTGCTACTTTGCTTGAAAACTACATTTCCCAATTTTCTGTGTGAAAAGCACACCTGAGGTGGATTCCAACATGAATTCTCAACTCTGCTTCATAGACACCATGAGTTGGCGTGGGGTCACAGTTGACCAAATTAAAACAAGAACATGATGATTGTGAGGTATGGTCACTTCCTCTTGTTGCTGGAGCCAACTACGACCCAAGACTGGGAGATTAAAAGAGCATTAAAGAATTATTTTACAGATCAGGAGACTGGAAATCCAAAATGGGTATCACCGGGATAAATTCAAGGTGTCTACATGGCTGTGTTCCTTCAGGAGAGTCTGAGGTGTTGTTATGGTTTGGATCTCGAGTATCTCCCAAAATACATGTGTTGGAAGCAGGATCCCCAGCGTAGCAAGGTTTAGGGGTGTAGCTTTTATCCAGGAACTAAATCAGGGGGCTCTGACCTCATCACGGGATATTATGAGGTGTCCCCCAAAGGCTCACATGTGAGACAATTTTGCAAGAAAGTTTAGAGGGGAAATGATTGTGTTGTGAGAGTTGGAACCTAATCAGTGCATTAATCCCTGTGGGCAGATAGGGTGAGGTTGGAAGAGAGGAGTCATTGGTGGGGGTGGGGCCATATATTTTGCTCTTGGAGAGCAGAGGTATCTCCCTCCCCCCCCCCTCCTTCCTAGTGCCATGTCCTGAGCCACTTTCCTCCACCTCACTTTTCTGCCATGGTCCACCACAGGCTGGGCCCAAGGCAATGGGGTGACACCTCTGGAACCATGGGTCCCAGCATGAAGTTGTCCTCCTCTAAAATTGTGCTTCTCAAGTCTTTTGCTCTAGGTGGGACCTGTGGAAGAGGCAGGTCACTGGGGATGTGACCTGGAAGGGTTCATCCTCTCCCTGTCCCTTTTCATCTTCTCTTTCTCTCTGCTCCCCAGTTACCCTGTGCTGAGGAGCCTTCCTCTGCCACACCTTCCACCATGTCCCTCCCTGGAGGAGCTAACGATGAACAGAATCCTCTGACCATGGAGTTAAGCACATTCCTCTTTGCAGTGATCTGGCTTAGAGACTGATGCTGAGAGCCATAGCCAAGTAGGAATGACACATGGCATTTTGGGTTGAAAGGTGACCCTGCTCAGGGATTAGGGTGGCTCCAGGTTTAGGGTGGATCCTGCTGGGATTAGGACGTATCCTGCTGCCTCAGGCACCCGCTCCTTTGGAGTCCCTTTGAGTTCTTGCAGGGTTCTGAGAGAATTGGCACGCAGAGCCCAGTGGAGGGAGTGTATTCCCAGAAAGTATGTGGGTAGAGTGTCGGTGAGAGTTCGGGAATAAAGAGTTGCTCTTTGAATCTACAAGGCTTTGTGGTGGCTTGGTTATTTTGTGCCCAGCCAGACTGCAGCAGACTGACACATGGTGACACTGGCACAGATGAGAGGAACCTGGGTGGTACCTGAAACATAGGCATATGTTGAGAGCCACAGCTGAAGGGGCCCCAGCAAACTTCCAGCTGCCAGCAAACTTCCAGCTGCCAGTTGATGATTGGCTCACAGCGGCCCCAGCAACATCTAGCTGCCAACTGATTGGCTCCTCTGCGGTGATGCTCATTGGGCTGTTTCCCCACCCTTTCAGACCACGGAGCTGCTCATTGGGGGACTTTTTTTGGCTCCGCCCATGCGACCCAGCCAATCAGCCTCAAGAGCAGGAGGAGTGGGGGAGGTTGAGAGGCTTGTGGGAAGCCGGTGGTGGCAGTTGGGCTCTGAAGGTTTTTCCTGAGGAGCTGTTTTGTTTGGCATGTGTGGTTCTAAAAATAAAGTTCATTTCTTTTGACAAGTGGCTCCTGAATTGTGCCCAGCCAGACTGCAGCAGGCATATGTGGAGGGTGGACAGCTCTGGAGTCCAGGACAGTAATGGCACTGGTGCAGGATGCAGCCACCTCCTCTGACACATTGATAACCATGTGTCACCTGTGGATGTTATAAAGCAGGCAATGATCTAGGACTGGAAGGTCCAGGCCTCCACAGACTTACAGAAACCTTGGTGTTCCTCAGGGAATAGCCCTCTGCAACAGCTGACCTCACTGTCCAGCATATGGTCACATGCACTCAGGTCTCAGCTCTGTGTATGAGGGTACAAACTACCTCACCATGACAAGTGTCCAGTATCTGAAATGCAGTCATGCCCAGTTCAGCCACAGGGCAGGATCTGGATGGTGGACTCCTAATGGGCAGCAGCAACACCCTGGGAGTCAGGGCTCTGGCAAGAGGTGGGAGGAAACAGCACCTTTTCCAAAGTGACTCCACAGCAGTCAGTTCCTGAGGGGAAGAGAACCTAGGAGTCACATCTCCCTCTCTGTTTCCCAGGGGAAATAGTCATTGATGATGTCAAGGGCAGGAGGTGCTGGTGTCCTCTGTAGGGGGCACGGCTAGCAATCCCCATGGCTCTGCTACATGGGTGAAACCAATAGCCGCTGCTTATCTTCCTTGTTCCTAGCCATTTCCTGGCAGTTCCACAATCGTTTACAAGTTAACATTGTCCTTTTTTATCCAGCATGTGGATCACATTTCTTGATGGGTACTTGGGTCCACCTTGGGCTTTCCTGCTTTATGGAGAGCACCTCTGCCTGGCTTAGGTGAGCTGGTGAAGGCTGGGGTCTCCTGCTACACCTTCTTGATGATGTCATGACTGAAAGACCTTCTCAAAATAGAAGGTGGGTCGTCCAGTGATTCCTCCATTCCAAAACCCAGGATCACTGCCAATAAAATTCTCACCCTCCCCAGTCACCTAAGAGTCTACCTGAGAAGGTCCTGCCTCCCACTCTGATTCACATCCTAATTCTTTAACCTGGATCATGTGCACACAGTGATTTCATAGCTCTTCAGTTAGAACCATAGATGTGGCCCTATGACCTACAACATCAGAAGGCAGAAGGGGAACTATGTGTCACAACACTCAGGACATTGCTACAATAAGCACATATGAATATTCCCTAGAGCAAGCATTCCTGATTCATGGACAATGAAAACACTTGGCCACATTGTTCCCAAACAGGGGTCACTGCACCTTGCACTCTGTGAGCTCTCCCATGATTTCCTTTCTTTGAATCCAACATTAGGTTTCAACAGGCTGTTTCCTATTGGATGCTTTTGTAGAGACTGGTGTCTCTGTACCAAGTGAGAGCAAGGGATGGCTTCGTCCTGAGAGGAGAAGGATGGGAAGTGGACCCAGGAACACAGTGTGGACCGGGTGTGTGGCAACTGGAACACATGGGCATTGGGAACTTCATAGTAGGTCCTCCCTTCTGGTGAGGACTCACCCATTCAATACTGCTTCACTCTAAACAGAGTCACCCAAAAAGTACGCCCTCTCTCCTACTATTATCATTTTCTGGAATTGTTTTTAAAATGCTCGATTTGGGGTATAAAGGTCAGTACCTTATGAATTGTTAAAGATGGTCCATACTCTCTGACCTGGAGAACTGAGGACCATGTATCCAGTTTGTTTGGAAACATTGTCCTATACAGCCAACCCACCTCTCAATGCACTTCCCTAACCAGATGCTTGGAACTTCTTCTGCACTAATGAAATGGTAAATATAGAAGCTTTAACAAGGTCATTGGAAGGGCAAGGTCACTGTAAGAGCTGTGTGTGGAGTTGGATGTGCCCTGTGCACAGCTCCTACTTGAGGTGCAGGACTCACATGGGCTTGGATACTGCCTGCTCATGCCTGGGAGAGACCAAGGAGCTCCATCTCACATTTGAGCAAATACTCATGGGAAGGACAATCATCAGTAGAGATCAAGTCCAGGGACAAGATGACATCATGAGGCAACAACCCCAGGGGAAGGACAGACATAGCTGGCAAACAAGATGGTCCCAGGGATGCAACACTAGATTATGCACAATTACCTTTCTATTGTTGGATCCTCATTCATGGAAACTCAATTGCTCTGAGAATAGACAACACTGCAACAATTAATTTAATAAGCGTTCAGGAGAAATCAACCTCCCAGGCCCTGGAAATGGTAAATATGCCCCGTGATCCTCTCACCCACAGCTCAGCTCTGCCAGGAGTGAGTGGCTTCACCTGGACCTTGAAGAGCACTGACCAAGTGTCCACTCATAGCCGTGTCTGAACTGTTACTTGTCTTTCTCATGATGGAATTTTGTTGCTACTATTTTTAACAAGGACTTCTTAGAGAAAATGGGATCTTGTTATTCATTTCCCCCTCATACATAAATGGTAAGAATGAAAATCTCAAGCATTTCAGACTCTTTGTACACTTCCTTTCACAAATCTTTAATATTCTCTGCCCTTTTCCCAGAAATGCATTAGTCTTTCTATAATTTATCATAAGACTTTATAAATCTACTAACTGTAACTAACAAGGTTATTTTGGGGTCCTAACTATCTGCATGTCACTTTTTCTCCTTCAGATGTTTTCAGTGCAGAGTTCCAATCACTCCTGTTTTCTTTTCTTACTTGTACCAAAAAAAAAATTTAATTCAGAAATGCTTCCACTTTCAATGGTAATTCATGTCCCTGTATAAATTTATATTATTTATATACTTATGATTTCTTTAGTTGTCTCCTAAACACATCAAATGTTTTAAATTTATTTGAAAATATATAGATTGAATTTAACATTATGTTTTCAAAATAGTTAATTAACCATGACACATTTATTGATATCTATAAATAGCCTCTCAAAATAATCCAGGAATAAAAAATGCATGTTAATGAAATTAAAATTATATATTGAATACGAACACTTTAATATGAGATTGAGCATCACATTAGATGACAAAACTCTAGGGTTATGCCCTTAAAAGAAAGGAAAAAGTAGAAGAATTCCCTATCTTACACAAAACCTTCACAAGGATCTGGATTTTTGGAAACCAATCAATGAAACCAAAATGAGAGATGACATGTTACAAATTAATATCAGTTAGTCAAAGTAGACTTTTAGAAAACATCATAAAATTAATGATAAAACCAAGAAAAATTGCATGATACCTCATCAATTAAGAAAATAAAAAGATTTCTGCATATCATAGCAGTGGTGGAGATATAATGTGGGGACAATTATTCTTAAGAGCATTAAACCTGAAATACACTGAATATTATTTACAAGTAATGGACATAATCTAATTTTCATTTTTTAAAAAAGTTCAGAAACGTTTGCCCACAAAAGAAATGCAATGTCTAGAGGTCAATTCCTGTTCTTGGAACAATCATCTGAACATTGTAAGATGTCAGTTGTTTTCAGATTGTTTTATAAATTTGAGGGGATTTCTAATAAAATTCCAGACATATTGTTCTTACAAAAGGGTTTAGTCATTCTTAAATTCATGTATGACTATAGTCAGGTAAGAGAAATAATTTTACAGTAGAAATAATACTAAACGACTTGCCATACTCAACTTTCAAATATGAAGAGAGTCAATTTTTTTTAAATGGGATCAAAGATCTCACAGCCTGGTAAAAGGTGTCAAATTTTTAGTCATTTACTTATAAGAATGTGACAAAGGATATACCTGAATTTTTAAAAACTGACAGAGGCCATTTACATCTGAAGAGAAGAACATATGAAATTAAAATTAATCCAAACTACATTTGCCATAAAGAAAACGCAGAAAGAATGTCGGTGTCCAGAATGGGTAGGATTTGAAGAGCCATTTCCATGTGGTGGAATAAGTGAATGTGATGAGAATCAGATGATGGAAAATACCCAAAAGATTCACTTTTACATTTAGAAATGCTAGGATTTCTTTATTTAGAAAAACCCGTGTTGGTTGGATTTATAAAAAAAAAAAAAAATGGTAATTCAGAGGAAATGGAAACAAGGCTTAATGATAGCAATGCTTTTTATGTGTGTTAGCAGAAGGGCCATCAAAGGTCGGGAGACACATGTAGAAATTCCAGAAAAGCAGCACAGTAAAACAACAAGCCTCCAATGCCTCACAGACCTGCCTGGAGCTAGGACGCTCTCATCCCATGTGCCTGTGGCAGAACACCCCAGAGCAGCCAGCAGGGATGCTGGGGAGGGAGGATGCTGAGGGAGGCTCAGGCACTGCAGCCGAGGTCCTCCTGTGGCTGTGAGCCTCCGAATCCCCAGGGGCTTGTTAAAGCACAGAGTGCTGCACCAGAAAGGGAGGCTCAGGGTCCTGAGAGCCAGAAGATGCCCATTTCCAGCAGGTTTCCAAGTGATACCTAATGGAAAACCACTGATTTATATCCACTTTCTTCAAGTAACAATGATAACTGCAACTTGTCAGCAAACAGACCCGATCATAAGACAAAACAAATGATTTCTTGAGTTCCCCAGGTGTCAATAATAGACATTGGGGTCATCCTGGGGAATCCCTATTTGGAGTGAATTTGGAGTTCCTTCTCTTCCTCCTGGGAAAACACACCAGCACCATGGAAAGAGGAAACCAAACAGGCAACTTCGTCCTCCTGGGATTCACAGATGACCCCGACCTGCAGTCCCTCCTCTTTGGCTTTTTCCTGTCCATGTACCTGGTCACAGTCACAGGGAACCTGCTCATCATCCTGGCTGTCATCTCAGACTCCCACCTGCACACACCCATGTACTTCCTCCTCTCCAACCTGTCCCTGGCTGACATTGGCTTCACCTCCACCACCATCCCCAAGGCTCTCAGGAACATCCACACTCACAGCAAAGGGATCACCTTTGCAGGCTGCGTCTCACAGGTATATTTTTTTCTTTTGTTTGGATGCCAGGACAATTTGCTGCTGACAGTGATGGCCTATGACCGCTTTGTGGCCATCTGTCACCCCCTGCACTATATGGACATCATGAACCCACAGCTCTGTCTGCTCATGGCTCTGGGGTCCTTGTTGGTCAGTGTCCTGGGTGCCCTGCCTGGGCCCTTGACCATCTTGAGGCTCTCGTTTTGCACCAACATAGAAATCCCTCACTTCTTCTGTGATCTTCCTGCAGTCCTCAAGCTCGCCTGCTCTGACACACTCATCAGTCACATAGTGCTGTACTCCGAGACCATCGTCCTGAGTCTCTTCCCTCTCACTGGCATCCTCTTCTCCTACTCTCAGATTTTCTCCTCCATCCTGAGGATCTCATCAGACAGAGGCAAGTACAAAGCCTTCTCCACCTGTGGGTCTCACCTCCTGGTGGTCTCCTTGTTCTATGGCACTGGCCTTGGGGTCTACCAAAGTTCTGTAGCCACACAGTCTTCTAGGATAGCTCTGATGGCCTCAGTGATGTACACCATGGTCACCCCCATGCTGAACCCTTTCATCTACAGTCTGAGGAACAGGGACATCAAGGTGGCCCTGGGGAGAGTCCTCAGCAAGATGGTGCCTCTCGGTGAAAGGATCAATGCACATCTCCTCTGAGTCACAGTGTGCACCATAGTGAAGACCAGAGAGCCTCGTGCCTCCAGGCAACCTACCTCTGCTTGGTGTGTTTGTTTTGGGGGTGGGGGTTACCAGGGATTGCACTCAGGGACACTTGACCACTGAGCCACATTCCCAGCCCTATTTTGGATTTTATTAAAGACAAAGTCTCACTGAGTTGCTTAGCGCCTTGCTAAACTGCTGAGGCTGGCTTTGAACTCGCGGTCCTCCTGCCTCTGCCTCCTGAGCCACTGGGATTACAGGCATGTGCCATCGTGCCTGGCCTTCTTGGTGTATTTTAAGGCCACTCATTTTCACATCTTCCTTGGGGTTTTCCTGTCCTAAAAATTGTTCATAGTGTCAAATACTGTACCACTCTTTTTACTAACTAACCACTCATTGAAACTTTGTATGGACTCAACTGGACCTTTTCTACTATCTGCAATATTGATTGGTTTTTTTTAATTTATATATTTGTTATTGATAAGGAATAATAGCACATATTGATGAGGTACAGAGTGATGATCAGTACATGCAAACAATGTGTAAGGATCAAATCGGGTTCATTAACATTTACATCTTGTTAACTTTATCGTTTTGTTTTATTGTCAAGTTATGGACTCATTTCCTTTACCTTTTTATAAAATATATACCAAATTATTGTGACCTACTGTTGCCCAACTGTGCTGTGGAACATTAGAACGTATTTCTCTTGTATAACCGGATTTTATCCTCTTTATTGGGCCTCCCTCTATCCTGCACCCCTACCCTTTGTAACTCCTGATGACCTCTGTTCTAATGCTTCTGTGAAATCCCTTTGTTAGCTGAACACATGAACAAGAACATTCTGGATTTCTTTTTTTTTTTTTTTCTGTCCTGGTAATAGAACCCAGGGGCTGACACGTGCTAGGCCAATGCTACTCCATGTACCTACATTCCCAACCCCATATTTGGAGACCAGCTCTCACGAAGTTGCCCAGACGGGCCTTGAACTTGCAAACCTCCTGCGTCAGCCTCCTGTGGAGGTGGAATTGCAGGCATATGCCTCCATGCCTGGGCCTGTCAAGGGCCTTTTAATGAATCAAATCTTCCGTGTCAGTTATATATGCTCAGCAGTGATGGATGTACACCTACAGTGTGGTAGTAATGTTTTCTGGAAACTCAGTTACATTTCTGAGGTGATGCAAATAAACCTAACTCAAAGATTTTTCCCTTGTATCTGAATCTCTTTCCTTTTGTCAAATCAACCTTACTGAATTTATCGATTCATCCAAAATATGGACTCATGGGATTTCCGAGCTGTATCTTTTCCACCTTTTCAACTACAATGCCTGGTACTGTTCTTGGTAAGAAATTTATGCTCAGTAAATATTTGTCCAATGAAGTGAAAATCAGACAACTGAATTGTTATATATAAAAATCAAATCTGGATCAGAAAATACAAGGTTATTAATTTAATACAAGGTGTTGTACTGGAAAAAAATGTAAAGCTATTTACATCAATCATCTTAATAACAATACTCTGTATGTGCTGGTAGTATTTCAGTGTTTCATAAATCATCAAATTAAATTTTCCAGTAACTGGGCTGGGGTTGTAGCTCAGTGTTAGAGCACTTGCCTCATATGTGTGAGACACATACATAAAAATAAGTAAATAAAATATAGGTATTGTGTCCATCTACAACTAAAAAAGTTTTTTTAAAATCTTTCCAATAACTTTTTTTTTTTGAAGACCACTCCTTTAGTACAGAATATTCATTTAAAAAATAAAAGTCCTAGCCTTGTACAGATGACCCTCTAAAGGGGTGGCCACCACAAGGTCTCTGCCTTCCCAAGAGATAGCCGATGCTTCTGGCCATTCATTTAAATAGCTGTCCCCTGGATGGGGCTGGGTCATGAGGGCAGGGCCCCTGCCACCTTCCTGGGGGACATTTGTGCTGTTTACACCTTTTCTGATTGTGTCAGTGGCCTGAAGCATGAGTAATGGGCATCAGTAAACATCGCTGAGAAAGCTGGGACACGCGTGTGCTGGCACAGGAGGCGTGGTCTGGATGGGGGCTTGGCAGATGGCATGGGAGGTCACTCCAGGATGTTGGTCACCAGGTCATCATCCCCATCCAGAGCATCATCTCCACCGCCTGCAGAGCTGCAGGGTGCTCAGGATCATGTGGGGGAGCACCCTGGGAGGGAACAGGGGGACAGGGCTGTTCCAGTGGCCTGGAAGGGAAGGTCAGCTCCCACCCACAGGGCAGTCAGGGGCACCCACTGACTCCTGGAATTTTGGGGGTGCTTCTCCATCGTGAGCTTCAGTGGACTGGGCCCGGGTGGCTGCAGAGCCAGATAGTCAGAAGGAACCGGGGAGAAGAGAGACAAGACAGGTCGAGTGTGGGGGAAGGCCCAGGGCCTGAAGGGAAACCCTGTTGAGGAGGCAGGGAGAGACGGGGGCAGGGCGTCCTGAAGACCGCTGCTTTTCCTTTAGGAGCTGTGTGTCAGACAACTCGGTCCCCTCTGCCTCACTGTTCTCTGAAGAGTCGGTGTCATCTGAGTTAGAAGGTCTCCATCTGCAGAAGTCGGGGGAAGAGGAAACTCCTGTACCCAGACACCATCAGTGATCCCCTCTGGGCCTTCCTCGGCTCCTCCTGGAAGCACTCGTGTTCACAGATGATGCACTTGAGCTTCTGCTTCAGATACCATATTTCTTATTGTAGTCCACTTTTCCAATGATCCTCAATCCACCCAGGAGTGGCACTGGGCATCTGGAATCCCACTACCCCACCAGCTCTGCCTCCATTAACCCTTTGATGTGATGTATTAGTCACTTTCAACTGCTATAACAAAATACATGAATCCAGGTACTTTAGAAAGAAACAAAGTTAATTATTTCACATGTTTGCAGACTGAAAGTCCCAACAGAATGACTCTGGCTCTGGTAAGGGTACCTCTGTGTTATCAGGCGGGGGGGTGTGGAATGCCAGTAGCCCTCACATGAAGGAAAGGTCACATGGTGAGACAGGAAGCCAGAGCGCGGAGGGGCCAGTTGTGCTCTTTTATAGCCACCAAGGTCACACGAGAACCGAGCCCGCATGAACTCCTTCCAAGAGCAGAGACCACACTGACCAGGTTGCACACTGACTCAGACGACCACACTTGCATAGGCTCCACCCCTTAACGGTTCCACCCCCTTCCCACATCACAACAGGGAAGAACACTTTCCACACGTGAGCCCATAGACAACACAGGTGAATCCTGTCCCAACAGCAGCTGCGGTCAGTGTCCTTTCCTCCTGATTGTAGATAAAGAAGTAAGAGGTTATGGGTCTCTAAGTCAAGGTCTCGGATGTGAGGACAAAGTTCAAACTCAGGGATGGATAAGCAGCTCCTTCTCTTAGGCACAATGGCGTGGAACCTTGAACTAACTTAATAATAATAATAATAATAATAATAGTAAAAACATCGAAAAAAATGGGAGTCCTCTGACTTACATCCCCACTTCTGAGATTCCATTCCCCAACCAAGAAATGTCCTGTGTTGGGGGTCGGGGGCTTTAGAAATAAGCCAAGCCAGAGACCAAGATTCATCGGGTCTCCCTTCACAGAGCCCCGCACCACAGTGCAGTCCAGGAACACATCCCCAGGAGTGACCCAGCCCAGACAGCTCCGGGTGATGAGGTGAAGATCCGTGAGACCGTCCATCATCCCACGTGTGGCCAGCGAGGAGCCAAAAGGCCACCTTGCTTTCTACTTCCACTTCCTTCCATGGTGAGTACTCTCAGGTAGCTGTGTCCCTTCTCCTTTCCTGCTTTATTGAGGTTTAACTGACCACGTGGCACACATTCGGTGACAGTGTGATCCCCTGACGGACTCGAACATGGTGTCATGATTTCCTGGCTGTTATTCCTTCTCTATTTTGGCTCCCCTCCTTGGATCAGATATCATATTAAATATTTTCATTTTAATTATTTTAAACAAATTTATCTACATTGATGTGATTATAATGCCGTATATGTTCTAAATAGGTTCCCTGGGTTTCCTTTTTTTGTTTTAATTTTTTTCCCTACACATGGTTAACATGCCTGAATTCGTCCATGATGTTCTCAGTTCTATTCCTTTCTTTATCTTCCTCCTAGGTTTATGCTCCAAGTGTTCATCTGTGCTTTCTCCTGTGAGCCAGCTTCTGGCCAACTTCACTGTATTATAATGATTGGCATTGGACAGGAATTTACCTTGATTTTGCTTCCAATTAACGATGAAGGATTCAAGCACTGTTTATTTCAAAATCCTTTCTTTCTGCATCAAATATTGGGCACTTTTCTATCCACTTCTAACTTTCCTGGGTTTCTTTTTATTATTGGGCTGCATTGACATATCTATTTAAATAAGCCAAGTTTGCAGTGCCTTGAGGAATACAAGTTTTAAACATGTTATTAAAGAGAAGAATGAAGCTGGATACAGTGGTGCACACCTGTAATAGTAGTGAGTCGGGAGGCTGAGGCAGAGGATCACAAGTTCAAGGCCAGCCTCAGCAACTTAACAAGGCCCTAATCAACTTAGTGAGACCATATTTCAAAATTTTAAAAAGAAGGACAAATGTTTCTTTGCTCCTCTTTTTAAAAATTATCTTGCCCCGTTATTCTTTTTGAAAGATACACATAAATTGCTGACTGTTTTGTCTTGGGATGATGATTTAATAATAAGTTTGCTCACTGACTAAGCTAAAGTAGTTTCATTTAAGGAACATTTTTTTTTTTTGCTTGTGCCTGTTAAAAAGAAGAAATAAGTTCCAGTGTTCTGCAGCACAGTGGGGCAGTTATACTTCACAATGACCTACTGTGCACTTTATGAATAACAAGAAGAGAGGGGCTTAACGGCTTGAAACAGGAAGTGGTTCAAGTTTGTTCTTCCAGAGTTCAAGATCCTTCAACTTTTCTGCTCTACCATGTTTAATATGTGGTTCTTACGCTCATGGTCACCACCCTCGTGGTCACAAGATGGCTTCTATCATTGCAGCCCTTGCAACTACATCCCAAGAAGGTGGAGTCCACAGGGAAGCACAATGTTGAATCTATCCCAGCAGGCCTTATCATCTTAGCACATACTTGCTGGTTCAAATTGACATATATGCATATCTTTGTCTGAGAGATTCCTCTGTTGACTGGCGTCTACTCTGCCCATGGACACAGACAATCAATGCCTCATAAGTCACTCCTTAACCAAGGACTGACAGGAGTTGGTATATAACTTCCTTGCTCAATGAGTAAGATAACTCTGAAGGATGCATTGCACTGGCTCCAGGATTCCCCAGTAGGAGCCCCAGTGTCCATATTGGCCACTGGATAAATAAAATAAATGTACCTTTATGACTGTCTTCCATTCTCTGTCTCCCTGCGCTTTTCTAGGCTGAGATACATTTCTTGGGCCAGTTAGTGGGTTTATTGGTGGCCCTACCAAAGATATGTCCTCCTGGATCCTGTGAATGTGGCATCATTTGGAAAGGGGGTTCTAGAAGATTTCATTTTAAAAAAGAATTTTGATGAGAGATCACTATGAATTACCTGGAGGGGCCCTAAGTCCTGCAATTAGTATCCTTATAAAATGCAAAAGAAAAGGACGAAGGGAAAAAAAAAAAGGTTGTGTAGAGATAGAAGCAGAGGTTAAAGTGATGTGGCCACAAAGCAAAGAATGACTGGAGCCACCCGCAGCTAGAGGAAGTCAGGAGGATCTTCCCCTGGAGGCTTTGGAAAGAGCACGATCAATACTGTAATTTTGAACTTCATTCTGGCCTCCAAAAGTATTACTTTAGAAAACAAGTGTCTGTTGTTGTAGGCCAGACAGATTGTGATAATTTGTTACAGCAGCCAGAGGAAACTGATATAGGCCTCAGAGAAGACTCTCGGATCATTTACAGGGTTAAAGGAACAGCAGCTGCTGTGTGGTGGCTCATCAGCTCAGTGGTGTGAAGTGGCACCAGGCTTGCCATTTCTCTCTATTCCCTTCAGCTGCTGCCTCCTGGGCCAGGGGGTGTGTGTTTACCACCATGAAAAATGGCTCTGGGTTCTTCAGGATATGCCCATCATCGTGGGCAGAGGAGCAGAGTGGACATAAGCTCTGTTCCAGGCTTGTGAGTGTCCATCTTTTGCTTGTGGCTTCCAGCTAGATCCTGACCTCCCCCACTGTATGTCCATCTCCCCTCCTCGTCATGAACCCAGAAAGCAAATCCTGTACCTTACAGATTCCCTCTGTGCTCAGGGGCAGATTTGTCTTGTTCTGTCCATCTCAGGGCAACTGAAAAGATAGAAAGAAAATCTAATCCAATCCACAATCTCCCCCAAATGATCCATTTATTTTTTTAAATTATTTTTTAGTTGAAGATGGACACAATGCCTTTAATTAATTTATTTGTTTCTATGTGGTGCTGAGGATTGAACCCAGTGCCCGACACGTGGGGGGCAAACACTCCACCACAGAGCTAAACCACTGATCCAATTATTTTTGAAAACCGGATTGCATGGCCCAAGAAGGACCATGTGCTAAAGGCTCTGTCCCAAGCTTGGTGTCCTTGGGGGGAAATTGAGAGTTGAGGCCTAGCAAGAGATCACTGGGGGCATGCTCTCAAGAGCTTGCTGGACCTCCTTCTCCTTTTTTTGCTTCCTGGCCATGAGGTGAGCAGCTTTCTCCCCCAGGTGCCTCTACCATGAGACCCAAAATCTGGACCGTAGCTTCCCAAACTGTGAGCTGAAGCAAACCTTTTCTCTTTATAAAGTGATGGTCTTGGGTATGAGTCATGGTAATGGGAAGATGGCTGACACGGACTTAATAAAGAAAACAGGGCTGGAGGAAGGTCCTCACGTGGAAGAACACGGATCCTTTCCTCCTCCATGACATGGATCCCTTGAGTTTTCATGACTCCTTCCCACAAAGACCCTTCTGGGGCTGCAGATCCTTGTGGGGTAGGATAACGTGGTTCTGAGATTCTGGTTGGAGATTGGGAGTCCCTGGCTAGGGCCCCTGGGGCCATATGTGTCATAGGAGGGTTTAGAAGCAGAGACTATGCTCACAATGTGACCTCTGGCAAATGCTTTTGCATAGACCATTTCCAAACTCTGACCATAAACGTCCCACATCTGCAGTGACCATGATTACAGAAGCTCTGGAGCCTTCCCCTCCTTTTCTGAATTGTTCTGCTCAGGGCTGTCTTAGGATCCTAAAGAATGGATCTGCACTTTGATCTTCCTTCTGTCTTGGGGTAGGTGCTCAAGTGGAACTAATTTAACTTAGAAATAAGTGTGTGCTTCTTGGACAAATGGCCCATGGAGTTTCACTAGAGTCATGTTACTCATGTTTTCTCCGTGAATTAATGTCCCGCCTGGTCCCTTAGGTCACAGGAAAATAACACTATGTCCACCCCTGTAGAGCAAAGATACTCTTGAGGCCAGGCACGGGGATACAATGTCACTCAACCTCAGGAGTCAAAAGCTGGGGCTACTGTACCCACCTACCCTCCCCACAGGAAGTTGCTTTCCCCATCTACAGCCTTGGAGTTTGTGCAATAAATAGCTAATTCTGAGAAGTTGGGGTTCCCCAGGCCCACTCACCCCAAAGAAAGGACTGGATTTTGACTGCCTCCTGGAAGATGGCCTCTGATCTTTGGAACCTTCCTGATAAGTGTGTCTGTAATCCAGAGCCCTGGGCCATCCCAGGGAGTCTACGCTAACAATGTCATCTATGGCAATGCCCATTTTTACTCACCCGGAGCCTTAGACCATGCTGTATCAGACTGACCTCTGGGGGGCACTGAAGAATCAATAGAATCACACCTATGTGACCATGCCTTAATAACCACTCTTGCCCACCAGGATTCAGGTGAGCATCCCTGGTTGACAGTGCACCACGCACGCTGTGACACGTCATTTCTGGGAGAAGCACGTGGCACACGCAACTGCAGGAAGGAGCTAGGAACTCACGTGTGGTCTACGGACCCTACCCCAACCACTCCTTGCCTTTGCTGAGTTTAATCTCTTACTTTCACTGTGATAAACCATGACCATGAGTAGATGGCTCTTCCAAGCTCGGGGTTTTTCCGGTGAATCACTGAAATCTGAAGGTGGACTTTGGAATCCCAACACAAAGGCCACGGATATTTTTTTTTATTATGAGAAACAGTACAGTTTTTCTTTACCCTCTTCAGCTCCACCAGTCCTTGAGACAAGAAAGAACACCGGGTGACCTTTCTTCTTGTTGAACCTGAAGCCTCCTCTCCCCCAAAACCCAGGAGAAAACTTTCCTCCCCTTCCTGGCTCACTCCCTCTCTCAGCCTGTGCTCTGAGACAAACACAGACCCTGAATAGCTTTCACTCCTGCTCCTTTATCTTAGTCCCTCTCACAAAGAAGCCAAGCAGAACCTGTGTGCAGCCCAGGGTCGGCTGAGCAGCAGACTGTCCTCAGGGTCCCCTCCCCAGTCCCCTTCCTCCTGCCTTGGAGAAGAGCTGAAGGCCCCTCACATGGCACTCTCGTTGCCTCCCCGGCCCCTGGACGCCCCCTTTTCTTGTGTCATGAGTGACTTGTAGGGCTTCCCCAGGCTAGGGAGGGTGAGCTCAGCCTCCTGCAACTCCAGCTCCCTCTGGGACAAGTGCTCAATGACGGCCGCTCCAATGGAGTCCCCCAGCACATTGGTCATCGTGCGAAGCCGGTCCCTGGTAGAGAAGAGAGAGAAGCTGCCATTCGTGGGGACTTAGAAAGCTCCACAGAAGAAAGGCTGCACAGGGGGAGGCTCCCTGGGCTCACATTCCAGTCCAGTCTCTGACCACCTGACCTCAAGGGGGGCCTCCCCGTCTCTGTCCTCAGTTTCCTCTCCTGACAAAGGCTGGGCCAGCTCTGAGACACTCTGATTTGTTCTTAGCAACGTGATACTTTTTTAAGATGTAAATGTTGATACAGACAATTAGGGGCCATAAGCTGAAATGCATATAGAATCAGGAGAGTAACCACCATGAGTGAGTCAGCCAGGATGGGCCAACGGAGGTCCTGACCAGGGCAGGCTACAGACTTCCCATGGGACTCAAGTCCCCACCCACAGCTCCCACTGGGGTGAAAGTCCAGATTATGTTTATATGGATGGTGGATAGAAGGAAGGAAGGAAGGAAGGAAGGGAGGGAGGGAGGGAGGGAGGGAGGAAGGACAGCTGGGAGGGAGGACAGAACAGTCCTTATCTACCTAAAAATGATTTCCTATTGTCTTCACATAAAAGTGGCATTTTACTAGGTACATCATTTTAACTCATAAACCCACCAAGATTTAGCCCTCAAAATTATTTTATCCATCACTGAAAGGTGAAATTCATCAATCAAAATTCCTTCCTACTTAGTGTTGTAGGTGACCTGTTTTCTTCTCACTTATAAAATTCTTTTGGTTTTGAAATTAAAAATTTTTACCAGAGAGAAAAAAATACCTATTTTTTGTATGATACAAAGCCAGACCATGCCATGGAGCACCTTCTTATGATGTATACATGAAACAGGTCAAAAAGGAGCTGTTCTGGTTGATGGTAAAACCCTCAGGGTTTGTCTCCTCCCTGCTGTTTCCCACTATTAACTCTATGGGCTTTGGGGTCCACAGGCCGAGGACTCTCCAAGGACCCCTTTCCCTGCTGGATCACAAAACAGTGGGGCGGGGAGAGCTGGCATCAGGGTCCCACCCAAAAACACTCACAGGAACCAGTCCACAGCTATGATCAGTGTGATGTCTTCCGTGGGCAGCCCAACAGACGTGAGCACAATGACCATGGTGACCAGGCCGGCCTGGGGGATGCCAGCAGCCCCAACGCTGGCCGCTGTGGCTGTGATGCTACAAATGGAGAGAGAATACAGGAAAACAGGAGGAAGGAAGAGAGGGTGGAGAGAGAGGGGGGGGGGGAGAGAGAGAGAGAGAGAGAGAGAGAGAGAGAGAGAGAGAGAGAGAGAGAGGAGAGAGAGAGAGAGAGAGAGAAGGGGAAGGGGTCAGTTTCCCGAGGCATCTTAAAAATTCTTCAGCCAGTGCAGAAAGGGAAATCCTGCTCATGCGTGATCTCCCTCATGCATAGACTCTAAAGAAAGTCAGAAATCACGGAAGCAGAGAGTAGAACGGTGACTCCCCAGGATAAGGAGGTTGGGATAAAAATGCAGAGAGGTTGGTCAGAGTTTCAGTTATAAGATGAACCAAGTTCTGGGATCTATGCATGGTGACGATAATTACTGATATGCTACTGTATACTTGAAGTTTGCAAAAAGAGTGGCTGTTAGTGTTTTCACTACCCAAAGAAATGGGAGAAGTGGGGGTGACCATGTGAAGCAATGGATGTTCATTGGCCTGATGGAGATCATCATTTCACAATGTGTATGCATATATCAAATCACATTGTGCACCTAAAATATGTAGGAGTTTTATTTGTCAGTTATACTTCAATAATGCCAAGGGGGGGGGGGGGGAAGGACAGAAGTTTTTTAAAAGAAAAGTAGTATGCTGGGTGAGGTGGGCACATCTATAATCCCAGCGACCTGGGAGGCTGAGGCAGGAGGATGGTAGGTTCAAGGCCAGCCTCAGCAACTTAGTGAGGCCCTAAGCAACTCAGTGAGACCCTTCTCAAAATAAAAAATAAAAAGGACTGGAGATGTGAATGAGTGTTAAAATGCCTCTGAGTTCCATCCCCACTACCGAAAAGAAAAAGAAAAGTAGTTAAATATAGCTCACTAATTTAGAGATGGGAACATTCTGGACCATCCTGGGTCTAGAGATGTCCAGTGCTAGAGCCTAAATTCTTACTCAAACTTATTGGTTTTAAAAAATAAACAAAAGTAAAGAGAGCAGATCTAGGAATGGGCTAGATCTTAAATCCTGTATCAACTCTGATTGCCCAACATTGCCTAAAAGGACTCTAAAAGCCCATGAGCTACCAGGAAAGGTACTAGTAACCTGTGGGTGCCATCCTCTGCCTGGTGGCCTCTGAAACCTCTTAGCAGATTCTAAAATTTTCCACATCAGCAAAGGGAAGACGTGCTGGACAGTGATATTGGTCAAATTATATTGTTACATTGTGTGCATGTATGAATATGTAATAACAAATTCCATCAATGTACAGCTACAATGCATCAATTAAAAAGTGTGGAAAAAATTAAATTGTCAACATGGAGTTCCAGGAGATGCTTAGCCCAGAGGATGGCTCTGTCAGAACCAATGTGATCCATGGTTGAGCAAATGCTGGGACTGGTGACAGAGCATGGACTGTGGCATCAGGGTGGCATCAGACTCAAGGCATGAGCTGTCCAACACTGGACCTGAACCCAGAGTCTCCCTCTCCTCTTCTGTAAAGTGCAGGACATGTGCCAACCTTCTTACTATGAGCAGCAGAGGAGCACAGTGCTAGGACATGATATGTGCTTCAAGGTGTCAGTTACTGCTATCAAAAATATATCCAGGAAGTAAAATTCCATGTGAAGGCCCTGGGTTCAAACCCCAGCACCAGAACCACATAGATAAAATAAAATATTTTTTAAAATGGAGTAAAATTCTATTTTCTAAAAAGCCACATAATTTCTCCTGAGTTTATCCTGTTTGGATTTGATTTCCTTTGGTGGGGGGGAGCAGAGCCTTATGAATGGGTCTCAAGGAGGACAGAATGGTAAGTGAGGGAGCCCTTCCCTTGCAACCCCTGGCCCTGGCATAAACAATGACCTGTGGGAGCCCTTGGGAGGCAGGCAGCCCCCTCTGGATAGGTTGAGCTGATTCTATCAGGACCACCTCAAAAGCCTTTGGGTCGAGTTTAGAGTGGATCCAATCTAGGAATCTCCAAGCAGTCGATCTCTACCTGCTGCTAATGTATGAAGCATTACCTAGTAGGTCTCATGCCAGCCATCGTCACCAAGGTCTCTCCCTAGGAAGAAGCTGGAAGTGATGCCAAGTCCCCAGATCAACCGAAGAACACCCTCTAAAAGTCTCCCATCCTCACCTTTTCTGATAACTTCACTAAGACATTTCTCATGAGAAGTGCTCATTTCTGCTATTTGGGACCTTGATCAAAAGGATTTCTAAATTTGAAACTATCTTTGTGGCATGCTTCCCTACATCTGTGGTTTTTCCCTACATGTGATGGAACCAAGGTATCTATAATTATAACACAAACTTTGGGCTTTTAGGATATTCCAGCCACAGTTTGGAAAATTCTGGAAAAAGGGATGTCTCTCAACAGCGTGCGAGGGGAGAAATGTCTAGCACCCTCTTGTCAGCTATTGACAGCCTCAGGTGGCAAAGTCTCACCTTTAACCTCATCCAGCATCAGGCTCTCCCCATTTCTCCCTTGCAATGTCTGAGGCCTCCCCTGACGACCAGTTCTGGGTCCCTCCTCCCACCGTCACACTGATGGTCTCCCAGGTCCCAACTGAGGCACCTCACCTGATTGTGGTGATCTGGCCCAGGTTGAGCTCATAGTTGTTGACTTGAGCAATAAAAATGGCAGCCAAGGCCTCATAGAGGGCAGTGCCATCCATGTTGACGGTGGCCCCCACCGGCAGCACAAATCGGGTGATGCGGCGGTCTATACCCAGGCCCTCCTCCAGGCAGCGGAAGGTGATGGGCAGGGTTGCAGAGCTGGGGGAGAGAGACACCGGGAGTGGCAGGGGAGAGTGGTGTAGCACTGGACCCAAGGAGGACTCCCCTCGGGAACACGGAGGGGCCAGGTAGGAACACAAGCAAGAGGAGGAGGGCATGGGCACAAGGGTCCAGATGGAGAGGGGCGCTCCTCCTCATGAAGGGAGAACTCAGCCTTGCGGACAACCCAGGGTTGAGGCCTCTTGACTCACTTAAAGCCAAAGGCCTAAAAACCAACAGTCCAGTCCCAGATTGCTGACCTCCCACACCTGGGGGCTACGACAAGGGTATCACAGAAGACCCCAATTGCCCTCTGCCTCATGGTGCCCTGGGATAAACCCCAACTACTAACCCTCCACCAACACCCAGAAGAGCCAGAGTGACTCCATTAGTGGGTGACTTTGGCGGAAGGAGTGGGCATCTCTTGGGGGGTCAGCTTGCCACAGGATGTGTGCTCTGTCTGGTCAGGTTTATGTCATGCCATGAGAAACCTGGACTCATGGAGCATGCTTGGGCGTCCAACTCTATGGTGACCAGGGGGTGTAGTGGCACCAATCTTATTTAGTTACCAATTAAAGAGGCACGTTCTTCAATGAGCATTATGAGCAATAAAAATGACATTTTCCCCATCTATTTGGCTGTTGGCATATCTTCTCAAATTGTTTTGAATTTTAGTGATGGGGATTAATGAGGGGGGCTAATAAAGAGCCCCCTAAAAGTACCAAAAAGTGCACATGGAAGTCAAGAGAGCTTCCAGACACTATCTCAAGGGAAGATGAGACTCTTTGGGCTAGTAAATGACTGAGCTCCCAGGGCATTCTGGAACCTTCATCTGTAAACTCAAAATTGGCCCCTCCATATAAAACAGGTTCTCCTCCATATGAAATAAGTAATGGCCACCTGGGTCTCCAAGAGCTTGTGACAGGACTGTGCAACCAGAAGACGTTAATGGAAGGGGGAGAGCGGGACCCTGGAGAGCCCATGGAAGACAGGAGGAGGAGAGAGGGGAGCACGGCCATACCTGGAAGAGGTGCCCATGGCAGTGATGAGGGCCTGCAGCACCCCCCCAATAAAGGGGAAGGGGTTCCGATGGGTGATGAGGAAGTAGATGAGGGGCAGCACAACGCCAGCGTGGAGGAACAGGCCCACGATGACAGTCAGTGTGTACATGCCCAGCTGACCCCCAAGGACGGCCATGTCTTCCATCTCCAGAATCTTGCCAGCAATCAGGAACAGGATGCCCACAGGTGCATACCTGGGCAAGCCACACACCCGTCAGGGATCCCTCCCCACCTCCCCTCCAGCCCACAACACACCCCACCTCCTCCTGCCACTCACTCACACTCACCCCACACCAGAGTTCCCACGGGGCCAGGGCAGGCCAGCAGCCTTATGAGGGCTCCATCCCCCTCCCCACTCCAGGCCTCCCCACCCAACTCCAGGCCCCTTCCTAAGGAATGCAGGGACACTTACGAGTCTGACCTTCTAAACATCCGCTGTCTGCTGCCCTCAACTCCCGGTTCCGTATTTGTACTCCTTACCCCTCTCCCATCAGTGCGTGGTCTCCTGCCTCTCCAGCCTGGGCCCTGTCACTGCTCCTCCCACGGACACCTCGAAATCACCTGTGTATTCTCCACTCATTCAGCAACTACCTAATGAGCACTGTTTTCCAGGGGCATGCTTCCTGTCCTCACGGCACTTAGGCGCAGCCAGCGACTGAATGTTGGTACCCCACGCCCCCACAAAAAAAAAACGTGTTGAGATCCGAATCCCTAAGTTGAGGCATTAGGATGCAGGGACTTTAAGTCATGAGGGCAGGGCTCAATGATGGATGAGCATTTATATATTTTATATATATATTTTATATATATATATAATTATATATAATATAATTATATATGATATATATAATTATATTATGTTTTTTATATAAAAAATATATATATAAAAAAGAGAGGTGCTTTGCTCTTTCCACCATAGGAAGACTCAGGGAGTCTTTGGGTTGAGTTAGAGTAGGTCCAACCTAGGACCTACTGAACCAGAACGCCCTCCCCACACACTGAATCTGTGGGTGCCATGATCTGGATGGAATTTCCCACCCTCTAGGACTGTGAGAAACGGATGTTCCCTGTGTAAGTCACCCAGTCTGTGGTAGTTTTGCTATATTCCAAATGCACTAAGACACATTCTAATGGGGAAAACAGGAGGTACTCAGAGAAACACGAAATCCTTGGGGGACACGTTCTGGGGAGACGGTCCTCGGAAGCCTGAAACTGAGGACAGTGCTGGAGCCTATATATATTCCATGTTTTTTCCCCAATAAATACGGACTAATGGTAAAGTTTAATAAGTTAAACTTTAAAAATTAATTTAAAATTAAATGAGGCCCAGGGAGAGACAATAGCCAATGATACAATGAATCATGACATAGAAACTTGCTGTAATGACGGTTATTTAAGACTCATGAACTGCTTATTTCTGGAATGTCCCACTTGATATTGTTGGACCCTGGTTTACCGTGGGTAACTGAAATCGCAGAAAGTGAAACAGTGGATCAGAGGGGACCACCGCAATAACAAACGCCGGGTTGTGACAAGTGCACCAAGTGGGTGGTCAAGCAGGACTTCTCAGGAGAAGTGACTAAAGTGGAGCCCTGAATGGTGAGAAGGAACCGTGGGCATGTGGAGGGAAGCTCTGCGGCCAGGGCAAAGTCCCTGAGGGAGAAGGAAAAGAGGAGGCCAAGGAAGCAGGATCATCGGGGCCCAACTGCCTTTCCCACGGCCTTAGTCCATTGCTGTTGCTATAACAAAACACCGCCCTGAGGCTGGGGAATTTGTGCAGAAAATTAATTTCTCACAATTTGGGAGGCTGGGAATCCAATACCAAGGTTCCAGCCTCTGGGGGCCCTTCTTGCAACACATGGGAGAGGGCATCACGTGACACGAGCCCGGAGCCCGTCAGCTCAGGTCTCCACTCCTCTTCTTATAAAGCCACTAGCCCCATCACAAAACCCCACTCTTATGACTTCATTTAACCCTAATTACCTCCCAAAGGCTCTTCCTCTGAATACCATCAACATTTGAGTTTGAGGATTAAGTTTCCAACACACGGATTTTGGGGGGACACATGGAGACCACAGCGCACACAAACCAGCAGGTCACTCAATCCTGTGAGCTTCTGCCTGTGGTCCGTCATTCACCTATCCCCAGGCTGCCACTGCTAACTCCTCTGTCTTCAGGAATGGATGTCCTTTTTGATCACTCTCATGGTGAACGTAACGGAGGAGGTGGGAACCACTTGGAAAGTCAGCGCAATAGCTTGGGTCAAAAAGGAGGATGCAGGGGACTTCTCCAGCCCTATCTGTGTTTCCTAAGCTGGCTGGAGTGAGCTCTGGTATGTGGTTGCAGAATCCCCTCCAAGTCAAACCCTGAGACCTGTCTTACGCTTCTCCGTGGCCTCCATCCTTCTGCTTCCCCCTCTGCAAAATGCCTCAATCCTGGATCAATTGTTCGTGACTTCTTACCTCTGATAGTCACCTGGCACACCTGCACACTTTGCCAAACCAAGCCAATGACACCACTGTAAATTCATGGTTCCCAGTTCTATTGGGCCTCTAACACTCCCCGTTAATTCTCTGCTTATCCTTGATAGGCTCTCCCTTCTATTCCTATCTGAAAATCTTCCAAGCTGTCAAAGTGGCCTAAAGTCTCCTATACAACTTTCAAATTATTTGGGATGATGCTTGGATATGATTTACACATGTTCCCCAAGAGCTCATGTACTGGGAGTCTGGTCCCCGGGATGGCAATGTTAAGGGTGGTGGGACCTTTAAGAGGTGGGGCCTAGTGGGAGATCCTTAGGGTAAAGGGGGCATTGCACTTAGATGGGATCAAGGCAGTGCTCACGGGATCCTGAGTTAGTTCTAGTGAGAGTTGTTGTAAGAACCAGCCTAACCTCTCAATCCCTCTCTGGCTTCCTGTCTTGTGATATAATCTTTGGCTCTTGGGTGTGCCATCTACTGGGAGATCCTAAACAGTCAAGCTAATGCAAGCACCATGTCCTTGAACCTCCAGAACTATCTGCTAAATAAACCTCTTTTTTATGAAGTTACCCAACTTCAGGTATTTAGTTATAGTAATGAAAAACAGACTAATACAGGAATAAAATCCATAGTACGTTTGGTGTGCTTGGAAGAATGAATATAGATGAATGAGTTTCAATGAATGAATGATTGGTCAACACACAGAAGAATGAGTGAATGCACAAAGAAGATAGTCAACAAGTGAATAACTCAGTGCAGAAATACATGATGAGTTAGTGAGTTGGCGAGTAAATTAACCAATACATAGAGTAGATGAACGACTTTGGTCAGATGTCCCCAATCACTTCAACTTCCACACAGCCTGACTGGTCCCAGCCCTGGCTCCGCCCTTCCCGTGTACCAACACCACCGCCCCAGGGCACAGCCCAGCACTCACCAGATGATGATGCCCACCAGCCTCATAATAGCCTCATTGAGGCTGTCAAAGAAGTCCCTCAGGACCCGGCCCTTGTGTTTCATGCCACCAATGACCAGCCCAAAGGCCACAGAGAAGACCACGAGGCCCAAGGCATTGATACCGTTGGCTGAACCCGGCACAGGCACGGTCTCCTCAAAGCTGAGCACCTCCTGCAGGGTGCCCAGGGCCCGAGTGACATTTTCCAGGATGCTGGTTTCATTTTCCATTGAGGACGGAGGCGGCATGGAGGCACCCAGCTCAGACCCATTCTCTGTCCGCACCACGGTCCTGGTCACCACCCTCGTGCTGTACTGTGTCTTGAACTGAAATGCAGAGAGATGGGGCCCAGACTCAGTAGCAGAGTCACCTGGAGAAAGTCCTAAAAACACCAATTCCTGGTTCCCCACCCCAGAAAGTCTTATTGCTGATGAGAACTTGGCCAAGGCATAGAAGGAGGAGTGAATTAATTACTACAGCCATGACAGAAAATGGAACGGAGGGTCCCCAAAAAATTAAAAATAGGACACCATATGATCCAGCAAATCAGAATCACGAGGAGATGCAGATGGAGCATCCCTAGTCCGAAAATCCAAAATCCAAAATGTTCCAAAATCTGAAACTTTTTAAGCACTGACATGACGCATGTGGAAAATTCCACATGCCTGACTTCATGTGACAAGTCACCATCAAAACATAGATGCATTGAAAGTGTTGCATAAACATCACCTTCAGACTACACAGGAGGTATGCATGAAACATAAATGAATTTCATGCTTCTATTTGGGTCCTATCGCCAAGATAGCACATTATGTATATGCAAATATTCCAAAATCTGATAAAGTCAAAAATCCAAAACACTTCTGATCCCACGCACTTCAAATAAGGGATACACAACCTGTTCCTGCATTCCCACACTCCCTGCAGCACTATTCACAATAGCCAAGCTATGCAATCAACCTGTCTCTACCAATGGACAAATGGATAAAGAAAATGTAGAATATATTCATGATAGGATACTATTGTGCCTTCAAAAATAAGAAGAAAACCTTGAAATTTGCAACAACTTGGATGACAGTAGAAGACACTGCGCTTAGTGAAATAAGCCAGACATAGAAAGACAAACACTATATGATCTCAGATATATATGAAATCCACAAAAGGTAGTATCATTGAAATAAGAGAATGGTCACCCAAGTCTAGGTTGGTTGGTGGGGAAAAGTTAGGGAGATGTTGATCAAAGGGCACAAAATCTTAGGTAGGAAGAAGTTCAAGAAATCCATTGTACAACAGGGTGGCGCTAGTTAATAACACTGTACTGTGAAAATCACTGAGAGTAGACGTCAAGTGTTCTCAACACAAAAATGAGCATGTGAGGTAATGAATATGTTAATTAGTTCACAATGTATACATATTTATGCCCCATAAATAGACAGTTGGCCCTCCACATCTGTGGATTCCCTTTCATGGGTTCAATTAACCATGGATCAAAAATATTTGGAGGAGGGAAACTGGCTGTGAACTTAACATGTACAGACTTTTTCTTGTCACTATTCCCTAAACAATGCAGTACAACAACTATTCTCATTGTGTTTGCATTGCTTTAGGTATTACATGTGATCTAGAGTCGATTTAAAGTCTCTGGGAGGACTGCACAGGTTCTATGCAAACACTCTGCCATTTTATATACAAGACTCGAGCATTCCCAGATTTTATAATCTGCAGGGAACCAATTCCCTCCTGATATCAAAGGACAACTATATAATTTTTGCTAATCAAAAAACAAATTTTTTAAAATTAAAAAAAGTGTTTAAAAATGAGTGAATGAATTCACAAATGAGGGTGTGAATAACCAAGCATGAAAGAGTAAGTGTAGATTCCGCATTTTCATTAGCTCCCTGGGCCGTGCTCAGCCAGACTTTAAGGCGTCTCTCTTCACTATGTGTGGTCAGAAGTCCTGCAATCTCTACCCCAGCCCAGGCTGCCCTGGCCTGAGTCCTCTTGTCCTGATCACCACACCTGAGGGAACTCGATCCGTTCTCCTGGATTCCTCCATAGGCCCCTCCTGCCCGTCCCTCTCTCAGCTGCTTTTTCCCACCCCTCAGGCTTGGGTCACCCACCCAGCAGCAGGCCCCGCCATGGCCCTCCCAGCCACCTTGATCCAACTGGGTGCTTCCCACTGACCTGTTTGAAGCAGGCCTCCACAAGGTTGGGTGGAAACATATTTCTGCAGAAAAACATCAAAGGAAGGAAAAGTGGTTAGACCTTGGAAGAGAGCCTGGGGCGATACTTGTAATGATAACAACAATAATAATAATGTCAACCAACATAGGAATGCTCAGTCTAGGCCAAATGCTGAGTGAGGTACCTGACCTACACCATCTGATTTAACAGCTCTTTACTGGAGGACCTTATGTAGTTGCCCAAAGACCCACAGCTGCTAAAAGGTGCAGACGGGCCTAGCTGTGGTTTACCTAGGGTTTGTTCCCTCCAAAACATGGTGAAAATTGATTGCAGAGGTATTGGGAGGTGGGGCCTCAAAGAGAAGATTAGGTCATGCTGGCTTGGCTCTCATAGATGGGTTAATCCATTCATGGATCAAGGGCTTTAGGGATTAATGAGGAGTGGCTTTGTTATAAAAGCAGACTCTCTCTAGCACACTTGCTCTGTCTCACCAAGGATGCCCTCCGCCATGTTGTAATGCAGCAAGAAGGCCCTCACCAGATACCAACACCATGTTGTTTGACTTCCCAGCCTCCAGAATGTTAGCTAAATAAAACTTTGCTCCTTACAACTCATCCAGTCTTGGGTATCCTGTTGTAGTAACAGAAAATAGACTAAGACAAACCTCAGATCCAGGTCTATCTGACCCCTATATCATCTTAAGACCCCAAAACACCAGAGACAGTTCCTAAAAATCATCCAAGTCCATGCAATGCCCTAGCTGGTGACTAGGGCAGAAATACTGCCAACCTTGATTTTCTGGCTAGAAAATCTTGCTGCATAAAAGGATCATTCACCCTCAAATGGAGCTTGGGCTCCAAGACACTGCAGCTATAGCCTCCCCCAGCCTAAGGGTACAAAGATCATATCCTAGTTCTCTTGGAGGATATGTGCAAGGACAAAGGACAACAAATAGGTACCAAAAAATAGGAACCAAGGGGTGTCACCATTTCCAGGTTGGGTTTGCCTGCCTTGCTGCATGTTCATCCGGAAATCCCATCAAAATTAGAACATCACCTGACCAGGTCCATGAAGGCATCAGCTGTGGGGATGGTCTCAATGCGGCCCTCGCGATGCAGCCCCTCCTTAGAGCCCTTCCCAGGATGGATGATGGTGACCATGAGGATGCCAATGAAGACCGCAATGACCGTGGTCACCATGTAGTACACAGCTGCCCTCATGCCCATCCGCCCTGTTGCCTTGTTGTCCAAGGAAGCCATACCTGAGGACAGACAGTGCAGCCCCCGTACCCTCATTCATACCCCATCACCTACTCCCCATCCATCTGTTCCACCTCCCAAACCACCAACTCAGCAACCACTGCCCCAAACAACCTGTCCCCCTACACCTCACCCAGGGTCCCCCACAATCAATTCATCCACACCACCATCCCATTCCCATTCTATTTTCCAAAAACACCTTCACATCCCATCCCGTTCATTACCCCAAACACAACACCATCCACACTACCTTCCCTCTAACTCAAGCCAATCTTTTCAACCCCAACTCTACTGACTCCTATTTGCACATAACCTCATCTTCATCCCACTCCTTATCCCACAGTCCACCCCAAATCACAGCTCTCCACCCACCTCACTGTATGCTGAGTAGACACTGTTGGTGCTCCCATCCCACTCCCTCCCTACCCCCCATCCTGGCACCTCCACCTCACTAACCTTGTATACCCTATTCACATCCACCTCCTGCACATCCACCCTATAGCCCAGCTACCTTCCTTAGCTGACCATCCCTCCCTCCTCCACCTTTCCTTCCCCTCTGGATAACTTGAGCCCTGAAGGCTGGCATTTGACCTCCAAGGAGACATACAGGAAAGCTCCTGGGATAAGTGCTGTAGGTATACAGGAGCAGGAACCTCACCCTGGGTTCTAGTCAAGGACCTGGGTTTTGGCCAGGACCGTGGACCACGTGCAGGCTCCATGTTTGAGTAGCTGAGTTGGAAAGGTGATCCCAAGCTCCCATCCTGGGAACTGTCTTGGCTCTAGGTTCAAGCCTGGGTTCTGAGGGGATCTCGAAGGTCAACAAGGGACTGGGTTCTCTCACCTGTGACCAGGCTGGAGACAATGAGGGGCAACACCAGCATCTGCAGCATTCTCATGAGAAGCTCACCAGGGAAGGAGAAGTACTTGATCTGACGGTAGGTGAGCTGGTACGGGCGCAAAGCAAAGGCTAGGCTGACCCCTAGAGCCAAAAAGAGGGGTCCATGGAGTGGAGTGTGGGTCACTCAGCCCAGACAGGACCCACCCATTCCAAGAAGGCTTGTGGTAGGGGGATCAGTGAGAGAAAGAGAAAAACATTCTACAAGTACATGCACTTGTGTGCACATTGGCACAGGTGTACATTGCAGAAATGTAAGATTTGTTACACATTGATATGTGTGCAGACGTCTGCACCCATTCAAGCACACACATGCATGCACATATGAGTGCATGCTCATTTGTGAGCTTATACATCTGCCTGTGAATGTAATCCCATACACGTGAATTTGCATCTGCACTTTCTTGGATGTATACATACAGGAGACTTGTGCATATGTTACTATTTTCAAATATGGGGGGGTGTACATATATTTAAACACTTAAGACTGTAGAATGCCCATGTGGGAATGGATGTGCTTATAAGTTCTAATACATTCAGCCCTCCATATCCTCTTTCTCTGCTTCTAGTACCACAAGACAACTGTATATTTGTGTAAGTGTGCACAGGAATTTGCACCTGTAAATTCTGAGCACCCATAAAATATGTTCATATTTGTGCACGTGTAAACTGTGTACAGTGCACATATACATATGTGACAATGTGTGCACCCATAGGGGGTTGGAACAGTGGCAGGTGGGACGAGTGTGCAGGTGAGAGTGGCCGGCTGGAGCAAAGACACATGCAAGCAGGACGTTTCCCGGAAGTCCCAGCCCTCCGGGAAGCAGGGCTCACCTATGACCACGGCGCTGACAGTGAGCAGGATGAAGGCATTCCGGCGCAGGAAGCGCAGCACGTGCTCTCGAGTCATGGTCTGCAGGCGCAGGCGCGTGCGCAGCGCTCTCTGCTGCATGCTGTCCTGCAGCCCCTGCAGCCAGCCCACCCCGCCAAGGCGCTGGCCGCTCTCCCGCAGGAACAGGCTATTGCCGTGGCTGCTCATGGTCTACCTGCGGGTACAGAGGAGCCCAGGTCTGAAGGCAGGAGTGGTGGAAGGGGAAGGATGGGAGGATGGTGGGCACTGGAGGAAGCTCACAAGGCAAGGGAAAGATGTGTCCATCTGTTGGGCTGTGCCCTTGCTAGGACACCTGGGACACTGCCTGGAGTTCAAAAGTCATGTCCTGACAGCAAAGGGTCAAGGTCTCCAGAATCACTCCCGGGCATAGCTGGGAAGAGACGGGAAAGAAAACCATAAAATTATTAACACTTTCGCCATTTATGGCTTCAGTCCGCTCCATATTTCACCATTAGAAGGAATTGGGGGGCTGTCCCACCTCTCCATCCAAACTTCTAAGCCTTTGCTGAATGCCAATTGCATGCAGAGACCTGGACAAAACATCTTTGGGCCAGTCCCAAAGTTAATATAGTTAGGTGTCTGACCTGGAGATAACTAGAGTCATCTTTCCACGATGACAAATCTGCAGCTACCTGGCAAACAGAGGACACCCAATAAATGTAGCTGCCTGCGTGAATGCTCAGGTGAGCAACAGAGGGAAGGGGAAGCCACAGGGAGAGCAACAGTGATAATTCTTGTCTCCAGTGTGATATTCATGAGCCTCTCCAGGGTCTCAGGCACTAAACTCTGATGCTTCTCACTTCAGACACTAGTGTTTCTTACATTTGGCCATATCCAGATATCCTTATTAAAAGTATTATCTTTTAAAAAGTATCCAAATTAGAAACTTCAGAACACTACCTGGAATGTTGTTTTTCATAAATATAAATAAAATGCATGTAAAAATAAAACCTGCCCATCCATTTCCCAATAAATACCTCAAACGTATGGAGCAGCTAAGAAATTGTTATTTTCATGGACCTGAGAAATTTTCCCTTCATGGATCCCTTTCTCAAAAAAAAAAAAAAATGTTGAATTTAAATTAATGCAGTTCAATTGGAACTGCATTAGTGTAAAGGAAAATACAGATAACCTTGACTTACAGTGTTTCAGCTTTCCGAAGTTTCAAAGTGAAACATATTTGGTAGGAATCATACTTTGAATGTTGAATTTTGATCTTTTCCCAGGCTAGTGATAAGCACCATGACACTGCTGGGTGATACTGGGAGGCAGCAGCAAGCCCCAGCTACCAGCCAATCTGGCCATCATGAGCAGAAACAACCCACGTTCCACAGTGTGCGGTGTTGCTAAGCTCCGGTATTCAGTGGTAGATTCGAGGCTTTTTTTTTTCACCCCAGTGCTGGGGATGAAACCCAAGGCTTCACATGAGATGGGCAAGTGCTCTATCATTGACTTACATGCCCAGCTCTAACATGCAGTTTTGACTTACAGTATGTTCAGCTTACAAGGGATTTATCAGGACATTGCCCCCACTGCAAGACAACGAACTTAGGTATATTATTCTGTTTGTTGATTGGTGGATTTGGGGTGGGGTTTTTTGGGGAAGGCGGAGGGAACCGGGGATAAAGCTCAGGGACACTTGGCCACTAAACCACATCCCCAGCCCTATTTTGCATTTTATTTAGAGACAGGGTCTCACTGAGTTGCTTAGCACCTTGCCTTTGCTGAGGCTGGCTTTAAACTTGCAATCCTCCTGCCTCAGTCTCCCAAGCCTCTGAGATTACAGGAATGCACCACTGCTCCCAGCGATTGGTTGGCTTTTGAGATGGGATCTCACTATTGCCCAGGATGGCCTTGAATTTATAATCCTCCTGCTTCAGTTTCCCAAGTAGCTGGAATTACAAGCACACACCACCCACGCCTGCTGACACGTGATTTTGGAGCTAGATGGAGATGATGACCGCACAACAATGAGAAAGTACTAAATGCCACTGAGTGCCACTTTCCAATGTTTGATCTTATCTGAATTTCACATCAATTTTAAAAATTTTCTATCAAAGCTCATTCTACATGAGAATGGGCACTGTTGATCAGTGTCCAAAATAGATCAATGTGGCTAAATTGACACAGTTTATGCATCCATCACATTATATGTATGGCAGTGGTGACAATGAGACCTGTAACATTTTGCTTAAGCTCATGAGGAAAATATGTCATGAGAAAAATGTTGTCATTTCAATATTTAAAATGATTAATGAAACAAGTACTTTCTGCAATTCAAATCCTACCAGAAAAAAAATAGATCTATTAATGTTATATATTGAATCATTTTCTTTGACCTAAAAGTTCAATGCTTTCTTCTTATTTTTAAAGAAATGAAAATGTTTCTATGAGTCCCTGAAAATATCCTGGGCTCTGGGCATTGAGCCTCCTTGCCTGGGAGAGAAGCCACTGACCTACACTGACCTACTCCCAGCAAGAGTGGTCATACCCCTGTGCCAGGTGCAGAAAGAATTCTTTAGATAGACTCCCAGGCTCCCCCAACCATTGGTCTCTCTATCTAGGCAGCAAAGAAATATGGCAGGAGAATAAAGGGTGGGAGTAAATGAAGATGAAGCCCTCCATTCCTCTATCTGTGACCATGTCCCGTGGGACAATCCTCTGTTACAGTCAAAGCTCTCCTTTGAGTCCCTGCCCTGCCTGTTCAATCCTGAAGATAATGTCTCTCTCTGACCACCACCCCTCCATGTGATCCCCAAGTGCCACACCAACTTTGCTCAAGAGTCTTATCTTAAATTCCTTTCAGTTTCCCCTTGAGTGGATGTCTGATTCCTGAGCAATACACCAGATTCATCCGACTCAGGGGAAAAGCTCTCCAAACCAACAGAAGACATTTAGTATTGTACCCTGTGCTGGACTGTGTCCCTGATTTGTTTGCCTGGTTTACCTGTGACTGTGACACCTATAAAGGCTACTCTCGTGAGGGATCATGCCCCCGCCACCCCTCCTCACTCCCAATGCCTGAAACATCCAGGTCATGGCTGAGCGTCTCTTGGTGGCTTCAGTTCCACATTAGGTAGGTCCCTGGGTTTCTTTTTCCTGCCACTGGCTAAGCAGCTGTTTCTCTGGAATCACTATCTTCTTGTCCTCCTCTGCTCCTCATCCTCTTCCAAGGGATGGGATGTCTGCCTCAGTCAAGGCCCCTGCATCCTCCAGGTCTGAACCTGGTTTCCAACCTGCAGCCCAGGAGGGATTCTGCTCCAGATGGACAGGTCACCTGAGACATGAGGCTGCTTCTCACCTTGCTGGAAAAAACTCATAGTCACAAACCAGAAACTATGCAGGAAAAGGACAATTCCTCCCTCTCCTGATTTATTAAGTTCCCAATCATTAAATGGGAGCACAGATTTGCCCCTGGACACCAAGAGAGTGTTCAGCTGAAATCCAAACTAGACAGGAAAACTCCGGAGCCTGGAGTTTTGACTCTTTCCTTTCCTCTTCCTTTTAAGATGTAGGACAGAACAGGTGGCCTCCATAACTGCAATGCTACATCCACGGACTCAACCAACCTAAAATCAAAAATATTCAATGGTAGAAGGTGTGCTTAGCATGTGCCAGGCCCTGGGTTCAATTCCCAGCTCCAAAATCAAAAATAATAATAATAATAATTGCACCTGTACTAAGCATGTATGTACTGGTTCTCTAAATAATATCATATAACTACTATGTACATAATATTTATATTGTATTAGTTATTATAAATTATCTAGACAGGATTTGTAGTATATAAGAGGATGTGCATTAATTCAATGCAAATATTAGGCCATTTTATATCAGGGACTTGAGCATCCAAGGGGTTTGGTATCCCTGCAGGTTCCTGTAACCAAACCCCTGCAGAGACCTAAGGACAGCTTCCTAGAGCATGAGTTGACAAATCACAGTCTATGAGCCAAATTCAGCCCACTGCCTTTTTTTAAATAAAGTTTTACTGGCACACAGCCGTGTTCATCCATTATGTATTCTCTACTAATGCTTTCAAGCTCAATGACTGAGCTAAGTTGTTGTAACAGAGGTCACATGAGCAGAAAAACTGAAAAAATTTTTACTCTCTGGCTCTTTACTAAAAATTAGAAAATAAAATAAAATTTTAAAAATTGCCAACCTCCAACCTAGAGAAAAGCATACATGAGCTCTGTCTTTCAAACCCCGATACCACCTTGCAAGAATGGGCCGGGGACTGCTGTGTACCTCAGATGGCTCAATGCACTTGGTACATGATGACCACACGTGATGACCACAAAACAGAGGTCAAATGTGGTTGATAAAAACAGACACTCAGGGGCTGGGGCTGAGGCTCAGCAGTAGAGCACTTGCCTTGCACGTGTGAGGCACTGGGTTTGATCCTCAGCACCACATAAAAATAAATAAACAAAATAAAGGTATTGTGTCCCACTACAACTAAAAGAATATATATTAAAAAACAAAAACAGACACTCAACAGACACACAATTGAGAACAGAGAAAAAGGCTCAAGCTGAAAGGAGACTATCTTCCTATCAACTTTCACAGTCCTGTCTGCATTGTAGAAAGGTATAGCTGTGGCTTATCAATTTAAAAAATACATAAATTTTTATTTTTTTATTTTTAACTGACACACAATAATTGTTCATATTTATGGAGTGCAATATGATAATTCAAAACATGAATATGATCGGGGTATCAGCATTTCCGTCACTTATCATTTAAAATCACTTATCATTTCTTTGGGTTGGAAGCCTCTGAACTCCGCTCTTCTAGCTCCTTGGAAAATATATATAATAAATTGTTGTAAACTACAATCACCCTACTGTGCTCTACCACTCAGGAACATACTCTTCCTAACTGTATTCAGGCCTTGTTCTCTGTCTCCCTTTACTCACCCGCTTTCCACCCTCTAGTGACCACTAACTAGTCTGCCATCTGTGAGATCAACTATTTTAAGCTTCCACAGATGGCTGAGAACACACAGCATTTGTCTTTCTGTCCTGACTTAAAAAAAAATAATAAAATCGATTTTAAAATGCTTGATTCGAACTGGTTCTCCCAAGACCTTGACCTCAACTTGGGCCTCTCTGGATCTCTCTGAGACAGCTGGAGGGTCATTCTCCCCTCACCCTGGGCTCTCTTTTCTGGCCTGTCCTGATTCTAGACCCTCACTTAGCCCTGTCGCTTAAGCTTCCCAGAAATGGTCCTTATAGAGTCCCAAGTCCCTTCAGGGTGAGGGCCTTGAGGCTGGGTCTCCTTCCGCGTCCCCCAGCCGCAGGACTCATGAGATGAGATGAGGGGCTGTCCCTAGACACAAAGGGGAGAAAGAAAGAACCTCCTAACCCCTAAGGCCGAAGCAAGAACTAAATCAGACCTTCAAGACTGAGATCCCTGAAAATAAAGGGTTGACTGAGCTGTACAGATGCTAGCCAAAAGGTGACAGGACCAGTCTTAGGACAAACTCCCAAAGTGACCAGCCGCATGGCCAGATGGCAGTTGAAACAAGGGTGTTTTATAAAAAAAAAAAAAAAATTGGAGATAAGAAACAAGTTACTTACATTGACCTTATGTTGGCTGTAAATAAGGGGGCAGGGCAGGGGACACTGGCAGAGCCCTGGGACAGAAGGTTAGTCTATGAAGAGTTCTTGCTATTTCTTGGTTAGTTCCAAGAGCAGAATCTAACGTGGCCTTGGAGAGTGATGGTCAGAAACAGGAAAGCAATGTAAAGCAGGTTTTTTGTTGTTGGGTTGTTTTGGATTTTCCTTCTTCTTTTTCTTTGTTGATTTAGTTTAAAGCCTTGACTTAAAATGACCTCTCTTTCCTCCCGCCATTCTCTGGCTTATAACTTATTTTAGGACATCTCAGAGTTCTTATACACAGCACCGTGGGCAAAGCAAGGAGGTTTGCTATACATTTTATCTCAACACTGTGCTAGCCAGAGGAGTGAAGAAAGGGCAGGGAAAGATGAGGAGAAAAATCACCTCTCGCTCTCTCTCGCTCTCTCTCTCTCTCTCTCTCTCACACACACACACACACACACACACACACACACACAACCTGAACCCACAACCTCACATGCCTCTAATGTGCAACTACATATACACAATCCCTTGCGGACACACCATCATACACAAACTCTTCAGACATACAACCACACACATCTCACACACATGCAACTCTATGCATGCAGCACCAGTCATACAATTCTCACACCCGCGTGCGCCACATCCATGTACACCATCAGACACATTTTCACTGCCCTGCACAACCAACCTTCATAAATCAAATTAACACCTCTCTCTCTCTCTCTCTCTCTCTCTCTCTCTCTCTCTCTCTCTCTCACACACACACACACACACACACACACACACACACCTGGATCCCCTGCAGCGGTGGCCAGTCTTAGCCACACCTGGTAGGTCTAGAATTGCAGCCATTAACCCGGATAGGAGAGGGACCCAGCCGTGCAAATGGATAAGGCACCAGGTTAAATGGAAAAACACGCCCACGAGTTGAGGCCACCGGATGGGAAGGTGGCAGATGGGCAGCAGCGAGACCTGGGGAGAATTAAAGCGGTGGATCATCAGGGTGACCAGGGTGGAACGCAGCGACGATCCTAAGGGGCAGTGAGGACCTGAGACAAAGGGCAGCCGAGAGGTGGAGACTGGGGGCGCCGGGGGCAGCCCTCCGTCTCCGATGGCCGCCAGCCAGGAACCTCAGGGGCCCAGCGCGCGCCAAGTCCCCGCGCCCACCTGGGTCTCCCCACTCACCGGCGTCCGGAGCCGCTGGACGGCCCACTCGCGCCTCGGCCTGCGCGCTGCGCCCAGTTCAGGAGCCGGAGCCCGGCGAAGCGCCCGGCCGGGGCCGCGGGGACCCGCCAGGAACTGTGAAGCGCTGGCTCAGGGACCGACCGCGGAGGCACCGGCGCGGAGCCGGGACGCGCTGTGCAGCTGGCGGGATCCGAGCTGGCCCTGCGCTCACGTGGGTGCGGGGGCTCCGGGTGGCCGGGGGAGGGGGCGGGATCCCCTCTGGGACGCCCCCCGCCTCCCCCGCGCCCAGCTCCGGCTCTGCTGCCGCGCGGGAGAAGGGGAACCGCGTGTTTGAGAGGGAGGGGGACGGAGGGTGGGCGGGGGTGAGTGGCCTCTCCGGCACTCAGCCTCCGCCCCCTGCTCGGAGCCGCGCCTCCAGAGCACTCCGAGGCCGAACATCCCCGCGGGAGCTAGGGGACCAGGCCTTGGCACCGCTGGGCCGCGCCCACATCCTCTGCGGAGGTCTTGAGAAGGCCGGGGCGCGAGCGTCTCGTGACAACAGCCACCATGGGGGCTCAGAGGTCCCTCTTCTCCCTTCTGGTGCTCCTTCTGGCCTTGCCGCTTGGCCGCTGTGTGCCTTTGGGCCAGTTCCCTTGGGTCTCCGAGACTGGCCTCTTCTTCTAAACAAGGGAGAAAATTAAAGCGCGCTAGGGTGGAAATGCTGTTAGGAAAGGTAATCATTGCTATTAAGATTGCAGTTAGTATATTTCTTCGCTATCTGCATGGTGCATAGGGTAATGTGTATCTGCTTTTCCTCTCAAATGGCGCTGATTTCGTTGTTTCCAACATCTTCGATCTCTCCTGAGAACTAATGCCATTTAAAGAGCTGAGCAGAGAGCCCAGAACAGGAGCTCCATACATCTTTGCAGTTGTTGTGGTGGTAGTGGTTATTATTGAGCCATTGTTGACAGGGTTTTTTTTTTTTTTTTTTTTTTTTTTTTTTGGTTATATTTTATCTACACACCCCTATGAAGTAGACAAGGGACAGGCACTCAGAGAAGTTTTATAATTTGCCCAAGCCAAAGAGCAGCTGTCCCAATTCTAACTCTATCCACACAATCCTGGCTCTGATGCTTGAACATTTTCTAAGTAGGTGGTTCTCAAACAGGTGTATCTGACAAGCATCAGGAGAGCTTTTCAAAATCCTGATCTCTAGACCAATCAAGTCAGTGTCCCTGGGAGTAAGGCCTGGGTGCTGATACATTTCAATACTCCCCAAATGATTCCAAAGTGTAACTAAGGATCCCCTGGGCCACATCTGCCACCCACCCCTGCCACCTCCCCACTCCCTCTTTCAGTCACTGGCTGTGCTTGGATATTTCACTTAACCTCTCTGAGCCTGGAGCTGTCTCTGAGAGCCTGGTTCTCACAGTCATTTACTCCACAAATATTTATTTTACACCCATGGTGCCCCTGGGTGTGCTAAAGCCTAGAGATACAGCAAGAAAGATGACCAAACACTTGTTCTGTTACATGAAATAAAAATTAAATAGAATTGCAATGGTTCTCTAACTATTGGGACTTGGAACCCCTTTACATCCTTCTTAAAAACCATAGAGGATCCAAAAACACATCACTGAGGGGCATCCTACAGTCTCCTGATGAATCTTCCTCAAAACTGTCAATGAAAGTCTCTGAAACTGTAACAGTCAAGGAGAACAATCGCCAGGTGATAGTTCACTGGTGTCCTGGGATAGAAAAAGGCTTCGGGTTGATCTTTCCTAATCCAAAATGTTCAGAATCCAAAGCTTTCTGAATGTAGACATGACACGACAGTTGGAAAATTCCTCACCTGATCTCAAGGAATAGGTCACAGTCAAAATGCAAATACCATAAAATGGTACATAAAATTACACTCAGGCTGTATGTATAAAATATATAGGAAACATCTCTGAATTTCACATTTAATCTGGATCTCAACCTCAAGATGTTACATGTATGCAAATATTCTATAATCTGGGAGAAACAAAAATGGAATCTGAATCACTTCTACTCCTAAGTGCTTCTTTCAACCTGTGTACGGGAGGAAATGAGGAAATCTGAATACAGTATGGGCTGTAGTTAAAAGTGACATATCTATGTAATAATAGTTCAAAATGTATCAACATTCACAATGTGTAATGAATAATATATCCATATAATAATGTAATATAATATTGTACACGTATACCATACAAATGAAAAATATTAGTTATAGGTGAAACTAGGTCCAGGGGGTATATGGGAGGTTTCTGTACTGTTTTTTCAGTTTGTCTGTTAATCCAAAACTGTTCTAAGAAACTGTGTCTTAATATAAAAGATCATGGAGAGCCCCAAGGACCTTTTGTTTGTGTATCCCTTCTGATCCTGTTTTTGAAATTAAACCTGAAAACAGTTGCAAATCTTTATTTATGCATTTTAATATAATAAGAAAAAGTCCAGTATACGTTAATGTTAAAAATCACATTTTGGGGGGCTGGGGATGTGGCTCAAGCGGTAGCACGCTCGCCTGGTATGCGTGCGGCCCAGGTTCGATCCTCAGCACCACATACCAACAAAGATGTTGTGTCCGCCGAAAACTAAAAAAAAAAATAAATAAATATTTTTAAAAATTCTCTCCCTCTCTCTCTCAAAAAAAAAAAAGAATCACATTTTTGTGAAAAAATATTCCAAAACTAAAATAATATTAATAATAATGAGAAGAGAGACATTTACACTTTTTCAAAATGCTTTAATGTCTAGCTATATAGAAAAAAAACTTGCCATAAGGTTGATCTTAATTACTCACAGATGGTGAATGTGCAAATTTATCATTTGCTAAAAATTATTTGTAACCCCAAGATCAATATCCGTGAAGCCTTCACTGTTATCCTGAAACATGTGTAGAGGGGGGCGGCGGGTAGGAGTAGATATGATGATATGAATGAGCTGCTCCATGCAAATGTTTCTAGCTAAGGTTGAACAGGGCAGTACTATTGTTCTGCTTAAGCTCATTCTGTGAACAAGTGTCTTGTAATCTACTTAGCACCACATTCTTTCAAGTTTTTGTGCATTTCATTGACTCTGCTGTTTAAAATGGCCCCAAGCAAGCACAGTGGAACAGGCCTGGAATCCCAGCTGCTCTGGAGGCTGAGGCAGGAGAATCCAGAGTTCAAGGCAACCTCAGCAACGGCAAGGTGCTCAGCAACTCAGCAAGACCCTGTCTCTAAATAAAATACAACCGGGCTAGGGATTTGGCTCAGTGATTGAGTGTCCCTGAGTTCAATCCCTAGTACCCCAAAAAATAAACTAACATGGCCCCAAGCATAGTATTGAAGTGCTGGCTAATATTTCTCAGTGTTAGGCATTTTTTCTTGTTACATTTTTTCTTACAGAGAAAATACATGTGCTTAATGAGCTTCACTTAGATATTAATTGTAGAGTTCTTGGCCACCAGCCAGTTTTAAAGAATGAACAATATATGTTCAATAACCTTTCTTTAAGTAGAAACATACATAAAATAAGTTTTATTCATCAGTTGACAAAAATGTTGTGACCGGGGGCTCACAGAAATCTAACCCTGAGATTCCCCCTAGGAGTAATGATTCAGTATTGGTTAACTCCGTGTTTGCTAATTCAATATTCACAGCATCTTTATAAAACATTACCACTGTGAATAATGAGAACTTGACTGAATCCACTTCTGCACTGAATCTGTGGTGGCATGTTATTTTGTTTGAAGTACAAGGAGAAAGTTCAGCCTCACACAGATAGTAGTTGAGAAAGGGAAGAATGTATTTTGTTGCTTTTTCTATTCTAGGGATCAAACCCAGTGCCTCCACATGCTGGACAGACAAGCCCCTACTGAGCTGCACCCACAATCCCAGGCAGAGTATTTTAATCAGCTTTTCAAGTGATTGTGGCTATTATTCAAAACTACATTAAAACCCTTCACATTTTAGCTTCTTAAAGGACAGTTACAATGCAGAATCTAAACTTTTTGTGCTATATGAACATTAAAATCTACTAAACACATCTTTACCCAAGCACATCTCATTATTCAATATCAATCACTTAAAGGCTCATATTTTATTATTGACAACAAAAATTGCCAGTTGTTTTTCTTGAAGGGACAGATACATGCTTTTCAGTTTTGTAAAAATGTCTACCAAATATCCATGAAAAACCGAGGTTTGTCTGTCTAAAAATTGTATCCCATGACAACATAGTCAGTTCAGCTCGCAGTTTTTTTCTGTTGTTTTTATTTATTTATTTTAAATATTGTTAGTTGTAAAAGGACACAATACCTTTATTTTAGAATCAAACCCAATGCCTCACATGTGCTAGGCAAGTGCTCTACCACTGAGCCACAACCCCAACCCTTGTTTTTATTATTATCATACCCGGTGCTGGGGCTCAAGTCCAGGGCCAAGCACATGCTAGGCAAGTGCCCTGCCACTGACCCACACCCCTTCCGCTTGCAGTTTGGACAGTCACAGGAGGTTCTTCTGAATACCACTGCAGCGGTGCCTCAGAGTGGGCTTCATATTCCACCACCGGGGTATTAAAAAGACACACACTCAAGAGTTGAGACTTAATAAAATGAATAACTCTATTGCTTCGTCAAATACATGCCAAAGCAAAGCTGTCTTTTTAAAAATGTTTGTTAACCTGTGTTAATTGTATGTATTAACAGGGTTCATGAAGCGTGGTATTTCCTCACAGTAAACAAAGAACAAAATTGACAAATGGGATGACATCAAACCAAAAAGCTTCAGCACAGCAAAGGAAACAATCAACAGAGTAAAGAGACCATCTACAGAACAGGGGGAAATCTTGGCCAGCTAGTCATCTGACACCAGAATACATAAGAAACTAAAAAACCAGAATACACAAGAAACTCAAAAAATTAACCACAGGGCTGGGAATGTAGCTCAGTGGTAGAGCACCCCTGGATTAAATCCCTAACACCCTAAAGTACAGCACTTGGTCTCAGGGGCTCTGGGTTCCATCCCAGCACCATAAAAAAAATAAATAAAAACAACAAATCATCTAAAAAGACAGTTCTTAAAAAAAAGTACAAATAGCCAACAAATAGACAAATAATGTTCTGTATCATTTAACCATCAGGGAAATCCATATCCTCACATGTGCAAGGCCCTGGGTTCAATCCCCAATACCATAAAATAAATATTTATCTTAAAACTACCATATGATCCAAATTCCACTTCTGGGCATATAACCATAAAAATTGGGAGCAGGCAAGCTGGACACAGTGACACACACCCATAATCCTAGCAGCTCCAGAGGCTGAGGAAGGAGGATCATGAGTTCAAAGCCCACCTCAGCAACTTAGCGAGGCCCTAAGCAACTCAGTGAGACCCTGTGTCTAAATAAAATATTAAAAGTGCTGGGAATGTGGTTTAGTGGTAAGCACCCCTGGGTAAAATCCTCAGTAACCCCCCAAAAAAAGCTAGATTTTTTTTTAAAACTGTGAGCATGTGACAATAAAAATCACAGTGACTCCTAGTAAAGCATGGTGCCCCCTCCTCAATTCATGCTTAGATGCTAGAAATTGTTATTTGCATTTGCACTTGTGCATACATTGATTACTGTTAAAGTTGTTTTGACCTTGCAGTTCTCCTGATCTTTAAGCATTGTAAGCTTCTGGCTGGTTGTTTAACTCCTCTAAGCGGCAGTTTCCTCACCTATCCAATGACATGGTAGGAATTACCCCACCCAGCTGTAGAGAGGGTTAAAGCAGGCACATCAGAAGGGATCCATAAATTATTCGCTGTGATTCTCTGGAACTCTGGGGAGTGTGAGACAAGCAAGGTGCCAGGTCCTGGTGGAAAACGTATGGGGACAGCACTGATCTCAGGTCACAACAGATAAACCTCCACATTGTGCTCAGAAAACAAACACCCAGTAAAAAATGGACAAAGGACTTTAAAAGGCATTTCTCAATACATTTACACATACAAAAGGTCAATGTGTTCATGAAAGAATACTCTCCAACACTGGTCATAAGAGAAACGCAAATCAACCACGGTGACATTTCACCCCTTGTGCCTTTTGGAATGGCTGGCATCAAAGACAAAAGGTACCAAGTGCCAGTGAAGGTGTAGAGAAAAGAGAAGCCTTGAGCTCTGCTGAGGGAATTCATTATGGAAAAATAGTATGGAGATTCCACAAAAAGTTAAAAAGAGAATTATCACATGGCCCAGCACTTCCACCACTGGGTATATAACCAGAGGAAATTCAGGAAACATTGTGATCAATGACAGAAGCCAGACCCAACACACCTCAAAGAGATCTCTGCATCTGCACATTCATTGAAGAGTCATTCACAATAGCCAAGAGGAGGAAGCAACTGAGGACCCATCAAAGGTGCGTGGATGAAGAACATGTAATATTTACATATAAATGGAATACGTATATATAAATGTGCATGGTGTACTACTGTCCTTTGACAACAGGATGAACTGGAGGCTGTTAGGTTAAGTACAATAACCTGGTGGGAATCATATGGGGACAGCACTGATCTCATGTCACAACAGATAAACCTCCACATTGTGCTCAGAAAACAATCCAATTGGAATTCCTGGTTTTTCCTTCTGGTCACAGGTTAATACATGGTGGGGCCAGACACAGGAATATTTAAAAACCACATATTCCACTCCTCTGTGAAATCTGAAAAAGTCCAACTCATTGAAGCAGAGAATAGAATAGGGGTTGCCAGGGGCTGGAGGAGAGGGAAATTGGGATGTTGGTTAAAAGGCACCAAAAGATTTCACTTAGGCCAAAGGTGTGAGTTCAAGACATCCAGGATACAACATGGTGACTATAGTAAATAACAATATATTGCATTCTCGAAAAATGCTGAAAGAGTAGACACCTTCAGAGTTTGCACTACAAAAATGATAACTTTGTGAGGTAATGCATATGTTGATTATATATTTAGCCATTTCACAATGCATATATAAATTTAAAACACCATGTTATGCATAATAAAAGCACACAAATTTATGTCATTTGAAATAAAATTAAATTAAAATAATAAAAAAAACACCTTACAACAAAGTACACTCAGTGAAAAAAGACAGACACAAGACAGCCACTTAGTACATGATTCTATTTGTCTGAAATGTCCAGGAAAGGTTGATTCATGGAGAAAAAAGGGGACAGGTGCCTTTCAGGTGATGAAAGGGTTAGGGGTGACAATTCAACAACATTATGATTTTTTTCCAGTACTGGGGATTGAACTCAGGGGCACTTTACCACTGAGCCACATCCCCAGCCCTTTTTATTTTTTATTTTGAAACAGGGTCTCACTAAGTCACCCAGGCTAGCCTTGAACTTGTGATCCTCCTGCCTCAGCCTCCCAGAGCTGCAGGGATTACAGGTGTGCACCTCTACACCCGGCCAACAATGTGAATTGTACTAAATGCCAAGGAGTCACACTCTTTGAAATGATGCGTTTTATGTGATGTGAATCTCACCTCAATAAACCAAAGTCAGGAAGTGCCCTAAAATTCAACATTTACAATAAATTATATTTTAATGCCATATTTTTAAATATTGCAAACTTGGTAAACATAGACCCCCTGTGTTTACCAAAAATATCACCTCCATCACATTCAGTATTAGAGTCAATGCATCAAAATGAGTATAGAAAAAAGTCACAATGAACAAAATTTTGACGTATTAAATAAAGGAAAGCTTGGGATTCTTGATTTTTCCTTCTGCCCTTCTGACTTGGTTGGACACTGTTACTGATTCTGCCTTTAACTTTCTGATATCCTGTTCATCATGGGGTTTTTTACATTAATTTGTAGGGTTTTTTTTTACAATTACTAACATTGGATTATTATTTAGCTAAATGCTCAGTGCAGGAATGCTCCCTGATATATTGCACAACAAGCAAGTATCTCACTCTCACCTGGGCCCTGCGAATCTCTTGTTCAGGTTAAAGATACTATCTTCCTTTTACAGATACAGAAGAGGCTCAAAGATGTTAAATGGCAGGTCACGGGTTAATACATGGTGGGGCCAGGATTTGAGTCCAAGTCTGTGTGCCTCAAAGCTTCGACCACCCCAGGTCCACTCTAACCAGCTGCTCCAGCTCTGGCCCAGCTCCGATGGAACATCCCTGGCTGTCCCAGATGACTTCCTTGGCTGCAAGGTGGAGCCTGAACACGGGCTCAGCCAGGAGAAGGTTGAGACAGAAGAATCGAGGCTAATTCCTCTGTGGGAAACACTCTCTATCAATTAATTAGGACAGAGCTGGCCTGCGGCATCCCCGAAGCCCCCAGAGTCATTAAGGGAGAAGGGGGTCTCATTACAGGCTTGCAGCTTCCCCACCATTCCCAGGGCCCCAGAGGGAGCAGAGGAGAGGGGAGGAGGGCCAGGCCTCCCTCCCCTGATTTCCACCCACCCTGCCATGACCCGAGTGTCTGAAAACAGAGCAGAATTTCAGGGAAGAAGAAAAGGGGTATGTCAGAGATAAAAGGCAAAGTATCCCTCTAAGTTCTGTCTCCATTTATATTTATATGAAATATTCAGAACAGGTCAATTTATAAACACTGAAAGCAAATTAGTGTTTGCCAGGGAATGGAGGTGGGAGGGAAGGGGAGTGGCAGGGTTTCCTTTTGGGGTAATGGAATGTTCTAGAACTAGATAGAGGTGGTGGCTGCGTGGCATCATGAATGTACTGTCACTGAATTGTCTACTTTTTAACAACTTATATCATGTATATTTGACATATTTTTAAAAAATCAGTCTATCAGCTATAAATAATGAAATTAGCCATTAATGCCAACATGGCTGAGCTTGGAAGACGTGAGGTGGAGAACAAGAAACCAGAACGCAGAAGGACAAATACCACATGATCTCACCCCTATATGGAATCTAAAGAGTTGATCTCACAGCAGAGGAGAACAGGAAGTGGTGTGCCCCAGGGCTGGGGCAGGGAGTTGGAGAGATTCTGGCCAAAGCATCCCTGACTCAGGGAGACAGGGAGACACCACAGGAGTTCTGGTTGGACAGTCAGGTGACCGTTGCTAACGATGGTGTATTATATTTTTGAAAAATGTAAAGAGAATGAGTATAAAGTGCTTGCACAACAAAAATGATAATTATGTGAGTAATACATTTATTACTCAGCTAGATTTTTTTTTTTTTTTTTTTTGGTAATGGGGATTGAACCCAGATGCTAAACCACTGAGCCACATCCCCAGCCATTTTTTATGTTTTTGTTTTGAAACAGGGTCTCACTAGGTTGTTCAGGGCCTCATTAAGTTGCTGAGGCTGACTTTGAACTCATGATCCTCCTGCCTCAGCCTCCTGAGCCACTGGGATTATAGGTGTGTACCACCATGCCCAGCTTGCTCAGGTAGATTCAAACATTGCACAAAGTGTATACAGTCAGCCTCCATATCTGAGGGTTCAACCAATCTCGGAGAGAAAATATTTGAAAAACACCTGCATCTGTGCTGAACAGGTGCAGACATCTTTCCTTGTCGTTTTTCTCTAAACAACACAGGGCAACAGCTATGTATGCAGCATTTATGTTATAACAGGGATTCTAAGCCATCTAGAGATGATTTAAAGCACACGGGAAGGATGTGTGTAGGTTCTATGGAAATACTATGCCATTTTACACACAGGACCTGAGCCTCCTTGCATTTTGGTGTTCACTGGGGTTTCTGGAACCAATCCCCTTTGAATATCAAGGAAACAATGTATACTCCAAAACCTCATGTTATATAAGAGGAAAACACACAAAATCGTCTTAAAGTGTATCTCTTTCGAGATTATTCAAAATATATTAACACTTACTTTGTGCCCAGCATTGTACTGAGTCAGGTAGGAAGCCTGGCCCCCCCACTCAGAGTAAGTCTTCACATGGTGCTGGGGACTGCCACATGACCTCCAGGGACATGCCAGCCATCCTTCCCTCGGTCAATGTCCAGTGCCTTGGCCCTCAGGGACCACACCCACATGCTCCCTTGTCCTTTGGCTTCTGGCTGGGTTCAACCATGGGAAGGCCCTGCAGGAGGTCAGAGGGATGGAGGAAAGTGGAGCTGCAGTGTTTATTCCTCGGGTCTCTTTCCCACATGCTCCAGGAGATTGTGCCCTGGCAGGCTGCATTCTCCGAGTCCATACGGATGACCTCACCTCTGCTTCAGACGAAGAGGGGGTGACAACTCCCAGGCGCTGCCAGCTCCAGATGACTGCACTGATCTCCCATCCTGCACCATTTCCAAAGTCCCTACCACAGCTTTGTCAAATTCCCCTCAAATTACCCATTTTGTGCCATCTGCAGCTGAGACATCCCTCTAGACCAGTATTCACAAGAGGAAGCGGAGAGAGTAACGGGCAATCAGAAGTAAGGTACAAGCATCCCTTGTCTTATTGAGTGTCACTTTATTGAGCTTCATAGGTATTACATTTCTTATGAATTGAAGGTTTATGGTCACCTGGGTCCTGCATACCCATCAGCACCATTTTTCAGCACTCAGGTGATCATTAGCACTGTTATCATAAAATGTCCTTTAATTAAATTAGGCTCCTGGCTTTCTTTAGACATGATACACACTTAAAAGACAACAGTACAATGTAAACCTAACTTTTATATGTACTGGGAAACCAAAAAAATCATATGAGTCACTTTATTGTGACATCTGCTTTATTACAAGGGCCTGGCACCAAACTCCCAAGATCTCTGAGGCACACCTGCACAGTCACAACAGGATACTACTCAGCCTCTGAAAAGAAGAAAATTCTGTCATTTGCAACAATGTGGGTGAATTTTTTGCTAAATTCAATAAGCTAGACCCAGAGACAAATACCACAGGACCTCACTCATATATGGAAGCCAAAAAAGTTGATCTCATAGGAATTGAGAGTAGAAACTGTTTACAAAAGACTGTGGTGGTCAAGGGCAGGGAGAGATTGGACAAAGGATGTGAATTTTCAGTTAAACAGGATTAATAGGTTCAAGAGACCTATTGTACCAAATGTCAACTACAGGTGTTGTATAGTATGTTGTATTCTTGAAAAATGCTAAGATAATGGACATAACAGGGTCTTGACACTGAAATACTAACTATGTGAGGAGATGCATGTTACTTAGCTAGGTTTGGTCATTCCACAATGTACAAACACTTCAAAACATTGTATTTTATATGATAAACATAATTAATTTTGTCTTTCAATTTAAAAACAAATTGCAAGTTTTAAATTGCTAACACCCAGCATTGAAGGGGACTGACTCCAGGGCCCTGAGGACACTAAAACCCACAGATGTTAGAGTCCTTTATATAAAATGGCAAAAGATTTGCATGGAACTCTGTGCATCCTGCCATAGACTTGGAACCATCTCCAGATGGCTTGGAATTCCTAGTAGAATACAAATGATGTGAATTATTTAGGGACTAATGGTAAGGAATAGCTCCGTACCTGTTTAGATGCAATTTTAAAAAAATATTTTCTATTCAAGATTGGTTTAACCTGCTGATATGGAAGGCTGACTGTTTTACCATGATGGAATGACTAAAAAAGCTAGCTAAGTAACAAATTTATCATCTCACACAGTTATCCTCTGTGCATACAAAAGCACTTAACATTCACTCTCTTCAATCACCATTAACTATAGTTACCTTGCTTTACGATAGATCTCTTGAAATGCATTCCTTTTATCTGACATAATCATATGGACTTCAGCCAACATCTCCCTTCCTAATTTTGTGTGTGTGTGTGTGTGTGTGTTTGTGTGTGTTTGTGGTGCCGGGGATTGAACCCAGGCCTTGCGCATGCAAGGCAAACACTCTACCAACTGAGCTACATCCCCAGGCCCCAACATCTCCCTTCTTTCCCTTCCCACTAACCACCCTGACCCTGGTAGCCCTCATTCTATTATCCACCTTTTTAAGCTCAACTGTTTTAGATTGTGCATATGATAAAGATCATGCAGTATATATCTTTCTGGGCCTGATTTATTTCACTTAACTTAAAATCCTACAGGCTCATCCAGGTTGTTGCAAACCTCAGAATTTCATTCTTTGGTGGCTGCATAATATTCCATTTTTAACTATGCAGACATACCTCAGAGGGTTTGTTTGTTTGTTTGATTGGCTTTGTATTTTTCCCCCCACCTCAAGTTGATTGAATCTGCAGATGCAGAACCCAAGGATATGGAGAGGACATTGTATTTTTTCAAAACACTCACTCACTCCATCCATTAGGAAAGAGAGGACTGAGAATGTGCCTCAGTGATTGAGCACTTGTGTAGCAGGTGCAAGACCCTGGGTTTGAGTCTCAGCAGACAGAAAGAGACAGAAAAGAGAGACAGACAGACCAACAGATTGAGATTCTTTGTTCTCCGGTTTGGCCCTCAAGTTCACCCTCCATTTTTCTCACACCTGCTCTGCATCCCAGGAGACAGATCTTTGTGGACCATATCAATGGGTTCCCTGCCTCAGGAGACCTGGTAAGCTTAGCATGAGGTGGGAAATTAGGAAATTTGAAGATGAGCTTCAGACAATCAGGAGAGAAAATGTCTGAGCATAGAGAAGAGGGACCTCATGCAGAGAGGGAGCAGGTATAGGTAGTGGACCCCAGACTAAAGGGGCAGATGCCATTATTAATATAAGCACCTCGTAGGACCACCGTCACAAATGACTGCAATCTGGCTGGCCGACAGCAACAGGAATTTACTCTCACACAGTTCTGGAGGCAGGAAATAGAAAAATGGGGATGTTGGCAAGCTACCTCCAAAGTATCCTGAGGAGGATCCTTCTTCGCCTCTTCCAGCTTCTGGTGGCCCAGGAATTCTTGTCATTCCTCTGTCCGTAGATCCTCCATCCTGCACTCACTCCAGTCCTCACATCCTCTACTTATTTTTTTTGTGATTGAGAAATAAAAATTGTATACACTCACTCCTCCACGTCTGTGGATTCCATATCCACAGATTCTGCATCTGCAGATTCAACCAACCACATATTTAAAGCACTCTTTCGTTGGTTACTATGCTCAATGCTCTGTCAATATTTTTTATAAACTAATTTAAATAGCTAATAAAATTAAAATATTTTTTAAAATTAAAAAAAAAAACTTAAGCTGGGTGTGGTGGTGTGTGCCCATAAAGCTAGAGCTACACAGGAGGCTGAGGCAGGAGGATCACTTGAGCCCAGGAGTCTAAGACCAGCCTGAGCAACATAGTGAAATGCCATCTCAAAAATAAATTAATATTTAAAATAAAGACAATGTAATAAAATAAAAATAAAACAAATTAAGATGACCATGTAAAGACATAACTATATTCGAATATTACATTGTTGCTTATATTGGCTGTTCTGAACATGTACAGACTTTCTTTCCTGTCTTTTCTTTTTTTTTTTTCTTTTCTTTCTTTACTGTATCCCTAAAGGATACAGTATAACAACTATTTATATAGCACTTATATTGTGTGAGGAATTATAAATTATCTAGAGATGATTTAAAGTCTATGGGAGGAAGTGTGTAGGTTATGTGCAAATCTATGCCATCTTATATAAGGGCATTCTCAAATTTTGGTATCTGAGTGATTCTTGAAGCCATTCCTATACAGATACAGAGAGACAGCTATATACTTTTAAGATACAATATGGTGTTTTGATATATATATATATATATATATATATATATATATATATATATATATATATAAAATACATTGTGGCTAAATCAAGTTATTGAAAATATGCATTACCTCACATTTTTTTGTAGTGAGAATACTTAAAAATCTATCCTCTTATTCACTTTCAAGTTTGCAATATGTTGTTATTAACTCTACCAGTTTGTTGGAAGCTGTATCTTGTGAACTTGTTCCTCAAGTGCTTTCACCAACATTTCCCAGAGTCTCCCATGCCCCAGTCCTGGTAACCACCACTTGACTCTCTAGGATTCTGACTCTTTCAGGTTCTGCATACAGATGAGGTCAGAGGGTATCTCATCTGCCTGTGCCTGACTTGTGGCACTCAACACAGTGTTCTCAAGGTTTACCCATGTTGTCAAGAACGACAGGATTTTTTTGTTTCTCAAGTAATCCCTTTTGTTTATGTAGCACATTTTCTCTATCCATTCACCTGCTGATGGACAATTAGGTTGCCTCCCTGTCTTGGCTACTGTAGATAACGCCACAGTGAACAAGGGAGGGCAGACATCTCTTTGACATCCTGATTTGATTCCTTTGTCAATCATCATGTCTTTGCAGGGCACTCTGCCTGTCTGTCTCTGTCCTCTCTCACACATGGCTGTCTTGGCAAAAGGACACTGCTCTTACTGGATTAGGGCTCACCCTTCTCCAGCATGATCTCATCTTAACTAATTATATCTGCAATGATTTTATTTCCAAATAAGGTCACCTTCACAGGTACCAGAGGGTAGGATTTCAAAATACCTTCTCAGAAGGAACCATTCAATACCCATCAGTGGGTAAAGTCTTTATCTGTCCTGCCTCCCACCTAATTTGGGTTTCCTGCCCAAATAGGAAGGATGCTTGGAGACTGGACAGACAGCAGGGAACATCCACTGGCAGAAGCAGTAGAAAGTCCTTGGTTGGTGGAGACACGTACTATGCCCTAGCATGGGAGGGTCCCCATCATTAAGTCATTATACAAATAAGCATTAAGGGCTGCCTTTGTGCCAGGAACTGGGCTGTGGATTCAGTCATGACTAAGACATATAAGATATCCATCAAGAAGCTGACATTCTAGAGAGAGAAGCAAGAGAGTGACAAACCTATGATTACTATGGTTCCTTAAGGATGTAGCACATCGTGGTGGTGGTGTGAGACTTCAGACCAGTCAGTGGAGGAAGGGCCTATTAGGAGATAATATCTGAGAAGAGACCTTAAAATTCAGACGGAATAAGCCAAATGGAAATTCAGAGTAAGAACATCCCAGAGAAGGAAGAACATTTTTGGTTTGGTCAGGGAGAGAAACTTCAAATACTATGAGATACAAGCTTGGTGGGTGTTTTAGCCCATTTTCTATTACTATAATGAAATACCTGAGGCTGGGTACTTCATTAAAAAAAAAGAGGTTTATCTAGCTCACAGTTTTAGAGGCTGAAAATCCAAGATCAGACAGCCCCATTGACTCAGCCTCTGGTAAGGGGCCCTTGTATGTGTCACATCATGGCAGATGCCATCATAATGGCATGGCACATAAGAGGGAGAGGTGACATGACAAGAGAGAAAGCCAGAGAGAAAATGAGGAGGGGGAAGTCTTGCTCTTTTAAACAACCCTCTCTCAAAGGAACTAGCTGGGGTTCCACAGAACTACATCAATCCTTTCTGAAGGCAGTGCCCCCAGTGACCTAATTACTCCACACTGGTCTCAGCCTCTTAAAGTGCCCACCACCTCAACCCATGGCACTGAGGACCAAGCCTCCAACATTTGAACCCTCAGAGACAAACCATCTCTAGAATCACCATGACTGGATGTTCCAAGGACAGAGAGGGTGGCGAATTGGGAAGGAAGATGGACAGGTACCAGGTGTGAGAAAATGGAATTCTGTAGCTCAAGGTAAGAAACTTGGATGCTCTAAAATCCTGAGGCTCACCTCACTGAACCACCCACTGGGTCTTAAAGCCACAGTCTTCCTAACCTGAAAGAAATGCCCAAGTCCACTGATGGAGAAAAGTGAAGAATAAGAAGTAAATGGAGGGTGCGAACCTGTTGCATGAATTGGCTATTACTGTGTAACAAATGATCCCAAATGATCCCAAACTTATGACTACGATATATAGGTTCCGTGTGTCAGGAATCTGGACACAGCTTAGCTTGGTCCTCTGGGTTTGAGGTCTCTCTCCAGGCTGCAGATAACACATCAGCTGGGGTCACTGTTTCATCTCAAGGATAAACTATGGAAGGATCTGCCTCTAAGCTTGCTCATGTGGATGTTGGAGGATTTAGATCCTCATGAGATACTAGGCTGTAGGATTCGGTCCTCACTGGCTGTTACCCCTGGCCACATGGGGGTCTGCATAGGGCAGCTCACAACAAGGTGAATGGCTTCCTTCAGATTGAGCAAGAAAAAGAACAAGAGATGAGCAAGAGAAGCCATGATCTCTGCTAATCTCAGAACTGGCATCCCATCTCATGTGCTAGATTCTATGAGTCTAAAGTCCCTGGGGAATGAGCCAGGCACAGAAAGACCAATACCACAAGATCTCACTCCTATGTAGAATCTGGAAGAGCTATTCATGTAGAAACAGGAAACAGAATAGAAGTCACCAGAAAACGGGGAAGATGTGGGGAGAGAGGGATGAGGAAAGGCGGGCCAACAGGCACAAAGTCAAAACTGGAGAGGAGAAATAAGCCCTGCTGTTCCACTACCCAGTCAAATGGCCAGAGTTGGCAGCAATGAGATGCATATTTCAAAATCCCTAGAAGAGGTGTTTCAAATGGTCTCACCACAAAGACATGGTGGTGAGTGAGTGAGGCAATGGAAATGCTAATCGCTGCGATTCCAAAGCTGCATAATATACACATGGAGTACACTGCACCCTGCAAATATGTACAATTACTGTGTGTCCGGGTTTTTTTAATAAATCAATTTTACATTTTTAAAAAACTAAAATGAAACAATGATTAAAAAAAAGTTAAGTCATTAAGTCCATACTCAAGGAGAGAAGATTGCACAGGAGGTATGAAGACCAGAAGATGGGGGTCATGCGGGGTGTCATCAGGATGGGCCATCTCACCTAAAGGACACTATATTGAGGAGTGGATGGCAAAAGGCCAGCTAGGGAAGGATAGCGTAGAGGTGGGGGAAATGGTGTGACAGGGCAGGGGGAGGGGGTTCAAGTCCCAGGAGGTCCTCAGTTTCAAATGCTACTTACAGGTCACTGGAATGGGATTTAAAAAAAAAAAAAAAAACCATGGTATTTGCCAACTGGAAAAGGACATTTACCTGAGTCCCTTCAGTGGGCTGACGGGTTACAGACAGGGGGACCAGTCCTGATCACTCACTGACCAGCACAGTCACCACCTTTGTAGGAGGTGACTAGGAAGGACCTCCCTTCACAGCCTGGGGCTTCCCACTGTCTCCTGACACCTCCACCAGGAAAGCGACCTCATTTCTCAAAGACAGAATGGATTCTAGGTCACATCCCCCTGGAACAAGAGGCCAATTGATGTGATTATCTCCAAGAGAAAGGGGGGCACCTACTAAAAGTAGAACCTCGTGCCCCAGAAGGGAAGACATCGGGGAACCTAAAAAGGGGTCTCTGATAATTACCTGCCAAGATTTCAGAGCAAAGGGCATCTCCATGTAATACCAAAAGAAAGAAAAGAACAACTAGGAGTTTTAGAAGGTTCTCCTTCCTCATCTATCCTGCAATTCACCCCAGGATAGAACTCAGTTCCCTACTTTACATGAGTCATTATGTAGAACAGACAGCCCCAGCAAAGACAACCACAAGAAAGAATTTCCAAAAAGTCTCCTTTATTATAAAAATCAGAGCCCTAATATGATTCCCCATTGGCCTGAGTTAAATATATTTAGGCTTCAGTATGTTGAGAGAAGGGAGATGTGTACACACACATGCGTAGGGAAATGGTTAGAATTATATGAGCATGTTTAGAATCGGTATCTTTGGATAGTATAGTTTAAAATAATTCTATTGTCTTTATTATGGTTTCCTTATTTTACACATTTTATATAATGTATATATAGATAGATATAGATATAGATATAGATATGTTACTTTCATAACAAAAAAAAATATTTTATTGACTTAAGAAAGAAATTGGGACTTGAAAAATAATGAGACGTTTTCCCAGGCCTCAGGCTTATGTGTCTCCCTCCATTTCCATAGAGATTGGTTCCAGAACCCGCCCAGGTACCAAAATCATCAGGAGCTCAGGTTCCTTATGTAAAATAACATGGGATCTGCATAGATCCCACCTACATGCTCCTATATACTTTAAATCATCTCTAGATTATGTAAAATACTAAATACAATGTAGATGTCTCTATAAATAGTTGACATACTGTATTATTTGGGAACAACAGCAAGGGAAAAAGTGTGTACACGTTTAGTACAGATGTGATTTTTCCCCTGGACAATAGCTGAGTCCAGAGATATGGAATCCACAGATTTCAGAGGATGGACCACATCATGTTTCTGAGCATTTCAAATGTCACCATTTTTTTAATATTTTTTTTAGTTGTTGATAGACCTTTATTTATTTGTATGTGGTGCTGAGAATGGAACCCAGTGCCTCACACATGCCAGGCAAGTGCTCTACCACTGAGCCAAAACCCCAGCCCTCAAATGTCACCATTTTTGATCTCTGAATCTCCTGAAAACTAAAAGCTCATCTCAGCCCCACGATCAGTGGTTCCTTCCAGACACCTGCTGACCCATGAGCAGAAGAGAGCTCACCTGTGCCTCAAATGCAGGGACACATGTCAGGCTGGAGAAGTGTCTAAAATGGGCTGTCAAAGCCAGGAAGGAGAGGTGAGTTTGAGGGAGTAGACACAGAGTCAAACTCAGGGTTGGAAAGTAAAAATGAAAAGTTGGCAAGATTGAGCAATGGTCTGTACCCACTTCAGTGTTCAGATAACAGCATTATGTACTAAGAGTGTGCTGAACCAATACAATGTCAAAATGGCAGAGAACTCACCCTCACCTATAGCCCCAATGAATTTCACCAGAGGGTCATCTGGAAGCCAAAGTCCTCCTGCATAGGCCTGGCATGAGAAAGCTAACTTAAGTGTCTCTGGGTAAGCTGATGCAATGTCTTCCTGACAGGTGCTCGGTACAACAGACAGCCAACCAAGGCAATAGGATCTTCTAGTCAGGAAAGAGGGACCTCAGAATCAACAACAAAGGCTGAGTGAGGATGGCTGTCTCACGTCAGCTGTCTCTGGGAAAACCCTCTCTGCACCACCTTGTTTGGGAATAGCTCCATCCAACCAATAAAAAGGAACCTAAGCACCTGCACAATGCTTGCCTTACGGCAGCCCTGATAGCAGATGCTCCACTTGTGCTAACACATGTCCATTATCTTAGTTGCCAGATGAGAAAACGCAGCAGTGGTTAAGAGACTTTAATTAAGAATCAGAATTAGAATTTGTACACTGATTAGTTCCAGAATAGTGACCTTACACTCTCTTGACCCTCATGAAGACAGCTGAGCCAGAAACCATCGGTTCTGGCAAGTGATAACTATGCTAAACACATAAGCCTCCATCACCAAAGTTTGCCTGCGTCCTTCTCTTCCTGGTAACAGACCTCTAGCACGGAGGTTGCCAACTTCATTCCTCCCCATTACTGAATGGCCCTTTGGTTTTACAAAGCCGCGGGTGTTCATTCCTTCTTCTTTGCCCCTCTCATTCTTTTCTGTTTCTGTAGCTTGCACTAAAAATCCTGAGTGATGGGGAAAATGAGGCTTAGTCATTGTGGTAAGGAAGGGCCACTTTAAGATGGAGATATTTAAGCAAGCTTCTTAGGTTGTAAAGGAGCCAGCCACGGGAAGAACATGAAAGGGAGTGCTCCCTGCAGAAGGAACAGTAAGTTCTAAGCTTTCATGTGGGAATGAGCTTCGGACGGCCTCAGAGGCTGGAAGAAGGGCCAAACTGCTGGAAAGTGTTTATTCCAACGTATTTTATTCTTTTTGATGTATTATAAATGGAATTGTTTATATTATATTACATTATAAATGGAAATGTTTCTTAATCTCACTTCTTGATTGTTCATTGCAAGTGTATAGAAATATAATCGACGTATGTACGCCAATCTTATGTTCTTCAACTTTGCTGAACTTATTGGTAGCAATAGTTTTTCAGTGGATTCCTTATGGTTTTGTTCATGCAACATCATTTTGAGGGCAAACAGGGATATCCTTACTTCTTTCCAAAATCAAAAAGAAGGAACAAAGGGAGAAAGAAGAGAAGGAGGAGAAGGAGAAGATTGGCTTTCTCCAGGATTCAGAATTCCAAAGCACCTCTGCTGGACTCCAGAGCAAACCCTAACCCCGCTCCCCACTGCCTTTCCCTTCCCCCACTAATGGAACTCCAAGGGCGCCGTTGTCCCCGTCGCCATGGTGATGGACGCTCTCAATTAACTGGCTCCACAAGAAAAGAGTTGTGTGGTTAGGACCGGGCGGGAGGAGGGTGGTCCCTGCGCCGCAACCGTGGAGATTCCAGGTTAGGCCCAGGCGTCAAATAGGAACCATGCCGGTGTTGCTACCCGCAGCTGAGCCCAGCGAGGACACACGGGTTGGAGCCCCAGAATGGCGCGAGGAGGCACTAGCCAAATCGCGGAAGGCTCACCTTCTGACAGACCGCTGTGGGCAAGAGGCAGTGGCCATGTGGCAACCCAAGGACAGCGTGCGGGACCCGCACGTGGCGCACCACCTCTGCCGCGCCGCCTACATCGAGCCTTGGCGCTTCCGCGTGGAGATGCTCAAAGGTGGCGGCACCGTAGAGAAGCCACCGCCGGGCGAGGGCGTCACGCTGTGGAAAAGCAAGATGAAGCCCCCGGCGTGGTTTGCTCGTCTGCCGTTGCCTTTGCACCGCGACGCGCGCGCCATGCAGACGGCCGAGGTGGTGCTCACACACGCGCGCGGGGCGCGCCTCACCGCCGCCCGCCTCGGCCGCGCGCAGCATCAAATCAACGTGCAGCTGCAGCTGCTGCTGCGCCAGCGCGAGGCAACGGACCTCAGGCTCAGCGAAGTGCGCAAGGGCCTGCTTATCAATAAGCAAAGCGTCAAACTGAGGGGCTACCGACCCAAGTCTGAGAAGGTGGGACCCTCCCCACTACCAAAGCTAGTGGCAGAGCTGAAGCTTGGGGTCCAGGGTATTCAGCCTGAGAAAAACCTCCCCCACACTAAAGAGAATACCCCGCCCCCGTGTCCCAACTCTATAGTGAGTAGAGACATAAGATGAGCACACCCCCAGGGTGAAACGCCTAAGCCCCCAAGTCACAGGGAGTGAGACCCACCCAAAGGGAGGAGATTCTCAGCAACCTTTCCCCAAGAGAGGGAAACTATTCCAATCCCCCAGCCAGGATGGCCTCGCTCAAACAGACTCAGGGAAAAAATCTTCCCAAAGAGTAAAATCCACAACCCCCAGCCCTGGCATAAAACCACCCACCAGCCCCCCATGCCAAGTGAGACCCTTAATCCCCTAAACCCAGTGAAAAACGCCTCCATCCCCAGCTGACCTGTCTCACCCAAATGAAACTCGACTCAAAATGTGAAATAAAACCCAAGCTTCCAGGCTTAGGAATTGAGAACCCCTTCCCCAGACCCTGGGAACAGTCCTATCTACAGACTGAGACATCAAATTCCCGACCCTGCACCAAGAGTTAAGACCCCAGCCAGGAGAAATGGTGAGACGCCCCCCCAGTACCATTCCTCCCATAATCTTCCCCCTAAAGTAAAATGCCAGACCCCTACCCACTAAAGGTGGGCAAAAACCCAACCACCTGGGGAGAAATGAGACCTTGCTTGATAGATGAGATTCCAGGTTCCAGCCCTCAGATCTAAACAGTGAGACCCCAAAATGGCAAATCGCCATCATCCATATGATGAGATCCCTTCAATACTAGCCAAGGTTAAGGGATGAGACCATCACTGAGGAAGTGGCCCCTATTCTCAAAAAGTGAGAACAACCCTCCTTCAAGTTAAGTCACTTCCATTCCAGCTCACTGGGCTCTTATCTATAAAAGGAAGAAGCTCCCAACCTCAAAATCCAGAAGGTAACCCCCACAAGTAGGAGTCCCTGAAAGGATCAAGTCTTCTCAGAGTGAGATTGGGCCCAACTCCATCCTCCAAGCCTGGAGTTTATAAGGGTGGCAGAGCTTCTCCTATTCCAGAAGGAAGGATCACCCTCAGCCCTCTCCTGAGGGTGAAATCACTTCTCACCTTGTTGTCTAGGTCCCTGACAAAGCTGACAGCATGCTTACGTGGGAGAAGGAGGAACTGAGGGTCTTGAAGAGGAAAATGGAGACAGATATGGAAAAATCAGAAACTCTACTCAAGGTTAGGAGACCTGGGGCCAAGTTAGAGGGGCTGGAGAGGGATCGGTAATGGATGAACTGCTCTTGGGATTTGTAACAGATCTTGGAGACTGTAACAGCAACAAATCCTTCAACCCACACTACCTGACACTCATCACAGTTCCACTTTGACTTTTTTTTTCTCTGTATTCTTTTTCCTGTTTTTGTTTTCTGGTTCGTTTTTCAGTTGTTTTAGTTTTTTGTTCATTTGTTTTGCAGTGCTGGGGATTGCATGCTGAGCACGTTATGCTCCCCAGCCCCACATTTCCACTTTGAAAAGTGGAAAAACGGAGGTCCTAAGAGAGGGCAGCATTGGGGCTCAGAATAATAATAGACACCCACTGTGTGCCAAACCCTAAGTAATCACTGAAGGAGCTCCTTAAAACTCTTCAGGGAAACAGAAACTATAATCCCTCATTAGAGATGGTAAAATTGAGACTCAAAGAGAGATGACTTCCTCAAGGCACAGAGCCAGCCAGTGACTGGGCTATGGTTCTGGGTCAAGTGTCTTGAGTCTAGCTAGCTCTTCACACTCGGTCAGACACCTTCTCTCCCTATATCCTTTGCTCTTGGCAACAGGAATTTCCTTATCAGGATGCTAATGAAGGTGAGAGAGAATCCAGAGTTCAGGAAGCCTTTGGGCCAGTAAGATCAGCTGGTTAGCTTTGTGCACTTTAGATTCATCCATTTGACAAATATTAATCCAGTGCCCTACTGTCATGGGCACCATGCTTGGCACTAGTTGTTCCTGTCAATCCCGTATGGCTGACAAGGCAGTGAACAGACCAGAGCTGGCCTTGCCCTGGCAGAGTTCACATTCAAGGGTCATTCAGAGAAAGAACAGGCTGGCCGTGGGGGTTAATGGTGGAGTGGGAGGCTTGCCCCCACCCCCGCTGGTGTGGTGCTGTCCGTGGTGCTGAACATCAATTGTGCACACCCCGACCACCATTATACTCCTTCAATAGTGATTCCTGAAAAGTCCCTCCTCCAGGAAGCCAGAAACAGATTAGGGAAAAGACCATGAAGGTCGACCCATGAGGGAAGTGTTCAAAAGAGAAAAAGGGAAATAGGAAGGTATAAAAAGACAGATGTAGCTAGAAACAGACACCCAACACTGGAGAAGACATGGGCTGAATATTGCTGCAGAAAAATGTTCACCGCCAAGCAGCCTTGTTTCAACTTAAAATCTCAAATTGACATGCAGAACTTTCCCATGGCACTAGAAGGCTTGCCATCCCACTGTGCAAGTTATTTCATTCCTCCTCTTCTTTCAGATCTCTCCAACACCCTACTCCTTCCTCACTCTTCAGTGCCCCCAATCCCGTATGGATTGTCCTTTGTAACTGTGGGTTTCTCACCCACAGATTCAACCAAAAGCAGTAGAAAATTGCATCTGTACTGCACATACATAGACTCTTCTTATTTTTCCCTAAACAATACCATATAACAATTATTTACATTGCTTTAGACATTATAATTAACCTAGAGATCATTTAAAGTCTACAGGAGAATGTGCATAGTTTTTTATTATTAGTTGTTCAAAATATTACAAAGCTCTTGACATATCATATTTCATACATTTGATTCAAGTGGGTTATAAACTCCCATTTTTACCCCGTATACAGATTGCAGAATCACATTGGTTACACATCCACGTTTCTACATAGTGCCATACTAGTGACTGTTGTATTCTGCTGCCTTTCCTATCCTCTACTATCCCCCCTCCCCTCCCCTCCCCTCCCATCTTCTCTCTCTACCCCCTCTACTGTAATTCATTTCTCTCCCTTGTTTTTTTTCCCTTTCCCCTCACTTCCTCTTATATGTAATTTTGTATAACAATGAGGGTCTCCTTCCATTTCCATGCAATTTCCCTTTTCTCTCCCTTTCCCTCCCACCTCGTCTCTGTTTCATGTTAATCTTTTTCTCATGCTCTTCCTCCCTGCTCTGTTCTTAGTTGCTCTCCTTATATCAAAGAAGACATTTGGCACTTGTTTTTTAGGGATTGGCTAGCTTCACTTAGCATAATCTGCTCTAATGCCATCCATTTCCCTGCAAATGCCATGATTTTGTCATTTTTTAGTGCCGAGTAATACTCCATTGTTTATAAATGCCACATTTTTTTATCCATTCATCTATTGAAGGGCATCTAGGTTAGTTCCACAGTCTAGCTATTGTGAATTGTGCTGCTATGAACATCAATGTAGCAGTATCCCTATAGTACGCTCTTTTAAGGTCTTCAGGGAATAGTCCAAGAAGGGCAATAGCTGGGTCAAATGGTGGTTCCATTCTCAGCTTTCCCAGGAATCTCCATACTGTTTTCCAAATTGGCCGCACCAATTTGCAGTCCCACCAGCAATGTACAAGTGTACCCTTTTCCCCACATCCTCGCCAGCACTTGTTGTTGTTTGACTTCATAGTGGCTGCCAATCTTACTGGAGTGAGATGTTATCTTAGGGTGGTTTTGATTTGCATTTCTCTGACTGCTAGAGATGGTGAGCATTTTTTCATGTACTTGTTGATTGATTGTATATCCTCCTCTGAGAAATGTCTGCTCAGGTCCTTGGCCCATTTGTTGATTGGGTTATTTGTTTTCTTATTGTTTAATTTTTTGAGTTCTTTGTATACCCTGGATATTAGGGCTCTATCTGAAGTGTGAGGAGTAAAGATTTGTTCCCAGGATGTAGGCTCCCTATTTACCTCTCTTATTGTTTCTCTTGCTGAGAAAAAACTTTTTAGTTTGAGTAAGTCCAAAATTTGTTGTTTCTTGTTTTTAACTCTTGTGCTATGGGTGTCCTATTAAGGAATTTGGAGCCCGACCCCACAATATGTAGATTGTGGCCAACTTTTTCTTCTATCAGACACAGAGTTTCTGTTTTGATATCAAGCTCCTTGATCCATTTTGAGTTAACTTTTGTGCATGGCGAGAGAAAGGGATTCGGATTCATTTTATTGCATATGGATTTCCAGTTTTCCCAGCACCATTTGTTGAAGATGCTATCCTTTCTCCATTGCATGCTTTTAGCCCCTTTGTCAAATATAAGATAATTGTAATTTTGACGATTGGTCTCTGTGTCCTCTATTCTGTACCATTGGTCCATCCGCCTGAGAATGTGCATAGTTTAAATCAAATACTACACCATTGGGACTGGAGCATCTGTGGATTTGGGTATCTGCAGGGGATCCTGGAATCAATCCCCTGCAGATACCAAGAAGCAAGTCTAATCCCATTTACCTCTGCACCCACCTTCTTCAGCATCATCAATATTTCCTTCCTATAGATTCATTCCCACCAGTGAACAAACAGGGAGTCACCCTTTAAGGGGTACAAATGTTTGGGATGATGAAAGGTTCTGGAAATGAACAGTGACAATGGTTGTACAACATTGTGTACAGACTTAATGCCACTGAACTGTCCACATAAGCTTGTTAAAATGGCAAATTTTGTGTTGCAGCTATTTTATAATTTTTTAAAAAACCTATCTCTCTTGATCCCATGTGCCCCTCTGGACAATTCCCCATTCCTCTGATCCTCTTGCTAGACCATCTGCTCTGCACATGCTGACTCTTGCTTCCTTTAGGCAGGAACCAGGTCTGGCCAGAGCATCTCCATTTGCTGACAACTGCATCCCCACATGCTGGCACATTGTCCATCACACATTAGAGCCTGATGAACATTTGAACTAACAAATGAAAGATGTTTTAGATCTATGTTTTTACTCAAATGGATGAAAGCCAAAGAGATCACACATTTAGAGAAAGAAGCTGGACATAAAGATAGTCACTGTGTGATTCCATAAATCATATGTATGTGATGTGTTGCAAGTATAACGAAGTTCTAGATTCAGCAAGCTTTTCACCAAAGCACCAGTGGTAAATACTTTCAGGCTTGTGCACTCTACATTCTCTGTCATAACCACTCAACATGAGGACCATGGGAAGAACATGGCCAGAGCCCTGCCCACATGAATGGGCACGTAGCCTTGTCCTGATAGAAGTTTACCTACAAAAACAGGCCACCAGGCAAATAGGCTGTGGTTTACCTTGAAGAACAGGAAAAACTAAGTTAGCTTAGTAGAGCTAGAGAGGGAAGGGCAGCAGAAAGGCTATAGGGTTGTGGAAAGATTCTATACAGCATCTGGATGGGAGGAGGTGTTTATATGGCTGTGTACATAAGCAAAAAGACTTCTGTTTTGATGAAGTCAGGCCTCAAAATAACAACAAACTGGTGTTGCCAAACCCTGTGGAGTCATCTAATCAACTACTTAAAACTCTCCTGTGGGGCTGGGGATGTAGTTCAGTGATAGAGCGCTTGCCTAGCATGCACAAGGCCCTGGGTTGGATCACTGCAAAAGGCAAAAAAAAAAAAAAAAAAAAAAGATAAAGTTGTTCATATTATATATTTGTTTATACGGGTTAATTTTGCTTCAATAAAGCTAGGGTAAAACACTTAAATCTGTGATTTTAAGTATTCTCACTCAAAAAAATAAGTATGTATGGTGATGGAAAGGTTAAAATATATATATATATATATATATATATCCCATAACTATATATGGTCATTATTGGTCAGTTAAAATACAAATTTAAGTGAAAAATAAAGTGAACCTTGAAGGATGGTGTGATGTGGACCAAAGAGAAAAAAATCTTTTTTCATGAAACATACATGTCATTTTTTAAGAGATTCCATAAAGGAAATGTTTCTCTGGAACTTTGAGGAAATAAATTCAGTCAAAAAATATTTCCATAAATAAAATCCTTTACAAGAAGTTTATTTTGTAAGAAAAAAAAAAAAAAGACTTGAAGGAAAGGCTGGAGGTGTGGCCTTTTGGTACAGCAAGTGCTTAGCATGTGTAAAGCCCTGGGTTAAATTACTAGCATCAAGAAAAAAGAAAAATGGAAAAAAAAAAACTGGAAAGGATTAGTTCAGAGACAGAAACGCTTCGCAGCCTGTAGGTCTGGCGCCCCCCAGCAAAGAAACCACTTTGGGCCGCCTACCTCAACCTCCCAGCTCACACTCCGCTTTCTCTTCCCCGACCCCAGGCTCTGGCCTCCTGCCGCGACGCTCTGGGTTTCTACTGTAAGGAAAGGCTCCAGGCTGTGGAACTCATGAACCAGCCGCTGGATAAAGTTCTGGAGCAGGCTGGCCGCTGCTCGTGGGTGGACCTTACGCGCCCCCCCACCCCACGTCCTCAGGGCCTGAAAACGCCTCCTCCTGACCACGTGGGCACCTTTACCCCAGGTAGGCTCCACAGGAAGGAGTGCACAACAGTGGGTGCCATGGTGCCTTTTGACTACTGATGCACCCTTTCACCCACTTAGCTGCCCGGTTCCCTGGGGAATAACAAGCCAGTGTCTTGCCCAGCGCATCTGGCTTAGCTTCTTCCCCTGGACATCTTCCCCACACTCAGTTACTCAGTTTCTAATTCTAAGGAAACCAACCCAAGACGCCACTCAGGATCCCCACTAACAGCCCCTCCCCTAGACTTTCTTCCAACCCCTCAGTAAGCTCCCCTCGCCCGTGGCCCACTACCCCCTGAGAATAGTGAAGAGAAAGACGCAGAAAGCTAGTATCTGGGAAAGGACAGCTCCGCGCCCACCAGCGCTTGTCCCGTGCATTGGCAGAGTGCGCCCACGCGCTGTACGAAGCTAAGCGGTTGTTGATGGAGTCCAAGGAAACCTTGGCAGAAATGGCAAAGAATGAGACGGACATCCAGAAGCAACAGCTGCAAATAAGCGACCGTGTGTGCGCCTCCCTGGCGCAGAAGATGCGCGAAACTTTGGAACTGAAGGTGCACGCTGCCAGCGCGGCCGGGAGGTGGCAGCTGCGGTCGGGGGTGGAAGAGTTCCGCGGTGGGAGGAGGTGGGACAGAGAGCAAGCTAGATCCCGCTTCAATTCCCCACCCCCAGGAAAGAATAAATATGACGTTAGGACTAATGAGGGGAACTATCCACCGGTGCACGAAATTCAACCAAGAGATGGACGTCACCCGCGGACTCCTCAAGGTAAGGTTTAGGGGAAAGGTCTACCGGGATGGCGACGGGATGCGGTGCCGGGGTCGACTGAGACTCGGTGTTCCGCACACCTAACTCCGACAGGGTCCTCTGTCGAAAAGTCACCTGGCGACTCGAGAGAAACTGAACAGACCTCTAGTTCTCATGCACCAGAAACACGTGGGCACCCAACTCCCCGAGGCCGCGCGCCTTGTCCAGGTACGCCGCCTCCTCGTCCCCTCCTTTGCGCAGCCTCGCCCGGGCTAGGCATGGCCCAACCCAGGTAAGACTGCTTCCTCAAGCACACCTGAACTGGTAAGACCCCCTCACCCAGGTCAGCCTCTATCCACGAGGGGGCCCTACAGTCCTTTCAACCCTGTCTTCCAAGATAAGGCCCCCCTCGTTCATCCCGGGCCTGTGCGGTCTCCTTCCTGCACGCCTTGCCCAGGTGCGTTCCCCATCCCAGGTCCGTCCCTTCTCTCACTCTCCAGGTGCATTCCCTTTCTCGGTTGAACCCATCGCGGGTTCTTTTTCAGGGACACCCAGTCCAGTTCTCCCCCAACCCCCGCAACCAAATGCCCCTCTCAGCTATGCTTCTTCCCAGACTGCGCATTTCCACCTGCACACCTGGCCAAGTGTGACGGACCCCCCCCCCCGTCCCCCATCTGAGACTCGCCCCCTCTTCAGTTGCGCTCGGTACACACGCACACCTGGCGTAGGTGTGTCAGCCCACCCCAGTAGCGCAGTGCTCTCGGCTCCGCGGGCGGTCTCCCAGCACGGCCCCGCCCCCTCTCCAGGGCACTGACAAACTGCAGCGCCATATCACGCACGCGGAAAAGAACCTAAAGGAGCTGCTTGCCACGCGCGATGACCTTACTTGGAGCCTCAACTGCAAGAAGATCGGGCACGACGTGGACTACAACGTGGTTCGCCTGCGTCTTCGTCAGAGGCACCCACATGTGTACTTCGAGCAGGCGCAACGCCTGGTCAATAACTGGGACCCGCGCACTCCGCCGCCGCGTAGCGAGTCCAACGAGTCCAACGCGACCCCCAAGTGACGTGCAGGCCCCCAGCCCCAGCTGGCTTGACTGTGCGGGCTGGGCCATTGGGAGAGCAGGCTCCCAGCACCGTGGCCCTCTCTCCCCTCTGATTCATTTTTCCTTCAAGCGCCTTATAGCAGAATTATAATTAAAGATACCAATTGTCATTTATTAGATACTTACTGTATGTCAATTACATACTATACAACACATTATTGTCTATAATGCACTGTCTGTACATCCTGGTAGTTAACAGAACATATTTGTGGCCAGATTATAAGTATTCAAGTCTTGGCTCCCCAGTTTTAAGCTGCCTGGCCTTGGGCAAGATGCTGTCCCTTGGTGATCTCTCCCCAACCTGTAAAATGAAGAATATTACAGGAACGCCTTTGCTTATGGTAAGAAGAGGTGAGTTCACATGTGTAAGACCTGTAGCATAGTTTCTGCGTATAGCATATGGTGAGTGAATTTAAGTTATTAGCATCTCCATCTTACAGTTGGGAGAATGGAGGCACCCAAGAGGTTAAACATCTTGCCCAAGGTCACACAGTAAATAGTAAAGCTGGGATTTTCATCACTGACTCCAGAGGCTGCACTCTAAGCAGAATTCCCCTGAGCTCTGATCTGTATTCACTTCACCAAGTGCTAGGCCTTGAACCAGGTGCTGAGATTGTAGGTGATTCTTTTGGTTGAGGCCCCAGGGTGGCCTCCTGCAGGAAGCCTGCCCTGATTGCCTCCTTTCCTCCAGTCATAATTCACAGAACTCTTCATATTAAGCCTATGGTTATTATCTGCTGTCTCCAAGCAGATTCCAGGGTGTGATATAGATAGCAAAGGAGGTGTTCATTACAGCCACAAACACAGCCAGCCCTCCTTACCTCTGTGTGTCCTGCATCTGTAGATTTAACCAAAATTGAATCAAAAACATTCAGAAAAAAAAAAGTCTGTTCTAAACATGTGCAGACTTTCTCCTTGTCCTTATTACTGAAACAATATAATATCATGATTATTTTATAGCATTTACATTGTGATAGGTATTCTAAGTCATCTAGGTGATCGAGAGCCTACAGAAGAGTTGTGTGGGGGAGGAGAATGTGATGTGCAAACGCCACACCTCATTGTACTTAAGGAACTTGAGCACCTGCAGATTTTGGTATCCACAGGGGTACTGAAACCAATCCCCAGAGACGCCCAGGGACGACTTGTATTTCCTAAGGAACTGCTGTGTGCCGGGGTATCAAGAACTAAGCCAAATGTGTCCCTCCTTATGGAGCTGCCAGTGCCCAAGGGAGAATGGCCCCCATGAATATTGGTGTCTTTTAGCAAAGCCAGCCAGTCACATGGACACAGCACATTTCACAGAGAAGGCAATGACGGTTCAGAAACATAACCTGTAAAATGAAGAATATTACAGGATATTACAATTTGTCCCAGGCTACAAGGTCAACAAGGGATAAGACAAACTTTAAACTCTGTAACCAGAGTCCTAGGCCAGAGGCCTGACTCCCAGAGTCCCAACAAACCAGGTCTGGCCATTTTCCTATAGGGCAAACAGAAAGGTAATGGTGAAAAGCAAGAAAAGAACTTTAATCAATAAAGCCATGTAGGGGAGGCAAAGGGAGATTCAGCATGTGAGCCCTGTCTTCGGGGTGCTGATGGAGCTCTTGGCTTAAACAGAAGAAGAATTGGGTCTGGGGGCGAGAGGTCTGGCCTCTGGTATGGTCAAATTGTGGTCATGTTGATCTTTAGTTCAGCCCTGGTTCTGCAAGAAAGCTCTAGAGAAGTCCTGTGGCTTGAGAAGAGCAATTCCCACTTGTTACTCAGGACATTTATCCATCACCCATGATCATGAGATGACTGCTGCAGCTTGGCCACAGCATCACTGTGGGGTGATGTGCCTGCCTCCTGCTGTTCCTCGAAGGTGCCAGACAATGACTGAAGACTTCTAGGCACCACCCAGGAGTCTGAGGCTATAAAACCTGACAGTCAAACGTCTCTACAAATCTTTTCTCAGAAGTCTTGAAGAGAGACGAGATAGGTTAGATAAATTCAGGGCTAACAAACCTTGTATTACTAGTTTTTAGATGAGCACTCCTTAAAAGATTAACATGCCTACGTGCAAAGCTGAGCAGTGCCACAAAGTTTAAGGTGATAAAGGAGACAGATATAAAATGCAGGCACAAGGGCCAAGCTTTATCCTTTTACTCATGGGGCACCTAAAGGCCTAAGGAAAGAGTCACTGCTTTTAGCAAAGGCAGCCTCTCTAGGTCCCTGGTACAACCCCACACCTTTCCCTTGCTCCCCACTGCAAGCCTGGACCAGGATCATTGGGCCTCATGACAGCCATGTGGAGATGGGGTAAATTATGCCATTGGACGGAGAAATTCACAGCAAAGAGAGTAAATCTGGGGCTCAAACCCACTATCTCTGACTCTGAACCACTGAGTATCACGGCCAACTCCCTCATCTCAAGAGGGACCCCACAGCCTGAGAGCCATGGGGGCTCCCTGGGGTTCAGACTTCCTCACCAGCCTCTCTCCTTCAGGCCCTTCCTCCCTGTACCGATCTACAGAGCAACCAGAAGTAGATGGCATGCTTGATTTGAAGATGTTTAATAAAGAAATGACAGTCCATCCTCACCAATCACAGACTCCATCTTTGGGAATTCACCTACTCACTAAAATTTTTTTGTAACTTCAGAATCAATCCTCATGGTGCTTTTGTGGGCATGCACAGAGCCCTGAGAAAGCTTAACCACACGACATGCACATCCCCCAGCTGGGGTCAAACCAGGTGATGTCCCCCTGCTTATTTCAGCCTCTCACTTGAGCCAAGTGTCCTCCTTGAAGTGTGCTTTGCTTTTTTTATGCTTTTACAGATAATAGGGTTTAAAATGCCCCCAGGGTTACTGCTGCCTAATGTCCCTAAGTACAAGAAGGGGTGGTGTTCCTTAGGAAACAAAACATATGCATGATGGTGAAGATTCATTGAAGCATGAGAATATGGCTGCTGGCTGTGAGCTCACCCTAAATGCATCAACAATGTCTATTAAATAAGTTGTCTTTTGGCAGAAACACATAAAACAAGGTTATGTATTGATCAGTTGACAAAAAGTGTGACCAGAGGCTCAAAGGAGCCTGCCCCAGCATCTGTCCAGGAGCCATGGTTCCATATTTTCTGACTGAATGTTCACAGGGACTTTAAGAAACATAGTCACCATGAATAATAAGAATTGACTGTATTTGTGAGTAGTGGATAGAAAAACCTTAAGGGATAACTCAGTACCAAGGTGCTAGAAATTGTGGGGAGGTTTTGCTACAGGTAGGTCTGAGGGAACCAAGAAGCAAACAGGAGGTTAAGAAAAGCAAACAGCCAATTCTGCACTGCTGAGGTGTGGGTGCTGGAGATTAAGTGCTTCTACCTGCTCCCTCCTTTGGCTGGTGTCCCGATGGGTAGAACCACTCAATGGCTTTGGAGTCTATTGCAGGTCCTTCCTGGGGCAGGGATGGTCCCTTTACAGGCACCTTTACCCTTTCTGATTCCCAGAAACCTTGTGTGGGGATGCAAATGCTGTTTTTGCAAGCGATGCCTTGCCCTGTAGGTTGGAGCCTGCCACCCCTGTCCTTGCTGACTCAGCCCCCAGTTCACCACAGCTCACGTAGTACTCCCATCTGCATTTGCACAATCCCCTCCATTGCCTCAGAGCTGAGATCTCAGCTGTTTCCCCAGGCATGAGCTTCAGGCTCTCAGTAACAGACAGGGACACCATAAGATGGGCATCATCCCCACGTGAGAGAAGAGAAAATTGTCTCAGAGCAGTGGCAAGTTTTGTGTATGCCACCCAGCAAGCATGGGGCTACCCCTGAGGTTTAAAGACTGTGTGCATGGCTAATAGCACAGGCAGCAAAAGTAAAAACTGACAAATGGAATTATAGCAAACTAAAAAGCTTCTGCGCAGCAAAGGAAAAAAATCAAGAGAGTGAAGACAGCCTACAGAACAGAAGAAAATATCTGTCAACTACTTATATGACAGATGGTAAATACCTAGAATATATAAGGAACTCAAAAAACTTAATAATGAAAAATAAGTAATCCAATTAAAAATGGCAACTACTTAAAGTAGACTTTTCTCAAAGGAAGAAATACAAGGTGCTAGTAATTTGGGGGGAGGTTTTGCTACAGGTAGGTCTGACAAAGACATGAAAAATGCTCAATATCATTAGCCAACAGGGAGATGCAAATCAAAACTACAATGAGATATCATCTCACCCCAGCCAGGATGGCTGTCATCAAGAAAACTAAAATAACAAATGCCGGTGAGGATATGGAGAAAAAGAAACTCAGACAGTGTTGATGGGAATTCAAATAAGTACAGCCACAAAGAGAACAGCATGGAGGACCCTCAAAATGTATATATATATATATATAGGTCTAGCACATGATCCAGTTATCCCACCCCAGGTATAAATCCAAAGGAAATGAAGCCAGCATGAACATGGCTGAACACTCACACTTACTGTAGCACTATTCACAATAGTAAAGATATGGAATCACACCAGTGTCTGTCAACAGATGGAAAAAGAGAATGTGGTGCATGTGCACAATGAAATATTATTCAGCCATAAAAAAGAATGGAATCTTGTCATTTGTATGCCACATGGATAGAAATGGAGATTATTTTGTTAAGTGAAATAAACCAGAAAAGGAAAGGTAAGTACCATGTATTCTCACTCCTATGTAGAAATTAAAAACAAGGTCAACCTAAATTAGTGATTTCTAGAGACTGGGAGGGGTGGGGGCAGGAGGTGGGAAAAGGTGGTTGGATTGTTGGATTTTATCAATGCACATTCCATCCATGTGAGTCCCATTAATGTGTGTAATTAATACATGTTAATAATGAATAAAATAAAATACATGTTAATAATGAATAAAATAAAATACATGTTAATAATAAATAAAATTAAAAATTGGTGATGTTTCTTATCCCCAAGAATAGTCCAGGCATCCTCTACATGGGAACACCTAGAGTGCTTGACCAGGATCCAGATTCCTGGGCCACATTCTAGACCTACAGAAGCTAAATCTCAGAGGGCTGGGTCTAGAGCTGCATTTCCCCAGGAGCACCCAATACACACCAGTGTTGAAATGCATCCATTCTCTGCTGCCAGATCCCCAGGACTGAATTGTGCATTGGGCACACAACACACAAATGAAAGTTGCTAAGTTGCCTAGGCTGGCTTTGAACTTGGGATCCACCTGCCTCAGCCTCCTGAGTCACTGGGATTACAGGTATACACCACAGTGCCCAGCTCATTCTAATATTTTTGAAAGAAGAAAAATATGAGTAAATAATAAATACGATGAATGTATCTTATACGGCATATACATGATATATTCCATTATGTAAAATTATGAATGTTAAAACTATCAAAACTTTAAAATCCAGCCCAGATTATATTCTTTATACTGATGCAGGTTTTTTCAATTTTTCATTTTGTAATAAGATATACATAACTTGAAATTTACCATCTTAGTCATTTTTAAGACTACAGTTCAGTGGCTTTAAGTACATTCACATTGGTGGACAATATCACCACGATCCACCTCCAGAACGCTTTTCATCTTGCAAAATGAAAACTGTACACCCATTCCCTCTTTCCCCAGCCCCTGATGACTTTCATTCTACTTTCTATCTATGATTTTAACTACTCCAGAGGCTTTGTGTGGGCTATGTCACTGCCACTTTGAATTTTTAAAGATTTTCTATAGATAAAGAGGCCCCCAAAAGTAAAAGTACCTCAGGCCCATGAAACCCAAAATCTGGCCCTGCAACTTTCTCCTTAGATAGTGGGCACATCCATCTCCCAATCCATCTCACTCCTTTAGTCACTTGACCAAAATCATTTAATAGCATGGGCTAAGGCCACACACCGTGTTATGTACGAAGAGAAGGCTTTCTTTGCACCCCTTTTTAGTCCATTTATCAATACTATAACTAAGTACCTGAAGTTGGGCAACTTTATAAAGAGTTTTATTCAGCTCACAGTTCTGAGGTTTGCAAGCATGGCACCTGCATCAGCTCCAGTAAGGATCTCGTGGCAGATGGCCCATGCACAGACAAGAGATTACATCACAAGACAGGAAGCCACAGAGGGATTCAGGCATTGGACTCATTCTTAGAACAACTCACACTAGATCTCAGGATCCCAGGAGAGCTACCTAATCCCTTCCAAGAGTATGCCCCCCAATGACCTAAGGACTTCCACCAGGTATACCTCTTAAAGGTCCCATTACCTCTTAGCATCACTATGCTGGGGACCAAGCTTCCAACACATGAACTCCTAGGGGACAAACCACATCCAGACTACAGCAATCCATCTGCGGCAACCAGAGTATACCAGTTTTAAATTCATCTGTTTTCTTCCATCTCCTGCTCTACCCGCTACCCACTGTTTGGTCCAAGCCACCATCAGCTCTTGACTGGACGGTCCTAACAATGCCCTGCCTGGTCCTCCAGCTGCCATCTCTGTCCACATTGCAGAGCACATCTTAGGGCAGCCATTCTACTCTATAGAGCAGACCAGTTGCCACCTCTACCCCAGCAGCACCCACTGCTCCTTCCACACAGTTCTACTGTGGCCCATGAGGCCACATAACCGACCTACACCTGCTCGCTCTCCCAATCTCCCTCCACCCAACACTTCGACTTACAGCCATTTTCACTTCTGAATAAGTTTCCTATTATTGCTGTAACAAACTACCACAAGCATACTGGTTTAAAACAACACAAATAGATACCTTAAGAAAGTTCTGGAGGCCAGAAGGCCAAAGTGGGTTTACTGGCCTGAAATGAAGGTGTTCACAGGGATGTGATCCCTCTGGAGGTTCCCAGAGAAACCCATTTCCTGGCCATTTCCGGCTTCGAGAGGTCACCTGCATTCTTTGGCTGATTGCCTCTTCCATCTTCAAAGTCAGCAGCAGTATCTTAAAGCCTCTCCCTGACTCTGGCTCTTTGCTTGTATCAATTCTGATACCAGCCATCTTGCTGCACCTCATAAGGATCCCTGTGATGATACTGGGCCTTCCTGCATGATCCAGGATAACCTCCCCATCTCAGGGTCCTTAACTCAGTCACATTTGCAAAGTCCCTTTGGCCACATAAGCTAACACTCACAGGCTCTAAGGATCAGGACATCCAGTGACCTGATCCTTAGTCCCTGAAAGTACAGCCTTGGTTTAGAGTGCCTTAGAAGCAGACCCCAAAATAAGAATTCAAGTGTAAGAAGTTTGCCTGGAAGGCAGTCCAAGGAGTCTCCCGTACAGGAGCAGAGCAGTGATGCAGAGAAGAGAGGTGGTCAGTAAGGGGTGTTAGATAAGTTACTACTATAGGTACTGAGGCTCAGTCCTCCTAGAGACTTCTAGAGATAGTGTGAAAACGTGTCTGGATTATTTTAACCAAAGACTAAGAAAGCTGGGACATATATTGACTAACTGCAGTCAGTCATAGAGTGATACTCCCAGGGGAATGGAGTTTATTTCTGACCTGCCCTTTTCATGGGTAAAGCCAGCTTTGGTGGCCAGAGGTAATCCTATTCAAGCTGGGGGTTTCTGGAACTGGCAGTTGGGAAAGCCAGTGTGCAAGTTTTAATTTAGGATCTCTAAGCTGGAGAACACTCTTTCAATGATTAGGAGAGACACAAGCTGGAAATGAAGGCTTTATTACTTAACCGTCCTGGGGTACATAGCACATCTGGGCACCATACCCACAGAGGTCAGGGGCTACAGAGAGAGACAGAGGGACTGGTGGACCACTGCCATTACTGGGTCCAGGGTGCTATCCAAACAGGTTTTCTGCAGGGAGTTTTAGCTGGGGATGCAAAAGCAAGCAGGCACAAGTTCCAGGAGGTCGTGCTGTTGTTACCGCTGTTGGCCGGTGACGAGTCCTTGCTTCCCCGATGTTGAAGAATAATACCAGAAAAGCACACGCCGAGGCAAGGTCAGAGTAGAAATTAGAAGTTTATTAAAGGACAGCAGAAAAGACTTCTCCTGGAGGAAGAAGGGGACCCAAGAGGTGGAATCCAGTTGGCGGGCAAATGTGTTTCCCTTTTTATAGGTTTGGTGATGGAATGTAGGTTGGAAGGCCCGAGGGGTGGGACACAGGTGGGCCAAAGAAGTAATCTGGTCAGGAAGGACTTCTGAGTCAGCACCTTCAAGTTTGCTGGGGGCTGTTCATTAACACTTCTTTGGGCTGGACTTTGGCCTAGGGCCTTTTCGGGACTTCATTAACACTCCATGAGTTGTCCTGTGTTTTCCCTGAGTCATTCTCAGCATGGCCTCCATTTTAGATTTCACTCAATATTAGACCCGATTTACCTAACTACACTGACTACTGTTAGACCAGGACGCAAGAGAAGACCACTGACTCCAATTAAAATCAAATTAAAGCAAGCTTATTATTTCGACCGGCCGGGCTGCCTTTCCCTCCCAAAACGGTGGGAACAAAACAGCAGCCCCACCTTTCCTATAGCCCAGCTTTATAGCCCAGCAAGTTACACAAAGGGGGGTTACAGGTAACAGAACTCTGACAAGCATCACACTAATGGTAGTTTACATTTTTTGCTGGCCCCAACATCAGAATTTATGAGGACCATTAGAGCCTCAGAGAGGGTCGTTGTCTGGCCAGGGAAGGCCAATATTTATGAGGTGTCACTAAAGTTTCAGAGAGGGCTGCTATCTGGTCAGAGAGCCAGGCATGGGTGAGTTCAAGGCACGGGCAGGCATTCCAAGCAGGTTCAGAATTTGCAGTAATTTATAGTAAAGCCAAAATTAGCTTTTCATGGCTTTGTGGCAAGATGGCTCCCAATTTTAATAAAAGATCAGGTTGGGTCTATCACTACCTAATTTTAAATCTGGCTTCACTGTGACCGAGGTGGTGGCCATGTAGCTGTACAATCCACACGGAGAGTGGGGTCAGGAGAGTGAATCAAGTAGCTGTTTCTAGCTATTAGGTAGGGACATGGGCAGCAGGAGGTGGCTAAGGCAGGTGTCTGGAATGGCCACACAGACGACCTGAGAGGAAATGGAGAACTGGAAACTGTCGAGGGTAACTGAGCCCTGCTTCTAGGATGAGAGTTAAACTCATGTTCTAAATGAATGCTGAGGCAACTTAAAATTATAGGAAATCACTGCAGCATGGAAATGGTGCCAAGAAGATAGAGATGAGGGCCCAAAAAGATCTGCAACAGGGAGGCACGGAGTCTAACTTGGATCCCTCTGTATTCTGAGTACCTGACACACGGCAGACGTTGGATAAATATTTGTTAAATACATAAATTATAAAGTTAACCTAAAGTTTGCAGCATGTTTCTGGGACTGTTGCATTAACTAATTTTACATTTGAGAATTGGAAAATCCCTGTGTTAGGTACTATCTGACTCACCACAATCATGCTGCCTTCCTTATTATCTCTCCAACTTTCCTGAAAAAATAAGAGACTGGCACAGCTGTGAAGCAATCCAGCATCAGCAGGGAAGAGAAGCAGATATGAGCTTGAGCCTTTCTAGCTGTGCTGCCTCAGACATCTTGCTTAAGCTCACTTGTTAACCTCCATTTTCTCACCTGTAAAACTGGGATTGATTAAAGTGTAACCGGAAGCTCAGTTTCTGTCCCCAATGTCAATCAATGCCAATGGACACTGTTTTGAGAAAAAGGAAAAAGAAGGTTTTTCGCTTTACTAGCAAAGAAGAAACACAGGAGACTCCAGTCCCAAAGGCTGTGACTTTCCCTATCAGGAGGGACAGGGGGGGTTTATAGGAACTTCAAGGGTTACATTCCAGGTGTGCTCTGGCAGGGGGTCCCAGGATACCCCATGACTTGTTAGGATTCACTTGTTAATTTGGGAGGTATTCACTTTTCAGATCCTCAGCAGGCATCTCCTTCCTGGAGTGGGTGTGTTCAAGGGCAGTTAACTAGGGGAAGAAAAGAGAACACTGTCTGCCTGATCTTGTTAGAGAGGGGGAGAGAAGAGAAGAGAAAAAAAATTAAAAAAATAAAATAAACCTTAGAGGAATGAGGGTTATATTCAGAAGGTGAAGGGACCACTGTTACAAAAGCACAGCAGGTTGCTGTGAGGATCCATTGAGGGAATATTGTATGTCATCTGCCCCAGTGTCTGGCCTGCAGGAAAGTGCCCATAAGTGGGGGTGGGGGGAAAACGATGCTTTTTTGCTTATTGAAGTAAAATTCACATAACCTAAAAATAGCTATTTTGAGGTTAGTGTCATTTAGTTCATTCACAGTGTTATACAATTATCACCTCTATCTAATTCCAAAACATTTACATCTCCCCAAAAAGAGATCCTGTCCCATTAGATGGGTACATGTCTAACCATGGAAGGGAAGCAACCAAGTACGAAGAGGTTGTGCTGCGGAGTCTCACCAAGGGTTAAAACTGTGGTTCCCAGCCAGAGGTGATTCTGTCCCCCAGGGGACACTTGGAAATGCCTGGATACATTTTTTTTTGCATTACAATTCTTAATACACCATAATACAATAATTTATCATATCTCTGATTATATATAAGGTTTGTTGACACCAAATTCACGTCTTCATACATGTATTTTGTAAAATGATGAGGGTCTCCTTCCACCATCCATGCTATTCCCCTTCTCCCTCCCTTTCCCTCCCACCCCTATTCCCTATCTAGAGGTAATCTTTCTCCCTTGCTCTCCCTCCCAACCCCATTTTGAGTCACCCCCTGGGTACATTTTTGACTGTACAATGGGGCATGGAAGATGCAGCTGGCACCTAGTGGGAGAGGCAAGGGATAGTGCTAAGTGTCCCACAGGACACAAGACAGGCCCCCTGCCATGACAAAGAAGTACTCCACTGTGTCAAAATTAAGTGCCTCTCAGGGTCAACTCTGAAGTTGAAATTATTTTCTTATTATTAGCACATATTGGTTGTAGAATCTAATCGTATTCACTGTGCTGTTTCCAGACAGTATGCACTGACCATGTCCACCCACCCTTCTTCCATCCTCACCCCCCTCCTCCCCTGGCACTCTGCCACCCTAGTGATCACTAAGGGTCAAAAATTCTTGAGTGACCAGGCACGGTGGCACACACCTGTAATCCCAGCAGCTGGGGAGGCTGAGGCAGGAGGATCCCGAGTTCAAAGCTGGTCTCAGCAAAAGCAAGGCTCTACGCAACTCAGTGAGATCCTGTCTCTAAATAAAATAGAAAAAAGGGCTGGGGGTGTGGCTCAGTGGTTAAGTGCCCCTGAATTTCCCGGTAAACCCCCCCAAAAAAAATTGTTGAATGAAGCCTGGAAAGAGAGATGCTGCAACACATTGGAACTGGAACTGGTTATTCCAGTGCATCTTTCTTTGCATTGAGAGTGACACTCTAAGGTCCCATTGCTGAATATTTCATCCATCTCACACTCTAGTATCTCTATGCTCATGGTCATGCGTAAGCTATCTGCCCGCAGACACACCAAATAGTATTAGGATTCAAACCGGAAAGCAGTTGTTTAAAACACTTCCTGTGCCAGGCCTGGTGGCACACCTCTACCATCCCAGTGACTGGGGAGGCTGAAACAGGATGATTGCATATTAGAAGCCAGCCTCAGCAATTCAGCAAGGGTCTAAGGAACTTAGTGAGACCCATCTCAAATATTTTTAAATATTTTTAAAAGGAATTTGGATGTAGCTCAGCAGTAAAGTGCTGTTGGGTTAAATTCCCAGTACCAAAAAAAAATTTTTTTCAATTAAAATTAAAACAGACTCTGTAAGCCAGGAATGGTAGTACACACCTGTAATCTCTGTTACTTAGGAGGCTGAAGCAGGAGAATTGCAAGTTTGAGGCCAGCCTCAGCAACTTTGTAAGACCCTGTTCTCAAAATCAAATTAAAAAGATTGGTGCCAAGCATAGTGGCTCACATCTGTCATACCAGCAACTCAGAAGTCTGAGGTAGAAGGATCACAAGTTTGAGGCCAGTCTCAGCAATTTAGCAAGTCCCTGAGCAACTTAGTGAGACCCCTGCCTCAAAACAAAAAATTAAAATAGCAGGGGATATAGCTCAGTGGTAAAGAGTGCCCATGGGTTCAATACCTGGTACCAAGAAAGAAGAAAAAAAAAAAGATGGGATATAGCTCAGTGAGAGAGCATTTAACTAGCATGTATGAGACCTGTGTTCTATCCCCAGTACCACGGAGGAGGGGGAAAATGAGGAGTTGGAGAAGAAGGATGAAGGAGGGAAGACAAAAACTTGCTCAATGAAAGAAGCCAGACATAAAAGGTAACATATTATATTATTCCATTTATATGAACTGTCCATGTGTAAGTCAGCTTTCCATTACTGTAACTTTCCATATTCTTGAGGTAACCAACTTGAAAAGAAGAAAGGTTTATTTGGCTCACAGGTTTGGAGATTTCAGTCCGTGATCAATTGGCCCTACTGCTTTTGGACCAGTGATGAGGAAGCACACCATGGCAGGAGTACATGGTGGAGAAAGCCCTCACCTCATGGCCAGGAATGAAAGACAGAGAGACTGGAGTCCCATGGTCCCCTCGAAAGGCATGTCCCCAATGAACTAAAACTTCCCACTAGGCCCCAACTCCTAAAGGTTCCTCACCTCCCAATAGCACCATGGGCTGGGGACCAGGACTTAACACGTGAGGTTTTTCAGGACACTCCAGATGCAAACAGTAGCCGTCCACAACAGGTGAATCCATCCAGAAAGAAAGCAGACTAGTGGTTGCCAGGGGATTGGAGAAGAGGAGAATGGTGAGCACAGCTTAATGAGTAATGGACTTTATTTTTAGGTTATAAAAATGTTTTGGAATTAGAAATAGATGGTGGTTGCACAATACTGCATGTGTAGTAAATGTCACTGACTGTTGCCTTTAAAATGGTTAATTCCAGCTGGGGTGAGGCTCAGTGGTAGAATGCTTGCCTGGCACACAGGAGATCCTGGGTTAAATCATCACCAGCACCACAAAAATAGATGAATAAATTTTAAAAAAGTGTAAATTGTATGTTTTATGAATCTTAACCCAATTTTAAGAAAGAAAGAAATAGAAGGAGATAAAATTCTGCTGGAAAAATTTGAAGAGATGTATTTCAAGCATATTAAGTATTTAAGTATATTTAGACAAACTCTTTGGCTATAGTTTTTCCTAACCATTGGAACTAACCAGAAAACAACAGACTGAAACCTACTAACTTATTTTTTTAGTTGTAGATGAACACAATACCTTTGTTTTATTTACTTGTTTGTTTATTTATATGTGGTGCTGAGGATTGAACTCAGTGCCTCATACATGCTAGGCAAGCACTCTACCACTGAGCTGCAGCCCTAGCCTGAAGCCTACTAACTTTTTGAGACAATTCATCATGTTCTAAACCACTTTATTGAGGTATTATTGGCATCCATCAGCTATAAATATTTAATGTTTATAACTTGATATACGGAGAGATAAGTATACACTCATGAAGCCATCAGCACAATCAATATCACAAATTTTCCTCCCACCTCATTTGTTTGTTCTGTCTTATTTTCCTTTTGTGGTAAGAACACTTAACATAAGATCCATCGTACCCATTCATTAGGAAGGAAGAAGGTAGGGAAAAGGAAGTAGGATTTGATCAGTGCGTGCTATATGCCTGCACGTAAATGTCACACTGAACTGATATGCACAATCCATCCATGTTGATTTTAAAAGGTTTAATAAAACATACCAGCATGGCTCAATCTTGAGTATACAATAAAGGATCGTCAATCATAGGCCCCATGCTGTACACTAGATCCCCGGGACTTATTCATCTTTAACCTGAGACTTTTTACACATTGACCACCATCTCCCCTTTTCCCCTCCCCACACCATCCCTGGCACCCTTTCTACTCTCTGCTTCTTTGAGTTTGGCTGGTTTAGATTCTAATCAGAGGCGAGATCACACCTGAGGTGTTTCTCTGTGCCTGGCTTATTTCACTTAGCACCAGGTCCTCCACATCCACCCATGTTGTGGCAAGTGACATCATTCCTTTTGTGGTCAGCAGCCTCTGACATTGTTCCCTGGGGTCCCCACCTCCTGGTAGTCACATCTGTATGGTCTCATCCTTCTTGACCCAGTGACTTGCTTCCCATGAATAACAACATGACAAAAGTGAGGAGATGTCACTTCTGAAATTAGGTAACAGAATGACTGTGATTTTTTTTTTATCTTTTATATCCATCAGGACTGTCACACAGTAGTCAGACAATAATTGTAAGCAAGAAGGAGGAAAGGAAGGGAGGTGGCCCGGCAGGGTGACACATGCCTGTAATCCCAGCTACTCCAGAAGCTGAAGCAGGAGGATCACAAGCTTGAGGCCAGCCTGGGCAACTTAACAAGATCCTGTCTCAAAAAATAAAAAGGTCTGGAGGTGCAGTTCAGTGGGAGAGCATTTGCCCCCAAGGGGGAGACCCTGGGTTTTATCCCCAGCACCTCAAAGAAAAAAAAGGAAAGGAGGGAGGGAGGGAAGGAGGGAGGGAAGAGGAAGTTCTACCTCAAAACATTCCCCAGTATAGAAAGAACACCACCTAACTATTAAGCATTCTCAGCAGAAGCAGCTCCATCTCTTTCCCACAACGGGGAGGCTTTTATAAAGTCAGCATTTTGAGAAATCTGATTTCACATGGACCTTTCTTCTCCTGACTTCTCAGGTCCTGCACCTCAGTCTCTTTCTGTAGATCCCCCTGAGATTCAAGATGTCCTATCAGTAGGTATGTTGCTGACAGCAGTGAGAATTTGGCTCCACCCCTCCGTGGAGAAATGGTCTTGTGCAAGAAATGCCACTGGAATCGCTTTTCCAGCAGTAATTTTCCACACAAGCACCCTTTCCCGTACTTGCTGGATTCCCTCATGCTAGTTCTTTCCCACCGCTTCCCTCACCCACTTCTGAACACAAAAACATGTTAGTGACTTCGTTGCAAAAATAACCACAAATGCCATTTCTGCTTGTTCATGGCAAGAACTTATGATAATGATTCTTTTATCTTCATCTCATGCCTCATTAATAGCACGACTACCACAGCCATCACTAATTGCAATTAAGTCATTGCTTCCCACAGTGATATGAAGGAGGAACTCCCCAGAAAACTTGGCTCAGCTCAAGCATTGGATCACTTTCTGGCTGCCCCCTTTCCTGCTGCTTTCCTCCACATTCATCCTAAAAAAGACACATAGTGCACACACCACACAGCTTAACAAGATCCTGTCTCAAAAAATAAAAACAAGCCAGAGGACCAGGGCCAACCTCCTGGGCACCATGAAGAGGTCTCATCCCAGCGCATGGCAGGGGCTTGTCCACACCACACAACCAACTCCTGGAGATCCACTATGCATCTACTGCCTGGGTCACAGGTGTTACCCATCTCAGCTAAGACAGAGGAAGTGGAGTTGGAGGGGAAACAGTATGAATTCAGGAGATATTTGCTGAGTATCTGTCCTCTTAGCCCACAGAAACTCTCCTAAGTGTTTTAGATGTATTAACAACTCTGAAAAGGTGCTCTTTAGAGATGAGGAAACAGAGTCATGAAGAGGTTACATAAGGCAAGTCACCAGGGTCAGGAATCCAAGCTGAGAGTTGAATTGCAATGCAAACATCCTTTGCCATTCTGCTCTATCTGCCTCCTACTCAATTTTATGTGCTTGCTGCAGTGAAGATTTCCCACTTGTATCTTCGATCTCTTTCCACCTGCATTTCCCCACACACACACAAACATCAATGGCAAATGAGTAGGAATTGGAACTACACATGGATTCCCAAGAGGCAGAACAGAACAGAAAACATGGCGGTGTAGGGTGGACATACTGGGTCAAAGTCAGAAAGAAGACTGCTACCAACCTGATTTAGCTCCCCCAGAGCAGTTTTGGTCAACTCCCTTATTCTCCTGGGTGTACTTGGCCTCCTCAAGTGGGCTTGCAGGGTAGCCAAGCCCTTCTTTCACTTCTTTTTCATTGAACTAGCTCTTGATTTATGGTCAAGAAAAATAAGAGGACTGAGGAGTCTGGGAAAGTAGCCTCAGAGCCCAGTTGCTCCACTTTGACACCAACTTAATTTTTCTTAGACCTTCATTTTTCTCTGCAGTTGCACAGTTGTTGGCAGGATTAGTTTTCATGTTTACAATGTTTGAGGAATGTGTCTCTTAATCCAGTAGCTTAGGAAAGTAAAAAGTCAAGCAAAGGAATATTTATCCTACCTGAATTGTAGGATTCTGTGTCACTGATTGACAAGCTAAATATATGCTTATAAATATATATATAATGGTTTTGTTTTGGAAAGTAACATGTGCAGTAAACATTTGAGATGGTAGGTACACCAATAACCCTAATCTGATCAATTGCACATTGTATACCTGTATTGGAATGTCACACTGTACTTTATACACGTGCACAGTTATTATGTCAGTTACAAATAAAATCATGTCTTTAAAAAGTAACATGTGTGATATGTTTTCCTTGCCTTGATCAACCTCCTGTACTAAGCTGAGTTGCAAGTATACATGCAAATAAAATCAAGATTTTCATCCCACAACAAGTACTACCAGTATTACCATCAGTATTAAACACATTTGGATATTTTACTGTGAGTGAATGTGGCAATAAATGAATGAGGATAAAAAATAAAATGCTCTGAATGGGTGCCTGAAGAATTATAGATGCACAGCTGCCCTCCCTGTTGTATCGCAAGCTCAATGACTTGCAAAACTCTGATACCTTCAGAGAGAGAAGGAATGCCTGGAGCACTTGGGCGTCTTCCCAGATCGTGGCTGACAGAATCCTGCCTGTCCAGATGCCGTCTCATCTTGTTGGGCCCTGCGTTGTTTACTCTCCAAGAGAGCTGGGGTGCTGGAATGGGGCCAGAAGTCTTTGAGCAACACCACCTTCTTTCATCAGGATGGTGAGGTCTCACTGCTAAGGCTCACAACACAGGCAAAGAGGCCCTCAGAGGTCAAGATCGGGGATTCAAATGGAATTACGCACTGGTGAAAAAAAAAAAAGGTGAGCATGCAGGCACCTGGCAGAGAAAAGGCTCTGTGACTGCAGAGGTGGAATCATGGATGTGCCCAGGGTAGCAGGAGCAATTGGTGCAGGACCATTCTCTGACCATGTGTAAAAAGTAGGAAAAATCCACCACGCCTGAGAACTGTTAGGCAAATGGTACCTAGGAAGCACATAGCATCTCTCACTGCGCTGAAAAATAACCAGAGAGAGGGCTGCCTGGGGACCAGGAGATCCACCCACATCTACTTAAGCTATAAGTCAGATTTAGGCCGAGACTGCCATTGGTTGGGTTTGTTGTTTTTTTTTTTTTTTTAATGAATAGTATCTTTTATTTTTAAGGGACAAATAATAATTGCATGTATTTACAGGATACAGTGTGATGTTTTGATATGTGTACACAGTCATCCCACAGATACCGAAATCCAGATATGGACAGATACGGACGCTCAAGTACCTTCTGTAAAATGGCATTTTATGTGTATTTAATCTACACACATCCTCACATCCTCTCTTTAGATCCTCTCTAGGTTATTTGGAATGCTTAGTAAAATGTAAATACTATGTAAATATTTACTATACTATGTCATTTAGTAAATAATGAAAAATATCTGTACATCTTTAGTATAGACATAATATTTTCCAGATATTTTTCAATTAACAGTTGGATGTACCAATGTGAGACCCATGAATACAGAGATCTAGCTGTACATTGTGAAATGATTAAATGAGGCTAAGAATATCCAACACTACATCTTGTCAGCTTCAATGGTAAGAACACTTCAAATTTACTCTTTTAATATTTTTAAAACATAAAATATGTCATTATTAACTATAGTCACCATGCTGTGCAATAGTTCACTAAAATATGTTCCTCTTATGTTTCTTATAACAATGAAACTTTGAGATGTTAGTCCAAGGATAGGAAGTTTCAGGATGTCATTGTTACCTGATTGTGAACAATGCAGTATTAATCCCTTACCAACTGAAACCCAATGTGACATTAAGAGTGATAAGATACCTCACCACCAGTTACACCACGTGGTCTTTAGTGCCTGGCTTTTGTATTTTCAAGATTCATCCACAGTGTAGCATAGACAGGGCTTCATTCTTTTTGTGTCTGGATAATATCCCATTGTATAATGTGTTGTTGATCCACTGATGAACATTTGTGTTATTTCCACCTTTTGGCAATCATAAGTAAGAACAAGCAAATCTAATAATAATAATAATAATAATAGGAGAGTCCATAGGTACAGGGAGTATATTAAAGGTTTCCAGCGGCTAGAAAAGGAAGAAAAGGAAGAGACTGCTTTAATGGGTGCAGAGCTTCTATTTGGAATACAGTTGCTCTACTTCATGAATGTATTGATCATCATGCTATTGAACTGTACACTTTCAGGTGGTCACTATGACTAATTTTGTGTTCCACGTGGCCTGGGTACCACCAACCCAGTCAGGTCTCTAGGAGTGGGGGCTTGCCTTGATATTTTTAAGTTCTCTGGGGGATTCCAGCATACAGCCACCTTGGTGAACTGCTGTTGGAAGGGAGGGAGGAGGTGGCCACATGGGTTGAGCACCTCCACTTCCCAGGATTTGACTCAAGCATCCATTCCTCTGATATCCATCCTCAACCATCCTGCTGCCTCCTTCAGGGGTTCTCTGACACTTCTCTGGGTCTATTTTCATTTTAAACATGTCACCATCTATATTATCTCATGCACTAATTTGTCTACTTATTATTTGTCTCTTCCCCCAAACTGGTCATTCATATTCAACCCTTCAATACAACCCTTCAATACATTCAAATCACCTTGGAGTTTCTCTCTCTCTCTCTCTCTCTCTCTCTCTTTCTCCTCTCTCCTCTCTCTCTATCTCTCTCTTCCAAATACAGGGTTGAGACCCCAGCTTGATCACTTAAATCAGAATCTTTGGAGAAGGGTCCAGGTTTCCAGGTCATTAAGAGTTACCCAAGTCTATACACAGAGAACTTAAAATCAGTATACTATAGTGATGCAGCCGCATCAATGTTTACAGCAGCTCAATTTACAATAGCTAAACTGTGGAACCAACCTTGATGTCCTTCCATAGAGGAATAGATCAAGAAAATGTGATACACACACACACACACACACACACACACAATGGAATATTACTCAGTATTAAAAGAGAATAAAATTATGGCATTTGCAGGTAAATGCATGGAGTTGGAGAATATCATACTAAGCGAAGTAAGCCAATCCCCAAAAAACAAAGACCAAATGTTCTCTCTGATAAGAGGATGCTATCCATAATGTGCGGAGAAGGCATGGGAATAATGGAGGGACTTTGGATTGGGCAAAGGGGTAGGAGGAAAGGGATATGGGGGCAGGAAAGATGGTGGAATGAGAAGGACATCATTACCCTAGGTACACGTATGAATGCACAAATGGTGCAACTCTATGTCATGTATAACCAGAGACGTAAAAAGTTGTGCTCCATTTGTGTACAATGAAACGAAATGCATTCTGCCATCATGTATAACTAATTAGAACAAATAAAAATTAAAAGTTAAATAAATAAGTAAAAAAGAGCTCCCCATGTCATTGCCACGTGCAGCCATGGAGGCAGCAGGGAGGACCTTGTGTCCACAGATCCAAGACCAAGGTCTGAATCCAAGTCTGCCAAATGGTAAGGTGGTGCCAGGCCACTTTGCAGAGATCATTTCATTTCACCCTCAGGAGTAGGGTGGGGTTTTTCTTTTTTAATTGACATGAAACAGTCATACATATTTATGGAGTACGGTGTGACATTTCAATTCATGCCTACAATGTAGAATGATCAGATCAGAGTAATTGCCATCTCCATCACCTCAAACACTGATCATTCTTTTGTGCTGGGAATATTCAGTATTCTGAAATATGTAAGTCATTATTGTCAACTATATTATCCTCAGTGCTCTGGAAATTAAAATTATTCCTTCTTTCAGTTGCACCCCTGTCCCCCTTAACCATCTTCTCTCCATCTCATTCCTGCCACCCTTCCCAGGCTCTGTGGACCTCCGTGCCACTCTCTACTTCTATGAGATCAACTATTTTAACATCTACATGTAAGTGAAAACATGTGGCCTTTGTCTTTCTGGGTCTGACTTATTTCACTTAACATAATGTCCTCCATGCTCGCATGTTGCTACAAATAACAAAATTTCATCCTCTTTTATGGCTGAATAATATATGTAAACTGCATTTTCTGTACCCGTCTGTCAGTGGGGACCTAGGATGGTTCCGTAGCTTGGCTATTGTGATTAGTAATGTCAACGAGCTTGAGAGTGCAGATGTCTCTTTGACCTGCTGCTGGGTGGTACGATAGCTCTGTTCCTGACGTTCTGAGGAGCTTCCACACCATTTTCCACACCAGCTGTATTGATTTACATTTCCACCCACAGTTTAAGAGTTCCCCTTTCACTCTCTTTTCACCAGACAGAAGTGGGTTTAACACGTGGGGCAATTCCCTCTCAGAAAGGTGACGTGATCTGCCTGCAGCCAAGGCAGAAGGAGTATGCAGGTTTGGGGACAACCAGTCCCACTTCTCTATGCAGGGCCATGTCAGGGGCCTCCTTAGGGATCCCACAGTCCCATCTCAGCACTGGTCACCTTGACCTCCATCTACGGACTATCTGGATCCCCCAGAACCACACCACAGAACCTGTTCTCCATCCTAAAATGAAACAATAAAGCACTAAAATACTAAAGTTAGACAACTAACAAATTAATAATAATAAATACAACTAATTAATACGGCTTATTAATTAGCTAACAGCCACCCCCAGCCCATAGTGACACATCTCCTTCTTGCCATTCAGATTCACATTCCACTAAGATTTCATGGTTTTGCTCTTATGCCACCCAAGCCCTGTGTTTACCATTTTCTTTTTTTTTTCTTTGAAACAAGTTTAATTTTGTTCCAGCCCCAAATAAGGGGAAGAACTTAAATCTTAAAAAATGTTCAAAAATCAAGCCATTAAAAAGTTAAGCACCCCTCCCCTTAGCAATAAATACTGAACTGATATATACATATTAGACTCAGGACGGAGACAAAAAACAGGAACCTTGGGGACCCTGTCCCATGGCAAGATTCTAACACTTCTACCAATTCTAAGCTCTTTGCTTAAAACAGCAGTCAAAAAGTTAAAAAAGGCAGGAGAGATATATCATGAGACTATGTGGTTCTGAGCTGGAACATGATGGGAGAAAAAAAAAGGAGACACAAAATATCTTATTGGGCAGGAAAAGGGAAAGTCTTCATTTAAAATACTCCCTCCCCAAACCCCTCAGAGTCATTGGATGTGGCTGGTCCAGTGGCCCAGTGCCTTGAGCATATATCCTCGCCTCCACTCCCTCTTCAGCATGCAAGTCAGGAGAGGTCATTCACACTGCGGTCGGTCGAGAGGCCACTGTGGCAGCAGCCTGGCTGCTGGAACCCTGAGGCTTTCCATTCACCACCAGCAGGAGGGGAGTCTCCACACGAATACTGGAAAAGGAATAGTCCTTTCCTTTGTGCTGAATTTGGTGAAGCTGCAAGTTAGGCTCAGGGATGGCTACGGAGTCCCCAATGAGCACTCCCCAGCTCTGCACCATATTATACACCATCACCGCATAGCAAGGTCCATCTGAATCTACTAGGCCAAATGTAAAGGGGACTTTCTCCTCTGTGGTTAGGCTAAACACCACCTTTCCCAGGACCACAGCACCACTATTTACACCAGGCTTCAGCTCACTCAGAGGCTTGAGCTTCAGGGTCACCTTCTGCCCAGAGGCTGATTGATAGCGACCATCACCACAGGGGCCTAGGTGGGCAGGACGCAAGTTTCCCAGCATGCTCTGTAGCTTTTTCACCTTCATCTTTCCCTTGCTTTCCAGGAGGATGGTTAATCTATTAAGGAATTCCAGGAGTTGTTGCTCTCGTTGCTGGGGCTCTGGCCAGGCAGGGTCTAGTGCTGCAGCCCGAGAAAAGCCCTCCAGGGCCTCTCCATAACTCTCTTCATATTTATGTAACATTGCCCTGTTCAGATGAAGGTCAGGATTGCTAGAAGCTTTCCCGTCAACCTTCTCTGCTTGGGCATAGGCACTGAGGGCTTGTTGGGAGATCTTAGGGTTCTGGCCAGTATTGAAGTATAAAGAAAGGTATGCATTCCCCAGAATATACCAGGAGCGGCCATCAAGGACATCCATCTGCACAGCCAACTTAGCTTGCCGAACACTGTCCATGACATGGTTAGAATGTTCATCTCCTGTGTCAGTCCGCAACTGGCGAAGCACCATTGACAGGTTTTGCAGGGAGACTTTGTTCTTGCAATGGGTGAGGGCTCCTGAGAAGCAGGTGTGGGCAGCTGCAACATCCCCTTTCTTCCAGTAGACCTCACCCAGCTGGTTCCAGGCTTCCACCAGCTCAGGTTCCAGCTTCACAGCCTTTGACAGAAGCTCCTCAGCCTTAGGGCTATAGTCAGGAGTCACATTCAGTGCCTTCCCTGTTAGCATCAGAGCCTGTGCCTTGCCCTGGACAGAACCCAATTCCTCCATCTGCTGCAGGGTCTTCTCCATCTCCTCCCGTACATCCTGTTGCTTCCGCCCAGCATCCTCAACACTATGTGTCTCAAAATAGCTATCTCGAAATGAATAGAGCTGATCCACCAGTTCCTGTAATTTCTGCAAGATGTGCTTAGCTTCTTCCTCTTCCTCAGCCATCATTCCCCAGCCGCGCCTGTGTTTACCATTTTCATAACACACTCCTTTCTAAATTTTTTATTAATGTTATTTTTATTTGACACACAATTTTGTGTATTTGTGGGATATAATATAATGTTTTGATATATGTATGTGATATGAAATGATTAGATCAGGTAGGTTAAAATCCATCATCTCGCTTATCTTTTTAATATTTAAAATTAAATATATTAAATATTTACTGTTAGAATTTTGAAATATACAATACATTATTATTACCTATAGTCACCTGCTGTGCAAAAGTCCTCACAAACTCATTCCTCTTGTCTAATTGAAATTGAGTGCAAATGACCATAGCCATTTTGGAAAATAGTATGGAGGGTCCTCAAAAAATTAAAAATGGAACTACCATGTGCTCCAATCATCCCACTACTGGGTATATCTCCAAAGGAAATAAAAATGCACATAAATATTCAGTTCACTGCGGCAAATTCCCAACAGCCAAGGCATGGGAACAACCTAAGTGTGCATCAATAGATGGGTGGATAAGGAAAATGTAGTATAGGTTGAAAGATACAGAGACACAGAGATAAACACAGGGTAGAAATATATAAATAAATATACACACACAAAGGAATACTACTTGGCCTTTAAAAAGAAGGAATTCGTGTCATTTTAAGACAACAGAGATGAATTTGGAGGACATATAAGCTAGGCACAGAAAGACAAACCCCACGGGTTCTCTCCTACATGTGAAATCTGGAAAGGTCAAACTCTTAGAAGTTGAGAGTAGAATTTTCCCAGAGATGGGGGCTGGGGAGGGGATAGGGAAATGTTGGTCAAAAAAAATGCACAAAGTTCCATGCTACATTCTTGAAGAGTTTTGTAGTTTTAAGGAACAGAAGTGTCAATTCCAACAACCCCAGACCTTCATCATCTGTGGACATTTATTGAATGTTGCATCGTGTTCTGCTGGGAACTAAGCAAATCTGACATGTGAGGCTCATGCTGTCATCAGCCACCTGTCTTTAGGGAGGAAAGACCCCAAAGCAGCATTCTAAGAGCAGCATGACTGCCTCGGAGGAGTGCCGGAAGCTGTGGACTTGGCATCCAACCTGCTCCAGGGCAGGTTGAGAGACAGCTCCCTCCAGAAGCCTCATTTGACCTGTGATCCAAGAGATATATTGTGTCACCCTCCTGATGAGATTTCCTCAGCGCCATCTCATTGCCTGTGAATTAGGTGACAAATTCATTTCACTTTGCCAGGGACTCCTCTGGCTTTTTAGCACTGAAAGCCCCACATGCCAGAAACCCCTCAGTCCTGAGAAAACCAGGATAGTTGGTCACCCTACAGCCCAGCCAAACCCAGACTCCCTGGAGTGGCCCCAGGCCCCCTCGTGATCCCACTCCTTCCTGAACTCACCCCTCACCATCCGGACCCACTTCTCTCCATCTAGATTCATCTCTCACCATCAACCCACCTCTCTTCACCACTGTCCCTCACACTTCATCCTAGGGCCTCAAGGTGGCAGGCATGGAGCCTTGAAGCTTCCAAGATCTCTCCTCCACCTCTGCTCTCGCCCATGCTGGGATCCCCCTGCATGAGCTGCCCCCCATATGCCCACCTGGAACACACGTACTCATTCCTCTGATCTCAACTGAAATGCATCTCCCCTGGAAAGCCAGCACATGACCCTGTGGCCCCAAGGCATCTCCCTCCTCGGAGTCTCTATACCAAGCTGTCTTTCTCTGGCTAGCCAAATGTCCGATAATTCTGACTAATTAATTCATTAAACTAGTAGATTAATGAACTGTTTTTTAGCCCATGGTCACACATAGGTTCTTTCAAACTCTGACGTTGTGTAAACATGTATCTCAGGGCTTCCTCAACTCTAATTGGTGGGCTAAAGTGGAAGTGATGAGAAGCCATTTCTGCCATCCTCCATTGGAGGAAATAACCAGACACCCCAGCACACTCATACCCCCAGCTTTTCCTTCCTTAGCACTTATTGTGTGCCTGGCTCTGAGTGAAAAGCTCAGCTATGTCCCTCACCCAGGGACCAGGCTCTCTGGACCCACCTGCCTCCCTACAACGCCTGAGAAGATAGATACCCCTTTCAGTCTGGGACTTCCCAAATCCATGTTCAATGACGCCATATTCGAAACTTGAAATGAGCCGCTTGTGGGAGCACTAACACCATAGAAATTAGCAAACACTATAAATAAACATATTTTTTGCTTTTTATTGTTTGAGGGTTTTTTGTTTTTCGTTGTTGCATTCTGTTTTGTTTTGTTTCATTTTGAGACAATCCGGGTGCTGGACATTTTCTAGCACCATGGCATACACCTCCCATTTCAAATTTCTTATTCCAAAATCTGATCTTCTCAGATGACCAGATCCTATAAACATATTTTGAAAAATGAAGTTTCAAAGAGCAACATGGTGGCAGAAACCCAGGTTGGCTAAAATGTTTGACCCCAGGTAAGGGTGGAATTGAGTACAATGTATTTCAGAGTTTCTCTGTTTTCACTTCTCTTCCAATGAAAAATGTGTACTTTTCGCACCATTGCAGAATTAAGTGATGTCATGTCTCCCAAACGCTGAAGATGATTCCACACCTTCCCAGGCCTGTTGCTCTATCCCCAGGTAGGTAGTCAGACCCTACCTGGGTGATTATAAGGAGATTCAGAGCGCGTGTTGTGACAAGAAGCTCTGTGTTTCCCTTACACAGCCCAACAGTGCCCCGTGTCTCCTCCTGCACAGAAAAATTATGGAAGGGGTACAGTCTGTAATTAATACTTGTTAGGGACAGTGAGGTACTTTGCAAGATCTGTGAGTGCTGTTGGTGACAGGGAAAATGGAAAAGGAGAAGGAAGGGAAGGAGAGGATAACATGAGATTGTAATCTCCACAAAGATGAAAGTGTGTCCATTTTATTTGCCAACGTTGGCTCAACATCTGACACAACGTTTGATAAATATTGTTGAATAAATTCAGTAAAGGAGAATTTAAATTCAGTGGCAGTGTTACTTGTCATGGAGAAAAACTGGAAACACCTGAAATGTCCATTAGCAGAGAAATGACTAAACAAATTACTATACATTCAGTCTATGAGATAATGTGAATTTTATAAAACATGAAGTAGCTCATGGTAGATAGATATGATATGTCATATTGCAGATAGAGAGATAGTCATACAGACAGATGGAATGATAGATGACAGATGGATCTCTATCAAACAATAGATAGATGGGTAATGAATGGATAGATGGATAAATGATAGATTAGATAGACAGGTAGGTAGGTAAGTAAGTAGGTAGGTAGGGCTGGGGATGTGGCTCAAGCGGTAGCGCGCTCGCCTGGCATGTGTGCGGCCCGGGTTCGATCCTCAGCACCACATACCAACAAAGATGTTGTGTCTGCCGAGAACTAAAAAATAAATATTAAAAATTCTCTCTCTCTCTCTCTCTCTCTCTCTCTCTCTCTCTCACTCTCTCCTCTCTCACTCTCTCTTTAAAAAAAAAGAATATACTATCTGATTCCATTTGTATGATATACCAAAAGCAGGAAGAAATGGTCCATAGCATCCTTGATTAGGATGATTTTTGGAGGTGGCAGCAGCAAGGTAGTTGCCAAAAGGAAACGGAAGAAGAAATTCAGGGACACAGGGCTGGTCACTTTGTTTCCCTTGGGCAGGTGCTGGCTGCATGGATGTATTGAGTTGTGAAACTTCATCAGCATTCGTATACTTTTACACATGTAGGTTTTTCTCCCGTGAAAAGTTTTTAAAAGAACACCAACTTATGGAAGGGGTATTGATTCATAAGTGCTGCCATGGGAAGATGACGCAGGCATAAAATTAGGTGCGTAAAACGGTAACACAACAATACTGTAGATGAGCCCACATATAAACTAACAGTTAAATATGTGTAAGTCAAGGCAGACATGGGAACTGAAGGTGGATTCCTTACATTTGTTCCTGGGTAACCTCAAAGCAAATGAAAGAATTGGAGGGACAAAAAATGGTCCAGTTGTGCTGTCTTGTTTGACTATTCCACCCCTAGGAATGGAATAAAAAGTTGTTCATGAGTTCACATAAAAAGTTGTATATGTATAACACCATCATTCAAATGCCCAAAAGAGAGAAACAACCCACATGCCAAGAACAAATGCATGGGTAAACAAAATGAAGTATACCCATGTGACCGAATAGTATTCAGCCATAAAAAAGGAAATGAAGTACTGATATCTGCTATACTGCAGAACCCTGCAGATATTGTGCTATGAAAAAAAAAGCCAAACACATAGAATAATGATTACAGATTACATACACTGTTATGTCATTCCTAGGAAACATCCAGAACAGGGACATCCATAGAGGCAGAAAGTAGATTAGCAGTTGCCTGGGACTGGGATGTATGAAGGAAGTGGAGCCCATAGCTAAAAGAGTACAGGGTTTTTGTTTTGAGGTGATGAGAATGTCCTAAAACAAACTGTGGTGAGGACACCCTGCACCACTCTGTAAATCTACTAAAGCCATTGGAATGGACACTTTCAGTAGGTGATCTGTAAAGTGTGTGAATTATATCTCATTGAAGCTATTGACATAAAATAAAATGGCGAGAAAGAACAGGGGAGGGAGGCCACAAAGCAGAGGAGACAGGGGCTGAGGTATCAGCTAAGGCAGCTGGACAGGACCCTCCTGGATATGAACGCCAACCGTGCCCGTCAACTGGTTAGGCGATGTGGAACAGTCATTGGATTTCACCACCATGAGCTTCAGGTTCCCCACCTGCAAAATGGAGCAGCAATGCCAATCAACAATGCTCCTGAGGAGTGATGAGATAATAAACAAGTACAGTCAGTGCTGGCTTCCCAGTTCACGGTGGAATGGATGGGTTGTCTTGGTGGAAATGCTGGATGGTAACAAGATGAGCTAAACCTGTGGTCGGGTGGAGGGTCTTGTGGCTGGGCTGGCCCAAAAACCACTGGCTAATTTAGATGCTCCATCTCAGCCACCTTAGCCAGGGGGTGTCAGCTAAGCCCTGCGATCATTCATCCACGGGCGTCTGACTCTATTTCCACACCAAGGCTGTGCCAAGGGCGTGTCCCCTAGTCATGAGGTTTCCCGACTGACGGAAAATTCGCTGGCAATAAAGGGCCAGATGATTGTGCTGCACGAATCACAGGCCTCTCGGGAGAAACCCAGGAAGGCCCCACACCGGTCAGCCCCCTCTCCAAGACTGGCAGTGGGCCTGACTCCTTCTTGGTGCCAGCAGCTAGGAGAGTGACAAGACTGAGCCTGGCTTAAGGAGCAACTACTTCTGCAGCTGGTAAGTGACTGGCAGCTACCAGCTCCTCCGTCTCTCGCACACGGTCCCCCTCTCGGTGCCAGCAGAACTGGAGAGACTGCCACCCATCCATCTAGCCAGGCTTGCTTTCCGTTGTTCTTTTGTTTATTAGCTGTTCTCCCTGACACCACCTCTGTACCACACAGCTGGTGGAGACAGAAATAAAGATGTCAGGCTTTCAATCTGGAAACTGACTGACTGATTCATCCATGAGGTTAAGAATTGAAAATACTGCTCTTTTATGTTCATGTCACTCTTTGTCCTATTAAAGACAAATTAATATTATTTAATATTGCGTATAAAATGTGTGATCATACACTTGTAAAATTATTTTTCTACCTGTAAATGCCTCTGCAATCTATATATGCGTGACCATAAAGAGATGATTAAAGTGATATTGAACAGATGTTTAAAAAAAGTAAAAATAGGCAGAACTGTGGGAATCTAGAGAGGGGAGCGGCCATGTACAAAAAGTTAATAGAGGTCATGAAACCTGCTTTATTTGGCCACTGCTGCCAAGCACCTAGCACTCTTCCCAAGTCCTTCCTTTTCAAGTGGGAAAAGTGAGTCTCAGAGAAGAGAGCGAGATGGTTAAGGTCTCGCAGCTGGGAGAGACCAAGCTCCTGGGTCTGGTTTATCTGGTTCTAGAGCTGTACTCCTTCTGCTTCCTCCTTCACAACATTCACCTCCTTTTTCTCACAGCACCTGCTCTGTGTGTGTGTGTGTGTATGTGTAGAGAAAAAGAGAGATTTAATGTTCATTTCTGTCACAGATTAAAGCTACAGAAGGGCAAGAAGAATGTCTGTCATGTATAGTGTGTTCCCAGTGCTTAACATACAGCAGATACCCAAGAAATATGTGCTGGGTAGATGAATGAGTGCATTGCTGGAGAAGTGGCTGGCTGGCTGGACAGATGGGTGGATGGGTGGGTGGATGGATGGATGGTTAGTGGGTAATGGGTGGCAGGTAGGTGAATTGATGACTGGAAGGGTGAGCAGATGGGTGGGTGGATGGAAGAGTAAATGGAAAGATGCATGGGTAGACAAGTTGGATGAAGGCATGGAGAGATAAATAAAAGGATGGGTGCATGAATGGATAAGGAAGGCATGTCAGACATGATGCTGTCCAAATCACGGGGAAAGGGTCGTGACAGGTAAAGAAGTTGTCCAGGCTGAGGAAGAAGTATAAACAAAGTCAAGGCAATGGGTCACCCAAGAGTATGACACAAGTCTTTCCTTTCAGCCAGTGAGAAAAACAGAGAGGAAAATGGAGACATTGACAGATGTTCAATCTCAAAATAGAGAGAAGGAGATATACTGACCTCTTCAGATTAGAGACCCACCAAGACAGTTTCAAAATAGTATTCCTCACCTTGATTAAATTCTTATTTTAAACCCAACCGTGAAGCACCTAGTGATTGATGCCTCCCCAGTCAGATATCTACCGAATAGAAAAGAGGAGAATATGCTCCTCCATCCAGGACCTGCCAAGGAGAAGTCTAGCCCATCACGGGATAAGTATCCTGAAAGACAGACAGGGAAGGTCCAGAGGGATGGCATTTGGGGTGGGCTTACAGGTTTTCCAAGGACTCCATGGATAAAAGACTCCACCAGACTGTCCCTCTATAGAGGAAATACACCATGGTCTGTCATCTCTTGTCTAGGTCTGACCAGGTACTGAGTCTTCAGCACTGGGGTCCTATTCATTCTCAAAAATCCAGATAGACAAACCAATCTGCCCCCTGATTCCTACTGTCTTCCTTTGGAGACCTTTAACCTACCTTCTCTTGACCCCAGGATCAGCAAGGGTGACGAGAGTTGAACACAGATGGAAGAGGAAATGATCGATCCTCGGCCTTTGGAGGAGGTGAGATGGATTCAACAGGGCGACAGGGAGGGAAGAGAGGAACTCATTGTTTCCTGAAGAGCACAAGAATGAAAAAATAATTATGACTTGGGCTCAGAGCTAGAAGGTTCTTTGTGATCTTCCAGATGACAACAAAAGGACTCTGGGATGGAACCCAAATTGGAGGGAGAGGGAAGAAACGTAGGTATTGCTGTCTCCAAAGATCACATTCTTATCACTATGGTCCTCAGTGTCCTGCTTCTCTTCTTAAAAGACCCCAATAGTCTTCCTCACACAGAATCAGGTAGAATCTCAGAATGAGCTTCAGAAATTCCCAGACCTCTACACTGAGGAAGTCATGAAGGAATGCTCACCACACTCTTGTGAAGGATGGGGACAGAGATAAAGCCACTAATGTGACAACTGGATGGGACCTTAAAAATTCTACACACACACTTATCTGCATCGGGAAACCAAGGTTCAGAGAAGAGCAGTGACTTATCCAAGGAGTCTTGTTAAGGCAGAGCCAGAACCCAGTTGGACTGACAGATTTGGGAGATAAAAATAAGAGATGTCTGGCTGAATCTGAACTTCATGTCAACAACCAAAAAACACTGGAGTATAATTCTATCTCAAGCAGTATTTGAGATATACTAAAATCTTATTTGTTTTTTTTATTTGATTTGTCACTAGGCACCGTCTATTTTTCCTGGCCACCCTAACTCTTTTGAATACATCTCCTGCTTCTCCTTGACCTCTTTGCCCTTGATTTTTGTCATCTCTTGGACCAGGAGGCATATGACATGTCAGGCGCCCGTCTGGCCCTGACACTGTGTGTCACCAAAGCCCGGGAAGGTTCGGAAGTAGACATAAGTGCCCTGGAACACATGTTCAAGCAGCTGAGATTTGAGAATACCACGAAGAGAGATCCCACTGCCCAGGTACTGGGCTGCCAACTCCAGGCCAAGAGAGAAGCGGGGTGGACCAGGTGGGTGAGCTCTGGGGGCCTATCTGAACCCGTCCATTTCTGTCCCTCCAGCAATTCCAGGAAGAATTGAAAAATTTCCAGGATGTCATAGATAACTGGAAAGAACCCGTCAGCTGTGCCTTTGTGGTGCTCATGGCGCATGGAGAAGAAGGCCTCCTCAAGGGAGAAGATGGGGAGATGGTCAAGCTGGACGACCTCTTTGAGACCTTGAACAACAAGAACTGCCGGGCCTTAAGAGGCAAGCCTAAGGTTTACATCGTGCAGGCCTGTCGAGGAGGTAAGGACAGGTCGAGAACCCAGTGTCCATGTTTGTAGTGCGGCCCCATACCAGGTCCAGAGCCCTAGCTAAGCCTGGCATGTGCTGAACTGTCCTGACTTACCCCTTTGCATCTGCCTCTCTAACCTTGACTCCTTCTCCTGGTGTTTTCAGAACACAGAGACCTCGGTGAAACAATAGGTGGCGATGACATGGTGATGGTCACCAAGGATGAGCCTCAAACCATCCCAACTTACACGGATATCCTCCATGTCTACTCCACAGTGGAGGGTATGCACTCCCAGCTGCCCAGAGTGGCCTCTGCTCCTCCCCCTGGCCCTGATCCCTGAGCCCCTCCCCCAGGGCCCGCCTATTCCAGGGTCCCCCGCACTCCCACCCCCAGAGCTTCCCCAAGCCCTCCTCTCTTAAATTCCCCAGGGTACCTCGCCTACAGACATGACGAGGATGGCTCTACCTTCATCCAAACCCTAACAGATGTGTTCTGCAACAGGAAAGGACCCATCCTGCAACTTCTGACAGAGGTAAGTTGGAACAAGATTATCTGGAACCCCCACTCAGGCTGAGCAGAGTGTAAGTGGAGGTCGCTGAGCTTCCCCCTGGTCTTTCTCCCTTTTCTCCATCTCCAAACCCAACACAGAAGCTAGGATGTCTGTCTTCCAGCAACAAATTTCCCCAGTGCAGGAACTCCCAAAGCCCACAGTATGTGAAATACAGATAAACATTTGTAAACAAACCATTCTTATTTAACCAATGTTTGGACAAAGTTTTCCCTTCTCATGGTGATGTGTTTTGTTGCAGATCAGAATGTAGATATAGATATAGAGACATAGCTATACCCATCCATGTAATGATTCCATAGAAACTATGGCATAGGAGGAGACAATGGAGGTCTGCCATCTTGGGACGTGGAGACCCATCTGCCCTGTTCCCTAACCTCCCCGTAAGCCCATTGCATCGGTTCCCCTAGGGACCCAGTCCCCCAAGCTGACCACACCTGTTGTTGCAGGTGACCAGGCGCATGGCAAAAGCAGAACTGGTTCAGGAAGGAACAGCGAGGAAAGTGAATCCTGAAATCCAAAGCACCCTCCGGAAACGACTCTATCTACAATAGAAGTAGAAAAAGCAGGGAGAAGCTCTCCTTCAGGTGCTCTCTCTCTCTTCAGAGGCAGCTCTCACCATTCCTTAAAATCTTCTCTTCCCAAGGCTAACTGGAACCCAATCCCTCTTTCATTACACCCCCTCATCCATGTTCTTCTTAGAGCAAGCCAACCTCAACTGAGCACGAGGCATGATGGTAACATTAGCATCACCTCTCTCAGGCTGGATTCTTTACTTCTATTAATGCAACCTCTGAGAGCATTCACTTATCCTACTTTCTGTTCTTGTGTTCAGCTGAGATCTTCTTCTTCCTATGAATCATATCCTTGGAAATTTAACTAGATAAAGCTCATATTTTCCACTGGCAAACATTGCTCGCTCACCACCTCCCACCCCAGTGACAATTTAGCTGGCTCCTTCATCTCACCTGGAACTATAATCTCCTTCTCAGTCCACATCCATTCCACCTCCCAGTGATTTACTCATAAACCCTGGGGTTTCTGTAAGCAAAAATTGCTCTTCCTCCTATACCCTGCTTCTGTGGCTAGCAAGTGGGTGTCAAGTTGGCCCCTTTCTCCTAATGTCTCTCCCTATAAGCACTGAACTCTTTCCAAGGAAATCCACCCATCCATCCTCACAACTCAACTTTCAATCACAGCTGATCCCCTAGTGTCATCCTGTTATTTCGAAGAACATATGATACAAGTGGAGAGAAGTTAAGTAATTAGTCAAAAGCCACACCACAAGACATAAACAGAGTCAAGGCCTGACTTCCAGCCCAGCCTCCTTTCCTTATCTGCCAAGTTTTGATCCATCAAAAATCGTTTCTAATTAGAACTGACAAAAAAAAATTTCTTTTCCTACCTTGGTGGTAGTTTTCTGAGAGACTTCTAGAAATTTTCAACAACCACCTGCCCAGGTCACCTCTGTGGAATTTCAGCACTGGGCTGTGCTGTCTTCCAAGTCTTTGGCCCTTGCTGTGGACACGTCCGCCATCTTGAAAACTTCTGACTAAAGATGAGTCTTTTCTTCCTGGTCCCTTCTCCAAACATTCCTTGGCCTCCGCACCCTCGGACCCCAGGTTGGGGGTTCCGTGTTTATCAATGACTCCTCTCTTCTTGCACCTGTCATATCCTGCCAGCCACCATGCCCAGCCTTGCCTGACTTTGGAACAGCCTACACATGTGCCTCAGCTGCTCTTCCTTGCAATCCTCCGAACTCCACCTCCATCCTCTCCTACCTTCATTTTTGCAACCATGGTCCTTCCTTGCCCCTCTGAGCCCATCCCTCCATCTCTCCTCCATACGACCCACAAGAATAATCCCTCTGGAAAGCTCTAGAAGATATGAGACCTATTATTTAGGGACCAAGAGCAAACCCCACATCCTGACTTCTCACAGCTTTGCAATCCCACCTGCCACCAGCACTCCCTCTAAGCTTCTGCTATCCCCATTCCCCCAAGCTAAGGGGCCCTCTCTCTCCCCTGGCCCTCTTTCCACTACCTCCCACCCCTATTTATTCCAGAAAGCCATTCCCTATAGTCTTTCTAGTTGATGCTCCCCTCTTACTCAGAATGAAACACTGGAAATTACAATTTCTAGAGGGCAGGAAAGAATCTTTGATTGGAATAATTAGTGTTCAATAAACAGCTGTCAAATCTTGCCAAAAAAAAATGTGTTGGAATCTTTGCTTTCTGTGTAAACTGTGAGGCTGAGGTAAAAGTAGTAATGGATTGATTTCTTTCTCTCATTGTCCAGCTGCCTCCTGGGTTGTGTCTATCATGGGCAGAATTAGGAGACTCACACCATCACTCACACTGTGTCTCTTACACAAGCAGATATGTTAGGAATTTGTAAAATTACAGACCATGCTTCTGAACTAAATGACTATATTTTACATGACTGTTCCATCTCCAAAATGTTCCCAAGGAGGTATCCAGACACAGAACTGTGCCTTGTTGAAACTATAAGGAAACTTGGAAATCAGCTAGTTGAAGGAACACAAATATTTAGCAAATGTATATCACTACTTTCATCCTGGTGCCCATGAGAGACATGACTAATCAATTACATCTCCTTTTCCCACTGAACTAAGATTTAGCCTCAAAGTTTTTCTCCTCTAAGTACCCAGGCAGCTGACACCCATCTATTCACATAGGCGTTTCATTCCTGATGATGAGATATTTTTAAAGGATTTTTTTTTTGGCATTCTGGTAATCAAACCCAGAGCCTTGAAGCATTTTATTACTGAGCTACATTCCCCAGCCCAGCATGTCATTCATGATCTAGTTGAGTCCCTTACTAAAGAGTGATTCTACAGGGTCATCTTCAGTGGTAGACACAGTGTTCCTCATCTGCGGCACAGCCACAACCATGGCAGTAGTTGGGGCTTTGTACATGGAACTGGCAGAGCAAGTGGCCAAAGCAGAGGTAGGCAAGTGCAGACCCCAGTATATCAAGGACGATGCACATGCCAAATCCTATGCACCCACCCATGTACAAAGCTGCAGGCTAAACATCCAATAATCTGGAGCCTCTGAATACCAGGCTCAGAACACTATGGCCCACTTGAAAACTCCAGTCTGCAGCCTTTTTTCCACAAATAAAGCTCTGTTGCCACACAGCCATGCTCATCCATCTGCATGCTGTCTGTGGCTGCTTCTGTCCAACAAGGGAGAGTGAAGTAGTTACAACAGGCAGCCTATGGCCTGCAAAGCTGAAAATATTTTCTATAGGGCCCTAATAAAAAAAGGTTTGACAACTATCCTTCCAGTAAATTCGAAGTGTCCATGAAAACCACAATTAAATAGAACCTCACCCCCATTAGGATGGCTATTACCAAAAACACAGGAGTGCTCTGGGGTCCCAGCTACCACGTTCTCTGCTCTCCACCTCTGCCACCACCACCACCATGCTCTGGATCTGCACACTGCTCGCCACCATCATGGGACAGCAGCAGCTGCACTGTCACCACTGAAGGAATTCAGCTTGGCCAACAGGAAAACAGGACCTGTGTCCTGGCCAGCTCTTCCAGGAGCCCACCAAGCCAAAAACTAAAGTCACTGCCCCCAGCATGAAGGATGAACCACTACTGAGAAGACCTCGCCATCACTATTACCACCACCCCACCCTGCCCCCACGTGGCCATCCTTCCTATTGAATACCATGATATGGGGCAGATGTATAAGAAAGCTGGGCTTCCTTTGGCACAGCCAAGGAGGTGGATATTCCCAAGGTCTTTTAGCACTGGGAAGCCCTGAAGCCCAAGGAGACAGATTTTTATATCACATTTGCAAGTAATGGCATAGTAAATGAAAAGTTGGCAGAAGGATTTAGCCAAGAAGTTCAAATTACAGAAGCCCACCATTGCTATCTATGGCTTCCAGATTGCCATGGCAAACATACATTCTGAAAGGTAGAGTCTCCTTCCTGACATTTCCATTAAAGATCCCAAAGAAAGAGAATTTCTCTTCAATACATTGATGCCTTGTATGAAGAAGAAAGCAGCCTGGGCCTTTCATTTGATGGAGAACAGGTGTAACCTTTGCCTCTGTAGAGGGAATCTCTCCTGCTTCTTTTGCATCCATATTCTGGCTCAAGAAACAGGACTGGTGCCTGACCTCACTTTTTCCAATAAACTTATTAGCAGAGGTGAGGGTTTACTGGACTTTGACAGCATGATGTTCAAACACCTGCTACACCAACAGTGGAAGCAGAAATAGGGAGATGTAGGTCAAAGGGTACAAAGAGGCAGATGCACAGGCAGAGCAAGGCTAGAGGATGCACATGAGGGCTGCCCTCCAGGATTTCCCACGTACCTAGGGTTTATGCTAAGAAAGAAGATTCCAGGTGATCTTGCCACAATAAAGGGGGGTAACTGTAAGATGATGAATAAGTTAATTGGGGTATCTGTGAGATGATGAATATATTAATATTTCTACTATAGCAACCTTTTTCTATATCTATATGTATATTAAATACTGTTTTACTCCTTAGATAGATCCAATAAGTTTTTAACTTCTAGTTTTGCTAAAGTTGGCCAGAGTTGGTCACCACCAAAAACTGTACCTCATCTAATAGTCTCCCCACCACTGAAATCCATGGCTTAGTTCTTCAAAACACCCCTCTTCTGAATAAGAGTTTTCTTTAATCACTCAATAAAGCAGCAGCTGGGGATGTAGCTCAGTAGTAAAGCACTTGAATAGCAAGCATAAGGCCCCGGATTTGATCCCCAGCAATGAAAAAAGAAAGTAAGGATTTGAAAGTTTAGCCTAGATATTTCTTATTGTGAATCAAGAACATTTTTCCCCCTTTGTGGTACCTGAAGGAACCTGAGGCCTCACACATGCTAGGCTAGCATCCACCACTGGTTTATAGGTTTTGCAGGACCTGTACATTGGGTGGAGGAAGAGTCCCTCTTTAAGAAAAATACAAAACACCTGTGCAGAATTAGTGCAGCCCCACAAACAAAATGGCCAGGGTTTCTCCCAGGACCTCGAGAGGGTCCTGGAAAGAAAGGGCCTTGCAGCTTAGCTGCATTCGTTTCTCTGAAAACCCACCTCTAACTGCTCTGCTCTCCAAGTCATTCCTGAAATGCAAATCAGGCATTTAAAAATGTGGATCTGGGCCCGGCTGGCAGAGTGCTTGACTGGTGTGCATGAGGCCCTGGGTTCCATTTCTAGCACTGGAAATAAAAAAGCTAAAATGCACATCTGACCTGCTAAGCATCCTCTTAAAATCTTTCATAATCTCCTGTTCTTTGGATAAGAAAAAAAAGTCTTAACTTCTAGGTCCCTACATGTTCTCCTCTCTTCCCCTTCACTTTTTCTGCCCCAGTCACTTTGGCCTTTTTCCCCATCACCCAAATAGGCTCTCTCCCACTTCAGAGCCCTCTACCAAGATCATTCCTCCCAATCATCTTTAGCCATCTTTTTTCCCCTTTGTGGTACTAGGGAAGGAACCCGACGCCTCACACCTGCTAGGCTAGCATCCACCACTGGGCTGCACCCTCAGCCTCCAACCACCTTTTTATCTGTCATATTACAGCTCAAATATCATTTCTTCAGATAAGACCAACGTTTATTTTTTGTTGATTTTTTTCTTCAGAACTAAAACCACACTTTAAAATTATACATTAATTTTATAAAACAAAGTGAATTCAGGGCTGGGGATATAGCTTAGTTGGTAGAGTGCTTGCCTCACATGCACAAGGCCCTGGGTTCAATCCCCTGCCACACACACACACACACACACACACACACACAAGAATTAAAATGGTAAAATATAAAAGTGAATAAAATAAAATTATGTTTTCTGTTTTGTGATTATTTAGAATCTGGTTCCTATACTTGATGGTTCCAAGACTAAACTTCTGTTTTCAGAAGCCAGTGGGCTTTGGGGTGTGGGGGTGTCATTTGTTACTGCAGCATAACCTATTCTGTGCTGACTAATACACCACCAGACAAGGTCGAAGTGAAGGAGGCAGTTTAAAAGTGCACATTATAATGGATAAATGGATAAAGAAAATGCAGTGTATACAAAAATTGTTTTATTCATCAATAAAGAAGAACAAAACTATGTTATTTGCAGCAAAATGGATGGAACTTGAGAGCATTATGTTAAACAAAATAAGACAAAATCAGAAAGTCAAGTGTCATGTTTTCTATCATATGTGGAAGCTAGGGAGGAAAAAGGAAAAGAAAGGTGGGAGGGGAATCTCATGAAAATGGAAGGCAGACCAGTAGAATAAAGTAAAGAGACCAGAGGGAAGAAGGAAGAGAAGGAAAGGGGAGATACTGGGGAATAATATAAACCAAAGTATATTATTATAGCGTGTATGTGCATGTATGACTAGGTAACAACAAATTGCACTATTACATATAATTGTAATGCACCAATGAAAAATATAGAAAAAAAACATTTTAAATGTACATATCATAATGAATGGCATGTTAAGGGTTCCTAGCAACCACAGAAGAAATGTACAGAATCCATGAGCTAAAAACAAGCCCACTTTCTATGAGTAATTTCTACTTCCTGGCATTCAAATTTTATCCACTACCAAAGAAGCACAGCCATTTACAAGTGCAGCATGGTCATGTCCTGGGCAACAGTTTATTCAGGGCTATATGAACCAGGCTGTGAGGCGGATTAAGAAAAGACAAACAGACACAAAAGTAGAGAAAAAGCCAGGACCCAGTGGATCAGCCAAACTCTGGTGGAAGAAGACTGACCACCGAAAGCTTGGCATATTTATTACATAGGTTTAAACATCAGAAGGCATTATTGTGAGAAATCTTCTTCAAGATAAACAGAGCTGAAGCTGAGGGTAAAAGAAGCCCAATTAGGGCTTATCAGCTTGTGTTTATAATTATCTTTCTCTGGGCAGCAGCTGTTTGAACCAACGTTATGAACTAATAAAATTCCTTAGTTAGCAAGGAATTAAACTATGAACATGGCGTCACCATACAACTGGGCCATTTCCACTGGCACCTTCACACTGAGTTCTCCAGAGAGGTGTTGCCTCTGTCTCTTGGCAGTTCAAAGACCATCATTCATTCACCACTCCCGACACAGCATGAGATGCAAGAAAGACAATGAGATTTCGAGCTTTGGGAACTGATCCACCTGCACTGTGAACACTTGTGTTATCTGAGATTAAAATATTCCATCTGTTTATGAAGTTGTTCTTCCAGGAAATCAATTATAAGCAATCAATTATAAGACCCGGACAATTCATTCAATTAATCCCCCTACTGATGATGCATGTCCTCGCCCAGAATCCACACCCAAGACCTCAAGGCAGGATCCCTGCACTTAGTCGGCCTCCTATAGCAGTACACAGCAAAAGAGGAGGAAAGGCAAGAAGAGGAGGAAGACGAAAATGGAACTTGATTCTTTCTGATTTCACCAGCAATATCAAGCCATCTCCTTTCCAAAGTTTTTTGCCCTCCACAGAGCCACCATCATTGTGTCCCCTACAGTGTACATGCTATCACCAGCTGGTCAGCAACCCCATCTCTGAGACACATGTACAGATGCACCCAGAACCCTCCTTTTCCTCCTCCAAACTGCTACAGCCTGACAGCCTCAACTCTCCCTCTTGTTCCCCAGGCCTAGGTTCATCATCTGATTCCTACAGGAATAGTTTATGGTTACATCCTAACCTTGTGGCTGAGGGTAGAGCTCAGTGGTTAGAGCACTTGCCTGGCTTGCACAGGCCCTGGGTTCCCTCCCCAGAGCTGCAAAAATAAATAAATAATAGACCCTAGTGATTCGTTCTTGCCTTTTGAGGCCTCCATTACCTGAATTTTGGTTTGGGGAGTTTTGTTGTGGTGGTGGTGGTGGTGGTGGTTTGGTACCAGGGCTTGAACTCAGTCACTCGAACACTGAGCCACATCTCCAGTTCTATTTTGTACTTTATTTAGAGACAAGGTCTCACTGAGTTGCTCAGCACCTCGCTTTTGTTGAGACTGGCTTTGAACTCATGATCCTCCTGCCTCAGCCTCCCTAGTGGCTGGGATGACAGGCATGTGCCACGACTCCTGACTCAATTCCTATATTAACTTCTATCTGTTAAAATATCTCAAGTGCTTCTCCAACACAAATGGACCTTGAAAACATTATGTTAACAGAAATAAGCCAGACACAAAGCAGAAATGTTATATGATTCCACTAATAAGAAGAACCCCAGAGCAGGCAAGTTCATAGAGAAAGTAAATTAGAAATTATCAGGAGCTGTGGGTAGGGGAGGATAGGGAGTTATTATTTAATGGTTAAAAAGTTTCTATGTGAGGTGATAAAAAAGTTTTGGAAATAGATGGTGGTGATGATTGTATAACAATGTGAATATAATTCATACCACTGAATGTATGCTCCAAGAAATGGTTAGAATGCAAATGCTCTGTTATATATAATTTACCACAGATTTTAAAGAATTATATAATAAATCAAAAAACAATGAAACATGAACTTTGGATGGGTGGATGGTATAATATGTGAATTACATTGCAATGAACTTATTCAAGTAATTTGGATGTTTGGGGGATGGGGGCTGGTAAACATAAAACTAAGTGAAGAAGGTTAACATCAACAGGAATGTCACGTGGATGATGTGATATCATGAGATGATGTGATAAAAGGGGTGCTTCTGCTACTGCTCTGCTTTCTGGAACCAATGTAGTCATGAGGGAAACATCACACAAATCCACATTAATTGACATTCTTAAGTGACCTGGCCAATCTTTCTCAAGACTGGCAAGGTTGTGTAAAACAAGGAGAGGCTGAGGAATTGTCACAGGCAAGAGGAGACGAAGGAGACATGACAATAAAAGGCGATGTGGGACTTGTCTTTCTGTGCCTGGTTTCTTTCACTTGATATGATGATCTCCAGATCCATCCATGTTGCTGCAAATGACAGGATTTTGTCCTTTCTGTGGCTGATGGTATTCCATTCTGTGTATATATACCCTCTTTTCCAGAGGCCAAGGGAGAGCAGGGTAGAGGTGGATGGAGAGAGATGGATTAACTGATGCAAAGTCACAGCCAAATGGGAGGGCTAAGTTCTACTGTTCTCGAACACAGAAGGGTGACTAGAGTCAATAGTAATAAGTCATATCATTCAAAAGTGCTAAAAGAGAGGGTTTTGAATGTTCTTAATGCAAAAAAAATGGAAAATGTTTGACAGATAAACTAAATATCCTAAGTCATTCATTACACACTGTAAAAATGTATCAAAATATCACACTATATTCCAAGATGATGTAAACTTATTATCTGTCAATGAAAATGGCCAAATAAAGGCGATGTACTAATCTGGGTAAAATAGTCAAACAGAGAGAAAAAAAACGGGAAAAAATGGCTAAGTCTGGAGTTTTTACTTTAAAACTAAATAAATAAATAGGATGTTTTCTTCTCAAAATACCAACGCCCCAGTCTCAAAATGAGTGAGCATCAGAGAAACCCAAACAGAGAGGTAGTCTGCAACACACCTAGCCAGTACTCTTCAAAACTCTTGAGATCATGAAAAGACAGGCCTGTCACAGATCAGAGAAAACTGGAGACAAGATGATTAAACACCGAGTGGCATCGTCGATGGGAGCCTACAATGGAAAAAGGGTATTTGTGGTGAAATCTATGTCTAATTCAGAGTTGAGTTAGTAATCTCACAACAACATGAGTCTTGACAAATGTACCCTGCTTGTGTCACATGTTAACATTCAAGGAAGTAAATGAAGGATATATAAAAATTCTTTAGACTATCTTGGCAACTTTTCTGTAAACTTAAAATTATTCCAAAATAAGAAATTTACTTAATTTTGTTGCAATGAACATAGGACTAACAATCTCTCTTCAACACACTGGCTCCAAGGATTTGATCATTCCATAATGTAAATATTTAGCATAACATCATTTAGCATAACCCCATAAAATGCACAATTATCATTTGCCAACTAAAATTTTTTAAAAAGAAGTTTAATGAAAACAAAAATAATAACTAGGGTAGTTTGTGTGTGTGTTTACTATTTTTTAATTTTTTTATTTATATGTAATGACTGCACTTATTGCCAACATGTACAGGCAGCATACACTGATCAAATAAGAGAAATCAGCATTTCCCTCTCCTCATCATTTCTTGAAAACATATTTTATTTATTTGGTTTTCTTTTTTCTTCTGGGGGCTGGGGACAAAATAGAACCCAGGGCCTCATACAGCCGTCTATAAGCTCTGTCCCCGAGGTCCAGCCCAGCCCTCCCTGTCATTTCATTAGATTTGGAGCCTTCAAGCTCCTGTCTTCCAGATCTTCATAAAATATATAAAAGGATATTGTGTTTTGTTTCCCTAATTTAATCTTGATTGCAACCGGGTTATTCATTGTCAATTACAAAGTAAAGAAAAGCTGGAGTGTCTAATCCATGTAAATGAGTTTGTCAGCTCTAATCTGTTGCCAGTAATTTCTGATTGGCAAATCATAAATTTTGAAATTTCACTTGAAAATAATTTACAGTTTGTCCCTGGTGCTTGGGGTTCAAATACCATGGTGTCAAAGTGGACCATCTTTCAACTGCTGCATGCCATCCTGGGTGGGCTTGACTCTGTGTGTGTGTATACGTGTTTGTGTGTGTATGTGTGTGTGTATACGTGTGTGTGGGCCTCACACACCCCAGATAAGCATTCTCTAAGCACTCCACCACTGAGCTGCACTCCCAGCCCCTGGGTTTAACTTTTTAGGTCAACATATCTACCTCTTTGCACAGATTCTTGATGATGGGAGGGTGGAGAGACAGGCAATAGATACATTTTCTAACAAACATTTTCCACCTACCATCTTCCCACTGATGATTCTATAGCATAGGTGGGAAGATGGGCTAAACAATCCTCCCTCCCAAACCACAGAATTAAAGGCTTTGCATGCCCAGAAGTCATGTCCCAGATCTTTCATGTGGACTTGTGCATGTATCCAAGTGCATGTTTCTATATTACATTTTCTCAAAGTTCAGTCTTTTGCATTCCACCTTCATCCCTTATGTATTGTTATTCTGTTGATATTTTTCTTTAAAACAGTTGCATTTTTAAATTAAAAGGAAACTGTTATCCATGCAGTGGAATATTATTTGGCAATATAAAGGAATGAAAGACTGATACAGGCTACAATGTAGATGAACCATTATGCTAAATGAGAAAAGTCAGTTGCAAAATGCAATATATGTTCTTATTGTATGAAATGCCCAGAACAGCCAAATCCACAGAGACAGCAAACAGATTAGTGGTTGCTAGGGGTTGAACAAAGGTACATGAGAGTGACTGCTAATGGGCACAGGGTTTCCTTTTGGAGTGATGAGAAAGTTTCAGAAATGTATAGTGGTAATGGTTGCACTACTCTGAATATACAAAAAAAAAACTGAATTATATATTTTCAAAGGGTGAATTTTGTAATATGTGAATTATATATCCCAAAAAAACACCTGTTAAGTTAGGTAGATAGTTTAGCCATATGCAGGTGGATAGGGAATGGAAAACAAAGGGCCATAACTCACAGGAAGGACCTCAGATATACACACCAAAAAGAATCCACAAGTCACAGGACTGGCGATAACAGGAAACCTTATTAGTGAAGGAAAATGGGCGAGGTGGCACACATCTGTAATCCCAGAAACTCAGGTGGCTGAGGCAAGAGAGACCCTAAGCAACTTAGTGAGATCTTGCCTCTAAATAAGAAATAGAAAGGACTGGGGGTGTGGCTCAACAGTTAAGCACCCCTAGAGCCAATCCCTGGTACAAAAAAAAATATATAATTGATTGTGATCCCTTGGGGAAACTACAGTTTCAAGACCTCATCTCTTGTGACCAGGCCATCAGGACCCTCCTTTTGTGACTAAGTCAACCCTCACAAGGGAAGTTTACAGAGTTTGTCCTCTTGCATTAACAGTAAAAAAAAAAAAAAAAAAAAAAAAAAGAATGCAAATGCCAGCAGCCCTGCAGAGACCTGTTAAAACCCTCCTAATTCGCACAGCTGGATGAGCTAACAATAAAACACCTGGTGGCAATATAAATTGCTACAACCTTAGGAAAACAGCTTTGTCAAGAGGTGTAAAATGTAAAAGTTCTCTACACTTTTTGGTTTTGGCATTTTGTTTGTTTTTTGGCTTTTGTTTTGTTCTGGTCTTCCTGTACTAGGAATAAACCCAGGGTCTTGCATATGGTAGGCAAGTGCACTAACACTGAGCTCCACCCCCAACTTCCTTTGATCCATAATTCCACTTTGGAGCAGTTACCATAAGGAAATAACAAAGGAAGAAAAATTTTAAGCTGTTATTTCAGCTTTATCTGTAATTAGTAAAAGCCACAGAAAGGGCAAGCATACATGCACTCCATGCAGTGTGAAGCAGCCATTGAAGTGGTAATGACAAGGAGTATGCGCAACTGGGGCAGGGTACAGGGATCAAATAATGTTAGGTGGGGGAAAGCTCATAGGAAAATGATGTTTATGCACTTCCAACTGAACCCAAATAGATGTGCATATGGACCAAGACTGGAAAGAGGGGCTGGGGTTGTGGCTCAGCGATAGAATACTCGCCGGGCATGTGTGAGGGGCTTGAGTTTGCACCACATATAAATAAATAAAATAAAGATATAGTGTCCACCTACAACTAAAAAAAAAAAAAACTGAGTTTAAAAACAATGGAAAGAAACTACTATACAAGAGTCTCTCAACATGGCATGATTTTTTGCACGTTCTTTCCTCTACCTGGAATGTCCCCTTCCTCTCTCTCTCTCTCTCTCTCTCTCTCTCTCTCTCTCTCTCTCTCCCTCTCTCTCTCTTCCTCACACATACACACACACACACACACACATTCACATATGCACATACACACTGATATACCTATACATATATACGCACACGGAACACATCCATATACATATGCACAGTCACATACACATTCATACGCTCATGTAAACACACGTACACACACACACTCATACACATATGCACACATAATTTCAGATGGTCCCCAACTTACAATAGTTCAACTTACTATTTTTTTTTACTTTAGATTACAAGAAAGCAATATACATTCAATAAAAGCTGTCCTTTGGATTTTGAATTTTGATCTTTGCGTAGGCTGGCAGTATGTCATATTCTCTGGGGATGACACAGAGAAACAGCCACAGGCAAGTGTCAGCCAAGCAATCACAAGGGGAAGCAACCAACACTCCATGGGGTGCTGTTGCTAAGCCGTGATGAGTGACGCTCAGGCGGCTAGGTGGATTCAGTACATTTTCAACGTACACTCTCTTCTTAGACACCTGGCCCACATCACCACTCTGTGAAGCGTCCCTTTGCCTTTTCGGGTAGTAGGAGTTCCTTCCTCCATGATCTAACACTTTGGAGATCTCTGTCCACTCATGCATTCATCCAACAAATATTATTTGGACATTAACATCCCTACAGGAGCTAGCAGGAATAAAAGCAGCAACCAGACCCAGTCTCTTCTCTCCAGCCCTCACACTCAGTTGTGTTACTGGCAGCCAAGCCAAGGACCTATCTGGATCCTGGCTGACCAGGGACTCAACCATCCAGTTGCATAAGAAATAAGCAAATGATATACAAAGGAAAAACAAATTGAATGTGGTTTGGATTTAATGTTCTCCCTGGTACAGAGAGAGAGAACCCCTTACAAAGGGTGATTTCCTTCATAGACATAAATTTGTACTTTACAGTTAAAACATCTCTCCTGTTTTCAGAGCTACACCAAGTTCTGAAGTTTCTCAGAATAATCAGCTTGAAACAATCCTTACGCCAGAGAGGCCAGTGGCAGCGAGGGGCAGAGCCTTCTAGAGGTTGGGAAAGAGCTTGACTTTCCACATCTGGAAGTGACCTACCATGGGGCAGCTGCTAGCCTGCCAGGCATGAGGGGTGAAGTCATTCGGTCATATTTTAGGTGGCATATTCTGGTCTCCTACACCATGTTTGCAATTTTAGTGGTAAGGAGTTCTGAATCGATCAAATCTCCCCATCTGTCATGGGTACTGCAGAAAATGTTCCTGCTTTAAGGGGATGCTGACCTAGACCAGGGTTCAAACCCTGCGTGCTGCCTGTTTTGTGAAGTTTCACTGGCTCAGCTGTGACTATCATTTATGCACTGCCTATGGCTGCTTCTGATCTATAAAGACAGAGGGGACAGAGACCATGTGGCTCACAAAGCTAAAACTATCTGGCCCTTTACTCTCTGGTCCTTTTCAGAAAAATATTGCCCAACTTCTGAGTTAGAATTATTCAGTTTTCTCTCAGAGTATTTTAGCAGCCTCCTGGAGCTGTGAGCAAATCATTTTTCCTTTGTTTTTTTTTTTTTATTCCAAGTTGCTGATCTCAGTGCCCAGGATAGTGACATCCACTCTGACCCTTGGATGTGTGCCCCACAGTGCTAGGCTCTTTACATGCACCTGTCTCTGATCTTCATGTTCACAATGACCCTGCACAAAAGGTGTCATTATCCGCCTTCAGAGAAGATATGGACGCTTCATGAGATAAACACTCCCACTCAAGGACAAGGTGACAAGTGACACAAGATAGCCTGTGGAGGCTTGGTGCTCTTCCCACATGTGGCTTCTTAAAAGGGGCTTTGGGATCAATCAGTCTTCATACACCTAAGACATGGACAGAAATGTCACAGCAAACCTCTGAGCCAGTGTGAGTCAGAGGCTAAGGTGACGAAGGGGGGTGGGGGGCTGAGGCCAGTGGCAGGTAGGGGCAGAGCCTTCTAGAGGTTGGGAAAGAGCTTGACTTTCCACATCTGGAAGGAGACCTACCATGGGACAGCTGCTAGCCTGCCAGTAACTAGGCATCGTAAAGCTAAAGTGCTGTTCTACCTCACCTTCCCTTTGTTCAGGAGCTCCATCCCCAGCCCCATTTATTTTATTTTGAGACAAGACCCTCACTAAATTGCCCAGGCCAGCCTTGAACTTGTGCTCCTCCTGCCTCAGTCTCCCAAGTAGCTGGGATTTCAAGCATTGCCACTATGCCAGGGGTTTGCATCTTTATTCTAAAACCCCAGGTCATCTCTCCTAAACACTTGGAGATCATATTCCATTTTGTGCCAAAAATGGTCTGTGTAGTAAATTTCTATAACTACATAAAGTCCAATCAAGGAGAAGATAACAACAATCATTTTTTTTCTCAAAACACTACATAGTAAGTTATTGTTAGGATGATATAATGTTATTAAGTACGTCTTGTAGCCTCAACCAGAAAAGAATTGTGTAGGGCCTGGGGTATAGCTCAGTGGCAGAGTTCATGCCAGTATACACAGGCCCTGGGTTCCATGCCCAGCACCAAGACCAAAAAAGAAAAGACAAAGTGTGATCAGTGTATCTTGCAACAAATACATGTAATTGCCTTCTTCTATTCCTAAAACTTCTAAATTAAATACTTTTTAGTTAACATTTTTTTTTTTTTGGTTTGGCATATATTCTATTGGAGTTGTGTGGCACCTTCTCAGACTTCTTCATCCTTGAAAGACAAGCATAACCTCTGATTATACTCTAATGAGATTAAAAATAAACAAGTAAACAAATAAATGGGTAGCAATCAAACAGAGTTGTTACTGCTTGAAAACAGTACCACTGTGCTGAGCTTCCCTAATCATTCCCAAATAAAATTCTAGTTATAAAATCCCAAAAGGGTGCCAGCTGCTCCTTACCCATTTCTTTTCATCCTTGACTAATGTCCCCAAGGAGACTAAAGTCCTAATCTAGTGCCACAGATCACCAAGCCACAGCTGCAGTCAGTTAGTTGATACAGACTCCTAGGATGAACAATGGAACACACTGGCATTTTTTGCTCCTCTCTAGCCCCATAAAAAAAACCCAGGCCAGGGGCTGAGGCTGTGGCTCAGTGGCAGAGTGCTTGCCTAGCATGTGTGAGGCACTGGGTTAGATCCTCAGCACAACATAAAAATAAACAAATAAAATAAAGGTATTGTGTCCACTAAAACGATTTTTAAACTAAATAAATAAATAAAAATAAGCCCCAGGACAAACAAATTGTTACTCTTTTCAACTCTACTGGCAGCAAACTTAAATTAGGTTTCACTAACAGACCGGTTCTGGAACCAGCCTCAGTGTCCATCAACAGGTGAATAGATAAAGAAAATGTGGTATATACACAAGGGAGATTTATCCAGTCACGAAGAAGGGTGAAATCATGCCATTTGCAGGAAAATGGAGGGAAGTGGAGGTAAAACTCAGAAAGACAAGGATCACATGTTTTTTTCCCATATTTGGAATCTAGAAAGAACAAAGGTAAAGAGCAAAAGCAGTACTAGTAAAGAAGGGGAAGAAGGCTGGGGGAGAAGGAGAGGGGAAAGAGAGAAATAGGGGTGCTGGATATGATCAAGGTACCTCATATGTTATGAAATTGTCCCAGTGAAACCCATTTGCATGAAATTGTCACAGTGAAACCCATTACTGTGTATGATCAATATGCAATAATTATAATACAAATAAAATAAAACTAGGCGATGGAGGCAAAGGCTTAGAGTCTCCTGCAAGACTGAGCAAGAATGAGCCTATGTCCTCAAGCCTGAGGACACCTGACTAATCAAGACAGCTACTGGAGTCAGAGTTGACCTAAATCCCATCACCAGTGGATGAATAGATAGAGAAAATGCAGCATAAACATACAATAGAATACTATTCAGCTACAAAAAGTGAAATCCCGTCAACATGGATGAGCCTGGATGATATTATATTAAGCTAAATAAATCAGGCACAAAAAGACAAATACTGCATGTTTATCCTAAGATCAGGAAACATGCATATTTCCTGATACGGTCATTGAGTGGGTGCTAAATAAATCCAGAGTTGCCATATTTCCTGAAGACAAACTTACAATGTAAACTTACTTCATAGTAAGACAAGCTTACTTTGACATGTTGACATGATTCAACTGACCTGTAGTATCTCAACAAATCTTCAAAAGTTTCCTGAGTCATCTCTGACTTGCAGAAAAAATTTAAGTTTTATGAACTATTAAAACAACAACTGTGAAAAGGAAACTGTCTCATGACAAATAGGTGGGCTGCTATTAAAGCAGTCTCTAGAAGAAAAATCATAAAGGCAAGTGCCTTTGTTATTAACAAAGAACAACCTAAACAAAGAAGCACATTTTAAAAATTAAAAAGAGCATCAAAATAAACCAAAAGACAGTAGGGAGAATTCAAAAAGACAAAGGATAAAAAGAACCAGAACAATACACACTAATATATGTAAATAAATAAATAAGATAAATACCTCATAAATCTGGTCCCAAAAAAAAAAGTTATACCAGATTAGAAAGAGAAAAACATAAACACAGGTATGGAAGACATTAAAATAACAAACTATTATAAAATGTACAGCAACACTTTTGAAAATATATAGAAACTATGATTTACTAACAAAATACAAATTTATAAACTTTACAATTGTATAATTTATTATCAAGTTTATAATTTATATAAATATAAATTTGCAAAGTTGACCCAAGAATGAATAGTCAGCCGATATAGTGTGGCTGATATGACAGACTGAAAATTCATTAAAGACAAGGCTGGGGTGTAGCTTAGTGGTGGAACATTTGCCCAGCATGTGTGAGGCCCTGGTTCAATCCCCAGTGCTGCAAAAATAGTAATAATAATATTTTGCACAGTTCTGGGGCCGAATACTACTCATAACCACTAAAAGATCAATAATTTTGAACATTTAAAGAGCTCCTGCAAATAAAACACAAATAATCCAGGGCTGGGGTTGTGGCTCAGTAGTAGAGCGATCAACTAGCACGTGTGAGGGCCCTGGGTTGTCTCCTCAGCACCACATAAAAATAAATAAATAAAATAAAGGTATTGTGTACAACTAAAAAAATAAATATTAAAAAAACACAAATAATCCAAATAGTATATGGAATGAGCGATCACAGGAAAGGGGCTCTTTTTAAAATAAAATAAACAAATGGAAAGAGGTTCCACTTCACTATCATCAGGGAAGTGAAAATGGAAGAGACAGTGACTTGCTCCTTTTCACTTATCAGATTGGGAATAATTTTTTTACATATAAGATACAGCCACGGGGCTGGGGTTGTGGCTCAGTGGTAGACTGCTCGCCTAGCATGCATGAGGCACTGGGTTCGATCCTCAGCACCACATAAAAATAAAATATTGTGTCCACCTAAAACTAAAAAATGAATATATTTTTTAAAAAAAGACTCAGCCAGGTGTGGTGGCACACACCTATAATCTCAGCCACTCAGGAGACTGAAGCAGGAGGATCACAAGTTCAAAGCCAGCCTCAGCAATTCAGCAAGGTCCTGTCTCAAAATAAAAAGGGCTGGGGATGGAGCTCAGTGGTAAAGTATCCCTGGGTTCAATCCCCAGTACCAGAAATTAATTATTTAATTAATTAATTAATTAAAATATAAGATCTAGTGCTTGCAAAGAGGTGTTGAAAGAGGCACACCTCATTAGTGGGAACGTGACCTATTATTGCACTTTTGGAAAATTAATATGACAATACCTATTTGAAATCCCACATCTGGGACTCCGCCCTAGAGAAATGTTTACTGGTGAATTGTTCATAGTAGCAACAAATGGTAAACTGGAAATGCCCTGCATGTCCTCAAAGGTGGAATGGTTGCATAATCAGGGTACACTCATATCATGGGACATTAAGCAGCAATTAAAAATAATGAGTTAGATATCTATCTCTTTACCTGGAAAAATTCCATGATGTATGTGCTGCCAAATAAACAAACAAACAAACAAACAAACAAGTAGAATAAACAGGTAATACACTCTCAGATATAAAAAAAAGATTTGCACAAAAACACAGAACACATAGTGCTGTTAATATTAATTACCTGAAAATATATGTACATATTAATTATCTCAAGAACAGAAGGGTTGGTTAAAGTGAAGCAAAGGAACAACACAAAGTAAAAGTAAATAGCATCAATAGGCACATGCCTACAGTCCCTCCTACTTGGGTGAGGAGGATGGTGACCCAGGAGACCCAGACCAGCCTGGGAACACAGCAAGACCCCGTCTTAAAATAAGGAAGTAGAAAACATTTATAAATAGTACAATGTTCACCAAAAGCCTGGAATACACAATACTATGATATGACCGCGCATATTGAAAGGCTGCACACCAACTTGTACTGGTGAATAAAGGGGACGAAAGTATTACAAAACCTCCAGAGGAATTGTGAGCAATTAAAAGGTGATGTTTAATAGATAAATAAGCCTAAGGATTTCATTCCCAGATATAATGACAAGAGTTGTGTAACACCACAATAAACTTGCACGGACACGGTGACTACAATACACAAAGAATTTCCTCCTTTGTATATTTATTTTTTACTTTTTAAGCTTTATGTTATTTTATTCCCAGCTTTATTGAGGTATGGCTCACCAGTGGAAATTGTATATATTTAAGGTGTATGTAGTGATGTTTTAATATATGTATATATTATAAAGTGATTGCCACAATCAAGCTAATTTGCACATAGCACCTTTTTCTCCTTATAATTTCCTCATCTTATTTGATCTTTCCAACAGCCCTACAAGGTAGCAATTATTGTGAATCTCATTTTATAGATGAGGAAACTGAGTTTAAAGAAGACTCAGAGATGGCTACGGTGGTGCACCCCAGGGGCTAGGGAGGCTGAGGCAGAAAGATCCTGAGTTCAAAGCCAGCCTTGGCAACAGCAAAGTGCTAAGCAACTCAGTGAGACACTGTCTCTAAATTTAAAAAAATACAAAATAGGGCTGGGATGTGGCTCAGTGGCCAAGTGCCCCTAAGTTCAATTCCCAGTACCACCCCCACTCAAAAAAAAATAAAAAAAGAGAGACTCAGATAAAAAGAGTAAAGTCACTGGAATTTGAAAGACCTTGAGTTCATGTTCTGTCTCTTCTTTTTCACAGCCATGTGCCCTTAGAAAAATCACTCTATTTCCCCAAGTTTCCATTGTCCTGTTTTCAAAGTGGAGGTAAAAATAGTCACTTTGGGGCTAGGGATACAGCTCAGTGGTAGGGCACTTGCCCAGCACGTGCAAAGCCCTGGTTTGGATGCCCAGAACCAATTAAAAATAAAAGAGCTTCTTTGAACAAGAGTCATGAGATTGAGAAGTAAAGCATGAAGGGTGCTTGGCATACCGCCGTCACCCAGTCAATGGCACCTCTTATTAGCAATGAGAATGAACCTCCCAGACTCTCCCTATCAGCTCATTTCCCCTCTTCCCCTCCCATCACAATGACCACCCTCCCTCCTCTTCTCCAGCAGCCCGGGCACTGCTGCTGAAAATCATGCACAAGGGTCTTCAGGAACTTTCTTCTTCGACACTCCATCTTCATCCTTCCAGCTGGGAAGTGTTTCTCAAGTTGCTCCTCGTTCTTGGATCCCTACCAGAGAAATGACAAGCAGGGACTGGTCCTGATTTGGGTGGATGCGCAACAGCTGCAGAGAGACTCAAGTTGGCCACAGGAATGCACATGTCCCTGCCGACGTCCTTCCTCATCAAAGACCTAACCTCAGTGTGTGCTACCAGGTCACACGGCTGTCATTTAATGGTGCTGCTGGGCCAATGGAGGGTCTCTTGTCCACATGTTTACACGTACTAAGGGGCTTGTTGAAAAACTAAGTTGAATCGGCAGTGTGTACGCATCTATTCTTCAAAAAAAACTGCAGTACGGCTTGACTTTAGTCAATACAGGAACAGACACTTGAGGCACACTTTTTTCTTTTCTTTTCTTTTTTTTTTCCTCTTTTCTCTCTTCAGTGTTGGGGATTAAACCGGGGGGCTTCACACATGCTAGACAAGTGCTCTCCCACTGAGCTACATCCCCAGCCCTTTTTCTTTTTTTTTAGAGAGAGAGAGAGAGAGAGAGAGAATTTTTTAATATTTATTTATTTTTTAGTTTTCAGTGGACACAATATCTTTATTTTATTTTTATTTGGTGCTGAGGATGGAACCCAGCGCCCCGCGCATGCCAGGCGAGTGCACTACCGCTTGAGCCACATCCCCAGCCCCCCAGCCCTTTTACTTTTATTTTGAGAGAGGGTCTCACTAAGTTTCCCAGGCAGTCTCAAACTTGCAATCTTTCTGCCACAACCTCCTGAGCAGCTGGGATTACAGGCATGTGCCACCACGCCTGGCTCCATTTCACACATTTTAAGTATTTTCAATATGCACCTATTCACAGGGCTTTCCTGAGTTGCTTAGCGCCTCCCTTTTTTTGTTGAAGCTGACTTTGAACTCGTGATCTTCCTGCCTCAGCCTCCCCAGCCTCTGGGATTACAGGCGTGTGCCACTGCACAGGGCTCTGAGATGAGTTTTGATCTGCAGAAATGTTTGGCAGAGGAAAAGGGCTTCAGTTTAATGTGAGATCACTGGAAGTTGAGTTATTCAAGCGCCCATCAAAGAACCCCCCTGATCTTCCCACTTATGATCTCTTTCCATAGCCTGTAATTACTTACAGTAAAAAAGTGGTTTTGAAGACATGGGTGATTTTTTTACTGGCAGGTCCCTGATTCACCTTCACAGCTTGAAGGGTAGACAGCAGAGAATCCTAGAAATGTTTTGCATGAAGGAGGTTTTGGTTTTTTGATTTTTCACCTTCCTCAGGCTGGGCTTCATCACCAGACCTCATCACCAACTCCTGTTCCTTCTGTTCCCAGACTCCAGATACCTCGACTCTCAAGACTTTGTGCCCAGCCCAGGCCCAGACCCATGACTATCTCCTCTTCCTCCTGGGAATTGCCCCTGGTGGCTCTGTCCAGGTAACATCGACACCAGACAAGCAACAGAGCTTTAAGACATGTGCTGAGCTGGTTCAAGAGGCTGCCAGACTGGGCATTTGATTTCATTGCACGAGACCCTGCAGAGACGCTGTGCCTGTCTGAGCCTGTGGGTGGGAACCTTCTGGGGGAATACACCCAGCTTTAAGGGAGTGTGTGGACTCTGGCTGTCCTTGGGTGGTTTCCATGAGCGTGGCCAAGACTGGGAGCAGACTCAGAGAATCTACAACTGTCATGTGCTTCTGAACAGCAAGGGATCAAGAGTGGCACCTATAGGAAGTCGCATCTGTGTGATGTAGAGATTCTAGGGCAGGAGCCTATGGAATAAAGCGATTTTACCATGCCTGGGCCCAGTCTTGAGTCACCGTCAGCATACCAGCAGGCAAGATTGGTCTAGCTGTCCAGCTCAACTCTCTCTAGCATTGGCTCACACTGGAGCAGAAATACTCACCTGAAAGACCCCAGCCCAACAACCTCAGGCCTAGTTGCAAAACCACCGAGGCATGTCACAAACCTACGCAGGCACCAGAGGTGTTTTTTTTTAGACAATCAGTTAGGTGTAACCGGTTGAGAAAGCACAAAGGACCAGGTCCCTAGGCATGCCTGAATGAGCAGGAACAGGAGGACCAGAGTGCAAATATGTAGCTTTTATGTGGTTCTTTTTTAGTAACATACAGTGAAAAACAACTTTGCCCTTTAGGTAATCTATATGCTGGGTTTAAAATTAACCAATAAGAAACCTATTGTTTCCCTCGCGCGGAAACAGCCCCTTTACCCTATAAAAATCTCTGTATCCCCAAGCCCGGTGTGCCAGCTCACCAAAGCTCCGGCTGAGGTTCTGCTGGGCACCCGCAGGCGCCTGTGTCCCCCAATAAATCCCTCGTGCTTTTTGCAGCCAGTGTTTCGTGTGATTCTCCTTGGACAGGGAAACGGGGGTCTTTTCACACCTACCTTTCAGCTTTTGGATCTGCTACAGGCCCTGCCCACTGGGAGGTATTGCTGAGCTATGCCATTGAAATCCAGTGCTAAGTTGTGGCAGCTGCACAGTGTGGATGCCACCATGAGAAGAGAGCATGTTATGGCCAACCCTGGTGGTAGCCCCTGGGGAACAGTGGTGGCCCATTGCTCTGAAGGGCCAGGACTCTGCCTTGCCCAAACTGACCTCAGCTTTCTGCAACAGTTGTGCCAACAGCTGCCTGTGTTCCAGCATCACAGGCCTGACCTCTGTGGCAATTTGGTCACCCACAGTCTTAAGGCTTTGACTTTCATAAAGTGAGACAGACACACACACACACACACCACCCCACTACATTGTAAGGTGATGCTACTGTGATTTGTAAACAGGATCCAAGCACAGCTTCCTTCACTTGGAGAACCTTGATTCTCAATGGAACAGACAATCAACTTCTTGGGAAAGAAGAATCTTTCCCCTGAGCTCAGATTTCAGTTTCAGAAAAAATGGAATTTTATGTAGTCACTGTTTATTTCATGAAAACTGAAATTATGCTGAGGACTGAGAAGCACTGGCATTGAAAAAAGTAATAATCATCATTAAAAAAAAGAAAAGAAGTTCTATCAGTTACGGCAGCACATGTTTAATGGAAAATAAGGAGCTGTAAACAAAATTAGGGATGTGAAAACATCACCAAAATAAATTATGTGAGAAGTGAAATGCAAGGTTCAGAACAATATTATAGTATGCTACTTTTATGTATTAAAAGGGAGAGAGAGAGAGAGAGAGAGAGAGAGAGAGAGAGAGAGAGAGAGAAGAGTAGAAGGCCACCCAAGAATTACTAACAGGGATTATTCCTGAAGAAGGCTTGTAAAATGGAAAGGCAGAGCCTGTGTTGGGGGCGGCATTTCATTATTTCATTGCATAGTAACTTCCTCAACCAAAAGTTAGAATTACACATTTAAGAGGTTAATTTTTAACTGGGCATAATTTCACATACCTGTTATCCCAGCCACATGGGCAACTGAGGCAGGGATCACAAGTTCGAGACCAGTCTGAACAACTAAATGAGACCTCATCTCAAAGTAAAAATGGCTGGGGCTGTAGGTCAGTGACAGAGCACTTGCCTAACGTGGGAGGCCCCGAGTTCAGAGTCCAAAAGTTAACTTTTGTGCAGACATGATCTTAAATTTGCAATTCTCCTGCCTTAGCCTCCTGAGGAGTTGGAATGACAGGTGGGCACCACAGTGGCCCACTTAAAACTTAATTGTTTAAAAGAAATCAGAAGGCCAGTGGGGGATAAGGTAAAAATGAACGTATTCCAGGAGACGGGAAGACGCCCTGGGGAGACAGAAATGCAGATCCCAAAGAACAAAGCACAAAGCATGCCACAGTGTTGAGCAAGGGTGCAGGAGGGATTTCCTACAGAGGGCTGACACAGACAGCCCAGGGCTGAGAGGAGGCACTTTCGACATGGACGTGGTTTGAAATCTCACTCCCAAGCATAGCACCCAACTCATAACAGGTGATCAAGAAATATCTGATGAACTCATTCAGTGTCTGTTGACTGCTCTTCTTCCCGAGCTTCCCTTGATGGCATCGATCTCCTTCCCTGCGGAGTTTTCCTGTGAGGGATGGATGAGAATCCGAATGCCCATCGAGGTCCTGAACACCAGGACCACCCTGCCCAGGCACTTCCATGAGGCTCCCTCTGCACGGAGAGGGGGATGAGGGAGGCGCCCCAGTGAGGGGGAACCCCCAGGAGTTTCTCTCTCTCCTCACCTGCTCTGTAATCCCAAAGCACACATCTTCCCCAAAGAGAAGGTGACATGTGACAAGAGTAGAAACAAAACAATTAGTATCCCCTTCCTTAACGAGGAGCCATGGGGATGGAGTCCCCAAGGGTCCCCAAATTATAAACATCCTGCTGCACCCCCAGCCTCCCACTCACCAGCCCCAGGCTGCAGGTGGGGGGAGCACATCAGTTCCTCCCACAGACATCAGGTCCCCCTCCACCACCAGCCCAAGTTGCCCCCCATGCCCTTCCTTCCTAAGCTTCTTCTGTCAGCTAGGATTAAGGAGACTTGCTGAGACCACCCACTGCCACGCCATCCTGGTGAGCAAGTGAGGGGAGAGAATAGGGAGCTGGAAGGGGCTAGAGGAGAGGAAGCCGTTTCCTTCCTGGGTGCTGAGAGAGAGGACTGAAACCAATTCTAGACTCTCTGAGTGGACAAGGGGGACAGTGGGAAGACCCTCTTTGTCAGGACTTGTGGGAGGAAGTGCACAGGGTCTGCAGTTGGGGGAGCCTGCACAAATGGAAGACACGTTGAAAAACAGGTTTCTCCAATACAGTGGTTCTCCAAGTGTGGTTGCTGGCCCAACAGCACCAGCATCTCCTGGGGACTTTCTAGAGGCACTGATTCCTGAGCCCACTCCAGATACTCCGTAGTTTGGGCCCAGTTTTCTGTGATTTAACAAGCCCTCCAGTTGACCCTGATGCATGCTGCAAATGTGTTCCAGGAAGGGAATGACAATATGATGTGCAGCCCAGGAAAACCTGTGGGTTGCATTACAAAAACCTCAAACCCCACTCCAACAAACCTTGAAAAGTGATATAGGGCATTGCTGGAGGTCTCTTGGAATTAGAGATTTTGATGCTAATATTTCTTTAAAACCCCCCATTTAACGTTTCTTCCACCTTTGAGGTTCATGCTCTACATAGCAGCTGTTTTAATCAATCTGTGATTCTCACAACACCTTGAGATCACCTGTATCCTTTTTTTTTAAGAGATAGGAGAGAGAGAGAGAGAGAGAGAGAGAGAGAATTTTTTTTTTAATATTCATTTTTTAGTTTTCAGCGGACACAACATCTTTGTTGGTATGCGGTGCTGAGGATCGAACCCGGGCCACACGCATGCCAGGCGAGTGCGCTACTGCTTGAGCCATATCCCCAGCCCTCCTTTTTTTTTTTTTTAAGACAAGGTCTCCTGCTGCCTAGACCAACCTCAAACTCCTGGGTTCAAGTGATCTTCCTGCCTCAGACCTCCAAGCAGCTTTGGGGACCATCGGTGTGCACCATCAACACCAGTTACCTAGATCCTTTTCCTTTACAGACCTACAGGTATACTATGTTCTCGTTTACATCCTAATCACTTCAGCAACCCTTGGATTTTTCTGGAGACTCACGTTCCTTGGAAGGCAGAGGGATAAGAATTTATAATTTTTGTAATGTATTATTTTTTCCTAGCATGTGTTGACAGAATAGAGTTTAGCTCTGAAATGCCACATCTCATAAAAGTTGGCCATGGCCAGGGCAATGGAACAAGAGAAAGTGAAGGAAAATCTAAGTTCAGATGACCTGCAAGCTAGATGCCCCAGCAGTTCTCTCAACCCCAGTATTCCTACTGTTGTTCTAAGAATACTCATAAATAATCAAGCTTCAACCTGATACAAATATTTCATTAAATTCTTCTGATGGGGCTGGGGATGTGGCTCAAGAGGCAGCGTGCTATCCTGGCATGCGCGGGGCACTGGATTCGATCCTCAGCACCACAAATAAAATAAAGATGTTGTGTCCACCGAAAACTAAAAATATTAAACAATTCTCTCTCTCTCTCTCTCTCTCTCTCTCTCTCTCTCTCTCTCTCTCTCAAAAAAAAAAAAAAAAGAAAATTCTTCTGATGTATTCTCATTGGAAATTGTTTTTTTAATGTGCCCCTAACTAGGTAAGAAGTGAATTGAGCAAAATAATATCCTCTCTGGCAGAAAGAGACAATATAAGGACTTGGTAAGTCATGCCATGGTAAGTTTTCTATTGCACATCATCTACTTATCTTCAGAGAAATGGATACTGGCACTTAACACATTCTTCATTGATGTTCATTAAAGGAAATGAAGGGCCAGGCACCGTGTTGCATACCAGTAATCCCAGAGGCAGGAGGATCACAAGTTCAAAGCCAGCCTCAGCAAAAGTGAGGGACTAAGCAACTCAGTGAGACCTTCTCTCTAAATAAAATACAAAATAGGGCTGGGGATGTGGCTCAGTGATCAAGGGCCCCTGAGTTCAATTCCCAGTACCAAAAACAAAGGAAATGAAGGATAAATGTGCCCACTGGGAGATGGAGACTGAGAAAGAAAACAGCCAGCCTTTGGTCTTGTATGATTGCAATAAAATATCTACTTCAATGGGCTTTGACGTGAAGCCTCTCCTAAGTCCCAAACTGATTAAGACAAAACAGAGAAGAGTCAACACCTACCAGCAACTCAACAGATTACAGTAGCCAAGGATGAGCACCCAAATTCTTTCTAAATAGATGGGCAAATAAGACCAAGTTCAGACCCATTAGCTATGTAAAAGAGATGAATGAAAATATTATCAAAATGTCCCCAGGTGTTTATATTCTTTTTTAATATTTTTAGTGCATTATAGTTATACATAATAGTGGGATTCATTTTAACATAATCATATATGCATGTGATATAATTTGCTCCATTTTAGACCTCAGTACTTTCTCTTTTATCCCCTATTCCCTTCCTCAACTCTACTGGTCTCTCTTCTATTTATTTATAGTTTTTAATTGGTACTTTATACATGAAGGTAGAAGTCACAGTGGTATATTCACATATGTGCACAGCATAATTTGGTAAATTTCATCCTGCAGTTCCTCCCCTTTCCCATCCCTCCTCTTTCCTCCTCAGGCCCCTTCCTCTACAATTCTTTAAATATTGCTCTGGAGTCTATATCATTTAAATCACTATTTTTATATGATTTCATAACCAAATGTTACTTTACAGCTCATTTTTCTCATGATCATATCAACAGCAGGAAGAAGCACCTAGCATGCTTTGCTTTTCATCAAATGGGCATTTGAGCACAATTTTGTCATGTGTATGGAAACAGTTTACCTTTGAATAGGCCTGACTGTGCCCCGGGTTTCTATTTTGAACAAGCTTTTTTAACAGCTACTGGACTTTATATAAATAATGTACATTTTATGGTGGTACAGAACTATTTCAACTGGAAGTAACAGTCTGTCTAGAACATTAAAAATTTTAAATGACTTATCCTACAAAGCTACTGTTCATGGGAAAATAGGCTTCCAAAATGCAAATAGATTTAAGGGTCCCTGTTTTTGGTATGGGTTTTGGTTTTAACCAATTTCCAAGCTCTTCTTAAATTTCTGCCTAGCCAGCTGGCTTTCAACTGCATTCATCAATGGTATCTGACTCCCCCTGAAAATCTACTGACTGCTACCCCAGCATGCTGAACACTCAAGGCTAGAAGACAACTCTCCAGCTCACTAAAGCATTCCTGCTCTTATACACTGAATTAAGTCATTTTAAATAACTCCAAGACTAATCATGCTGATTGTAGTTGCTACTGCAATTGTATCACTTAATTAAATAGTATATCTAATACAACAGTAATTTGATTTCACAGTGCTGGGAATCAAACATGACAGGCAAGTGCTCTACCACTGAATTACACCTAATAGCAATGTTTTAATTATTTTAGTTGACAAATATTGTATATATTTACAGTGCACATGATGTTTAAAATCTGCATATGCAGTAGAATTGGTAAATCAAGCTAATGAGCAAATGCATAACTTGACATACTTTATGTGATGAAAACACTTAAAATCTACTCTCCTAACAATTTCCAAGAATGCAATATATTAACTGTAGTCACCATGTTATACAACAGATCCCTTCACCCTATTCTTCCTAACTTCCTTACACCCTTTGACCAACACTCCCCAATCCCCACACCACAGCCTCTGCTAACCACCCTCTACTCTCTGCCTCTATGAATTTGATGCTTTGAGATTCCACATATAAGTGAGATCATATGTATTATTGTCTTTCTGTATCTGAATTCATTTAGCATAATGTTCTCCAGGTTTGTCCATGCTGATGCAAATGACAGACCTTCCTTCCCTCTTAGGGCTGAATAGTATTCCACTGTGTATATACATGCACCACAGTTTTCTTCTTTGCAGTGTGGGGGGAGGGAACCCAAGGTCTCACACACACTAGGCAAGTGCTCTACCACTGAGTTGCACCTCCAGCCATTAGTCTGTTCTTAATACAAAATTGATGTTCAAGCTGTATCTTGCTGGTGGAAGGGTGAAAGGGAAGGAAAGAAAGAGAAAGAGGAAGAGATGATGGGAAAGGAAGAGAAGAACATAACTAAGTTCCCTCTATTTATAGGCTTCGGGTTTAAATTTGATTCCACTGTGTTTTCTGTGAAACTTTGCTCTATAAGAAAACAAAGGTATATCAGTCAGCTTTCCATCATTGTGACAAAATACCTGAAATAATGAACTTATAAAGAGGAAAAGGTTATTTTAGTCCATGGTCATTTGGCCCTGTTGCTTTGGACCTGTGGTAGCAGAGTACATTATGGTGGAACACATGGCAGAGGGGGCCTGTCCACCTCACGGCAGTCAGGAAAGAGAGAGTGAGGAAGGGAAGGAAGGAGGGACTAGGGTCCTACATCTCCTTCAAGGAGAGGCTGCAATGACCTCACTTTCTCTCACTAGGTCCCACCTCTTAAAGGCTCCAGCCAACAGTGCCACAGAGTCATGACTAAGCCTTAAAAGCACGTGGCCCTCTGGCACCACTTATCCAAACAATAGCAAAAGGTGACTCAACTTGGACAACATCTAAATTGACTATGAACAACTGAGATCTCTGAGACACTGGCTGTCTCAGGCATGAATAGCTCAGGGGAACGGAAACCCAGTGAAGACAGCCTGAAGACAGGTTAACACAAAGGAATTTGCTGTAAGGAGCGTGTGGATTCGCACAGAACCTTCTTGGTCTCAGCAGAAAGCTGGGAGTGGGTGCCCATCTGACTCCCAGTTTTATATTGCTTCCCTCGCCCATTTCCAGCAAACAGAGGATGCCCATGAAACCAGAAAACCAAACGACAGTCTCAGAATTCCTCCTCCTGGGACTCTCAGAAAAGCCAGAGCATCAGAACCTCCTTTTTGGATTCCTCCTGTCCCTGTACCTGGTCACTGTGCTGGGGAACCTGCTCATCATCCTGGCCATCGGCACAGACTCCCACCTGCACACGCCCATGTACTTCTTCCTCTCCAACCTCTCCTTGGTTGACATCTTCTTCTCCTCCACCACTGTCCCCAAGATGCTGGTGAACATCCAGACCCGGAGCAGAGCCATCCCTTTCGCAGGCTGCCTGGCCCAGATGTACGCCTTCCACCTCTTCGGGACCATGGACAGCTTCCTCCTGGCGGTCATGGCTATAGACCGGTTGGTGGCTATAGTCTACCCTCTGCACTACTCAGTCCTCATGAGCTCCCGTGTCTGTGGGCTATTGGTGGGGGGGTCATGGCTGGTCACCAACCTCCAGTCCCTGGTTCACACCTGCCTCATGGCTCAACTGACCTTCTGTGCCAGCTCCGAAATTCCCCATTTCTTCTGTGACCTCATGCCCCTGCTGAAGCTCTCCTGCTCAGACACGCATGTCAACGAGCAGGTGGTCTTTGCTTTTGGCATCATCATGGGCATCGGTCCGCTCTCCTGCATCCTCCTCTCCTACATCTGCATTTTCCAAGCCGTCTTTAGGATCCCTTCTGCGCAGGGCAAGTGGAAAGCCTTCTCGACTTGTGGCTCTCACCTCACCGTGGTGTCACTGTTCTATGGGACCATCTTTGCTGTGTACTTACAGCCTGCATCCCCCACCTCCTCCCAGAAAGACAAGGCAGCTGCGTTGATGTGTGGGGTGGTCATCCCTACGCTGAACCCTTTCATCTACAGCCTAAGGAACAAGGACATGAAGGCAGCCCTGAGGAAGCTGGTTGGCAGAGTAGCCTCCTCCTGGTCTTAGTGGGAGCAGATTGGGTGTCCTCTGGGTTCTGGGACCATTATTGGGTGTTAGGCACACAGAGATGCATCCCAATCCTGGCCTCAAAAAGTTCTTAGTCTGGCAGGGAACAGAGTCACCTAAATAAATCCTTATGATATGATGTGGTTAGTGTGTCATAAAGAGATGAACCAAAGGGGAAGCATTCATTTTCTCCATCAGAGACACAGGGCAGACTTCTAGGTAGCCTGAGATTAATCTTCAGGCTTATAGAATCACTATGTGGATAACACTAGTCAAACAAAAGATGTGGCTACAGTCATGTTAACATGGACAAAGGCATCCATGGCCTAGCTAGTTATATCACTGCACCTCCTCAGTGTTGAGGAAAGATTTTGAACACATCTTCTGAGATTGGCAGCCACTGGCTGTGTCCTCCTCGGGTGCCCCTCAGACTTCCACTTAAGACTATGAATTTGGATGAGAAATGATGCATCTACAGCTTGCATGTCCCCATCTTGGGTTATTAAAGATGTTGGCACTTGGCTTATGAAGATCTCAATTCAGTAGGTCTGACATCAAGCCCTGGAATCTGCCCTTTTCACAACTCTCCAGGTGGCTTTGATTTGAGGAGCCTAAGGGCCAGAGTTTGGGGACCAGCTCTGTTCTAGCTCCAAAACCTATGTATTTCCAGTGACAGCCATCCCCTGAGGCTGAACCGGGGATTCTATAGGTATAAACGACAGCAAGATGATCAGATGGCCTGGAAAGTTTGCTTGACTTGTAGTCCCCCAAAAAACTGTGTTGAAGTCCTAATCGCAAGTGCCTCAGAATGTCATCTTACTTGGAGACGAAGCCTTTACAGAGGTTGATTAGGTAAAATCCAGTATGAATGCATCCTTATTAAAAGCAGAATTTGGAGCTAGAGGGGTAGCTCAGCAGTAGGTGAAGCATGTGCTTGGCATGTATGAGGACCTGGGTTTAATCCTCAGCACAAAAAAAGGGTCGGAGAGAATTTGGACACAGGCATGCACACACGGAGAACACCGTGTAAAGAAATTGGGGTGATGCTTCTATAGACAAAGTAATGCCAGAAAATGCCAGCAAACCTCCAAAAGCTGGCAGAGAAGAAAGAACAGATTCCCTGTCTTACAGTGCTTGGCCCACATCTCGACCTCGGACTTCTAAGCTCCAAAACTGTACGACAATGAATCTCTGTGGTTTAAGCTACCTGGTTTATGGTACATTGTTACAGCCTCCCTAGAAAACTAATACAGTTAGTTTGCTGCAAAGACTGTGTCTATATAAATCTTCTCAAATTCACAAGGGACTCTGGGTTATAACTGGAGAAAAGATAAAGGATTTAAATTGCATGGATTCATTTTCTGCGTATTGGTGTGATGACCATAATGATGCTGACCACTGAGATTTACTATTTGCACAGGGCTAAGCCCTTTATATGCACCATTTCATTAAATTTCAAACAACATTCCTGTAAAAGGTGTATTTAAAAAAACACACTTTTCTTACAGATGGAAAAAGAGAGGTTTGGAAAGTAAAGCTGCTGACAAGAATAGCTGAGATTCAGAGGACCCAGCCCAGAGCCTGGATCTTGACAAGGATATGACATTGTAGGGTCTACAGGCTACAGCCCACAAGACAGATCCAGTCTGCAATCTGTTTTTTCTATATCCTGCAAGCTAAGAGTGAATTTTTTTTTATTTTTTCATGGTAGAAAAATTAAAAGGATATTCCCTGACAGACTAAAATTATGTTAAATTCTAATTCTGCCTATGAATGAAGTTTTACCCCAACACAACCACGGCCACTCATTTACATATCATCCATGACTCCTTTCACACTTCTAATGCAAGCATGGGTCGTTTCCACAGAGACTCTGCAGCACACAAAGTTTGAAATATTTACTAGCTGGCCATTTTCCAAAGAAGTTTGCCAACTCCTTTTCTACAGAAAAAGTAGAGCCTGGGCTGGGGATGTGGCTCAAGCGGTAGCGCGCTCGCCTGGCATGCGTGCGCCCCGGGCTCGATCCTCAGCACCACATACAAAACAAAGATGCTGTATCCGCCGATAACTAAAAAATAAATATTAAAATTCTCTCTCAAAAAAAAAAAAGAAAAAGTAGAGCCTGCTACTCAAAGCAGTCTATGACCCGGAGGCATCATCCTGGGGAGCTTGTTAGGAAAGAAGGCTTAGTCTCCATCCCAGACCACAGAGTCACAATGGCAACAACATCCTCCAAGGAATTCATGTGATCCTTAAAGTCTGAGCATCACTGGACTGGCAGGGCAGGAAGGACTCCTGTAGAAAGCCAAAAACCAAGTTTTGTTGAGACAAGTTTTGTTTTGTTGTTTTATTTTGTTCTGACAAGGTAGGCTGGCCTCCAACTCCCAGGCTCAAGCAGTCCTCCTGCCTCAGCCTCTTAGTCAGCTGGGACTACATACAAGCCACCCTACTGGCTCCCCAGTGGACTTAGTTGAAGCTTCAGTTAGAGGAAGCAGCCACCAGGTGGCAATGGTGCCGTTTTACAAAATGCATTTAAAATTCTATTTATTCTTCAGAAACAGGAGCTGAAGTTGTAGTTCAGTTATGATATGGCGCTTGCCTACAATGTACAAGGCTCTGAGTTCAATCCTTAGCACCACCAAAAAAGAGGAAGAAGAAAACAAGAAAGGCTTCTCACCTGTGGACCCACCAGTTCCACCTGCTTTGCTGCAGTCTCTTCCTGGGAGGGAACAGCATGTGCAAAGCTGCCAGGATGAGAAGGTATGTCTCTTTTGGAAGAATCACAGGTGACTCATATTGTGTGAGCCCAGACTCCCAGGGGGATTTGCAGAGGGCTGTGGAGGGCAGCAGAGGTTGTTTCACAGAGCGGAGGGGACAGGAGGGTTTGTGCTTCAGAACAAACTTAGCAGTGAGCTTACCGTCGATCTGGACTCCTCAGACCTCTAGTCAGCCTCGTCAGCTGTACAGGCCACACAGTCTCTGTTCCAACAACTCAACCCACTACTACTGCGCGAAGGCAGCCCGAGGGGAGACACTGAGGAATGGGCCAGTGAAACTTCATTTATGGACACTGAATCTTCAATTTCATATTACAGTATATGTCACAAAATGCAATCCCTTTTTTTTTTTGAGAGAGAATTTTTTTATTTTTTATTTTTTTTTTTTAGTTTTCGGTGGACACAACATCTTTGTATGTGGTGCTGAGGATCGAACCCGGGCCGCACACATGCCAGGTGATTGCGCTACCGCTTGAGCCACATTCCCAGCCCCAAAATGCAATCCCTTTTTTTCAATCTTCTTTTTTAATCAAAACTCTTCTTAGCTCAAGGGACAGATTTGGCTTGCAGGCCATAGTTTGCCCACCCTGGTATAGATGAATGGGTGGGACAAGAGGCAAGATCAAAAAGAACCAAAAAGTATGGCATGCTGAATTACAGCAGTAGGAAAGGGACAGTTGAAGATGGTGCCATAGGTCCTCTGCATATGCCACTTCCTCCTCCCATCACCTCCCAGAATTAATGCCTGCTCTGCTTCCAAAAGTATGAGCTAAACTTTTTTTCTTTATAACATTACCTTGCCTTGAGTATTTTGTTGAAGTAACAAAAAAATGGACTAATGCAATGACCCTGTGGCTAACTTGTTACTCAATCTCCAGCCCTTCCAAAGGTCAAATAGTATGGCCCAAGGCTCCAACATGAATCACACTGTTGACATAAACTATCTGATGTGGTCCCAGGTGTACAGAGATTCATCAGGTAGTATACACCTGGGCTTAAAGGCGACCTCCCAGGAGCAAGTCAATAGCCAAAACTTTCTTTGGAACATGCAGGAGACCCCAGACACCTGAGAGGAAGGAGTGAGGAGCTAAGGATGCCATGGTTTTCTGCCAAGGTCCTCTCCACATCAGGCCACTTGTCCCCCAATCTGATCAGCCATCCTCTCCAGGCTGACTCCCCTTCCTTTGGCACAGCCAGCCTACAATATTTATAACAGCCATATGGGCACCCCAAACCTTGAAAGCTGGACACCAGAGCAGCTCCTGCCAGGTGGCCAGTCCAGCAAGCCTGCATCTTATAAAAGGAATCACTGCAGGGGGAAGGACCAACTAGGAACCCAGCTGAACTTCAGCTTCAGTTCCTAGATGCACTTTTCCAAAGGCTACCAGGATGCCCTGGGCCAAGAAACGATACACAGCTGACTGCCACTCAGATGAGACCATGCCCCATCTCAGGAAGCAGTTCGCACTCTACCTCCTGCTCCTCAGCACTGCTCCACCTCCTCTTCCCCGGCTCCTCTGTGGTCTGACTCTCAGCCAGGGAGGACTGCACAGGATGGGTCACTCACCTCCTCCCCCAGGTGGGTGGTAAATGTAGGGGAACCAGTGTGGGGACAACTGAGAATGCCAACTGGGGGTGGAAGGAGCTTGGGAGCAGCTTCCCTGTCTTCCATCCCCCAAGATCTGAGCACACCAAGGAGCTGGCAGATACTTGCACCCCCATTACCTTGCTAACAACCCTCCCTTTGGACCAATGAGGAAACTGAGGCCTACAGAGAATGTCTCCGTTCCATGTCCCCTGAAAACTGACCCTGAGACAAGCATTCAAATACTAGTGATTTGTTGGGGAAGTGGTCCATCAAGAAATGCTGAAAACGAAGTGGAGAATCCACAGGGAAGGGAAGTCAGTAAAGAGTGTATCAAAAAGTGAGTTTCCACAGCAGGTAGCTGGACCTAATCTGATTGAGGACATGGGTCAGTGTACACCACTGCACCTCAGCCATCCCACACAATGGGTGAGGAGCTGGAGTATTTATCTATCAACTCCCTTTGTGTGCCACAGAGGTATAGAGTTCTCCTGAAATCTAACTGGCTATCTCTACCTACCTGCATTTGCTCTTTCAATAAATCCCTGTATGTTCCAGGGTTTGGTCAATATATCAGAGCCAATATGACCTACAGCCAATGAGAATACTTGGAAGAAAGAAAATACATACACACATGTGCATGCACAGACACAGGCTCTGAAACCCATAGAGAAGCTACCAAAATACAAAAGAATATATAAACTTCATTAAGTGTGGAATTCAGCATTCACATCATTTCATAAAATACAACATGCAGATAATTTGCTCTCATCAAGAATTTCTGATTGCTAAGACAGAATCTTAGCCAGTGGTGAATTAAATGAGCTACATATAGACAAATAAATGCAATAAAGAAAAAAAATGCAAAAATGCCAAAAAGGAATAGAAATCCTGCTCAACAGGTTTACAAAAAATAATAAATATTTACATATTTTTGTGTCATGAGGGTATTTCTTTCTTTGTTCTTGTTTCTCTCTTGAGTCAGGGTCTTGCTGTGTTGTCCAGGCTGGCCTCAAGCTCCTGAGCTCAAGAAATTCTGCTGGCTCAGCCTCCCAAGAAGCTGGACCTACAGGCACATACCACGCACTTGACTTGAACATATTTCTTAATTATTTGATGTGATATACATGAAACCAAGTACTGCTGTCAATTCCCAGCTCCTCTGAGGCTCCAGGGTACCCCTGTGGGGCACTATACCTGTGGCCCCTAATCTACTTACAAAGAGGTATCTTGACCCCCAACCTCTCTACCCACTGTCAGTAGCTGCCTCAAGGCATCCTAGCAAAGATTTGACAAGGAGGGTGCACTCCACCCTTTTCCAGACTGATTCCTTCCAAACACAGATATCCAAGAAAAATGATGAATGAGACACTAACAAATATATCAACATACATATAATGGGAGTCTAAGAAAGAGATTATAAGCAGAAATAGTATTTGAAGAAATAATTGTCAAAAGGCTTCTAAAGTTGATGAAAGATATGAATACACATATACAAGAAGCTCAATGAACTCCAAGTAGCACAAACACAGAGAAGATACACTAAAGTAAGATACGCACAGTGAGACACATTAAAACCAAATGAACACAACCTCTTCTGTCCATGCCTCTTGGCTACCATCTCCTATCCAGACTTCCATTACCTGGTGCCTGATCTCATATATGAACAAGATAGGCAAGTATCACCTAGTGGAGCCCCCACCTGGACAAAGAGGCAAATAAGCAAACAAACCACAGGAACTGTTAAATTCAAGTTATGGCAAGTGTTAGAAAGAAGGAAAAAGAATGATGTAATAATGGCTGGACAGCAGTGGCAGAAAAGGAGTGCCTTCTGAGGAGGTGATAAGAGGCCATCTCAGGAGAATCAGGCCTTCTCAGGCAGAAGAAACTATGTGTAAAGGGCCTGGGGCAGGAACAGTTTGATAAGAAGAAGGACAGAAAATAAGCTATGGTAAGTTAAGGGGATAGTAAAGGAAATGGGGCAAGAGTCTTGTAGGTTATGATGGGAATCTGAATTTTTATTTTGGGTGGAATGAACAATCATGGGCAGACTATTTCAGCAGGAAGATGCCATAATCTGATTTCAGCTTTAAATTCACTCTGAACACTGCATGGAGAATAGAAAGTAGGGGTGAAATAGGTATATTTCCCAAGATAGTCACAATATCTCCCATCCCACATCCACAGATACAAGTTCACCTTGACATGCCTTCCACTGACAGAGGTGGCGCCTGTCTCCTCTCTTTGAATCTGGGGCTGGAAATAACGTAGTGTTAGAAAAAAAATAATGCAGAAAAGATAATGCAGCTTCTGCCTGTTCACTTTTGGAGCCAAGGGTGGCCATCCAAGAAGTCCAACTACCCTGAGATCTCCATACTGGGAGAAAGCCCAGAACCTGTGGAAAAGCCATGTAGGTGCCCTCATCCAGTGGAAACCCCAGCCCATGGTAGGCATCAATTAAGACCTGTGCTATGGTTTGGATGTGCTGTGTTGGAAGCTTGGTCCCAGATGTGATGATTAAGAGGTGAGGCCCAAAGGGAGGTAGTTAGTCAATGGTATGTGCCTTAGGAAAAAATTAAGGTAGTTCTCATGAGAATCCAAATTAGTTCTTGCAAGTTGATAAGAGTGAGCCTGACTCTGAATCTCCCTGGTTTCCATCTTGAGATGTGATCTCTGGATCCATGCTACATTCCTGTCATTGTGCTACTACCATCATCCTTAAGGCCTTCACCAGAAACAAGCTCTATCCTTCCCTTGAACCTCCAAAACTATAAACTAAATAAAACGCTTTTATTTATAAAGTTACATAGTCTCAGGTATTTATCATAAGGAAAAACTATTATGACCAGTCACTGAAGATGCCTCCAGATGATCACTCCTCTCCATTCTGAGTTACTCCTAGCCTCAGTTTTCCCAACTGAGACAATGTCGACTCTGCCCTGTCCATATTCCTGATCCACAGCCAACTGTGAGCATTAAGCAGCTGTTTTATACCAAGTTTGTTTGGGTACCCGGGATTGAACTCAGGTGCATTCGACCTCTGAGCTACATTCCAGCCCTACTTTGTGTTTTATTTAGAGACATGATCTCAATGAGTTGCTTAGCACCTCGCTTTTACTCAGACTGGCTTTGAACTTGCTATCCTCCTGGGATTACAGGCGTACGCCACCGCACCCAGTTACACCACTAAGTTTGGGGGCAGTTGTTAAACAGCAGTAGTAACTGAAATTGGGAAGTGGTAAGGAGAGTTGGTGGGGAGGGTGGCAGAGAGGGACTAGGGAGACCAAGGAAGAGGTCTGGGGAGATAGGCCCGATAACCAAACGGGTGATACTGGGGCTTGCACGGGTTGAAGCACTAGATGGGACAGAGGGGAGGGGATACATGCAGGATGCGTTTTGGAGATAGACCCCATGAAGTTGCTGGATGCTGGGTAAGAAGGAAGAGGAGAGCCAGGCCTGTCCTCATTCGTAGTTGGGTAGTTGGAGCGGAGAAGAGTATCCCAGAGCCCCCATCCTGTCCCCTCCCGGCCCCAGGCAACTACATCTCCCAGCATCGCCTGCTCCGGCCGCGGGAAGGGGAAAAAAAAAAGTTTGGGCCAAGCATTCCCGGAATGCGCTTCCTGCCGGCGTGGGGCGGGGGGCAGGCAGGGAGGCCGGGGCGGGGCGGGGAGGGCAGCGGGCTGCGCGGCCGGAGCCCGGGGCGCGCACTCGGCCCGGCCCGGGCCCCAGCATGGCCGAGCCCCTGCTCCGAAAAACCTTCTCCCGCCTGCGGGGCCGGGAAAAACTTCCCCGGAAAAAGTCGGACGCGAAGGAGCGCGGTGAGTGCGAGGCGCGGCGGAGGGAAAGGGCGCGGAGCCCCACCCGTCTTAGGGTCCCAGGAACCCGGGCAGGGACGACTGGAAGGACCGGGAAGCCCCGGAGAGCCCCCTGAGGGTCAAGAGGCTCCGGACGCAGGCGGGCAAGGGTCCTGGATGGAAGGGGCCGCGGGGGAGGGGGCGAGGACCGTTATGTGTAGCTGGCCTGAGATGCCAGCGCCGCGGGCTCCTTGGGAGGCCCGGGAGGGGGACCTCACCCCTGACAGGAAATGGGGCCTCGACGGAGCGCCTGGAGGGTAGAGGGGAGGAGGGGCTGGGAGGCCGGGACGCCGGGACGCTGGGGCCTCATCAGGCAGGACGAAGGGGCACCAGGAGCCCCGGAGGCCAGGATGGGAGATGGGGGGCGTACTCCTGCACAGACAGAGAGAAGCGGCACACTGAGGACTGCAGCTGCTCCCCCAGTGACTGCAGCTGCGCCTGCCCTGGGCAGTCCCAGGAAATTGTACCTTTTTATGAAAATAGAGAAACTAAGGCACACCGAAATTGGGTGATTTGACCTCTGCTACTGATGATAAAGACCCCTGAAACCCAAGGTGATGAGAATTGTGGGTCAACTGGCAGCAAGACAAGGCCTCAGAGAAACCAAAGCTACATAGGTCAGAGAGCCCAGGAAGGAACCAGTTAAAGGCCAGACCACTCCATGGACCTGACCCCTCCTCCCTTTCCAAAGATTTCCAAGGTTCCCAGGGCCAGAGAAGTGACAGGGTGCCCACACATAAACACACACAGGAAGTAGCCCATGATGTCAGACAGAGGATGGAGCAAAGGGGAGGCCACAAGGCGTTGACTTTGGGGATCTGGGCTGAGCCAAGGGACAGAGCCCACCCTAGGAGCGGGACAGAGTTTGGAAGAACTGGGTGCTGCAGAGAGAACCAGCATTCAACTGGTCTTCGTTGTTCCATTTGTCATCATGCCTGCTCCTGTCCCAGGAGCAGGACAAGCCAGCATCCTCTGAGGGCTTGGGTTTAGCCATAACTTGATGTCTAAGAAGCCCTTCCCACACTAACTCTCTAAAGTCTCCCCAGAGGTGGGCGTTGCATCTTCCCATTCCGCATGGCAGGCACTGAGGCTCAAAGAGGGGAAGTGACTTGCCCAAAGCCACCCAGTGAGAGGGGACAGGACAGGCCTCCATGCCAGGATTAATGAGAGAGCTGGAAGAGTGGAGACAGGAACAAAGGGCCTGAGGGCCCAAGGACACCTGACCTGGACCCCTGATCCTGGAAGAACATAGTTCCCTTTGGAATGCTAGGGACTGAGAGGGGATTCTTAAACTAGCAGCCAAGGAGATCACTAGCTGGTGGTGTCCCATTCCAAACAAACCAGCAGGCACCAGGAACTGGAAGGGCATTCCCACCTGTCAAATCAATTGCATGGAGTAAGGGCCAATACTAAGTGGACCCCAACCACAGCCCTGCTAGGGGAAGAGCCCTAGGCTGGGGCTGCTCTGGTAAGGAGCTGAGTCTCACTCTCTTTGCTTTCCACCAGGACGACCAGCCCAGCGCCCAGAGCCCAACCCTCCTGAACCAGAGCCCCAGGCCCTCGAAGGGTCCCAGGCTGGAGCAGAGGGTCCCCCGAGCCCTGAGACATCTCGGAGCCCTACAGGTAGGGGAGCCTACTTGCAGAGCTTGGAGCCCAGCAGCCGCAGATGGGTGCTGAGTGGGGCCAAGCCACCTGAGGAAGCAGTCTTGGGGCCAGGAACATCTAGCAGTGGAGAGCCTGCCGGCGAGATCTGGTACAACCCCATCCCTGAGGAAGACCCCAGATCCCCAGTATCTGAGTCCTTGGGACCACAGCCAGGCTCAGCTGAGCCAGAGGGCCCTACCCACCAAGGTAAGCACAAGCCTCACACTTGCCTCCCCATTCCCAGTGACCTCAAGCCTCACATGTCCCCAGTCCCTCCCTAGGTGCACACATGCCTCATACCCTGTCCCCAGCCCAGGTTCTGGACCCTGAGGTCTGCTCTTCTCATAGGTGCAGCCCCCGCCAGTCCCCCAACCAAAACCTCCCGCACCAAGTCCCCAGGCCCTGCCCGGCGCCTCTCCATGAAGATGAAGAAGCTGCCAGAGCTGCGTCGCCGCCTGAGCCTTCGAGGCCCCCGGGCTGGCAGGGAGCGGGAGAGGGCTGCTCCTGCTGGCTCTGTCATCAGCCGATACCACCTGGACAGCAGTGTGGGGGCCCCAAGGCGGGCAGCAGTGATCGGGGGCACTCGGAGCCCGAAGGCTGGGTACCTCAGTGATGGCGACTCACCAGAGCGCCCAGCAGGGCCCCCATCACCTACCACCTTCCAGCCCTATGAGGTGGACTCAGCAGCCCGAGCGCCCCCTGCTGCACTCTGGGGCCGCCTCAGCCTGCACCTGTACGGGCTTGGGGGGCTGCGGCCAACATCAGCGGCCACCCCAAGAGACCTCTGCTGCCTGCTGCAAGTGGATGGAGTGGCCCGGGCCCGGACAGGGCCACTGAGAAGTGGACCAGACTTCCTTCGGCTGGACCACACCTTTCACCTGGAGCTGGAGGCAGCCCAGCTACTGCGGGCCCTAGTGCTTGCCTGGGACCCTGGAGTGAGGCGGCACAGGCCCTGTGCTCAGGGCACTGTGCTGCTGCCCACAGTCTTCCGAGGTAGGACATGGAATGGAATTTTAGGAGAGGGATATGGCACAGGACCCAGCTTAGGGGGCTAAGTGAAGGGCGAAGGGTGTGGCCTGGCCTAGCGGCGGAGCCAGGACACAGGAACCTCTAGGGCAGATCCAGCCCAGTCCTCTCTGTGTCCTCAGGGTGCCAGGCCCAGCAGCTGGCCATACGCTTGGAACCCCAGGGGCTGCTGTATGCCAAACTGACCTTGTCGGAGCAGCAGGAAGCACCTGCCACAGCTGAGCCCCGTGTCTTTGGGCTGCCCCTGCCGCTGCTGGTGGAGCGGGAGCAGCCCCCGGGTCAAGTGCCTCTCATCATTCAGAAGTGTGTTGGGCAGATTGAGCGCCGAGGGCTGCGGGTAAGTCCCAGCCCCCCCCCCCCCCCCCCCCCCCGTCTGCTGACCCCCAAGACCCCAGGGTATGAACACCTGTCCTCCAGCCTGGGCTACTCCTAGTTCCAACCCCAGCTTAGATAAGGGCAAGAGACACACCTCCCCACACGCCAGGTCAGAACCCATGGGTAACCCACCCATTTGATAGCAGGATCCTGGCCCTCACAAGCTCAGAGTCTCATAGACAAGACTAGCAGCTCACAAATGTAAGACTGCAACTGGAAGGCAAGTTAAAAGGAGGAGGTACCCAGGAGCTAGGAGAGCTTAAAACAGGACCTGGCTTGGCTGACATAGAAGCTTCCTGGAGGATATGAGAAGCTGCTTGAAAAGTCAGAGGAGGTGGGAGCCAAGATGACAGATCCAAACAAAGGGTTGTGAGGACAGGTTGTCTGAGCACCCAGGGAAGAACTCCCTGACAAGTGTTGGAGGAGTAGGAAGCAGCCAGTAGTAGTCAGTTCCCACCCTCCAAGCCCAATGTCCACTAACACCCTGGCCCAGACCTCCATCCGCCAACCACTGGGGTCTGATCAGTCTGTGGCCCCAGCAGGACATCCTCTCTCTGTCCCCACACCCAGGTAGTAGGGCTGTACCGTCTGTGTGGCTCAGCAGCAGTGAAGAAAGAGCTTCGGGATGCCTTTGAGCGAGACAGTGCAGCTGTCTGCCTCTCCGAGGACCTGTACCCAGATATCAATGTCATCACGGGTCAGCCTAGCCCCTATTCCCCTGCCTACTCACTTCCTTTCAACCCTCACCTCAAAGCTGGTCTGGTGGCCCTGCTGGGCCTCAACCCTCAAGTCTAACCTGTTTTCACTCTCCTGCATCTGCTCTCCTCTTCTACCCACTTCCAGCCTCGGGGACCCCTCTGGCCTCAGAAGCCAGGGGTGCTCTGACCAGAGGGGGCCCTGTGTCTGCAGGCATCCTCAAGGATTATCTTCGAGAGTTGCCTACCCCACTCATCACCCAGCCCCTCTATCAGGTGGTTTTGGAGGCCATGGCTCAAGGGCCCCCAAGCAGAGTTCACCCAAGTCCTGAAGGCACCCGCAGCCTCCTCAACTGCCTGCCAGATGTGGAAAGGGTGAGTTGGCCCTGGTGGTATCAATGGGAGCTGCAGGACATGGAGTGAGCAATACCAATTCGGAAACTGAAGCCCAAAACAATTAAGTGAATTGCCCAAGGTCAGACTCAGGATATTTCAAACACAGAGTGAAAATACAGATCCGTCTACCTGCTAGGAAGAGAAATTCCTGAGATCTTGAACAAGTTCTTTCCCTCCCTGGGCCTCAATTCCTTCATCTGTATAGTGGGATTCAGGACAACCCAGCCTAACAGAGGAGTGGGCCCAACCTCTGTCATTCCAAAGCTAAATTGTCCTTAGCCTCAATTCCCCCCTCCAGCAAAAATGGTATCCTCATACTAATATCTAGTGATTAATAGTCTTACCTCAGCCTCCTTCCAGTTATGAAACCTTGAACCTGTTTCCCACTCTGAGCCATCTTAGTATCTCACAGGGGCAGCAGGGGTTCAACTTTGCCTGCCTCCTGCCCACCATCGCAACCCTCTCCCCAGGCCACGCTAACACTTCTCCTGGACCACCTGCGCCTTGTCTCCTCCTTCCACGCCCACAACCGCATGACTCCGCAGAACCTGGCTGTGTGCTTTGGGCCAGTGTTGCTGCCGGCGCGCCAGGCGCCCGCCCGGTCCCGCATACGCAGCACGGGCCCAGGCCTCGCCAGCGCAGTGGACTTCAAACGGCACATCGAGGTGCTCCACTACCTGCTGCAGTCTTGGCCAGGTGAGTACACTCACGGCCTGCGCCGCCAATACAGAAAGGCAGTCGTGGCGATGCGTACCCCTGTGGCTAAATTCTGGGATTTAAAGCAGGCCACGCCCCCTCGCAGGTAAACCGCTACCCGGTTGCCTCAGCAACCGGTTCAGATCCAGCCAATCCCTCTTTGATGCGGCCAGAGGCCCCGCCTCCTGGCGGACCATTCAGGCCCGGTTGCCTAAGCAACCAGTTCTAGCCCGCCAATGAAATGCTAATGCGGTCCAAGGCCTTGCCTTTCCAGAGGCCAATCAGGTCCTCGGTGCCGCTCAATGTGCGTGTAAGTCACCACAAGCTCGCCCTCCTCTCCCGTAGATCCCCGCCGGCCCCCAGAGGCTCCGGAGGTCGCACCATACTTGCGGCCCAAACGACAGCCACCTCTGCACTTGCCGCTAGGGGGCCCCGAAGTGGTGACTCGGCCCCGCGGCCGCGGAGGCCCAGAAAGCCCTCCCAGCAACCGCTACGCTGGCGACTGGAGCGTTTGCGGGCGGGACTTCCTACCCTGTGGGCGGGATTTCCTGTCTGGGCCCGACTACGACCACGTGACTGGCAGCGACAGCGAGGACGACGACGAAGCTGGCGGACCAAGGGGCGCTGCAGACTTTGAAGACGAGTTTGACGCGCCTTTCAACCCGCACCTGAATCTCAAAGACTTTGACGCCCTCATCCTGGACCTGGAGAGAGAACTCTCCAAGCAGATCAACGTGTGCCTCTGAGCCCGCAGAGCGGGCGGGCCCCTGGTTACTAAGGAAGGTTCCTCGTAGCTAAGGCAGTGCCCTAATGACTTGAGAGGCCCAGACCTGTTACTCAGGCCGAACTCCTGGTTTCTAGGGAGTTGTCAAGGTACCAACCTCTCATGCCGAGAATCACTCCCAGTTTCCAGCGGCCAGTATTTGGGCACTAGTTACTGCAAAGGCCAGGCAGCAGGGATATTAGGGACAAGCTGTCAGAGCCATATTTTCTGAGCACCAGGGCTTATCTTGCTGCCAAAAGGCAGATTCCTGCTTGCTAGGCTGGCCTCTCTTGCCTCCCCTTTGCCAGGGAAATACCAATTACTGTGAGCATCACCTGGGGTGGTGAGAAACCCCCTAGTCAGTCCTCTTGCTGCTGCCAACCAAATCAGTATTAGCTTTGAGCACTGCACTCCGTTTCTCCCTCCCTCAGAGGGTCCAAGGACTTATCATGAGGTGCTGTTGAGGGGGATAGCCCCTATCCTGGCTCCAGCTGGATAGGGGTAGCCTGGGGTTTATAAAGAGCGAGCTGGTTTCCCCACCCTCTTTTCCAGGGAAGACCCCATGATTGGCCTCCAACCAGCAAATGGAGATAACAGAGTCTGTCTCTTACCCTCCCAAGCTCCCATTCCCCACTCCTGAAAAAATTGAGCACTTAACCCCTCCCTTTTGGAGGGACCCCACCTGAAATGTCAGGTTGGGGGCACTTTGGTACGGAACATATTTATTGCCTCCGTGCATGTGTGTGTCTGTGTGTGAGGACTAGTGTGCATGGGCCCGACTAGAGCGGGTATGTGGGACTTTCAGGGACCACAGAGGGGAGAAGAGTTTGCAGTGCCCAGGCACCCTGAAATCCCCAGTAAGCCAGTGGGAGAGTAAGGTACCCTTCCTGTCTCCCTCTTCTTTCCCTCACCTCCATCTTTGTGGACAATAAATCAATATGCACAGGTTCTACAGCTGAGTCCTTGGGCCCACCTGGGCCAGAAGTGATTTATTCAGTCCATACGTAAGAGAGGAGGGTAGAGAGGCACAGCTGGACCCACAGAGACAAAGGCCCAAGGTTCTCCATGGCTGTCTGGTACCTCTTGAGCTTTGATCCCTCCACACCTTTCTCGGGATAACTGTAGTTATTGACCTCATGGAATAGGCTCAGAGCAGGCAAGGATGAGACTCTAAACCATCCAGGAAGTCCAGCCAAGTGTACTGACCCACAAGGCCCTATACAGAAATGGAGCCATCACGGAAGTCCGTCCTCCCAATGAGAATGTTGATCACGACTGGGTGGCCATCCCGGCACTGCTGCTGGCCATCACGCAGCACCTTGACCACATGATCTTCATTCTCCCGTGAGAGCAGCAAGCCCTGGGCCCCCAGACCCATGGCTGCTTTGTGATAATCTAAAAGAGAGCAAGTCAGATACTGGCAGAGGCCCAGCCCAGAATGTAGCCAGTCCAGGAGAGGAACACTAGCCCTGCTGGGCCTGAGATAGGATCCCACCTACCCACACACCCCCTGCCCAGACCCCTCACCAGTGTAGGCCAGGCCACAGGCCACATTGCTGCCCAATCTAGGCACCTGCTCCCGAGAAATCTGGGTCCAGCCGGCATCATTGCCTACCAAGGCCATTACTGGAATCTGCAGGAAAAAAAATAGGGCCAGGCACAACCTTCAACCCAAAGGCCAGTCTAGCCAGAAAACAGGGCCTCTGCCAGACAGGCTACCCCTTCTCAGCCCACCCCTGACAGCCTCTCCCAGAAGGGGCTCTAAGCTTCCCTCAGGGAAACCCAGTTACCTTGTGTCTGACGAATGTGTCAAACTCAATGAGACTGTAACCAAAGGCTCCATCCCCAAACAGACACCAGACCTGGTAGGGGGAACAAGGATGGTTAGGGCGGCTCATGACCCAGAAAAAAGAAGTCTCCCATTTCCCGCACTTCACCTCAGCATCTGGCTGGCACAGCTTGGCCCCAAGTGCAAACCCTGCGCCAACTCCCAAAGTCCCAAAGGCCCCTAGAAGGACAAAAAATACAGATAGTTGTGAAGGGTCTGGATTATGAAAGCTTCCCTAGGTGTGGGCTTCTCCTTACCAGGATCAAGCCAGCGCAGGGGGCCTCGGGGCTGTACCAGGTAGGCAGCAGTTGCTACGAAGTCCCCACCATCAACCACAAGAAAGGAGTTGTCAGGCAGAGTCTCCTCCACCAGCTGCAACACCCGCAATGGGTTCAGGTGCTGGGCTACAGGCATCGCTGCCTTCTCCCTACAACAGGGATGCAAAAAGTCAGTAGACCCCATGGCAGAGCCTGCTGGGAACACACCCTCCCATGTCCACCCCATCCAGCCCCCACCGAAAGGTCTGCTCCTTCTGCCGATCCGCTTCCCGCAGCTCTTCTGCCCACTCTGGAGCCCACATCTGGCCCTGAAGGCCTTCTACCAGCTTCAACATGAAGGAGGCCACATCTCCTAGGGAACAGAGAGAGCACAGCTTCAAAGCAGTGCCTTCCTCCTGCCCTTAGCACCAGAGGCCTGAAGATGGCAGGAAGCCAAGAGCAGCATCCAAGCAGAAGGCATGGAAGCAGGCCAGGGGTGCTCCTAGGGCAAAACAAGCTAAACACACCTGAGTCACCAGAACCAGATAAGGGCAGCCCTGGAAAGACACAGCACAAACCAGGGAAATGAGGTTTAGGGAATCCAAAGTAAATTACAAACCCAATCTAACCTCGTCACCTCCCTGTCCCTTACACTCCATATCATGAAGTCCTGTCAATTCTACCTTCAAAACAGCAATAAAAATAGCTCTGCCCCACTTAAGGAGGTCTCTCAAACCAAGGCACACAGGAGCCTGCAGTGAGCATCCAGGTGGTGAATGAGTAAACACCCCACTTGAGAAGTGAACCGAGGCCTGGAGATGTTGAGTTCCTCACTCAGTCTTTCCCCACTTTGGGCCATATCCTTTCTGTCCTAGCCCTAAACAGCCCTTCTCCTCCTCTGCCAGTTCCCCTTCCAGGGGAATGCCCACCAGCTGCTAGGGTGGACATTCCCAAACACAAATACACTGGACCTGCTGCCCACCTAAGAATGCTCCCACACCATGGGGGAGAATCGCTGTCCTCAGAATGACGAGCAAAGTAGAGCACAGAAAGGGATGGGATGCAGAGTCTCAGGGGCCAACAAATAAGCTGACACAGAGAGGGCAACAGGCAGTTCAAATGTACCCAAGCAAGTGATCATGTGCACATTTCCAGCCCCCTACCCACCTCTCCATTTGTTCCTATGGAAACACCCACCAGCCTGACAACCAAATGTGTCTCAGGTTGCCTGGGTGTCCCATAGGGCAGGGTCTGGGCCTTGATCTCCCAGTACCCAGCTCAAGTCAGCTGCAGCAGAGGCCATGAGGAGAGCGACCATGTAAGTGGTGAGGATACTGGGGGCTCACCCTGCACAGCCTCCTGGGGCTTCCAGAAGATGTCTGAGTTGAGCAACATATCATCTCGGTTCCGATTGATGATAATTATCTTGCTCTTATGGCTGAGGATACGGCCATAGGAGAGGCGAAAGTCACACACAGCTCCTGGGATGAGGGATAGGGCATCAATATCAGAGGGTCAGTGCCCTAGGTGATGCCCACTACCTTACTTTTAATCCACTGTGGACACTGTTATATAGTTCCCATTCTTCACCTCTCCCTGTTCCTATACCATTGCAATGACTTTGCAGCTCTTGAATCTGGACTGGCGTCATGAGCAGCTCTGGCCAACAGAATGTGGCAGAAGCAATAGCATGCCGTTCCTAAGACCAGGGTAAAGACGCCTCAAGGCAAAGATGGGAGCTCAGTAGTACAGAGCTTGCCTGCCATGCACAAGGCCATGGGTTCAATCTCCAGCATAACAAAGAAAAAAAAAGAGGCCAGGTGTGGTGGCACACACCTGTAATCCCAGAAACTCAGGAGACTAAAACAGGATAATCACAAGTTCAAAGCCAACCTCAGTAACTCAGAGAGGCCCTAGTGACTTCACAAGACCCTGCCTCAAAAAACAAAAAAAAAAAACCAGCATGTCTCTCAGCCTCCAAATAGTGACCCAACCCAGGCTAGCCTGCTGGCTGCTGGAGGATGCAGAACATGGAGGTAAACATGGAGACTTGGTTATCCAGCCGAGACACCCTTGAACAGCCACAGAGCCAGGCAACTCCCAAATAAATGAGCAAGGCCCACCTCCACTAGCACAGCTGCCTGCCCAGACTTAGACTCATGAACCAGTCTGACCAAACCCAGAATTACCACCAAACCTCTAGGTAGGTCTTAAGAAATCACTGTAAATCACTGAGTTTGGGGAAGGTTATTACAGTCCTGGAACCACATAACAATGTTCTGGTCAGTGGCAGATCACATACACATGTGACTATGGTCCCATGACATGACATCACCCAGTGATGTCACAGCCACATTATTTTTCATAAGTTCACTTGATGATGTTCACACAATGCATCTCTCAGGATGTAACCCCATTGTTAAGAAATGCCTTGACTGTATACAGTAAGACTGTATACAGAGAATGCCTATTATGCACTTGGCACAGGATTCAAAGGGCTTTTTGTGTAAATGTAAGACACGGCAGGGACACTAGGGTTCACCTCAGTGGAAGCCCAGGCACAGCACACAACTGCATCCTGGGAGGGGTTCAGCAGAATTTCAGACTCAAGACTGTTCAAAAGGGAAGGTGTGAAGGCAGAGGAAAGAGGGCAGGTGGTGGGGGGCAGGTATCAGTGATGAGAAGGGGCAGAGGTTCTTGGAGGGAGGGAGGGTGCTGAGGCCCACCTGCCAGGAGGACAACATCTGCTTTCTTCAGGGCTGCACCGCGGTTCTGCCGGATGTGGAGGGGGTGGTTGCGGCCCAGCAGCCCCCGTGCCATCCCCCCCAGGAAGCAGGGGACGCCTAGGGTCTCCACAGCAGCCCTGGGGGTTCAGGCAAAGCAGAGATCAACGTGCCCAGGGCCTCCTCCCTCCCCACAGGGCACCAGAGGACCAGGGACTGGGAACAAGGGCTAGGCTAGAGCTCCTCACCGAAGCTTGTCAGCAGGTACTGGGGGCAGCAGGGCCTGACTCCCCAGCAACAACAGGGGCTTCTTGGCCCGGCTCAGGATCTCCACACAGCGCTGAACCTGGGGCAAGAAGTGGGGCTCAAAGGGTTGTCCCTAGTCACCATCCCCCCGCAAGACTAGGGTCCCAATCCTGGCTCTGGGAGAGGGTCTGTAGAGCTCTGCCAGATGGGGAACCTGGGCCAGGTAAGGGATTCACCTGTTGAGGGGATGCCTGGGGGATGTCCAGGGGCAGGGGCCCTTCAGGCTGAGGCTCCCACGCCCCCACAAACAGGTTGGCCAGGCAATTCTTTAAGTACCTGCGAGGAGGAAATGAAGCAGCCAGTTACCAGAGTGCACCAGAGGGATTCCAGCCAAGGAAAGTGAGGGACCAGGAAAGCGACTGGGAGCAAAGTGGAAAGAACAGAGGTGCATAAGCAATGGCCTAGGGACACCAAGCTTCAAGCTGCCTGTCTGCTCTCAGAAGCCTCTGTGGCCTCCCCAACTTGACAAGGCCCCCACAGAAACAAGTAATGCAAACGCAAGGTGTCAGGATGGGGGTGGTGCCTGTGGGTCAGGTAGATGTCGGCTTGGGCCCCCAGGTTATGCCACTTCCTAGCTGTGTGACTTTGAGCAAGTGACTTCACCTTTCTCAGCTTCCTCCTCCATTTATTTAAAAAAAAAAAAAAAAAAAAAACCCTTCCCTTCTAAGCTTCAACCAAGGGTATAAGTACTTTGTGAAGCATTCAACCAAGCCCCAGTTATTAACATTGTTCCCCTGGTTTTTTTTTGTTTGTTTTTGTTTTTTTTAATAAATGGAAGTATCCCCTGTTTGTTAACAGCGTTTTCCCAAGCCTTGAGTTTTCTTAAGGCCCTGGAGACAAAGAGAAATCTTGCCCAGGCCTTGCCCTCAGGGAACTCTCAATCCAACTAAAGACAGACACGTGGGTGTTGGCAGGAAGCCACAGGAGCTCAAAGCCAGAAGCATGTTTGCTGTTAAGGAGTCAAGGTTGCAGAGAGAGAGATGAGGCCAAAGACAGACCCATGAGAACCCACAGTTTAAAGGAAAGGCAAGGGAAGAGCTGGCCTTGAAAGGGGCACCACGACAGGGGTGTGGAGGGAGAGAGAGAAGTAGGGAACAGGTGATCAGGAGTCCAGAGGGCCAAGAGCATCAACAACAAGGACATAAAACAAATTCCCTGCTGCTTAAACCAGCCCCCAGATTACTTCTAAGAGACCTATCTTGTCCATCAATGTCACCCCATGCCATAGCTGGGGCTCACTAAATATTGAAGGAGGTGCAAAGACAAGCAAAGGGAAAGGCAGAGGGGAAGGGGAAAAGGAGGAACAGGAGGAGGAGGAAGAGAAGGAGGGCTACTTTGAGCTCAGCCTCTTTCCCTCTCCACCCTGCTCACCTGCTGCCACCTTGCTTTCCCCACCCACCAATTTCATTCCTGCCTCAGGACCTTTGCACATGCAGTTCTTCTACTTTGAATGCTCTCCCCACAGCTAGTTTCTCTCAGTCCATGTTCAAATCAATGAATGAGTCAAAGGAGGATGGATGTGTGCAGAGAGGAGGCTGCAGGTGAGCGGGGGAGGGGGGACAGTGTAGTGGCAATGGCTCTATTCACCAGGAGATCACTCGACCCATGAGGCCTTTGGGCAACTTGGCTGGCACCATCTCCTTCTGGACCATGTAGTAGGGGTACAGCACATCGACAGGAAGCTCCACAAACACTGGACCTATGGGGTCAGGGAGGAGGCTGAGCCTGCAGCACCTCCCCCAGCCTCTGGGTCTGACCACTGCCCAGCACTCCACCCCACCTACCTGGGGTGCCCGACTGGGCAGCTGCCATTGCAGCCCTCAGGGTGGGAATAATGTCGCGCACCCTCCGTACAGATGCACAGAACTTGCAGAGTGGCCGGAATAGGGACATCTGATCAATGGCCTGGAGAGCACCCCGTTTCTGGCAGAGACAGGGTGTGACCATTACCATATGAGCCCCTGGGAACCTCCCTAAAGCCCCTACACTCCACAAGGATAGGCACCTGCAGCAAGGTACTGGCGGCCCCTCCAAGGAGCAGGACTGGGGACTGTGCCACCTGAGCATTCTTCACAGCAGTCACTGTATTGGTGAGGCCAGGACCTGCCGTCACTGCCGCCACACCCACCGTCCCTGAAAGAAAGACCCTGTCACAGCCATGCCCACCCTCCAGCCATCCTCCTACCTCCCAAAAGCCACTCTTACTCAGAGATGCCCTATGCCACTGTCCCACCAGCCCCCAGTCCTCTCGGCACTGCCCTCACCTGTCAGGCGAGCCACAGCATCAGCGGCAAAGACAGCAGTGACTTCATGGCGCGTGTCTACCACGCGGATGCCCAGCTTCTCACAGGCCACCAGAAGCGGGGAAATGTGGCCACCAACCAGTGTGAAAATGAACCGTACACCATGGGCCCTCAGCACAGCTGCCACATTTTCCCCTCCATGCCGGACACTCGTCTCGTCCACCTGAGCCACAAGAGCAAGACTGTCAAGGGCTACAGCATGGGCAGCTGGGAGAAGGGCCAGGAGCAAGGTCAGAGGTCAGGGTAACTTGAGTGTTGATTAAACACATACCATACTATACATTAGGCTCAGGGCAGGGCACCTCATCTTATCATATTCTCTTCTTATCATCTCTCTCATTCAGGTGAGGACACCAAGACTTGCCCAAACAAGATTCAAAGTTCAATAGAAAGAACCCACTTTCTTAAGCACCCATGTTACACTGCCTTTCTTGGGACAAGAGAGGGAAGGTGGATATACAGAACCCACAGGAGTATGGCCAGGGCAGGGAGCCACTAGCAGGGACTCCTGCCTGTTCACTGGTATCCCTGCAGGGCCAGGCACTTGGACTGCTACTTCAGCCTACCTGATCCTTCCCACTCACTGCTGAGCAGGCCCAGGGCCAGCTGGCAAGCTGCCAGTCACCACATGCCTGGAACAGAAGGACGCCTGCTGGCACAGACTGAGCCAAGCATCCTAGCCCCAGCATCCTCATCACCTTAAATCTCTACAAACTTCAACATCAGTGACGTGGCTCCTCACTAGAAGAGGAAAGGGTCTAGGAAGGAGTAAATTCTTGACAGCAAGTGGTCTAGAGTGAGACTTGGGGGGTCAGCTCTACCCAAACCTATAGCCTAGGGCAAACTACTAAACAACCTCTCTGGACTACCATTTCCTCTTGTGGAAATGAGAAAAGAAACAGCAGCACCTGCTTTCAGGAGGTGGGCAGGGATGGGTGAGAAAATTCCTCTAAAACGTTAAGCTCAGCAGATTTCAATTATCACAGCCACACCCTCTCATGTCTGCCTTCAGCCCACTTATGCTACTGGGCTAAGAAGGCACGATCCTAGGTGGTGTCCCTCTGCTCTGTGATAAGGGCTCAGGCCCCTGGGTAAAGAGGCAGGCGGAGTGTGTGTGTCCAGGCACCGATAGTTTCCCTTATCTCTTAGTAGTGGCAAAGTCCAGGACCCACATACAACTTGGAAATGGGGACTAAGCCTTAGAAAGACTCTCCCCACCAATCTGGACTAGTTGAGACTCGCTTTCCCCACCTGTAAACTGAGTGAGTTGGAAGCGCACCATAAGGGCCCTCCTTCCTTGGGTGTCCCCAGCCCGCCTCCCGCCTGTGCCCTGGCACCTTGTGCATCAGCTGATAGAAGAGCCCCAGTCTGTGAGCGGCGCCCAGCAGGGCAGCCAACAGTGTTCCGCAAGTCACGAGCAGGAACGAGGGGAAGAAGCCCTCGGCAGGGGCGGTGACCGCGGGGTTCTCCATGAGGTGGAACCTAAGGGAGAAAGCGCAGTGCCAAGACCTGGGCGCCACGGACAATCTCAACCGGAAGAAGGCACGTCCCCTCTTCCAGGTAGGATCCTGGGCCACGCCCCTTATCCAGAGTTTCTAAGAGGCCACGCCCCCAATCCTATCAGACCACGCCCCAAACGCGTCAGAGGCTAGCCGCGCCTCCCGGGCCGGGCCAAGCCTCTCATGACTCCAACCCCACTCCCTTACGTCACCACCACCCAAGCTAAACCAATGCGACAACGGCACTAATAACAGTTATTCTTCCCACTTACCTATTTGTCAATGTATCAGCGGGAAGCCCCGCCCCTCTTTTACACAGGACCCCCAATCTCAAGTCCAGTGGTGAGCCCACCCCACGTCTACATCACCAAGACGCAGGAGACCACGCCCCCAAGTTAGCGAGTGCGACCCTTTTGGCCCAAGCCAGGCCTCTTCCCGTTGGACGGCACGAATTCTAAGGCCGACTCTCGACCTCAAGTCGCGAATCAAGGTCAAAAGGCACAGTATGCTTCTATGCCAGCTCGACCCTTAGGGTCCTTCAACTTTCACCTACAGGAAGTGGCCCTGACTCCAGCGGAATTCGGCACCCACGTGTCATGTGACCCGAGCGCACTGCTCTGCTCCTTTTGCCCACTTGGCTCAGCGGCGCCCCGTAGTCCACCGAGAAGCGCATGCGCAGAACTGGAGCCACGCTGTGGAGGGGAAGGAACCCGCCCGTAAAAGCCTTGTCTTTACTGGCCAATTTGCGCACAGGCCCCACCTCCCCTGCTTCTCATTGGTTCGCGCTGCAGACCGCAAACCCTCTTCTTTTTTAATCTACAGGCCACGTCCCTCGTCCTCTTCCACCAGACGAGACTCGCGCAGGCCCATATTCCAAGGTCTTTCATTGGCCCAACATTGCGGTCCCGCAGGTTCTGGACCCTCCAAGAGCAGCTTGCTTTCCTCACGAGCCGAGGCGACCCGTTTCACGTTAGCCAGGAGTGGACCGTCATTGCCCGCTCTCCGGAGAGCCGGGTCATCAAGGACCTCCTCCCAAGCAAGCCCCTCCCCCTTCACTCCTCCCACCCCGCACGAAGCCCCGCCCCCTCGCCGTAGGCCCACCTGCGCTGGGGCATCTGTCCTTTTCTAGACCCTGGAAGTGGGGTTCGCTCCCCAGGGAGTGGAGTACCGTGGTCCGGATGCCGTTCCACCACGTCCCAGACTGTTCAGCCTCTGGAAAACTAACTACCGGTCGGTAAAGGAGGAGTCGTTCTTGTGGTCAGCGCCCTGCTTCTATCCAAGATGTATCATGCATCATGTTTTTACACTTGTATCATGTTTTTACACTTGTCTCCCTTTCTCTGTCGCCTTCTGGGATTTGCCTCTGAGGATTCTCAGTCGTGGTTAATTTTACCTTATACTGAATCATTCCTCCGTCTTAATATCACTCATTATTTTAAAAAGTATTTCCAGGGGCTAGGAATGCAGCTCAGTGGTAGAGCACTTGCTTGGACGAGGCCCTTGTTTCCATCCCCAGCACTATCAGAAAGAAAGAAAGAAACCCGCTCCTACTTTTAGCAAAATTCCTCTATGACTTGCATTTACCTAATGGCTCCGTGAACACGCTCCAGTTTCCTCCGGAACCTAATCTAAACAGGCTCTTCCTTACTGCTTCATGAGAGCTGTTCTGGATTATTCCAGCAGTCTCCAAATTGGTCCCTCTACCTCCTCCTGTCTCACTCAACCCAATTTTCCCAGGCAGTGTAAAGAAGTCACCTCTGCTTGGCCTTGCTTAGTGAGGGGACCTATAATTAACAGGATAAACCACAAACTTCCTTAGAAGGGCCTTCTAGGCTCAAACTCCCAGAGACAATAATGAAAGCATACTCATTACTTTTGGGCAAGCACTTGTTATGTGCAAGGGGTTGTTCCAAGCACTTTTCATATAATAATTCATTTTCACAGTCCTGTAAGGTAGGCTGACTACCTGTTTTATAGTTGAAAAAGCTAGAGCACACAGATATTGAGTTACTTGCTGAGGGTCACACAGCTCGTATATGACAGAGACAGAATGAGAACTCAGGAAGAGCACCCCCAAGATGAATACTGTGTTTTAATCACTGCCTGGCTTCTCTCATGTCTATCACAGGGTGGAGTGTTTGGGACCCACCCAGATCCCCCTTGCAGTTACATCCCAGCTGCAGAATCTCCATCTCTTTGAGGATTTCAAAGCCCATTTTATTCAGCAGTGCTGTCCAGCAGGCCAGAAAGGCTGAGGAATTAATACCTCCTGCTTCTGGGCAGCCCTCAATCCAATGGTCAGTGGACATAGGTGACTACCCAGTTCTCTCACCCTGGGGTAGGACAACTCACAGGTGTGTTTCTACACGCACTCCCTGGGCCATGAAGGCCCACTGCCCCCAGTGGTAACTTGCTTGATACCATACCCTCTTCTGGCCACCTTCCCCCTCTCAGCTCTTCCCACTCACTAGGGTTTCCTTGGATCCTCTGTAGAACGTCTCAAACTACCTACTCATTCCTCTTCCAAGAAACTCAATCTAAGACCCAGAGTTCAGTACAAAAGCATATTGATAAAGTGTTACCCAATGAGTGAGTAAATTGCTCACCCAAATGAAAAGCAACAAGTGTCATCTAGAATGACAAAACAAAGTGTGGGTGAAAAAATCCCGACACTTCTAGCTTCCTCTTAGAAGCATTGCCTGTTCACCAGGCTTTTAGAACAATGATTGGCCTTTCTCCAGCAAAATTCTTTGAGGTTGATTAACTTTGCCCATCTTGTCAAATTCATGATTACCTGAAACCGCTCATTTCATTTCAGAACTCACTTCTCCCTGAGCCAGGTTACAAGTAAACCAGGTTGACCTTAACAGGAACCCCAGATTTTTTTTTTCTTCTTATGGTGCTGAGGGTTGTACTCAGAGCCTTCTGCATGCTAAACATACACCCCACCACTAAACTACAACCCCAGCCCCATTTACATATATTTCTTTTTTGAGATGGAGTCTTGCTCTATTGCCCAGGCTGCCCTCAAACTCCCAGGCTCAAGTGATATTTCTGCCTGAGCCTCCCAAGTAGCTGGGACTACAGGCATGTGCCCCCACACCCAGTTTCCTGAACTTACCCTATTAGAGTTTCACATTCACAGTCTCCACCACATTGATGCATTGCTCTCCTTTATAAAACCTTTTTCATAAACTTTTTTTATGTTGGAATAATTTTAGGTTTACAGAAAAATTGTAAAAAAATAACAAGAGAGTTGCTACATGTCCTTCATTCCAGTTTACCCTATTGTTAATATATTATAGAAATGGGTGCATTTGTCAGAATTAGGAAGCTAACGTTGACATATTGCTATTAGCTAAATTTGAGAGTTTATTCCAATGTCACAGGTTTTTCTGCAAATGTCTTTTTTCTGTTCCACTATCCCATCACGACCTCACATGGCATTTAGTCACCTCTACTTTGATTATCTTTCACTGAGGCACCATGAGCCAGCCATTATTTCAAACACTTTGAAAGTATTTACTAAAGCCAAGTCCAGTGGCTCACGCCCGTAATCCCTACCACTCAGGAGGCCGAGGATGGCAAGTTTGTGGCCATCGTGGACAATTTAGTGAAACCCTTTCTCAAAAACTACAAAAAGTATTTACTCACTTGATGCTCATCACAACCTTATGTATGAAGTATATACAGTCATCCTTCAGTATCCAAGAGAATTTACTTCCAGGATCCCCTCAGACACCAAAATCAGTGGATTGCCAAGTCCCTCATATAAATCAGTGTACATTTGCACAAAACCTCTCTAATCCTTGCTTCCACATCCTTGAGCCATCAGCAGCTTGCCTGGGCCTCCAACCACGCTTGTGAGGTGTGAGGTGTGAGTCATCCTTGGCCCCAATCCTGCATGAGGTAGGGCCCAACAGAGGCCTGTGGAACTGGTATTTCCACCCACTCAAGCAGAGCAGTGAAAGCCAACTACTCCTCACAACGGGAAAAATTTAAAAATCCACAGAAACCCCGAAAGCATTACTAACTGGGTTGTTAGTGATTCATAAATGAACTGATTTCCCAATTTTTTTGAAAAAAAGAAATAGAGGCAGCCTACAAAAAATTTAATGTACTTACTATCTATCATCTTAAAGTAAAATTAAAATCAAGAACTGGGATGTAACTCAGTGGTAGAGCACTTGCCTAGTATGTATGAGACCCTGGAGTCAATCCCCAGTACCAAAAAAAAAAAAAAAAAAAAAAAAAAAAAAAAAAAGCACACACACAATGAAATCAAATATCCTAGAGTGAGCTGACCCATAACAGCTTTATTTGTAATAGTCAAATTTTGGGAAAACTGGATGCTCAAATGGTTAAACATTACATCCATTCTGTGGACTACTACTCAGCAACATGGTAGGCATTTATCATATATATATTATCTATTATAAAAATCAAGGCAATTATTACCAGTGGATAAGAGCAATATCCCTGAATGTGTCCCTCTTTAGTCATGCCCAGTACCTGAAGGGAATGGGAACATTCTATTGCCAGAAAGTTTTACTATTAGACAATCATGAATACACACAATCTAGAAACTGGTCCAAAACTTTATTTTTCTTTTGAATCTCCTTTCAGTCCACCCGAGGTTGGAAATATTCAATCCCATTTCCCTCCTTCTTCTCAATCCCATTTCCCTCCTTCTTCTCATACCTCACATTTCCTTTGGTTTGTTTTTTGTTTTGTTTTGTTTTGTACCAGGATTTGAACCCAGGGGTGCTTAACCACTGAGCCACATCCCCGGCCCTGTTTTTATTTATTTTGAGACAAGATCTCACGAAGTTGCTCAGGGCCTCACTAAATTACTGACACTGGCTTTGAACTTGTGATCCTCCTACCTCAGCCTACACCCCCAGCCCTTCTGATGTTTTGTTGCCCAGGCTGGCCTTAAACTTGAAATCCTCCTGCCTCAGCCTCCCGAGTAGCTAGGATTACAGCTTTGTGCACCACCACGCCTGATAACTATGATGTCTTGAATAACAGGTCATGCACACATTGAGTCTGAGCCTTTGGGGACATGGGTGGGAGAAGCCAGACTACATGTGTGTGTTGGCTAGTTATTGCCCCATGTTAATAAAGAGAGAGAGAGTGTGAGGCAAGCTGAGATGGAAGGAAATATAATTAGGGATGCTTTCTTTCCACACAGGCTGTAATTTTTAAAAGGACGAAATCTGCTGATGTGGGGCATCACAGGGCTTCAAACACAACTACTTCTGCACTCCCAAAGTGAAGTAGTGACACAAGGTGGCTCTGGGGAAACAGTCACAGCAAGAAAGATATTAGGTCTTTCTGAACAGTTGCCCACTTCGTCTTCTCTTCTAGACTGTGAGAGTCCACCTAGCAACAAGGATACTGCCTTCTCTCTTGTGTTAGTCTGCTTTCTGTTACTATAGCATAATACCTGAGTTTTGGAACTTTATAAAGAAAATGTGTTCATTTAGCTCACTGTTCTTCAAACCATAATACTTCCAAGCCTACTGGGTTTTTTTTTTTAAGTATATTTAGATTGGATTTATTTTATTTTTTATTTTTATGTGGTACTGAGCATCAAACCCAGGGCCTCACACGTGCTCTACCACTGAGCCTGGGGAGGTTTGTCATGCTTGAGTGAGATTCGTGTGTTATTTGGGATTAATTGGTTTCATATGCTAATCCTGCTTTTAACCATTCAAGATAAATCTTGGATTTCAAACTGGATGGAGCGAATGAGTAGATCATTAGGCTACATCCCTTGGAGAAGAACGTTCTCTGTGTGAGTAGCTGAAGTGACAGAGTCTGCACAACTTGATACAGTAACACCAGTCCTTCTGGCCCGACTGGTTTAGGAGGTGCTTTCGGATCTGTTAGAGCCGAGCTATCTTTAAGACACATAAATCCTTCTCTTGCTAACAGGAACTGCCTTTTAGAGCACACTTCGATTTTAGTTTATTTCTCATTGTGGCAAAATACACACCCTAACATAAAGTCTGTCATCTTACCTAGTTTTAATCATTCAGCTCAGCAGCTTTAAGTATACTGAGTACATTCCTATTTGTGCAGCCCTCACCACCATCCAGATGCAGGACTTTTTCATCTTGCAACACTGAAACTCTCTACTCATTAAAGGCTCCCTCCCCAGCCCTTCCACCCACAGGCCTGGGCAACTGCTCCTGTGTCTGTCTCTCTGGGTTTGTCTACTCTGAGTACCTGTACAGGTGGATTCCTTCAATGTTTGTTCTTCTGTGACTGGCTTATTTCACTTAGCATAATATCCACATTGTGTCCGACTTTTCTTCCTTGTAAGGCTGAATTGTATCCCACCACATGGATCACCACGTTTGGACATTTGTTTATCCATTCTTCCACAGATGGACTCTTGGGTTGCTCCCCACTCCCCCTATTGACTGATGAATAATCTGCTACCAACATGGGTGTACAAAAGTCTCCTTGAAAACTTGCTTTCAATTCTTTTGCACATATACCCAGGAGTTGAGTTGCTAGATCAGGTAGATGTGCTAATACTTTTTTTTTTTTTTTTTTTTTGTATCAGGGATTGAACCCAGAGGTGCTTAACCACTTGAGCCACATCCCCAGCCCTTTTTATATTTTATTTATATACAGAGTCTCCCTGAGTTGTTTAGGGCTTTGCTAAATTGCTGAGGCTGGCCTTCAACTTTTGATCCTCCTGTCCAGCCTCCTGAACTGCTGGGATTACAGGCATGTGCCACCTTGCCCAGCTAGATCATATGCTAATTCTGTTTTTAACTTTTTGAGGAACCCCCATACTATTTTCCACATTGGTGGTACCATATTACCTTCCCATCAAACAGTGCACAAGGGTTTCCATCTCTCCACCTGCCTGCCAACACTTGCTATTTTCTGTGGGGTTTATTTATAGTAAACATCCTAATGCATGTGATAATTTGACTTATGATTCATCATCTTGCAAAGATTCATTGTTTCCTAGATCTTGTCAATGCTTTACTTAGAGATAAAATGGAAATACTGACCAGCTACAAACATACACATCACATTCAGTTCTCCTAAAGAGCAGGTAAGGCAGCCCAGCCACACTAAAGGATACGCCCATCCATGTTTCTCAATGTGAGATTCATGTGCTATTTAGATTGGATTTATTTTTATTTTTATTTTTATGTGGTACTGAGCATCAAATTGGTTTAATTGGTTTCTAAAACAATCCTCTTAGCCCCCTGGTATGGTTTGCATATGATTTGACTGTATCCATGCATTGGAAGCTTGGTTCTCATGTCATGGTGCTGAGAGGTGATGAGACCTTTAAGAGATGGGGCCTAAAGCAAAGTAATTAGGTCATTTGGGGAGCTTCCCTTGAAAGAGTGCTCTGGCTTCCTGTTTTGAGATCAGATGTTATCACTCACTCTCACATGCATTCCCAACATAATAGACCTTCACCAGAGGCTGAACCAAAGGGGCCACTCAATCTTGGATTGTCCACCTCCAAAATTATAAGCTAAACAAAACTTTTTACTTTAGAAAGTAAACCTACCTCAGGTATTTTGTTACAGTAATGAAAAATACACCCCCAAAATTGTATCAGCAGAAAATGAGCTCCAAAAGCATCAGTTGCAGCTGTAAGGAACAGAGGACAGTAAGAAACCTCCCATAGGGCAAAAACAGATATAAAAAGAAAGTATAGCATCTTTATTCACTCTAACTTTAAAAAATTTTCCCCTCAATCCTTGACCTCTGGATAGTGACAGAGGGAAAACACTATTGAATACACCTGTTTTCATTTGAGGAATGGGCTTTGGACTGCAAGTAAACACACACACACACACACACACACACACATACACACATACAAATGGATTTAAATGATATGCACAACTGATTTTTTTCCTATAACAAGAAACATCACTAAGGACACAGACTTTTTCTTCATCTTTTCTACCATCCTCCATATGTATCACAACATGGTTGCAGAGGCTCCAGGCATCACCATCTCACACAGACTCAACTAGATAAAAGAAAATAAAATGTATCATCTAACATTTTTAATTATTTAAATGCAAGAAAACTATAGAATCACCTTCCACTGACATCCTTTCCATTCATATTGGTGAGAAATGAATCATGTGCCCACCCCCATGTCACTCTCTAGCAAGAGAATAGAGTTACTATGATTGGCCAATAATAATAAAAATTCTCGGGCTGGGGTTGTGGCTCAGCAGTAGAGCGCTTGCCTAGCACGTGTGAGGCGCTGGGTTTGATCCTCAGCACCACACATCTCAGACCTGGTCATAGAATTTGGCGCCCCACGTTGGGGCGACCAGCGCACTGGTTTCATTAAAGAGGTTCTTGGCATAAAAGTTAGCTAGTGAGATCAAAATAAAACACACAGACTCAATTACCTTTTTCTATGACCAGGTTCTAGATGGCTCTCACCTCTCTGGCTCACACCTCGAACCACCCAGTAGGGCAGCAAGGATTACTCAGGGCTAGCAGGAGAGAGAGAGAGAGAGCGAGCACGCCAGGGAGTGGCCTTTTATTGGGGAACAAGAAATTCAGGGGAGAATTCCATCCAATGAAGGTCGAGGGGGCGGCCCTCCAAGGTCAGGGTCAGTGATTGGCCTCAGGGTCAGTGGTCAGCCACACCCCCACACAGACGGGCTCTCGCACCAGGAGAGGGTGGGGAAAGCTCCGACACAGTTTAGCCAGAGCGCCTCACACCCAATCTGGGAGTTGCCCAATCACTTGTGAGAATGGCTCCCCACACAGCAGCATTCTGTTGTCAAAACGTAAAAGGAAGTCAGACACAGTGGCGCACATGCCTGTAATCCCAGCAACTTGAGAGGCTGCAACAGGAGGGCCACAAATTGGAGGCCAGCCTACACAATTGAGTAAGACTCTGTCTCAAAATAAAACAATAAAAAATAAAAAGAGCTGGAGCTGGATCTCAGCAATAAATCCCCCTTAGTTCAATTCCCAGTGAGGAAAATTAACAAAATATATAAGAGGAAAAGAAGGATATTGAGTGAGTGAACCTACATGAGAGATTCTTCCCAGAGTTCATGCCATGGAGTGGGGGAGGGTCGAGGGGGGCATGACTTCTCCACATGCACGTACAAGTAGGGAAACGTGCTTTTCCTAGCTCACATTGTTTTAGGCTGAATTCAGTTCTTCACTGACTTTTTGGCTGGAGGCTACCCTCAGTTCCTTGCCAAGTGAGCTGCTCCAGAATGGTAGCTGATGGGGGCTGGAGATGCAGCTCAGCAGCAGAGCGCTTGCCTAGCACACGCGTGGCCCTGGTTTCCAACCCCAGCGGCACAGAGAAAATAAATGGCAGCTGAACTCACCAAAGCCAGCAAGGGAGAGATAAGTCAGCAAGAGATAAGTCAGAATCTCTCTCATCTGATCCTGTAAATGATATCCACTCAAAAGCATTTTCGAAATAGTAGCCCTGTGAGAACCATATAATTGTATACACACTTAAATATGCAGAATGAGTAGTAAAAAAAAAAAAAAAAACAGAGACTCAAAGAGAGGCTGGGGTTGTGGCTCAGCAATAGAGTGCTCACCTAGCACATGTGAGGCCCTAGGTTCAATCCTCAGCACCACATAAAAATAAGTAAATAAAGGTATTGTGTCCAACTGCAACTAAAAAAGTAAATATTTAAAAAGGGGCGGGGGGAGGGCAAGGCATGGAGTCTGCATGAGAAGTCAGAGTGGTTAGAGGTGACCACTCACTTTCCCCAATGTGATCAGAAGGGAGTGCGTGGGGAAAGCTTTCAGCAGGCTTTGCCTTCTTCCTTTCTCAGGGATTCCAATAGGAAGTGTATTGACAGGATCCACTGGGAAATAAGAGACATCTTCCTGGAAGGTAATTCTGCAGGTGTGGGCAGAGTCAAGGGCTGGTGCAGCACCCCCAGTTGGTGACTCGGGAAGATGTACATACCTGTTAATGACTGTCAGACAGGAGCCTTGAGCCTATCAACGAGGCCCATCCAGGTTTGTCTCCTGAGACATAACAGAGCGGAGAACAGAATGAATCTATTGAGATGAAGGAAAAATAGGGCACATTACGCACAAACCATAATTTCTTGGAGAATCTCATGGTATCAGCCCTATCACAATTTTAACAAATTCTTATTTTTCTAGTTCTTTGATGTATAAAATTAAGATATTGATATGGGATCTTCATTCTTTTCTAATGTAAGCTTGTTCTACTATGAATTGCCCTCTGAAAACAGCTCTTGCTACATACCATAAGTTTTGGTATAATTTTTTTTTTTTCACTTTCATTTACCTCAAAGTATTTTCAAATTTGACTTGTAATTATTTCTTTGACCTTCTGGTCAAATGTGTTTTGTTTAATTTCTGCCTATTGGTTTTTCTTTCTGTTACTGATTTTTTCATCTTATTTTATTATGGTCAGAGAAGACACTTCATATTTCAACCCTTCACCAATGTTTAATTAAGCAAAATTGAACCACTAATCCACAATTAGACATCACTTTATATTTAATACCATATCTGTCACTTGTAAAAAGATGAAGTAAGTGTTGCCAAGGATGTGGAGAAATAAGAACCTAGAATTGCCTCTTGATATAGAAATCCTATCCCTACTTATACAACCAAAGGGACTGAAAACAGAGACACAAACACATATTTGTACACAAATATTCACAACAGCATTCTTCGAAATACCTGATAGGTGGAAGCAAACAGAGTTTGTTGCCAACAAGTGGTTCATCCATACAATGGAATATTTTCATCCATACAATGGAATATTTTCATTTGTAAGAAGGAATAAGTTCTTGGGCTGGGGATGTGGCTCAAGCGGTAGCGCTCGCCTGGCATGCATGTGACCCGGGTTCGATCCTCAGCACCACATACAAAGACGTTGTGTCCGCCAAAATAAATAAATAAATTAATTATATAAAAAAAAAAGAAGGAATAAGTTCTGGCACATGCTACAACATAGATGAACCTTAAACATGATGCTAAATGAAACAAGCAAGACACACATTGTGTGGTTCCACTTGAGGATATAACAGGATTAGGCACATTCACAGAGATAGAAAGTAGATTAGGGGTTCCCCAGGACTGAGAAGCAGGGGAAAGGGAGAGTTGTTCCTTCATGGATATAATGACATTCAGTGGGACAATCAAAAACTTTTGGAAGGAGGTAGTGGTGGATGTTGGCTCAACATTGTCAACATAGTTAATGCCATTGAATTTGACACTGCAAAATTATAGAAACGGAACGGTTTATAATACGTTTTGTTTTGTTTTGTTTTGTTTTGCTCTGTTTGCCACAATTAAAAAAAAAAAAAAAAAAAAAAAAAAAAAGAATGCTTGGGCTGGAGTTGTGGCTCAGCGGAGAGCATTTTCCTAGCATGAGCGACGCCCTGGGTTTGATCCTCAGCACCACATAGGAAAACAAATAGTCCAACTACAACTAAAAAATAAAAAATGAATATAAAAAAAATGCTTCATCCCTCATTTGCTGCATATACAAAAGAAATCAAGGACAAAAGAGGAAAAGCACTAGAAGCTGATAAAGAAAACAACTTAAGAGTGTGGTTTTGAAAGGAAGAATGAACAAAGACAGCCTTGATCCCGTGTTTTTTTTTAAAAAAAAAAAAAGTAAGCTGGGCGGGGGGGGGGGGGGGGGGGATGGTGCACTCCTCTAATCCCAGGGGCTCAGAGCCTGAGGCAGGAGGATCACCAGTTCCAAGCCAGCCTCAGCAACTTGTGAGGCCCTAAGCAACTCAGTGAGACCCTGCCTCTAAGTAAAATGTTAAAAGAGCTGACGATGTGTCTCAGGGCTTTAAACGCCCCTGGGTTCAACACTCTGTACAAAAAAAAAAAAAAAATGAATTTCCTCTTAAAATGAATGGGTGCTGGACACAGCGCGAGCCCTGCTCTCTTCTGGCTAAAACCCACCCCACACTGCGGACCAACCAGTGCGCACCAAACTTTGGCGGCAGCAGGGGCGCCCTTCCCTGGTGCCTACGTTGCATCGCTTCAAAATCATTGAAACCAAGAAAACCACGGGGAAAATCATCTTTTATTGAGTTTTTACTGTCTCGGAAACTAGTCAATAACGGCCTTTTCGTTTGGTGTAGGACTGGCTTCCGTTTTCCAGGTGGGGGATCTGGGTCTCAGGAGGGGCACCCGTTAATGAGAACCTAGACCCTCGTGAACAGTGCGCAAAGCCAGTCCTCATCTTGAAAGCCCGCCGCTGCGCGCCAGGCTCCTCTTCAGCGCCACCCTCACCTCCTTGTTGCGCAGAGTGTACACCACGGGGTTGAGCAGCGGCGTCACCACCGTGTAGAACACAGCCACCAGGCGGTCCCGGGCGGGGTTCGCCCCAGAGTCGGGCCGCAGGTAGATGATGGAGGCGCAGCCAAAATGCACCACGACCACCGTGAGGTGCGCGGCGCAGGTGGAGAAGGCTCTGCGCCGGCCGGCGGCCGAGCGGATCCGCAGGATGGCCGCCACGATGAAGGCGTAGGACAGGAGGATGAGGAGGAAGGAGAAGAGCACCACCAGCACGCTCAGGAAGAAGATGCCCAGCGCCCTGTGCGCACTGTCTGCGCAGCTGAGCTGCAGCACCGGGGCGATGTCGCAGAAGAAGTGCTCCACGCGGCCTCCGCGGCAGAAGGGCGAGGAGAAGATCATGCAGGTCTCGACCAAGGCCACCGAGAACCCAGAGCAGAAAACCAAGGCTCCCAGGCAGAGGCAAACGGTGGGTCTCATGATCACTGAGTAGCGCAGGGGATGACAGATGGCCACGTACCGGTCGTAACCCATCAGGGTAAGGAGGAAGCAGTGGCTACAACCCAAACCCAGGAAGAAGAACATCTGAGCCCGACAGCCCGAGATGGAGATGGCCTGGCTCTCCATCAGCAGGTGGGCCAGCATGTTGGGGATGGTGACCAGCGTGTAACAGGTCTCAGAGAGGGACAGCACCGCCAGGAAGCGGTACATGGGTGTGTGGAGCGTGCGATCCCTGTGGATGATGGTGATGATGGTGACATTGCCACTGAGGGTGACCAGGTAGGTGAGGAGGAACAATGTGAAGAATGTGGTCCTCAGGTGCGGAAGGTTGGAGAATCCCACCAGCACGAACTCTGTCACTAGCCATGTCCCATTTCCCCTCTGCTTCTCTGGAGCCTGGGAAGAGAGGACAGTAAATGCACTAAGTAAGCAGTAAGTAGAGGAGTCTGCTTGGCCTCAGGTGTACTGGGGTAGCAGAGTCATCCCTGTTTTATAAACAGGACAGACAGAAATGGTAAGTCATTTGTTTTCCTGGTATCACTCAGTTGACTAATGAGTAAGAAAATCATAGGAACAAATAAGGAGAAGATGCTGGGGGTGTGGTGGGCGGAAGGCAGTAAGAACATTGTTATCTTAGTTTAAAGTGCCTAGAAAGGGATCCTAGATAAGGATTCAAAACCCCAGAAATAACAAGAAGGGAAGTGGAAGGGAGACAGGCAGTATTAACAAAGAAATGACCTATCTGAGAAACTGGAATCTCTTTCCACCTGGGGCCTGAGAGGGTTGAGGAACACACAGCCCAGTGTTAGCCCACCCGAGGGGCCAGAGGGCTGGGGTATTCATGCTCCAACTCCACTTAGTCATTGGTTGAAGGTTTTTCCTAGCAGATGTTAGTTTCCAAACACTTTCTGCTTGTCAAATGTACAGAGTATTCAAGGTCAGTCTGGTGAGCAAGAAAACAGTAAGAGCCCAGGGAATGTGGGTGAGGAATGTAGAGGGTCTGCAGGAGGATGGGGAAAAGAACCCCTGAGAAGGCGACATCTATAACTTTGAGACCTGAAATAAACCCAATAGCACTTTAAATGTCTAGGGGTGCAACTCAGAGGTAGAGTGCTTGCCTGCATGGGTTCAACCCCCTGAACTGCCAAAAGGAACAGGGTGAAAGAATGAAGGAATTGAGGGAGAGAGGAAGAAAAAGGAGGGAGAGAGAGAAAAGACAAACCCTACTACCCAGGATTGCATCAACATTTTTCCTTCTCTCATTAAAAAAAGAAGAAGGAGGAGGAGGAGGAGGAGAAAGAAATAATCAGGGCGCCATGGCACACACCTATAATCCCAGCAACTGAGGCAGAAGGATCACTAGTTCAAGGCCAGCCCAGGCAACTTAGCCAGACCCTGGTGCAAAATAAGGAGGGGAGGGCTGGGGATGTAGCTCAGTGGTAGAGGACCCTGGCTTCATCCCCAGTACCAGGAAAATGACAGTACTTGTGTCAAGGTGAATGTAATCTTCAACTCTAAATGTTCATTTTTTTCCCTTCAGATTTTAGAAGAAATTAATATAACTTCATGAGCCTTCTAAGACTATTGCGTGTCCTGAGTGCTGTGCCTTATGGAAAAATTGTGGGTAAATCAACTGAAAAGTAACTCTGAGGTTACTGACCCATTTCATTCAAATGATGGGGCCTCAGGAGAGATCCTGAAATTGATGATAGCTTTATCATTTCATAATTTATTAACCTGCTATCTCAGGAGGTGTGGGGGTGGGGTGAGAGAACACATTTTGCACTCATTTCAAACATGGGACTTGTTATAAGGAAAATGGTCCTAAGATGATCTTTTCTTGCTTATCAAGAGTTAATTTATGGGTTTTGGATCAGTGGTAGAGTACTTGCCTAGTACAAGCAAGGCCCTGGGTTTGATTCCCAACATTGCAATCAATCAATCAATCAAATAGTTAATGGATGAACTCTGAATGTCAAAGAGACATCTGTACTCTGGTTTTCACTGCAACATTATTTACAATAGCCAAGACATGGGAGCAACCTAACTCTCCATCAACAGATCAATGGATGAAGAAATTGTGATCCAAAGAAGAAAATCCTGTCATTCACACCAACATGGATGATCCTGGGGGACCTTAGGCTCAGTGGAATAAGCCAAGCACACAAAGACAAACACCACATGATCTCGCTTATTTGTGGAATCTAAAAAACGTTGAACTCAGAGAAATAGATAGTAAAACGGTCATTACCAGCGGTTTGAAGGTTAGCAGTTAAGGAGATGTTTGTCAAAGGTTAGAAACCTTAAGCTGGATGGAAGGAATCCATTTAAGAGACCTATCGCACACATGGAGACTACAGTTCACAATAACATAGTGCTCAAAATAACTGAGAGTAAATTGTAAGTATTCTCACCACAAAAAAATGATAAGTATATGTGGTCATGCATGTGTGAATTAGTGCAATGTAGCCATTCCATGATGTCTACACAGTTCAAAACATCACAACATTGACAAGATAACTATGTACAACCTGTGTACGTTAATTAAAATAAGTGTATAGTTTTTTAAGTTAATTGGCTTAGATAAGCAATGCTCAGCCTTGAGTTCCTGGAATACCTCCTTTGAAAGGAAAAGATGGGTAGGAAGAGAGACCTGGCTTTCCCGCCACCTGGTGGCAGCTGTGGTAAACTGCAAGCTGTAACCATTACAAGAAGAGAAGAATACTGAATGAATGTGGCCCTGAAAATACTCATCGACAATACAGCCTCATGCATAGCTGAAGAGCAGCACTTAAATCTTTGGAAAATTGGCTAACATTTTCACTTTGGAAACATAAATTTTAAATTCTGACTGTGGAGATAAATAAAGTAGACACAAGCAACTAAAAATATCCTTTAAAAAGTTGAGAGAGATTCTGGTTAGAAAGAAAAGGAGCAAAAGGTGGTGAGAGAGGGATGCCCGTTTTTCCTGAAGAGAACGAAACTAGGAAGCAAGAAACATACAGCCTGTGGCTGCAGCCCTGAGGGACAAATGTTTTCAGTCAAGGGCTGGAGAGGGCGTATTTTGGCTTGTGGGCTGTCCAGTCTCTGCCGCAATGCTCAGCTCTCTCATTCCAGTCCACAAGCAGCCATAGCATTATGAAAATGAGTGTGCCTGGCTGTGTTTCAATCAAACTTTGTTTATACAAACAGGCAGGGGGCCAGATTTGGCCCCCAGACTATAATTTGCCACACCCTATTCTAGCACAAGCAAAATTGAAAAGACATTCAACTTAGGAGGAACTCCAGTGAGATTCTCAGAGGGATTCATATAATTCAAATCTTCAGAAATTAAAGCAAAATGAGACCTCAAACCAAGGATCTAGGACTCCACTTAAGAAATCCAGATCTAAGAAAAGGCATACTGAGCAGAGATGTCCAGAAGATGGTCTACAGAGCCTTTTTACTGTAAATTAAACAATATCACAGAGACCATCAGCAACTTGAGAGAGAGAAAATGATACACACTCTATTATATGGAAGACTTCCCAGAGAAAACAATAATTAGATGTGACTATATAAAAGGTGGAATTCCTGAACCTCACAGATTTAGTAAACTGAGACAAACATATAAGCAAATCACAAACTAGAAGAAAGTTGCAATTCTACACCATGTTTAACTTTTTTTTTTTTTTTTTTTTTTTTTTTTTGCATACATTGTAGCCAGAGACACTCTGTCACTGATCTAGTCTAAGTTGCCCAGGCTGGTCACAAACTTGTGATCCCCTTGCCTCAGCTTCCTGAGTACCTGTAATTACAGGTGTGCACCTCTACACCCAGCCTTTTTCCTTTTTTTGTATGTGTGTGTGTGTGTGTGTGTGTGGTGCTGGGGATTGAACCCAGGGCCTTGTGCATGTGAGGCAAGCACTCTACCAACTGAGCTATATCCCCAGCCCTCACCCAGCCTATTTTTAACTCTTACAAATCATTAAGAAAGTAATGAACATGTAGACCCACACAGCCCCATCATTTGCATAGTTCAACTGAAGGCCCACACACACCATATGTCTGAGAATTTAAAGTTAAAAATAAATAAATTCTAAAAATAAAATGCACGAGCAACAGGGGGAAAAAATAGGAGTTAAATGAATTACACTGCTCTTCTTTGGTATCACAGGGCATTTGTTCTAGAGACACACACCCCCTCCCCAAATGGATACCAAAAATCTAGGAATACTGAAGCCCCTATGTAAAATGGCACAGTATTTGCATATAACCTATGCTGCCTGTTCTTCACTTTAAATCATTTCTAGATGACTTATAACTAATACATATAAACTCTATGTAAATAGTTGTTATGTTGGATCATCTAAGAAATACTGACAGGAATACAAATAAAATGAAAGTAAAGCAAAATGAGACCCTAAACCAAGACTCTAGGACTCCACTTAAGGCCTGATTACATTTTTGATCCCTGGTTACTGAATCCATAGGCACAGAGAACCACCTGGGTTCTAACTTCCTACCTAGGGAACAACCTTCTTGATCTGGGAGGGTAGCTCAGTGACAGAGTGCTGGCCTAGCATGCCCTGGGTTCAATACCCAGCACTACAAATAATAATAGCAACAACATACCTTACTGATGACTTGAAAAGTCAGACTCAAGGGCTGGGGATGTGGCTCAAGCGGTAGCGCGCTCACCTGGCATGCGTGCAGCCCAGGTTCAATTCTCAGCACCACATACCAACAAAGATGTTGTGTCCGCCAATAACTAAAAAATAAATATTAAAATTCTCTCTTTCTCTCTCTCCCTCTCTCACTCTCTCTTTAAAAAAAAAAAAAAAAAGTCAGACTCAAATATGGAGTTTCTAGTCTCTTCAGAGGTCCACAGCAGAAGATTGTGGTGGTATGGGAAGCACCCTGAGCCTCACGCAGCCTATTTTTAACTATTTTTAACATGGCCTGTCCCCTTCTTTTCCCACCCCAGACTTCAGCCAGCACTCCAGAGGCCTCACGTGTACTGTACAGGCAACTACAGGCTGCAGCCTCCACCAGCAGCCACTCCCTGGCCACATCCAGGGCCCACACCAGCAGTGTGGGCCACGGCAGAGGGGTGGACTCAAACAAGGGGTGCACCTCAGACCTGATGGTGGCTGGTAACCACCTAAGCAGACAATTGTGGGGTTCTATGCAGCACTGATTACACAAGGGTGCAAGCTCAAGGTCAACACATACTCTTGGCTTTGTTTTTTTTTTAAGTTAAGTGGCTTAGATAAGCACGGCTCAGCCTCGAGTTCCTGGAATGCCTCCTTTGAAAGGAAAAGATGGGTAGGGAGAGAGGCCTGGCTTTCCCGCCACCTAGTGGCAGCTGTGGTAAACTGCAAGCTGTAACCCTTACAGGAAGAGAAAAATACGTGCCTTGGGGTGGGATAGGACCTAAGAGGGCCAGAGTAGGATCCCTAGAAGCATCACTAGCAGGGCAGAGGCCCCTGTTGTCCAAGGCTAACCGTTGGCAAGTGGAAAATGCAAATATCCAATGCCATTTGGAGGAAAGATATTTTAGTTTTGTGATAATCAAAGAAATGCAAGTTGAAGCAAGATAGCTTGTCCTTCACAATTAAACACGTAGGTTATCATAGGACCCAGCATCACCACTCCTTGGTATAGAACCAAAAGAACTGAAGACAGTTTTTTGAATAAGAACTTCCACATAGATGTTTATAGCAGCACCACTCACAAGCACCTCGCTGGTAGAAATGGCCCAAATGTCCATCAGCTGATGAATGGATAAGCAAACAGGGCACATCCTAAAATGAAATATGACTCATCCATAAAACCATGACATTCAGATACCTGTCACAACCCAATGAGAAATAGGATGCTCAGTCAGAGAAGCCAGACACCAAAGGCCACATATTGTATGATGACATTTATATGAAATTTCCAAACTGGGTAAATCCAAAGAGACAGAGAGCACCTTCATGGTTGCTAGGCACTGGGGGAGGGGAATAGAGAGTGATTGCATATGAGTTAGGGGTTTCCTTTGGGGATGATGGCCATTTCTTTCCTTTTTTGTTAGTTTTTTGTTTTGTTTTGTTTTGTTTTGTTTTGTTTACTATGGATTGAACCCAGGGCACCTAACCACTGAACCACATCCCCAAACCTTTTTTTGTATTTTATTACAGACAGGGTTTCTCTGAGTTGCTAAGTGTCTCACTAAGTTGCTGAGGCTGAATTTGAACTCACAATCCTCCTGCCTCAGCCTCCCAAGCTGCTGGGATTTCAGGACTGTGCCACCACACCCAGCAACGATATCTTGAAACTAGAAAGAAGTGGTATTTACACAACATATGCATGTCTCCAGTAACACTGAATGGCCCACTTTAATTTTCATTTTATACTATGTGGACTTCAACTCGATTTTTTGAAAGAGAGCACTTTTCATGTATCACGTTGGCACCAATCAAGAATGGAGAATTTAGTATTAAAAAAAAACTATAAATAAATAGAAGAGAGATCCATAGAACAGAGAAAAAGTAACCTGGGGAAGGAGGAAGAGAGGAAGGGGAAGTACTAGGAACCAAACTGAAGCATATTCTAGTCCATGCTTGTACAATCATGTCATTATAAACATAGCGAACTAATAAAAACTAATAAAAAAGAATTTTTTTAAAAATTGGAGAATGAGCACTGTGTGCTGCCGTGTGACAGCTTTGGTTGGTCCTCTGCCCTTCCTTGCCTGGCATGTCGTAAGAGCACACAAGTTGCCCAAATACCACATACCAAAAGTCCTATTGTGGCCCTGGAATTGCACGTCCAGTTTTTTCTCATAAAGAAATGATCTATGGTTTGGGGTTGGGGCTGAGTGGTAGAGCACTCGCCTAGCATGTATGAGGTACTGGGTTCAATCTTCAGCATCGCATAAAAATAAATCAACAAAATAAATGTATTGTGTCCATCTACAACTAAAAAAAAAATTAAATGACCTAATAACCAAATATGGTGTCCCGGGGCTGGGGATGTGGCTCAAGCGATAGCGTGCTTGCCTGGCAAGCGTGCGGCCGGGTTCGATCCTCAGCACCACATACAAACAAAGATGTTGTGTCTGCTGAGAACTAAAAAAAAAAATAAATAAATAAATAAATAAAATCTTTTTAAAAAAAAAAAAACAAATATGGTGTCCCACGCCTATTATCCCAGCTATTCAGGAGGCTGAAGCAGGAGGATTACAAGCTCAAGGCCAGCCTGGGTAACTTAGAGATAACCCTGTGTCAAAATTAAAAGGGCTGCAGAGTAGCCCACTGGTACAATGCTTCCTGAATGCACGAGACACAGGGTTCAATCCCCAGTGCAAAAAAAAAAAAATAGAGTTGAACATCTTTCCCGCAATCTCCCTCCAAATCAGTCACTGCCCTGTGGTTTGGGGTGAATATTCTGACCCTCTGCACTGTCACTCTCCCCACACTCAGTTTTGAATCTCAGCCCTAAGGCCCAGGTTGGGCCAAGGTGGCTTCTCCAGCCCTGAGGTCACACTCACCATAGCGCGGGAAGGCTCACCCTGTCCCTGCCAGCATCCCTCTGCCTGAGAAGGGAGGGGCTGAGGATCCTAGTCCTGATATCGTGGGGGTCTCTGGAGCTGCCACCCCAGGGGACCCTCAAGTCACTAACAAGCCCCCCAGAGCCAGGCTGTCGGTGCCTGAGGGCTTTTGGGCTCTGGAGACTGGAGACCCCAGGGCCTGCTTCCTCAGCACCCAGCCCCTGAAGGCTCAGAGAGGGGAAGGACTAATTGGCACTTCCCCTTGTGATGGCAGTCACACGTGCACGCTCAGCCATCAATGCTCCTGGTCCCCAGGAGTGTCCACCCTGAGCTGGGCAAGCCTGCTTCCTCAAGGAAATGCAGCCCCAGGCCCTGCTGTCCCTGGGAGGAAGAAGAGGATGCTTCAAATCATGTCGCGGACTGCCCAGCCTTCACGTGGCCTGGACACTCAGTCTCCCAGGCCCCGCCCTCTGCTCAGACCTTAGCAGTCACCCCATCTTTCTTCTCACCATGTGTCTCCCCGCTCTCTCCAGCCTGCAGCTCTGCTCTGTTGCAACAGCAGCCCCGCCAGAGCTTCCTCCAGCTCCTCCTCGGCACCTACCACCTGAACTCGGGGCTCTGGCTGTGTCCCCCACTACTCGGGAACCTTCCATAGCTCCCCATGCTCTCAAAGTACAGTTTGAGATTGCCCATCTGCACATCCAAGACCCTTGGCCCCTGCTGCCCTCTCTAATTCCAAATATTGCCAATATTTCCAGTCCGCAAAATGCCCCTCACCCGAGCATAGACTAACACTAAGGAGATAAGTAGGAAATAAGTCACCAGCCCAAGTGGTTGACCTTCCTCGGAGATTTCCATGCTCTTTAACACCATTTTGCTTCTGTCCTGTTTTATTTTTTTTTCCACACTTTTATGATGGAATTTGTTGCTCCATATTCATACATGCACACACCCTTTTCCTAGTCTTCTGACAAACTCCTGCTTGTCCTGAAAGACACATCTGTAGCATTACCCCCTCCAGGAAGCCCAGAGGGGTAAGAAGGTCGAGGTCTGAAAACGTCAATCATGTCAGAGATTTGGAATGCTCCCGGGGACGGTTGTACCCCAGTGCTCCTGGCCTGCTGCACGTTGAACAGAGTAAGCTTTGGTGTCCATAGAAAGTCCTCAGCCACATAGACGCAGGCACTGGGCATTGGAGGGCAGGGTAATGTGCACCAAAGTGGGCAGAACAAGAGGAGAAGGGCAGGGGAGTGACAGTACCTGCTCCACACAGTTTGTCCCTTTCATCTGAGCACCACCAAGTCCAGTCACCTCATCAGTGCAATCACGTGGTTTAAATGCCACTTCCACACCAGGGCTCTCCAAATCTGTTTAACCTACCTGCTAAACATGGGCCTTAGATGTGCTCAAAACACTTCCATAGTCTTGCAGTTGGGCAGAACTAACAAAAAGAGTGTCTCATGGAATTTACTGAGTGGTTGTATCTAAACAGTACTGGGCAACGCACCCCACAGCAGAGTACCGCTGTGCACCCTGGTGATGGTGAGGCCAAAGGCAACCTGCAGCTGGCTACAAAAGGCCCAGCCTCCCAAGTGGCCCCCATCCCATCCCGATGTGTGAAAGTGAGGAGGAATATGTAGGGCATCTGCTGTGTTCAAGATGTTTCACTTCACACGTTGGGGGAGAAATGCAAGCTGCTTCAGCTGGAATTATTACCTTTGCTTTTTCGAATGCCTGCCTGAAATATTACACACACACACACACACACCTGTTGATATTAAGTTGGCATTAATCTAAACTAAACTTTTATCAATTAAGAGGCTTGTTGTTATCTCCAGAGTAATCACTAAGACAACGACTCAAAAATACATGATAAACTGGGCACCGTGGCACGTCTGTAATCCTAGAAGCTCTGGAGGATGAGGCAAGAGGGTTGAGAGTTCAAAGCCAGCCTCAGCAACATAGCAAGGCCCTAAGCAACTCAGAAAGACCCTGTATCTAAATAAAATACAAAAAAAAAAAAAAAAGGCTGAGGATGTGGCTGAAGGGTTAAGCACCCCTGGGTTCAATACCTTATAACAAAACAAGGATAATAATAAAGAAATGACAAGAGAATTAAAATAGTACACTGGAAAATACCTATATGACACCAAGGAAGATATAATGGAAGAACTGAAGGCAGGAAATGATACTCAGAAAACAAATAGCAAAATGCTGAACACAACTCCTAACTTATCAGCAATGACCGTAATATAAATAGATTAAACTCTCCAATTAAAAGGCATACTTTAGGAGGGTGGATAATAAAACATTATTTGGGCTGGACATGATGACACATGCCTATAATCCCATCTACTGGGGAGGCTGAGTCAGAAAGATAGCAACTTAGGGAGACCCTATCTCAAAATAAAATTTAAACCAGCTGGGGATGTAGCTCATTGGTGGAGTGCCCCTGGGTTCAATCCTTACTATCACACACACACACACACACACACACACACACACACACACACACACACACAAAGGCAGAAAATGTAAAAAATAAAAATTAAAGTGCAAATTAACAAAACACCAACAGAAAAGCAATAAAGAAAATAATTGGAAACAACTTATTTTAAAAGATCAGCAAAATTGACAAAGCTCTATCTAGCAAGAAAACAGAGAAGACTCAATTTTTGAAAACCAGAAATGAAAGAGGATCATTACTGCTGATCTCTAGAAATAAAAAGGGCCTACGATGGAGTGCTGGAATCAACTGCACACCAGGCAGGCAGCTGCTCAGGAGGCTGAGATGGAGGACCGCGTGAGCCCAGGAGTGGAAGGCCAGCCTGGGCAATGTAGTGAGACCCCCTTCTCAACAAACAAACAAAAAAACACAATAAGTAAAGCAATTGCACACCAAAATATTAGATAAGGTAGATGAAATGGACAAAACTGACTCAAGAAGAAAGGGGCAGAAATCCAAATAGACTTAAAATGTTTATTAATTTATTTATATTTTTAATTTTGGGGGGTACTGGAGATTAAACTGAAAGACAAGCCACTGAGCCATATCCCTGGCCCTTATTTATTTATTTATTTATTTATTTATTTATTGTTTATTTATTTATGTATTTTGAAACAAGGTCTCACTAAGTTGCTATGGTTGGCCTCAAACTTGCAATCCTCCTGCCTCAGCCTCCCCAGTTGCTGAGATTACAGGCATAGGCCACTGAGCGTAGCTCAGACCCCTAACAATTTTTAAAATTGGTAATACAAAAATTCCCACCAAAGGAAAACCCAGGACCAGATAGCACCACTGGTTGATTTCTCACCAAAGATTTAAAGAAGAATTAACACCAATCCTTCACAACATCTCCTTAAAAATAGAAGAGGAGAGATCATGTTCCCACTCACTCTATGAGGCCAGTATAGTATCACCCTGGTATCAAAACCCTGAGGTAGGATTTAAAAAATTAAATAGAGGCACTGGGAATGGGGCTCAGTGGTCGAGTGCTGGCCTGACGTGCATGAGGCCCTGGGTTCAGTTCCCAGCAACGCACACGCACACACACGGGGTAGAAAGGAAGAACAAGGAAATACAATTTTAATCTGAGGTTCTGCATCCAAGCCAGCCTCTCTCCCAGACCCATCACTCCCAAACTCTGCAAAACTTGTAAATCTTAAAGATACCATAAATTCACCCATTTACAAAAGTTACCTATACACCGTTAATTAGCTCACCCATAAATAGATTAAGTAAAGAGAGATAGGATGTTTTAAGAAACCTATAATTTAAGGGGTTTTTCCATCATTACCTACTGATCAGGTCATGGATCCTGAGAATGATCAGACTGGGCTCATCCTCACCTCCCATGCCCACCCCTCCCCAAGTTTCCTTTCAAAGAAGGCCCAGGACCCCCAAAAACATCTCTCACTCTTGAGGTGGCCCACATTCTCCCTTGAATGTGTGTTCCTTGCTTTCCTAAATAAACCTCAGGACCCCACTGGTGTGTGCTGAGATTCTGATTCATGCAGTATGTCAAGGACCCCACTAGTCCAGAGTAGAGTCCCCTCTTCTCTAGGAATCCCTCTGGACCCCCTTCTGAAGACATCTCTTTTCTCATGACAACCAAAGGTATCATAAGAAAGAAAACTCTAGACCAAGATCTCTTATTCATATGGATGCAAAACATCCTCCCCAAACACCAGGAAGTCAAGCTGAGCATCATATAAAACAGATTATAGCCCAGGATGGTGGCGCACGCCTGTAATTCCAGCAGCTCCAGAGGCTGAGGCAGGAGGATCGCGAGTTCAAAGCCAGCCTCCCCAAAAAGTGAGGCCCTAAGCAACTCAGTGAAACTCTGTCTCTAAATACAATACAAAATAGGGCTGGGGATGGGGCTCAGAAGTTGAGTGCCCCTGAGTTCAATCCCAGTACTCCTCCCACCCCCCCCCCAAAAAAAAAGAAAGAAAGAAAAACAGATTATACACGGTGACCTAGTGGGATTTATCCCAGGAACACAGGACCATTCAACACTCAAAAATCAATCAATAGAGCACGCTGCATTGACAAAATAAAGGACAAAAACACATGGTCGTCTAAAAAGACATAGAAAAAGAATTTAATAAGATCCAAGACTTTCATGAGATAAACACTCAACAAAAGAGGGAGAGAAGAGGACTCCGAGCTGCAAAACCAGCACCTAGGAACAAGCCACAACTGGAGGGAAAACCGGGTCTCTTCCTAAGATCAGAGACTGGACAGGAGATGGGCCTTCACCAAACCTGCCCCACACTGCCTGCAGGCTCCTGTCAGCTCCTCACCCCCACCCCGCCCCCGTGAAGGTTCTGTGCCCTTCCGGAGGCCAGCAGTGGGGTGGAGTCCCTTGCCCACAGGGAGAAAGGGCCTGGGCAGCGTCTGTGTCATGATCTGAAGCATCCACTTCTTCCTCCCAGGGCCAGCAGGGCCTGGGGCTGCATTTCCTTGAGGAAGCAGGCTTGCCCAGCTCAGGTTGGACACTCCTGGGGACCAGGAGCATTGATGGCTGAGCGTGCACGTGTGACTGCCATCACAAGGGGAAGTGCCAATTAGTCCTTCCCCTCTCTGAGCCTTCAGGGGCTGGGTGCTGAGGAAGCAGGCCCTGGGGTCTCCAGTCTCCAGAGCCCAAAAGCCCTCAGGCACCGACAGCCTGGCTCTGGGGGACTTGTTAGTGACTTGAGGGTCCCCTGGGGTGGCAGCTCCAGAGACCCCCACGATATCAGGACGAGGATCCTCAGGCCCTCCCTTCTCAGGCAGAGGGATGCTGGCAGGGACAGGGTGAGCCTTCCCGCGCTATGGTGAGTGTGACCTCAGGGCTGGAGAAGCCACCTTGGCCCAACCTGGGCCTTAGGGCTGAGATTCAAAACTGAGTGTGGGGAGAGTGACAGTGCAGAGGGTCAGAATATTCACCCCAAACCACAGGGCAGTGACTGATTTGGAGGGAGATTGCGGGAAAGGTGTTCAATTCTGGTTTTTGAAGTGCACAGCATGTCCGGTGCAGGAATATATGAGATCTGGCCAGGAAGGAAGGCGGAGTATCTGAGGAAAGCCAAAGGCGACCTCTCCAAGATCACCCACTGCCCTGGCACCCAGGTGACAAGTCCGCAACAGGTGGCGCGGTGTTACGGTGTGGTTAGAGCCTGTTGGACCCTGGAGCTTCAGGACAGAAATACATGTGCACAGTCCTGGGCACACACATTCCCCACTCCATTCCACCCCAGTCTGTCTCTCTGTCTGTCTGTCTGTCTGTCTCTCTCTCTCACACACACACACACACGCACACACACACACTGGAAGAATCGTGTAGGGTGAAGGATCGAGGAGCTGGAAGGGGCTCCTGGCTTTGGGGGGCTTCCTGATACGAAGTGGAAAAGGGAGGACTCCATCTGGGTGCACAGTTGTAATCCTCGGGAGCCGGAGGCAGGAGGATGCAAGTTCAAAGTCAGCCTCAGCCACTTAGCTAAACCCGATCTCAAAATTAAAAGTCGAAAAGAAAAAAAAAAAAGGCTGGGGATGTGGCTCGGTGTTGCTTGCCCATGGGTTCAATCCGAGATGATGAAGAAGAAGAAGAAGAAAAGAAGGGCTCGAGCCCCTCATGTCACTTTCTTCTTCTTTGGGGCTCCTCTAGGTCTTAGGAAGCACACCTGGGCCCCTCTAGCTGGCACCAGGGAGGTGGCATGGGCCAGGCTCCTGAACTCAGCAGCTCACTGGGAACTCACCCGCCAGGCGGGCAGCTGTCCCGAGGATCTGTCAGTGGGTGCTTTGGAAGCCAGAACTGCTCTTCGTGTCCTCTGGACTAACAGTCTCCCCAGTGCAAGGACTGGACGGAGGACTCCAGACGTGTTGAGGCAGACTCAGCCTCGCAAGTCCTCAGCCTCTGCAGTTCCCCTCTTCTTCCTTCCTTGTCTCCCCGGAGGGGGGGCGGGCGGCAGTGGCTGAAACAGATGCCACCTCCAAGGTGAGACTAGAGAGGGGCACCTTGTACCCCTTTGGGTTCCCAGAATGAGTGCATCCCCTCTCCAGCTCCCCCTGAGATGAACAGAGACCTCCGCTGACCCCTGGCAAAGGGCCCCTGACTCAGGATCCTTCTGCTCAGTCAACGCCACAGTCATCCCTGCGGCCCTCAAGACCTTTCACCACATTCTTCTGTCACCTGCCTGCTCTTGCCTCCCTCCTCTCACTCATTTTATCTACCTGTGTGTTCTCCTGGCTGCACCTGTCCAGCCACTGGGCCTTTGCACAGGCTGGTACCTCCAACGGGAATGCCCCACATAGCCTCCCCATTAACTTTCTGTTTCCTTTAGGTGTGAATGTGGGGTCTTTGCACAGCTACAGAACCTCCCTGGTCCATCCCCAGGTTAGAAATGAGGTCGAAAAATGTCATGGTGGGAAGAAGAAAAATTGTACAGACTGAGGGTTAAATTTCCAAATATTCCCTTTCATCCCTTCACTCCTTCCTCTTCCTTTCCCTTACCTCTCTCCTACTCTACATCTTACTTTCCCGATGGTTGCGACTCATTGCCGACTCTCTCTGTTAGATCCAGTCCTCCTCTAGGACTGCCATCTCTGCCTGTGTAGTTCCCTGCTGTGTGTTCCGTGCACAGCGCAGCACCTGGCACAGAGCCGATGCTCAATGAGCATGTGCGGTGCGTAGAGTGACTGATGAGCCTGCGAGACTCACAGCCCCGAGAGCGCAGCTGCCAGAGACACAGCAGCCAGACACATGGGTTCAAATCCTGGTGCCGTGACTGAGAGATAGGAACAAATCATTCCTTCTATTCCCTGCTTCTCCAGCGGTGCAAAGAAGAAAATTAAAAGCCCAGCTATTCTTATATTATTATTCTTCTATTATTCTTCTATTATCTATTATTTTTTTTGTCAGAGAGCAAAAAAAAAAAAAATTCATAGCACCTGTATCCCAGCCACTAGGAAATCAGGAGCGCTGAAAGTTCAATACCAGCCTGAGTAAAATAGTGAGACTGTCTCAAAATAAAAAATAGATAGATAAAGAGAGCTGGGGGTATAATTCAGTGGAAGACTGCTGTTAGCTCTACCCCAGGACTGCAAAATGATGATGATGATGATGATGATGATGATGATGATGATGATGATTCACTTTTCAGGGCATCTTCCTGAATATTGTCTGATTTCACAGGATCAATCTCTGCTCTCACAGATGGGGCTCACAGGGGCAGAGGCAACTGTTCAAACTCAGACTGCACCGAGTTCCAGAAGGCACCAGTATTCATACCCAGGCCTGTCTGATCGCAGAGCCCAAACTTGCCCGTTACTGGAGGTTTCTGCTGAGCACAGGATTTCTGCTTTATGTCATGGGGTTGTTTTCCCAGGGAGTGACCTCCCCATCCCTGAAGGGGAGCAAGTGAAGCCTGGAATATTGTAGTAGAGTTCACGCCTACGTGATGTAGGAGTATGTACCGAAGGAGCTTTTCTACTCAATCCCCTGCTTTAAGATGCTCGAGCGGGGCTGATTGATTCCTGAAGGGAGGCTGCGAGAATACATAAAGCATCCCTTTCCTATATGACAACGAAAAGCTCAGACCCCATCAGCCTGGTCCTGATTCTCCAAGAAGCACCACTCGGCTGTTGAAAATCCTCCTGACTCCCAAAGGTCCCCATATATAACTTGCACATGAAGTCATCATGCAATATGTGGCTTTTGGTGTCCTGCTTCTCTCACGGAGCATCTCATTTCTGTTGAGTTGTGACAGGTATTAGAACATTATGGTTTTATGGAAATGATCATACTTCATTTTAGGATCGCCCATTTGCTTATCCATTCACCAGCTGATGGACATTTGGGTCATTTCTACCAGCGAGGTGCTTGTGAGTGGTGCTGCTATAAACATCTGTGTGGAAGTTCTTGTTCAAAAAACTGTCTTCAATTGTTTTTTTTTTTTGGTCTATACTGAGGAGTGGTGATACTGGGTCCTATAATAACCCTTAGGTTTAATTCTGAAGAACAAGCTATCTTTTAAAAAAAAAAAATTTTAGGGCTGGGGATGTGGCTCAAGAGGTAGCTCGCTCACCTGGCATGCGTGCGGCCCAGGTTCGATCCTCAGCACCACATACAAACAAAGATGTGGTGTCTGCTCAAAACTAAAAAAAAAAAAATGAATATTAAAAATTCTCTCTCAATAAATAAATAAATAAATAAAGGCATTCTGCCCATCTACAACTCCAAAAAAATATTTTTTAAAAATTTAGTTGTAGATGAACACAGTACCTTCATTTTATTTATTTATTTTTATGTGATGCTGAAAATCAAACCCAGTGCCTCACACATGCTAGGCAACCGCTCTACCCCTGAGCTACAACCACAGCCCCAGAACAAGCTATCTTGCTTCAACTTGCATTTCTTTGATTATCACAAAACTAAATATCTTTCCTCCAAATGGTATCGAACGTTTGCATTTTCCACTTGCCTACTGTTAGCCTTGGGCAGCAGGGGCCTCTGCCCTGCTAGAGATGCTTCTAGGCACTCAACTCTGACTCTCTTCTGTCCTATCCCACCCCAAGGTACACAGTTTCCACAAAGCCAAGAGTATGTGTTGACCTTGAGCTTGCACGCCTGTGTAGTCAATGCTGCATAGAACCCCGCAATTCCATGCTTAGGTGGCTGCCAGCCACCATCAGGTCTGAGAGTGCACCCCTTGCTTGGGTCCATCCCTCTGCCGTGGCCCACACTGCTGGTGTGTGTGCCCTGGATGTGGCCAGGGAGTGGCTGCTGCTGGAGGATGCATCCTGTAGTTGCCTGAACGGTACATGTGAGGCCCCTGGAGTGCTGGCTGGAGTCTGGGGTGGAAAGAGAAGGGGAGAGGCCATGGGTCAGAAACAGGCTCAGGGTGCTTCCCATACCACCACCGTCTTCTGCTGTGGATCTCTGAAGAGACCAGGAACTCCATATTTGAATCTGGCATTTGGTTATTATAAAAATGTTTTTCAATGTAGGGAGTTCAAACATGTTTCATATGAGATTGTTTGACTGATTGATTGATCAATTTTGAGACCAGGTCTCACTTATGTTGCCAGGCTAACCTCAAACTCCTGGGATCAATCAATCTTCCTGTCATAGCCTCCCAAGTAGCTGGGACTACAAGTGCACTGGACTAGCTTTATTTTTAGCTTTAAATATTCAGTCCCATGGCATATGGGCCTTCATTTGAACTCTGCAAATGTGGAGAGTGACCCTGGGTGTTTTTGTTTGTTTGTTTATGTGTTCTGTTTATTCAGTTTTGTGTATTTGTTTTGGTTTTAGTATCACTGCCTTTATTATCTGAAGATTTATGCCAGTTGTGGTGGTGTACACACCTGTAATCCCAGCTACTTGGGAGGCTGAGACAGGAGGATCACAAGTTTGAGGCCAGCCTGGGCAAGTGAGCAAATACAAAACTAAAAATGTTGAGGAGAGCTGGGCCTATAATCTCAGCGGCTCAGGAGGCAGGAGGATCCAGAGTTCAAAGCCAGCCTCAGCAAAAGCGAGGCGCTAAGCAACTCAGTGAGACCCTGTTTCTAAATAAAATACAAAATAGGACTGGGGATGTGGCTCAGTGGTTGAGTGCACCTTAGTTCAATCCTGGTACCACCCCCAAAAAAAAAATGTTGAGGATATGGCTCATTGGTAGGCAACTGGCCCAGCATGCATGAGGCCCTGGATTTGATCCCCAGTATTGGAAAATAAAGTTTAAAACCTTTAAAATCAGTCTTTGAGCCAGGCATGGACCCATGGTACAAGCTATTCAAGAGGCTGAGGCAAAGTGGATCACTGGAGCACAGGAGTTAGAGGTCAGCCTGGGCAACATAATGAGGCCCTCATCTCAAAATTTTTTTTAAAAGTCAGGCTTTGGAGTTTTTCATTACATGAATTCCTCAGAGAATCTGACTGAAGTTCCTCCTAAGTTTAATGTCCCTGTTTACTTGTGCTAGATTGGGGCTTAGCACAGTATGACTGCCAAATTCAGCTCCCTGACTTTTCATAAAAATAAAGCTTGATTGAAACTCATTTCCATAACATAGTATGGCTGCCTGTACACTTAGTGACCGAGCTGAAACAAAGATTGGGCAGCCCACAAAGCCAGAATAGTCATTCTCCAGCCCTGGCTGAAAATAATTACCCACCAGTGCTAGATCCACCTGGCTGCCTGCTTCCTGCTTCCTGGTTCTGCTCTCTTCAGGAAAAATGGGCATCCCTCTTTAACTGTCTTTTCTCCTGTGAAGTTCTTCCACAATCCTCATTTGCCTTTTCTTCATAACCAGAATATCTAGAGGCTCCTTCACATTTTTAGTTGTTTTACTCACTTTAGTTCTTCAGAACTAAAATTTAAAACTTATGTTTCCAAAGTGAAAATGTCAACTAATTTTTCAAAAAGTTAAGTCATAATTTAAAATCCAGCATCCGACTGCTGTGATGAATATTTTAAGGTGCACAGTCATTTAATTTTTTTCTCTCCCTATAAGGGTCACTGGGTTTGCAGATTACTCCCAAGGCCACTAGATGGCACAAATATCCAATCCCTTCCCCGTCTCAAAGGATGTAGAGACAGAACTGAGCTCCGAAAGCCAGTTTACTCTTAAAAAATAAATACATAAATAAAAATTTAAAAAATATATATATATATTTCAATTGACAAGTAAAAATGCATAAATTTATTGTGTACATCATGATGTTTTGAAATAGATATACAATGTGGAATGGCCAAATTCAGCCGATTAACAAATGCACTACCTTACGTGGCTATCATTTTTGTGGTGAGAACACACAATTCAGTCTCAAGGGTTTGTAAGACTACTGTGGCCACCTTGTACAATAGATCTCCTCAAACTGTTCCTCCTAATGAAATTTGCACTCATTGAACAACATCTCCCCAAAACTCTCCCCATCTCTGGCAACCACCATTCTAGCCTCTGTGCCGCCTCAACCTCTCATCCTCCACCCCCGGGTACTGGGGATTGATCCCAGGGGTGCTCTGCCTCTGAACTTCATGCCCAGCCCTTTTTTGTTGTTGTTGTTGTTGTTTTGTTTTGTAACATGGTTTTGGTAAATTGCTGAGCTGGCCTTGAACTTGCAATTCCCTTGCCCTGGCTTCTCAAGTCACTGGGATTATAGCTGTGCATTACTGCACCCAGCTTTAGTCTCAGCTTGTATGAATTCAATTGTTTTAGCTCCACATATGAGAGAAATCAGGTAGCATTTCCCCTTCTGTGCCTGGCTTATTTCATTTAACACAATGACCTCCTTGGAAATGAACATCAGCTGGGAGAAACATTCAACCAATGACTAAGGGGAGGTGGGGATCATGCATGAACCCCCTCGCCCCTCACCCCTCGGGTGGGCTAACAGTGAGCTGTGTGTTCCTCAACCTTCTCAGGAGCCACAGGTCACCTTAGATTCCACTTGCCCCAAGAGGTCATTTCCTTGATACCACTGCTTGTCTCCCTTCCACTTCTCTTTTCTGGTTTGTTGGATGACTCCCACATGAACTATTTACCTTTTTTCCCCCTAGAGGGACTTGCTAAGCTGTGAGGCTGGCCTGGAACTTGAGAGTCTCCTGTCTCAGCCTCCCAAGTCACTGGAATTTCAAGCATGCACCACTATGCGCAGAAACTATTCACTCTTACTCTTGAATCCTTATAAACAGGGATGACTCTGCTACCCCAGTAGACCTGAGGCCAAGCAGACTCCTCTACTTACTGCTTACTTAGTGCATTTACTGTCCTCTCTTCCCAGGCTCCCGAGAAGCAGAGGGGAAATGGGACATGGCTAGTGACAGAGTTCGTGCTGGTGGGATTCTCCAACCTTCCGCACCTGAGGACCACACTCTTCGCGTTGTTCCTCCTCACCTACCTGGTCACCCTCAGTGGCAACGTCACCATCATCACCATCATCCATGTGGATCGAACGCTCCACACACCCATGTACCGCTTCCTGGCGGTGCTGTCCCTCTCTGAGACCTGTTACACGCTGGTCACCATCCCCAACATGCTGGCCCACCTGCTGATGGAGAGCCAGGCCATCTCCATCTCGGGCTGTCGGGCTCAGATGTTCTTCTTCCTGGTCCTTGGATGCAACAACTGCTTCCTCCTTACCCTGATGGGTTACGACCGGTACGTGGCCATCTGTCATCCCCTGCGCTACTCGGTGATCATGAGACCCACCATTTGCCTCTGCCTGGGAGCCTTGGTTTTCTGCTCTGGGTTCTCGGTGGCCTTGATCGAGACCTGCATGATCTTCTCCTCGCCCTTCTGCCGCGGAGGCCGCGTGGAGCACTTCTTCTGCGACATCGCCCCGGTGCTGCAGCTCAGCTGCGCAGACAGTGCGCACAGGGCGCTGGGCATCTTCTTCCTGAGCGTGCTGGTGGTGCTCTTCTCCTTCCTCCTCATCCTCCTGTCCTACGCCTTCATCGTGGCGGCCATCCTGCGGATCCGCTCGGCCGCGGGCCGGCGCAGAGCCTTCTCCACCTGCGCCGCGCACCTCACGGTGGTCGTGGTGCATTTTGGCTGCGCCTCCATCATCTACCTGCGGCCCGACTCTGGGGCGAACCCCGCCCGGGACCGCCTGGTGGCTGTGTTCTACACGGTGGTGACGCCGCTGCTCAACCCCGTGGTGTACACTCTGCGCAACAAGGAGGTGAGGGTGGCGCTGAAGAGGAGCCTGGCGCGCAGCGGCGGGCTTTCAAGATGAGGACTGGCTTTGCGCACTGTTCACGAGGGTCTAGGTTCTCATTAACGGGTGCCCCTCCTGAGACCCAGATCCCCCACCTGGAAAACAGGACTGACTTTCATAATCCTCGTAAAGATTGACGCGTTTGTATTTTTTAATTTTTCTTCTCCAGTGCTGCGACAGGCCCCACAGCCTTGTGCATAGTGGCAAGCGCTCGACCACGGAGCCACCTCCCCAGCCCCACGTGGTGGGATCTTCATTCTCAAAGCAACAAGTGTGAGAGGTGGGAACTAGAAGCGAGGATAAGGTCGTGAGTGTTCTAATCTTTTGAGTGGATTAACGTCAACATTGGGGAAGTAGATAAGTGACCCTTGGAGTGGTCTCAGACCCCTCCCTGTCTCTAATGCTCTCCTGCCTTTCTACCTTCTGCCATGGGATGGTGAAACCACAGCCCTGGCCAGATATGGCTTCTTGGACCTCCCAGCCTCCAGGGAAAAAAAAAAAGAAATTAAAAAAAAAAAATCTCTCCTTTAGAAATTACCCAAGATGTTGTATCATACTGTAGCAGCACAACAGAGGTGAACACAGGGACTGGGGCATAGCTCAGAGGAAGAGTTCTTGCCTGGCATGCACAAAGCCCAGAGTTCAATTCTCAGCACCAGGAAACACACACAAGCTAAGTCAGAAAATCAGCACCACAAGTTGGATTCTTGTTATAAAGAATACTTGAAAATGTGGAAGTGGCTTTGGAACTAGGTGATGAGTAGAGACTGGAAGAAGTGCAGGGCAGGAGCCGGGTACAGTGACACACTCCCATAATTTCAGCAGCTGGGGAGGCTGAGACAAGAGGATCCTGAGTTCAAAGCCAGTCTCAGCAAAAGTGAGGCACTAAGCTACTCAGTGAGACCTGTCTCTAAATAAAAATACAAAATAGGGCTGGGGATGTGCTCAGTTGGTGGAGAGCTTCTGAGTTCATCCTCAGTACCCACTCCACACACACACACACAAAAAAAAAAAAAAAAAAAAAAAGGAGAAAGAAAGAAATGCAGGGCCGGTCTGAATCTTCTTAGAGATTACTTAAGTGGCCATGATCATGATATTGATAGAAAGATGTACCTGAGATGAGTTCTCAGAATAAAATGAGGTAAATATTATTGGAAACTGGAGTAAAGTACATTATATAAATTGAAAAAGAACTTGGCTACATTATATACAAAATCAAGGGTTTTTGTGGAAGGCAAATTTTAAGTGCAAGGAACTATGATATCAGGTGAAAGAAATATCTAAGAAAATATTGAAGGAGTTGTGTGACTACTTTTAATTGCATATGGTAAAATGCAGGAAGATAGATGTGATTTAAAGACAAAAGTTACAATTAAAAGGGAAGCGGAGCTGGGTGTGGTGGTGCACACTGTAATCCTAGCTACTTGGGAGGCTAAGGCAAGAGGATTGCGAATTCAAGGCCAGCGAGGGTAACTTTGTGAGACCTGCTCTCAAAATTAAAAATTTAAAAAGGCACTGAGATGTAGCTCAGTGATAGAGCATACCATTTTTTAAGAAGAAAATATTAAAAGTAATTTAAACCCAAGTATGCTATGCCTGGTGTGGTTAGTGGATGCCTGGAATCCCAGGAACTCGGGAGGCTGAAGCAGGAGGATCACAAGTTCAAGGGAGCCTCAGCAACTTAACAAGGCCCTAAGTAACTTCACAAGAGCCTGTCTCAAACTGAAAAATAAAGAGGGTTGGGGATATAGCTCAGTGGTAGAACACTTGCCTAGCATGTGGAAGGCGCCAGGTTCAATCCTCAATACCACACACACAAAAAAACCCAACATTTTAATAGCACCATTCATAACCATTAGGAACTGGAAACAACCCTTCAATGACTAAAAATGTCCTTCAATCATCAAACAAAGGTATATGGAATATTACTCCGCAACAAAATGGAGGAACTACTAAACACACAACATAAAATATAGAAGAATATCACTAATATAGGGGCTCTGAGTTTAGCCCAGTTATAGAACACCTGCCTAGCACCTGCAAGGCCTCAGGTTTGATCCCCAGTACTTCAAAACAAACAAACAAACAAATAAATAAATAAATAATTTTTAAAAACACTAGAATAGCTGAAGTTTAGCATACTGACTATACCAAGTTTTAATAAAGATGTGGAGCTGCTATAATTCTCACACATTGTAATTGCCCATGGGAATGTAGCACGACCTGTCACAAACGGAAACAAGTTTGACAGTGTCTTATAAAGTTAATATGCTCTCACTATGAAACCCAGCCACCTCCTAAGAAAAATAAAAATGTGTGTCCACACAACAACTTGCATTTTTACAGCAACTTTATTCATAATACCCCAAATAGGAAGTTGCCAAAATATCCTTCAGCTAACAAATGGGTAAGGAAATTGTGGTATATTTGTACAACACATCACACATGCCATTTTCTGCAATAAAAAGGGGTACGCATAATATGGTAACTGCTGCATGAAACAACACAGATGAATCTCAAAAGCCAGATTTAAAAGCCACTGCTACAAGATTCCATTTACTTGAAATTCTAGACAAAATGATAGGGACAGACAGTAGACCCATGATACCCAGAGCCAGGAATTTGGGAGGATATGGACTACAAAAAGACACAAGAAAACTTGATTCTGGTAGTAGCTATATGGCTACATGCACTTATGAGAAAACTGAGTCCAATTTGAATTCTTCAAATTGCTCCCATCTCAATATCTTAGCTCTAAAAGCCAAAATAAAACAAAACAACAAAACAGAATCCTTTAAACAAAACAAACAAACAACAACAACAAAAAGATATATTCCATCTTGAACAAAACAGCCTGGTCTTTGTTGGAAAGGTATCTTGCTCAGAACATTTATCTGTGGAGCTAGGAAGTAGGGCAAAGGGCATAGAGGGTGGTCTTAATGTTACCCACAGTCTGGCAGATCCGACTGACCTGTCTGAATGCACTGATGATTTGTGTGAGTGTGTGTGTGTGTGTGTGTGTGTGTGTGTGAGTGTACGTGCGCCAGGGGTCGAACCCATGGCCTTATGCATGTGAGACAAGTACTCTACCAACTGAGCTATATCCCCAGCCCAAATGCACTAATTTTTAATATGGAAATGGTGTGGACAGCTTTGAGCTAGCCCCTACATTGATCCTCTATATTTACATATGGCTTCCTGACAGCCAACCACCATGCTCCAGCTCCACCTTCCCCAACCTTCCCCTTCCCGAGGGAGAAACACCTGTTTAAAGCTAACCTCTCCACGTCAAGTGTAGGAGATTGGAGTTCTACATTAAGGAATGACTGTGTGTTATGGCTTACATGTGAGATGTCCCCCAAAAGCTCATGAAGAGGAGAAATGAAGGTTTAGAGGAGAAATGATTGAGTTGTGAAAGCCTTAACCCAATCACTGAATTAATCCCCTGATGTGATTAACTGAGTGGAACCTGAAAGCAGGTAAGGTGTGGCTAGAGGAGGTAGGTCCCAGGGGCGGGGGGTGCCTTTAGGATATATATTTTGCACCTGGTAAGTGGAATGTCCCCCCCACGCTTTATGATCATCATGTGAGCTGCTTCCCTCCACCACACTCTTCCTCCATGATGTCCTTCCTCACCTGGAGCCCTGAGGAATGGAGCCTATGGACTGAGACCTCGGAAACTGTGAACCTTTAAATACATTTATGCTTTTAGTCACAGCAGCAAAAAAGCTGGCTAAAACACTGTGTGCATACATGTTCTGGTATATTCTTTTCCCTAAAATGTTAACTTGCAATTTTAGAGCTAAGCATTTTCCCTCATTTACAAAGTAAGAAATAATCCCGCATCCCATGTGTTTGATGGACCCAAGAGATCTGCTGAGAAGGAAAGTGCTTTTAAGAATTCTAGCTGTTATTTTGCTTTGACTTTCGATATATCTTAACAACCACACAGTTTCTCATGTTTTCAATTTTTGGTCTGGTAATAAAATTCTTGTTCCCCAAAACATCTTGTTGGCAGTTGTCGCAAAGATTCCTGTTGTCTTGTAAGCAGTATCAAATTCATCAATGGTTAGTAGAATTTGTAGGAATTCTTTATTTCAATATGGACTTCTGATAATCTTAAATTCAAAAAATACTTTCTCTGCTGATTCTCAAATCAAATGAGGAGGCTCATTTCAGATGATTGCTTAATCTTTATCTCAAAGAAAGTCTTTCTATCTTTAAAAAAAAAAAAAAACAAGAGAGAGAAAGAGGCTTTCTCCACACCAACTTGCCTGAACACATCTCCTTTGCTCCTTTTTTCTCTGTTCTTGAGATCTTCTGGCATGACGGGTGCCTGAGAAGCAGCGTGATTTGCCATGACAATGATGTAGTAGTCATCCATGCACCTCCTGTGGATGCATTTCTAGGCTGAGTGTGACACGGAGGTAGAACGTAGTCATTTCAGTTCCGAGTTTCCCACCTGACTCTGAAGTCTAAGGTTTAGACTAATGGCATTATTTCATATTGTGCAGCATTGAATTTTAAGAGGATTGTTTCCTTCAGGGTAGAACTTTTAGCAAACCTGTGTACAGCTTACTCTGCAATAATCATGGGAGCAGGCATTTGGTTAAAGCTCCAGAGACTGAGCGTCTTGATTTTTAAAAGTAATTATGAAATCACCTCTTTTTTGAACCCAGCAGATTAAATGTCTAATTGAACAAAATCAAGTGATGCTGGCCAAATTATACTTATATATTGTGTATCTATATGAATATGTAACAACAAATCCCATTATTATGTACAACTATAATGCACCAATAAAATAATATAGAAAAATGAATGAATGAATATATAGAAAAAAAGAAAGATGATAAATGATAATTGATAAATGATAGAACGTAAAAGCATCAAAGACTATAAATCAATAGATGGATAAAAAGATGATAGATAAGTGATGGTTGAATGGAGAGAGAGAGAAAGAAAGAGAGAGAGATGGATAGATGGATAGATAGATAGAGAAGCCGAGTACAGTGGCACACACCTATAATCCCAGCTACTCAGAGGCTGAGGCAGGAGAATTATAAGTTTGAGGCCCACCTGGGAAATTTAGCAAGACCCTGTCTCAAAATAAATTTTTTAAAAAAAGTGCTATGGATGTAGCTCAGTAATAGAGCACTACTGAGTTCTGGCCTCAGTACTTAAAAAAAATAAAAATGAGAAATTAAGAAGATAGAAAATTAGAAAGAAACAAAGAAGATAATGGTTGATGCTGCTGATGATGGTCATATAGAAAGATATGTTTGATGATGGTGAAGATTGATAGATAAGAATAGACAAAAAACTAAAAGAGAATATGCTACATTAATGAGACCTGGTCAGGGAATAGGCAATGGATGGAACCATGCTTTGAGAAGAGCCAAGAAGAGGGGAAATGACCCCAATGCAGAGAAAGTAGCTGAATGAAGATCAATGATTAGTGTGCTTATTTCCCCTGCTGCAAACCAGAGAAATGAATATATTTCATAAATACATTTCATAAGCCAGGTACAGTGGTGTCCACCTGTAATGCCAACTACTCAGGTCTAAAGCAGCAAGATCCCTTGACCCAAGGAGTTTGAGGCTAGCCTGAGCAAATAACAAGACTCCATGTCAAGATAAATAAGTGAATACCTCTCGTCCTCTAATCTCCCACCTGTGCCTCCCATTGGCCAGTCCCAAGTGGGCATCAGAGAGCAAAGGAGTCACTTGATGTCTCCCACCACCTCCACCGTCATCCTCTGGGGCACAGAACAGAATGGAGAAGGTGCAGGGGAGATCTGGAGGACAAAGGGCAGCCACTCAGCTGCTCCATTGTTGTCCTGACAGTGAAAAAGCCCACTGGAGTTTCTAACCGAATATTACTCTACATTAAAAGAGAATAAAATTATGGCAATTGCAGGTAAATAGATGGAGTTGGAGAATGTCATGCTAAGTGAAGTAAGCCAATCCCCCAAAACCACAAGCCAAATGATAAGTGGATCTTATCATCTTTCTGATAAGTAGATGCTGAGGGGAGTGCTGTGGAAAGAATGGAGGAACTTTGATTGGGCAAAGGGGAGGGAGGGAAGGGAAGGGGCATGAGAGCAGGAAAGATGGTGGAATTAGAGGGACATCATTACCCTAGGTACATATGGTGCAACTGTACCTTGTGTACAATCAGAGAAATGAAAAGTTGTGCTCCATATCTGTACAATGAATCAAAATGCATTCTGCTGTCATGTACAATTAGAACAAATTTTTTAAAAAAAAAGAAAGAAAGCTAATCGGGACATCAAATCCAAAGTCCCCAAACCATCCCAACTGTGGGGCACTGATGAAGTCACATCACCTGAAACCTTGAGTCCCACTCGCTCATTTTTTCCAACCACGATGGCAGGCAGGCTTCCTAGTTCTCCACCTGGCACCCCTCCCTGACCATTCCTGGGAGTCTCAAGTGCTAACAAGTAAAGCTGGCTCTACCTGGTACAAAAGGTGGATTCCCTCTATGGGACACTCTTCTCCAAGGCCCTGTTTCATAAAGCCAGGGTTGAAAGATACAATGGAAAAATAGACTGAGGAGAGTGATTATCTCTTCATTTCTGTGGCCTTCAAAAAAAAAAGGGTCCCCAGACTTTTTTTTTATTATTTTTAATGTTTTTTTAGTTGTAGTTGGACACAATACTTTTATTTTATTTATTTATTTTTATGTGGTGCTGAGGATCAAACCTAGGGCCTCACATGTGCTAGGCGAGCTCCCTACAGCTAAACCACCACCCAGCCCCCCAGACTTTCGTAAGCCCCAACAGGTATTTTAGCTATCATTCCCAAGTATCTACTCACACACACAGCTAAGATGGGCTTCTCTCCAGCCAAGGAGTCAAGTGTCAGACATTCTGAATAGAGAGATCATTCCAGAGAGCTCCAAAATGAGGAAGAGCAGGTGCTGTCATGGGTAAGTGAACCTCAATCCCAATGGGCAGCCTTCAAAAAACTGGATCCTACCTCAGAATTTCCCCCAGAGAGAAAGGTGAGGAAGCTGAGGTATGTATCCACCAACTCCCAACCATCTCTCATTCGTCGAGGTTTATTCCTACATCACACAAAAGAAAGTCTCCAGGTAGAAATCTCAAGCATTTACAGCCAGACACCTCCAGCCATGAACTAAAAATGGTGAACTCTAAGGGAACATAGTGGGCACCTCCTATACCCTCCCTAACTAGCCTTAAATTCCTCAGAGTAGAGACCCGGGTGGGATGGGGGGGGGGGCTTGTGTCATCCATCATTTTACTGTCAACAACTTGCCCAGGACTTGACTTACAGTAGGAGCCAAAAAAATAGGTAGCAGTTAGATGAACAGGACATAAAACCAACTTGATAGTTGATCCAATTTGATCTGAGACTCCCTCCAGCCTTAGGGAGCCAATTGAGCACTCAATTGATAGGAAAAAATAGAAAAGACTGTTGCATCTCTATTTAGCCAAAGGAAGGGGAAAGTGGAGTGAATGTTAATTTGTTGCTTCCGCAGAATTCATCTTGCAAACCTGATTGCCTCTAAATGTATCCCACCCCCAGTAACAGAGCAGACTTTTAAGAAACTCATTAAGAAATTAGCATAGCCTGGGGCTGGGGCTGGGGTGTAGCCAGTGGTCCAGCATATGTTTAGCAAATACCAGCTCCTGGGTTCCCTCCACTGCACTGCAAAAGAAAGAAATTAGCACACCCCATATCCCATTGCAGGGGTTGATTCTGCCTCTCAGTGAATAATTATCAATGTGTGGAGACAGCTCCCACAGCAAAGAATTATCTGGCCCCGAGTGCCAATATTGTTGAATTAAGAAACCCTACATTAGGGGCTGGGGTTGTGGCTCAGTGGTCGAGTGCTCATCTAGCATGCACAAGGCACTGGGTTCGATCCTCAGCACCATATAAATGTAAAATAAAGATATTGAGTCCACCTAAAACTTAAGAATAAACATTTTAAAAAGAAAGAAAAAGACCCTACATTAGAGGATGGATACATGACCCAATTGAGGTCCATAGAAAAAATCAACCCCACTCTTCCTTGGACAGTGCAATATGGTCTATGACTCTGGCATTTATTTTGCTGTCATAGAGAGAGTGCTGGAGTTGTGGGGTATAAAAGAGAGACTGGAGCCTGGGGATAAAACTGAGGAAGAGAAAAGCTCTAGGCATGAAAAGAAACTCAGCCCTGGTTGACATCATTTGAGCTGCTGGGTCAAACTTCACCAAAGCTGGCCCTTTTTCTTTATGTGACCTAGTAAACTTCTCTCTTGCTTAAACCAATTGATTCTTGTGTCACTGACATCCAAGAGCACTCCAAGTGACAGGGAGGATTTATGGACATCCTATTCCACTGACTTTCCATGATGTGTCAGTCAGCTCTCCATCCCTATTACAAAATACCTCAGAAAATCAGTGAGGAAGTGAAAAGAAATACAGGAAAGGCCAGGGTCCCCATATCCTCCTCCAGGGCACGCCCATGACCTCACTTTTCCTCCACTAGGCCCACTCTTGAAGGTTCCACCACCTCCCAATAGTACCATGGAGTAGGGACTAAGCCTTCAACACCTGGGCCTTTGGGGACATTCCGATCCAAACTCTAGCACTTTCCTAGGGAGCCTTAAACACAACTTGTCTTGGAGCATAGTTTGTTGCAAGAAACAGAAACCCACTCAAGCTGGGCACAGTAGTGCATATCTATAATCCCAGTTGTGCCAAAGCAAAAATAAAAAGGGCTAGAGATGTAGCTCAGAGTGGGGGAAGGGAGAGGAAAAGAAGAAGAAAGAGAGGGAGGGAGGGAGGGGAGAAAGGAGGAGGAAGAAAAAAAAAAAGAAACCCACTGAAGCTGTATATGTAACAGAGTCTTTATTACATGTCCACAGGGATATCTTCAGAACTCCACAGCATGAAGTCAAGGTGAGTCATACAGAACCAGCATCTGGCACTTACAGAGCAATTAATATATACCTGCTGATTTCAGTGGAATGAACGAACGCTCAGTTAAGTGCAATCAATACTGTATCTGCATCTGAGACTCCCTCCAGCCTTAGGGAGCCAATTTAGCGCTCAACCGATTTTCCCGGCACATTACCTTCATCATGGTGCTGTCTGGCTGCTCATCAGTAGCCATGGCACAAAGGCAGGGGATGTCGCTCAGTGGTAGAGCACTTGCCTGGCATGCCTGAGGCCCTAGGTTCCATTCCCAGCACCATGGCGGACAGGAGTGTGAAATACCCACTGCCTCGAATGGCAACCAGTAGTTCTTAATCTACCTGAGACCTTAAAATACCACCAACTGACAGTTTTACTTAGCATCTCCATCATAGAAAGTTCTTGAATAGGGGCTGGAGTTGTGGCTCAGCGGTAGAGCGCTCGCCTAGCACGTGCAAGGCGCTGGGTTCGATCCTCAGCACCACATAAAAATAAAGAAAGGTATTGTGTCCAATTAAAGTATTAAAAAAGAGACAAATATTTATATATATATTTTTTTTCTTTGTTTTTAAAGAAAAAAAGTTCTTGAACACGGAAATCTGATTGGCTCAACTTAATTCTGGCAACCACCCCTGATCCAATCAGTGGAGTCACCTGCTAAAAGAGAAAGCATGAAAGCATGAGTGGCCAAGGAAACCAAATAGGTTTAGCCCAAGATGGGAGCTCACCTTAGCCCTGGAAAGACAAGAGCCCGGCCACCACCACTCCCCACCTTTCCTAGACACAGACCAATGACACTGAGTGTTAACTATTCCTTTATTAGGCGGTGAGGGAAGTGGGGCTGTACAATGCAGGGCTTGAATTCAGCTACAAAAGCCATATTACAAAAATAGCCTAAAAATACTTCTTATTCTGCCATGAGCCTGGGCCAGGGGAGTATCAGGAGAAGGTGCCACCCAGGCAGCTCCTCTCTCCTGCCTGCAGTCCCATATTTATGGGAAGACAGGATAGAATGCACACATCTCCCCTGGCCCCTATTTTCCACCAGCTGCCCCCGCCCCCGTTCCCAAAGGGATATGGCCCAAACTCTGGGAGGGTGGGAGCCTGGAGGGGGGCTCAGGCCAGAAGGGCCCTTCCCCAGCAAGGCCACAGGACAAGTCTCATCTGGAATGCAGTGAAGTGAGGGAAGAGGGGTGGGGAGGAGGCTCCCAAGTCTCCCCTGACCCCTGGCCCCAGAGGGTGCGCCCAAGGGTGCCTACTTGGTACCTACCAGGGTCGTGTACTCAGTACACGGGATCCCAGTCGTGCCTGTGTACTCGGTACACAGAATCCAGCTTGGCCGAATGGGCCCACAGACTCAGCCCCACAGGGGCACTGGGGGATTCGCAGGGGGGAGGGAGTGTCTCCATATATATACTTTGTAAAAAATAATAATAATAATAATAATAAGTATGTTTAAATGAATTTGTTTCTATACAAAATGTAAAAAAAAAAAAGAAAAAATTATAATTCACTCATGTCAGAGTGTGAGAAAATGAGGAGGGAAGAGAAAACTGGGGGGCAGAGAGGGGGTAAGAGGAGGTCCCAGACTTGTTACAAGACTGAGCGGGTAGGAGGTCAGTCCCCACCCATTATAAATAAAGGAAAACTGAGGCCCTGGGCTGATGACCAGGGCAAGGCAGGACTGCAGGAGGCTGGTGGAGAGCAAGGAGAGAATGAATAAAACTAAAGTAGGGAGGAGTCAGGAGGGGATGCCCCCCAGCTCCCCAAGATCCAGGAACTGGGCGTGCTTCAGGCCAACACCTGCCTCTTAGGGGTGACTTCTGGCTGGGGCCCCAGCTGGGTCTGAGCCTGAGCAAGGGAGCTGGGGACAGTCAAGGGGTGTGGCTGGGCAGGCAGGGTCCCAGCAGCTGTGGCAGTGGTCCCCGAGGCAGTGGCAGGGCTGGGTGTGGAATCGGACCAGTCCGAGAGGGAGGGGGGAGAAGGGCTGGCCCAGTGCTCAGGGGACTCTGGGGATGGGGTCAGGTAGGGGTGTTCACTGGGGACACGCAGAAAGCGAGCCTTTGGGGGGCTACTGTGGGCCCCTGCTGCTGGGTATTCCTCGCCGTGTCCTGGGGCTGCCAGGTAGGGCGGGGGTCGCTCCTGGGGAGAGACAGGGGTCCCAGGGTTGAGCATTTGGGGTCCCGGTGCAAGGGGCAGCAGGAATGAGGGCCCAGGGGGGGCTGGTGGAGGCAGCCGGGCCCAGTCGAGGGGGACAGCCACAGGGTTCAGCAGACCCAGGCTGAGCACGCAGCCTCCAGGAGGCTGGCGCCCTAGGGGACCTGCCCGGCCTGTGCCACCGAGCTGTGCCAAGGACACTGCGGTGGCTGTGGCGGCTGCATAGGGACCCTCAAGGGGGAAGCCTCCAGGGGAAGCAGGAGGCCCACCGAAGGGCCGTGGGGAGTCCAACGAGTCCACCGGCGACAGCGTGACGGAGCTCTCGGCCAGGGGACCCGGGCAGGCCAGAGTCAGCTTCTTGCCCCTGCCCCGGGCCCCTTGCGGCCCCAGCCCTGCCTTCCCGGGGGGCCTCCTGCTCTTCTTGGCTCCAGATTGTGCTGCCTTGAGGCCTGGGAGGAAGGCCCCAGGCGGGCAGAGCAGGGGCCCTAAGCCATGGGGACCAGGGGGGCTGCGCGGCCCGCTGGGCTGGTCCAGCAACCGCACGATGTCCTGGTGCAGTCGCTCCTGGGCCACATCCCGCGGCAGCCTGTCCAGGTGGTCTGTGATCTCCCGGTTCGCAAAGTGGTCCAGCAGCAGCTTGGCAGCCTCGAAGCTGCCCTCCCGGGCAGCCAGGAACAGCGGGGTCTCCTCCTGGGATGGGGGAGGGGCAGAACCCAGAGATGTCCAGGTCAAGGTCACTCTGATCAACACCAGCAATGTCTCCAGGCTCTGGGGAAGCCTGAGAACCAAGAGTTTGTGCACTGGAGCTTGTCCCCCCTGGACTGGAATCCCAGCTATGCAGAGGGAACCTGGGCAAGCTGTTTCCTTTGAACCCCATTCACTCAGCAGGTAACTCAGGTGAGACAGTCACCTGAGGCACAGAACTTAAAGGAGCACCAAAAATTTCAGTAATCAAAATAAATTATATTTTAATATAATTTCTTAAAGGTTAAAGGAAAAAAATAATAAATAAAATATGGAAATTTTAAATACACATAGAATCCACCACCCCTCCAAACCCATCTTTCCCATTTATAAAATGAGATCATATAAAACCCCCTTAGAAGGATTTTTAAGCAAAGATCCTAACAGTTACTTTTCCCTGAGGTTCCACTGAGCACTTTGCAAACACACTAGCTCCCTGAATCCTCAAGAGAAGTGATGAATGGGTATTGTTACTGCCCTACTTTACCCAGGTTGGGCAACTTGCCCAAGGTCACAGAGCAACTGTGACACACTTCTCTGATCCACTGTTGAAGCCTCTTGGCCCCAAATCCTAAACCCTGAAAACTGGCTTCAGGCAGCATGAATGCCCCCACCAGCTTTATCCCACCCTGCTCTCTGCCACCTGTGGGGGGCTATGCTGATGCTGCCCCCACTCCGGTGGGCTGAGGGCCTGGGCTCACCTTACTGTCCTGCATGTCCTTGTTGGCTCCATTTTTTAGAAGAGCCAAGGTGGCCTCCACGTTGTTCACAGCTGCAGCCCAGTGTAAGGCTGATTTCCCTGGAAGGGGAAAAGAAATCAGGGTCAAGGTCAGACTCATGTCCCAGGTCCTGAATCATACATAGGCAGGAAGTGTCTGGAATATGGCCAGACAGGGGGTAGGAGGGTGAGAGGCTGCTGCAAGTGCCTCGGTACCTGTATTTGAATGTATGGAGAGCTTCGTGACTCCTCTGACCCCAAGGGGTACACTGTGTGCACACACCCAATGGCTCTTCATATATAAGAGCTGCTGTGTGGACCTAACTAGGTTGAACCTAGGGCTGTGCTGTCCAATGCAGACACGACTCGTCACATGTGGACTTTCACATTTAAACTAATGAAAATCCAATAAAGTAGGTGCTGAGACCATTTAATGAGAGGAACTGTCTTTTCAACTATTGGTGCTCAAACAACTGGATCCTATCTATGCAAAGCTAAATCAAAATGAACCAGAGGTCTAAATGTAAGAGCTCACACTATAAAACCTCTAGAAGAAAACATGGGAGTAAATCTTCACAGCCTTAAGCAAAGGATTCTGAGACATGACACCAAACACAAAAGCAACAATGAACAACAATAGATAAATTGTATATTTTATTTATGATATACAATTTATCTACTGTTGTACTTCCAAGCACACCATCAAGAACAACATCAAGAAAATTAAAGAAGCTGGGCATAGTGGTGCATGTCTGTAATCCCAGCAACCGGAGAAGCTTAGTCAGGACAATCATAAGTTCTATGCCAGCCTCAGCAACTCAGCAAGACCCTAAGCAACTGAGCAAGACCCTGTCTCAAAATAGAAATTACAAGGGCTAAGGATGTCGCTCAGTGGTAAAGCACACCTGGGTTCAATCCTCAGGTACCACAATAATAATTATAATAGCAGCCAGGCATGGTGGCACATGCCCATAATCCCAACAACTTGGGAGGATGATGCAGGAAGATTGCAAATTCATGCCAGCCTCAGCAACTTTGCAAGATTCAGTCTCAAAATATAAAATAAATAAAATAAAAAGGACTAGGGAAGTAGTTCATGGAGGGGTAAAGTGCCCCTGGGCTCAAACCTCAGTACCAAAAACATAAATGAATAAAAAGAAGCCAGGCATGGTGGCCCATGTCTATAATTCCCACCACTTGAGATTACAGACATGGGCTTTGGGAGGCTGAGTCAAGAGGATCAAAAGTTCCAAGTTAGCCTCAGTGTTTAGTGAGACCTTGTTTCAAAATGAAAAAATAAAAAAGGGCTGGGGGTGTGGCTCAGTAGTAGAGTGCCCCTGGGCACCATATAATCCCTAGTACCACAGAAAAAGACAAACCCTGGAGCTCAGAGTGTAGCTCAGTGGTTGAGAGCTTATCTAACATGCTTGATGTTCAATCCCCAGGACTGGAAAAAAAAAAAAATCTCACTAAAAAAAGGGGAGGGGCAGGCAAAGGATCTCCATAAACATTTCTCCAAAGAAGATATACAAATGGCGAATGAGCACATGAAAAGATGCTCAACATCATCAGCCACCAGAGGGCTATCCATTATACTCCCTAGGAGGCTATAATCAGAAAGACAGAAAAAGCTGGGCAAGTGGCACATGCCTGGAGTCCCAGTTACTCAGGAGGCTGAGGCAGGAGGATTGCTGGAGCCTAGGAGTTTGAGGTCAGCCTGAGCAACACAGCAAGACTGTGTTTCAAAAGAGAAAAAGAAGAAAGAGGGGTTTAAAAAAAAAAAAACAAGCATTGTCACAGATGTGGAGACACGAGGACCCTCATACAACACTGGTAGGATTGCACAATGAGGCAACTGCTGTGAAAAAACAATCTGTTCCCATATGACCTAAAACTTCCACTCCTACCTATGTACCCAGGAGAAAGGAAGACATACTCTACACAAAAAACTTGTACTTGAATGTTCACAGAAGTATGATTCATAATGGCCAAAAAGTACAAAACCCAAATGCCCATCAATGGATAAATGGGTAAGTGGTCCAACCATAATATGGAATATTATGCAGCTATAAAAACAAGGGCTGGAGAGGTTGGAGTTGTGGCTCAGTGGCATAGCACTTGCCTAGCATGTGGGAGGCCCTGGGTTCGATCCTCAGCACCACATAAAAATAAATAAATAAAATAAAGCTATTGTGTCCAACTACAACTAAAAAGATATTTAAAAAAAAAAAAAAAAAAAAAAAACAAGGGCTAGGGATGTGGCTCAGGGGCAGAGTGCTTGCCAGGTGTGAATGAGGTCTTAGGCTCAATTCTCAGTACCACAAAATTAATTAAAAAGAAAAAAAGGGGCTGGAGTTGTGGCTCCATGGTAGAGCCCTTGCCTGGCATGTGTGAGGCCCTGAGTTCGATCCTCAGCACCACATATAAATAAATAAATAAAAGAAAAAAGATCCATTGACAACTAAAAACTATTAAATAAAGAAAGGAAAGTGAAGCATTGACACATGCTATTAGGTGGATGAACCCTGAAAACATAAAGTAAGAAGCCAGACACGAAGGGCCACATGGCATATGATTCCATTGATATGAAATGTCTAGAAGAGGTGAATCCAGAGACAGAAAGTACACAATGGCTGCCTAGGGTTGCCTAGAGACATGAGGGATTGGCAAATGTTGCTTAAGGGGTAAGAGTTTCTTTTTCAGGTGATGAAAATATTCCAAATATTCATTGTGGCAATAGTTGCACAACTCTGTGGTTATGCAAAAATACAATGATTTTTACAATCCCCAGTAGAGTAAAAAAAAAAAAAAAAGATAAATAAAAATAAAATCTTTGAGTATATCATACTTTTTTTTTTTTTTTTTTTTTGCAGTTGCTAGGGATGGAGCCCTAGGCCTCCCACATGTTAGGCAGGCCCTCTACCACTGAGATAGGTCCCCAGCCCAAAGTTTATATTTTTAAAGGGTAAACTATACAGTACATGAATTATTATTCAAAAACTGAACGCTTGAATGTATGTGTGTGTGTGTATTTTAAAGCAAATAAAACAAAAAATTATAATATATAATTATTATATATAAAACCAAAAAGTATTTTAAAAACTGGGCTGGGGCTGGGGCTCAGTGGTAGAACACTCGCCCAGCATGTGTGAGGCCCTGGGTTCAATCCTCAGCACCACATAAAGATAAATAAGTGAAGGTATTGTGTCCATTTATAACTAAAACTAAAATATTTTATTTTTTTTAATTAAATGAATTAAAAGAACATTTAATTCTTCACTTGTTCTCGCTACATTTCAAGTAATCATTAGTCACCACACATGGCCAGTGGCTGCCATATTGGACAGTGCACACAGAGAACATTTCTTTCTACCACCTCAGAAAGTGCTATTGCCCGGTACTACTCTAGAGTTGTGGTTCCCCACCAAGCATAATTTTCTCCCTAGGAACATTTGGTTGTCACACATCGAAATGCCAATAGCAATTGGCATCTAAGGGGTCAAGTCCAGGGATGCTACTCAACACCCTGCAGTGCACAGGGCAGTCCCCCCACAACCAATAACTATCCCACCCCAAACTGCATGACGCTGAGGTTGAGAACACCTACTCTAAAGGAAGTGTGGAAGTGTCTGAACGCATCTCCAGCTGTGTGAAGCCCTCTGGCCCTGCAGACAGATGGCTGAATCAGCACAGATTGGTCTGAGCCAGCAAGCGGGCTCTGGGGAGCCACCATCATTAAAAATTTGTTCAATGTGCAACTTTGTTACAACTGTCCAGCAGGTAGAAGTAAAGTGAGTTTCCAACAAAGCAGCTGGAAGAGTCCTGGAGAAGCACACCCTTTTTTAAACCCCTGAGATGCCCTAAGGATCTTGCAAAAGTGTGTTAAGTCCTTGTGAGAACCAGGTTATGTGTGCATGAGCTTTAGTGACATGGCTGCAAATTCACATCAATAGTCAGGGCCCAGGGGACATCCTCCCAGCCGCACCCATGGTTTCCTCAGCCAGCCTGCCAGCCTACCGAGCTCATCCACAGCATTGACATCGGCGTGGCTGGCGATGAGTTCTTCCACCATGCCCTCCACGGCCAGGCGGGCCGCCAGGATCAGTGCGGTGGAGCCGTCCGCCATGCGGGCATCCAGGTCTGTGGAGCGGTTCCGGATGAGAATCTGGAAAAGAAAAGATGCCGCAGGGAAGCCATAGCAGGAATGGAGGGCTCAGGAGCACCCCTAGGCCTGCACCCCCCACTGAGGTCCCCAATCCCCATTCCTCTGGAACCAAGCTACAGATGCCCCTTGATTTATAGTGCAGTTATGTCCTAATAAACCCATCAAATATTGAAAAGATACTAAACTGAAAACAAATGTAATACACCTATACTATCAAACATCAGGGCTACGCTTAGCCCACCTCTGAAAGTACTCAGAACACTTTCACAGCAGCCTCCAGATGGGCAACATCATCTAACAAAAAAGCCTATTTCATTTTATTTACTTTTCCCCAGGTACTGGGGATTGAACCCAGGGGTGCTCTACCACTGAGCTACTTCTCCAGCCCTTTTTATTTTGAGAGAGGGGTCTCACTAAGTTGCCAAAGCTGGCCTTGAACTTGTGATCTTCGTGCCTCGGCCTCTAGAGTCACTGGGATTACAGGCATGTGACACTACAACTCATTCACAAAACCTATTTAGTAATTGCGTTGGGCTGGGATGTAGCTCAGTGAAGAGTGATTTCCTGGAGTGGGCAAGGCCCTAGGTTGGATCCCCAGCACTGCAAAGAGAAAAAAAAAAGTGCTGAATGTCTCATGTGATTAATTGAATACAGTACTGACAGTGACAAATAGAACAGCTGTATAGATACACATCTATAACATCCTGAAGTGGAAAAAAAATCTTAATTCAGACACAATCTGCCCTTGCCAGACACTGTATTCAGGTAGATTCCCACTTTATCATTTTTCTGTGATGCTAGGGTTAGAACCCAGGGCCTCTCTCATGCACGGCAAGCATGTTACCACTGAGCTACAGCCTTATTCCCATTTTTTTTTTTTTTTTTGGGAAATACGGTCTGGTGAAGTTGCCTCAAACTTGTAATCCTCCTGCCTCCGCCTCCTGAGTAGCTGAAATAACAGGCATGAGCCATAGCACCCAGCTTCCATTTTCCAAATTAAAAAAAAAAAAAAAACAAGCTCTGAAAGAACAAACCAAGCTCAAACCCAGATTCGGCGGATGCCAACCCCATCTCTAATGTCCAAAGAGGTGGACCTGTCTCACCTGGAAGACACCCTGGGCGTCGGCAGTGACTGCTGTGTGCAAAGGGGTGCGACCCGAGTGGTCCTGCGCATTAGTGTCTGCCCCAGCATCCAACAGCCGCTTGGCCGCGTCTGCCCGGGCATAGCGGGCAGCCAGGTGCAGAGCGGTCTCGCCTGTACGGTCAGTCCGAGCCCCAAGCTGGGCCCCTTGGCAGATCAGGTCTGAGATGATGCTGGCTGATGTGTCGTCGGCCTCATCCTCCTCAGTTGGCATTGGCTCCAGGGCCCCCCCGCAGAAGGAGGCCAGCATGAGAGGGGTGAAACCATCTGTAGGGACCAGAGTATGTCACAAAGACACAGGTTTTTCCAGGAGATAATGCCAATGGCACTGTATTAGGAGCAAACAGGACACATTGGAGGACAAGAAAGTGGCAAATCCTGCCATCTGCACACCCACCCCCAGGATGAGGACTCATGGGCACATGACTGATCACAGAAGGGCTCCTAGGGAGTCGGGGATATAGGACAAGGGACAGAGGAGGTCCAGCAAGCACAAGATCAGGCAAATTCCAGAAGAGTTTCCAGTCTGATCCCACAGGAGGACTCTAAAGTTAGCTGTACCCCAGAGTTGTAATCTAGTTCAAGATAAAGAAGCCTTCCATACTCCTGCATCCACCAATTAAGAGCCACCCCCAAGGACAAAAAATTCCCAGCCACTCCAGCCCCTGGAGCATGGGGGACTTCAAGAGAGCAACAGGTATAGGCCATTTGGAGTAAAAACAAAATAAAGCTGGAAAAGGAATACTCTGAAATGTGGCAAAGATTGATCCAAGAGGATCTGGACAACAGGATCTGCTACACCCTACATGAGCTTTTGCAGTTTTCCTTAAGAAATCATTTGTACCCCATTCTCCAGTCTCAAACCCTAGTAGAGGCCAATCTCCTTCCCTGGCTCAACAACAGGCAAATGGACCAGCCAATCTGCATATTCCAGCCCCCTGGCCACACCTATTGGCTCAAAGATGAGCATGTGACCACAGTCCATCCAATCAGAAGGCATTCTGAGACTTTTGTTGGAGAACTAGCAAAGAAAGGTTTTGTAAGGCAGGAGCTAAGGCATGGAGAGTGGAATATTGAGTCCAGGATCCAATGGGCCCACTACTTCTAGTTACATGGCAATAAATGTCTTGATTTACTTAAGTTACTCTGAGTTGGGCTTTTATTATGTACAAACCAAGAATCTCAATTCACACACACACACACACACACACACACACACAAACACACACACACAGAAGCCCAGATATTCCCCAGATCACAGACCAAGATGTAACCTCTCCAATGTAGGACAGGTGAAAGGCCTCCTCTGGGAGGTGGCTGACCTGGGCCACGCACGTTGACATCCATGCCATCAGCATCTGCATCTCCCTGTGGTGGTGTCAGTGCCATGGCTGGTGCCACACGGATGTCAGCAGCAACCAGGTGGTGTTGGGTCCACTGGCGACAATCCACAGGCTCCTCAGCCCCCATACCAGGCTCTTCTACCTGGAGGAACAGGGACCGGGTTCTCAGATCTCACCCTTTGGAGGTGAGGAGAGACACTACCAGGAATGGGGCTGGGCATTCCCACATTTAGTGATGGAGATGTATGCACACTGGAAAACCATTAATATCCTCTTCTCTTACAGACAAGGAAATAAGGATGCCCTGGAGCTCAGGGAGCTAATGAGAGAAAGAAATGCAATTTCAATCCAGGATGGAAGAAGGGAGAGGCTGGAAAGCCAAAGTGGGTATTACATACACAAAGAGGCATAGGGCGCAGCACCTGCCAGCACCCCAACACAAACACAATGAAAACGAAATTAAGAGAGCAACCCACTGACAATAGCAATGAGAACTAAATATTTGGAATTAAATTGAAAAAGAGAAGCACAAAACTTATACTCTGGAAACTACAAACCCTAGGTAAAACAAAAAAAAAAAAACATAGGAGGATCAGCATTAACCCTTCAAGAATTGATATTTATCTGGGGAAGGAGTAAATGGGTGGTGACTGTCCACAAACCAGAAAGAGATTCCCCACCAGGAACCAACCCTGATAGCCTCCAAAACTGTGAGAAAGTAAATTTCTGTTATTGAAGCCACCAGTCTATGATATAATGTTATGGCAGGCTGCTATGGTCTGGATATGGTTTAAGTTATCCAAAGGCTCATGTGCTGCAAGCTTGGTCCTCGATGCAATGATATTTAGTGGTGGTGGAACCTTTAAAAGGTGGAGTCTCAGAGGAGATAACTGCATTACTGGGAGCTCTGCCCTTGAAAGGGATTAATGTAGTTTCTCAAGGGACCCAGTCAGTTCCTTTGAATGGGAACTGAGTTATAAAAAGAGTCAGTTTTGCCCTTGAATTTCTCTCTGGCTTCCTGTCTCACCACATGATCTTTCCTGCATGAACTCCTGATACCATAATGCCATCTACCATGAGATTCTCATTAGAGACCAAACCCACAGAGTGACCCAAATCTTTGACTTTTAGCTTCCAAAACTGTGAGCCAAATAAACCTCTTTTTTTATTTTTTTTAATACATTATCCAGCTCTGGACTGAATAGAAAATGGACAAGGACACAGTCTGAGCTAATATAAAGCCCACGAGAAGGCTCCAGGAGATGAAATAAAGCTCAGGACCAGGTGGATACATATTCACGTTGGGGATGCTGGACAAGGTTAGAACCAACAGACAGAAAGAGACTTGCTTTTTTGAGATGACCCACGATGGCCTGGGAGCAGGAACCTGGTTGAGGAGGGGCAGGATGGAGGAATGCTTCCTTCTACCTAGAGAACCCTGTGGGCCCCATGACCAATCTCTTCTTCCTCCAAGAGCACAGAGCCACACCAAGGAGAAAATGAGGTCACAAAACTACGGCTATTCTCTGGAGCTGGGGAGGGAGGGAGAGCAGAGACTCCCCTGTGCTCTCCCACTAATGATTGGGATCCCCATCCCAGACCCAGGGGCAAGGGGCAGGGAAAGGGACAGCACCTTCAGTCGCTTGGCTTCTGGGCACTCTGTGTCCATCCAGTCTGTGGCCACCTCCCCCATCAGACTCTCACTCTTGGCCATGTTCCTGTAGGACCAATGGGAAGAAGAGAACGTAAGAAAGAACACTGGAGGGCTGGAGATGTGGCTCAAGCGGTAGTGCGCTCGCCTGGCATGCGTGCGGCCCGGGTTCGATCCTCAGCACCACATACCAACAAAGATGTTGTGTCCGCCAAGAACTAGAAAATAGATATTAAAAATTCTCTCTCTCTCTCTCTCCTCTCACTCTCTTTAAAAAAAAAAAAAAGAAAAGAAAGAACACTGGAGGCATCTGGCCTGAGAGGAGGATTTGGAGAATGGTCAGAGCAGATGTCATAGAAGCAAGGTCAGGGGCCTGGAGTTGGGATTGGGGCACTAAGTCAATAGGTGCAGGGGGAGGGCCAAGATACAGATTTCAATGAGGGAGGGAAGGAGGGAGGGAAAGTCAAGGTTGCAAGGGGTATAGTCAGGGATCATGCTGGCTGGCAGCCAGAGTTGTAAATAGGAATCAGGGAAGAGACAGGAGTGGGGTCAGGGGTCAGAGCAGTAGGTTAGGGGATAGATGAGGGCCACAGGCATACCACAGGGGTTACAGAGGATGGTGTCAGAGGTCATGGAGATGGAGTTACCCTCATATGGAGTCGGGTAGGCAGCCAGGATTGAAAAGGTTGTGGTGAAGGGTCAGGAGTCATGGAGTCACAGGAAATGTTACACTCAGAATGGGGTCTGGGGTCTTGAGAGAGAGATCAAGTTACAGGTGAGGTCCAAGGTTAAGATTGAAATTAAGGATCATGAGAGGGGCTGGGGATGTGGCTCAAGCAGTAGCGCGCTCGCCTGGCATGTGTGCGGCTCGGGTTCGGGCACCACATACAAAGATATTGTGTCCACCAAGAACTAAAAAAATAAATATTAAAAAATTCTCTCTCTCTCTCTCTCACTCTTTCTTTAAAAAAAAAAAAAGGATCATGAGAAATGAACATGAGTTGGGTGGAAAGGGGGTCAGAGGTGAGGTCAAAGGTAAGGGTAGGTTGGAGCAAGGGTTGGTTGTGGGAATCAGAGAGAATAAGGATGGGGAGTCGGGGAGGGGCTGGGATGCAGACAAGGGTCATAGAGTCAGGCAGTCACATAGGAATGAATCAGGGGGAATTTTGAGAAACTGGTTTAGGGTGTTGTCCGGGAAGGATATGAATCAGGGAAATGATGATATAGGAATTAAAATCAGAGGTCACGAATCTGGGGTGATCCCCAGGAATCATGGAGTCAGCAGTCAAGAGACTGAACATGGGAGTACCAGACGGAGTCTAAGGTAAGGTGAAGATGGGGGTCAGAGGTCAGAGTCAGACCGAGGTGGAGTGCAGGGCTCACAGAGTCCCCACAGGCAGAGGCAAGGAGAAGACAGGGTCCTTACTTCATGCCCAGTGCATCTTGTCCCACAGGCTCACGCCGCCCCTTGTGGCCAGCTGCTACATCCTTATGTAGTGCAAAGCCCTCCGGGAACCAGAGGGTGCTGTGCTCACGCTTGCGCCGGGCTACCATGACGCCCAGGACGAGAATGACCAGCAGGAAGACAGCGCCCGCAGCCAGCAGTGGCAGCAGCGGGACACTTGGCTCAGGAAGCTCCATCGGCTCCCCTGCAAGAAAGAACCAGGAGAAGCCAGTGCCACCACGCCCTGGGGCTGCAGCCACCCGCCAGGGCCTCATGGCTCTCCCTGCCTAGCCTCACCTCGCACATCCCGCAGTGGGTACGGGAAGTCCAGACGCTCCACAGCTGACAAGGCCCCCAGGTAGTCAGCTGCGCTCTGGGCATCAGGGAAGCAGTGGTCATTCTCAGGCGACTGCAGGCAGAGCCGATTGTCAATCTCCAGCATCACTACAGAGCTGTGGGGCCAGAGCCGAGGGATCCAAGGGCTCAGAGGTTGCCTAATGCATCTCAGACACCAAGCCCCATCCTCCTTCCCCACACCAGCCTCACAAGAGTCATCTCCACCTGCCTTCCAACCCCACTGCACCCCGAAAACAAGTCTTGCCGTGTCCACCGGTGTTCTCAGAGCCAAGAGTCCAATAGACAATGTTTTTATGTCAATATCGCGGTAACTTCCTCACCCACCCTAGTGGTGAGGTGAGGTTCTGAGCATAGGTTCTGCTTTTCATTTGCAGTACTGGGGACTGAATCAGGGTCTAAGATGTGCTAGGCAAGCGCTCCATCACTGAGCTCAGCCCCAGTGCTTCTCCTTCTCTTTCTGAAGCTAATTTCTCTCACCCAATCCATAGGTCTGTATCCCCGTCCACAGCTCTGTTTCCTTCTCTCCCTACTTCACTGATCGCTTCCCAGTTTCGATGATTCTCAACATCCTACTGTCTTTATTATTTCTATCTTCTGCCTCCTGGGGGTCTCCCCGCCACACCTCCAGTCCCTTCAGACTCTACAAGCCCAGAGTAGCCCCTGTTTTTCACCACATGTCCTATCACTCAGTCATTTCAGCAGAGGAAAGGCACATCAGACCCCTTCTCCATTTCCTCTGCTTCCAGCTGCATCCAATCAGAGCCTGCCCCTATCCCCATCCTGACATCTCTTTTCTGTGTATGGGACCCATCCTTCTCAAGCTCCTTCACCATACTTATCAAACACCATGTCCCTTTCTGTTCCCTCTACCAGGTCACCAACAGGATACTTTTACATTTTTCTACATTTCTCATTTCTTAAAAAAAAAATCCTACACATGGCCCTTAAACACTCTGCTAAACCACCTGCATCTGCAGAAGTAAGTAGCACTACACCCAAGGTGTAAGTCTGCAACCTCCCCTTAAGGGACACTTGCTCATATCTGGAGGTGTTTTTTCATTGTCACAGCTAGGGGGCAGTGTTACTGTCATCTAAGGAGTAAAAGCCAAGGATGCTTTAAGTATCTAAGTATCCTACCATGCACAGAACAGACCTCCACAGCAAAGAATGATCTGACAGTAAATGTCAATGAAGAAGAGGTTGAAAAGCCTGTGGGAGCCAGGTATGGCAGTGCACACCTGTCATCCCAGCTACTCAGGAGGCTGAGGCAGAAGGATCACAAGGGTCTGGACAACTTAGCCAGACTCTGTCTCAAAATAAAATAAAAAGGGTTGGGGATGTAGCTCAGTGGTGGAGTGCTTGCCTAGCATGCAAAGCTCTTGATTCAATCCTCAGTATCTAAAGAATAAAATAAAAAAGAAAGAAAGAAAGAAAGAAAGAAAGAAAGAAAGAAAGAAAGAAAGAAAGAAAGAAAGAAAGAAAGAAAGGAAGAAAGAAAAGCCTTGGGGAGAAACACTGCTAAGGAGGACTCTCAGATGCTCAGGAAGAGAACACACAAAATCCAGGTCACCAGTGCCCCTCCCCTGCCGGGCTCTGAGCCTCCCTCCTGTTTCAGAATTCAGATTGGGGGATTAGGAGGGACTTTGGAATATTTGCATGTATACATTTGCATACACATATGCAAATATATAATTTAAGGGATGAAACCCAAGCCAAAACACAAAAGTCATTTATGTTTCACTATGTACTTTATACACTCCGCCTGAAAGTAATTTAAACAATATTTTTGTGCCTAAGGTTTTGTGTGTTTGTGGTGCTGGGAACTGAACCCACAGCTGCTCCAGGTGGAGTCACTCACCCGATCACCTCAGGAGCCAGCTCCCGCCTGGTCCGTAATTCTGAACCAGGACTTGGTCGGTGGTAAGGGAAGACCATGGCCTGGCCACGCGCGTCCAGGCGGAAGCGCAGAGAAGTGCGCAGGATGGCGCTCAGCCGCTGCAGGAAGTCTGCGCTGGAGCGCAACAGCTCTTCCGGAGGCAGCAGCACCGTGAGGACCAGCACGCCGCGGGCCAGCAGCGCTGGCACCTCGCTGGCACAATCCAGCCCGTCCCAGCCACATTCTTCAGTGTTGCAGCCCTGGTCACAGCGGCCATCCGCAAAGTGGTCAGCGCAGTACTTCTCATACACTGGGCTAGGAGCAGAGAGGAACAGGGGTCAGGGGACCTCCAAGCCCCCAAATGCACACACAGCATATAGAGCAACAGGCTCTAGAGAGTGCTTGCACAGAGGACTGCAATGTACCAGCACATGTGAGGCCACTGGTTGGATAACCATAGGTTGAATATTCCTCATCTGAAATGCTTGGATCAGAAGTGTTTCAGAACTCACATTTTTGGGGGATTTTGGAATATTTGCATATATATTAGCATATAAGTGTGATATATCGGGGGCTGGGGATGTGGCTCAAGTGGTAGCGTGCTCGCCTGGCATGCGTGTGGCCCGGGTTCGATCCTCAGCACCACATACCAACAAAGATGTTGTGTCCCCCGAGAACTAAAAAATAAATATTAAAAATTCTCTCTCTCTCTCTCCTCTCTCACTCTCTCTTTTAAAAAAAAAAGTGTGATATATCATATATATGTTTGTGTGTGTGAGTGTATATATATATATATCTCACAATGAGTGTACATATTACATACATACACGTATAATATTTTAAGGATTATATATATGGTATTTTAGGGATGGAGCTCAACCCGAACAGAAAATTCATTTATTTTTCACATGAACTTTATACACATAGCCTGATAGTAATTTAAACAATACTTGTGGTGAGCCTGAGGTTTTGTTTGTGGTGCTGGGAACTGAACCCAGAACCTCATGTATGCTAGGCAAGCCCTCTGCTGCTGAGACACATCCCCAACTGGGCGTGAGTTTGACTGCAACCCATCACATGAGGTCAGGTGTGGAATTTTCCACTATGGTATAATGTCTGTGCTCAACAAGCTTTCAATTTTGGGAGCATTTTGGTATTCAGATTTTTTTGATTAGTGATGCCCAACCTGTATTAATATAATCAGTAACTATTAATTGACCACCTGCTATATCCGGGTGCTGCCACAGACATCAAGGATATGACTCAGCCCCAAATCTTTGCCAAGGAGGAGCTGGCACTCCAGCAGGTGGAGACATGGCAAATAAGATGGATGAGCAGAAAATACAGCATCCCAATACATGTCAATAAAAAATAAATAGACATAAACAAATATAAACACACACAGTGCTAGATGGATTTAAATGCTAAGGAGAAAAATAAAGCAAGGGACATCCTGGGAGGTAACCAGGGAGAAGTTCTCAGAGAAAGTGACACCATTTGAACAAAGGCATGAAGGAGATGGTCAAGAGCCACGTGGCTTCTCTAGGGAAGAGCAGTTCAGGCAGTTGGAAACACCCAGTGCAGAGGTCCTAAGGTGGGACCAAGAATGATGTCGAGGAGGACTGAGAAAGATGAGGAGAGAGAGGTAGGGAAGCAATGGACAAGCAGTTGGGCATAAGAGGAACTCAAAGAATTCACAGACAGAAAGCCAGACAAACAGGGAATGAGGATGGACAGGCAGAGTGTATAGGCAAGAGAAAAGCAGACCCACGGGCACGTGGATGAAAAGAAATGGGCAGCTATGGGTCACACTGAGGGAGACAGGGCAAATGGATGGCGGGACCCTCAGACAAGAGATCACACATGGATGTGCAGATGGCATGAGCAGCAAAACAGACCCCGAAAATGAAGAAACAGCCCAACAGAGCGTCCAAGAATGAACTGATGAGCAGAGTGAGGCAAATGGGCAAGAGACAGGGCTATGGACGGTCAGATGTGGCGCATTAGCAGACAGAAAGGGGCAAACAGTTGACTAAAAGGACAAAGGAGGAGCCCACGCACCAACGAATGGATGGACTCACTTGCAGGTTCGCTCCCGGCCACCAGTGTGGCAATCGAAGTTGTCATAGAGGCAGGCGGGTGAGCTGCAAGCTGGGTCACAGCGGCTGTTGTTAAAGAGACGCCAGCACTGCAGCGCCTCGCACTGTCGCCAGGGGTCCCCGACGCTCAAGGAGCAGTCTCCACCATCCCAGCCGCAGCCCGGGCTGTTGCACTCGCGGTCGCAGCGCTTATCCCCGCGCTTGGCCTGGCAGGCGGCTCGCGGGCAACGCGGCTCCTCCGAGATCTCGGGCGCGGCGGCGGGAGTCTCACAGCGCGGGCCATCCCAGCCCGGAACACACAGGCAGCGGAAGAAGGGAGCAAGCGGCGCAGCACGGCAGGAGCCGCCGTGGAGACAGGGCAGAGCTGCGCAGGTGGCATTGGCAGCCCCCTGAGAAGACCCTCGGGAGCCCCGGCAGGAGGGCTCCGACAGCCCTGGGGGACAGGCGCAGCGAGGCCCGCGAGCTGTCTGCTGGCATGGGACACCCACGGGGCACTGCAGCTCCCGGCAGGAGCGTGCCACTTGTTCACAACGCGGACCCCAGAAGGGCTGTAGGCAGGATGGGAGCGGGAAGAGAAAAAAAAAAAAGTATGGAAGGAGGAGGGAAGGAAAGGAAAAATGAGAAATGGAAAGAAAGAGAAAAGGAAAGAGAGTCAAGAAAAGGAAGGGTGAAGGGTCAAGATGGAGGAGGTTGAGACCCCAACCTCTCCAAGTCCTGCCCAAACTCTTCACATATAAACCACGCCTTCTTCAGAAGGCCACACCTCCAAACCCCAAACTCGAGACCCTACACTCCCAACTTCAGGGTAATTTCAGCATTTCCATCCACTTTCCCCCCAAAGCCACACCCTTTCCTGAGGCCACACCCCTTCCTCCCCCAGGAGTCACCACCCATGTCACTCACACAGACCTACCTGGACACAGTGGCAGGTGAAGGTCAGCCCACCCCCAGGGCCTGGGCTGGGACGACACTGGCCTCCATGCTGGCATGGCTGAGACTCACAGGGGGACAGGACAGTCTGACAGCGGGGACCTGAAAAAGCAGGGACACCTGAATCAACCACAATGAAGAAATACCAGGAACAAAGGTCCCAGGCCGTCCCCACCTCTCATGCTTACCTGTGAAGCCAGAATGGCAAAGGCAGCGGAAGTGCCCACCTGGGTCTTGCAGGCAGTCCCGGGTGTGGGCTGCATGGCAGGCACCGGGACGACACTCATTAATGTCTGCCTCACAGTGCAGGCCAGTGTATCCTGGGGGGCAGTTGCAGCGGAAGCCACCCACCAAATCTACACAAGTGCCATTGTTTAGGCACCGAGGGCCTGAGTCAAGGGGTGGGCCAGGGCCACAGTCATCCTCATTAATCTCACAGAGCACACCTGGGGACGAGAGGCAAGTGATCAGGGGGTGGGATAGAGACTTGGCCTCCTATCCTATCCTCCAACCCTGGCCCTGGCATACCCAGTGTCCCAGGGGGACAGGAGCAGAGATATCGGTCCACAAGGTCAATGCAGGAGCCCCCATGCTGACATGGCTGGGAGGCACATTCATCTACATCGTCCTCACAGTTGTCACCAGAATAGCCAGCTGGACACTGTGTTAGGGCAAGAGAGGGATCCTTTCAGTCTGAGAACCACAGACATGCCTAGACACCCACAGACACCCAACAGAGGGAGACATGCCCAGTGTGCAGGATACACACATGCAGATACAAGGAAACACAACCAGTGCAGAGGGACACACACATGCAAACACACAGGAAAGACACCCAGATGCCTTTCAGGTACCACAACCAGACACACACTCTGGTTCATTCATTCATTCACAAGGAGACGCCATGCACACAGACACATACAGATGTGCCCAGGATACAACTGAAGTCAGAAGCAAATCCAAACACCCCAAGATCTACCTACAGTGACACCCACAAAGATATACCCAGTCACAAAAGCAAAAACACAGACATGCCTAGAGAGTGACATACCCATACCAGGTCATAGACACATAGAAATATGTGCCCACGCACACCCAGACATGACTAGTTTCCCTTCCCTCTCTCTGGGTCACACCCTTACTTCACACATGTAGCCTCCCACGTAGCCACGGCAGGTGCCTCCATGCTGGCAGGGCTGGGCCAAGCAGGGGTCCACTTCATGCTCACAGTAGCTGCCGGTGCGTCCCTCTGGGCACATGCAGTAATGGGAGCTGTCCTGGTCCACGCACTGCCCACCTGCTTGACACAGCTGCTCCAACCGCACCCCTGAGAAGAGGAGAGTGGCATCAGACACAGAGGCAGCTACATTCCTCCTCTTTCTGCCTACATCCTACACACCACCCAACATCCCTGCTGGCATCAGTCCCTAGCATCTCACCCACATTCCATAGGGTTGTCACACATCCTCTCAGCTGGTATGTCTCAATCACTGACATACACATGATTTTAATGCTCATACCGGCTCAGTCACACATACTATCCCAGCTGTCTCATGGTGACAGACACACATACCATCCCGGTCGCTGTCACACAATCACACACCCACACACATTCGGTCACACATTGCATCACAGTGGCCCCTCGTTTGGCTCACACCAGCAGAAGATAGGTTCATATACACCCTCCCCTTGACGCACACGCCAACCAGGCCATGAGCTCCCCCTTACCAATCTGGGCTGCAGCCTCTCTGCAGGGTAGGCTTCGGATGTCACAGAGTCGTCCGCTCCATCCAGGGGGACAAAGGCAATAGGCACCATTCTGAACACAGCGACCCCCGTTCTGACAGGGCTCGTGGCTGCACCAGTCCACCAGGGTCTAGAAATGACCCTCAAAATCAGTACTGGGCTTTGCACCCAGAAGGAGGGGCAGGCCCTTCCCACAGACCCTCCAGACTCCTCCCCACAGGACCTATGGCCCCACCCACCTGGCACTGGCTGCCGGTGAAGCCCTCGCGGCAGGCGCAGTGGAAGCCAGGGTGGGTGGCGCTGCAGACTCCCCCGTGCAGACACGGCCGGGAGAGGCAAGGATCGGCCTCATATTGGCAGTGGGCACCCAAGTAGCCGGGGCGGCACAGGCAGCTGAATGAGTTCACACCGTCCACACAGGTCCCTCCATTGAAGCAGGAACTGGGGAGTGGGAGGAAGAGCGTCAAGCTCCGCCCCCTCCCATCCTCCCTCCTAGAACTGGATGGAGTTTTCCCACTCTCTGGCGCTCATACCCGCACACTAGAAGCTGCAGTGCCAGCAGAGAACCCACCTCATGCCTTAGCCTCAATTTACTGAGATTCAGCGCTAAATTGGGAACTACCTGCAGGATCTGCCCTGGCCCAGCTCCTTCAAGGAGCGGAGTCTCTAAAGATGATCCTCCAAACCGAAGCCTCGCCCTGCCCCTTCAGGCATCAGAGTCCTCAGATGGGTGCCAAGCCAAGGACCCCCTCTCTAGTCCTCCCCCCTCCATTTCAGGCCTCATCTGATGCCAGAGCCCCTGAGTTTCAAGAAGTCGAGGCCCCACCCACCTGGGGCTGCAGTTGGGTAGGTCCTTCTCACAGTGAAAGCCTCCATAGCCTGGTGGGCAGGTGCAGGTGAAGGAGGCCACGTGGTCAGTGCAAGTGCCAGGGCCACAGGGGTTGCTCAGACACTCATCCACATCGTGGGCACAGCGTGGGCCAGCGAAGCCAGGAAGGCAAGAGCAGGAAAAGGAGCCCACACTGTCCTGACAGGAGCCACCATTAAGGCACGGGTCTGTAGTCAGAAGAGAAGAGGTCTGTTTAGCCCACCTGGCCCCCACTGCCTGGCTGACCTGGCCTTGCCTCCCATACAGGGTCATAGAGGGGAACCCTGGAGGAAACCAGGTTCAGCTGAGAGGGGACACATTTGGTCAGAGGGATAATGTCCCCTTTTGTGGCCTTATCTCCTGTCTCATCTGGAAACCTTGCCCAAGGGGAAGGGGAGGGCTTTGGGAGAACCAAAAAAGCCCCTTTGAGCTGCCAAGTAAATCTAGTCGACCCTCCATAACCTTGGGCTCAGCATTGGTGGATTCCAACAGTGGACGGAAAATACAGAAAAAAAAACTGCATATGTACAGAACATGTACAGACATTTTTTTCTTGTCATCACTTCCTAAATGATACAGTATAACAAGCAAGTACATGCCCTTGACATTGTATTAGATATTATAACTTACATAAGGATGATTTAAAGTATCTGAGAGGCTGTGCATGGGTTCTTTACAAATACTAAGCCATTTTATAGAAGGGGCACAATCACCCACGGGTTTTGGTATCCATGGGGGTCCTGGGACCATCCCTCATGGATACTGAGGGACAGCTGCACTGCCAGTTATGCTTGCTTTCATGCCTGGCCTCAGCACAGGCCTGCCGTGGTTAGTAAGTCCTTGACATTGTTACCAATGCAAATGGAGATAGGCTGTGAGTATAAAATACATACTGAATTTCAAGCTTTGAAAACTTAGTTTAAAAGAGTAAAATATCTCAATCATTTTAATATTGATTACATGTTCAAATTATAATATTTTATATACTGGTTTAAATAAAGTACAGTATTAAATGTATTACTGCCCATTTCTTTTTCTTTGTTTTTCATGGTGCTGGAAATTGAACATGAGGTCTCATGGATATGCTGGGCAAGCATTCTACCACTGAGCTCCACCCTCTGCCTTCTTTTTCCTTTTTTTTTTTTTTTTTTTTTAATGTGGCTATTAGAAATTTAAAATTGCATCCATGACCTGGTTGTTTGTTTACTAGATAGCACTCTAGAGTAAACTCTCTGAATTCCCTTTCTTTCTTTTTTTTTTTTTTTTCTTTTCTTTTTTGGCGGAGCTGGGGAATCAAACCCACAGCCTCAGGCATGCTAGGCAAGAGGTCTACCTCTGAGCTACAACCCCAGTCCACTCTGGGGACCTTTATTTTATACTCTACACACCATCCTAATGCTTGCTGCCAGAGGTAGTCCACAGGCTTCAGGGTCAGACAGACCTGTGCGCCAAGCCCAGCTCATTCCCTTATTTGCTGTATGATCTTGGGCAAGTCAAGAAACCTCCTTGGGCCTCAGTTTCCATAGGAGTAACATGAGGAAAGCACAGAGCTGTGAACACAGCACCTGAGAGCACAGCACCACAGTATAGGCTGGATGAATGTCCCCAGGGCAACACTCTCCAAGAGCTCCCCTGTACTCACTGGGGTCACAATCATTGATGTCCTGATCGCAGGAAGGGCCAGTATAACCCCCGTGACAGGTACAGCTAAAACTTCCTGCCAGGTTGGTACAGGAACCGTGAGCGCCGCAGGGGGAGGGGCCAGCACACTCGTCCACGTCCTGCTGGCATCGTGGGCCTGGGAGTGGGGAGCAAGGTAACACCTACAGTTAGAGGGTGCAAGGCAGGGTCTGAGGGTATCTGGGGCACAGGAAGAACCTGTAGGTTGAGATAGGCAAAGATATTTTCCACATGCCATTCTAGAACTTCTTTCTCTCTATTTCAGTGGGTACAAATGGTCTGCCCTCCAGGAAGCTGTCCCCAGAGCAACTGGGTTGTAACAGCCCCAGCCCCTTATGGCTTCTTCTCCAGAGCAGACCTATATGGGCTGTGAGTATCCACATCCAGCTCTGTTCTTTCCCAGAAGGAAGCTCCCCTAAGAGATAGAGTTGGGGTGAAGCTCCCTCTGGCCCCCAGCATAACCCAGTATGGGGTAAGGCACAGAGGAGGTGAGAGAGGAAGAGAAGGAAGCAGGGGCTAATGTACCTTGCCAGCCTGGGGGGCAGGAGCAGACAGTCAGCTGACCTGGAGCAGACTCACAGCGGCCCCCATGTTCACAAGGGTTTGGGGTGCAGGGGGACAGCAGCTCACACTGACGGCCTGTGGGAGGGGGCAGAATGGGATAGTCTTGAGGGACTCCCTGTTCTCATCTTCCTCCTCCCTGGGATCCTCCCTGATATCCAACCCCCTAGGGAACACCTCAGAGGGAAAAAGGAGTAGCAAAGAGAGGGAAATGTAGAGAAGAATGGAGCAGAAAGGAAACGAAGAGAAGGATGTCAGAGAGCCCGGGGAGAGAGAGTGGGACACACACCCTGGACTCCTGGGGGACAGGTACAGTGGAAGCCCATTCCATCGCTGATGCAGGTACCACCAGCCCCACAGGGCTGAGACTCACAGGCATCTCGAGCCAGACTCTGGCTGCAACGGGGGCCACTCCAGCCAGGCTCACACACACAGCGGAACCTGGCAGGGGAGGCAGTCAGGGTGGCAAGTGGCCAGAGAGACAGTAGAAGGGTCATGAGTTGGGCAGGGGTCTTACCCGCCAGGCGCATCGTGGCAGATGCCGTGACTGCAGGGCTCATGGGCACAGGGATGGGTTGGAGGGAGGCAGAGTGGAGGCAAGGAGCCGGGTGGACAGAGGCAGCTGAAGCCATTTTCCCCATCTACGCAGGAGCCTCCCTCGCCACATGGGTTGGATGCACACTCATTGATCTCCACGTTGCAAAGGGGACCTGGGAAATATGCAGGCAACCTCATCCCTGGACAGGGACAGTGGAGCCAACCAGAGGACACCTTGTTCCATTTAGCAAAGCCATACCCCTGTGCAAAGACAACTTTATTCTCATACTATATCAGTTCCTACGCAAATTAGGTCAGCCACCTCTTCAACCCAGAGCTGCCTTGCACCAGATCACTCTGGTCCCCAAATTGACATGAAGCCACTTTCACTTCTACCAAGGATTACCTTGTCACCACACAGACACAATCTTGTCCTGAGTCTAAGACAGCTTCATCTTTGCTCCAGAATAATCATGAGCCAATATGGAGACAACCCCAAGCCAATGAGAAAGGGCACAGTCTCAGGGCAGAGTGAACACAACTTCTTTGGACATGTGTGCAAAGATAGGGGCAAAATCCAGCTAATAGAGACGGGTGACTTCACCCTTACCCTATAATGGCACCCTCTCCTTGGCAGCCACTTGCTCACCTGTGAAGCCAGGTTGGCAGACACAATCATAGCGGTTGATGCCATCACGGCAGACTCCAAAGGTGCAGGGGTTGCTGGCACAATCGTCTATGTTGACTTCGCAATTCACACCTGGGGAGGGAAACATGGCAAGGAGTAGCCCCCACTGTCGTGCACCGTTCCCAAATTGTATGTGCCCCTCCAGGTGGACTGTTCCTGACCAGTCCAGCCCCCTGCCCTACCTGTGGTGCCAGGAGGACAGCGACAAAGATATTTGTCCACCAAATCTAGGCATTTGCCCCCATGGCGGCAAGGCTGGCTGCGACATTCGTCCACCTGACTCTCGCAGCGCGTGCCTGTGTACCCCGGGGCACAGGCACATGAGAAACTGGCAATGCCATCCACGCAGCGTCCATGGTGGCATGGGTCTGGAGAGCAGTCGTCCACATTGTGCTCGCACAGGGTGCCTTCGAAACCTGCAGGGCCAAAGGGTCAGGCTCCGCCCACTTACCAAGGGCCTGCCCACAGTTATGGCCTCTGCCCAATCCTGGCCTCAGCTCCATCTCAGGCCCTGCCCACCAAGCCATCCGGAAAAGGGTTCTACTAGGCCACGCCTCCAGCTTGCCTTCACTCCATCCGGCTCCAACCTCCAGGACGCTCCCCTGGCCTGTGTCCCCAACCTCTAGTCTTTACCTATCAGTAGGTGTCATAGGAAGGTAGAGGGGGAATTGAGCTCCTTTAAAGGCTAACCTTTGGCCCAACCCTTAGCCTCATCTCAGTCTGCGTCCATCATTAGCTCCACCCCACAAGCTCTGTCATTGGCCCTGCCTTGTCCTTGCCAAAAGCCCGCCCCAGAGCTCTCCGAGTCCAAGTCTGTTACTGGCGCCCTCCCTCTCCCCTACTAGCACTGCCTCCGGATTCTTGCCAGCTTGTCATTGACCCGCCATCACCTTCTGCACAGCGACACTCGTAGCCATCAGGCTGGTCCACGCACTTGGCACCATTCCTGCAGGGCGTGCTTGCGCATTCATCCACGTCCAGTTGGCACGTGGACCCACTGAAACCTGGGGTGAGGAGTGGGGTGAAGGAGGTCGAGACAAGAAGAGCATGGCCCCTCACCGTCCCTGCCCTGTATGTGTGGGAAACCCCACTTCCCGTTTACTTAGTTTTATTAATTTTGTGTTTAATTTTAGGTTTTTTTTTTTTTAAGAAAAAAGAAAAAAAAAACTTTTTATTTTGTTTGTTTTTATGTGATGCTGAGGTCGAACCCAGTGCCTCACACGTGGGAGGGCAAGCGCTCTACCACTGAGCCACAACCCCAGCCCATTTATTTAGTTTTAAATAAATTTAATTTTTTTTATACTAGAGATGGCACCTAGAGGTACCTTACCGCTGAGTTATATTCCCAGCCCTTTTTATTTATTTTTAATCTACTTTGATTATTTACTTTTTATATAGTTTTAATTTACTTGGTTTTCTTTACTTATTTAGTGGTACTGGGGCCGGAACACTGGCTGTATCACTGAGCTACTCAACACTTTTTTATTTTAAGTCTCTTTAAGTTGCCCAGGCTGACCTTGGAATTGTGATCCTCCTGCCTCAGCCTCCTGATTAGCTGGGATTCCAGGTGAGCCCCACAGTGCCTCACATTTCAATGTTTTCAAAACACGTGGTTCCTCTTGCAAGTTATCTGCTAACATGACCTTAAGGGTTCCCACCCTGGATCCTTTGCCCCTGCACAGACCAGTCTTTCTTAGGCTTCCCATCACAGGATTCTCACCTGAAGGGCAGGCACAGCTGAAGCCATTGACTCTGTCTTTGCAGACACCACCGTTGACACATGGGCTACTCTGACATTCATCGATGTCCACCTCACAGTAGGTTCCCGTGAAGCCTGGGGTTGGAAAAAGGGGATTATAATGGGCAGTGGGAGCTACCCTCTGGTCTGAAGGGGGCACAGAGAGAGAGGTTCCCCCCTTCCTACATAAACAGATTTCCTGAGTCTTGGCTCCATCTCCTGCTCAACCTGATTCAGTTTTCAATCACAGGCTGGACTCTCACCCAGCTGTGGTGCCAAACAGAACAAGGTTTATGCTTTGCCTTTAAAACACCCCCTTTCAACCTAATCCCAAAGTCATGTTCTGCCTAGTTGCAGGGCCCACAGCAGCCTTGTACACAGCTTCAAGTCCCAACCCTCCTTAGTGCACGACTGTCTGCAGGATACATGTGACCCCACTGCAGCTGCTGGCCCTACCCTCCTGTCATCCACCACCACCGCTACCATCCCCACCCACCCACACCCCAGTGCGATCCTAATGCCTGGACTCCACTCTCAGTCCATCGCAGGGGCTACTGACTGCACTGGACCCATGCCCTCCCATAGTCTCAGGCAAAATTCTGTTCTGGCCCTGCCCCCACCTCATGCCAAGTTTCTGTCTCTAAGGATCTCACTTTTTCTTGAGTGATTCTGGGAATCAAACCCAGAGCCTCACCCACACTAAGCACTTGGTGCTCTCACTAAGCCAACCCTAGTTCCACTCCATGGAACTAGGCCTCAATCCCCAGCCATGCCCACCACACACCTGCCATACAGATGCAAGTGAACTGGCCAATGCGGTCCAGACAGGTGGCCTGATTGCGGCAGGGCCCTGACAGACACTCATTGACATCCGTCTCACAGCGAGGTCCAGTGTAACCGCGACCACACTGGCACAAGAAGGATCCCTGCGTGTTCACACACCGACCTAGGTGTTCACACGGATTTGCACCTGTGGGATGGGGCACAAACAGTGTGGGCATGACCAGCTGGGATCCTACAACTCCCCTCTTTCTCGTCTCTGTCTCAAAAGGTGCCCTCTCACCAATGGAGCATTCATCCACATCCTGATCGCAGGCCCCACCAGTGAAGCCGGGTGGACAGGTGCAGATGGCCCGGCCATTCACAGGGTTTGTGTCACAGATAGCATCCTCATGACATGGGTTGCTAACACAGGCATCATCCAGATGACACAAAAGGCCTAAGAAAGGGTAGGCAGAGGTCCGAGGATGAATCTTCAGCTTTGCCTAAAGGTCCCACATCCCTCCCATTGTGGGGTGCAGGAGGAGGTGGTGCTGGGCCTTAGGCATGCTAGGCATGAGCTCTACTATTGAGCTACCCAAACCCTTGTTTTTGCTCTTATTAACCTGCAGAGTATCAAGTAGCTTAAAAAAATAATGGACACAATAACTTTATTTTATTTTTATGTGGTGCTGAGGATAGAGCCCAGGGCCTTCCACATGCGAGGCAAGGACTCTACCACTGAGCTACAATCCCAGCCCCTTAAGTAGCTTTTTTTTTAAAAAAAAAAAAATCTATTTAGTATGAAAAATTTCAAACATAAGAAAAGTTGATCCTTCATACCATCAAGATTTGACTATTATTTGTGTATTAATCTTTTGTCCCCAGACTATTTTTAAAAAGTTACAAACATATTGTTTAAAAATCTACAATGTCGGGCTGGGGCTGTAGCCTAGTGGTAGAGCGCCCACCTCATACGTGTGAGGCACTGGGTTCGATCCTCAGCACCACATAAAATAAATAAAGATATTGGGTCCAACTACAACTGAGGAAAGAAATTAAAAAAAAAAAATCTACAGACTCTTCTGATTAGAAAAGTGTCCTACCCTCAAGCCTTGTTTACCAGGCATACCCTCCCTCCATTTGCAAGCCTCCTCCCAAACACCACACCTTCCTATCCCAAAGGTTTCTGCCTTGGACAGTGTGCCAGCCTCCTCCCAGGCCTCTCCCAAGCTCACCCTTCACCCCAAAGCCATCCTCCAGCATGTCCTCCCTCCCCGCCTCCCTCCTTCCCTCTTTCCTAGGTGCTGGGGATGGAACCCAGGCACATGCCAAGCTCATCATACTCTGTCCCTGAGCTACATTCCCAGTCCCAGCTCCAGACTAGTCTTTTTTTTTTTTTTTTTCTTTTCTCATACTGGAGATTGAACCCAGGGGTTTTACCACTGAGTAACATCCCAGACCTTTTTATTTTGAAATAGGGTATCACAAAGTTGCCCAAGCTGGCCTTGCTCCAACTTGCAATTATTCTGCCTCAGCCAAGTAGTTGGGATCATAGGCATGCACCTCTACACCTGGCCCCAGCATGATCTTTCTTTCTTTTTTTTTTTGATCTGATCTTTCTATATCTTCAAGTAGGACTGACTTTTCTCTCTCTCGTTTTAATATGACGATAAGTGAAGTCACCTATTCATTTATTTATTTATTTATTGAGAGAGAGAGAATTTCAATATTCATTTTTCAGTTTTCGGTGGACACAACATCTTTGTTGGTATGTGGTGCTGAGGATCGAACCTGGGCCGCACGCATGCCAGGCGAGCGCGCTACCGCTTGAGCCACATCCCCAGCCCCCAGCGTGACCTTTCTAACACTCAAATCAGAGTCTGTCTTGACCCCGCTCAGAGCCTTCAGCAGTTCTCTGCTGCCTACAGAGCAAATGACCACTTACCAGTCTTGCCCATGGGGCAGGCGCAGTAGAAGGAAGCCACCCGGTCATGGCAGGTGGCCCCATGGAAGCAGACGGCTGTGGCACAGTCATCGATGTTCTGACTGCAGCTCTCTCCTGTCCAGCCATTGACACACACACAGCTGTGGCCTCCCAAGGTGTTGAAGCAGGTGCCCCCATTGTGGCAGGCATTGGGCTGCAGCTGACACTCATCCACGTCTTCTGTGCAGAATTGGCCTGTGGCACACAGATGCACCAGTATAGCCACCTGGTATGTGCCAACCCAAGGTCTGCCACCCAGCTCCCTCAGTCCTGGTGCTCACCTGTCCACTCAGGCGGGCACTGGCAGTTGTAGGTGTTGACGCCATCCACACACGTCCCCCCGTTTAGACAGCGGTGTCCCGGACAGTCATCCACGTTCACTTCACAGTTCTGGCCCTCAAACCCTAGGACAGGAGCAGAGGGCAAGAATGGTCACTGAGAGGCTGACCTGCTATCCCCACCCACGCCGCCTCCCCTGAGTACCACTCACTCACCAGGAAGGCAGGCACAGTCATAGGTGAGATCGCCATTCTGCCTACAGGTGCCCCCATTACGGCATGGTGAAGGGGCACAGGGCACCGTGGGGTTCTCGCACAGTGGCCCTGTGTAGCCATTTGGGCACTGGCAGTGGAAGGAGCCAGGAGTGTTAAGGCAGGTGCCACCATGGCGACAAGGCCCACCCACCCGGCACTCATCAATGTCACTTCGGCAGCTGCGGCCCTGGTAGCCAGGTGGGCAAGAGCAGATGAAGCGGCCATCAGACCCCACCGAGCAGCGGGCACCATGGGCACAAGGGCTGCTGAGACAGGGGTCCGGCAGGGAGCAGTCTGGGCCTGGAGGAACCAGGAGAGGGTGAGCTTGGGACTGATCACACCCTTGCTTGCCTTGGGCTCCCCTCCAAATGCCCCCTCTCACCTCGGAAGCCACGGGGGCATCGGCAGGAGAACCGGGCAGTGCCCGCCACCACGGAGCTCTGGCAGACACCACGACCAGCACAGGGACCTGAGTGGCAGGGGTCTTCCAGCTGGCACCGCTCACCCACCCAGCCTGGGGGGCACCTGTGGCAGAGACAGTGTTTTGGGGGCACTACTGGGCAAGGTGGACGCAGGTACAAAGATACATATGACAGGCAAAACAGACCAGCACACTCCACCCACTCATTCACTCTTTTCTTTCTTTTTTAGTACTAGAGATTGAACCCAGGGGCACCCTACCTCTAAGCTATATTCCTAGCCTTTTCAAAATATTTTACTTTGAGACAGGGTTTCATTAAGTTGCTGAGGCTGGCCCTGAACTTGTGATCCTCAAGCCTGCCTCAGCCTCCTAACTCCACCTGACCACACTCATTCATTCCTGCAATGAATATTTGCGGAGTACCTACTATTTGCTAAGTTGTAAACACAGAAGCAAACAATAAAAGTGGTTCTTCCTCTCTTGATACTCAACAGCAGCCAGATTAGGCAAAGAGTACACAGACAAGTAACAAACTGACATACTACATGTACTACATGCTGGCAGCGTGTAGGTGAGCCAGGAAGGCTATGAAAGTTGTGGGGAGTTGAGTGATGGCTCCCAAAAAGACACGTCCATGTCCCAGAGCCTGTGACTCTGACCTTGTTTTTAAAAAAAGAGTCTTTTCAGAAGTAATTCCATGAAGGATGTCAGATGAGATCATCCTGGATTATGGGGGGTGTGGGTGCTAAATCCAATAACAAGTGTCCTTATAAGAGAAAGACTATAGAGAGTTGGGAGGGAGAGAGAAGAGAAGGTCATGTGCAGACAAAGCAGAGAACCGGTGAGGCAGCCACAAGTCAAGGAACGCCTGGGGCAATCAGAGGCTGAAAGAAGCTGCGAAGATTTCTCCCCTTGTTGGCCCTGCCAACACCTAATATCAGACTTCTGGCCCCCAGAACTTCCAGAGACTACATTTCTGTTGTTGCAAGCCACCCAGTTTGTGGTAATTTGTTACAACAGCCACAGAAAACTCTTACACACGCTAAGTAGATGGAATAATGGAAAAGAGAGAATGGGTATTCTATTTTCACAGACTAAAGATGAAAAGAATCCAAAGGGTTGTGTAGGGAAGAGCATTTCAGGCAGAGGGAACAGCAAATGATGGGTCTCAGATTCTGAGAGACAACTAGCAAGGCACACCCAGCCAGACACAGAAACCACAGATACACATACAGAAGGACAGCCAACTGGACATATTGGCCTGGCACACACAAACACCAAGCCGCAGCCTCCCCCGCGGATATGGGCAACTCTCACTCACATGGACAGGCGGATAGACTCCCATAAATCCTCAACTCCTTTCTCCAGGATTCATGCAAACTTTCTCCCATGCAGGAGGGTTGGGCTTTGTGGAAGGGGACCTCCACCCTCATGTTGGGGAAGACCCTTCAGTCTTCAGACCCCTCCCCAAGCCCACAAAGGCAGCCTTGAGTGTGAGGGAAATGAGAAAGGGAGAGAGGATTGGTCTTGAGTTTGGAAACTTCCAGGGGACCCTCGGAGCAAGGATTCTGAGGGAGGGGCTTGGCAAGCCAGAGGGTCCAGGCTGTCTTGGCAGTGTCCCGGCCCGTTCCACCCCGTGCTCTCCCTGTGCCCTCCCCATCCCTCCCCTGCTACTTTCGCCGGTTCCCTCCCCCGGGCTTGTCCCAGACGCCTGGGACCGAACTCAAGCAGGTGACTCAGTTCTTAGCGTCACCACAATGTCCCCCCACCCCGGCCCCCAGGGAAACAAGTCGGGGCACAGCCGGCAAGGGCGCGGGTGGCGTTAAGAGCGGAGGGTTACGGCCCTCAGCCCCCTCCCCAAAAGCCCGCAGGGAGACCACGACGAACGCGACCGCGCGCCGGGAGGGGGCGCGCTTGCCGGGCGCCTTGGATGGCGGGTCCCACCGCCAGGCAGGGCGCGGCCCGCGCGGCCCCCTCCCTACGCCCCGGGCGGGTTCCCACGCTCTACGCCCGCGCCCCCGCCGACCGGTCGGGCCGGTTCCAGCCCCAGCCCGCGCCCCGCCCCACGGCCTGAGCTTTGGGGGAGATCAAGGGGGGAGCGCGGGCTTGGGGGGGGGACCGGCCTGCTGGGAAAGCGGGGGAGGCGAGGATTAGGCGATAAGGACGAGGGCTTGAATCCTACTTTGGGGAGGTAATTCGGGGATCTATAGGGAGAGGGAGAGTTTGAGATACCCCAAAAGGACAGGAATATTTGAGACCTTGTGATTGCTGAGGAATTGGGGGGTATAGGAAATGGTTCCCCTACAGCCTTGCTCTGGAGACTGAGCCCGCTCCACTCCGGGCGATCCGGGCTCCGGGAGGCCAAGTGTGCCGGTGATTCACCTGTCGAGGGGCGGGGCAGCCTCGGGCGCATTCACCTGTCGGCAGTATTCCAGGCTTGGAGTTCCAATGCGCAGGCGTCCGAGCCCCGGGGCTTAAGCTCCAAAGTGGTTTCAGGTAAGATCACACTTTCCCCTAGCCCCACCATCGCAGACACTCAGCCCCAGTAACCCCCCCTCCAGCCAGCTTTAGCATCCCCAAAGAGGTAAACCTAAGTGGGGTTCTAGCTAAAGTAAGTGCGATGAACTTCGAAGGGGCTCTTCTGGGTCTAAAATCGCCCTAGATCCACCCAGCTTGAGCCTGACCCAGTGTCTGGCACACATTCTGTTGAATAAATAAATACCTTAATGAATCCATTAATGGCTACTGGGTGAACTGCTATTACCTGTTATAAAAGGAGCCAAGCCTTTCCCTATAACCTTGAGCATTATTTCCTATCATTATTATTTATGAGTATATTTATTACTTGCTGTACCCTGAGCATATCCTATGATATGCCTCACAGTCGATCCCATAAAGGGAGAGCTATTATTGCCCCATTTTTCAGATGCAAAAACTGAGGCTGAGAAAGCTCCGAGTGTTTGCTCAAGGTGTCCCAGAGCCCAGAATTCAAACCCAGCTCTGACTTTCTGCTCGGCTCTTTCTCAGCCACAACTCTGCTCCTCCAACCCCCTGCCTTTCCTTGTTATTAGGGAAGAACTAAATACTTGGGCTTCTTCACAGTCACAAGCCAGGGAGAAGCATTCCTATTCACAAATGCAGTAAGGTTCAGAGAGGGGAAGTGCCTAGACAAAGGTCATACAGCACAACTGCATTATAGGCCTCCTGTGCCCCCCACTACTAAAGTTTTGAGATATGGTAGCTAATGAATGATGTCCTCACTACTACTAAATCCCTATAGTTTGGAGCCTGAAAGTTTGTTAATTAAGAGCTGCCTTCATTAAGAGCCTTTAGATGTGACCTCAAGAGGCCTAGACTTCCATGAAGTCGGGGTTACTAGGCCCATTTTCCAGATCAGGACACTGAGATTTAAAGGGTTTAATTCCCAACCAGTGAGCAACATGATGTGGGATTTGAATCCAGCCCAGGCAGACTCCAGAGCCCCTGCTTTTAACCCTGCTCAGTTTCCAATGGGTCAACACAAAGAGGTTGCCCAAGCCACACACATGTAGGAAGTGGTACAAGCACCCGCGGGGAACACAGAGGCAGAGGAAGAAGACTCCCTTCCCACGCAAGGCCCACTGATGGCGCTGTGCCAGGCACTCACAGGCAGGCAGCCTCCCGGGAGGGCAGCTGGGTGCAACGACCTCCATTTGCGCACGGGCTTCCGTCCAGGCAAGGGGGGGCTGCGGGGGGCAAAGGAAGGTGGGGGGTCAGCTGGGTGCCCAAGAACCCCAATCCGAGTGACAGACCCCCTCCCTTCCTCTGCCAGGCAACAGCTGCACTGGGCTGGGGGTGTCTCTGTGGGTGCAGGGAGGCCCCCTACCTACGGTTCCCACGGCCCCCGCCCTGGCCCCAGCTGTTAAGGCTGCAGCTGTCCCTGCCAGCTCTAGCCCTGGGAACCACAAGGCAGGGGCGGGAAGAAGGAGGGACTGGCTTGTGCCAGATGTGGGGGCTCAGGAAGCTGCCAGAACTAAGATGTGCAGAAAGGGGAGTGCAGAGTCAGGAAGTGAGTGTGCTGAAGGTTAGAGAGCATGTGACTTCACGTCCAGGTCTAAGGATAATGGAGGTGCAGGGACTCTTGGGTCTCAGGGTCTCCCTTCACCTGATGATGAGCACCTATTCCAGCTAGGAGGTCTCTGTGTTAGCTCTTGGAAGAGGAGCCAAGGCATGTACTCAGGAGTGAGTAAAGGTTACAAGGAGAGCCAACTACAGGTGTCACAGGAATAGGGTGTGTGTTGTAGGGAGGGGCAGCTGGCAAATGACAAGTGCTGCCCTGTCCGGAGTCCCCATCCCTGAGGGCTGTGTCCCTCTTGGGTGTGGCAAAGTCTAACTGTCCTTTCAGATGGGTCAGGGGTGTGGCTGAGACAGAGCTAGTGGAGAATTGAATGTGTACAAGCAGGTGTGAGCCACTGTATATGTGTGTGTGTGTGTGTGTGTGTGTGTCAAAGACAGATGGAAAGAGCGAGGGATTTGGAGAAAAACAGAAACAGGGAGACATAAACGAAGAAATTAGAAGTAGGAATACACAGAGAGGAGAAAGAGGACAAAGACAGAGATAGGGAGAGACAGTAACAGAATAAGAATGAGAATGGAGCCAGGTTAGGTGGTGAGGCACACGCCTGTGATCCCAGCAGCTTAGGAAGCCGAGGCAGGAGGATCCGTGAGTTCAAAGCCAGCCTCAGCAATGGCGAGGCGCTAACTCAGTGAGGCCCTGTCTCTAAATAAAATACAAAATAGGGCTGGGGATGTGGCTCAGTGGTCAAGTGCCCTGAGTTCAATCTCCAGCACCCATCCCCCAAAAAAGAATGGCCAACATGACAAATTCAGGGCACTGTCACCCAGACGGTGGGTACTTGTAAACTACACTGGTGGCTGTGTGTCATGAGCCATTTCCTCCCCAAACCCTTACACTGCTGTGCTGTGCGCCATGTGAGCCACACATGTGCCTGCCTGAATTGGGATACAACTGTACATGGGTGTGTCTATGTAGTGGTTGGATGTGCTTCTCTGCACGTGTGAGTAGGGTGTAGGCATGTTCTTGAGTCTGTATCTGTGGGTATGCGAGTGTGTGCAGACAGGGTGTGTGTGCCAGGCTTGGGCTAGGAATGGCATGTGTGATCATATTTGTGTGTCCAGGCATGTCGACGTGTGAACTGTGCATCTGGGTGTATCTTGTGTGCACCAAGTGTTCACGTCTACATGTACTGGGTCTGTGTGCATGCACGTTTGCATCTCCATAAGTGTGTGACCCAGAGCTGTGTGTGCCTGCAAAGTGTGTGACAGACCATGACTGTGCCGGTCCTGTGGGGCGGCTTCTCCTGCCCAGTTGGGCCCTGGGATGGTCCAGTGAGGCCATACCCTCCAGAAACCCCCACCCGGCCACTGCGCTGACCCCCACAGTGGCGTCTTGAGACCCCTTGCCGGGCCATCCGCCGGGCCCCTCCCCCGCCGACCAGGACTCCTGGGGAGGGGGTGGGGGACGCCCCAGCAGCCCCCGTTCAGGCCCCGTAGCCTGTCCCGCTTTGTCTGGCAAAGAAAGCGCGAGGCCGGCCGGGGGGAGGGGGTGTCTAGACGGCGCAGCCATTGTCCCGAGCGGGGGAGGGGAGAGAGGAGAGGAGGAGGGGCGGGGGGCCCTGGCCGGCTGGGGAGGGGCTCGGGCCGCCGAAGGGGGAGCTGAAGCGCGAGAGGAGCACGTGGGCCCTCTCCCCTTCCCCTCCCCGCACAGAGGCGGGGTCCGGGGTCTGCAAGATCACGGCTCCCAGAACTGGGAGTGGGGCCGCAGGCGAGGGAGGGGGCGCGGGCGCTGCTGTGGCTCCAGCTCCCACTCCGGCTCCGGGTTTTGCTGCGCTCCGGCCTGGGAAGTTTTCTCCGAGTTCAGAGCTCCGAGAACTTCGCGCCCCCTCCCCGCCCCCCGCCAAGCCCGGCCCGGCCCGCCCGGGGTGTTGAGGGCTGGGACTTTTGTGAGAGGGGTCCTCGGCCTCGGGGTACTTCGGCCCCAATGGTAACCTATCAGGACTGCAAGCAGGGATGATATGAGGCGAACACCGGATTCTTGGTACCCCCCCCATCTCGAGTCCCTGATCCCCTCACTTCCAGCTCTGTCTCAGATCCATGGGTCCCTTCATCTCCAGCCTCAATTGCTCAAGGGTCTCTATTCCTCTGGCGCCCTGCCCCTCATTCTGAGTGCCCGTACCCCGCCATCCCCCAGGACTGGCACGTAATCCAGCTCCTGCACCGCTACCTTGGCTTAGCTCTCTGACTCCCAGGATCCCCCAGCCCCAGACTTGGGAAGTTCTCGCACTCCCCCTCCCCCGCGTTCCTGTCCCGCCCGCCAGGTCCGGAGCCCCTCACCTGCAGCCCCCGGCCCTGCTAGCAGCAGCAGCAGGGGCAGCGCGCGCACAGGAGATGGTGGCGATGGCAGGGACATCAGACGACGGCGGCGGCGGCGGCCCCGGGCCCCCGGCCCCATGGCGGCCGGCCGCGACCCTCCCTCCTCCCTCCCTCACTGGGCTCCGGGCGCGTCCCGGGCCAGCCTCCGCGCCGCCAACTTCGCCGAAGTGAGGCAGCCGGCCGCCCCGCCCCCAACCTTCGGCGGCTCGCCCCGCCCCGGGGCTGTCCCTGCGCGCCCCCGCCCCCCGTCCGGCCTCCCGGGGTCCCTGTCCAACCTCCCGCCGCAGAGCCTGGGACCTAGGGACCCTAGGAAACTTAAGCCGGCCACGCGGAGAGATGCGCGGCGAACCTGCAGTGACAGTCACACGCAGTTCGTGAACACCCCTACCCGTATCTTCCAATGCAAAACCAGAGCCGAGGACACACCCAGAGCTGAGGACACCCACAGATTCTCCAGAAACCCCCCAAACTGAGGTCCTGAGAAGTTCATGAACACGCAGCCACCATAGCACAAATGCAGACCTATGCAAAACTTCAAAGGAACATGAAAGAACGAGGCACTCACAAACCTGAAACTCAGGCCCTGCCAAGCCGAGAGCCTGGGGCAACATTTGTAGTATCGGACCCTGGAGACTTGCACTCGGAGTCTCAAGCACTTGCGTGTGCACCCTTTAAAATTACCATCAGCCCATCCAGAAAGCACCGCCTTCCTCTTACTACCATGTGTGGATTTCCAGAGTCAACCCAGGCCCCTCTTTCTCATCTCTTACAGGCCCTGCCCACCTCCCAGCCTTGCCACTCAGCCTGTTTTGCTCAGGGTAACCAACTGCCTTTCTCAAAATCAGTCTTCCTCCAAAGGCTTCCTGCAGCCTCCTCTGTCTCTGTGATAAGAATGGGACCCTAAGAGAGTGCAAGCCCAGTCCTGAGGGAGTCCCAAGTAAGGGCAGAGGGGAACCAGACACAGTGGGAACCAACAGACTGCACTCCTAGTCTTGATCATGCCTGAGACTTGTCTTGCCATGTTTTTTTTTTTTTTTTTCTTCTTATCCGGGATTCAACTCAAGCACTCCACCACTGAGCCACATCCCCAGCCCTATTTTGTATATTATTTAGAGACAGGGCCTCCCTGAGTTGCTTAGCTGAAGCTGGCTTTAAATTCACGAACCTCCTGCCCCAGACTCTTGAGCCACTGGGATTACAGGCCTGCACCACTGTGCCAGGCACAATGTTATCTTAAGTGAATACCAATTATTTCTGAAACTTGGTCTCCCAATCCTAATTGTAATTGCAGTGTATTTACCAGATATTTGATGAGGTACTGCATTTGTGAAAAAAAAATCATGTTATTAAAATGTATAATTCAAAAGCACTATTGATGTTGAATACCAGATTCCACTGCATAGTAAAACTTTTAGGGGCAGAAGTACCATTGAGCTATACCCCCAGCCCTTTTTTTTTTTTTTAATATTTATTTTTCAGTTCACAGCGGACACAACATCTTTGTATGTGGTGCTGAGGATCGAACCTGGGCGGCACGCATGCCAGGCGAGTGCGCTGCCACTTCCCGAGCCACTTCCCCAGCCCCCCTTTTTGTTTTTTATGTTGAGATAGGATCTCTGTAAATTGCTTCGGGTCTTACTAAATTGCTGAAGTTGGCCTTGAACTTGCAATCCACCTGTCTCAGCCTCCCAAATTGCTGGGATTACAGGTGTGGGCCACTGCACCCTACTAGGATCATTTTTTTTATTTAATTGTGGGTCATTTTCTGATTCTTGTTGTTGGGAGTTCTTAAATCTTAGCATGCCTCACCAATATTTAATGCAAAAATCTATAAGCTTTCTTTCAAATTGGAACAATTGTCTGTTTTGGAAAAGATGAAATACAAAATAACAATCAAGGGCAAAGCTTTGAAATACCCAGAAGGGAAAACTCTCCCAGTTGCTTATCTGCTTATTGTTTTAGGAGCCACCATATTTTCTTCAGGTATCAAGATAACTAAATGTGGGCCATTTTGTTAAACTTATGGGACTGCAGATCTGGGTTTTTGGCTAAAGGTTTTGGCTGTTGTAAAAATGTTATTTTGAATATATTTTTGAATTCTTAGAGAAAAGAAATAAAGACAGACAGATACAGGCATCCCCAGCACTAAGATATCAGAGATGGTCCAGAAGGAGCCACAGAATCTGGAAAGGGCACATGGAGGGGTTGGCGAGAGCTGTCTATGGCTATGGGAGGGTTACTTACTTGTTCAACCGTATATTAACTAGTGTGGATAAGGCTCTAGCTCTATGTCCTGTTCTGTTCTAGGACCTAAAGCTGCACCTTGCTCTCCTGGGAAGGGTTTCCCAGAGGAGAATCTAGAGGTTTAACCCTAAAAGAGGAGCTGGAGGGAAGACATCCCAGCAGAGGGACTGGGCTGCACCCAGAGGAGGAAGAGTGGGCAGGCCAGGGCTCAGGAGGAGGGGAGAGAGAGCAGACAGACCCTCTGGATTCTGGCTTGGTAATGAGACTGCTAAACAGAGGAATGGGTTGATTGGGGGCAGAAGTGGGGTTGAGGCACTGATTTTAAAGAGCCTAGGGGTTACCCCAAAGCAACCGAATGTTGGAATGCTGGGGTGAGCGTAGGAGGGTTATCTGAGTAGGATATAGTCACATGGGTACCCCAGAAAACTTTGGACATTCTTTTCAACTTCTTTTGAAATCATGTATTTATTTATTATTAAATAATTTTAAACAGAAAATTGTAGAACAGTACAACTTCCATGAGCCTTTGTCCAGATTTATGAACCAATCATGCTTTACCACACTGGTCTTATACACACACACACACACACACACACACACACACACAGTGTTCTTTGGTTGAACTGTTACAAAGCAAGCTGCAGGCCTGATATTCCTTTGCCCCAGAGGATTTCACTGTGTTTCCTGATGACAAGGGCATTCTCCTTTGTAAACTACTCCAGTTTTTCGCCTGCAGTCCAGATTCAAAGTTTTGCTGGTTGCCTCAACAGTATCCTTTACCCATGTTTCTTTGCTGATTCAGGATCTGTTCCCAGGTCATGTAGTGGGTCTCATCATCATGTGTCGTGGTCTCCTTCACTCTGATTAAGTTCCTCTGCCTTGCTTTGTCTTTCCTAACTTTGACATTTTTTTTTTTTTGAAAGTGAGATGAGTTGTTTCGAAGGATGTCCCTCAGCTGAATGACATCCTGGTTCCTCCTAAAAATTCAGGTTATGCATCTTTGGCAGGAACCACAGAAGTATACCTGACATTGGTTCCCAACACTGGTGATGTTCACCTTGATCACTTGGGCAAATTTGGCCAAGTTTTCCTACTGTGAAGGTGCCATTTTTCCCCCATCTCATACTTTTGTTTTTTGGTTTTTTAAAAATATTTATTTTGGGGGGCTGGGGATGTGGCTCAAGTGGTAGCGTGCTCACCTGGCATGCGTGAGGCACTGGGTTCGATTCTCAGCACCACATAAAAATAAGATATTGTGTCCACCTAAAACAAAAATAAATAAATAAATATTTTTAAAAAATATTTATTTTTTAGTTGTAGCTGGTTGCCGGGTTTCTGTTCGCAACTAAAAGGCTCAGGGGTCACTCCAGGTAAACTGGGCTAACTGGGCTGCACAAAATAACCACACAAGAGACCCAAATACCTTTTTCTTTGGGGTCGCTGTGCCGGCTCCTTTGACCTTAAAGATTGGCAGAAAGAGAGAGCAAGGGAGCACGTGCTGACTCCTTTTATTGAGGAGAAGCCATTCAAATGAGGCAAGGGGTCAGGTTTCAGGGGGCTGAGTCTAGCTTCATGATGTCTGCTGTCAGCAGGTTGACTGACATCTAGGAAGGCCACACCCAAGGGCAGAGTAAGAGAAGGGGATACACAAAAGGCATTTCCAGGGAACATTGTACCCTAAACAGGGCAAGGGGTTATATTACAAAAAAACTGGTGAGCATAGCTCCACCAAAGACACAGTCACTTGAACCCTAGAAGAGCAGGGCAGTCTAGCAGCATGGGTACCTGAGGCTACATCGCCCAGCAGGGGAGTTAACTCAGTCACGGGTGAGGTTGGTCTCCCACAGGTGGTGGACACAATATCTTTATTTCATTTTTGTATGTGGTGCTGAGGACCGAACCTAGTGCCCCATGCATGCTAGGCGAGCACTCTGCCACTGAGCCACAACCCCAGCCCCTCCCATACCATACTTCTGTTTTTTTGATGGCACTAAGGGTTGAACCCAGGGCCTTGCACATGCTAGGCAAATGCACTACTATGCACTATGGCTGGGCTACATCTCCAGCCCTTTTTATTTTGAGACAGGGTCTCATCAAGTTGCCCAAGCTGGCCTCAAACTTTGGATCCTCCTACCTCATCTTCCAGAGTAAGTGGAGTAGAGCAGCACAGCTCCATCCTCCTTTATAACAAACAATTATCCTGTCTGGAGATATGTAGACTGTGTGGTTATCCTGATGCCCATTAAACTTTTGCCCACTGTTTTTGGCACTAGAGACGATTTTCTTTGTTTTGCTTCACTTGGAGTACTGTGTATAGAATCCAAAGGAGCTGGGGCTGTAGCTCAGTGGTAGAGTGCTTGCCTAGCATGGGTAAGGCCCTGGGTTCAATCCTCAGCACCATATAAAAAATAAATAAATGAAATAAAGTTATAAAAATATATTTATTTTAAAAAAAAATCCAAAGACTGGCACATGCTAGGCAAACACAGAATCTCTGATCTACACTCAGCCCAGGTGAACTTTACCACTGAGCTCCCATTCTTTTTATATTTTTATTTTGAGACAGGTCTGGCTAGGTTGCCCAGGCTGGCTTCAAACGTACAATCCTTCTGTCTCAGCCTCTTGAATCACTGGGATTACGGAAGTGCACCACCTGCCAGCATCAGCATTAACCGTTTTAAAGGTTATAATTGAGTGACATTTAGTGCATTCACAGTGTCCGGCAACCATCACCTCTGTCTTCCATCACCCCAAAAGTAACCCCATTCCCACTGGCAGTCGTCACTCACCATTTTCCTTTCTACTAATTTGCTTTCTGTGTTTACAGATTTGCTTGTTCTGGACATTTCATATAAATGAGATGTCACATTCTATGTCTGGCTTCTCTTACTAAGCATCATGTTTTTTGAGGTCTATCCATGTTGTAGCATCGATCAGTGCTTTGTTCCTTTGTGTGTATATGTGGTGCTGGGGATAGAACCTAGAACCCAGGGCTTCTCTCACTTGTGAGGCAAGAGTTTTACCACTGAAGCACCCCCCCCCACCCCCAGAGGATTTTCTTTTGTGAGGTGGGAGTTCACTATGTTTCCCTGGTTGGTCTCAAACTACTGGACTCAAGTGATTTTCCTGTCTCAGCTTCTCAAGTTCTAGGTACTACAGGTGCCCACTACTGTACCTGGCTTCCTTTGGATGATTTTTAAAGAGTAGAGGAGGAAAGGGGAAGGAGGCAGAGAAGGGACATTAAGAAAAGAGAGAAGCAGCCTGAGGAGGTAAAGGTGAAGCTGAATGACTAACCAGAGACTGGCTTCCGAACTGACCCCCCAGCACCAGTCCTGCCTAGACTGGCAGGTAGCACAGCCCCACAGTTAGGAGCTGAGGATGCCCTGTCACTCCCATTTTACAGGTGAACCCTCATCTGGGAGGGGTGATCCCTGCCCATCTCCTGGGCCCAGCTGCATAATGTATAGAAGAGTGGTGATTTGATTTGCCAGAGGCTTAGTAGAATAGCTGAGGTGGGTGTTTGTTTGTGGCTTTTGTTTTTTTACAATTCTGGGGATGGAACCCAGGGCCTAGCACATGCTAGGCAAGTGCTCTACAGCTGAACTGTACCCCAGCCCAAGAGTTAAGGTTTGAACTTGGGCTTGAGTGAACTCCAGGCCACAAGGACTGCAGAGGTAGAATGGGGAAGCAGTGGGGGGAGGGTAGAGTTTGGGCAGAGAAAAAGACAAAAAAGAGTTGCGCAAGAAGGGGCACACTGACTCACAGCGAGGGTGCTGAGTCAACTGGCCCATGGGGCAGGCCCAGCTCAAGTCCCTCCCTGTACCCTTCATCCCAGGAAGAAATTCAAGTCCCCCTAGCCTGGCTTTCAGGCTCCGCTGGCTGGGCCTGCCCCTCTTTAGCCCCTCATAACCACTCCATCCTCCCATCTTCACTTGGCATGCCTCTACTTCCTTGGCCTTTACCCAGCTTCTTCCCCCTGCCTGGGACCAAAGGGCCCTTTGACTTCCACCCCAAGCAGGAACTGACAACAAATGTGTTCTCTTTTAAAATGCACTTTTCAGCTGGACAAGGTGGCACATGCCTATAATCCCGGTTTCTCAGGAGGTTGAGACAGGATGATCACAAGTTCAAGTTCAAGGTCAGTCTTTACAAGAGCCTGTCTCAGGGAAAAAAAAAAAAAAAAAAAAAAAGACATGCCTATAATCCCAGCAACTCAACTCTGGAGGATCAGGCAGGAGGATCACATGTCCAAAGCAGCCTCAGCAATTTAGGCCCTAAGCAACTTAGTGAGACCCTGTATCAAGATAAAAACAAAACAAAACAAAAGGTAAAAATGTAGCCTAGTGGTAAAGTGCCTCTGGGTTAGATCCCCAAGACCAAAAAAAAAAAAAAAAAGTTTTTTCTACTTGTAGGGAATGTTGTGCTATTTTTCATACTTACCACCCCTTTTTCCATTCCTGTACCTGGTGACCTCCTATTTCTTCTTCAAGGGTCCCACTCCAGGAACCCCTTCCTACCCCCATCAGAGCCTCTCTGCTCCCTGAGCTCTCAGCACATACCCTCTCTTGACTTAGTCTTGCCTACAAGGTGCTCTAGGTGTCTGTATCCTGCTCTGTTGCCCACCTGGGAAACTGTGGTCTCCAGGGGGGCCAGATGGAGGATGAGGGTCACAGCATCCTCTGACTACAGGTAATAGGGTAGACTCTGGTAACTAAGGAAGTTACCAGAAGAGTTGCTGCAGAGGGTTCAAACCCCTCTCTTCAGTACCTTTCTGGGGGTCATGGGATCCAGAGAAGGTTCTGTGGCTGGAGGGGGCAAAACTAAAACCCCCAGGGAAGACCAGCTTCTCTCCTGATCCTTCTGAGAAGGAACTGTCTCTTGGAATGCATGCTCAAGGAGGCACTGAGCTCCCTGTCACAAGAAGCAACCAAGGAACTTGAATACACATTTTACTAGACAAGAAGACCAGAGTCTGTGACCCTGCTCATGCAGCAGGGAGATGCAACAATCATGGTGAAAACATAGGCCTAATGATACTTGGGGAGTGGGCACTAAAGGAAAAAGGCACATCTGCAAAGCACCCACTCAGCAGAAGGTGGGGTCCCACTTGGCTCCAGGTTCCCGCTGCTGCCTTCCAGTCACATAGTATAGGACTGGCCCAAGGTGTTCAGATCTGTAGGGGACAGGACAGTCAGAGCAACTGTTCCCAGGCCCAGGCGTTGCAAGCCTGTGCTGCTCAGTTCCTGATGAGGGGATGGGCTTGAGCCCCCGTCCTGTCCCTGCGTCGGCTGGCTGCTTTGGCTGGGGACTACATTTCTTCTCAGTGAGCTCAGTCCTTGGGGATGCACAACCTGGGGCCAGGCCAAGACACAGACGCCGGCATGCTGACCGAGAACCTGAGAACGTGCCCTGGGCCTCCCCTCCTGGGACTGTAAACACTCGCTGCACCCCCTACACCCCCCACGCTGTGCGGAAGCTGTGGTTAGATCCTCACGCCCAGGCAGTGGGCCATGGGAGCCCAACAGGATCCAGCAGGGGTGAGGCTCGGAGGCTGAACCCCAGAGGCTGTGGAACCCAGCCAGGTCCACTGGAAATGCCTTCCTGGGACCCTCTGATGCTCCCCTCTGCCCAGAGCAGCACAGCCTTTCTACACCGGGTCAGCTCCACCATCCTGCCTCTCAGCCTCCCCCACCTTGTACAGGCTGTTCTTACAACCACACACACTGCTCCTGTTCCCAAAGGCCATTTTTACCTGTCCATTCACTCTCACTCTCCAGTTCTTCTCACTTTTATTTAGTCATTGGACATTTTCTTTATTATTATTATTATTATTATCAAGACTAGGATTGAACTTGGAGCTTTGCACATGCTAGGAAACACTCTACCACTGCCCTACATCCCCAGCCCCTTATAATTTTTACTGTGAGACAGAGTCTCATTAAGTTTCAGGGTCTAACCTCAAACTTGCCATCTTCCTACCTCTACCTCCCGAGTAGCTGGAATCACAGGCATGGTCAACATTTATTGAGTTATTACTTAGTGTTAGGCCCTATGTTAGATCGAGGTGACCCAAGACAGAGCCTGTTCTCCTAACAGGAGGTGGACAAGAAACGAGAAGGCAAAGAAATAGGAATTATCAAGATGAAATGGTTAAGTGTGACTGGAGGGAGGGAGGGAGTGGTTTTGGTGTGGGGAGTCAGGACAGGCCTCACTAAGAATGGAATATTATAGCCAAGAGGAGAGGAGCTGGCAAGACAAAGAGCCAGGGAAGGGTGTTCCAGGCAGAGGAAACAGCAGGTGCAAAATCCTACAGGAGGAAGAAGACAGTGCAGGAGAGGAGTAGTGAGGACGACAGAGCGAGAAGAAGGTGAAGAGCGAGCAAGAGGTGAGAGGTCAGGGAAATTGGTGAGTTGAGTCCTGAGGGGCCAAAAGGTCTGGGAATCTACCCCAAGTGGAAACCTCTGGAGGATTTTAGCAGGGGAAGCTGATCTGATTGGTTTATAATCACTCGGAAAGCTTTGCCTTCCTGTCTCCCAGGGAGCCAACCCCTCTGTGTGATCCTGTCTGGCTTCCCCATCAAATTGTGAGCTCTATGGGCATCTGTCTTGTTCCATGCTAGATGTCTAACACAGAGCTTGATGCCCAGGGGAAAATAATTGCCTTTCTTTTCTTTTCTTTCTTTCTTTCTTTTCTTTTTTTTTTTTTTGGCAGTGCTGGGATCAAATCCAGGGTCTCAAACATGTTAGGCAAATACTCTATCACTGAGGCGCACCCCTAACCCTAATTACTGTCAGTGGAATTCATGAATTAGGAGTTGGGACCCCATCCCTAGACCTCTCTGTCTGGACACAGATATATCCAGCTCTCATTAGAGTAGCGGCTAAGTCAGAGGAAGAGATGGGGGCTTTCCCAGGGAGGGGATGTGAGAGTTAATGGGGAAGAAAAAGAAGTGGAAAGAAGCGAATTCAACTCACTTGAGCACCTGCTAGCTCTGCGGCTTTGGATGGAAGAGTAAAGGTCATTCCCACCTCTTCTGGGGGTGGAGGCCAGTCTCCTCAGGCCCTGGGCTTCAGACCATAACTGACCTTCCATGCCCATGGCCTTCCCTGAACCCCATTTCCTCGTGCTCAGTTCTGAACCATGACGTCCTGACGTCTCTTAACCTCCATGATAAAATAAGCCCACAGTCAATGTTCATCGAATATCTGCTCAGCCCCAACTCCTCTCCCCTCTCCCTGCTCCTCTGCAGCACCCCAACTCCATTCTTTCCTTCTCCACCCCACTCTATGCTTTTTTTTTTTTTTTTTTTTTTTTTAGTACAGGGGATTGAACTCAGGGGCGCTCAACCACTGAGCCACATCCTCAGCCCTATTTTGTATTTCATTTAGAGACCAAGTTTGCTTAGCACCTCACTTTTGCTGAGGCTGGCTTTGAACCTGAGATCCTCCTCCCTCAGCCTCCCCAGCCACTGGGATTACAGGCCTGCGCCACCACTCCCAGCTTCACTCTATGCTCTCTGAAGATGTTCTTGTCCTCTAGCTCTGGATGTGTTTGGACAGTAAGAGGCACTGACAGAAGATGAAGTTGGGAGGAGAAAAATAAAGTGAGAAAGGGACATTGGTCCTCTTGGATCCCTCCTTGCAGGGTCATTTCAGCTGGCTGTATTCCTTGACCAAAGATCCTGTCCACATGACCTTCTCTCTAGGCTGTTTTTCTTCCAGTTGCCTGGGCAGGAGCACCCAGCCATGATAATGGATCTCCATAGGTGTTTGCCCCAGGGTGCTGCATGAATCCCTGTTGGTTTCCCCAACTTCTGCCCACCCCACTGATTTACTACAAGGATGGCCCCTGTAGTAAACTTGCCTCAAATACCCATTTGAATGTGTCAGTTCCCTGAACTCTTACCCCAATCTTCCCCTCCCCCTCCCTGCTGAACCTCACTCACCCTTAGCTTTTTTCCCTCCTGATTTGGGGGGAAATTTAGCTCTCCTAGATCATCAGGGGTCAGTTTGCGTGGTTCAGTCCTCACAGTTGATTTCTTTTCTTTTTTTTTTTTTTAATTTTTTTTAGATGTTGATGGACCTTTATTTTATTTATTTATTTATATGTGGTGCTGAGGATCGAACCCAGTGCCTCACACATGCTAGACATGTGCTCTACCACTGAGCCCCAGCCCCAGCTCCTCACAGTTGATTTCTCCGCAGCTTTTGAAGCACTGAACTATGTTGCTGCTCCTTGCCACTCCCCTCTCCTCCACTGCTGGGGTGCCACACATGCTCAGTTTGCTTCCTACTTCTGTGGCCTCTCTCTCATGCCTTTCCCTTAGATGTTGGGGACCCCAGGGCTCAGTCTCAATCTCCACTGTTTGGGGGAGACTTTAGTCACTCTCCCAGCTTCAATGTCTCTCTCCCCTATCAAACACTGATGTTATATCTGTCCCAAGGGTCCAGATCCCTTGAACATGACCCAAACTTGCCTTTGTGCCTTCCCTGCATTTGCTTTCCCCCACCTCACCCCCCAGTTCCTAGACTGGAGTATCATTCTCTACTGCTTGAAATATACCAATCCTCCTTCCAGGATCCCCACCCCGTCTTTCCCCTCTGGTCCAGCCTCCTCCCCAGTCCCCAAGTCATATTCCAGATAGGCAGGTTTGTTCAAGATCTTCTCTTGCTGGCACTGGAAGTCCTTTGCAATCCTACGTCTTTCTATTCCAAACTTTCCTTCCAGTCTCACGGAAATGATAAACTACCCGTGTGTGGGAGCCTTCCGTAGGTCGGAGAACTTTTTCTTTTTTGCAAGGTTCAGCTCCAGGATCGCCTCCTCCAGGCCGACTTCTCTCCCTCCCTCCCGGTCAGTGCCCACCAGTTCCACATTCCAAAGGTGCCTGAACACACCCGGCTGCCAGTGTTCGGTTGTGGCACCAACAGATGAGTGAGTGAGTGAATGAATGAATGAATGAATGAATGGACGGCGAGTGAATGACAGCAAATGGTCTAGAGGCACGATTTAGAAGTGAGAGAGAGAGAGTCCAAGTCCCGGAGGAGCCCCAGCTGAGCTCTCGGGGTCTCCGCTCCCGCCCAAAGTGCTGCGCACGTCCAGCCCCCGGCCGGAGAAAGGACGCACCTTGATTGGCGCGGGCTTGGGGAGGCGGGCATCCACTGAGCCTCGAGATTGTAATGGCTCACTGGCCAGAACTTTGCCCAATCAACGCGATCGCTTCCTTTAGAAGACCTCGCCTCCCTCCCCGCCCGCAACCTAGAAGGCGGAAGACAGCGCCTTTTAGTTACCCTGGCAACCGTCAGCGGACCCGGGTCGCCCCGGCAACTCTCTCAGACCTCCCGTCAACTTTCGCCTGGGCCCCTCCAATCACCCAGACAACCGCTACCCGTTCCGGTCAACCATCAACCCTTCTCTCATCACCCTGGCAACCATCGCCAGACCCACCACCCCTTGGACGCCGTCTTCATCCTGCCCGCAGGCCTCCTCACCCCAACCCTAGGCTCTAAGATTCCTGGGCCCCAAGTCTCAGGGACTCCTCCTTCTGGCCCCCAAGGAGGTGGACATTGCCCCCTGCAGGGGAGGCCTGCTCTGTTGAGTTGAGCGGCTGCACTGTGCTGACAGTCAACTGCCTGTCTCTCTACTCGCATTCTTGCAGGGAACTATGGGACTGTCCAGCCGCCACAGGGAGCTCTTCAAAATGCAAGCCATGTCCCTACCCTGCTGAAAACCCGCTCTGACTTCCCTTGAGAATCGAATTCAAACTCCCCACAGCCCCTGGCGGTCTGGTTAGCAGCTACTGGCCTCCACATTGTTACTCCAATAGGCAGAGCTCTGTCCCTGCCTATTGATGGTTTCCTACTCCTGGGAAAAGGGCAACCCCTCCCCACCCCCACTGGGGTCCAGCCTCTGGTTTCTCAGAGAAGTCTTACCTGAGCTCTGTCATTCACTCGAACAGCCCTCTCTCCTCCCTGTGAATTCCAGGACATGGGCTATGTCTTACAATCCCAAATTTTCCTATCCCAAACTTCACTCTTAGTCTCACAGAAATGTCAAACCACTTGTGCAAGGGAGGCTTCTGTGAGCTGGATCAAATTTTGCAAGGTTTAGCTTTAAGAGGGGCTTATGGTGCACACTGTATACCTAGGACTTAGAACAATGCCTGGAATCTAAGTTGAGTGAAAGTGTCTCTCTGTGGGGAAAAGGGAGGGCAGAAGGGATGGCTTGGCAAGTTGGGCTTTGGTTAGGCAGACTCATCCCAAAACTAGAATGAATTTCTTAGGTCTCCTGAGTCCTTGTGCGGCAGGTGATGACACTATCCCCAAGACCCTAAATTCTAAAGTCAAGGAGATACAAGTTGATGCTGGAGGTCCACCCTCCACTTCTAACCCCCTCATTTGAGGCCGGAGCCAGAAGCCTCCAGAGTCAGCAGAAACTTCAGTTATTCTGGAGCAGAAGATTCTAGGAGCCGAAAGGGAAAGCCCTCAGATCCCAGATGACCATACAGAGAGTTGGTCTCTTCCTATGCTGAGTCTAGAATCTCATGTTTGTTAACGGAGCCCAGAGATCTGAGACGGGCTAGCACAGGCTGGGGTGAGAGAACTTGACTTGAACTTGGTTATAATGGGGAAAGGGATCCTTGGGAGCTGCCCTGAGTCCAGCTGGAGGGGAATCTGCATACTCACCTGCCTTCCTATGAGTGTAAGGTGGTCAGGAGATAGATAGGCAAGGAGGTCTCCCACTCTTAAACTAGGAACATTCTCACTGACACTAATAGAACTTTCTGCACTAATGTGACAATTGAGCACTTGAAATATAGCTACTGTGACTGAGGCACTGCATTTTAAATTGTATTTCATTTTAATTAATTCACATTTATATTGAAGTAGCCACCTGTGGCTAGCACTACCATATTGGATAGAATATTGGAGAAGACTTGAGATCCAGACTGGGAGCCAGAGACAGAAATATCAGTTTATAGTTTACACAGCACCTTTGGTAAGGAGGGTCAGAAACTAAATTCTAGAACCTAACTCCATGAAGGAGAGTTCCCACGGTCCAAATGCTTGCAACACATGCATGCACACACCCATGCCTGGACTGGTGTGCCTCAGGGAATCCACACATTTGTGTGCCATCCAGAAGACTTACACCCAGGGCTGATCCAGGAGTTCACCATGTATGTATACAGACTCCCAGGCACACACAGATGATGTGTTCCTGAGTTTCTGTGTGCTTGTGTACCTGGGCAGGCAGGCGAGCAAGGGTCACTAGTCCAGCAGGTCTTGCAAAAAGGCCCACATGTATTGGTGCATCTCCTGGGGGTGGCTCTGGGGGATCCAGTGCCCCGCATCTGGCAGGATGTGGGCCTCCAGTCGGCCTGGCACAAAGCGTCTACTAATGGCTCCCACCAGCCCCACCTCCATGTAGGGGTCCTTCTCCCCCCACAGCAGCAGTGTGGGTGTGGCCAGCTCCTGGGGCTCCAGAGGGAAGTTCCTATGGTCAAGACAGACAGACAGACAGGCAGAAGGATGGCTACTCCTACTCCCTGTCCCTGGAACTCTTCTGCGCTTTTACCCTGGGTCCAGTCTTACCTGAAGAGGTTTCGGTAGTAGTTGATGGGCCCTGTGAGACCACCAGGCTGAGAGAAGTTATAAAGGAATGCCTCAAGTTCACTGGGGGTCAAGTGTGGGATGCCTGTCTTGTAGTGGGTGAGGGTAGTCTTCAGGATCTGGGCACAGAACAGGGCTCTGACTTCAGTGTCCAGCCTTCCTAGTCCCAACCTGCTACCCCACACCCCTAGGCCTTCACCCCACTGCACCTGGAAGTCAGACATGGACACCAATTTCTCTGGCAGCCAAGGAAGCTGGAACAGGAACATGTAGTTCGATCGGAAGAACTGGCCAATGTGGCGTATTGAGTAGTCTGGGAAGGGAATGAGGGGAAGACAACGCAAGAGCTTGGGCCTGGAATGACTCTGCACTCTTGTATCCCAAGACCCCTGTCAGGCACACAGTCCTCAAGAATACCGCCACTGCCTGCCTTGCTATGAAGACACTTGTCCCATACCTGGCCCAGGTACCAGCTTTCTTCCTTGCCAGGTAGTCACTGTATTCACAGCGCCTCCCTCTACCTCTTAGAAGCTCCCACAGCCACCAGTATGCTTCTGCTGCCTAGGCCTGGAAGCATTCACTGGCATTTATGTGCCAGGTCTGGTTCTAGACTTTGGAGACCCAAAAGTGAATAGGACAGAAAAACTTCCTGCCCTCAAGGAGCTTTCAATCTCGAGTTGGAAACAGATAGGAAACAACAATGGTGGTGGGGGCTGAGCAGTTTTGACTACAATGGTGGGAATTAAAATCAAGTGAAGGCTGGAGGGATAGTTCAGTGGTAGAACACTTGCTTGTCTAGCATGCATGAAGCCCTAGTTTCAACCCCCAGTAAGACAAAAAATAAATAAATAATAAATAAAATCAGGTGATATGGATGGGGGTAGAGTATAAAATAGTAGATAGAGCCCAAGCTTAACATTCTTGAAGCCCTGTGTACAATCCCCAGGAACAAACTCACCCCCCAAAATGCCCCAAATCAGGTGATGTGATAAGACATTGGGTGGACAGAAATGCCCTGGGTAGGTTACTGTATACAGGCTCCCTGTTAGAGGCAATTATTACAGGTTGAACATTGCTCATCTGAAAATCTGAAATGTTCCAAAATTCAAAAGTTTTGAATGCTAACATGATACCACAAATGCAAAATTTCACACTGGACCTCTGATGGTTCATGTCTATAAACTTTTTTAAAAATATTTTTATAGTAGATGAATATAATACATTTATTTTATTCTTATGTGGGCTGAGGATCAAACCCAGTGCCTCACACATACTAGGCAAGTGCTCTACCAACTGAGCTATAATCCCAGCCCTCTACAAACTTTTTTTACATACAAAATTGTTAAAAACTATTCTACAGGGGGCTGGGGTTGTGGCTCAGTGGTAGAGCGCTCACCTTGCATGTGCAAGGCCCTGGGTTTGATCCTCAGCACCACATAAAAATAAATAAATAAATACAACTACAACTTAAAAAAAAAAACCCACTATTCTACAAATTACCTTATGTCTGAGTGCAAGGTATATATGAAAAAACGAACTATTACTTTTTTTTCTCTTTTTTTCCCCCCAGTACTGGGGACTGAACCCAGAGGGTCTTAACCATGGAGCCACCTTCCCAGCCCTTTTTGTATTTTATTTAGAGATGGTCTTGCTGAGCTGCTTAGGGCCTCATTAAGTTGCTGAGGCTGGCTTTGCACTTGTGATTCTCCTGCCTTAGCCTCCCAAGCCACTAGGATTACAGGTGTGTACCTCCACATCTGGCTGAATTATGAATTACTTCATGTTTAGACTTCAGTCCCATTTTACTATGTACAAATTGTAAAATCTAAAAATTTTGAAATCTGAAATACTTCTGGTCCTAGGCAACAACTTTTTTTTTTCAGTGCTGGGGATTAAATTTAGGCCTCAACCATGCTAGATAAGCATTTTAGCACTAAGCTATAATCCTTCAACTTGTATTTGAAAGTGCTTAAAAAATGTGGGTTACTCTTAAGTGTGCTATCATTGATTTTCAATTGAGAAGTGACACAGGGAAGGGATCCAAGTTCACTGCTATACTCCTAACCCTTGGCATGAATGGAGAAGTGCAAATACAAATGTATACCCGTGTACGCTGGCACACCCCAGCATTCATGACACACCTTGGTACACTGACATGGGGGCAGCGCTGACCACAACCATCCGCTCTACCAGGGATGGGAAGTAGATGGAGAAATTCCAGGCAAGGAGAGCGCCCCAGTCATGGCTCACAAGGATGCACTTGGAGTAACCTGGAGGACAGAGGAGTTGGTGTAAGATGTCAGGTAGGAGTGAGGCAGGGTGGGCAACATGAGTCCCAGCAAGGAGTAAGAATGAGGAGATGGGCATGTACAGGATGGGGGAAGCCTTGTCTGAATGGGGTTGAGTCCTCACCCAGGCCCAGGATAACATCCTGGATGTCAGCCATCAGCAGGTCGATGGTGTAACAGTCCACATCTCTTGGTGCATCAGAAGGGCCGTAGCCACGCAGGTCCACAGCCACGACATGGAAGTGGCTCTTGAACTCCCTGAGCTGGTGGCGCCAGGAGAACCTGCTCAGCAGGAGGGAGTGTGTGGGGAAGTTGAGTCAGGGCCCCCAGGAGGCACTTCCATCCTACACACAACAGAAACTGGTAACCCCACCTTCCCTGCTCTGGACTTCCCAGAAGAAAGGATGGGGGAAACCCAGGCAGATGCAGAGGCCAGCTGTACTCCAAATACAGGTCAGCTTCAATCTCAATGCTTCTTATCCCATCCCCTCAGGGTCTACAGATCCCAGGCATCCTGGTGGTCTCCCTGCCCTCTTGGCACTGTCTGGGCCCTATAATCTGCTCTGTAACCCTAGGACTGCTCAGCCCTCATCCCCACTTCTTGGGTGCCCTAATGTTGGGAGCTCCACAGCTCCCCAGTCCCATGTGCCCCAGACGTACCAGTTCTCCGGGAAGCCATGAAGAAACAGCATGAGAGGCCCCTTGCCGTGGCCAGCGGAGACATAGTGCAGTCGCAGACCAGAGCTCTGCGGGAGGGCAAGATGAAAGCCCTTTGAATCTTTCCTTCCTAGACTTGAACCCCCAGGACTCTGTACTGAACCGGATTTGGACTCAATTATTTCCTCTTTGCTCATCGTATCCCAAATCCTTGAGATCCCACAGCCCCAAGGGCGCCCGCCCGCAAGCACTTACCCTGAGGCTCAGGAAGTCATGCTTGCCCAGTGTGGGGTCCTTCAGGCAAGCCGGAGCCTCTCGCCTGGGGCGCCCACAACAGCCACGTCTGGGCCGGCACAGCACGTGCGTGAGCGCGATGCAGCCATAGATTGCCCCGGCCACCAAAGCTGCCGAGTACACTAAACTCCACATGAAGGCACGCAGCAGCTTCAGCGAGAGGCGCGACGGCGCCAGCAGAGCAGTCACCACCAGCTCCGGCATGTCGCCGCGCCCCGGGATCACGACAGTGCTGCGGTCGGGAGCGTGGGCCAGGGGCTCTGGCAGCAGTGGCGAGGCGGGATCCGGCCCGGGGAGCCCACCGCCTTTGGTCTGAGGACCCTCCGTGCCGTCGGCGCTTTGAGACTCGCTGAGGGAATAGATGGTCAGCTCAGACGGAAACCGCCACCGCACAAAACTCACCTAAAGTGTCAGGTAAACACCTGGGTGTGACACAGACAAGGAACAAGTCTAGGAAGGGTGCTGGGACAGAGACCTGGATGACCTGGCTTAGGTGGCTGGGGAGGGGCCTTGGGGGAAAAGAGGAGGCGTGGGCGGGACCTAGGAAGGTCTGGGTGGAGCTTAAGACAGGGACTAGACCTGAGAGGACACCTGCAGCAGGTGGGTGGGTCTAAAGGCAAGAGGGAAATTCGGAACCCAGACAAACGCAGACCTAGTGCGAAATGGGCGGGGCCTCGGGTGAAGGGGCGTGACATATATAGGTGGGTGGAGCATAAAGGAGGTGGGGCCTAGCATTGGGCGGAGAAGGCTGGAGGCTTGGCCAATGAACTGAAGTTGGCCTGTAGCTCGGCCAATGAGATAGAGAGGCGGGGCCGGAACCTACTATGGTAGATTCCAAGGCCCGGAAGCGGAAGAACAGGCAATGCCGGGGCGGTTAATCGAAGCAACCCGAAGAGGTCTCGGTCTCAGTAGCCTCGGCTACCATCCCACCCTAGTGGCTCCCGCCTTGGAGCGCGTGGCCTTCCCCTCGGCTTGACTTCGTGGGACCCAGTTGCATACTTCACCTAGTCCTGGTTCCAACGGCGAGTCCTGAGGCCTCTGCCCCGTCCAGTTCTCCTGTTGGTCCAGCGGGCCCACCAGCCCGCCCCTACACGGCTGTGATTGGACAGTGGCGGCCATTGATGTTCAAGCGACAGGTCCTGGACTGAGACCGGGATCTGGGCTCCGCCGGTAGAGAACAATGAAGAGGAAACCTCGACTCCTAGAGGATAAAACCAGCTTGGAAGCTGGAGGAGGGCCGGGGCGATTGGGGCCTTGGCGGCAAGAGGAAGCTGCGCCAGGCATGATGGAACCCTGGGTCATAGAGCCAAGTCCCTACCAGGAGCCACCTTCTTCCCTACCTTTTGCAACCCTCCCCCGAGATTTTAGGGACCGACACTCATTTAACTCTTATAGCAATGTTATTAAGTATAGATAATATTATTATGATGCTCTTGCATTACGGATCCATGAACCTCAAGTTTCAGGACGAAGACATTTGCCTTAAGTCATACAAACAGCAACCCAGAAAGATTTACTGAGGAAAGCATTAATCTGTGGTTCCAATCCCACAGCCATTGGAAAGCTTTCAGATTGTGATGGTTACTTATGTGTTTCTGTGGCTATTTATTTTCCGATTTGAAGCGTTATCCACTTACTTGCATTACCACCAGTGGATACCCTTTTCCATTTTTTTTTAATATTTATTTTTTAGTTTTCAGCGGACACAACATCTTTGTTGGTATGTGGTGCTGAGGATCGAACCTGGGCCGCACGCATGCCAGGAGAGCGCGCTACCGCTTGAGCCATATCCCCAGCCCCCCTTTTCCATTTTTACCTTCTTGGTTTCATCTAACTTAAAACTCTATCTTCACCGCCCACCTCTTTCCAGTTACTTGTTTTTGTGGTGCTGGGGATTGAACCCAGGGCCTGGTGGATGCGAGGCAAGCACTCCACCAACTGAGCTAAATCCCAGCCATATCTTTCCAGTTATTTATAGCGTCTCAGAAAGGAATGACACTACCGATTACACATTGCCTATATTTTTTGATTTTGGTGGTACTGGGCATAGAACCCAGGGGCACTTTACCACTAAGCTACATCTGCAGCCGTTTTTACTATGAGACAGGATCTTGATAAGTTGTTGAAATTCGTCTAGAACTTTTTATCCTCCTGCCTCAGCTTCCCAAGTAGCTGAAATTACAGGCTTGTGCCTAGCCATTGCACCAACTTTTGTTCTCTCTAGACTTCAGCACCTACCTTTCTTGATTAGCCTGTATCATTACTTTTTTTTTTTTTTTGGTCCTGGGGATTGAACCCAGAGCCTTGTGCAACTGCCCCATAACTGGTTTTTTATGTTTCATCAAATCAGACCTCTGACAACTTTATGGTCCCAGAATCTTTTCAGAGCTCTCGAATCTGGCTGTATGGCTGGCTGTTCTAAGTGTCTGGGAACATCTCTTCTTTAACAAACCCTGACCCTGGCACCCACTTTACCCTTTCTCCCAACTCTGCCCTCAAAAAGACAGCAGTAGTGTGCTCACTTCCATAGCACTTATACTAAAAGTGGAATGATTACAGAAAATTAGCATGGCCCCTGCACGAGGATGACTCACAAATTCCCCAAGCACTCCATAGTAAAAAAATAAATAAAAAATAAAAAGCAGTAGTCATAGAAGGGTAATTTTATATTCAGTACAAATGTTTATTTTTGCAATGAGAACTGCACAAAAAAAAAAGAACCTTTAGTATATAAGTGAAAAGTCTACGAATTCCCTTCTACAAATGTCTAAAGTGTTTTAATACAAGTCTCAGATTCACTGACATGATTATTGGCCAAGCGATCCGTGCATACAGTACAATGGGGCTTGTACACACCTCTTAACTTGTATAGGACTAAGATTTCTAGTACTGTGGGAGGGATTTGGAAATGGCCAGAAAAATTAAATAAATCCCAGTTCTAATTACAACCCAGTTAGAGAAACATCAGAGGGGTGTGGAGAAGGCCATGGCAGAGTTAAAAATCTTTAGCAGGAAGGTGCAGACAAAACTATCCAACTCAACTACTGACTCAGCCTGGGAAGTTTCTGAACAAAACAAATAACAAAAATGAAGAACGTGAGATGAGATGGAAGAAACCCCCCAAAACCAAAATATGTCAAATTTGAACTGGCACAGTTCAAACAGGCACAGGTATATGAAGTGCCTGGGGTGGGCAGGGATACTGAGGAAGTGGGGGGGGCCACTGACTGGATGCCTTAACTACACCCTCCCTAGGAGGTTTGGCAGATCCTAAACAAGACAAGGAAGGATCTTCATGGTTGAAAAAGGGGAATGTGGGTTAATAAACAGTGCTAGAAATGTTTCAGTTTGTCTCCACATACAAATAAATTATATGCTTGAACCTTACAACCTTGGGGCTTTTCTTGGTGCCACCCATACCTTGTGGCTGGGGTATGTGCGTACAGTAAGCCCACTGGCAGGGAGGCCACTTGTGGGCTTTCTGGAGTGGAAATGTGTGCGTTCTTGTGTGTGTGTGAACAAGGATCCTATTTGGGGGGAATGTACACTTACCTAAGAATATCTGGTTAACCCTGAGCTTAAATGAAAGGAGGAGTTAGGTAGAGGCAAGCAAGGTGGGATAAGTGGCCCAAATCCTTTGGTAAGTGGGGGACAAGGTGGAGGACAGCAAATAGGAAAAGTACGGTCTGGAGTTTGGCCAAAGTTCTATTGGGGCATGTCACCCACCTAGGCCAAGGTCCACAGGAAGGATGATGGGTTATCTGGGCTCCCTGTCACACCTTCAGCTTGTGAGCCTAAGTGGCTCCTGCCCAGGAAAAGCAGGAACAGGCTACAGGAAAGGGGTTATGTTGTATTGTTGATAGTTCTTGTGGCCTAGGTCCTGAGAGAAGTGAGGAACCTGGGCCTAGCCTAGGCAACAGTTGGTTCACAAAGAAATGTCAGGGAGACACCAGCATTAAAAAAGAGAGATGTGTTTATTCCATGATCAGTACAGACCAAATGCATATTCACCGTATGAAAGTCAAACCAGTCAGTGACTCCAGAGTTTGGCCAACACTGAGGCACCAGCATCGTGGTGTAGTGGGTTCTCATGGCACTCATAACCTCGCCAAGGGCTCCAATTATTAAAAAAAAAAAAAAAAAAAAAAAAAAAAATTATGGGAGGGAGCAGCCAACTGGTTGGGACTGAGTACTGGGCAGGGAAAGCCTCTGCCTCAGTCTGTGCCCCTTCACCCCCTAGTTCCTGGAGCCCACCTAATCCTCAGTCCCTTCCTTTCTTGGTTAAAAAACAAAAACAAAACAAAAAACCCCAAAAACAAAACACAGACTTGACATTAAAAACAAAGAAAGAAAAGCCAACAAACGGCAGGAAGAAGGGGATCGCAGCTTTCTGGTTTATAATTAAAAATAGACTAATAAGAGTTTGAAACCGAGTAAAATATAGGCAGGTTTTTTTTTTTTTTGCTTTTTTTTTTGTGGATTTTTTTTGAGTTTTGTTTTTTTACACTGGTTTGGTGGAGTCACCAACAAACTTCAAACAAAGATATGTCAACTATGTTCACTATACAGTACAGCCACGGTCACACACTACCCACAGTGCGGTGGGAGCCGCCGCTCAATGAGACGATCACACCATTTCGGAGATAAGCAGTGCCATTGTGTCTGGAGAAGAGAGAATTAAAAATAAAATAGAATTCAACAACAAAAATATATATATATAGAAAAAAAACAAAAACAAAAACAAAACAGAAACACAGGTGGGAAGGAACTGACTTTGGTTGGTGGCCTCACTCCCCGGACAAGGCCCGCCCACACTCATGGGACGGTCACCTTGATCAGAATTGCCATGGACACACACACACCTCCACGGCACTATTCCCTTTTGCACAAGCGAACACTTATAGAGAGCGGCTCTCAATTAAAGGCTTGTGGGGGGAGGGGAGGGAGGGGTCTGTTCAAGGCAAAGTCAGTGCCAGCAAGGGGATGTGGGCCACTGCCCTCGTCCGCTGCAGCCCACTTGGACCTGTCCTGGCCTCTTAGGAGCAAGCGGCGATGGCTAGGGTGTGGGGAAAGACTCCCATCAGGCAGGACGTCACAAACGTCATGTTCTCAGGGACAGAAAGTCAGTCTCGGTGGCGGCAGCGACAATGTCCTGTGTATACTGTGTAGACATTTGGCGGAGAGAAGGGCTTCTGCCCCACACACGGGGACACAGGCCTTGAGTCCGGCCGGCACTTGCTCTTGCTCGTATTGAGGCGTGCTCTGAGCTGACGTCCTGTGAGAGGGGTGGTGGGACGTCCCTCCGGCTGGCTGTAAGGCAGATGGGCTCTGCAATCTTCAGCTGCCCTTCAGACCTGCCCTGGGCATAGCATGCAGTAGGGCCAGGCCTGGAGACACCCCGGCCCCTGCTACCGCCTCCACTGCCGTCCCTAACACTATGGAGAGTCAATGTTTTGCCAGAAAATCAAAGTCAGAAGTCACCTAGGCGCTCTCAGAAAAGATTTTCTTCAAATATTGACAATAGATCACTTTGAAAATTCATGTCAATTGTAGCTGCCATCTGGAGAGAAAGAGGAAGGAGGGTGGGAATGAGTTCAGGTGCCCTGCTTCTACTGTGGCTCTAAGACTTTCTCTATACCCACCACCCATGTTGTCTGGGTTTGGCCCCTCACACCTTCCCCGGGATTCTTCCCTCAGCGCCCATTCTCAAAGCACTTGGGCCATTTATGTCCCATTTGAGCCACCTCTGAGACCAGAGGTTAGCCTGGAGTGCACTGGCAGGCCTGGGCTCACTATCTGCCCCTCCGGCTCCAAGGCCTCCTTTGCCAGTTCCTGCAGGTAGACTTCTGCCCAAGAGTCCCCACTATGGTCCCAAACTCACGGCCTCCCGGCGCCTTCGCTCCTGCTCCCGCTTCCTGGCCAATTCCCTCTGCTGGTCCAGCATGGACTGGGGCTGGGAGCTTTGGGCTTGGGGGGTGGCGGCGGCAGCCACAGCGGCAGCCTGCTGCTGCTGCTGCTGCTGCTGCTGCTGTTCTTGCCGCTGCTGCTGCTGCTGCTGCTGTTGCTCCTGGCGCCGCCGTGCCTCCTCATGGGCTCGCCGTGCCTGCTCCAGTGCATCTTCGTCCTCTCGGCTCCTGGGCAGAGCAGGGCCCTGGGTCAGCCTGGGGCCTTGGTGTGGCCCTGAGAGCCCCGATGCCCTGCCCGGACCACAGCCCACCTCATGCGCTCCTGCCGCAGTCGCTCTTTCTCCTTCTCTGCATGCTCAGCCTGTGCCTTCAGGGCCTTCTCACGCTCTTCCTTCTCCCGAGCAGCACGGCGAAACTGTTCGAAACTATCACTTGATGACTTGGCTGTAGAGGATGGGGTAGTTGGATGCTTCTGTACCAGGCTTGCCCAGGAGCCCATGTTCTTGATTTTCAGGTCCTGCAGGGCAGAGAAATGAAGAAGAGTGAGAAGCCTACTATGCTTGAGTAGGGAGCTCATGTCCTCTAAGGTGCCTCCCTGGTGTGGAGGACCTCAGGGCAACCATAGGCCTATTATCTCTACCTTTTTGGGTGCCACTGGCGTCTTAGGCTCCTGTTTCTGTTTGTCCTTGTCAGGGGCCCCTGGAGGGGCTGCATTCTGTTCAGGGGGCCGGATCACAGGTCTCCCAACATCCACAGGCTTCAACTCAGGTCCTGGAACACAAACAGCCTGTGGGCCGGGGCCCACCTTATCCCGGTGGGGCACGATCCATGGCCCCACAGTAAGCTCATGTCTGGCACAGGGCTGGGACCCTGAGCTCCAGCTGTGGACAAGGAGGGCACTCACGCTGGGGCAGGTGGACTGGGGCCTTGATGCTCTCTGGGTGTTTTGGGGGCTCCGGCCGCAGAGAGGGACTGAAGGGCTCACTGCGGATGATGGGTGAGTGGATTTTCTCCTCTTTCACCACCACAAGGGGCTGGGGCTGGACCACTGAGGCCTTATGCAAATCCTGAAAGAGCAGAGGCACAATGGTTGGTGAGGCAGGCAGACACCCCTGGCTGTGGTCCATGCCTGCCCCTGAGGGCTGTGACCCAGCTTGGCCCTTTACCTGCTTCTTAGGCTGGACATTTTGCTGGGGTGGAGACTGGTGGGTCAGGCTCTGGAACTGTGGCATCTGGGGGGAATGTATCATAAGCGGGGAGGGGGCTTCACGGAGGTGACCTAGGAGAGGACACAAGGAGTATGTCAGGGGGCTAGTGTAGAGGCGACCAGCCCTGGGCCTTGAGTAAACTAGAATGGGAAGGGAAAGCCTGGAAGTAGAACCAGCATGAGGCCTGGTCAGGCTTCAAAGAGTAAAGATCCTCTACTGGGCCTGCCTGGTAAGGATTTGATTCCCCTCCTCCAAAGGGCTGAGTGCTCCCTATCTCTCAGGATATGGGGCCCTTTCAACCACGTCCCGGGCTGAGTGCTCAAAGGGCTTTATGGAGTCCCATGACATCAGTACTAGTATATTGATCTTTCTACATACCAGACGCAAGAAACTTTAAAAACCACACCTCCTGATATGTGGGGTTCTCAGGTGGGGTCCAGGGACTAGTAGTTTTTGAAAGTAGTTTTAGTTCTGAAGTGTGGCTTGGGCTAAACACAAGGGATGTCAACTCAAAAAGGATGAACCTGGCTAACCTCCCTGCTTTTCCTCTGAGCAACCTGGCCCACCTGGGTGGTTGCTGAGTATCTGGGGCTTAGTCCCTGGGGGTGAGGGTGGGGATCTTCAGGATCCTTCCTAAAGTCCTATACCTTAACTCAGCTTATCTGCAAAACGGGCAAGACAGGGACAGGACTCCACCTGAACACAGCAGGTAGAACAGATACGGGGGCTTCAAGCTAGCCCACTATGTGGCTAGGAGAGACCCAAAGAGTTGCAGATCAAGAGGAATTCTGGACAGCCCTGCTGCTGGCCACTGGGAAATGGACCATGGAGTACTTCAGTCTTCTCAGCGGTACAGTAAGGAAACCCAGGTCATAGTGAGCCAGCTCCTCAGGTCTGGGCAAGGAGCCAAGTCCCACCCAATCCAATGCAACCCCGACACCCTTCTGCCCAAATCCTTGCCTGAAAGAGGTCTTGCCACCTGATACAGTTTGGCTAGTTACAGCTCAGGACAAGCCACAGTATCCACAAAAGTAAGCGCTGCCTTTCCAATGTGCTCTGAGTTCGACTTCATGCTTCTCACTAAGCAATCTAATTTGGTCGGTCCTATATGTTGACCTCCTCCAGGTCGTGCTTCAAAGCCACTGTCTATCAGCAAAGGTACTCCTGAGTCCTCCAAGGGCCCCCCCAATTGAAGGTCCCTATCTTGGTAAGCCTGGAGCAGACCATAATGCCCCAGGTGTGTCATACCCTCATGTTACTCTCTAAAGTTAGGTCTCACACCTCCCTCCAAAAAACACTAATAAAAGTTGCTTGGAGCCTACACTGTGGCAATGTTTGCCCTGTTCTTAAAGCCTCATAACCCAGTGGGGTTGGTTTTACTGGTCTTGACACTACTTCTCATTGTAGTGGGTGGACCCCTTTGGATGTTACCATCTTCTTCTGCTGGCCCAGGTTTTAGCCTGGTTCCAGTGATCCAAAGGCCACACGAATACGACAGGCTCCCATCTAAGGCTAGACCCTCGGGCCAATCCACCTGCTGGTGGCTGTAGAGGGATGGCACTGAAAAGCTGACCAGGTGCCCAGGGATGCCGGCTGAGCCTCTGTGGAACTCTTGACAACTTAGTTTTTGGCTCAAAGACCCCAGCTGGGTTCTAACCCTCACCACTCCTTATGCCCCTTCCTAGGCTGTAGGAGTTTGAGTGGGGGTTTGGGATTCAAAGAGTTGGCCTGACGTCCTAGGCTATTGGCCTAAACTGCCTGAAATGCCAGTTCTTCTGTCATCTGTTGATCACCTTCTTCCCACAGGGAAGCTTGGCCTGCTCTGGGCTGAGAACAGCCACAGCTGCACAGTGATGAAGCCCTACACCAGTTTTTCCCAGGGAGGACAGACAGCTGCTCTCAGATTAGGACACGGGCAATCCATTTGGCACCTGGAAGCTTTTGTTGGGTTTAGGAGCAGCCACAGCCCTGCTCTGCTCTGCTGCTCAATTTGTGGGCTGCACCTGGAGAGCCCCCAAGGCAGACTGTACAACCTACGCTGTCAGTCCAGGATCATTGCCCTGATCCTTAATGTTACCATATCATAAGATATAAGCTGGGACATGGCCAGAATATTTTGATTACCAGGTGGGCCTCACAGTGCTGAGAGCAGAGCCCCCCTGTTCCAAAACAGCACTCACAGCCCAGACCTGCTCCTGGCTCTGCCTGAATCTCATTTCCATCTTGCTTACTAATTCAACTATTGCTTGTACCATAGTCACCTCCTCCAGGAAGCCTATTCTGAACTCCAAAGGTGGATTAGGTGCCTCCCTGGGGCTCCTGGATTCCCCACCTTGCAGGAGTTAAGGGTGCATTGCCATGTTCTTGACTGTGTGTTCTAAGAGAAGGAAGAAAGGAAGCCTTACTTTGAGCAATCTCAGTTTGCAAGCAAGACAGACATCTAATAAAGACACTGTAGGAAGCACCAATGCTCCCTGGGTACAGCCCCTCTCTTCAACTGCCCCAAGCATTTGAAGCTCAGTTCTGAGCTCATCATAGTCTGGAACATAAGCTAACTCTCCCCCCCACCCCAAGAATAAAACTCAGGCCCAATACTGGCCTCCCCAGAGCCCAAGGGCAGGGGCACTTACCAGTTGAGTAGGGGTCTGACTTGTGGTGCCGGGGTGAAGGGTGATGCTGGATAACTTGTTGAGGTTTGGCGGGCTGGGCTGGGGGTGGCTGCTGGCCTGGGGGTGGGTGGGGTGGCTGCTGGCCCGGGGGTGGTGGAGGTTGCTGGATGTGGGCGGAGAACTGCATGGGTTGCAAGTGTACGGGTCGTGGTGGGGGCTGGTGCTGCTGCTGGGGTGGCGGCTGGGGCTGGGGTGGTGGTGGTGGTGGTGGCTGCTGCTGGAGCTGCTGTTGCACAGAGGGATGGGGTGGGGGGGGCAGGGGTGGAGGGGGCTGTGATTGCACCTTCACGGAAGGGAGTAGCGGCGTTGGGGGCTGCACCTTCTGCAGTTGCTGCAGATACAGCTGCATCTGCATGGAGGTGAGGGGTGGGGCAGATGGCTCTTCATCCTCCAGCAACACTTGGGGTGGCTGGGGCATAGGGGGCTGTGGGAGCAGGGGTGGCTGAGTCAGGGCAGGTGACACGGCAGGGGGCCGGGTGGGCTTGGCGGGGAGGGCAGCAGCTCGGTTGCTGGGCCGCGATGGCTGCTGGGGCAGTGCGTTGTGCAAAGCTGGAAGAACACAATATTGTGGCAGTGAGGTCAAAGAGTCCTGTGACCAAGGCTAGCCTTTCTGCTCTACGCTGACCCCATCTGAACTCTAGTGACCTCCTTTTGGCCTCTTATCAACTAGCACTCTCTCCCCACCCTCTATAGCTGTGCTGTCCCCCCCAACCCTTCCGCTGGTTGTTTTCACACAGCTTCCTTAGGACTCAGTACAGGCCTTGGTCACCTACTCACAGACCTTCACCAGTTTATCAGGATGGTGGTGGTCCTGTCCTTCATTACCCACTACATGCTCTCCAGGCTCCACAGGACTAACTTTTATCAGGATGTGTTCCTACATCCCCCAAATGTGAACTGCAGAGGGATCCCATCATTTTTCACCTAACACAATGCCTGGTCCCACAAAAATGAATCCGTATCTTCTGACCTGAGCAGCTGAAGCTAAGAAGTTGTTTGAAGTACCCAGTTATGGCAGGGTAGAACCCAGGTGGAAGGGGGCAGTGCCACTGCTCACCTGGAGGAGAGACCACGGCGTGCTGGTTGAGATGGGGCGGAGTGCTGTGCTCAGGTGGTTGGGGCAGGTGAGGGGGCAGCTCAGGCTGCGGCAGATGCAGGATGGGCTGTGTGAAGTGGCCGATGGGGTCGAAGACACTGCCTGGGAGCTGCGGCTCCAGAACTGGCACCTGGGCTGCGATGAAGGGTGGGGGTGACGACTTCATCACGGGGGCTGCCTGCTGTGGCATGGAGGGTGTGGGTGGTGGTGGTGGGGGTGGTTGCTGCTGCTGCTGCTGCTGCTGCTGCTGTGGAGGTGGCGGTGGTGGGGGCTGCTGGGGAGGAGGGGGTGGCTGCTGGGGTACAGGAGCTGGGGCCGGCTGCATCTGCTGATGGTGGTGGTGATGGTGCTGCAGGCAGACAGAAAGATATAGAGGCTGATATCAGGCAGGGACAACAGGCCCAGTCAGCCCCAAGGTGCCCCTGGGGCCGAAAACTGAGTGGCCTGCCAGCTCTCACCTAAGGGAGAGGACGACCCTGAGCCACATACCTTCTTCTGGTCCCTCCCGGGATGCCCCTTCTTTTTTGACTTCGGAGCCATCTCTGCAGAGAAAAAAAAAGGTGGTAAGGTTCTGGGGGAGGTCATAAGCTGGCTTTGAATGCAGAAGAGGAAAAAAAGGGTGCAGGGCTTTGAGGGTATCTAGGTTGGTCCAGAATGGTCATTTTGGGAAAGGGAATGATGGGTGTCACCTATCCATCCATGTTTCCAAGTGGGGGCTATGCCTGAAAAAAGCCTCTCCTGCCAAGCTTGACCACCAGTGCCATTAAAGGATCATCTGCTGGCCACAATGGAAATTGAGCTAAAGAGTTCTTGCCCAAGGCCTTCCCTTATCCGTGTGTCATTTTCATTGTCCATGTGCTCTGGACCCCAACTGGCTGTTTTGGGATAACCTACGATGTTGAAAATGATCCAATTCATTGAACCGCTGAGAAAAATGAGCTGAGAAGTTAAGAAGACTTGTTCAGGGTTACGCAGCTAAAGTGTAGCAATCTGGGGCCTCTAATTGCATTGCCTTCTGAGACCCTCACCTTCCCATTGTCCCAGGGGAAGCAATGGCTGGGGTTGAGAGACCAGTGCTGTCATAGCCTGGTCGCAGAACCACAGGATGAGTGAGGAAAGTACCATCAGTGGGAATGTAGAGAGGGTCCCCCCAGTGAGCACCTTTGGAGAGGAAAGGAAGCAAATTAGCCTCCACAGAAGGAACAGGTACAAACAGGGCAGATGCCCATTGTCATGGCTATCAGAGGAGGAGGACACCAGCCTGCTTCCTCTTCCCTCAGGGGAGAAGTCCATTCTCTGGGGCAGAGCCAACATGTTTCAGAGAAGACAGCATGTACCCTAACTTCTCCAGGGCCATTGGCTTGGTATTGACACCGTGTAGACATTTCTGGGGTGTGCCTGCCTCCTTGACGCAAACTTTATGGCCTGTGCACTCACCTCTGCTCCTTTCCCAGAGGTTCATGCTAAAGAATGTTTACCAGCTGGATACCTCCTCAACAGATGGTGTACCAGTTCCAGAGAAGGAAACCACCCCAGCCTGTGCTCCCAGGCTGGCAAGTAATATAGGTAGAATCTTTCAGATTCTTGTCATGGAGGCAAGAATCTCATACCTTGTACCTTTGCCTGGCTTCCCCTGAACTCCTTGCCAGGACGCCAAACCTTACTGCTGGTTTCAGAGGATGTATGCTTTGTCTAAATCAAGGCTACCTCTCTGCTCAGAGTTGTTTCTGTGCTAAGGGCTGTGCTAAGCTTTGGAGATGCATGACCTTGAAGTGCAGTGTGCCACCAAAGGGATGAGAAAAAACCTCATGCCTTGTAAAAGCTCATCACTCCATGGCAAAAGACAAGACATGGACACACACCTCAGCAGCTATAGACACATGTCCTCATACAAATGGTGAAGGCAGCAAGTGAGGACATCTAGGACATGGGAACCAAAGATGAGGTTCCAAACCCAAACACCAGGATACAGGGCTCAGGACTCTAGGTTAAGAGTAAAAATCTAGAGGGGTGTTCTTGTAGATGAGATATACAAAAGAGGGCAGTTTAGGTAAGCCTGCAGGGTCAAGGCAACATCTGTTTGCTGTGAGGCTGGAGGAACACTAGCTGGAGAGGCTAGATGCCTCTGGACCATAGGTGTGGTGAGGTTTGCAGAGCTCTGATGTCTTACGAGGCACAGGCCACTGAACCAAGGAATAGGAGGAGCAGTCCTGGACCTCTCCAGGATAAGCTCTTCTAGCACCTGTTCCAGTGCAAGGTGGTGGTGGGCCAGAGTAGCTATTCAAATGCTGGGCACACTTCTGAGGAAACTTGGCACAGAAAAGGGAAGTTAGGGAAAGAAGCGAGGTCACTATGTGAAGTCTGACCTAGAGAAGCCTCAGAAATATGTCCAGACACGGTCGAGTGGTGGAAAGGGGCTGAGTGGGGCCATGGTAGCATGTTGTCTAGTATCCTTAAACAAAGCATTCCTTTTTCCCTTACAGAAAGGAGGGGCAGTTGAGCAGAGGTCCACACGATCAGGCACGGGACCAAGTACTGCGGGCTCCTGGGGATTCTAAGGAGTGTCTTGGCTGCCTCGGAAAGCTCACAGGGAGTGTGTTCCAGGTTTGTCTCCTGAGACAAGGTGGAAGGCTGGACCCAGATGAGACTAAAGGAGCCAGTGGTGGGGCCAAGGAGAGATGGAGTGTGTTTTGGGACAGCCCTATTTGGCTCCCATAGCCTGGGCCTTGTGTTGGAGTTACCAGTAAGACAAGACATGGAGTGCACAGCTTCACAACACACCAGCCCCAGACACCCCCACACAAAACTCTCTGGAAAGGGTTACATGGAGATGGCCTCAAGTACTGTGTGATCTTTATTCCATGACAATCTTCAACTCAACACAAATTTCATCTTTACATAGGATATTAATTGTACAAAGGAATAAAACGTTTTGTAAAATCTGATTAAAACACTGATTTCTCCCATCCCACCCCCCACCCAGCCCCACTTCAGCCAAGGAGACAAAAAGGAGGGTGCAGGGCAGTGTGGGGTGGGGTAGAGAAGAGGAGCCCTCGCTAGCTCCCCAAAAGGACCCCAACTAGCCCTTGGCTGAATCCTTCTATTGCCTGGGAACAGGAAGCTGCCAACAAGGAAGTGTGTGGGTACTGTCCTCTCTGCTGTTTCCCAGGCACTCAGCACAGGTGACAGCTTAAGTCTATAGAGCTCTCAAGCTCAATGGGCTCTGGATATGCTCTGCCAGATGGAAGCCCCATAGGCAAGAAAGATGGGATGGAGAAGGACCAAGGAGGACCCAGCAGGAGAACTGGACTGTAGCTACAACCTGTATACACCTTGTCGGGGTGAGAAAAGGGGTGGCATGTGGCTGAGACACTGTGGGAATCCAGGCTGCCATTTGGTCCAAGACAGCAGAATCTTCCCAGAAAGATAATGCCAGCAGCTTCCCAAGTGTCCTGTGGGAATCTCTGGGCACAAAGCGCCCCATCCCAGCCAAGCCAAGTTCACTGGGAACACATAAGGCGCAGGCCAAAGGGCAGCTCAAAATAGTCTGTTTGGCAAATGGAGCTGACTGGAAGCCGGATGCCTGGAAAGGACTGGGAGTGGTTTAGGAACTCAGAAGTATCACTGCAGGGCCCTGGGAAATTTGGGGGAAGCTACGGCTAGACCCTGTGGCCACAGCAGGTCTGGAGCAGCACAAGGACACAAGGAGCTGGGGAGGGCTGCCAGACTTCTTCAGGCAGGCACCCACAACCTGACAATAAATGGCACCTCCTCAATGTGCTTCCAGCTCCAGAAGGCAGACTCCAAGGTTCCAGGAGATGGCAGACCTCTAGGAAATACACGTAAACTACACTTTTTAAAAAGAAGGGGAAAAAGAGCCCTCTAGAATGTAGATAGAGTTTCTTAGGGAACGTTTCATGTTAGGCAGTATTTTTTGCTGAGATGCTGGTCTCATGACCAAAAAAGGGCTGGTATTTAATTTTAGAGCAAAAAAGCTATCTGGTGCCCCTGGAAGGGCTTGGATGATGTGGCCACCCTCAAGTGCCCCAGCCCCAGTAACTGTCATCATCATTCTAGGGGACTGGTAATGCCCCTCAAAAGATAGGCAGCAGGTGGCCCACAAGGGGCTGTGGTTGACGGCCTGAGTGACCCTCACCAGAAGCTCTGGAAATTACTTTCCTCTTGAGGAAAGAGGCCAAAGAAGTTGGGAAAATGCCCACCAGGCAACATAAACTTCTAGAAATAGAAATAATGGGGATGGAAGGAGGATTTCAGGAGGCTTGAGTCAGCTGTGGCTGGTGATAGCCTCCTTATCAAGCCAACCAGGATGGCCCCACTGAGTCTTCCAGGGCCCAGATGGCCTTGTCTCTGAAGCCCGACTCCTTGTATGGGGAAGCTGAGGAGGTCAGAGTATTCTTTCTTATGCTAAATGAAATTCCTGGGCCAAAGTCACTTGAAGGCCTGAGAGGGAAGCACTTAGGGTCTGGAGTCTCAGAAAAAGAGGGAATGAAGAAAGAAAATATACTGTGATCAGGCTTTGCACATGGAGGAGCACCACATGTACACGTATATGGGGGGATTGTCATCACCCTCCAGGAGATGCTACCCACCCAAATGACCCCAGATGATCAGGGAGGCTGGGCACGATAGCCAGGCAGTCTTTGCACAGGGAGGCCTGGGCGGCCGGCCAGGCAGGCAGCCTTCCCAAAGGTGGGATTAGGCGTGTGCTGCTGGACATGACTAATCCACCCCAGGGGACAGGCCCAGGGCTCTGAGGAATTCCATAACTTGATGGAGTCCTGTCCCTTTCACAGAAGAAAATGGACTTAAGCTATAGCTTGCTGGGAAGGAATCTGGAACTGAAGACCGTTTTATTAAGAGTCCGTGTCCAATGATTAGGCAGGACCTACATAGAGGAAGAGAGAAACCAGTGTGAGAGAAATGGTGTGGAATGTACCATCAAGTCACAAGAACAGAAGAACTGCAGACTGAGCCAGTCTTCTGTGCCCCAGTGGCTGACAGGGCACGAGAGAATGGTGCTGGAGACTAGGAACCCTGCCTAAGGCAGGAACAGACCCCACCTTTCCTTTAGAAGGGCCATGGATCCAGCTTGTTCAGACCTCTCCAAAATTGCCCTGAGCTTATTCACACTTCTAGACAGAACACCTGTTTCCACTAACAAGTTCCATATGTGTCCCAACTGCCTGCCTGCTACATCTCCTTCACCATTACTAAGTTGCTCCCTTTCAATGTCAGAGACACCTCTCCCTGTCCCACTAGCCAGTATGTTAAGCCCATCAGTCATCTGCTAACTCGAGTCTTCTTCTTTGGTGTGGCTAGAGAACCACCACCCCTGACAGGGGTGTGGCGTGCAGGACCTCCAGATGAGGGAGGCAAAGAGCAGAGCCTCATCTTTGCGTTCCTCTAGATCCCCAAAGCAAAAACAAACAAATAATAAATAAACCCCATGAATTATAAAGAAGACTCCATGACACTACTGAAGAAGGGGGTGGGGATGGAGAAGGACCAAGGAGAAAAATCTTGTCCTTCCCTTCCTTTTCCAGGGCATCAAACATGGTTTCCGGATCAGGGAGGGGCACCAGGCAAGTCCACCCTTGCAGCAGCAGTAGAACAACCACACCTCTGCTGGAGTCCTGGATGCAACAACACACTGCTCCCTGGTCCTCAACACATGCCTGGGAAAACCCCACCCACCATGGCCTCTCACTGTAGGCCACATTCCATAAGGATGGCCCTCAACCCAGTGAAGCCTTAAACTCCTCCAGCTGTAATTCGTGTGTGTGTGTGTGTGTGTGTATACGGTTGTCACATGGCTGTGCAGACCCCCAACCCCTACATGGACTTCACTCCTTTCCAAGGGCAAATGTCATATCCTGGGAGCAGGCAAGCCATGGCCTAGAGATATGACTGGAATGAGTCCCTCAAAGACTCTGGGGGCCAAGAAGCCCAGACTGGTTTGGTTAAGAGTGTCCCATGGCCTCTCTCTGCACTTCCCAGCTCAAATCCTTCCAAAATATCCAACATTCCTTTTTACCCTGGAGCTAGTAAGAAACGCCCACATGCTCTCCAATCCTGGGAAAAGGAAATCAGGAGACTAAAATAGCTGCACTGCGTTCTGCTGTAACAGGACAAAATCAGAGAAAATCTCCTCATATGTCCCGGAACCTCTGTCTTGGCACAGATAGGTGTGGGGGATGCTCCTGAAAGGGATGCAAACTGTGCGGCCACCACTGCCTACCAAGACCTGTGCACAGCATTTGAGAAGTGCCAGATGTCAGCAACATGATAAGTGAGATCTGGAGGAAAGTCCTAGGATATCCCATGCCTCATGCCGGGGAGACTGGATCCCAGTGCTGGTGAAAGCAAAGGCTGCAGCCCACTGGGAATGGCAATGAGAAGGGGAGAACCTACAATGTCTGCCTCCAGCCTGCCCAGGCCAAGTCTGCAGGTGCTCTAGAAGTGGGGGAAGGGGGACATCTGGACACTAATCCTACATAAGCCAACACTGAACATGTAGTTCTATACTAGAGCTAGATTGAAGTCCACTGAAAACCATACAACGCAAGTAATAGCTCAGTTCAGAGGAAGTGGTGGGACAGCACTGCATGCTGCTGGGCAGGGAACAGGAAAATACACAGTGGTTAGGACCCAGCTGGGAAAGCAGCCCCCACACTCTCATCTGGGCAGTATCCCTAAACTGCAACCTGGCCCCAGAGGTTCAGGATCCCAGCCCTGATCAGCCTGCAGCATTTTTGCATGGATGGCTGCCAGAAGAGGGCTCCATTTACCACCCTTTTCCAGAATGATTTAGCACCACTCTTCAGTTTTTTTGGAGATTCATGCCCTGGACCATGTCAGAACTGATCCTTAATATAAGCAACAAAAATAGGCCCTTTCAAGAATTTCAATTCCAATACACATGGAAACATAAGAACAAGAAGGGCAAAACAAGTTCCAAAAGACCAAGGAGAACTATCTTCAGCACCCCACTACCCTTTCCACTTCCCCCAAGGCAGAGCTGCCTGTATCCACCATAGAAAATGGGACTTCTCTGCTTCTTTGGGACCTAGGAAAGCAGATATTGGAGGAGCTGCCTACTGGCACCCCTATCCCACCACCAGGAAGAGTACAATGTTCTCTGTGGCATGGGGTGGCAGAAAGATGTGTTCATCATTCACCATTGCCACATGTGTGCTCCCACTTTGGGAATCTGCTATACAAACCACTTATAGTAGGTCCCTCCTGAGCAGAAGTGCCCAGTCAGCTCATGACAGAGCTTGCCAGTGCATTTAGAAGGCAAAGAAAAAGCTACTGCTCCATCACCAGCCCTGCTTGCCAGCACTTAGAAGATAAAATGGAGCCAGGCAACACCCACGGTGGGGAGGACATTTGGGAAGAGAAGACAGCCCCCCTTGAGGCAGCTAAGGGAGTGGTTTGAGCCGGATGAAGGGAGCCTGAGAGCATGCGAGCCAGAAGTTCTACCACCGTAAATCTCACCCTCTATCCCGCCAGGACGGCCGTTCCCAGGACTCTCAAATTACTTGTTGTACAATCTTTCCACTTTCTTTAAAGGGGAAGTTAAAAAAAAAAAAAGGCAGCAATGGAGAGCTGCTGAAAATTAAGTTGTGGTATGGCCAGTAGCAGGAGTGGGGACAGGGCACCTGTGGGAGCCCAGGAGGGTTTCTGCCTAAAGCAAACATGGAGAAGAGGGCTGGAGGGGACCAGAAACAAAGTCCACAGTCAGAGACCTGCAATTAAGACATGATGATCACAGCCCCCTAAAATATAGCATCAGGCCAAAGCAGTCCCCTGCACAATCTAGCCAAGTTGTTTTAGTGATTAGGTCCCCTGCCAGTTCAGCCTTTGGAGGTTTTCTTTTGGCTAGTGGGATCTTTAGAAGAAAACCTAAAAAACCCCTGGAAGAAGCAGCGTGGTAGAAAACGCAAAATGTTCAAAAACTCAGAGGAAAGAAAACTGGAGGCTTGGCTGGCACTGAAAGTGAAAAAGTCAGTGTCTACCGGGAATGCTAATTGGGATTAAGAATACAGCTATTCACCCTGTCAAGGGCAGGACGCCCCCTGACATTCTCCCACCCCCAGCCCAGGGCCAGACCTTTTTGGCAGATCAGGTGTACAGCACCCCCTGCAGGCTGATGGAATAAAAAAAGTAAGGAGGGGGAGAAATAATACAAGTAATAAAAAAAGTTAGGTTGGTGTGTTAGGAAAAAACAGAAGGTGAAGAATGGCAACAAAGGAGGCTAACAACATGCCCCAGGCAGTATCTGCAGCCAGTGCTGAAGAAATGTAGAATAAACAAGCCTTAGCAGATTGTATCTCATTTAGGCTGATCAAAAATGAAGTAGTCTAGACTACAGGAGTCCTGGAGAAGCCCCAGCCCACCCCAAGTGCCTCTTTCCCCCAACCCCAGAACCCTTAAGCAGAGGTGGGCTCAGTCCATTTGACCCCATGTACACACACCTTGGAGCAACACAAATCCTCCCAACTGCTGCACAGAAGCCTTCACCTTCTTTGGAAATATTAGGCCATTATTTCTATGCATTCAATTTGTGGGGGTTAGCATTTATTTCAAATTAGATTAAAATTCTAACTGGGATAGGACTGTGGAAGAAAATGCCAGAAACCTCTTGACTCAAATACATGTTTCCAGATGGATCCGTATACCCCAATCCACCTGGCAAAGCACACCTGGGACCCCATGGTTGGGTTGCAGGTGTTTGGCTGCTGATCTACTCAGCTGATTGGACTTGACCTTTCCAGGGGCAAGCTCACTTATATGATATATGCACCAGGCCTCCCAGCTTCCACGGCTCCTTCTCTACCTCTCCCTGAGGCCAGCCTGAGAACTTGCCCCCTGAGAATAATGAGAAAAATGCACACCTAGTGAAAGCAGGCTCCTTCCTACCTAAACTAGCTCCCAGCATTGCCACTTGCCTGCCTCTGCCCTCCAGCTCTAAAGCTGCTACACAGAAGGTGGGCTCTGATGGGGCACCAGTGCAGATCCATAGAACACAAGGAACTGTTAGAAAAGCAGGACATAGGTGTCCAGGTACATGCAGAGTGAGAGCAGAACAAAGAGCATTCTACACAGTACTAAGCACACTCTGGAGAGGATTAAGTGCCCAGAGCCCAGACGACAATGGAATCAAAAGCAAACTGGCAATGAAGTCTGCCAGCTGCAGGTGGCTCAGCTCTCACCAGTCTGGCCAAGCACATTCTCTGCAATATAGCACTGTATGCAACAGTGATGTGGGCAATATGTAGGGATGCAGTCTTCCCTGGGGCAAAAGGCTAGGCAGGGCCACACCAAGGTGATGGCATCACCTGGGCACCAATACCCACAGTTCTGACCTAGTCCCCTGCTTGTTACCCACCTGAGTTCTGCAGTGTCAATGTTTTTTTTTTTTTTTAAGTATTTATTTTTTAGTTGTAGTAGGACACAAAGGTATCGTGTACACACACACTCACACACACAACACATATATATGTTATATATATATATATATATATATGTTGTAGATGGACACAATATCTTTATTTGTTTATTTTTATGTGATGCTGAGGACCGAACCCAGGGCCTCACACATGCTAGGCTAGTGCTCTACCGCTGAGCCACCACCCCAGCCCCAGTGTCAATGGTTTTGACTACTAGTCCTTCCTAGCTTAGGCCCCAGGAGTGGGGGTGTGAGGGACACATAAAGAGAATGACCACTGCATCACAGGGTTACTCACCTCCCCTCAGGGAAAAAGTTAACAAGGGAGATGGACAGACAGAAGAGCCCATCAGACTGTTGCCTTTGGGTACTGGTGGGAGGGGTCTAACACAATGCTTTACAAAGGAGTCACCTAACCTGTTTCGGAGTCTTCGCTGTCAGAGGAGCTGGACTCGCTGGTGCTCTCTGACTCTGAGGACGAGAAGCCCTTCATCTTGGAGGAGCCAGCAATCACATCAACTTTCTCAGCTGCAATTCAAGCAACAGACACTGTGTCAGGTAAGACCCCTACCCAGGAGGCTGCTGTTAGCTACGGCATATACAAAATGCCAGAGGAGGACAAGTGGGAAGCCTGTGCCTCATGGGTCTGAGCGCAGTACCTACCAGCTGCCACTGTTACAGGACCTGAGGGGTCCCACATTTCCTGCTAGTAACCACTACACACAGGCTTGTGCTGGAATTTCAAGACCTTATCAATTTCTTAGAAAATCCTTTGGAGGGTTTCTCAGGGATCTGGGGACAAGTCAGAGAGCTATTGTCAAGTACCACTGGCCTTGGGGCTTCCCTAAGTTACCCTTCTGGCAGAGGATGAAAAGGACCTATAAGAGACATGATGCCAGAGACAAAGCAAGACAAGGGAAGAACCCCAGTGGTCTCCTAGAGCTCTCATCTAGTACACGGATGGAGGCCCAGGTGGATATTTTAATACAGCGCACTTGAAGAGGAGCCAGCCTGGGCTAGGAATATAAAGACTGTAAGTAAAAATGCTCCAACACAGATCCCAAGTACTATGGTCCCAAGGGAAAACTTATGCGCCAAGGTGAGGCATACACAACTTGAAAAACAAGCCTGGAGAGAGGCTCACATCTCTACTAGAGAAGGACAGAGCTTGGCTCAGTTCTGACATAATGTCAGTACACAGATCCCTGGGACATGGCAGGCCTGTCTTTCTTCCTGGCCTTGCTCTACCCTGGCTCCAGAGGTAGGAGGTAACTTTTGGGGGACTGAGTGATAGGTAGCTAAGGATGGAAACAGCTGCAGCTAAGAGTAAGGCTCAAAAGAGAGGTGCAGGTGGGCTGCAGACAGCCATCAGCCAGGGGATCTAGAAGGCTCTGATAGGTGAAGCATAAATGCCATAACCTTTCATAGGTTTTTGTGTTGAGGACATCGATTTTACAATAGGAAAAGAAGGATACAGAGGGAGAAAGGAGAGTCAGAAGGGAAAATTAACTGAGGGTGTCCACGAGAAGGACCCACATATCCAGAGGGCCCAAGTGCACCTTGAGGTTTCCTTTTCTTCCGCAAACAGGAGGTGACGTAGCGCTCCAATTCGCGCAGTGTGGACGGCTTCAGAGTTTCAAAGTCAATCTCAATCTCATCGGGATTGGAGTTCTTCAGTGAAGGCTCCCGTGACTGAATGATGTGCACCACGCGGCCCAGCTTCTCACCGGGGAGCTTGTTGATATCCAGGCTGAGCTGACGCTTTTCCTCATATGACATGGGTTTGCATTTGTCCTCTTCCTCTGACTCATATGTGGGAGGGGGCTTGCTCTTCATGGGTGCTGGCTCCTTCTTGCTATGAAGGGACGATGCAGACACCGTCAAGAACAGGTCTCCTGAGGAAGCCAGGCACTCATTCCTCCATGTATATGGGGGCAGGGGGCTTCCCACACCCCACCCAGCTGGTCTTCACAAGAAATAGGCTTGAGAAATTCATTCCCTGGGAATACCTAGTAAAAACTGACCAAGGGATGCACAAGCTGGGATGTGGCTGCATCCTTGGTGTCTACACCATACTATCCTCTCTTGCAAAACACAGAGAGCTCCAAAGACTCATCCCAAAGAAAAGGGAACAGAGAACAACTAAATGTTGCTGCAAGTGAGTGTCTGCCGGCCTGGCCCACCTCACCATGGGTGTGTTGGACAGAGGGTCCCCACCCAGAGTAGACTTGGGAAGCACAGACCTTGCACTGCTGTTGCTGCTGTTGTTTTTCTTCGTCTTTTTGGGAGGAAGTTCCTTGGCTTTGCTTTTCTTATTCTCCTCCACTTCCTCTTTCTTTTTGTGCTTTTCCTTTTTCTTTTCCTTCTTGTCCTTCTCCTTTTTCTTTGGTTTGTTCTGCTGGGGCTGCGAGAGGGCTGCAAGTTGTTCGTGCACGGCTTTGAGCTGTAGAGCAGACAGGCAAGATTTATACCCAGGGCTGAGATCTCCTTTTTATAACCCACACCCCGGGCATCAAACTATATGGTACAAGGACGCCATGGGGCCCCAAGAATCAGGGTATGGCACAGCAGGAAGCAGAGGTAGGGCTGGCCCTCAGTCAAGTGACCTGCCTCAATAATCAGATTCCAAAGTTCCCATGCTCACCCATTCCCCAAATTCCAAAGTATGCCAGGGTCCTCCTCAGAGGTTGGGCAAGAGTGTACAGATACATCAAGCACTAAGGACCCAATGACTAGCTTGGAGGGAGGGGGCAAGCAGACAGCCAGCCCCAGGAGAGATGGATATCCTGGCATGGCCTCCTCCTTCCAGACATGGAAAGGACACAGAAGCCTCATCTTTACCCAGAAAAATGAGCCCCCCTCCCCCAATACTACGTGTGTGATCAACACGTACTTGATCTAGCAGATGGGAAAGGCCATAAGGGAACAAGTGGGAATGGACAGTCACGGACATCTCTCAGAAACCTCTAGGTCCATGGACTCTGAAGGCTGGTATCCTCACCTGCTCCTGGAGCTCAGCCAGCCGCTGGGCTCGCTCTTCCTCAGAGTCGTCAGTGGAACTGTCACTGTCCGAGGAGCTATCACTGCTGCTGTCACTGGATGAGGGTGGGGCCACCACCTTGGTGGGGGGTGGCACTGCTGGGGAGGACACAGCCACCACTGGCTCCTCAGGCTCATCTGGCATCTTGGCAAAGCGCATTTCAAATACATCCTGGGGAGGGAAGCCATGCCCGCAAGGGTCACCTTGATCTTACTGGCTACTGGGGTCAACTCAACGGGGAAGTAAGCAAGAGGGTAAAAGAAGGATGCAAGGATGAGGACCCCACTCTGCCACTAACATGGGTGGTGAGGAGCTGGCTCATGCCCTCTGGCTCAGGTCATTCAACACTCCTTTCTCAAATCTCACTAACTCATTAGTAGGGCCAAGTCCTAACATGGCTGGTACTCACTGAACAGGGTACACAATGACTCAGGTCCAGCTCACTGAGAACATTAGTTTGAGGGTGCTTGAAAAATGCTGGGCTCAAGGCAAAACCCTAAGAAATAGTGCCCTGAGGCTGCTGACTGCCATCAGATCTATGATTCCCAGAACAGGAGGCTCTGCCAGCCTTTGATTCCACAGGAAGCAATAAGAATTGCCATTACAGAGAAACTTGCAGGCAGAGGGAAGAGTATTTGCAAAGGCTACAAGATGGGAGTGTGCCTGGCAGAGTGCAAGGCCATATGCTTGAGTTTATATCCCCATTCTTCACAATAGTAGGGCCAAGTTCCTGGCTGAGACAGCTTCAGTGTACATAAGGCAGAGGTATGGGTGTACTGAAGAAAGGCTCAGTCACCTTGTGAGGTGCAAGTGACCTGAGCAGAGGCCATGGAGATGACTAGACATAGGAATTCATTCCAAGAGACCCTAAGATCTCCTGACTCCAAGATTCAAAAGTCATATAGAACTATGCGAAGTTTTAGAGCTCAGAGAACAGGAGCCTCATCTGGGGTTCCAAGGGTAAGGACATGCAAACCAGCTGGCAGGTTGCCCCCTGTATTCTGATGACTCCACCATCAATCCAGTGATTGCTCTGGACAAAAGTCAAAGGAACAGATTTCCTGGTAGGATTTTTTGTTGTTTATGGTGCTGGGAATAGAATCCAGGCTTCACACATGCTAGGCAAGTTTTCTACCAGATAGCCACTCCCAGACCTCCTAGCAGGACTCTGAGACATGCTTTAATCACAGAACAAAGTAATCAATGCAGCAATACATACAACAAAAGGTACCTTCTCTAAGTGTGTGTTCATGCTTCAGAGAGCAGTGCGTGGGGCCAAGCACTGAGGCTGCTGTTCCAACTCAGTGCACACTTGCTGAAGCCTGCCCTAGGACTCCCTCTTAAAGGATCAAGAAACACACTCTGAGGTTTCCTCTTCCAGGCAGCTAGAGGAGAGGGTGTCTTCTATAACAAACATGTCACTTCCCTCCCCTTCAGGCCACCCAGTGCACAGCTTCTTCCAGTAGGGCCCTCCCTGGGATTCTGTAGTGTGTTCAGTGGTTTGGCTGATGAAGTACTAGAAGAGCAATAACTTTCTAATCTACTCAGAAATAAATTCTTGAGTAGGCCTAAGGACAAGGACAAGGACAAAGATACAAAAGAGATGACTACAGCCTGTTGAGGAGAAGAAACCAGGCAGGAAGAAGGAGTTTCAAAACAGAGAAGGCCCCCAATGGGGCAGCATGCAAGATCCTTAAGCCCCACAGCACCTGGTCACGTGCCAGGAGAGCTGCTACCCCAATTCCAACCCACCAGAGCATCTTAGATGTGGACAGGCTCAGGTCCCATAAAGGGCAGCTAGGGCCACAAGATCCTAGAAGAGTCAGGCCTTCAGGAAAGAAGCAGAGGGAAGGATAGTGTTTCTGAGACATGTCAGGATAACAGGACATCACAAAAGGTGGTAACCAACTCTCCTCAGGTCAGAAGGCCTAGAGTGAAAGTTGCTTCAGGTCACTTGTCTGTATATGCAGTCTCTCTGGGCTGCCACAAGGACATCTCTGTTTCTCCGCCCTAGACTGTGGTTATTTTGGACAATGGGGATGAAGGTTGTAGCTCTGAGGTAGAGCGCTCACCTAGCCTGCATGAGGCACTTGGTTCGATTCTCAGCACCACATTAAAAAAAAAAAAAGTATTGTCCACCAACAACTAAAAAATAAATATTAAAATAAAGATATAAAGACAATGTACACCTATCTCAAAACCATTTCCTGCCTCTGGGATACACTTCAGGCAGCACAATGTACTTTTCATTTACTTTTTCTCACTGCGATAAAACACCTGTGTATCACCTTGAATTTGTGATTTTTTTCTTCTGCAAATAAATCTCTGGTGATAGCCACATGGACTGCAATCACTACCAAACTTTCTAAATTACTCTTATATAACAGAACAGAGAGCAGAAGGCAGGGCCAGCAGCAGCTCTGGATGTATGGATGGCCTTTAGCCCACGCCTCCTTTAGGCTCCAGAGGAAATTTTTAAGTCTAGAAGCCACTGGCCATCTTTGTGACTGTGGCTGCCAGACTGGTAGATACAAATTTTCTTAAGTGGCTGAAGGAGGAAAATGAAATAGATTCTTTTCTATTTAACTTTTTAGATAAATCCCACTCCATTGGCATAACCTAATTAAGAAACTTAACTAAGCAGGTCCCAATACCTCTTAAACAGTAAGCAAGGGCAAGGGCTTTGTCCATGTCTGTCATACTCTCCCCCACCCCAATGAAAACTCTAATCATCAAAAAACATGCCGCTGGGCGCAATGGTGCACAACTGTGATCCCAGTGGCTCAGGAGACTGAGACAGAGGATCACGAGTTCAAAGCCAGCCTCAGCAAAAGTGAGGTGCTAAGCAACTCAGTGAGACCCTGTTTCTAAATAAAATATAAAGTAGGGCTGGGGATGTGGCTCAGTGGTCTAGTTTTCCTGAATACAATCCCTGGTACACCACTCCCAACACAAAAAACCCCCAAATCCAAGCTGATATCGAAGAACTTAAGGCTACCTGTCTCCTGGCAGGAAGAGATGGCACTATTTTCAGAGGCAAGCATCTCAATGGCAGTACTACAGGTTAAAAAACTGCATGTCTAAACAGGTTTAACCCTTCCGAAAAGGATAGATACTGGGGACTGAATACAGGGGCATTTAACCACTGAGCCACATGCCCAGGCCTTTTTTGTATTTCATTTAGAGACAGTGCCTCAGTGAGTTGCTGAGGCTGGTTTTGAACTTGCAATTCTCCTGCTTTAGCTTCCCTGAGCCGCTGTATTACAGAAGTGCATCACCATGCCTTAAAACCCCTAAAACTTTTTTTTTTTTTTTTTTTGGAAAAGCAGAAATTGTGAAGAGAAAGCAGCTCTACAGTTTGAGCTGAGGATAGGGAAAAAGATACAGAAATTAGGAAAAGAAAGCTAGAACATATTAGAGGATGCTTTCTTTTTCTTCCCTTTCCCTAACAAAGTGGCTCAAAACAGCACCCTCCAGGGCTGGCAGAGAACTTGTTTGGGTTCTGCTGTATTCATAAGGATAAAGAAAGGGCACAACTATCTAACATGGATAAAAGCTAACAGTCTTCTCAAGAGAATAGGGAGTGAAGAAGGAGAAGCATTTAAGACACAAATCTGTAGCCATCACTGCCACCAGGTGGTCCTGTATAAGAATTGCAGTAAAATTAGAAAGCCTGAACTCTTTCAAGAATGGGACATGTGGGGCTGGGGATGTGGCTCAAGCGGTAGCGCGCTGGCCTGGCATGCATGAGGCCCGGGTTCGATCCTCAGCACCACATACAAACAAAGATGTTGTGTCCGCCGAAAACTGAAAAATAAATATTGAAATTAAAAAAAAAAAGAATGGGACATGTGAGTTGGGTTGTGGCTCAGTGTTACAGCGCTCGCTCGCCTTATGTGTGTGAAGCCCTGGGTTCGAGCCTCAGCACCACATAAAAATAAATTGACTTATTTAATCATGTCCATCCATCTACAACAACAACAAAAAATAATGGGACATGTAAACACTAAGGGGCAAAGGGGCAGTCGTCTTTATGAAGATGGGTAGCACTACATGAAAAGGGAGCACAACCCTCCACTCCCTGCCAAATTCAGGGAAAAAAAAAAAAAACCAAGAAACAAGTCCTAAATATAAAAATCTTTAAATCTGAGCATGCATTTGAGTAATAAGGCCAGGTCCACATTAGCAAGAGCAAGCTCACCTGGCCCTACAAGAAAGTGTTTTATTTCTTATGCCAGAATTTGAGAACATATCCTCTAAACTAAAGACAGCCCCTGACCAGATACAGGCTGAATGACAGAACCAGGATGGGGCTACATAACAATGGAGAAGAAGGAAGACACTATGGTATGAGTCTGGGACAGTGTACGGAACTGGTAGAACTGAAAGGTGGGCAAGTGAGACTCTGGTAACCTCTGTGTAGCACAAACTCACAAGTCACCAAAAGCTTACCAAGTCCTCAATTTCAGAAGAACTCTGTTTATACAGATGGCTGTATAAACCAGGCAGGAGAAAGCTTTGAGACCCACAACCAGTAAACCTGTATCTTGTGATAACAGGTGGCTTGGCCCTAAGCCTGCTAGGAAATCTGAAAGTAGAAACAACCTATGGCCCTGGGAAGATAAATTCCCTAAGAATTTCAAAAAGCAGGTTATAAATAAGCATTAAATAATGATTTTATTCTTTAAAAAGTTTTTTTTTTGGGTGTGCATGCGTGCATGAGCGGGCCCAGGGCCCTGTACATGTTAGGACAGCACCCTATCACTGAACCACATCCCCAGCCCTGTATCTCCAAAATTCTTATTACCCAAAGATAATCAGGTATCTACTTCCAAGTACTTAATTTTTCTTTCTTTAAAATAAAGAAAAGCAGAATCAGTTTATACATTTACGCTAAAATATCCCCGCTGTGTGAATTTTACTACCCAGGACTTAACTTGGAGGACAGGGTCCTCGAACTCCTCCCTTTAGAGAACTATGGTCATGTGGAACATCAAGAAAGAGGCACTCTGCAGTCAAAAGGCAAACAAAGCCTTTCAAGGCTTTGGTGAAGAAACCCAGGTGAGCAGTTAATTTGGCTCACAAGTGCAATGAATTGTTTACCTGGCAAGAGTGTCTCCTGCTGACTTCAGAAAAGTCTATTTTAAAGAGGATTCTGGGCCATGCACAGCACATACACTTTTTTGGCCAAGGGCACCAGAATGTAGGTGGAGGGTAAGGAGGGAGCTTTCAATGGAGTACCCCCCAAAAAAACAGCCATCCTGCTTCAATAACCAACTTTAATGCATGCATTAGTTTGAGTTGAATCAACACTTCTAAAACTATGTGGCATTATCAAAGTAATTGAAATTAAATCTGCTAATATTCCTAAGAGATTTGACCCCTTCTCCCCAAAGCCTCACCTGGAGCTTTCGGGCCATGGCTACCACCTCATGGTCAGGAGGGTTGTACTTGTAGCAGTTGGAAAACATCAATCGGACATCGGCACCAAATTCCTGAGCATCTCGGTACTCACGGGACTCTAATTTAGACTAGAAAAACAAGACAGGTTCCATTTAGCCTTGTCTGCCTGTGTTTTTATGGGGAGGTAGCCACTGAATGTGGTAGCAGCAAAAGCTGCTTAAGGAGCAGGTTGGCTTCTTAGTGGCTTTTGGTTTAAATCAGGCCCAGGTGGTGGTGGTGATGGAAGGGAGAAGCTATTGCCCCAGTTCTCAGCATCAGATGCCCAAGGAGACACTCAAAAGCAAGTCTCTGGGCAGACAATTTCCAGCTTAACAAATCAAGTTCACCTGGGTTGTCACTGTGACTGGCTAAAGGGCAAGAGACAGAATCCCAGGAGGCAAAAGTTAGGCCAGAATTGAAGCAGGGAAGATGAAAGGAGGGCTGCATCCAGTTCAGATTTTTGCATATACTTTTTCTCCCACAGAGGAGACAGCAAGGTCCTCTTTATCACAGAGAGCCTGGCAAAATCACCAATCCCCAAGTTCTTCTGGAACCAAGGCAATGGAGGACACATCTCAGTTCTCCTGATAAGGAGAATGGGGCAGCACCACTGCTTGCAACCAAAATAGCCAAGCACATTGTCTCAATGCACATCCCCCAACTCCCAGCAGGTGGCACCAGGTTTCTTTGGGCAGCTGGGAAAGTACATAGCTACACAGTTTGTGGAAGCTGAAGGCCAGGGTCTGGTCTAGGAGGAAAGCTGGGGAGGGAGGGCTCACCTTGATTGTGCTCATGTCCATAGGGTGTTTGATGATGTCACAGTAGTCGTGCAGGCCCAGAGCCTCCACATCCACAGGCTTATAGAAAGGCCAGGCGTAGGCAGCATGCTTCTTGGCGAACATCTCCTTGAGGATGCCACTGCAGCACTTGAGCTGCTCCGATACCTTGCTGCTCTTTTCTGGCACTGGGTGCTGCTGCGAGTCTGGCACATCCTTCTTTGGGGGCTTCACAGGCCGGCTGCTCTCCCGCCGGGGGCCCAGCTTGGTGATCTTGGGTTCTGGAGCCAGTGAGGGTGGCTCATGAATGGAGTCAATGGTGGTGGGAGTGGTGGTATCCGCTTTCCTCTTCACCCCCTTCTTTGTCTGTCAGAAGTATAGGTGTACAAGGCTCGGTCAAACATGGCAGCCAGTATAGCCACTCCTCGGATCTCCCCTAAACCAGGCCCTATACAGGGTCTCAACACTCTCAGTGATTGGACTCAGAAGTAATTGGGCAGGCAAAAGATTGAGGACAGGGAGATCCTGTCCTATCACTCTGCTTTGTAGCTAGGATGGGAAAAGACGGTGATAGGAGAAAGTACACAACTCAGTACAGGATTCAGGTCAAAGAAGCCTAATAAAGCCCTTTCCTACAAAATGCTAGAGACCTTTCCCACAGTAGGCACAACTATTCAGATGACACCTGCAAACATGCAGTCTAAATTAGAGGCAGAGGAAGGGGGAAGGTATCCACTGGGGAATGTAATATGATTATTAATCTTTGGGTCATCAAGATATTTGCTTTTGGGATGCAATTTATACATAGTGAGATGACCCAGTCAGTGCCTAGGACAGGTTCTGCACAAAACCATTAGAAAGGACAGGACTACTTGTCTCCTGTAAGACCCCATTCCTTGGTGGTAGCAACTGGCCGGTACTCTAGATGCTCACCTTCACAGGCTGTGGGGTGGCTGCGATGATGGGTGGATGGTTCTGCACAGGCTGTGGGGCTGGAGCAGCTGGGGGTGGTGGCTGAGGTGGCACTGGTGGGGGTGTCTGCAGTGGCTGGGGAGGCACCACCGTCATAACAGGGGTCTGAACGATGAGGTCTGGGGTGACAGCAGGGAACGGGTGAGGTGTGGCCTGCACAGGTGGAGGGTTCTGCTGAGGGGTCTGGGTCTGCGGAGGAGTTGATGCTTGAGTTGTGTTTGGTACCGTGGAGATGCCAGGTTTTGCTGTCCCTACCAATAATAAAAAGGACAGGAAGTTAGAAGCTGTACTAAACACACTGGCTGACTTTACCAGGATACTAGCACACAAATACATGGTGCATTTGTCCCAGAGACAATGTCTCCCATACCCCAAATGCCACTGTACCAACCCATTCATAAGCCCCAGGCCTGGAGAGCACCACAATTTCTGGGGCATCGTGACCATAACTCCCCACTTAGGCACAAATGTTACTTCAAAGATGGGATAAAGGAACAGGAAATTCATGCTGAATGTTAGCATAAGGATTATAAATGGACATCAGAGAAATGCTCCTTAGAGCACTCAGCCAAAGCTGACCTCATTCCCTAAAGTATTGCCTTTAGGTGTTCCTGGCAGATGCCAGCAGCAACCACCTTCACCAAGGTTTCTGTAAACTGGTACAACCTCATCTCTTGGCATCACTGGGTTCAGTGGACAGCTGCTGGGCTTTTTTTTTTTTTTTTTTTTTTTGACTACCTCAAGCTGCATCCCTTCAGCTGTGTGGATGGGTGGGAAAACAAACTAGTCACACAGCATACCCAACCAGCTCCAAAAATAAGGGGTTATGACCAGAGCTCTAACATGAGCAAGTGGACCATGAAATCTGAACCTGGGAGTATGATCTGGATTTCCACATCCTTTGCATGCACACTGGCTGCTATGCAAAGGAATACAAATGCCAAATGCTCTGTAAAAGCAGCCTTCATTTCTAGGCTGTCTAGGCTCCCTGTGAAGAGCAAGGGGGAGGTTCTGTGGTTCTGTGAGTTTCCCAATTCTCCTTCCCCAGACACTACATTTGGCCTTCTCCCCAAATTGGAACAGAGAGCAAGGAATAGGCTCCTCATGTTAAGAAAAAGGAAGAGCCAAAAGTGTTCAGCAAGACTGGTTTTCCTTGGTTACTTCAGGTACTGCAGAGGACTCAGCTGACCACTGTGCCACTTCAGAAGAGGATGGAAGACCAGGCTAAAGATTCCTCCTTAAGAAAAGCACAAGAAGGATACCCAGGACTGCCTCAAAAACGTTGTTCTTCTGCAGCACAGAGCCACAAAGGACAAGATGAAGGAAGCAGTTAAGATATTTTCTTAGTCAAAAACATTTCTTTTGAATGGGCAGCTAACCTCTGGAAACCTGTGTCAATTGGGGTGTGTATGGGGGAAGACATGATAGGACATGCAGAGATACACAAGGGCAATAACTGACTTCAGATGACTAAGCATCAAAGACAGGCATGGCTGTGACACAAGTGCATTAGGGTAATTCAGATAACAAACCTCAAGACTTTAGGACAGAGACACTGGCTAAAACTGCTTTTGGATGAATTAAATAAAAAATAAGGGGATGGGGATGTGGCTCAAGTGGTAGTGCGCTCGTCTGGCATGTGTGCGGCCCGGGTTTGATCCTCAGCACCACATACAAACAAAGATGTTGTGTCCGCCGAAAACTAAAAAATAAATATTAAAAAAAAAAATTCTCTCTCAAAAAATAAAATAAAATAAAATAAAACGGAAAGGTAAAAACATCTATAGAACTAGCAAGATGAGAATTCAAACAATGTCTAAGTGGTTGAAAAAGCTGTGCTGTCTTTTTGATCTAAGTAAATCAACCATTTTCTACAAGGCAGGGCCCAACAATGGCTACTTGGGAGAGGTCACAAGGTCATGGGATCCTGTGGAGGAGATCCAGTACTGAAATTAACCCCACAGAGTTCAAAATAGCATCACTTTGGTGTATGCTCTCACCATCTACTTCCTCACAACTCCAAGTCCTCTATTAAACCTGGAAAAGGATCAAATACCAGGTAGAAACAAAACCAATCTGTTTGCTTTTTCAGTACTTTACCTGCTTCTTTTCTCCCACGTCCTCTTCCTTTTGCCTGGACTATCATGATCTCAGTTTCTTCTGTGGGCAGTTCATTGATTTTTTGCAAGAAGAGCTTCTCCAGAGCTTCTGCCATTAAGACGATGTCATCTCCAGGCTGGATGAGGAGAGATACAGGTAGTGCTGGAAGCCCTCCCCTCCCCACCTCTATGGATGGGCCACCTGGGGCCACCCCTTACCCCAATGCATAAAGCATTATATTCAGGCTCCTTCTCTGATCTGACCCCAAAGGGCCACAACAGTTATTATACTACCAGGTGTCCCTACAGGGGTGCTGAGCCTGCACTTGTTTACTGCAATTCCCTCTCTCATAGCTTAAATTCCGGCCTGAGAAACCATCCTAGTGCCTTAAGCATCTACCAAGTTCAGTCAATCCCTGACAGGGGCTCTCCTTGCTTTAGGGCCTCCTTGGACACAACTCATATTATTTCACTAGAAATACTTGAATTACACAGGATTTCTTGCCATGAATACTTTAGTAGGGCTCCAAGAGTGCTCCCCAATATACCCCCAAGGCAGCTTAGTGGGGTATAGACAAGGCCCATTTCACACTGTTTCATGGGTCCCCTCTATCACCTTGTCCAGACATGCTCTTCCCACTCAGCTCTAAACCATGGGCCTGGTTTGTACATGTCACTGCCACCTAAGTGAGGAGAGCTAAGACTTTACAAAACATGGTAAACTTCAAGAAACTCACCTACCCATCTCTTCTGGGCAATTTTACCCACTACACCAGCAGAGGTCAAAAGCTGAGTTCTGTATAGTGTCTCCCTCCAGAGTCGTTCTATGAAAGGGTTGGTTTTAATCACATCTGTGGTCTGAACTGTAAACAAATGATCTGGCTTCATGGCACAGCCGAGCCGAAAGGTTTGACTAGGGGGTTAGGAAGTGACCCTTGGGTCTACATGTAAGATCAATCAGGGGGACACTCAATTCTATGGCCAAGATTTATCAATGGTCATGTCCACAGTTCCAGGAGACTGTGACCCACAGAACTAGTAGGCTCTGTGGTCAGCCCCAATGTACCCTCTCACACATGGAGGTTTCTGTCTGCACACACCTCTGCATGACTACATTTGAATAGGCTTTCCCTGACAATTTATACCATCCCGGTGGACTGTCCTTCTCAAACCTCTCTACTAGACATGCAGAGGAACCAAATCCCAAGGGTACCAGAAGCACATGCTTCAGGCTCACAAGGACAGCTTAAGTGGCCAGTACCCTCCTCCCCACAAATGAAACACACCCAGTCCCAGGCAAAACCACAGGTCTGTCGCCTCCACCTGTCTCCTGCTGTCAAGACTCCAAGCCCAGCTCCCAGCATTCCTACCCTAAGGCTCCGGACAGGTCTCCCATCTCCTTCACCCAGAATAGCTGGGCACCCACCCCCACATCTCACCTTGTTGTAGATGTAACAATTTGTAAACATTGTGTTGAAGTCCTGGATACATTCCTGAGCATTCCAGTAATAGTTGTTTTCCAAGCGTTTCTTTATTGTTCCCATATCCATAGGTGTTTTAATGATCTTATAGTAATCCTGGGGAGTGGAAAGAGCAAAGGCCAGTGTCATCTCAGCAGCCATGCTGGGACAGCCAGATGGTCTGTGGGGCTCACTCAGGTTATTCCACAGGTAAAGCAAAGAGTCAGAGCACATACTTTCCATGGTGTCAGTGAGTGACCTCCAGAGGAACCCAAAAAAGTAAATCAGGGAAGGATTCCTAAATGCTAGGTGGCAATTTGGAAGGAAAATATGCAAGCTGCCAACTGCCCTGTCCTGAAACACATTTTTTATCAAAATTTCCCCCCTTTTCTTCTCAATGTTAAATATTCACTCATTTTTAATAAATAATGGTGAAAGTACACACAGCCTTTAAAAAGAAGTTTTTTTTAGTAAAACAATCACAGCAGGGCCTCTTTTGTCCTCACCATTTGATATTTTAATCATCCAAAAAATTGCAAATCCCCCTGGCACCAGTGTTGGAGCCTCTCCCCTACAAATGCTCAGGAAGAACTATAAGGCACAAACCTCAACCTTTAGTCAAGTTCATGGGACTTCAACACTTCTTTCACTAGCATGTAGTATACCACTATAGTTTCATTAGTATCCAAATTTGGGTATAGAATGAACCACAATGAAGTACTTTTAAGGAAAGCATCCAACAGACACAATCCTCAAACTTTGGATCTTGAAGGGGCCCCAGAGAGCAGATATGTATGTTCTAAGGTCTTTGAAATCAAACTGTGTACTACTATCCTCACAGCTTTTCTCTATATCTAAACTATTCTAAATCCAAGAGCTTATTTTCAAAAACATACAAGGAAACTGAAGATAGATCAAATAGTGCTAGGTTTCCAAGAAGAAACACAAAGGACCAGGCAGGAGGCTCAATAAGTGTTGGTCTAACTCTGACTTCTTGTCCAGACCCATTGAGAACTACATTCTTTGAGGTCATCTCCCCAAGTCAGGATGAAGATTCCCAAAATTTAGCTACATTTTGGTAGAATATCAAGTACAGTGGGTCAGCTAGGGGTAGAAAAGCTGTTGCAGAAGAGAGAGCAAAACTACTATCAGTGAGTACCAGATCCTGCTGATATTGATAGTGGGCAGAAGGGTTTTAAGTTGCTCTGAAATCACTTCAATGTAAGGGCTACATATGCACACTCCAGGCACCTAGGGAGAAGAAGACCTAGTTCAAGAAAGGAACTCAAGGCTAAACTTACTACACTAGATATACTATGCTCTAGTTGCCTTTCCCAAGAGAACCACGCTCAAATACCCCAGACCCAAAGGATATCTAGATTTTATTCTTGATCAAAGGTTTGTAAGATAGTATTCAGTGTTTTCATTGGCCACAATATATCAAGTGGCTTAGAGACAAAGAGCATAATGGTAGAGGGTAGACTAAGAGGGAGCTGGGATGGAGGCAAAAGCAGAATGTTTAGGACATGATAAATAAAGGCCAAAATGCAGGTGAAGATCAGGAAAACAGAAAAAGGGAAGTGGCTCTATTAACAGCTCTTGCTTGATAAAGAAGGAGCTTTTCGGGCTGGGACTGTGGCTCGTGGTAGACCGCTTGCCTAGCATGTGTGAGGTCCTGAGTTCGATCCTCAGCACCACATAAAAACAAATAAATAAAATAAAAAAGATATTGTGTCCAACTTAAAAAAAAAAAACAAAAAAAAACTTTCCATGTGAGACTGCTCAGGTGGCTAGACAGGTAGTCTACCAGGAGCAGTGAGATAATGGCCACCCTTGGGAGTCAGTCTCCATTTCACATAAACTGATCCCTTGGTCTCATCAACCATACTTCCCACCCAACTATTCCACTGGCCAGTGCTGTTCCCTCAACCTTACCTGAGACGCTGCCTTCTCAGAGATCTCAAGTTCCTTAAATTCCCCTTTCCTTGGTCTTTGCCCTCTCAACCCTCCAGGCCTTTGTTTCCCACTCATGCAGTCTTCCTATAACAAACTGATCCTTCCATTACTCTGGTTCTGACACATTTCCCTTCAAAGCCAAGTTTCTTGAAATGGATGCTTTTATCCTCACCTTCTCAATCCAACCATAACAAATCTAATTTCTATTTCTGTGTTGCATCTTCCTAAGGTCACCAATGCCTTCTAAAAGGCCAACAAGGCAGTCAGATTTGAATCTTCATCTCTGATTTCCCTGTAGTCTCTGATACAGAAATTTGGGGGAACTGTTGTCTGCTGGAGATTCTCTCACCTTTGTGTAGGCCTCCTACTACCCACCCCTGCCCTCCTCTCTCCCTGAAATCCTTAGAGGCCCTAGGTTGCCCTGGATTCCCTTCTGCAGCAGGTTCTTTGCATTTGCTTTAGAATGTCACCCTCAACTGTGGACCTTGCATAGCCCAGTCATACCCATGCAGCAAACAACCCCAGCCAGGTGCCTCTGTTCCTTGTCTTGGTCAATGGTACACATGGTACCCCTTTGCCTTTATCCCTTTCCTGAGCCAGTTCATTACCCAAATCTGCAGCGCCCTCTCTCCAGCCTCCTCCCCCTCTCCAGCCTCCTCTTTCCCGGGGTGTTTATGATGCATATTTAGTGGACAGGTCGCACTGAATAGTTGTCACAGACATAAGATTTCCAAGCCAGGAAGGTATCCCTACTCCTACAATCTAGATGCCTGGTGGAAGCTAAGTCTGCTCCTCCACATAAGCAGTTCCAGCACTCATAAACCCAACTTGGGTCAGTGGTTACTGCCACCTAATTCACTCACCAAGTTATGTAAGACTTAGCATATAACAGAGGACAATTTAGAAATAAGTCCTTGATGTTTTTGAAGGTAAGAAAAAAATTAAAACATTTATTAACCTTAGGTCCCCTGAGGTTCGGTCACGAGACAAGTTATGATTACAGAGCAGCAGACGTGGACAAATTAAAGAAAACTCTCCAGTGGGGCTGGAGATATAGCTCAGTTGGTGGAGACACTGTAGCCACCAAAAGGGAGATGGGCAAAGCTGCTTTCCAAGGGACCTGGCCTATTTCTCTCCCCTAGGGTCACCTCTATGTACTTGCTCCCTGGGAAATAACCTGAAGCTTTTCCCCAGCCTTCATTAAGTGACAGTGACAATGATGCTAGCTTCTGCTGCTGCATGAAACCAGTTCTACAGCAAAGTCTAACCTTGCCTACTTCTACTGAACAAGCAAACCATAGCTGAAAAGGGAAGGAGACGGGCTGGGGATGTGGCTCAAGTGGTAGCGCGTTCGCCTGGCATGCGTGCGGCCCGGGTTCGATCCTCAGCACCACATACCAACAAAGATGTTGTGTCCGCCGAGAACTAAAAAATAAATATTAAAAAAAAAAATTCTTTCTCTCTCTCTTTAAAAAAAAAAAAAAAAAAAGGGGAGGAGACAAGGACTACCATGTGCTCTGATTTCAGCTCACCATGAAACTGGACAGAAACTTGTAAGCAGTCTTTCCTGTTTGTTTCACCCAACTTTACTCAACTGCTCTCAACTCTCTCCAGGGTCCAGTAGCTAAGAAACCAGTTACTTTGTTCTTTTTCTTTTCCCTCATTTGTTTTCTTCTTCTTTTGTTATTGGGGACTGAATCCAGGAGCATTCTACTTCTGAACAGACAGAGCCTAGCCCTTTTATTTTAAGACAGGGCCTTGCTAAGTTGCCCATGTTCATTTTGAACTTGTGATCCTCTTGCCTCCACCTCCTAAGTAGCTGGGATTACAAGCATGTGCCACCACATGCCTGGCTTCTCCTTCCCCCATTAAACCAGACACTCAAAGGCCCCACAGGTGCTGGTATTCAGAGCTTTCACCATGGCTCCAAATCCATCTGTCCCTTCCCTTGGAATGTGTCTTGACCTGGAGACACACAGAAGGGGAACAACCATGAACCCTGCCCAAATTACTCACAGGGAGGTTTAGCTTGACCGCATCCACAGGCTGTTGGAAAGGCCATGCAAACTGGTGTTTCCATAGTGTCTTGAGCACCACTCTGAGCAGATATTGCAGTTGGTTGGTCTGCCTCTTGGGCTTATTGGGATTTGAGGTCTCCGGAGGTGGGGGATTGGTGCTGGCTGCGTTGGCTGGCTGGGGTTGGGCCTGGGCCTGCGTTGTAGACATTTGGGAGGTTTCTAGTCCATCCCCCATTACTGGCAGATTTCTCAATCTTGTCCCAGGGCCACTCTCCGCAGACATGCTAGTGATCCCATCACATTCTTCACCAGGCACTCTACAAGGGAAGAGAAAAGTCCCATCAGAGACAAGGCAGTAACATGTTCTCCTGTGTGGGGCCTCCAAGGACTGAGTTACTCTGACAGTGATTGGCCAGGTCATAACTCCATGCCCCAACTAAAAGGGCTACAATGCCTGTTCTCCAAGATTTGCCATACATCAGGGATGAAAAAGAGAGAACCAACAAACAGTGAGGGGCAGAGCACAGAGGTAGGAGCTAACCAGAAGCCAAGGGTGGTGGGGGGCAGCACTGGACACTACAGAATTTACAGGGGAGGAGGTACAATAAAGCTGTTCCACAAATCTATATGTCCTTATTTCCATCTTCAGGAGTTCAGAGAATGCTGAAGGAAGATTTGCAAGGCCCCTAATTTGGCATTTACATTCAAATTCTTATTTGTATTAGATGCTTACAAAGCACTGAAAAAAGTCAGTAATTCCATTTGGTGAACCAAGGCCAGGCAGGGAAAAGCAGGCTGGATGGCCCACACAGTCCACTGTTGAATGCTCTGGGCATTGTCTCACACTTACTAAGAACATTTCTTGGTAACTTAAATTTTTATGTTTGCTCATGGGGAAAAAAAAAATCCCACAAAAAGTTACTGCTGATTAGAATTTAACAAACAAAAATCTCCAGCAACTTGGGAGGTGGAAGTAAAGAGGTTCCAAGTTTGAGATAAGCTTCAGAAACTTAACAAGACCTTGTCGCAAATAAAAATGACTGGGAATACAGCTCAGCACAAAAGAGCCCCTGCATTCCATTCCCCAATGGGGTTGAGGGGATCCATACTCCACTTAGCACTTTATCAACCAAAAAGAAAGGGCATCTCTCATGACAAAACCTTGCTTGGCTGTCAGTGCTCATGAGTGCTACCCTGTTCCCTTCCCTGAACAACTCCTGCTGAAGGTCACACCAACTCTACAAACCACGCTGCAAGAATCCTTGCAAAGGCGACTTCATGCAACTGTCCATATATTCCAATGTCACAAACGCCAAGATGTACGTACAACGACCAGTTGGGGATATACGAATTTTTATTGCAAACTGCCCTTCAGAAACATAGCAATCCACCCTTTACTCACAGTGCCAGGAGTTCTCATGCTGGCTATTAATGAGAAGAAACATTTGCTTAAATGTGCAGGCCATTTGCATTCTTTATGTCTTGTATGACACTTTTCTACTGGCAAGAAAGAAGTATGGCCAGCTTTCAACTCAGGCTCAGCAGTAAGAAAAATAATAAACTGGGGGCTGCCTGCATCTAATATGCATATCTAGGAATGAACCTGGCAGTTCAGCAGAGGTAAGAAAACCTTTCTGATTCAGGAATCAGTTGAGGCTTTCAGGAACACAGGTAGGCAGAGGGATAAGAAAAGGCAGGTAAAGCTAGCTGGCGGTCATGGCTTTCATTCTGGTACATTCTGGAATAAACTTTATCAAGAAGCAGTTTATGCCTAGGCCTTCTAGATGTTGATCAAATACTTTATAATTCAATTCAAGTGTAATTTAAACCAAGACTCCCAGAACCCTTTTGTAAACACAGTTCTGACAAATTAACATATTTTAAAACCACCAAGGGACTGCTTGCTACATAAAGCAACCCTGTAGTCTGTCTTGGATGAGAAGAGGGGACTTCCTGGCTTGTGGAAGGCAGACTAGGAGCCATGCACATAGGTTCTGGCCACTGAGAACCCCCACCCTGACTCCACAGGTCCAAGGTCCTGGATGAAGAGTAGTTCTAAGAGTTCACAAGGAGTTGGGAAAATGGACACCTTCAGGAAGACAGCTTCTTCCTTTCATGGTACTCTGACTGCAAGTTCAGCTATCATCTGACTAAAGAATACATGGAGAAAGCACATTTCTGAGAGGCTGCACAGGCAAAGGATAGAACGGGAGCAGCCTAGGGCTATCTCTAGAAGTCTCTGAAGGGGGCAGGATGCAAATGCAACTCACAAATTCACAAATGATTGGTAGTGATGAGCACATTTGTACTACGGATTGTTCAGACTCATCTGAGCACTGAATTCATGTTTAAGAGGAAGGATGTTCTTCCCTCTCCTTTACACCCTGTAAAAGATTTTAAAATGCTGATGCTAGGGTTGCAGCTCAGTGGTAGAGCACTTGTCTAGCAAGTATGAGGCCTTGGATTTGATCCTCAATGATACCCCAATCCCACAAAAAGCCAGAATGGGGATGTGAATCATCTAAAACAAACAAAACTCGGGATGGGGTTGTGGCTCAGAGGTAGAGAGCTTGCCTAGCATGCATGAGGCACTGAGTTCAATCCTCAGCACCACATACAAAAAAAATAAAAAAGATATTATGTCTACCTATAACTAAAAAATAAATATTAAAAAAATACCCTTAAAAAAATAAATAAGGGGCTGGGATTGTGGCTCAGCGATAGAGCGCTCGCCTTGCATGTGCGAGACCCTGGGTAAGATCCTCATATACAAAAATAAACAAGTGAAATAAAGGTGATGTATCCAACCACAACTAAAAATAAACAAATAAATAAAAAATCTTTAACTCACAGGAAAAGGATAATACCTAGGAGAGAACTCCCTTTGGCACTTGAATGGAGACATCTGAGGAGAGGAAGGAAGGACATGATGTAGCAGCCCTTTGTGTGTATGTGTGTGGTATTGTGAAGAGAGCAGTTGAGTTATGAGTTCAGGGACAAGATGGGACATTTCCCAAAAGCAACTTTCTTTGAAGGCAGGCCTTGTGAAACATTGCATTAATCTAATAAGCACCCAGCAAGCATCACACCCTAAGGTGGTTTCTCCCTTCCTTTCCTTTTTGATGCTGTGGATTGAACTCATGTCCTTAAGCATGCCAAGCACATGCTAGACTAATCCTTGCCAGATCTCACCAAATAACTGTTTAGCAAAGGCAGATGTCTAACTTGGTGGGCCTGCCTCAGGTGCTAGAGACACATCCTCATCTCATCAGGGTTGCTTCTGGTGACAAGTCCGACCTGAAGCAACTGCCATGAAGACCCAGACGTGCCTGTAATATGAATCAAGGTAATAGTAGCTGTCAGGCTGTTAATGGGAAGGAGGTGCATGAGGGCCTGACAGCTCAGGCCAAGCTGGAAGCCTGGAAAAGACAGAGGGGGCCCTGCAGGCCTAAGTGAAGACACCCCCAATTAAAGAAAGGAAGTAGTCACTCTCAGATCCAGGGAGAGGGAGCACTCAAAAACTGTAGGCAGGAATATGAACTGTGAAAAAGTGCTTGCTCAAAGGAGAAAGAATACAAAGGGATGAGAGACCTAGGATCTGGGCCAAATCACACAAGAGCATGGCAGGGTGTGTGTGTGTCTTCAAACATATCACTGCTGACTAGAGGGAATAGCAGGTGGGCCAGGCAGTTGGATGAAGGCAGCACCCTAGAAGCTGCATCCAGTTGTGTGAAGCATTGCAGAAAGGATATGCTTTAATTCCTGAGGAGACAAGAAATAGACTTTACCAAGCCTTTAGGTTTAGTAATGAAGGGCAGGACCTCATTCTCAGGGGAGCAGCATTAGAGGAGACAAGTTACTAGGATTTAAGGATGCTTGGTGTTCAACAAAAAAGGACTCACATGCGGTAGGACCAACATGTCCAAAGAAACAGGGGTTGAATTCAATGTAGTCCTGTCAGAGGGGAAGCTTCAGTGCACTAGAGAAGCCTGGAATGAGAAAGGGAGGGTGCAGGGAGTAAGGCTAAAGCATGCTGTCTAGTTGGTTGCCAGGATCAGATTTCTCCTAGAAAGCAGCCCAGGAAAAAACACAGATGATGCTATACACTCAGCACATGCCAGGTGAGTTGCAGCAAGTGTGTGTGTGTGTGTGTGTGGGGGGGCACACCCGGGAGAAGCTCCAATCCCAGGGCAGAGGAGCAGACAGGCAGTAAGAATACAAGTCACCAGGGGGTGCAACCACACTCATTCCACCAAGAGGAAGGAGCCCCATAAATTTTCCATTAAGTAATGACATTCTGGAAATCGCCAAATAATGTCCCTGAGGCAAGCTGAATGCCAAGGTAACTGAAGCTTCTAGGCTGGGCTATGCTTCCTCTCTTTTCAAAGAGGCTCATAACAAAGCCAAGGAACAGGACTCATGTGCTCTGGGTCTGTGACTAGTATTCTTAAATTTTACTTCAGGCACAGGCCAAAGAAGTTGAATTTTCTGTATATTAGATGGAGATTTTTCTGCAGAAAGCTTGGTACCCCAAGCTTTCTTGGGGTACCAGGAATTGTTCAGGGACCCTCAACCACTGAGCCACATTCCCCAGTCCTATTTTGTATTTTATTTAGAGACAAGGTCTCACTGAGTTGCTTAGTGCCTCACTTTTGCTGAGGCTAGCTTTGAACTCACGATCCTGCTGCCTCAGCTCCCGAGCTGCTGGGATTACAGGAGTGAGCCACCATCATCCAAGCTTCTTTCTTAAACATCACCTCATCTTGGTGCTTTACACTATAAAAGTAAAAAATACCATTCCTAGCCGGCAGCTCATATTTGATATGCAGTAACACTTAAATCGTTACAATTCTTGACTCTGAGTCTGTCCTCATCCCACTTAACAGATAAGAAGTAACTTATTCAGGATGTGTAAAGACCAGATCTGAGCAAGGAAGATGGCCTAGAACATGGCATCCGATTGCATACAGTTTAAATTGCCTTTGAACCAAGGAAATGCCAATGAGTAAGCTGAACACAACCCCAGAGGGTCTAAGAGATCCTCTGGACAGGTTGGTAATCATCCTTAACTAACATGACAATTAGGCACAGGATTTCCCCACACACACACACACACACACAATGCCTGAGGTCAATACCACAAGGAAAGAACTGAAAGTTGTCGGATGAAAAGTGAAAATATGACATGATCAACAGATTAGGACAGACCTGGAGCCCCAAATACCTAAAAAGTTTGTCTTAGGAGGCTCTGGACAACCAGTGAAGAGTGACATGTGTGCCCTCCCTGCAGACCATCAGGTAATGATAAATGAGTCAGAGTATCACCATGAGATACCCTGTACTACTGTTCTGTACCATTCTGTAACAGATCTGGGTAGCACCCATACTTTAAGAAGCCATAATCTGACTCATCATGATGTTCCTAAGCCCAGATAGCTTACATTTTGTGGCTCACCCTTCCTGTACATAAGCACAGGATGGTAAAATACTTGTGAACTTCAAGAATCACTCCTACTGCCATGACAAGGAACAGGAGGAAAGTTAACCAGAACTTCTAGTTTGTTACAGACCAAGGAAGAGGCCCAGTGAAAAGTTCTACACAGAGCCAGAAAACTTTTCTAAGGTACAGAGCTGATTAGGTAAACTTCCTGGGATAAATTCTTCCCATTGTGAAGTGGTCATGTTCCAAACAACACAGCCACTGTTCCTATCACCTTTAGGCCTTTCATTTGCTATCCCAACTAGGAGCACAAACACAGGCAGGCAACAACCCTGACCCAGATCAGGGGTTTCCCTGATCTCCATCTAACAGTTTCCTGTCAGCCCTTGAGCACCTGAGAGTAGGCCTACTTTGACTTCACTCTTTCCTTCCTAGCACACAGCAGGTGGGCCCTACAGCAACCATAACCAGTTGTCACTCTGGGGCCTCCAGTTCAACATCTCAATGCTCTAGGAAAGGAAAACAGCTCTTATGTGAACAATGTGGTTGGCGGCCAGACACAAGTCACTCAGCCAAAGTGTCCCATTCGAGCTAAGTGGCAGGCCTGGGGACTCAGAAGTCAACATGATACTCTCCTGAGTGATTAAGTAATACTTGGGAGAATATCATAAAGCTGAACTGCTCTGGTCTTGGACAGGGAGGATACTTGACCTTTGCTGACCTGGAGGGACAAGATGACACCAGTGAAGAATGGCCAGAATGGGACTGGAAGGGCGAGGGACAGAACATGTGCTCCTGGTGAGTGAGGGAGGCAGGGATAGGACTCCCAATCTATGCAATATAGTAACAGCACAGGCACCAGTCAATGCAAGAGGGACACCAGCACATGTGAGAAGATGGATGGAGGGCAAGCAGGATTCTTTTGACAATTAGACATTGTTTTCAACCAAACTTTCCCATCTAAAAGATTTAAAACAAACAAAAAAGCTGCTCCCTTCCCACTCTCATTCTGACCTGTGGCCAAGAGACAGGAATTGCCATTTACTGTTAGGAGTTAGCTAAAGGTCAAGTGGCAGTGAGAGAATTTCATCTTATTGTTTCCAATCCTAAAAAGGATGCATGATCCAACTGGATTCCTATTTCTGGATTTATACCCCAAAGAAATCTTTCAAAGCGTGTTCCCAGTTTAAAAGAATAGGAAGAAAAAGATGAAGTAAAGGTTTTTGCTGTCATAGTTGGAGCCAAGGTGCCCCAGCATGACACGATAAACCCCACGAGGCACTACAGGATTGACACATGCAATCACAATTTCACAATTAGATTGCACTATATCCTTTTGACAATCCTATAACTTGCAAAGATTGGTGTTTAGAAGTTGCTGTAAAATGTAGCAAACCATATAAAAATCAATGTGAAAGAAAACGCAGGCAGTGGTATCTAAGCTGGTTCTAAAGCTGATAAGCTGTGTTGTACAGTGCCCAATAAGTGCTCATCTCTCTTTAGGAGTTAGCTATGGTTTATGGAAGGATAAAGTTAAAAATATTTAGCTCTTCAATTTACATGTTTCATTTTTTCAACAACTACACAGTTCAGTTACTGGGAACATTAGTACTTATTTCCCCAACTTACAGACTCTGATTAAACATGTCTCTTTTTCAAGGATATTCTTTGCTACTATCATCTCAGCCCTCATTTATGTGATTTCAGAATACTTATAAATAGTATTTAACAAAGCATCACTGTAATGATGTTTTCCAGCTTTCTGCAGAAGCTATCTGATTTCCTTTGGTAGTCTTAACCTTGTTTATATTCTAGCTAATAGTCTAAACAAATTAGAAATCTGTAGATACAGAAACTTTTATTTCAAATAAATCCAAAACAAGTTTTAAAAGTCTGAATATATTCTGCAATGACAGTGCTCCTACTTGTAAAGCAAGTGGCAGTGAGCCTCTCCACTGGTTCCTCAGTCAAGTGGTTCTCATTGCCTACCCCATCGGAACCACCACCAAAGGCTCCTGTCCTTTGATTAGGCTTTTAGGAACTCTAGATGGGTGTTCTGAGGAGCAGCAAGGGAAGAAGAGAGAAACAGTTGTTCTGGGACTTGGCAAGCCAGAGAGGAAGAGAGACCAGCTATAACTGATTTCTGAAGATTCAGTTTCCAGTTCCATCCACCGCAAGAGGCTGAGTAATCCAAGAAGGTTGTGACCAGCTACAACTTTGTACCTGTATCTCTACCTGAAGTTCTGGTCTTGGGGTCCCCTCTTCAACTCTGTCCTGTCTATTCAGACTCTCCTTTTTCCTAAAGTGTTAGTGCATAGGCAGCAAGATGACAGGGAAGGGAGGAGCAGTTTTTTTTTTTTAATATTTATTTTTCAGTTCTCGGCGGACACAACATCTTTGTTGGTATGTGGTGCTGAGGATCGAACCCAGGTCGCACGCATACCAGGCGAGCGCGCTACAGCTTGAGCCACATCCCCAGCCAGGGAGGAGCAGTTTTAAGGACAAATGTTAGCTAACTAAAAGCTTTATGGATCCTTCCATAAAATAACCAGCAACTATACTTTCAGCAGAGCTTTACACAAGCCACCATCAAATGCATCCATACTAGGGCCTAGGAAAGTTTGCCAGAAGGTACTTGCCACTTCCTAGGCTAACGCTCTGTACTGAACACTTGATCTGCATCAGCTGAATCCTCACAGCAATAATACAGCACACAGTGGCACCATCTTCATCATTATATCCATAGCAACACAGAAGCTATGTGGGTGGTGGCCTGGTTGTCTGAAGATCACCTGGAGCAGCTCGTATTCAAGTGTGCTCTGCTCCACAGCTGTCTTTAAACCAAGCACAAGAACAATAACCACAAGGAAGATGGGGGGGGGGGGACTGCACCAATCAGCACCACACTTCATGTATCCATCAGTGGGTCTACCCTTACTAAAAAGGTAGGTATCTGAATGCCAGGAAGCCCATGAGCTGGACTCAAGTTGAATTCTGGAGCCAGGAGCCAGGCCTGGGCTGGATACAGTCCAGCCAACCAAAATTCCAGGTTCTTTTCTTTAGAAAGCACAATTTCTCAAGAATTTCACCCCCCAAACAAATCAGAGCTGAAACAACTGTCCCAGCACCTGGCCATATATAATGAGATTCAGTCCACATCACGGTTGACATTGAAGCACAATTCTCCACTGAAGGATAAAAATAAGAATAAACTGGGAAGGATAAGGAGAATGAAGACCAAATTTTCATTTATGCTTCTCAAGCAGAAGAAATCTGAGGGGATACAGCTTGAACTTGTTTTGTGCTGACTAGTGCTGGTGGACTCAGCCTATACTGAAAATAGAAGTTCATAAAAAATTTTAACTTTCAGGCAGAGGTGGGTTACCTCCCCACTGCTCCCAAAGCTCTTGTCTAAACAGTCATTTGGGGGAAATTAAAGATTCTATCCAGGGACAAAGAGAAGGGGGTTGGGGGAATCCTAACATGTATAAAAAACTGCTAATATCTTAGTATTAATCAATCTGTGGAGTATCTTAGCCTACCCTAGAAACATCTTTGCTGAAACGCTGGTTTCACAACATTGAGTATCAGAAGGCCTGTTCCCTTCCTGTTCTTAACACAGTGGCTACTTCACATTCATGATGACGGCACTATATAATTGTGCAATCTGTGTCAGTGGGGAAGCACAAACAGGATTACTTTTCCATCTGACTGGCTCAGGCAGCTGGTGAGAACAGTGCTCATGTCATCAGCCAGACTGCACTGCCTGGAGCTGGGCCAGTGGCCGTGTGCCGAGGCAGCTCTTAAGACTTAATCCTCCTTCACGCAGCTTGTACACACCCTGCCCCCTGTTTCTTGGACCAGCCAAGTGGGGCCCCATTACCTCAGACTCTGCAGCTTGCCTTGACCCAGACGAGCCAAAGGCAGAGAGATAAGCCAGCCTTCCTACTAGGAGAATGTGGAACACTCTCAACCTCTGTCCCCTACTGAAGGGGGCAGCTGAGCCCTGCCAGACCAGAATTCCAGTCCCTTTCCTTTAGAAAGCAAGCAGCAGGCCAGTTACATCAGGAACACTGAGAACACTGTATTTTCCCCTCTTCTCTATAAAAGTTGCCAGCAGCTGGAAGCATGAGAAGTTCAGGTATAATAAAAGGTTCCATTGTTGCATATGGGTTACATCACGGTATTGATTGCTAAATCTGGGTAGATGGATTCATGAATTTAAAATGTTTCTGTGCACAACATGTAATATAAAAAACCACAAACATTGCTGTGGACAAGATCAAGATTGCTGGGCTAAAACATACTCCAGCAGGGACAGGCTAGGCTAACTTTTCCTATCAAGTGCCAGGGAATAAGCACAGTCAGCTGTGCAGGATACAGGTCAAAATAACCCATTTTGCTGTCACCACAACATGAAACCAACCACAGACAATTAAACAGATTAAGGTTAGTTATATGCAAACAGAACTCTAGCCCCAGGATTACAGTTTGTAGACCCTATGCCATAGGTATACAGACATTGTGAAGAAGAGGGAAGTGTATGTGAAAAAAAATGTTACATTAGAAAAGCAAATTTTCAGATAAAATTAGGTAACAATAAACATGTGGGTGAGCACATGGGACCACAGAATGAAGTAGGTTATGGTAGCAGGTTTTGAATGACTATACCTATGTTTAAAAAGCTCAACCTCTTTGACTTCTGTTCTATTTCAAAAGCCCCCACAAGACTCTCTGGGTAATTGTGCATCTACCTAGTGAGTTGGCTTTCAACCACTATCTTGCAAAGTAACTGTGACCTGGCTAAAATCCAAATGAGAGGCTGAAACATGATGAGAATGAAACACCATTAATTCAAACTGGGCATCCCCCAACCAACTCAGGCTGTGTCATGAGTATGTTTCAGGTTGGGCCTTTCACAGGAAAAAGAGCAACATGTTCTCTGGTTGCCTCTTTGAAGCTATTACTTCATCTTCCTTACCTGTCTTCACCTCATACATATTCATTATTTCAACAGAGCTAGTGCAGGATATGAGCCCAAAGTTCAATCTATACCATAATATGAATCATGAAAGAACAGGACTGTCAATTTGTGCAGAAAAATCCTGTCTTAAGAGACTCCCTTCGGGCTCACATCTACAATTTCAGCTACTCAGGAGGTTGAGGCAGGGAGAATATCATGTTCAAGACCAACCTGGGCAACTTAGCAAGACCCGGTCTCAAAATAAGAAAAAGGACTGTGGTGTAGCTCTGTGATACTGTGCTTGCCTACCATGTGCAAAACCTTGTGTTTGACCCCCAGCACTGCAAAAGAAAAAGAAAAAAGAAAGAAAGAACCAAAAAAAAACAAAAAGAGAGAGGGAGAGAGGAAAAAAAGAAAGAGAAAGAAGCTAACTGTGGGACAGCTCGAGAGTAGGCTGAGTATTTCCTACTAATTAGAGGGTTCTAGTAGCAAGAAAATACAGGAGATACTGGAGAATAGAAGGAATTTCAAACCAGCCAAGCGTGGAAGGTAATGTTCACTTCTTGAAGGACACAAAAAAATCAAAAAAGGAAAAAGATCTATGAGGGAGAAACCTAAGTAAGTCAAACTGGGCTGATAATAAGTCTTGGGCCATCCTTGGTATAGATCAGAAAGTTTCTGAGAATGACATCACACTTGGTCTTCTTGAACCTTTCATTTCCCACAAAAGGATGAAAACAAAGTCAACAAGCTTCATGACCCCCGCCCCAATATATTTAAGGGTAACTATATAGCATTTCCAGCACAACAAATACCAGGAAATTTTGTTAGTGGAAAACATGTTAATGCCAACCTCCATGCATGTGGTCAAGATCAAACTGGGAGGGCTGGGGATGTGGCTCAAGTGGTAGCACGCTCGCCTGGCATGCGTGCGGCCCGGGTTCGATCCTCAGCGCCACATACAAACAAAGACGTTGTATCTGCCAAAAACTAAAAAATAAATATTAAAAAATTCTCTCTCTCTCTCTTAAAAAAAAAAAAAATCAAACCGGGAAACTGGGAAGCTAAGAAGAGGGAGATAAACAAGATGCAGACAATAATTCACATGGCTGATGACCACCTTGCCTGTGGCCAAAATACTCCACAACACATCAGTTTGGCTCATTGGTTGGTCATGTATAAGTGGAAACAACTTGAATTCATGAGCAGATCCAATAGAGCAGGAAAAGTGAAACTTTAACCAACTTTCAACAATTTCATCCACTGAGAAGTAACCCAGAGGAATAACAAGAGCACACTGTGCCTCTAAATTTCCTCTTAAAGCAGCAGGACAATGGCTGAGGCTGCACAACCACAGGTATCCCTGGGCTCAGCCTATGCTCACTGGAACAAAAGGAACTCAGAACAAAGGCTGCATAAGTGCTTCAGAGATTTTGGGAGCAATCTTTAGCCACAGCTAGAGAAGAAAGCCAAACCAGGTCTTTGATGGCCAAAAGGAGACTGGGAGACATACTTGGAAACAAGACAAGGAAACACAACTTAGGGTTGAAATACCTAAGTCTGGTTATCTTGATGAAGAGCTGATGTTAATGGGGTGACCCTTTCTTCAATAACATTATACTGGACCCTTCACTGTGAAGGTGAACTTTAAAAGAAATATCTGGAAAAAAAGGTGGTTACAACTGGTCAATATCCAGATATACTCTTAAGTCATTCCAGGAAAGACAACTTTTTATTTCACCTTGTCTCTCCTCTCATGAGGTAATCAATTCCTACTACAAGAAGGAAGGGAGAGTACCACTTTTCTCAAAAGAAAGGAAACACAGAAAGTGACACAAAAAATGTCAGAGCTGAAAAGACCCCAAGTCCTCAGTTTACAGAGTAGAAACTGAAGACTGACCCAAGACCCAAAAATGGCGAGTCAGTGAGAGCTGACAGTGACAAATTGCGAGGTTTTCTGTACACCAAGGGTACAGAAAAGGCCACCAATCCATATTCATAGGCAACTCTCTCATGTGACCCCAGGGAAACAGGACAAAAGCCTCTGACTGCCACACCACCTTGACTTCCTTTCAGGCTTACTCTTTCTTATCTGAGTAAGCTGCCCAGACAACCACCTCCATGCATTGCCAGAACATCCTCAGCCAACATCCCATCTCTACTGCCCAGATCACCTAACCTAGTCAGCGTGAGAGGGATTAAAATAACTGATAACTTCTGGGTCTCAGGAACTTTCAGGATGCAAGACATTGAATGGGGACAAAATCCCACACCATTTTAGGTTAAAACAATCAAGGAAGCAAAGAACTTGGCAGGGACCTATCACTTTCCAAGAACTCACATTGCTGTTTACCATTTCTTTCACATTATCTTTCACAAGGTAAATAACCCACCAAAATGAAGTAACCCAACTCTGACATTAACAAGGAGGACATAGGTGCTAGAAGGGAAACACAAGGTGTGTCTCATTTCCTGGCAAGGCTCATTCAATATCCTCTTCTTCCTGCTTTCACCCCTTGCAGGTGAAAGCATCAACCAGTACCATAACCAGCTACTGTCACACAGCATCTAAGGGAGCCTCAGGGAAAGCCTTGGACTGGCACCTAACAAACTCTTCATATAGTCCAAGTGTGCTTCCCTGCAGGCTCCTTTTGTTCTTTAAGTCCAATTAGGAGTTAACAGCCACTTGCTGGTAGAGAGCTTTCTTCAGTTTGGGAGAAACCAAAAGCCAGGGCAAGGACTATCAAACTCCCACTGAACCTGAAACATGTCCTATAAGTCCTCACTGCCCTTATATTAAAAAGAATGGAGAAACTGTTCATTACACATGAAGTTTTATATAAGAGTCTAGAGTACAGAATGAATGAATAAAGGAAAATATGAGTACATGAACATTCTAGGGTGGAAAAAAAGACAATATATGTCTTCAGCTTATTTCTATTTTCTTTTTTTAATATTTATTTTTTAGTTGTAGATGGACACAATACATTTATTTTATTTATTTATATGTGGTGTTGAGAATCAAACCCAGGGCCTCACACATGCTAGATGAGTGCTCTACCCCTGAGCCACAACCCCAGCCCTTATTTTTATTTTCTACTTGACACATTTGTGTTTTCCAACTCCTGAAATGACATGTACATAGTTTTCAATCAGAACAGGGAAAAAATACTTGAAGGAAATCATCAACTCAGAATGCAGCCTCCCCTGATTTACAATGCATGTGTGGGGAAGAAAGAAAGAACCACACATTACTGCATTCCTCAATCTCTAGCTATGCTTAGGCCTCATCCAGGGAGGGTACCAATGCCCTCCTACCAATGTTTCCCATGTCTCTGTCCTATTTAAAAACCTGGGGCCAAAAGACAAAGAGAGGAAGCCTTTTCCCACATATCCACTAATAACAATCAGTCCCGCTGGTCCTCAACAGGTAACAGAGGCACCATTCCCTTCCCCCAGCCTTACCGAGTAAAAGCCATCACAGAGCTATGCCAAAGCAGAGACTGGATACCAGGGGCACTCACAGGTCTGAAGCCTAGTTAGGATAGAAGAGAAAGAGATGCCGGCACAAAAAGGAAAGTAAGATTGACTGGGTGGAGCACATTAGCTGTGGGGCTGCAGAGAGGAAGTGAAATCCCGTACCTGTGTGTATCCAATAGAATCTAGGTGACTCGTGTAATTTAAAATTCTCTAGTAGCCACATTTAAGAGAAACAGATAAAGTTAATAGTAGGTATCCCTGAACTCAATATATATAAATATATATAATATATAATATTTTAACATGTAATCACTATTAAAAAATTGAGCTATTTAACATTTTTGTTCCATAATATTTGAAGTCCAAATGCATATACTCCACACCTAACAGCACATCTTAATTTGGGTACAAAATTATTTAAAATCTGAATCAAATTATTTTCAAATTGCAGTTGAAAAGGTAGATTGAGGCCCAAAGTATCCCAAACTCACTTAAACCCAGTTCCTCAACATCATTAACCATATTGTAACGCTCAAGAGATACATGGGGAGTTGCATGCAGTGGCCTGTAATCCCAGCTATTACCAAGGCTGAGGCAGAAAATATTCCAAGTTCAATGCCAGCCTGGGTAACTTAGCAAGATTCCATACAGACAGACTGACAGACACACACACAGAGGTTTAATGACCACCTGTAAAGATCTAACTAGAAGGTTTCAAAGGCAGGTATTTTAGGAACTCAGCTCCAGTGCCACAGGGACTCAGATCACTACAAATGCAGGGCTAGGTTAACTAAATTCAGACCCTCACCAACCAACCTTCTTCCATCCATATATCCCCACCTGTGCTTCTAATCAATTTATTTATTTATTTAGGTGGTGCTGGGGATGGAACCGAGGGTCTTGTGCATGCAAGAAAAGCATTCTACCAACTGAGCTATATCCCCAGCCCTCAACTTGCTTTTTACAAACCCAAATATATTTCTGTAAAAGAAAATTTTAACATATCACAATGTGTGGTCAGAAGAGACACATTTTTGGACAACACAGGAAATCTCAATATCACATGCAAAAATTACTAATTTTCCTATATATAACAATATTTATTGTGGTGTTGGAGACAGAACCCAAGGCCTTGAGCCTGCTAGGTAAGTGTACTAACCACTGAGAATACCTCTGTCCCCTAGTGTGGTTTTAGAGGAAAATGCCCTTATTCTTTTCTTAAAAAAGAAAAAAGAAAATTTTAAGTACATTCATGTTATTATCACCATAAATCTCTGGAATTCTTTGCATTCCTCAAAAGGGAAACTGTACTCATTAAGCATTCTCCTCTCTTCCAGCCCCTGGCAACTACCATTTTCTCTTCTGTCATGATGGATTTGATTACTCTAGGATCTCATTTGAGTGGAAATCCCCACAATATTTATCCTCTTATGACTAGCTTATTTCACTTAGCCCATCTTCCAGGTTCATCTACCTTACAGCATATGCCAGTATTCCATCCCTTTTTAAAGCTTACCGTCTACATAAATGCATATATAATATTTTACCTACCCATGCATCTATCTCATCATGGGATATTTGGGTTGCTTCTGGTTACTGTGAATGGTCCTGCTATGAACATAGATGTATAAATACCTGCTTTCAAGAGAATGCTCTATTCTTGTAAGTACCATGCATTAACCAACCATACCACTGGAGCTCCAAGAATGCCCTGTTCTTGAGATGTCTGCTAAAGTACATACAGATAAAATATCACATATATAAATTACTTTTTAAAAAATATATTTTTAGTTGTTCATGGACCTTCATTTTATTTATTATTTATATGTGGTGCTGAGAATCAAACCCAATGCCTCACACATGCTAGGCAACCACTCCAACCACTGGAGCCACAACCTCAATTCTCTGCAATTTACTTTTAAAGAAATGGGGGGGGGGGGTTTGCTGTGTGTAGTAATGAATAAACTGGCAGATCTAGTTTTTCTATAAATCTGAAAATTTTTTAAATCTTATTTTTTGGGGGTGGGGCTTTTTTTTTTTGTCCTTTTTGGAACTGGGGGTCGAATCCAGGGCTTTGCGAATGCAAAGCAGACGCTTTGCCACTGAGCTACGTCCCAGCCCTATAAATCTGAATTTTTTTTTCTTTTCTTTTCTTTTATTAGTTGCTCAAAACATTAGAATGATCTTGACATGTCATACATTTGATTCAAGTGGGGTATGAATTCTTTTTTTCCACATGTACAGATTGCAGTATCACACTGATTTTTACAGCCACGTTTATACATACAGCCATATCAGTGTCTATTGTATTCTGCTACCCTTCCTATTCCCCCCTCTCCTCCCTCCCCCTCCCATCACCTCTCTCTATCCACTCTGACACTTCTCTCTTTTTTTTCTTCCTCACACCACCTAATATGTAACTTTGCATAACAGTGGGGGTCTCCTTCCTTCTTCCTTGCCATGATTCCCCTTCCCTCTCCCATTCCCATGCATCTCTCATCCCTATTTAATGGTAATCTTCTTCTCATGCTCTTCCTCCCTGCTCTGTTTTGAGTCACCCCCCTTATATCAAAGAAGACTTGCTCCTTAGGGATTGGCTAGCTTCACTCAGCATAATCTGCTCTAATGCCATCCACTTCCCTGCAAATGCCATGATTTTGTTATTTTTTAGTGCTGAGTAATATTCCATTGTGTATAAATTCCACATTTAAAAAATATTTATTTATTTTTTTAGTTATCGGCAGACACAACATCTTTGTTGGTATGTGGTGCTGAGGATCGAACCCAGGCCGCACGCATGCCAGACGAGCGAGCTACCGCTTGAGCCACATCCCCAACCCCCACATTTTTTTTATCCATTCACCTATTGAAGGGCATCTGGATTGGTTCCACAGTCTAGCTATTGTGAATTCTGCTGCTATGAACATTGATGTAGCTGTGTCCCTGTAATATGCTCTTTTAAGGTCTTTTGGGAACAGTTTGAGAAGGGGAATAGCTGGGTCAAATGGTGGTTCCATTCCCAGCTTTCCAAGGAATCTCCATACTGCTTTCCAAATTGGCTGCACCAATTTGCAGTCCCACCAGCAACGTACAAGTGTACCCTTTTCCCCACATCCTCGCCAGCACTTATTATTGTTTGACTTCATAATGGCTGCCATTCTTACTGGAGTGAGATGGTATCTTAGAGTTGTTTTAATTTGCATTTCTCTGATTGCTAGAGATCGTGAGCATTTTTTCAGTGTATTTGTTGATTGATTGTATATCCTCCTCTGAGAAGTGTCTGTTCAGATCCTTGGCCCATTTGTTGATTGGGTTACTTGTTTTCTTGTTGTTTAATTTTTTGAGTTCTTTGTATACTCTGGAGATTAAAGCTCTATCTGAAGTGTGAGGGGTAAATATTTGTTCCCAGGATGTAGGCTCCCTATTTACTAAATCTGAAATTTTTCAAAAATTAAAGGAAAAAAGGTCACAAATGCAAAATCTGCACCAGGTGCTATGAAGAGAAAATTAGTGAAACAAGAACAACTAAAACAATCCAGACCACTGGCTCAAAGTTCTGAGGTGCTCAAAGGGAACAGATTAGTACCCACATCCTTGATGTCAGAGGAAGGAGAGAGAAAACTGAAAGGTTCAGAAGCTCCTGCTCCCATGAGGATGGAAGTCCCTGTACTGACTAAAAAGTCACTTTACTTGAGGGCTCAGGCATCACACACTTTGGGAACGTTGATGAGAGAATGAAGAACAAGTTTAGCACATAGGTTCCTGTAGAAACAAAACAAATCCAGACTAAAAAAGGAGGAGGATGGGGTTGGACTCAAAAGATAATTTAAGTGGAGGAGCTTGCCTATAATCCCATAATCCCAGCTGTTTATGACGCTGAGGCAGGAGGATCACAAATTCAAGGGCAGCCAAGGCAATTTCATGAGACCCTGTCTCAATATAAAAAAATGAAAAGGGCTGGGGATGTAAGCTCAGTGGCAGGGTGTCCCTTGGTTCAATACCCAGTACCAAAAAAAGGGGGGGGGGACTGAAGGGACAGGACTCCCTAAATTGTTAAGGTCAAAGGGGACTTTGGTTTGGTTTCAAGACAGGACAGAAAAGTTAAAACAATTAGACCTCCAAATCTTGGGGCAGAGGGTGGTTATACAGCGAACACATGACCCCCCCCCCGCAATGATTGATGTATGTGTGTATATATATTCATTTTATTTTTATTTTTTGAAGAACTGGGGATTGAACCCAGGGGACTTTACCACTGAGCTATATCCTCAATCCCCACCTCCAACTTTTTCTTTTAAATTTGAGACAGGTTCTAAGTCACTAAGGCTGGCCTTGAATTTACAATCCTCTTGCCCCTGCCTTACAAATCCCAGTGATAACAGACATGCACCACCACTCTTAGCAGGTGTGTGTATTTTTGAAACTGAGTCTGAAGTCCCTAAAACTTTACAAAGGATCCTTTACTGGAATTAAAAGTCCCCCATCAAGGCCTCTCCCCTTAGAGCAAAAACAAACAAACAAACAAACAACAAAAAAACAAAACTTATGACATTTAAAAACAAAGACTAAGTTGAGGCATATGTAGATTATTAGAAGAGTACACAACTGGAGTCAATGTTAAAAACTGTGTACTAGATCACTTAAATTCTCTTCAAACCATAAAAGTGACTTAATAATGGAATTTTCTGTGTCTTCACTAATCATGTTAAACCATATTACAAAAATAGAATTTGTTTCCTTAGAGTTCATTGGTTGCCACAGAAATGGCATCAAAGTGCAGTACATGTAAAGTGAAGAAATGCACCACTCCTGCTAAAGAAGAAAAAATCATCACATCCAATACAAACTCAAACCCCTTTAATAATAAATGGGAGCAAGTACACCCAGAGTACTGCCCAAACATGTATTCCAGGGGGTTCACTAATTCATTTTAAGGTACAGAACACCAAGCAAAGAAAACAAGTGCCCTGCTCTGCCCTGCCCTCCTCTCCAGGTTCCATCACACTCTGCTACAGCTGTGTCCCAGAGGGATGGAGCTCACAAACACATGCCCTCCTTCCCTCTCCAAGTCTAGTTTTCATTTTTTTCTGATTTATTACATTCTCATACTGGCATATTTATAAAACAATAAGACCCTCCCCACCTCATGCAACAGATAAAAGTTATTTTGTGAGTTGGGTTCACTATCTCTACTGGGTAATGGTAAACATACAGGATATAAGAGATTTTATATCAACCAAAGGAATGAAAGTCTTAAAAAGTGTGGTGCACAACTGTAATCCCAGACACTTGAGACTGAGGCAGGAGGATTATGAGTTCAAGGCCAGCCTGGACAACTTAGGGAGACTGTCTCAAAATAAAAAAGAAAAGGGCCGGAACTGTAGCTCAGTAGTGCAGTGCTTCTGAGTTCGATTCCAAGTGTGAGGGGTGAGGAGGGTGGAGGGTGTGTGTGATGATGGTGAAGGTAGTGGTTGGGTTATTGAATTAGAGACAGATGATATTTTTGATTCCAGTAAGACCCAAAAGGAAAGAAGCAGGCTTGAAAGCACTTCAGACCCTGCAAAGCCCCAAATTAGGGGTTATGTTAAGGGTTCAGCTTGCTCTTTCCACTAATTTTGCTTCTGTGATCCCACTACTATTTATATCTCCTGTTCACTAAAATGGATCTATAGGGTCTGCTTCCCACTTTTGCTGCCCCAACACTCTGCCTCCTTTCAGGAGCTGCTGAAAAGGTAATGCATAGGCTACAAACCAATTCCTAATAGAGTCACACCAAGCAAAAGGCCCATTTGCCTTGGTATGACTGCCCTCCCTGCTACAGTGTCACTTGAGATGTTCCTGGCTTAGGTGAAAAGTGTGGATATTTGATTAATCCATTCAACATCCTACATATTTTACAACACCGCAGGTTCTTGGGATCTGACACAAAGACACTTGCTTTCATGGTTCACAGGGTTGTGGGGCTGGGGTTGTGGCTCAGTAGTAGAGTGCTCGCCTAGCACACGGGAGGCCCTGGGTTTGATCCTCAGCACCACATAAAAAAATAAAGTTATAAAGAAAAAAAAACAAAACAACCTACCTGGGGCTGAGGTTATAAGCTCAGGGGTAGAGAGCTTGCCTAGCATGGGTGAGGCACTGGGTTCAATCCTGAGCACCACATACAAAATAATAAAGTTATAAAAAACATATTAAAAAACCTCACCCACCTACTTCTTGGAAGTGTTAAAAAAAACAACAAAAAACGTGATATAGGGCTGGGGATGTGGCTCAAGCGGTAGAGCGCTCGCCTGGCATGCGTGAGGCCCGGGTTCGATCCTCAGCACCACATACCAACAAAGATGTTGTGTCCGCCAAGAACTAAAAAAAATAAATAAATATTAAAAAAAAAAAAAAAAAAAAAAACGTGATATATTAGTACGTGGTAGTGCAATGAAAAAAAAGAGAAAAGGGACAGATGGAATAGGGCATTTTAACTTCTTCCTATTCCTTGTGACTTTTACTAGTAAGATTCTGTGGTTTCTAACCTCTCTTCAATTCCTCCATATTATGCATTAAACCTAGTGAACAAACCTTCTCCCTTAGAATATCTTATTCATACACAAAATTACTCTAAAGCTGGCTTCCAAGGTATGTATCTATTTTGAACACTGGGGGCTTGTGGCTTACTTAAAACCACAGCTTCCATTCTATAATAGCAAGCTATATACTATGATCTTTAAAGTTAATGAAAAAGGACTGAATTTTTACCTCAGGGAAGTTACAGATCACACATGCAGGTATAAGAGAAATGCAAATTAAAACTATACTGAGATTTCGTCTCACTCCAGTCAGAATGGCAATTATCAAGAATACAAGGCCAGGGCTGGGGTTGTGGCTCAGTACTGGTAGAGTGCTTGCCTAGCACATGTGAAGCAGTGGGTTCTAGCCTCAGCACTGCATAATAAACAAACAAATAAATAAAGGTATGTGTCCATCTACAATTAAAAAAAAATACAAGGATGGGCATGGTGATGCACACAGGAAGATCATGAGTTCATAGCCAGCCTCAGCAAAAGTGAGGCACTAATCAACTCAGTGAGACCCTGTCTCTAATTAAAATACAAAATAAGGCTGGGATGTGGCTCAGTGGTCGTGTGCCACCCAAGTTCAATCCCCAGTATCTGCTCCCAACAAGAATACAAGTAACAATAAATGTTGGTAACAATGTGGGAAAAAGGTATATCCATACATTGCTGGTGGGACTGCAAATTGGTGCAACCACTCTGGAAAGCAGTCTGGAAATCCCTCAGAAAACTTGGAATGGAACCACTGTTTGACCCAGTTTTCCCACTTCTTGGTATATACACAAAGGACTTAAAATATACATGATGGAATACTGTTCGGCCAAAAAGAATGTCGAAATTATGGAATTTGCCAGCAAATGGATGGAACTGGAGACTATCATGCTAACCCTCAGACAGGCTCCCTTTATTTTATTTTCATCTATCTGTCTATCTTTCTTTCTATCTATCTATTTATTTATTATGTGGTGCAAGGATAGAACCCACTGCCTTACATGTGCTAGGCAAGCACTCTACCACTGTCAGTGCATGGATGAAACTGGAGTAAATAAGCCAATCTCAAAAAAACAAACCAAACCAACAAACAAAAGAACCAAAGGGGGTTGAGGATATAACTCAAGTTGTTGGTGGTACTGGGAATTGGATCCTCCATGATATGTGGATACTAACTCACAATAAAGGGGGGTGGGGTAAAATTCCCAGCCTTGTATTCTTGAAAATTGCCATTCTGACTGGAGTTTGGTGAAATCTCAAGTGTAGTTTTAATTTGCATTTCTCTTATAGCTGCACTGTCTTATATGTAACTTCCTTGAGGTAAATAAATTCAGTCCTTTTTCATTGTTAAACAAATGGAAATGAAGGGAAGGGAGGGGGAATGGAAATAAGACAGTAGAATGAACTGGACTTAACTTTCCTATGTTCTTATATGAATACACGACAAGTGTAACTCCACATCACGTACAACCGCAAAAATGGGAAATTATATTCTATGTATTATGCTACATCAAAATACATCCTAGTCATGTACAACTTTAAAAGAATGCAATGCAGCTGAGAAAAATCGATCCTATACTACAACTTTGGTGATTTACATGCTTTTTGTATTTTGCCTAGATATTGACTATTCTGCAGAGACAAGGTTGAGCCAATCATCCTGACTCCACCCCTCAGACAGGTTTCAACACTGTTATACAGCCAGAAGAAGTTATTCTTCTAGGAAATTTGATTATTAAGGAATCTCCTATAGGTGGAATCACAGTCTTTGTCCATCTGTGCCTGGCTACTTTCACTTAAATAAAGAATTGAAGGTTGAACTATATTGTAGCAGGTTTCAGAATTTCCTTCCTGGACTGGGAGGTAGACGGCTTGCCTAGTCTTTGTGAGGCCTTAGGTTTTAACCCCAGCACTGCAAAAATAGGCATACCCATTTTAACTTAGAGCAAAGACTCTCAATTCCATTCATTTATTCATTTAAGTTAATTTTCCATCACAAATAACTTACAAATAGTTTCAGTATTTAAATTAGGACTTCAATCCCCAGATTTTATAGGACCCAGGTGTAGCCTAGTTAACTGGATCTTCATAAACCAGACTACCATTCTCTCCATCCCCAGACTCTGGTACTCTGCAATAAGATAGCTGAGAAACAGGCATTAAAAAAAAAAAAAAAAAACTATTTAGCTAATCAAGTCCAGGATAGTATGCAACTTGACTAGTATGTTTTTCTTCTTAGAAGACTGTAAAGCTTCTGACTTCAGATGAGACCTATACAAAGAAGTAGTGTACAGAACCATACACCTGGCAGCATTTGAAATACCTTAAAAAATACTGCTGTCTGGGCCCCTTCCCACAGAGATTCCAATATAAAGGGTCCCCAGCAGGAGCCCAGGTGTCAGAATTTTTTCACAAGTTCCCCCTTTTAAAATGTGATTCTAAACATTTAAGACATGCTTTTAAACCACTGGTGCGATCCACAGAAATGAAAGGCCCACACCAAGACACATCAAGAGTCTGAGTTTTCATGAATACAACGTAGCAATTTTCCTATAATCTGAAGTTTAACACCTCTGTATTAAGTAAAACAACAACAACAAAAACGCCAAAGTGGAATGTTCTCCTTCCCTGCACCTGTAATTATATGGATGTATAGTTCACAATGGAGGAGTAAGACTGGCTGATTTCCTCTGTAGCTAAGTGGCATATGCCCTTATGTGGGGCAGGTGCCCTGGGTCTGTTGATTTCCTCTCCAATCTAAAAGCCAAGGGGATAAGAAGAGGAATGATGTTATGTGATTTTTGCTGCCAGCACTGAACATAACTGAAATTTGGCTATACTACCATAGCACAGGAGGGGGGGATGGGGGGGGGCGAAGCAGATGACATCAAAAAACTGGCCCAGAAATCCAGGGCTAATCCCTTCCCCACTTTCCCACTGTTTTTGCACAAGTCTTCTCAAAATACTACAGGCAGTCAACAACCTAGGAGAGGCTTGTGTTTCCAAAGGTTCATGGAGCCAATTTTTGGGACTTTTCTGCTGAGTTCCCAGGGAAGAATGCTGTAATGATGGCTGAGTGCCAGGACTAATCCAAAGCGAACAGAATTGCAAATCCCCTCAGAGCCTGGGGCTCTAGGGCCTGGCTTACCTCCAAGATCTGCCTCCTAGGCATCTGGGGCCCTCTGTGGTGAAGTTTTGTGTGGCAGTAAAGGATAGTAAAAGGTGGGCAAGCTATCCCAGGATCCATGCCCAAAAAGCCACTCGGAAAGCAAAGAATCATTACACTCTGCTCCAAAAGGGAGGAGATAAAAATCCACCTCAGTTATGTGATCATTTTCCTGTTTCAACACTCACCATTATACTATGTGCCATTTATAATTTCCTAGTCTGCAACCAATTAGAGATTCTGTGAAGGGGGACAGAAGCCCAAGGAACAAACCATATGGCTGCAGCTGATCCTTGATAGAACCTGTCCACCCCCCAAAAAACCAGTGTGCTGAAGGAAGCTATGCCACACCATACTGCAGCCTGGGAGTGCCATGTGTGTGTCTGATGTCTATACAATTACATAGATTATATCCCTGGCACCTCAGGGCACCCAGCACATGGAAGGGGTCCAAGGATTCTAGTCGGGTTCCTCATCACTCTCACAGGTACTTGCTGTGAATTTTTAGCCTTTGAATATGCTAGGCTTCCTATGCTTGGAGTACCCTGTCCTCCACATGGCACCTCACCTGCCTACCACCAAGCCTGGTTATAGGTAGCCTTCCCAACTGTTACTGGAGCCAGATTTTGTCTTATCACGATCATAGGACCTACTCAACACTAAGAAACTAGATGCTTTCTCTCTGTGATCTGGAACATGGCAAGGATGTCCTTTCAATCACACTGAAAGTCATAACTAAATGTAACTAAGGAAACGAGGAATACAGACTGGAAAGGAGGAAATAAACAAATTATTTATTTGCATAACTATCTACATAGAAGTCCACAAAAAAAATTCTGGAACTAAGAAGCAAGGTTGCAGACACCAGGTTAATAGATAAAAGTCAAATACTTTTACCAGCAACAAAGAATTAAAACTTGAAATTATAACGACTGTACCTTTCACACTGTGATACTGTGATCACATTTATTCCCCCTCTTCCAAGTTCATATGTAGTATGGACAACACCATGCAAGTATCTAGCAGGTTGAAAGGTCTCAATAAACATTTAGAGGCCAGATATCTGCAAACCATGCCTCAGCTGCTTAAGTAAGCAGGGTGCCAAGAGGACCAACACAAGGTGTAAGGTGATACCTGAGTACACAAATTCCCCTGATCTTCCAACTACACTGAGCTTCTATAGTACCCCTTCATCAAACAGCAGAGCTTTGAGTTTGAAAATTCAGGGTCATAAAAGAAAATAAACCAACTTGTTCTAAATCCTCCAAAAATCCATTTAACAAAGGTGTGTTGACAGAGACTTCACTATCAACCAACATGTTTGTTTTTCTAAGAACATAACCCCAGTTGCAGCTGCTCCTTCCTCATTTTTTAAAATATTTTTTAAGTTGTAGATGTACACAATACCTTTATTTTGTTTATCATTATGTGGTGCCAGAATTGAACCCAGTGCCTCACGCATGCTCAGCAAGCACTCTACCAGAGTCACCACTCAGCCCTCCTTCCTCATTGTGTGTGTGGGGGGCGGGTGGGGAGAGAAATAGATATCAATCTCTGATAGGGTTGACTAACTTCACCCTAGGAGAACCAGCCAGATCTCTGCAGGCACCTCAACCCAAGGGGGAAAGGGTTGTAATATCTACCTTGTATTTTCATAAGGACTAAAAAAAAAAAAGCAGTCAGCATAGTTTATAGCAGATAAACATACATAAATTAAATTTTACACACACACCCCTACTAAAAACGGGTGATCACAAGATATAAAATAGGAGCAGCCCTCAGCTATATATGTGTCACCATCTTGATAAAAGACAAAGCAAGACAGCCAGGGCAGGTAGAATTCTCTTTATGGCACCCTCAAATGTCAGAAGGACTTAGGAGATCTGGGCTTTCTACTGACCAGAGACTGAAACACTTTTCAAGCTGTTCTTTCTGCAGGTCTAAACTTCTTAAGAGCTTGCCTCTTTCTGTCACTAAGAAAATAGGAGATGGAATATACTGCTTCCTAAATAATAAACATTCTGCAAAATATATGGAAGACTGAGGAACCCCAATTTGCGTTCACTTAGTTTTTAAATTGTGTGTGTTTGGGAGGGGGTCAGCTTTGATTATTTTTCAAGTCTTTTACTCATCAACGGTTGACATACTCCCAATACTTTTGTCTAATGGGCAAGTACAAGGGACTTTATACTTGCATAGCTAATGGGTCTCCTTCAGAGACCTGCCTTTGCACAGGGCTCTGATATACTAGGGAATGCCACACTTATCCACAAAAGGAATGCAGTTGTGGGCTCTAACTAGGAGAGTCTTGTTTCCTCTGAGGCTAACCCTCACCACAGAAAATGATGGAAGAATCAGAAAGTTAGGTGAAATGTACAGTAGCATACAAGGACATAGCAGCAGGAGTGGGGATGCTGCTAATGCAGCCTGTTTGTGTGTTCACATTTCCAATGTCAGACATTTCTACAATCTCATCTATGAACTGAAATGGAAGTTAAAGGAAGCTGCATTATAACTAACCATGTTCCTAGTTGGGAGTACTACTAAAAATCACAATATGACGAGTTACCCAAAACTCAGCAAACAATCACCAGACAGGTGCCTCTGGCCTGCCCTATGTTTGACCCAGTTACTCAAAACCCAAATTGGAATTCATTATTAAGTAATGGCTTGCTCATGGACTCTGGAGAGGACACAAACATGGGTACATGTTCACAAACACTGTACATACTGCTGGAATATTTGGCCTGGACTTCGGCTAAATCTGTAAAAGACTGTGGTCAACTCAAACGGCTTTCAAGAAAACAACAGTTAACACACTTTCCTTGCACTCTTCATGTAAAAAGCTGTGATCACATCCCTTTTCTTCCCATTCCACCCTGAAAAATAAATGAAAAGAACTTCCACACAGCTTCCTTAACACCCATGGACTAAACCAAAATTATAACAATCTATTTCCAACAACAAAATCAGGTACACAGAAAAATGCAAAATCATATCACTTGTAAAATAATCAATCCAACTCCACCTAAGAACTAAAGAAAGAAAATCGGACACACATGATGAGATCCCCAAACAGCCCAGGTTAATAATATACTAGGATTCCAGAACTCTATAACTGTAGGCACATTCTGATGTCATCCCTGTAGGTCATATCCTAAACCTTATAGCAACAACCTGCTACATTAATATACAGCCCATCCTCAATTATAGCAGCATCACAATCACTTGCAGAAGTGGACACTTAGGGCACACACACACTCAGCTATCACACCTATCTGCCAAGTGGAAGGCATCTTACTTCACAGAAAGAGGCAGAGCTTTTTGTTGGGCAAGAGAGGCTCTTCTGATCAAGTGCTGCCTATTTATGACCCATGTCTTTTCTTAGGTAAGAGGCCCTATCACTCTGTTAGAAGGTGATTGTTGGGCTGGGGATGTGGCTCAAGCAGTAGCGCGCTCGCCTGGCATGCGTGCGGCCCGGGTTCGATCCTCAGCACCACATACCAACAAAGATGTTGTGTCCGCCGAGAACTAAAAAATAAATATTAAAAATTCTCTCTCTCTCTCTCTCCTCTCTCACTCTCTCTTAAAAAAAAAAAAAAAAAGAAGGCGATTGTTAAGCAATGAATGGACACAGCACCCCCTACTAGTGTACATTTTTAAAAGAATTCTCCCATAATTCAGACTTATGGTTATTGGGAAATTCTGCAAAAAAGTTACCCAATTCTTTTGCAGTGATAAAGGTGCCTAGTCAGCAGAGTAATCAACTGGAGTCTATGGTGGGGGTGGGGGATGGGATGAAAGAGCATGAGGCAGGATCCAGACTTAGTTGCCAAGTTCAGCTAAAGAGTTGGTTCACACAATTTGCAGTTTGTTTTATGATTCTCAGCCTCAGGAAGAACTCTCAAATATGAACACATATTGAGAGGCACATGAAACAGGAACATATTCCAAAGTTCTTTTAGTTCCAATGTAAGTGAACTCTGGAGCATAATGTTTCTGCTTCCTCCTCCGTACAGCAAGGCTTCAAAAAAAAATCACCATTACTCTGGGAAACAGGACATAAAATGTAACTCATGTTTTTTGCTTATGAGCCTTAAAAGGCCTGAATGGGCAGAAGCAGGTGACTGTTGGAAATAGTTTGTTATAATTCTGGTTTAGTCCACAGGTGTTAGGGAAGCTGTGTGGAAGTTCTTTTCATTTGTTTTTCAGGGTGCGATGGGAAGCAGTCATCTGCTTCTGCCCATTCAGGCCTTTTAAGGCTCATAAGCAAAAAAAAATGAGTTAATTGCTGCTTTAGAAAGAGCCAGCTCTCACCCCTCAGTGAACAATCACTTTGGGAGCTTGTTTAAAAATCCATGTGTGGGGGGAAGGATCACCTGTTGACAAAATGAAAAGATGTGCACACTAGTCTTGGGAGTATATAGCTTAGTAGTATTTGTCCAGCAGGTGTGAGTATATGAGTTCAATCCCCAGTACCACAAAAGGGAAAGGGAGGAGGGGCAAGCGGCACGTATGTCACACACACAAAACAAGAAAACACAAATATGGTTGGTTGAGAGAGAGAAAAACCACTCCGAAATTACTTATCTGACAAAGGAGTAGTACTCAGAATATATAAAGAACTCCCAAACTCAAGAAAAAAAACTTTTTAAAGATTTGAAGATAATCGTAGGATCAATAGACACCTGAAAAGATGCTCAATGATTACTTATTAAGAAATGCAAATTACAACACACTGAGAGGGGCTGGAGATGTGGCTCAAGCGGTAGCACGCTCGCCTGGCATGCGTACACAGTGCTAGGTTCGATCCTCAGCACCACATACAAATAAATAAAGATGTTGTGTCCGCTGAAAACTAAAACATAAATATTAAAAAAATTCTCTCCATCTCTCTCTTAAAAAAAAAAAAAACACATTGAGATACCACTGCCTCTCCATTCCCCCACCCCCATCAAATCCCCTACAAAAGAGACAGTGAAGAACTCATCCACTGCTGATAGGAAAAATGCCGTACACACTCTATAAATGTCTGACAGTTTTTTTTTTAATAAAGCTGAAATTCACTTAATAAGGACTAAGGATGTAGCTCAGTGGTAGAGTACTTGACTTCAAACCTCAGTAACACAAGAAAAAGGAAACTGTGTTCCCACAAAGAACATTTTATAGCAGCAGCTTCATTCAAAATCACCAGTAACAGTCCCCCTCCCCACCACCACAGGATGGTTTTGAGGGTACTGTTTTGCAGGAGAGGGACAGAGAGACCTGTAGGTACATTAGGGCAAGGACAGGTATAGACTGTCGGAACCTTGCATCTACACCTGCTGGAGAAGCTACTCCTAGCTCAGAGGAGGGGAAAGCTGATACCCAGATATAGTTTAATGTACAGTTAATCTTTTGAGAGAACTCAATTGTACTGATAGAGCAAAGCTGCTATTTAGAATGCTTTTCATACTAATGTTTCCTGGAGAAACTTGGTCCAATTTTTAAAATGTTATATATCTCAAACTAGTAAAGATATTTGTCTCTGCAACAATGGGGAAGGGACAAGAAATTGAGGCAACAAGGCGCCAGATTCAAAACTCCCTACTGGCTTCAATAGCAGGACATCTTCAAGTTCAGAGGGAAAAAGCAGCATTAAACAATTCTGCCTTAGTCTGTAAACTAAGACCCTGTGATTAAAACAACTATCATTACAATAAAATACAAAAGAGCTGGCCATGCCTGTAACTCCAGAGACTTGGGAAACTGAGACAGAAGGATGGTAAATTTAAGGCCAGCCTCAGCCACTTAGCAAGACTCTGTCTCAAAATAAAAGGGCTAGGGTTGTAGCTCAGTGGTAAAGCGCCCCTGGGTTAGGTCACCAACACAAAAAGTGCTATGGATAAGGCCCCCTGGCACCATAACCTCTATCCCCACACCCAGTTCACAGGATTACTTGCAATCAAAATTCATCTCAGTCTTATGTTCTGTTTTTGATGGAATAATGCATGTGACCTTTAACTGTGATGTTGTAGCCACTACCATGTGAAAAGCCCATGAGCATATAACCACTCCCCAGCTATTTATATTGGGATGTTTCCAGTTTTTCAAGTACGATCATTACAGGATGAAGAGAAAGATCAATGAGCATTTGACATCTAATTATAATATGTGCTGTGCTCAACATCCCACACAGGACAAGGCCCTTGACTTAGATGCCAACAAGAATATCTACCACAATAGATTCCACTGGCAATGCTTGAAGTTAATGTCCTTTGGACAATGGAAGCTTTCACTCTGATGTTTGACCATCAAGGATAGGACTGAAAGAGTTCATAGCACACAAAGAAATGACCACCCATGCTTCGTGGTCATTACTCTCCTCCAGAGGACAAATTCAAAGCATCTCTGATAGCCACCATCTTTAAACCTACCACACAATCCCAACCCATCCTATCCTTTCACAAGTCATCCAGAGAAGACACCCTGCAACACAAAATGCCAGACAACCTCCAGATCCCCAGCCATCTGTTTGTTTGCCCACAAGAACTTACACTGTGCCATCAACTGTAGTCACTAAAGCATTTCCACCTCAGAAAGCTTTGCTCCACTCAATACCTTAAGGCTCCTCACAAATGCTAAGAGGCTAATAAGTAAGCAGTGTCTGGACTCAGCCTTGTGACTGCACTAGGGACACAGCAAGCAGTTAGAACATGCTCTTGTTATTGCATTTCTAAAATACATTTCATTTCATACCAAATGAACTCAGCTCTAGAATGGACTTAGCACCTGTGTGTGCCCTGGGAAGGCTCTGTACGTAGCTATACGTTCTCCAGGCTGCTACTGCCCTGCCACAGAATTTGCTGAGCAGCCAAACCCAGGCTGGCCACAATGCCTGTAGTAGTTGGCAGGCAATATGCTAGGAGCAATTTTCCAAGTGCCAACTTTCCCTGAGTGTCCACATGCTTAGGGAACACTGCTGGACTCAGACCAAAAAGCAATTACTGAATGCTTATGAGGCATGAGATTCAATGTGTTTGTATGTTATGTTCCAATCTCATGAGAACCTTGCACATGGTAGGGTCTAGGATCTCAGTTTTACAGCTGAGGAAGGGGAAACTAGAATAAATCAGTTATCTATCTGAGATCACAGAATCCATAAGATTCAGGATCTACATGACTCCTCACCCTATACTCCCACTCCAAGATCATTTTTGGATGGATCAAGGGCATAACAAACTGGATAGGCAAAACCTTACAACATTTAGTATAGAGAATATATTTGACTTCAGGGTAATGTTCTTCCCTTCAACCACAAAAGGAGGACTCATAAATTCAGGCACATTAAAATTAAGATCGTCTGTACATCAAAAGATATTATTGGGGGGGGCCATCAAACTAGGGGAAGATATTTGCTAAATATATAATCCACAATGATCTGGTACTCAGATCCTATAAAGAACTACAAATCAATTCTTTAAAAAAGATATACAATCTGAAAGAAAATAAACAAAAAACTAGTACAGACATTGTAAACACAAACAATGTATAAATACAAAGGATGCTCAACCAGACTGATACATGCCTATACTACCACAAGGGAGGTTGAAGCAAGAAGATTGTCAGTTCCAGGCCAGCCTGGGTAACTTAGTTGAGCCCATGCCTCAATCAATTAATCAATCAACCAATCTTTAGGGCTGGGAATGTACCTCAATGGTAAAGCACCCCTGGGTTCAACCTCCAGTACCAGGGTGAGGGAAGAAAGGGAGGGACACTCAGTGTCATTAATCTATAACTCATGTTACAATGACACTGTGTATGATCAAGACTACAAAAAAAATAAGTACATTAATTTAATTACAGCAAAAATATGGTTTAACATTTTGGGATGTGGGAAGGTGAACTGCTGTGACTGTTTTTGAAAATAATTTGACACTGTGATTATCCCTGATGGCCTTGCAATTCTTTTTCTGGGATGCAAGAAACTTGCACATCTCATATGCATGCATGCAGAATGCTCAACAGTGTTTCTTTCACCCTTTAAAATGAACAACTCTAAGGGATGGGAATGCAGCTCAATGGTAGGGCACTTGCCTACCATGTGCAAGTCCTGGGTTCAATCCCAGTACTGCCCAAGGGGGAAAAAAAGAACTCTAATGACCTAAATGTCCACCAATACAAGAAGGAATAAATGGCGCCACATTCACACTTCACTAAAGATGAATGAGTTATACCTGCTGCAACATAGTTTAATCATTAACCCTTTAGGTCCCAAGTTTTAAATTCTGTGACTATTTCAATGAAACTGACAAAGATTCATTAAAATGGTGGGAAATCATAATCTAGAGCTTATACAGACTTCATTTTTGTATATATAAAATACATTTTTCAAATCATTTGCCCATTTTCTCACCAGAAAAGACTCAAAAACAGTATTTCAAGTTATATAAGTAGTATATTTGTGGCTCAATTTAAAGTCTTACAGGTGTTCCACACTGGGAAAATGGGACTTGCTGTTAACCAAGGAAATAGTCAAAGATTGAAAATGGTGAACACCATTGATATTAAGCTCAAGCACAAACAAACTGTAAGCAATGTATTGTTTAGAAGTATATGGACTGAGAGAAAATAAAAGGCTGGTGAACTAAAATTCAAGATGACAAGTAAATAGCAGGGAAAGGAATACAAAGGAAACAAAGATGACTGTGCTGGTCATACTAAATCTCACAATGGGAGTTACAGATCAGTCATTCCAACTTGAAATGCAAATCAAACAATCACCTACAACTAAGTCTCATAGCATCTCTAGGAAATCTGAGTATTTAGGGTTGGTAGGTACAATGTTCTCTGCTATACTCGACTTCCATTTGTGCCAAACAGAACTTGGTCCCAAATGTAGGACCCTCCATAATCTTAAACATAATCTTCTAGGTAGAGTGCTTGTTACCCTATTTTTTATGCATAGGAAAACAGGCCTGGAGGCTAAGCAGCTTGTTCCAGATGACTACCCAAATTCCAGTGAGCAACTGTTCTCAGTTTCAGTACTCATTGCTTACCTCTTAGGCAGTCTATTCCATTTGCACTGAGCTCCCAAACACATCAGAGAAACAGGTTAATTCAACTAATCATGAAATCCAACACTATTCCACTTCTTTCCGAAAAAAAAAAAAAAAAAAAAAAGCCAATGATGGCTAAATGATAAAAAAGAGTGGCTTCATAGGCCAAACCTGTGAGGTATCACCTGCAGAAGACCCCTAATGAATAAGTCTTCATCTTCCAGATGAAGCTATCAATTGGAAGCTGTTCAGCACAAGCTCAATGAGAAAATGGGTAGCCACAGGTATGCACGTGTGCTTGTGAGTAAAACGACCGAAAAATATGAACTGGAATCCTTGACCCAAAATCTCAGTACTGAACTACTAAAAGAGCAATTAAAAAACTATTCGAATAAAAGCACATAGGAATAAGCCTGATGATACAGACTTTAACACCTTAAGCCTGGCGCCGTAGTGCACACCTGTAATCCCAGCGGTCAGGAGGCTGAGGCAAGCCGCATCCTCAGTGGTTGAGTGCCTCCCCCTTCAATCCCTGGTACCGGCTGCCCCACCCCAAAATTTAACAGAGGCCCACACCTGTTATCCCAGCTACTTGAGAGGGTTAGACAGGAGGATAGGATCTCAAATTCAAGGTCAACCTCTACAACTTAGTAAGACACTGTCTCAACAATAAAAAGGGCTGGTGGTAAAGTTCAGTGGTAGAGCACCCCTGAGCTCAATCCCCAGTATGGTCAACAAACAAACAGCATTTTAATCACACCATGCATTCAGGTCTGCACCAAGGACAACCTTGTAATTGGTCACATAATAAGACTCACTTGAAGAAAGTATAGTCTCCAAGAATCTGAAAACGTAAATACTTTTCATTAAATTGCTGCTCAGAGTGATGAGGGAAGAGTTATGAAGCAGAAGTCTGGTATGGTGTGTCCTCTGTAATCTCAATTTTTAAGGACACTACGGCAGGAGGATCACAAGTTAGCAGTCAGTCTCAACAACTTAGCATGACTCTGCCCCAAAATAAAAAGTAAAAAGGGTTGGAGATGTAGTTCTATAGTTGAAGGCCCTTGGGTTTAATCCTCAGTATCTTTCTGGTGAGTTTAAAATAAATTTGTGCTGTAATCAAAAAAAGAAATAACAAGTACTGTAAAAATGCAAAGAAATTAGAACCTCATACACAGCTGGTGGGAATGTAAAATCAGGCAGCCATCGAAGAAAACAGTGTGGCAGTTCTTCAAAAGGTACCTAAACAAAAGTACTATATGATCCAGAACTCACCTGTACTTCTAAGTATATATCCAAGAGAAAGGAAACATATTTTTACACAAAAACATGATCATTTTTAGGAGAAAAAAGTAGAACCATCAAAGTACTCATGAACTGATGAATAAACCATCTTATCTATAAGAATGAACCAGATTTTCTGGGGGGAGCAAATTATATAATATGGTAATCAATCTCCAAGCTACCCAACTTACAAGGACTAATGTTCAATATTCAAGAATCACTGGATGGAAGAAGAATAGAAAGTAAAACAAGTTGCCCAGGCATAAGTCACAAAACACAGGCATCACTAGAAGTTTGCCTCTCCCTCTGATATCTGATCATGAGTCAAAAGGGACCCCTGGCTTAAAGCATTTCAGAAATTAAGCTCTCTGGATACATTTTGAGGCAATGCAAAGAGCAACATTAAGCTACCTTGATTCTGTGAGTCATTTCTAGATGAGTAAGCTGAAATCAAGACATAATTCAAACTACCTGCTATGTGAATGTGCAAGTTGGGTAGGGTGAGGTAACTTAGAAGATCCTGGTAAGTAAAGAAGGGGTAGAGCCTAATCCACCTTTAACAGGCCTCTGATTTTTCTTTTAGACTGCTCTGAAAGACAACTGGCTAGACATGTGATGCCACTGCTTGAACCATCTCCATTGCCTTGGGTCCACTTTTCACAGCTACCCCCCCTCAAATTTCCCAACTCCAAATCAGTTTCAGTGTATAAGCAGTATCCAGGGAGGTTTGTGGGGACTAGCAGTCTTCTGAGTTCTAGCCTGTGTTCACAAAGTGAAAAAGTATGTGTGAATAACAAGACAAGTGGTTATTTACACACCCAAATTCATGCAGCATTATTCACAACAGCCAAGAAGAGGTGGAAGAAACTCAAGTATCCATCAGCAGGAGATGAAATGCGGCATATCCATACAACTGAGTATTATTCAACTTTTAAAAGGAATGAAATTGACACATACAACCACAATCAATCTGGAAAACATTATGCTAAGTGAAATGTCAGTCACAAAAAACAATTGCTGTCTGATTTCACTTATATGACATCTAGAGTAGTCAACTCACAGAAACAAAAAGTAGACAGGTAATTGTCACACATGGTTTGTTGAGAAAAGGAAAATGGAGTTGTTCAACGATTATTCTTTGAGTTTTGCAAGATAAAAAAATTTTAAGAACATCTACCACACAACCATGTGCATACAGTTATCATGTTTTATGCCGAAACCTGTAAAAGTGGTAGATTTTTGTGTGAAATACTAGAGATTGAACCTAGGTCCTTGCACATGCTAGGCAAGGACTCTACTACTGTGTTGTACCCTCAGTCCTTTCTTTTTCTGATACGGTCTCCCTTAAGTTACCAGGCTAGTCTCAAACTTTAGAGCCTCCTGCCTCAGTCGCCCTACTAGCTAGATTACAGCTGCAAACCATCACATCCAGCTTATGTTAACATATCTTGACAACAACCCCCCCTCTACACACACACACATACACAACGGCTTTATCTGAGACTCCTCAACTCCTATGAAGGCAAGACCCTCACAGGGCTTGTCTAAGGGTCAAAGGAGAAGCTACATAAAAGTGTTCAATAAACACCCAAAATTAATAAAAGTGAGTGTCATGATTTACTATCAACTCTAAAATATTTACATTTCATAAACCTATGATCATGGAGTAAAATTAAGTAAAAAAGAGGCACAGTCTGCCCTGCAGTCCATTAACAAATGAGTTTTGCAGGAAGGCACGATTTATCCACCCTGCTTATAGCTGACATCCAATACTGGATGGTCCCTGTCACTCAGCACAAATTGCTAAATGACAAGAAAGAACAAGTGCTCACTAGAAAAACTCCATGATAAAGGACAGGAAGGGATACACGGTCAAATTTTAGAATTTGCTATGGGAGCTCAGGAGCCATCCTGGCTAACTATCAGGTAATAACTTTTAAATCATCTTGAGTTGATTCACTCCACTTGGACCCAACATTGGCACCTTCCAGAATCATAGCTCAATCTTGTGTCCTCACTTGAACCTTTGTTCACATTTTCCACACATAAAGATAACACACCAAGGGGCTAGGGTTGTGGTTCAGCGGTAGAGTACTCACCAAGCACATGTGAGGTCCTGGGTTTGACACTCAGCACCTCATAAAAATAAACAAACAAAAGTATTATGTAGGGGCTGGGGATGTGGCTCAAGCGGTAGCACGATCACCTGGCATGCGTGCGGCCCGGGTTCGATCCTCAGCACCACATACCAACAAAGATGTTGTGTCCGCCGAGAACTAAAAAAATAAATATTAAAAATTCTCTCTCTCTCTCTCTCTCCTTTAAAAAAAAGGTATTATGTACAAATAAAAAATATAAAAAAGATCTCATTATTTAAAAAAAAAAAAGATAATGCACCAAAAGGAGTAAGTCTTGCTTCCAAGCTCTGCTTACAAAATGGGAGGGGGGGAAAGGTATGAAATGAAAATGAAAGATGTCATATAAAATAAATTCGGGGGGGGGGGGGGGGGGGACACGACTTTCTCCAAGAACAAAAGAACAAAACTAGAGGGCATGATCCTTATCTAGATAATTAACATTCATTCCAGGACAATAGTTTTGAAAAGAAAAACCCCTCCACCGATGAGGGCAAATACAGGGGCTTGAATTTTTCTCAAGCCTAGGACTTCAGTTCCAAACTTCTATAGGGGAAAGAGGGATGTGCCCATCTCCCACATCAAGATTCAAGTTTTTGTCTATTTTTTTTTGTAGTGCTGGGGGAAATCAAACCCAGGGACTTGTGCATGCTAGACAACCACTCTACCACTGAGCCACATCCCCAATTCTTTCTTTTCTTTTAGAGATAGGGTTTCACAATTACCCAGTCAGGCTGGTCTGGAACTTGCTATCCTCCTGCCTTAGCCTCCCAAATAGCTGGAATTACAGGCATGTGCCTGGCAGGAAATTATTTTTGAGTAAGAGTCCCTAAATGATAAAAAAGCACCCACAATCTAGAATTTAATACATCCTACAATAAGCAGTGCTTCAAGAGTGAGAGGTTCCCTAAAATCCCAAGAATCACCTAGCTCATACTTCAATTTTTTAAATTTTTTTATTTGTTTTAATTAGTTATACATGACAGTACAATGACTTTGATATATATACAGTTGAATCACATAGGATATAATTTCTTATTTTTTTGAGTGTACAAGCTGCAGAGTCATACTTCAATTTTATAAGCCTGGGAACCTGGATTAAGGACACACATGCTCCAGTTTATACTTCCCCAAAACCCCTCTCTACTCACAGCTTCCACTAGAGTAAAACAAAGCAAAGCAAAACACCACCATGGAAATGAAGGACATCAAAGCTGCCTGGTGCTTGAAATGGAAACTTCAAGATTGTGGTTAAATTTCACATAAGTGAATATCTTTATAAACTCCTGGGCTGGGAATGTGGCTCAAGCAGTAACAACCGTGCCTGGCATGCGCGGGGCAATGGGTTCGATCCTCAGCACCACATAAAAATAAAGATGTTGTGTCCACCGAAAACTAAAAAATAAAATATTTTTTAAAAATTCTCTCTCTAAAAAAAAAATAATAAAATAAATCTTTGTTGGGCTGCGGTTCTGGCTCAGCGGTAGAGCGCTTACCTAGCACATGCAAGGCCCTGGGTTCGATCCTCAGCACCACATAAAATAAATAAATAAATAAAGGCATTGTGTCCAACCACAACTATACAAATAAAATAAAACAAAAAAATAAACTCCTCAGCAAGGTGGCACTGCTTTTACTGACTAGCTGAAAATGAGATCTGCCCAGTTACTTATGTAGCTCTTCCGCCACCCTGGTGAACACTGAAGGGCCAGCCCATAGGTTACCAATCTCCTTTCCTTCACTCAGCTAAAAAAAAAGTTTCCTTTCCTCCTCAGACTGCCTGTACCTTTTAGAGAGTATTTCTCAGGTTATCTCTTGCATTTTATGCACAATCTAAACCATGAGTTTCCTGACAGTGAAGTTACACAGGGTGGATCTCCTCCTCCCACAATTTGCAGCACAGGAGTCTGGAATTCATGGGCTCTGGAGCCAGGTGCTGCTACTAACTAACCCTAACCTTCCTTATCAGGAAGTGGAGATTATACAATTGCCCCAATTTTAATAAGATAGTTTTGTGAGGATTGAAGGAATACATGGCAACTCACAAATTCAGTACCAGGACACAGTAATTACTTAAACTTCACTAAAATGGAGTGAGCAAAAGCAGTGGGCTCAAGCTTACAGCTTGGGGAGACAGCATATTGTGAAGTGAAGAGGCACCAACACTGCAGAGCTCCAGATAACATTAATGATGAACAGAAATCAGAGTAGCTAATCTCTGGAATCGAATCACCATTTCAGAATAGGCATGCAGGAAATAACAAAAAAAAAAAAATGTCAAAATATAGTTCTGAACTTTACAGGTAAGCCCATTCATCAGCAGCTGTTTTGCTAAAGTCCTGAACTTTTCAGAGAGCAAAGATATGCACTGCCTTAGAGTGAACAATGGAAATTGGGGGGTTAGAAAGGCAAGTGAAAAGAGCTTTAGGCCAGAGAGGGTTAAGAGCTCTCACACAAAGGAAATTTACTGGTTACCAGAGCAAAAACAGAAAAATATGTTCTTGTGAGACGATATCAAGGATGAGTAAGCTGCAGGCAGTATGTGGTACAACTCAAAGGGGTCCTTCAGAGAACCTGCTTCAACACTGGTAATTCAAAACTGCCTTTTTGAGATTACAAAGATATGTGAGTTATTACCTCGAAACAGATGAATGTGAAGGTGGTGTTATTTCCAGACAGCTAATCTGTCAGTTTCAATGGTTTCCTAGTGTCAAAGGGAAACAAGCGAAGAGTTACACACATAAATATATTACTTAGCAGTTTTGGGTTTTTTTTTTTTTTTTGTGTGTGGGTGGGGGGGATGACCAGGGATTGAATTCAGCAGCACTTGACCATTGAGCCACACCCCCAGCCCTATCTTGTATTTTATTTAGAGACAGGGTCTCACTGAGTTGCTTGGTGCCTTACTTTTTGCTGAGGCTGGCTTTGAACTCTTCTCCTGTCTCAGCCTCCAGAGCCACTGGGATTACAGTGTGCCACTGCGCCCAGGCTTAGCATTTTTTTTTTTTAAATATAACTGAAAGCCTTCAGATTCAAGTATTTTTTTATGAAGATTAACATGAAAACACCCAATACATGGGTAGCACCACCTTTTATAAAACAAAATTCTTTCACATACTCAATCTCATTTCTGCTTAACAGAAGTCATGCCTGTACAATAAAACTGCAATTCAACAGAGTAGTGAAATGGAATTAATTAAAGCTAACATCAATGGTAAGTGAATGCAGGAAAATATCCATTAGGGCACATAGATTTAATCTGTAAAATTTAGAGATGGGGGAGGGGTGAAGTTTGCAATAGTGCCATCTTTTCTACCTTCTGACTCAACTCCACCCCAATTATAGAAGTATGAATTATTCCAGTTTATGGTATTATATTTCCTATTCCTTTCACCAGACAGGGATAGAGGGAAGAAGAGTAGAGTGGCATCTCCACATACGACCTGGTGTCCATATTTCTAAGCATAAGCATGTTATGCTTAAGAATGATACTGTCCCACAAGCTGTCTTCTTCAGCATGCAGGTTCAAGTACACAGTTGAACAAATGTTCCACAGCTAAAATCAGGCACTAAGCTATGTAAGGGACCACAGCCATAAATCTTAGTTTCTAAGTCTATCCACATCCAATATCACCAAATATATGATCAGGCTGGTAAGGGGCCCACAGTGTTACCTTCTGCAGTAAAGGCTACAGAAACACAAAATCCTGGAGACAGTTTTAAGAAACAGCAGCAGCTTAGTGAAGAGTCCCAGAACAAAGACTTTTCTTCATTTGTAGACACTGCAATTTGCCTATTCTGAAATTGCTCATCCCTCAGAAAGTGTGCAAACTGAAAAAGTGAGGGACACACAGCTATCCTGGACAGGTTGACAGCACTGTTCACACACAGGTAACTTGCTGAGTTGGTAAAAACCCTCTGTAGGCTGGGAGTAGTGGTGCGTGCCTATAATCTCAGCAGCTCAGGAGGCAGAGGCAGCAGGATCACAGGTTTGAAGCCAGCCTCAACAACTAAACGAGGCTGTAAGCAACTTAGTGAGACCCTGCCTCAAAATAAATTAAAAAAAAAAAATTAAGGGTTGGGGATGTGGCTCAGTTGTTAAGCACCCTTGGGTTCAATCCCTGGTACAAAAACCAAAACCAACCAAACAAACAAAAAACCATGACGATGACAACAACAAAAACCCTCTAGGATTTTTACAAAAACAAACCCAAATGGATGTTCCACACTATTTTGGGTCATAAATTTGTAGATGTCTACAAAAGCAGCATACATGTAAAAGTCTTCAAAACCATCAAGAGCTGGGCATAGTGGTGCACGCGTTTGCAATCCCAGCAACTTGGAAGGCCAAGGCAGGAAGATCACAAATTTGAGGCCACTCTCACCAGTTTAGCAAGATCTTGTCTCAAAACTTAAAAAAATAAATAAAAGATCTGGGGCTATAGCTCAGTGGTAAAGTGCTGCAGCTCAGTGGTAAAGTGCCGCTTAGTTCAATCCCCAGTACAAAAAACAAAAACAAAAAAACAATCCATCAAGAGTCTTTTCATTAATACCATTATAAATTTCTTATCCTAGGAATATAAAATGCAGGAAATCTATTATATAGCCTATATGGTTCAATGTTCACACACATGGGCAAGTTTTGTGGAACAAAGAATCCACAGCCGCCTTTACATTCTCAAGGGGACCTCCAACCTCCTCTCAAGAACTGATGATGTTCTAGTGAGAAGTAGGACTCGTCTCATTCTTGGCCACAGGAGTTTCACTTATTTTTACTCCCTTAAAGAACACTGAATATTTCCAACGGTGAGAGCTGGAGGGAAATGATTACTATAGTAGAGCTAAACACTGTTTTTGATTATGGAAATCTGAGTAGGCCTTTTGTAATACTAGAGGAATGCCAAGCAGCAGACTACAAGAACTTGAGTACAGAAACAACTTAGCAAATAGCAAATTTTACAACTGTAGCTTTTGCAGGCATGGAAGATGATGAATCTATTGTGGTGAAATGTCTTCCATTACAATTTCATTTGTGCAAACATGGCTTCTAATTCAGGACTTTCCTTCAATTCTTTGATGTTGTAAGCTTTCAACCTTTGTGCTTCCTCAGGGCTATTTCTTTCTTTCTTTTTTTTTTTTTTAAAGATAGAGTGAGAGAGGAGAGAGAGAGAATTTTTCAATATTTATTTTTTAGTTTTTGGCGGACACAACATCTCTGTTGGTATGTGGTGCCGAGGATCGAACCCGTGCCACCGCTTGAGCCACATCCCCAGCCCCCTCAGGGCTATTTCTTGACAAACTTAACCCTATTAAGGCAAATGAGGCCACCGGCCAACATAAATGACCTTTTTTTTTTTTTTTTGGAACTGGGTTTTTTACCCTGAGCCACATCCCCAGTCCCTTTTATTTTTATTTTGAGCCAGGGTCTCACTAAATTGCTTACGCTGGCCTCAAACTTCAGTCCTCCTGCTTCAGCCCCGAGTCACTGGGATAACAGGTATATATATCACTGTGTCTGGCCAAGTAACTCTTGAGACTTGACTCCTCCCAGAGCTCCCACAGCAGCTCCATCTGTGCCTGACATAAGATAAACCATGTCTTTCATTTATTCTTCCAACAACAGATTTAGTTGGGGTACACACATCCTTTAGCATCTTCACTTTACTCTTCTCATGAGCAACTCATTCTAAAACTATTTCAATGACTCCTGGTTTATGACCAAGTATGGACAATGAGCTTCCATTGTTCAGACATTCAAAATTTCAAGTTAGGGATTACATTCTACTTGCAGTACAGGGTAGAATGCTAAACAAGCATCCCATCTGGGATACTTCATAATGATGAGCAAGATGCAGCTGGAACTACTACTTGAGATGAGTGAATGGATGAGAGACTGGTCAAAGGTACCACACTAGAGGCAAGATGGTTCAGCACTCCCATTCTGTACATGACAGGGATGGGCAAAGATCCAACCCTGAGTCCTCTGCCATAAGAGTGGAAGAATGGGCATTCTTTTATATATATATATATATATATATATATATATATATATATATTAGTTTCAGGTGAACACATTATCTTTATTTTACATTTGTGTGGTACTAATGATCGAACCCAGTTGCCTCATGCATGCTAGGCAAGCACTCTACCAAAGAGCCACAATCCCAGCCCCCGGGCATTCTTAACCTTAAGTCAGAATATCAGAGAAAGAACAAGTTCTGAAGCCATCATTCTGAACCCTTGGATTCAGCTGTGTCTGAGCCTGACTTCAAACTCCCTGGTCACATCAGCCAGTAAATTTCCTTTTGCTGTAACATTTCTGAAAGAGACCTAACAGCCATTTTCTAACAGAACATTTTAATAAACAGGTGGGAGGACAGTATCCAAAAATAAAGGACAAGTACCTTATCACACAACAACCACAACCATGTACAAAATATTATTTATATACTTATTTTTTTTGTCTTTTTCGGAACTGCGGGGTCAAACCCAGGGCTTTGCAAATGCAAGGTAGACCCTTTGCCACTGAGCTACATTCCAACACTATACCTCTTATTTCAAAACACTAACTAGACCTTCACCACTACATACTTCCTCAAACCCCTCCTCATCTCCAACAAAGGTTTTAGAAATCAGTGGGCACAAAAAAAAAAAAAGAAAGAAAGAAATCAGTGGGCACAAGGAAGAAAATAAAAGACTTATGCATTTTACCAGCTACTAAAAAACATATTAGACAGCCACTCTTAGGTGGAATGTTAAAAAAATGGAATACAAAGGGCTTAAAAGAAAAACCAAACCAAGCTACTCACAATCTCCACACAGAAACAACAAAAAAATGTCATTTACATTCCTGACATGACCCACAGTAATCATGTACATAAGATCGAACAAAGATTTTATGAATTAAAACTTGAAATGTGTGGCATTCACTGACATTTCTCTTTCCCCTAAACAGTGATTGCAACCCACTAAATCCACTGTTTGACCTGATTTGAAAAACCCAGATACAAAGAATTACTTTTCCTTAAAACCCAGATTCCAGTCCGAGTTCTCTAGAACTCATACCTATTTAAGAACTCATACCTATTCAATACACTTTAAATAAAAGAAACAGACTTGGAACCACATGCCATGGTGCATGCCTTATAATCCTAGCAACTCAGGAGGCTGAAGCAGGAGAAGTTGTTTGAAGCCAGCCTCTGTAATTTAAGGAGACTCTTTTCAAAACAAAAAAGGACTGGGAATGTAGCTCAGTTGGAGAGCACCCCGATTCAAGCCCCAGTTAAAATAACAATTAAAAAAATAAAAGGTGGGTGAATAGTCCAAAACTACACAGCAGGTAAGGTCTGCCCTAGTCAAAGTGTGGCTGTCTATACTTTCAGGCTGTACTGAAAGGTTCCACATTCTAGCTGGTTTCAACCCTCAAAATAATGAACACAACATGTGTGTCCTCAAACCGAATGGAAAATGTTTCAGGTGTAAAGTGCCCAAATTAAACATACCATCTTCTTATTCTCTTACACAAACAACATAACCTCATAGGTCAATCTGCCCACAGGCATGTATGTATTATTCCCTGAAGCAGGAAAACTAGGGACAGCAGCCCTACACAAGGACAGGGGAATTACTAATTGGTAATTTCTGGAAATTGCATAATACCAAGCCCAACACCTTTCCCCTGGCACTGACTCCACAGTGTGCTATAGTGTCTCTTGACAAAACAGCAACTAGAAACAAAAACAAAACAACAACAACAAAGTGGGGATGGAAATGTGGCCCAGTGATAGAGTGTGCCCCTGAGTTCAACTCCTGATACTGCCAAAGGGTGGGGCAGTTGTAGAAAGGAGGAAAAAAGGAAAAAAAAAAAGGAATTTCAACCTTCAGCTGAAATCAAGACAGAGTGTGGCAACTGAAAAATAGGAAAGGCCTGAACAACTGTTCTCATAATCCTTCAGGAAAGAAAGCATTCCTGGTCTCCACCTTTTCTACCCCAAGGAATCTTACTCACATGATGCCACCTTTGTCCACTGTCAATGCTGAGGAATACTGACCCAATTTTACAAAAGAGAGAACTGAGGCTTATGAGATTATGTAACTTTCTGAAGGTCAAGAACAAAGGGGTGGGGCTGGGCAGGGGATTTCACAGTTCTCCCTTTCTTACACAGTTCCACCCAAGGCTAACCAACCCTGCTTGCCACAGCATGAGGTCCCACAGCCTTTCTACACCGGATCAAACAGGCCAACACAAGTCAAAGATCACAGAACAGCCCATACCTAAGACAAAAAAAAAAAAAAAAAGGTCTTAATTTATGTCACAAATGAAACAGAACACATAAGAAATTTATTCAAATTCTCTTAAATTAATGCTCAGATTATCTGACCAACTTCTGAAAGAAATATAAACTTCTAATTATATTTCACAAAAACAAAAGGTATCCCTTAAGGAACTAGATCCCGAAGGCCCTAGTAATAGTGACTAGCATCAACTGGTTCTTCTGGTCTGGTCAAAAGACCCAAAGTCCAGTAGCAGGCCCCCTGTCTCCCAGTCAGGAACTCCACTTCCCTGGCCCATCTATCTAGCTGCCTGGTTCACCATATGAAACCCTTCTCAGGAGATCATGGTGGCACATGCCTTCCTGAGACCAGAATACTTTTACCAAGCCTACATTTCAATATAATTTAAATCAAAGCCAAGGAAGGTGAGGAAGGTATTGAGAGATGTTGTGCCTATCTCTGGAAAAACTTCAGTTCACCAGCACCTCTGGTTCCCTGTCCAATACCTTTGTTTAGATAACTAGGTTTTCATGAAGTAGATAAGTTGCATTTTAGGCCAGGAGATGCAGTGGATCACCTTCCTCTGCTGGATCATTTTTCCAAACTCTGCAACATACATCCCAGGGTGGATGCCCTCAATTGCTTCATTTTCACTGATCCCATTATCACCATTATTTATCTCATTATCAGATAAAACAAAGGCAATCCCCTTTCAAATCCTCTCCCCCACTGCTCTCCACTCACAACTTTCTCAGAAGATGACATAGTACGCTTGGCATGGCACTGGGGGATTTTGGTGCTTCCTACTGACATGACTGGAAACAACCCTTACATCCACTAGTACACATTCTTAACTGTCAATGGCTGTACTCTCATCCCTTGCATCTTCTTCCTGCTTCTATTTATTTATTTATTTGTATTGGGGATTGAATCCAGGGTGATGAGCATGAGGTCCCACATGTGTTGAGAATGAGGTCCCACAGCCTTTCTACATTGGATCAAACAGGCCAACACATGTCAAAGAAAAGATCAAAGAATAGCCCATACCTAAGACAAACTAAAAAACAACCCTTTTAATCTTTTGAGACAGGATCTCACTAAGCTGCTTATGGCCTTGCTGAATAGCTGAGGCTGGCCTCAAACTTGTGATCCTCCTGCCTCAGTCTCCCGATTTTGCTGAGATTACAGGAATGTACCAAATCCATACCTAATTCTATTCTTCACCCTGGGCAATGACAGGAAGTAGCTAACCTTGAGAGGGCACTGCACTGGTGCCAAGATTAGTGCTGTGTGCCCTTTAAGTTCCTCATTTTACCCTCATAGGAAAGGTGCGCAAATGAAACTCAAGGAGGGTTGAATTAGAAACTAAAGATTGTACAGCAGGCGGGCAACATGGCCAGGAATCAAACTGAATTTGACAGTGCCAGAAAGGTGGTTTCAGAGTCTTAGGGACAGGACAGCAAAAGTAAGACTGGACTAGATGCCCAGAAGCTACTCAAGTCCTTTACAGTCACCCTCCCTAGCACATTCAAGTAATACTGGGCTGTTATCCCAGGGTTAAGAGGCTTGATTTGAGGAAACAAAGTCCAACTTGGGGCAAGAGAGGAGAAAGAACAAAGATCAAGCGCCCAAAACACTTTTGCTTCTCAGAATCCCATATAACATTTTTTTTAACACAACTGTCATTTTGTAGGGAAAGAAATGCTAAAAACTTCAGTCACATACCTGTAATACCAGCTATTAAGGATGCTGTGGCAGGAGGATCCAAAGTTAGAGGTCAGCCTGGACAATTTAGCAAGACTCTGTTCCCCACTGAGAGGAGGGGAAGGGGGGGACAATTGGGGATGTAGCTCAGGAGCATGACAAAGTGCTTGCCTAGCATGGGTGAGGCCTAGGATTCCATCCCAGCACTGCCAAAAAAGGAATGGGATACATTGCTTCTTTTCCCTTACCCTGACACTGAACTCACCATCTATTTCTTCAGAATGAACTACATTTTATGACTTATACATATGGATGTATGTCTGTGTATTGGGTGGGAGAGGGGACTGGGGATTGAACTCAGGGCCTTGTGCATGCAAGGCAAGCACTCTAACAACTGAGCTATATCTCCAGACCCATGGATGTGATTTTAGTAAAAGGTAGGCAGCCTGTTTAGACTTAAAACTTTTTTAATATTAAAATCAATCTATACAGTAACAGCAGTTGGTCAAGATTGGAGTACATCCTTCAAACTGTTTTTATTTTTTTTTTAACTTATTTTTTGGGATACCAAGGATTGAACTGAAGGGCACTCAACCACTGAGCCACATTCCCAGCCCAATTTTGTATTATTAGAGACAGGATCTCACTGAGTTGCTTAGTGCCTTGCCGTTGCTGAGGCTGGCTTTGAACTCATGATCCCCCTGTCTCAGTCTCCTGAGCTGCTGGGATTACAGGTGTGCACCATGGCGCTCGGCCAAACTGATTTTATATGCCAGCATTTCAAACTGTTCTGTAAGCACAGACAAGTTAAAATCAAATAAGGATCAAACCATGCAGACCTCAGTTCAACATGTCAACATGCTGACCTTCTTGTACTTCCATTTCCTCATTCATTTAAATGTTTACACTGCATTCCATAAAGCTTTTGACACTTCTGTTAAAAAAACTCTAGAAAGTGAATGAGTTAAAAAGTCACTGTGCATCCATCCTTAAAAAGGTTCAGCACAATTACTATGTGACCTAGCCAATTCCAACCCTAGACAGCTGCTCCAAGAAAGTTCATACATGTCACACAAACACTTGTGTACAAACATTTATAGCAGTATCATTCACAACAAAAAGTGGAAACAACCCAAATTCCACCACTGATTGATAGAAATAAAATGTATTACATCCATATAATGGAATATCAAAAAGGGATGTAGTACTGATTCACACTACAAATATCGAACCTTTGAAAACATTCTGAAAGAATCCAGACTACTAAAATAGCCCCCCAAAAAGCAAATCTAAAAAAAAAAAATTATAGATTAGTGGTTTCCAGGGTTGAGGGGGAGTGACTGCTACACAGATACAGAGTTTCTTTTAGGGGAGATGGAACTCTCCTAAAATTGATTATAATGATGGATGCACAACTCTGTGAATATGCTAAGTGCTCGTAATTTTGTCACGTGTGAGAATTATCTCAAAGTCATTATCAAAAACACAGAAACCAGTGTTTTTGCACTCAGTGGCAAAGCCTGTAATCCCTTCCCGAAATTTGCTCCCTCTAGAAGCTGAGGCAGGAAGATCTTAAGTTTGAGGGCAGACTGTGCAACTTTGCAGACCCTCAACAATTTAATTGAGACCCTGTCTGGGGGGGGGGGGGGGGAGACGGCGACACTGACACAGCTCTAATGTAGCTCTGTGGTAAAGCACCTCTGGATTCAATACTCAGTACCCCACCCAAAGAAAGAAAGAAAAACACATACAAAAAGATGTCTGAAAGGATTTTTTTTACAATAACAGTGTGATCCTCAAATTACATATAATTGATATCCAATAAACACTGGTTGATGAACACTTAAAAAAAACTATACTTATCAAAACAATGTTATTATACAAAACCATTGTCTTGCACACAGTAAAAATCTAGTTATTATATAGATGAGCTCACTGCATACCCACAAATCATAATATTAAAAAGAATGTGCTTTTTTTTAAGTGACCATGTTTTTAGTGACAACATGGAATTCACATTAAGAAATTCTATCCATACATGCCTGGGTTGAACTACAATCCAAATTCATTCATTACACATTTCAAATTGCTAAATGGAGGGCTTCACTCTATAGTTGAGTGCTTTCCTAGGTAGGATGTGTGAGGCCCTGGGTTTGTTCCCACGACAAAAACAAACAAATAATTAAATAGCCGAATGAGAAATGTACAATAGTCAGTACATAAAAGCAACTGCATGCCACGCTGCTGACATTAAGTCTACAGAAATACCTAGGGACCTCAATGTTATTTTAAAGCTCATATTCCTTATTAGTCACTATTGATCAATTATGTCCACTAACAATATTTTTAAAGGAATAACTTGCATTTTGTAATATGGACATGCCAAATACTTGTTCAATTATCTCTTAGCTTATTCACTCAAGAATTTAAGATCGGGGGCTGGGGATGTGGCTCAAGTGGTAGCACGCTCGCCTGGCATGCGTGCGGCCCGGGTTCGATCCTCAGCACCACATACAAAGATGTTGTGTCCGCCGAGAACTAAAAAAAAAATAAATATTAAAAATTCTCTTTAATAAAAAAAAAAAAAAGAAGAATTTAAGATCATCTTCTAAGCATTGAGTACACAACAAACAGAAAGAATGATAAATAAAAAACTATGCCTTCATGGAACTTATTTATTTATTTTTGAGAGAGAGAGAGAGAGAGAGAGACAGACACAGAGAGAATGAATGAATATATATCTTTTTTGTAGCTGGACACAACACAATGCCTTTATTTTTATGTGGTGCTGAGAATCGAAAGGGGTCGTGCCCATGCTAGGCCAGTGCTCTACCGCTGAGCCACAATCCCAGCCCAAATTTATTTTTTTTTAAAGTAGCTTAAGGACACTTTGTTTTTACAAACATGTCTTATGTTAGCATCAATAAGGAATCCCCTACAATTCACCTAGTAAATGTCCAGTCTTTTCTAAGCACAAAGATTTATGAAACATTAGTAGCAGTTTCCAATGACCAGCTTTTCTCTCCTTTTATTAAGACCAACATGGTCTACTTTACAAGATTAATCAAAATAACTGACATCCATACAATCTTGACAGACCATGACAGTGGGTTGTAGGAAGCTCATTTAATAGCCCAGGATTCAAATTGCTGAGGCATCAAACAGTTTTTGCTTAAAAAACAAACTTCAAATCTCTCCAGAATCTGTGGATCTCAAGTCATTCAATAACCTGAATTGTGTAATGTGAAAATATTGCATTCTCCCCCACCTCCAAAAAAAGTACAATTTAGTACAAAGATCACAAAAACTGGCTCAAAAAGGTAACTTTTGGAAACAAAGTCTAAATTCCTTTAAACAATTCAATAATTTAGTGGAAATTTTACTAAAGTAGCCTGCAGTTCTTAGCTAACCTTTCTTCTTTTTCTTTTTCTTTTTTTTTTTTTTTTGCCTTGCTGTTCTCCAAGCTAGGAATATAGAAGCCCCAGAACATCCTAACTATCCTTAACCACTCTCATGGTTCTAATATCTCAGAATGCAAAATTCCTTTAATTTTCAGCAATCTACATGTATGAGATGCTGGCAAGTTACAAGGAGGTGGAATCTTTCAGTTGAAACAATCTAAAATCATCTTAAGAGGTTTATAGACAACTTTACTCCAGCCTGAGCTTCTGGATACGCCTACCCAAGTTAAGAGTGATGGAGGATAAGAGCAGCAATGTAAGTTCCAGATTAGGCTTTTCCATCTCAATATGATCAATGGAAATTATCTTAAAGGTTTACCTTTCCCCGAAGTTTTTTTGGGGGGTAAGGGGTTGGCTACCTACCATGTCTTGGTGAAAAGATAACTCCTATCCAAATTAAACCTAAAGGAATGTTCATTAAATTATTGTCCAAGTCATAAAACAGACTGTGGCATACAAGACTGCCTTGAAATTGGAAACACATTCATAAATTCTTTTGAATATAACTTTCTTTACAACTTCCAAGATCTACAAATTCCCAGGGCTAACAATTTTGGAAACTTAACAGCTCCACTCATAAAAATCTCCCAAACATAATTCCAGCACCAAAAAGTCACTGGATTAGAGATACACTGCAGCTTGATTTTTTGGTAACTAAGGACTTAGAAGAGCCCTCTCAAAAAACATTTCCGATTCTTACAAGGCACAGAGTACAAGACGTCACTTGTAACAACATATAAACACAAAAATGAACCCAAGAACCAAGACGATAAACCTCACCAGGTTGCATAAAACATAAACAATAAGCAAGCAGATTAAAACAACAATTCAAAAACAAAGCGTTTTCTTCAGTAAAAGGGAGGTCAGCCACTCAGCAGAAGCACATGACTCATCCATGGGCCTGAACATAAGTATTTACACCGTCCACTACACCCAAAGTGGGATTTCCCATCTTCATCCAAGGCCGAGCTTTGGGGGCATCACAGGAGAACGAAGTTGTGCTATTTCCGTGTGTGCGCGCGTGTAGGGTGGATCATTTTTTTTCGCTGAATCACAACTCCCCCATATTCCCACCCCAAACCAGCACACACACATACAACACCTCAAATAGGAGGCCATGGCAAGGACGCCAGTTAGACCGACCCAACAAAACAAAGCGCCCAGCGAGGGGCTGCCAAGCTGGGGATGGGTGGGTCAGGAGAGCCTGGCTCGCCCAAGTCACCTCTCCCATGCCCTGGGGGTTGTCTTCGGACGGGCGTGAGATGGCAGCCCCCTCCCTCCAGAGGAAACCTGCCTGGTTCTCGACAGAGCCAAGGGTGACGTCTCATAAGGTAAGAATACGGGGCGGGGGCGAGCTGCCCCAGCCCGGGCAGAAGAACCCAGGTGCCGGAAGAGCGCGCCGTACAAAGCCCACGTGAGCGCCAAGGCCCTGAGGCTCCGGAGTGTCTCAGCCTGGTACAGAGGCGCCCGCGGCCACCACGCCGGGGCCGGACTTACCCCGGCCCGGCGCGCCGCGGGCTCCGCGGCGGCCGCTTCCTCCTCCTCCTCCTCCTCACTTGACAAAATGGCGGCGGCAGGAAGTGCCGGGCGCCTCGGCCCGCCCCCCGCCCGCCCCCGGCCGCCCGCCCGCCCCGCCGCGGCGCCCGCGCCCCTCGCCTGCAAGCCTGCCCCTCCGGTCGAACTGAGTCTGGGGCCACAGCGCCAAAGGTGGGACGCCGGCAAGCCACCCGACCACCCCGAAGCCACGGGTGCAGCGGACCTGACCCGGCGAGAGCGGCGCGGGAGGCCCACAGGCCCAAGCCCGCGTAGCCCCAGCCTCCCCGCCCCCGCGCCGCGCCGATGGCGTAGGTGGTGGCGCACCGGCCCCATTACGCAATGCAGGTTACGCGGGACGCGCCGCGGACCCCCGCTGCCCGCCCTGCGCGCCCGTCGCCCCGAAGGGCACCGGTCCTTACCTGAGACTCTAGGCCGCACGCCGTCCCCGCCGGCCGTCCGCTGCCGCCGCCCCCTCTCTCCTGGGCTGCCTGCGCGGCGCCGGGGCCCGCCCGCCGCGCCCGCCGCTCCGCTGCACTCACAGGCCCAGCTCGCCCGCAGGCACCGCCGGCAGCTGCCGCCGCCGCCGCCGCTGCCGCCACTGCTACTGCTTCGGCTCCTCGGCTGCGGAGAGCAGAACAAACAGCCCTGCCGCCGCCGCCGCCGCCGCCGCCGCCAGCGCACTGACGTCACCGCGCACGTTGCGCGCGCGATCACGTGCTGTCGCCGCCGCCCTGCGTGCGCGCTCTGTCCCGGCGCGGGAGCGAGCAAGCTGCGCAGAGGTAACTCCGGAGGTGGAGAGAGTGCAGGGATCCGACGCGCAGGATTTGAGGTAATCTCTCCGGCTGCTGGAAGGGACCCAGAAGATCTAATGAGGGCGATCCCTCAGACAGAGAGAGGGGTCCCCGCAGACTGAGAAAAGGGCCCCACAGACCTTGCAGACTAGAGAGGGAGCCCCGCAGACCGAGGGAGGGAGCTGAGGGAGACCCACGACTGGAGGCTGCGCCTGAAAGAAAAGATCTGAAGATTGAGACAGGCCTCCAAAATTTTACGGAGGATATTGATGATAGACCCTCAGAGAGAGGGAGGACGACGCGGAGATCCCGAGGACAGATGGAAGGGACCGGGAAGAGACTCCTGTCTGAGGGAGGCCGCCTGAGTGAAAGCTGAGCCGGAGACGGTGGTGCCGGGATGAAGGCGAGAGCTACGGTGGGGGCGCTGGGGTTGAGGTGAAGTGAAGGAAAGGAGGTAAGACAAGGCTGTCACCAGGCGGAGACGGCACCTTTCTTAGCTAGGATCTGAAGATCGAAAAGCGCTGGTCTCCGAGCCCAGGGCACTCTCATCCTTAAGATTCAACCCATAAGTCAACTCCTTCCAGTATGGGCTTAGTCTAGATGTGTGACCCCTGGACAATCACAGACGCCTTCTGGGGCTTACAAAGAAAACATCGACCCAAAGCACAGAAAGGCTTTTGGGATCTGTAAAGGGAGGCTAGGTTTAGGTCTTTTGCAACTTAATAAATTTCTCAAACCTGGAAACAACCACCGCCTCTCCCGCATTTGCCTTTATCTTCACTCTCGTCATTTTTAGTCCCATCTTTTAAAAAATAGATGGGGTTGTAGCTTCATAGTAAAACGCTCGCCCAGCAAGCACACCCCCCAGCACCACCAAAAGAGAGAGAGCGGGGAGAAGAAGGAAAGAAAAGAAAGCAAACTTAACTCCACTCGAAAAATTCTAGCAGGCCACTGAGGTGGCGCATCCCGTTTATCCCAGCAATTTATTTATAACCCCAGCAACTGGGGAGGCTGCAGCAGGAGGATGGAAAGGCCAGCCTCAGCAGTTTAGCTAGAACCTAAGCAAATTAGTGGGATCCTGTCTCAAACACTAAGTAAAGGGAAGGGGGTGTGGCTCAGTAAAGCACCACTGGGTTCAATTCCCAGGTCAAAAGTTTTTTAAAATAAAGTAAAAAAATTCTAGGTAGTAAAGATTTTCCTCGTGACTTGTTATTTTAGAATACATTGATATATGGGCTGGGGATGTGGCTCAAGCGGTAGCGCGCTCGCCTGGCATGCGTGCGGCCCGGGTTCGATCCCCAGCACCACATACAAAACAAAGATGTTGTGTCCGCCGATAACTAAAAAATAAATATTAAAGTTCTCTCTCTCTCTCCCTCTCTCACTCTTTAAAAAAAAAAAACAGAATACATTGATATGACTGGATAACATTAAAATGAATTGCTTTTTGCTGGGCATGCTGTCACATCCTAATGCCTGAATAAACTAAGACAGGAGAATGCACGGTTGAGGCCAGCCTGGGCGATTTACCAAGATCCTGTCTTTTTTTTTTTTTTTAATTTGTAGATTTTTTTTTTTTTTTTTTAAAGAGAGAGTGAGAGAGAGAATCTTTTAATATTTACTTTTTAGTTTTCGGCGGACACAACATCTTTGTACTTGGTGCTGAGGATCGAACCTGGGCCGCAGGCATGCCAGGCGAACGTGCTACCACGGGACCACATCCCCAGCCCAAGATTCTGTCTTAAAATAAAAAATAAAAAAAGAGTTGGATGTGTCCTCATTACCAACAATTTTTTAAAAAAATTATACACACACACACACACACATATATAACTTTCTACTGTGTTATTTGTTCATGATTAACCAAGGGCAATCATAAGTTAATGATGAGTTCTAAGAAGCAAACTAAAAACTAAATTTCACCTTTTATTTATTTATTTATTGTGTGTGTGTGTGTGTGGTAATGAAGATGAAACCCAGGGCCTCTCAAATGCTCGGCAGATTCTGTACCACTAATCCCCAGCCTTTTTTATTTTATTTTGATCACATATTACACTTGATCTTAGCCAAAAGGCCAAGAAGCAATTTTTATTTTGAGACAGGTCTTCTAAATTGCCCAGGCTGGCCTCAGAATCCTGCCTCAGCCTTTCAAGTAGCTGGAATTATAGGCATGTACCCACTGTGCTAAACTTACTCTTCATTTTAACAAAGCATGAGATAAATAATTAATTGCACAAACTAAAGGTGTTAATTGTAACTGATTCCTCAAAGCTTCCTTCTAATTTGTGTTGCAGAGTATTGAAATTTGTGAATATCTTCTGGCTCCTGATTTTGCCCACTCAGCAATTTGTGGAAGATGATCAGAAGAAAAACACATAGGAATGTACATATGGTTATGTAAATATGAAATAACAACTAGTTTGTTGTTAAAGAAACAGGAATGTATCCATTTTAGGTTGCCCTTTCCCTTCGTTGTCTTGCATTATCTATTTAATTTATTATTGTTATAGACAAAAGATATATTTGGAAGTAATTGGGAACTGCCAGATTGAAAGTCCCATAGTAAAATCTGTCATTTTTTATGAATACTTAGAGGAAAATAGAAGATACATTAGCCAGTTATTATATAAAGAAATAAAACAAGAACTGGGCATGGTGTCCATGCCTGTAATCCCAGCAACTCCAGAGGCTGAGGCAGGAGAATCATGAGTTGAAAGCCAGCTCTCAGCAGGTTAGCGAGGCACTTAGCAACTCAGCAAGACCCTGTCTCTTAAAATATAAAAAAGGCTTAGCTGGGGATATGGCTCACTGGTTAAGCACCCCAGGTTCAATCCCTGGTACCAAAAAGAAAAAACAAAAAGAGAAATATAACAAGCTGGGTGCCTTGGCACATACCTGCAATCCCAGCATCTTAGAAGGCTAAGGAGGGAGGATCACAAATTCAAAGCCAGCCTCAGCAACGATGAGGTGCTAAGCAACTCAGTGAGACCCTGTCTCTAAATAAAATACAAAATAGGGTTGGGGATGAGGCTCAGTGCTCGAGTGCCCCTGAGTTCAATCTGTGGTACCTAAAAAGAAAAAAAAGAACTACAACAAGCCAGGTGTGTTGGCACAAAATTTGAGGTCAACATAGGCAGTTTAGTGAGATCTGTTGCAAAATAAAAATTAAAAATACTGGGGATATGGCTCAGTAGAGTGTCCCTGAGTTCAATCCCCAGTACAGGAAGGAAGGAAGGAAACAAGTAAATAGTAAGTTCTTTCAAGTAGATATTTCTTTATTATCATATGGAAAATACTCTGCAATTTTAATTTGTGGATTTTTTTTTCTTTCTTTTTTATGGTGGTACTCGAATTAAACCCAGGGCCTTACAAGGACACTTAGCTATATTCTCAGCCCTTTTCATTTTTAATTAAAAAAAATTGTAGTTGTATACAGACAGAATGCCTTTAGTTCATTTGTTTATTTATATGTAATGGTAAAGCTCAAATCCAGGGCCTCACATGTGCTAGGCAAATGCTGTGCCACTGAGCAAAACCCCAGCCCTTTAATTTTTTTTTTTTAAGAGAGAGAGAGAGAAGGGGGGAGAGAATTTTTTAATATCCATTTTTTAGTTTTCAGCAGACACAACATCTTTGTTTGTATGTGGTGCTGAGGATCGAACCCGGGCCACACGCATGCCAGGCAAGCGAGCTACCGCTTGAGCCACATCCCCAGTCCCAAGCCCTTTAATTTTTAATTTTGAGATACAGTCTTGATAAGTTGTCCAAGCTAGCCTTGAACTGGTGATCCTTCCTCCTTAGCTCCCTGAGTAGTTAGGATTATAGGGATGTACCATGAGACCCAGCAGTAGACCTTTTTTAGTCATTTTAAGTTTATATAAAATTTGGGCAGGGGCTGGGGCTCAGCAGTAGAGTGCTTGCCTGGCACATGTGAGGCACTGGGTTCAATCCTCAGCACTGCATAAAAATAAATAAATAAAAGTATTTTGTCTTTTTAAAAAAGTATGCTTCAGCATAAAGCATTACTATTGTACTTGCACAAACAGGCACATATTGGTCCTAAGGATCATTTTAGTCTCTGCTATTTTATTATTAATCTGTATTTTGCTGTGTTTTTACTTAGTACGTTTAAATTTTCTTTTTCTTTCTTTTTTTAGTACAGGGGATTTAACCCAATGGTGCATAACCACTGAGCCACATTCCCCCATCCACAGCCCTTTTTATTTTTTGTTTTGAGACAGGATCTTGCTAACTTAGGACCTTACTATGTTGCTGAAGCCAGCCTTGAACTCGTGATACTCTTGCTTCAGCCTCCCAAATCTAAGATTTACAGGCATGAGCCACTATGCCTGACAAATAAATTTTTCAAAGTTTCAAAATATAAAGAAAATGCAGAGGTTGTACATAAGCTAAAAGTCATTAGACCAGATGCAGTGATACATGTCTGTAATTTCAGGTACTTAGGAGCCTGAGGCAGGAGAAGCACAAGTTTGAGACCAGTCTCAAAGTAAAATATAAAATAGAGCAGGGAATGTAGCTTAGTGGTAAAATGCCCCTGGGTTCAATCCCCAGCACCACAATAAAAATATAAAATAGGCTGGACACAGTGGCACACACCTGTAATCCCAGTGATTTGGGAGGCTTGAAGGATTATCACAAGTTCAAGGCCAGACTCAACAATTCAGTGACACCCTGTCTCAATATTTATATATATGCATGTGTGTGTGTGTGTATTCTTTTTTTTTTTTTTTTTTTAATTTTTAGGAAGAAGAAGTCTGAAGGTCAAACAAGGAATGACAGTGGATATTTGGTTCACAGTCTTTGTTTTTTTATTGTTGTTTGTTTGTTTTTGTGGTACTGAGGATTGAACCCAGGGCCTCATACATGCTATGTTTGACTAAAATCTAACACTTTGACTTTATCTGATGAAACTGAAGCTTCATTGAACCATATGACCCAGTATTTCTATTTCACAGAAACTTGCTGACACACTTTAGGAAGTTTAAAAAAGGTTTGGGCCGGGCACGGTGGCACACTCCTGTAATCCCAGTGGACCCGGAGGCTAAGACAGGAGGATGGCAAGTTCCAAGCCAGCCTCAGCAATGGTGAGGCACTAAGCAACTCAGTGAGACCCTGTCTCTAAATAAAATACAAAATAGGGCTGGGGATGTGGCTCGGTGGTCAAGTGCCCCTGAGTTCAATCCCTAGTACCAAAAAAAAGGGGGGGGTTGGAATGGTGCTGTTCCTAAGAGTTCACACAAAAGTTAACCCAAATGTCCATTTATGGTAGCATAAATAAACAGTAATGTAATGCAACTGAATACACCACAGGCACATATGGCAACATGAGTGATTTTTATGAACATAAGGGGAAGCCAAAGAAATGGGCACATGTGCATATATGATGGCTTAATAATTGTGTAGGTGTCAAAAACAGACAGGCTGAATAAACTATAAAAACAAACAAGTAATTATCCCTGGTTAGCTGAGGGAATGATCAGGAAAGGATGGGCAGGGAGGAGATGTTGGTTTTCTGAGATTTAGCAATGTTCTATTTCTCCTCTCTTTTATGAATTTGTTTTCCAAATTAAAGACTCAGCTGGGCGTGGTGACACACACCTATGATCCCAGGGGCTCAGGAGGCTGAGGCAGGAGGATCAAAGCCAGCCTCAGCAACTTAGCAAAACCTGTCTCAAAATAAAAGATAAAATGGGCTGGGGATATTGCTCAGTGGTTAAGCAACCCTGGGTTCAATCCTCAGTACCAAAAGCAAACAAACAAAAAAACCCAAATCAAAGACTTAGCATAGCCCTGCTGACTTGTTCCCTGCTGTGTCCTGCTCCTACAATGCACACACATTAGGAAAAAAACACATAATGTGAAGTCTATCCTTATAACCAATTTTTTGGGGGGAGGGTACTGAGGATTCATACACTCTAAGCACATGCTTTATCATTGAGCCACAACCCCAGCCCACTATGGACAGATTTTTAAGTGTATAGTGCAGTATTGTTAATTATAAGCACAATGTTGTACAATAAATCTCTACAACTTTTTCATCTTGTGTGACTCAAAATTATCGTTTTCTGCGTATGCATTAGGTTTGTAGTCATATACTACACCTATGGTTTATGCATATGTCCTTGTGTGATATTTCAGTTATTTTCAATCTTTATTGTTTTGGAAAGGGGTTAATGGGGATTGAACTCAGGGTTCTCTACCACTAAATTATATCCCCATCCCTTATTATTATTATTAATTTTTATTTTGAAACAGTGTCTTGCTAAGTTTCTGAGTGTCTCAATGAGTTATAGAAACCAGCCTCAAACTTGCAATCCTCCTGCCTCAGCCTCCCCAGTTGCTGGGATTACAGGTGTGTACTACCATGTCTGGCTCAAAATTTTGAGGAGGGGAGAGAGAGAGAGAGAAGCATGAATCAATCTATGAGGAAAATTGCAAGTGAAGTGAATAGAAAAATTAATGATGGGCTAGGGTTGTAGCTCTGAGGTAGAGCGCTTGCCTCAAATGCGTGAAGCACTGGGTTCAATCCTTAGCATCACATAAAAATAAAATAAAGGTATTATGTCCACCTACAACTAAAAAATAAATGGAAAAAAAAGTTAATGATGAAGTTGAAATGCACAAACTTCTGAATGTGTGGCCAGGAAACAAACAGATTTGAAAGAGACCTCAGTTAAGGCTCATGGTGAAAGCTGGCAATTGAAAGTTTAAAGACTAAGCAAGGTACTACTAAAATTTTGGGCACAAGGCTGGGGTTTTAGCTCAGTGACCGAGCATTTGCCTAGCATGAGCAAGGCTGTGGGTTCCATCACTAGCACAATAAATAAATAAACAAAATTTTGGTTTTGAGCTTCTGGTGATCCCTTAAGTTCAAGGCCAGAATGTGTGGCAGTGGGTTAAGTAAGACTGCTTTGGGTGTTGAAGTAATTCTTTGGTATTTGCTGAGCAGGAAAGAGGAAAGTTTGTTTGTTTTGTTTTGTTTTGCAGTACTAAGAATTTTGAACCCAGGGACACTCGGCCACAGAGCTATACCCCAGTCCTTTTAATTTTTTAGTGTATCTTATTTACTAATTTGCCAAGGCAGGCTGGAACTTGGGATTCTCCTGTCTCAGTTTCCTGAGTCAACTGGGATTACAAGTGTGTGCCACTGTGTCCGGCTAGGGAAGGGTTCCATGTCTTGGCAGATTTTCACTGTTGATGAAGCCAGCCTATTTTGGAGAAGGATACCTGATAATGTATTTTAACAGGAAACCCATGGGAAGGACTATTCTAAAAATTTGTAGGAATAGCATCCCCCCCCCCTTAGCTTAAGTACATAACAGGAGGGAAAGCTTAAGTCTTTTCTTGTCCCTTTTATCTTTCCAGAAAAATGAACTGATCAATCTAGATTTATACAAACATTGTGTGGTAGGTAAATTTCAAAGGGTTCCCAGTGATCCCTGCTCCAAGTGTCAGGCCCTTGTATAATCTCTTTCCCTTGTATGTGACTTGCTTCTAAAAAATAAGAGTATGGCAAAAAGTGAGTAAAAGAGAGTAAATTTCCCCACTAAGTGACTAAATCCTTGACATACATCTAACTCAGCTTTCATATTTTGTGGGGAAGGGATCCTGGGGATTGAACCCACGGGGAATTTACCACGGAGCTATATCATATGTCCAGGCCTTCTTACTTTTTGAGACAGGGTCTAAATTGCTGAAGATCTTGCTAAATTGCTGAGGGTGGCCTCAAACTAGCAATCCTCCTGCCTCGGCCTTCTGAGTCACTGGGATTACAGGTATGCACCACCAGGCATGCTAGGCAGCTTACACTTTCTGACAAAGCAAACTGCCATGCACGAGAGACCCATGTGCCAAGGAACCGGGGATGGTTTCTAGCCAAAAGCCAACAAGAAGCTGAAGTCTTCAGCTGCAGGAGCTTACTTCTGCCAACCAACTCTGGAAAAAGACTGTTCCATAATAAGCCTTTTCCTTCCTTCCTTTCTCTCTCCCTCCCTTCCTATTGTGGATCAAATTCAAAGCCTCATTTAATGCCAGGCAAACACTGTACCACTGAACTACAACCCTGGATCTTTTTAATTTTATTTTGAGACAGGGTCTTCCTAAGATGCCCATGCCGGGCTCAAACTTGGATCCTCCTGCCTCAGTCTCCTAAATAGCTGGAATTATAGTGTACCACCCTGTCCAACACAACTGAATCTTTAAATGAAACCCATCCTTGACCAACCTTTGATTGCAAGTTAAGGGCCCAGTTAAGCTCACTTTGATTCCTCATCCATAGGTACTGAGAAATAATAAATATGTGTTGTCTTAAACTACTAACTTTTTGAATAAATTGCTAGATGGCAATGGAAAACTAACAACATACATCCAGGGACCAAATATCACCTTTTCTTAGTAAAGACATATTTCAACATTAGTGAGATTGATAAATAACAGCAGGCAAATTCTTCCTTCTCCCTTCTCCCCTTAGTTTCCTCTGTTTTTGTCTCCTTTTTTTCTTTCTTGGTGCTGTGGATTAAACCCAGGGCTGCATTTTTCAGCCCATTTTCTATTTTGAGACAGGGTCTCACAAAATTGCTTAGGGCCTTGCTAAGTTTCTGAGGCTGGCTTTGAACTTGGGATCATTCTGCCTCAGCCTCCTGAGTCACTGGAATTATAGGTATGTGCCACCCCACTCAGCTTATTTTTTGTCATTCTTGAGCTAGACGAAGGGTTATTTTGAACACTTAGGAAGACTGAACTGTTATTGAAATAATCAGTACTTTCATTCTCATTGTCCTTCAATGGGGGAGAAATTAGGAACTGAAGTCTCTTTAAGGAGAAAACATGTCTCGTTTTGGGCACTAATGCAGTAGAGAATTCTTACATGCACACATTCTGTAACCTTGAAGTTAGTCATTGACCCATGAGGATCTTTTTATTGATTTTTTTAAGGGATCGGGTGTTGAACCCAGGGGTGCTTAACCACTGAGCCACATCCCCAGTCCCCTTTTTTTTTTTTTTTGGTATTTTATTTAAATACAGGGCCTCACTGAGTTGTTCAGGGCTCTCTAAATTGCTAAGGCTGGCTTTGAATTCTCAATCTTCCTGCCTCAGCCTCCCAAGCCACTAGTATTACAGGCGTGTGCCACCATCCGGGTAAGAATCTCCAGGTGCACTCTACCACTGCCCTTTTCGTTTTCTGAGACAGAATCTCCCTAAGTTACTCAGTGTTGAGAGCCACAGCCAAAGGGGCCCCAGCAAACTTCCAGCTGCCAGCTGATGATTGGCTCACAGTGGCCCCAGCAAACTTCCAGCTGCCAGCTGATTGGCTCCTCTGCGGTGATGCTCATTGGGCTGTTTCCCAGCCCTTTCAGACCATGGAGCTGCTCATTGGGGGACTTTTTTTGGCTCTGCCCATGTGACCCAGCCAATCGGCCTCAAGAGCAGGAGGAGTTGGGAGGTTGAGAGGCTTATGGGAAGCCAGTGGTGGCAGTTGGGCTCTGAGGGAATTCCTGAAGAGCTCCTTTGGTGCTTCGTGTGTTCTAAAAATAAAGTTCATTTCTGTTTTGATAAGTGGCTAGTGAATTGTTCCCAGCCAGGCTGCGGCAACTCAGACTGGCCTTGAACTTGGCATCCTCCTGACTCAGTCTTCTGCCTCAGCCTCCCAAGTCAGTAGGATTACAGGCATGTGCCACCATGCCTGTCTCATGAGGGTTATCTTTGAAGAGGACACTATTTAGCACTTCTTTTAGAGATGATTTCTTGGCAACAAATAAGGAAAGTTTTCCATGCATTCTGAACTCCATATCTCATCCCTCCTTAGTTGTTCCTAAATCCTTGCAGGCATCTGAAAAGCTAAAATCCATAGGTATTTCCCATAGAGTAGGTTCAGGATTAGACTTGAGTGGGTAGCTATTGGCAGGTTACTGAGCAAAGACATGCATACACAGTGATACTTGCATCCACAATGTCTAGGCCCTGCAGGCACTAAAACACCCAACTTATTGACCTGTGACTCATAAACTTGGTACCCATAGAGATAATTATATATTTTATTTATTTGGTGCTGGGGATTGTACCTAAGGCTTCATTCATGCTAATCATGCAGTCTATCATTGAGCTATACCTGCAGCACTTCAGGTTCTTTATTCAAAGTATTCAGTTAAAATTTTACTATTTGCAGGAAAAAAAATGGTCTTCCACATAAATTTAATAGAATTCAGTCAAGAGAAAGATTACTCCTCTGATTTATGATCATCATGTGTGCTGCCTCCTTTTACTACACTCTCTGCCATCACTCCCAGATGATGTTCTACCTCATCTGGGGCCACAAGGAATGGAGCCTGCTGTCTGTGGATTGAGAACTCTGAAACTGTAAGCCTCCAACTAAACTTTTCCTCCTTTACTGCTGTTCTGGTCCAGTCCTCTCATCACAGTGGTGAAAAGGGCGCTCACAATGTGAGATTGCATTGAACCTCAGAGAAGACTTTGGATTTGAACTTTGAGCAAACTTGGAATTGTTGAGACTATGGATGATATTGCCAGTTATCAGTGACGAGTCCTGGAGTCCTGCTTCCCCACATGTTGAAGTTTGAACATTAGAAAAGCATGGCGAGATCATCCTGTGAGCTCCTTCCCTGCACTACACTCTTCTGCCATGATGTCCTGCCTCAGTGTGAGCCCCAAGGAATGGAGCCTACTGTCTTATGAACTGAGACCTATGAAACTGTGAGCCCCCAAATAAACTTTCCCCCTCTGCCAAAAAAAAGATTACTGAGGTTGCAAATATACTTTAAAAAGAAATGCTGCTGGGTTGGGGATGTGGCTCAAGCGGTAATGCGCTCGCCTGGCATGCGTGCGGCCCGGGTTCGATCCTCAGCACCACATACAGACAAAGATGCTGTGTCCGCCAAATACTGAAAAATAAATATTAAAGTTCTCTCTCTCACTCTTTCTTTAAAAAAAAAAAAAAAAGAAAGAAATGCTGCTGGTTGCAATAGTGCATTCCTGTAATCCCAGTGACGAGGGCGGGGCGGGGGGTGAGCAGGAGGATTGCAAGTGTGAGGCCAGCCTAAGCAACTTAGGGAGGCCCTAAGCAACTTAGCATTACCCTGTCTCAAAATAAAAAGAAATAAAAATGGGAATTAAGCTCAGTGATAGAGCAACCCTGGGTTCAATTCTCAGTACCCATCCCCCAACACAAAGGAAAAAAGAAAAAGAAATGTTACCTCTGGGCACAGAAGCATTGGCCTGTATTGCCAGCTACTCAGGAGCCTGAGGCAAGAGGAACACCTGAGCCCAGGAGTTTGAGACAAGCCTGAGCAAAACAGAGGTGCTCTGTCTCAAAAGAAAAAAATAAAAAGAAGGTAAGTTATATAATGATGCCAACGTTATAATGAAAGTTCTAGCTACAGCAACAGATAAGAAAAGATAAAAAAGATATCCATATTTCTATCTGCATTCACAGGTGACATGACCCCACAGATAAGAAATCCTAAATACAACATACTCTATTAGAGCCAGTAAACAAATTCAGCAAAGTTGTAGGATACAAGATAAACACACAAAAAATCAGTTGTATTTCTATACACTCAATGAACAATCCAAAAATGAAATTAAGAAAACAATTACATTTTATAGTAGCATCAAAAGAATAAAATTTAAAAATTATAAAAGTTATTCACTGAAAACTAAAAAAATACTATTAAAAGGCCTAAATAGGGCTGGGGATGTGGCTCAAGCGGTAGCGCGCTCGCCTGGCATGCGTGCGGCCCGGGTTCGATCCTCAGCACCACATACCAACAAAAGATGTTGTGTCTGCCGAGAACTAAAAAATAAATATTAAAAATTCTCTCTCTCTCTCTCTCTCTCTCTCTCTCTCTCTCTCTCTCTCTCTCTCCTCTCTCATTCTCTCTTTAAAAAAAAAAAAAAAAGGCCTAAATAAGGGCTGGGGTTGTGGCTCAGCAGTAAAGTGTTCGACAAGTACATGCGAGGCCTTGGGTTCGATCCTAGCACCACATAAAAGTAAACAAAATAAAGGTAGTGTATCCAACGACGACTAAAATTTAAATATTAAAAAAAGGGCCTAACTAAGTGGAGAAATATCTGTGTTCATGAATCGGAAGACTGTAAAGATGGCAGTACTTTCCAAATTGACCCGTAGGCTCCTTTGTAGAAATTGACAAGCTGACCCTAAAATTCATATGGAAACTCAACGAACACAGAATAACTAAAGTGGTCTTGAAAAAGAGAAAGTTGAAGTATTAACACTTCCCCATTTCAAATCTTACCTCAAAGCTACAGTGTTGTATTGACATAAGGATAGGTATATAGAATGATGGAATACAACGGAGAGTCCTGAAATAAACCCATGTTGCTATAGGTCAGCTGACTTGATAAGGGTGCCAAAAACATTCATTAGGAGATTCGTCTCTCCAACAAATGACTTTGGAGCAGGGCTTGGTGCTGGATCCCTGTAATCCCAGCTACTCTGCAGGCTGAGGCAGCAGGATTGTAAATTCAAGGCCAGCATGGACAGTATGGTGAGTCTGTCCTAAAAAGTGGCTAGGAACGCAGCTCAGTGGTAAAGTGCCCCTGGGTTCAACCCCTAGTGACCACCAAATGCCTATAATCCCAGCTACTTGGGAGATTTGAGGCGGACGATCACAAATTAGAAGTCAGTTTGGGCAATTTAGGGAAAGCTTGTCTCTAAGTAAAAAGAGTTAGAGTCTAAGTGGTGGAGCACCTGAGTTCAATTCCCAGTACAACTCACCCCCTAAAAACAAAACAAAACAAAAAAATAGATTATAGATCTAAATGAGAGTTATAAAACTCTTAGAAGAGATAAATCTGATTACCTTTTATTTGCCATTGGTTTAAGATATGACATAAAAAGCACAAGTAACAAATGAAACAATGTGGACAAGTTGTCTTGGCTTGCTCAAAGTTAGTTTTTTGTCTGGGCATAGTGGTGCACACCTGTAATCCCAGCAGCTCGGGAGGCTGAAACAGAAGGATCATGAGTTCAAAACTGGCCCCAGCAATGGTGAGGCTAAGCAACTCAGTGAGACCCTGTCTCTAAATAAAACACAAAATAGGGCTGGGATGTGGCTCAGTGGATGAGTTCAATCCCCAGTACCAGGGGAAAAAATTTGTTTTTTTGCAATACTGAGGATTAAAATTTTTTGTGCCTTGCTTGGGGTAGTGGCAAATGCCTGTAATCCCAGCAATTTGAGAGCCTGAGTCAGGGGGACTGCAAATTCAAGGCCATCTTGGGCACATTCGGGAGAAACTGTCTTTAAAAACGAGGGTGTGGGGGTGCTGGGGTTGTATAGCTCAATGGGAGAGCACACCTGGGTTTAATCCCCAGTACCAAAAAAAAAAAAAAAAAAAAAACCCACAAATAAAACCTTTTTGAGCCTCAAAGGGCACTATCAAAAGAGGAAACAATCCATGGGATGGGATGATATTTGCAAATAATGTCTCATAAGTTTTATATAAATACTTTCTGTAACTTAAAAAGGTAATCCAATTTAAAAATGGAAGCTGGGCATAGTGGTATATACCTGTGGTTCCAGCTACTAATCAAGCTGAGGTGGGAGGATTGTTTGAGCCCACAAGTATGAACTCAGTGTAGGCAACATATGCCAGACCAATTTCAAAAAGAAAGGGGAGAAATGGGTGAAAAACTCAAGTAGATTTACAAAGATACACAAGTGGTCAACAAGCACAGAAAGATATGTCCATTATCATGTCATTAGGCAAATGCCAGTCCAAAGCACAAGGAGGGCTAGGTGTGGTGGCACACACTTGTGATCCCAGGAATTTGGGAGGCTGAGGCAAGAAGGTTGCAAAGTTCAAGGTCAGCCTCAGCAATTTAGAGATTATCTCAAAATAAATAAAAAGTGCTGGAGAAGCAGCTCAGTGGTAGAGGGCCCCTGGGTTCAATCCCCAGTACCAAAACCAAACCTCAGTGAGGTGCTGGGGATACAGCGCAGTAGTAGAGGCTTGCTTAGTGTCTGGAGCAAAAAACACAGTGAGGCCAATCCTTCCACCATGATAACTAGAAACGTTTTTAAAAAGGAATAAGTTCTGTCAAGGATGTGGAGAGTTGGGTATGATGGCACACATGCTTAATCCCAGCTACTCTGGAAGCTGAGACAAGAGAATCTCAAATGCAATGCCATTCTCAGCAATTTAGTGAGACCCAGCCTCAAAATTTAAAACAAAAAAAAGGACTGGGGATGTAGCTCAGTGTTGAAACGCCTCTAGGTTCAATCCCCAGTACACAAAGGAAAAAAAAAAAAAAGGCAGAAGTAATTCTTATCAATCTGATGAAAAGATTAAAAATAAGGCATATACATACAATAGAATGTTTTTCAGCCATAAGTGAATTTTTGATAAATGGTATTAACATAGAGGAACTTTTAAAAGCATTATGGTGTATGAAAATAAAAGATCATATATTGATCCCCTTTATATATTGAAGAGATAATCCAGAGACAAAGCAGATTAGTGGTAGTCAGAGGCTGTGGGTGACAAAATGGGTAGTTAACAGGTCTGAGGGTTTCCTTTTAGGATGAGGAAAATGTCTTGGAACTAGACAAAAGCAATGGTTGTACAACATTGTGAATGTGCCAAATGCCACCAGATTGTTTGTTTGAAAAATGGTAATAAGGAACTGGGGTTGTGGTTCAGTGGTAGAATGCTTGCCTGGCATGTGTAAAGCACTGCATATAAATGATAAAGATCCATTGACAACTTAAAAATATATATATGGTAATGAACCAGGCATGGTGGTACACACCTGTAACCCCAGTTAGTAAGGCACTGTCACCAAAAAAGAAAAAAAAAAGCTTCTGAGAACAAGCTCAATCTGCAGTTAGGCCATATCTATGTAGCAGTAAGGAATGATGTGCAGAAACGACTCATGAGGCACCTTTTTACTGGCTATCGAGCTGTTCATTTCTGCATTTGGTCAATATTGACTTTCTCATTAATGTTCATCTTGTCTCTCCAATAAAGCTCCTTGAGTTTAGAATTGTCATCATGAATTAGTACCAGGTATACATACAGTAGATAGCTCACCAAAGATTTAACTGCCTTATTTAAAATAATTCCCAACTGGCTAGTGTTTCTCAACATGTATCCATTAATAGGTTTATAAGGAAACAGACCCGTTAATATAATTTTAAAAGGGAAAGACTGTCCACTTCTTCTGATTACATGAAACTATAATTTGTGTATACTATCTTCAGCACAGCTAGCCTCTGTTTCTTTCAGATTCACAACCTCCAAAGTATTATTTTTATTACTGGGGAATAGACCTTGGGGGGGCTTTACCACTGGATTACATTTTCAGTCTTTTTTGAGGCAGGGTCTAAGCTGCTAAGGCTGGCCTGGAAGCCTCCTGCCTCAGCCTCTCAAATCACTGGGATTATAGGCGTGCACCATCGGGCCTGGTAGAACTCGATTACCCAAATGAAATATTTATCTTTGTTTCTGGGATTAAACCCAAGGTCTTGCACATGCTAGGGAAGGATGATATACCAAGGACTGTAGTCCTACTGCTGCTGGCTTTTTTTTTTTTTTTTTTGGTATTGTGAAGTGAACCCAGGGGCGCTTTATCAGAGATACATCCCCAGCCCTTTTTATTGTTTGAGAATCTTGCCAAGTTGCTAAGACTGGCTTCAAACTTGCAATCCCCCTGCTTCAGCCTCCTGGGTCCCAGGTATTACAGGCGTGCCATTGCACCTGGCCTGGCTTCACTTTTTTCCCTTTCTTTTGGTACTGACGATTGAACCCACTAAATCATTGAACCACATCCCCAGACCTTTTTATTTATTTTTGAGACTAAGTAGCTAAGGTTGGCCTTGAACTTGAAATCCTCCTGTACCAGAGAATACAGGTGTGTGTTACAACACCCAGCTGGCTTTCTCATTCTTGAGTGTCAACTGAGTGTTTCCAGTAGTGCCCATCTGCGAGATTCATCAAACCTTTGATAAGAGTTCACTGATGTGACAAGAACATCACATGCTAACAAGATGCTGCCACATCTTGTGAGGATCACACCATACACTGCACTACAAAAGCAGAAGTCAAAAGCTGAAGCTGGAGAAAATGCTTGGAAAAAAAAAAATCCATTACAAAGCAATATATGTGACTAACATTGGTCTGCTCCCAACCAAAGAAGGAGGGGGAAAGAAGAGGCATTCAGTCAGTGGCTATATTTAACAAGTATCAAGATCTAATTGCCTAAATTTTATTATTCCAACTGCTATGTAAAGAGAAGTGTCAGCTGCTTTGGGAATGTACTTTTGCCTTCAATCAAGGTGGGAAGCCACGCAACTGTGTAAGACAAGCCCATGGGTTACATAGTTCAGAAGGAAATGGTTGAGTCTCTTCATCAAAATTAGCTTACAGCATATTCCAGTAACACACACCCTAGTACTGCTTATAAATCAAAGAAGAAAGAACAATGCATTATATAATACATCCCTTGAAACAGGGAAAAAGAGGATTATTCTGTATGAATATTATCTTTGGCCTCTGCATCACTTTGTCCCACTTCAGATTCCACAGCAGCCGGGGCAGGAACAGCCACTGTTAGGGCATTTTCTGCCTCTGCTGCCAGCATTGTGGCCTCACTTCCTGCCTCAGCTTCGGTATTGCCCTTCTCAGATGATGTTCCACAGGAAGTCTGCTCTTCCAGTAGCTGTTCAGTGTGGAGATCGCTGCTGGCCTCTGTTGCACCCACTGGGACTTGCCCTTCAGCCAGCATTTCACCACTCTCTCCAGCTGGCACTCCTTCCCCATCAACAGCTCTCACGGCTGCTGTAATCACCTCTGCTAAGACTTCTGCAGCCACCTCTTCAGGTGTCTCTTCCTTATCTTCACCTCCTAAATTGTCATCTCCTTCTATTTCAGGATCAACGGTTTCATTAGTGAAAGGGTCCTCACCCTATACAAAAGGAAACACAGATCAGTTGGGGAAATGAGTTTGAAGTAGGCCAGGTTTCTGGGAGCTCATGTTTTCAGGCCTGGCAGAGTCCACCAGAGAATCTCTTAAATTCCCAACAGCTTCAAAAGAGACTTCTCAGAAAATCTTCACCAGAACTATTTTGCAATTTTCTCTTTGTTCTTAAATATGTATTTAGTTGTAGATGAACACACATTATATTTATTTTTATTTTATTATTTTTAAAATTTTTTAAAAATATCTTTATTTTGTTTATTCATTTTTATGTGGTGCTGAGGATCGAACCCAGTGCCTCACATGTGCGAGGCAAGTGCTCTGCCACTGAGCCCCAGCCCCAGCCCCAGTATATTTATTTTTATGTGGTTCTGAGGATCAAACCCAGTGCCTCACACAGGCGAGGCAAGCACTTGACCACTGAGCTACAACCCCAGTCCCCTCACTTTTTTTGTGTGGTACTGGGGATTGAACCCAGGGCCTCACACATATATGCTAATAGGCCTAGCCCCTATTTTGCATTTTTTATTCACACATATAACCAGGAGGCATAGTTTGGATGTAGGGTTTCTTAAATGACTTAATAAACAGTTAAAGGAACACTATTTTTAAATTTTAGTTTAATTTAAGCTCATGGCCCTTACATGAAGATTGTTCTCACTTTACAGATAAGGAAATGAGACTTCAAGATCATTTAACTTGCTGAGCACAATGGTGCACTCTTATAATCCAGTGGCTTTAAAGGACGAGGCAGAAAGATGGCAAGTTCAAAGGCAGCCTCAGCAACTTATCAAGGCCCTATCTCAAAAAGATAAAAAGAGCTGGGGATGTAGCTCAGTGGTTAAGTGCCCCTGGGTTCAATCCCCCCAGAACCAAAAAAAAAAGAAAAAAAAAAAAATCAAAACAAAAAAGCAAACAGTAACTTGCCTGAGATCACACAGCTATTAACCATTAGAGTGATGGTTCTAACCCAAGTCTAACACCCTCAGAAGCCACACTTCTCACTAGCACACGTCAATATTGTCCCTACCCCGAAAAAGGTAATCTAAAAAGCATCCCTTCAAAATTAAGAAGCATGTTTTAAAATATGGTGCTTAAGCTGGGGGTGTAGTTTTCAGTGGCAGACTGTGTGCTTAGTATGTACAAGACCCTGCATTCAATTCCCAACATGAAAAACAAATAAGTGAAATCTCTCTATCTCTCTCTTCAACAATTATCATCTACCTTCAATTTTTTTTTTTTTGAAACAGGTCTCACTATGTTGCTCAGGCTGACCCTCCAAGTTGTGACGTAGCCCAGGCTGGGCTAATGCACTCCAGTATCAAAAAGACTCAAAATTGGAGTCTTCTGACATATACTACCAGAGAAATGAAAAAGCTGTGTTCCATTTGTGTACAATGAACCAAATGCATTCTGCTGTCATGTATAACTAATTAGAACAAATAAATATATAATATATAAAAATATAAATGGAGTCTTTTGACTACATAAATACTACACTCTGGATATAATTCCATACTTATCCTCCATTTCAAAGACTTCTCCTGCCCCTTGGATTCCAAGATACAAACCTTGAGGTATTTTTCCAGCATCTTCACTATGTGTCTGTTGTTCAAAACACTCTTAGCCACATGGAGACTTGTTTTCTTGAACTGTTCAGCAGCCAACTGCAAAGGGAACCAAACAAGGGATTTCTAAAATGCAGAGGAGTAAGAGAACAAACTAGCCAGATTATTCCAAGTAGCCCTCAGAGGCAACTAATACCGTTCTTTGTTGACACAAATATCAAAATGCCAGGCTACAAAAATGAGAGAAAGCAGGCATCTGCGAGTCTTTGGAATAAAGATAACGAAACCAAGTAGAACAGTTTAATAATCTGAAGACAAAAACAGAGACATGCCATTGCTATCAACATGCCATGTAAAGAAGCAAGAAAATTTACAATTACAAACTATATGGATTAAGTAAGGGAAATGGATAAGCCTTCACAATAAGTTTAACAGCAGCAATAAGAATGTGTCAATGTGTTTTAGAGCTTGCACACTGACATACTAATCTCTTGCTTGTAGAGTGCTTTTTTGCTCATTTTTAATAGTACTGTGGCATGGGTAAGCATTTATTGAAACCACCATTTACCAGTTGGGTAACTATAGATAAAGATGTTGTTAGTGGGGTGTGGTGGAGAATGCCTGTAATCGAAGCTACTTGGGAGGGTGAAGCAGGAGGGTCCCAGTTCCAGGCCAGCCTGGGCAATTTACCAAGACTTGTCTCAAAAACTAAAGGGCTAGGATGTAGCTCAGTGATAAAGCACTCTGGGTTCAAACCTTGATGTAGAAAAATAAACATGTTTTAAAATATGGTGCTTAAGCTGGGGGTATAGTTTTCAATGGCAGACTGTATGCTTAGTATGTATAAGACCCTACCATCCAGTTCCCAACATGAAAAACAAATAAGTGAAATCTTTCTACCTCTCTCCTCAACAATTACCATCTACCTTTAATTTTAATTTTTTTTTTGAAACAGGTCCCCACCAACAACAATGCCACATTAAACCAGAGGTCCACAACACTACAGCCTATGGACCAAACTAGCCACACCCACTCTTTATCACCCCTCACCAGACACAGATACTTGGCCTTGCAGAGGATGAGCTTTAGGAACCCTTCAGATCACAAAATTCAAAGATGGCTAAGGCCCATATATAAAATGGTACAGGCATCTGCACAAAACCTATGCACTGCACGTATATCCTCCCTACTATGTACATAGTTGTTATGCGGATCAGCAACTACTTCAGTCTATGGGTGTGAAACTCATGGGTAAGGAGGATTGAATATACTTAGAAACTGACAACAACAACAATAATAAACCGTGCTGACTCTTAAGTTAAACATTTAGCCTCAGGACCCATTAGCTCACAAGGAAACAACTTGTCCTGAAACCTAGGTTCCCCACACCCCTGGGCTCTTAATGGCCCTGAGCCTCAGCTTATAGATGTCCATAGCTGTTCAGCTACTAGGGAATGTACCTGGTGGTTAAGAGAACATTCTGAAATCAGGACAATTTCAGCTATTATATTTGATAAATTCTAAGCAACTTATTTTCTCTCTTTTCTGTGTGTAGTGGGGGTGGGGTGGGGAACCAAGATACAAGTCTCAATAAGTAACATGGGTTACTTTTTTTTTTTAACATTAATTTTTTAGTTGTAGTTGGACACAATACCTTTATTTTATTCATTTATTTTTATATGGTGCTGAGGATCAAACCCAGAGCCCCAAATATGCTAGGTGAGCACTCTACCGTTAAGCCACAACCCCAGCCCAGAGTTACTTTTTAACAGAAATTGGGGTGAATCTTACAGCCAATGAAATGACAGACAATAGAAATACAACAAGAGACCCTATCGGTGTGAACACTTTCGGTATGAGACAGAAGGCCTGAGCCCCACTCTCCAGGCACCTATGCCCACATCAGAAGACTCACCCTGCGGTTGTGGTTATGGTCCACTGAATGCAGATGCCGTTGGAGGAGCTGGTGCTGCGCGGGAATCAGCATGTCACAGGCCAGGCAATGCGCAGCCTCAATCTTCTTGAAGAAGTGTTCCTGGCCAATCCCTGTTATGCAACCCAAGCAAGTGATGCTTTCTCACTGTTCCCCAACAAGTCCCACATTTTCTCCCTGCAATGCTCTCTAATGATTCAGTTAGGACAAAATGAGAAATACATTGCCTGCTCTCCCACAGCAATGTGGGGTCACAGCAGCTGGCCTCTACACTCAAGAATTCTACATGTCAACTTTGCTGATCATTCCAGTCTTCTCTATTCATAACAAAGGCAGGGGGGAGCCCACCATGTTGTTTAAGATCACTCTGATAAGCTGCCTGTGGAAATGTGATCTCCATTAGGCCAGACTTGGGATTTTTTTCCATTGTAAGTGTTCTTCCCCTGGGGCCTGACTTCACATTCTCAGCAGCTCTCGGCTAAGGATAGAACCCTGGGCCTCTAGCATGCTAAGCACTCTACTAATAAGCTACACACCTAGCCCCATTTGTACTATTATAAGGGTCACTTCCCATGCCTCATGATCATTTAAAATAACATGCTCTCTGGCATCACAACTCACCTTTGAAAGGATCTGGTTTTGGTTTTGTGCTTTCCTTGTCTATCAGTTCCTGACGCCTCTTCTCAATCTTCTTATTCCTGTTTACAATGTATTCCTAGAGGGGTGGGATATGGAACAAAATGGAATGAGAGGACGATATTTCTCACCTGCACAGAGGGTGGGAAGATCCTATCTGAGAGCTCTGTGCAGAAACTATGGTAGCTGGAGCTCTCAACTGCAACTCTGACTCAGTGATTTGTACAACTACTTTAATCTGGGAAGAGAAATTGATCATATTTAGGCTTCTCATTTCCCTACCGCTTCCCTTCTCTGCAAGGGATCTGACACCTGTGGCATAGTTGGGAAATGCTGCAGTGGAGGCCAAGTGTCCTTTACCTGGAGGAACTCTACTGTCTTGTCAGGCAGCTTGGTACTTATAAATCGCAGTGTCTCTTTGTGGAACTTGCTTTGCAAATGCTTCTGGATTTCTTCATCTTCAAAGCTGCGAAACTTGCATACTGAACAGGCAAACTGAATCCTGAAGAAGAAACATGAAAAGAACAGTGGTGAGGTAAGATGACCAGATCATCTCTGGGTAGAGCTGAAATGGTAAAGGAAACACAATTTTTTAACCAAGCCTTCTCACTTTTTGTAGGGAGGCAGAGCAGCAGTTACCCAAACTTACCCCCACCATCTGAAGAACAGGATACAGCTGTGCAGCTACTTCAGGAAAATGATTCACACAATAACTCTTTAACATATCAGTCTCTCTTTAGCCCAAATTCTCTAAGAGAACACCCTGAGATGGTGACTTTTTAGAATTGTGGACTTCCCAAACTCTAGTTGACTGCTCTAGGAACTTGGTATTTAACTCCACAGCTTCTCAGATGGGTTTGTCTTTAGCTACCAAGATGACATGTGACAATCTTATTTTATGTGAGAGAAAAATTCTAGTTGCTGCGGCACTGCACACCTGTAATCCTAGTGACTCGGGAGGCTAAGACAAGAGGATCCCAAGTCCCAAGCCAGGTTGGTGGTAGAGCACCCCTACGTTCAATCAGCAGTACTGAGGGGAAAAAAAATTTCTGAAGACTTTACATAATTCAAAGTTCACAACACAAAATAATTTCTTCCTTGAGACTTAACATTCTGGATTCTATAAATAAAAGCTTAAGTTCCTGTCGTGTGCTTCCAAAGCTTCACCAAATGCAATCAGGTTGTATGGCAAGGGAGAGCAGCTTGCAGCACCCCTGTACAACCCCAACCGAGAGGGTTAAGGGTGCAGGCAGGTGGCATTCGGGATTCCTCATTTCCCAACTCAAACTTCTCCCTACCTGGTTTTGATCTCTGACTACATCATAAGACACTCTGGCTTTTACAGACAACTCCAAATAGAGGAGCAAAGAGGACTATTTCATGAGTTCCATGAAAAGAACTAGAAGAAAGCTACCAAAGAAAGGCAGGGAATCCATACTTCCCTACTATAATGACTGAGATCCTTGGCTACCAGTGTAGTCTGTCTAAAGATTTCTTTTTTTTAAGTTATTTCAGTTTCGATGTTATAGACCTAACCTAACAGTCATTTATCTGTTGAAGAAAAAAGTTTTCATGAGTTTCTGTACAACTTATGAAGAAATGACCCTGTGACTTCCCAGTCTCTCTTTGCATGGAAAAATCTGTCCTGTTTGAGCGTTAAGATAAAAAGAGAACCTGTACAGAGAAGCTGCAAAATCTGGACGGTAGGATGATGTATACATATATTCTTGCTATATCTTATTCCAGAGGTGATCTGGATTTGGACAAAGCACCAAGTCACCTTTTTGCCAGCTCTGCTAAATGAAGGTCACTTTCTGGAATGCCAAATGCCAAGCTAGGAGAGAGGACACCCCTCAGGATTGCTAGAGCACAAGGGAGACCCCTGCTGGGCATGTATGGGCCACACAGTCTTGCCAGCAAGGTATAATTCCAGATGTGAGACTGAGAAAGAAATCCGCCAGAGGTTGATTCACCAAGTAAGAGCAGAAATGCAACTACACCTATCTTTTCTACATGTTCTCAATTGTTTCCCTCGTTCTGTCTACACTGACTTAGGCTTAAGATTTCCTGACACTTGGGATTCAGATCAAACCAGACTTTCCTAAATTATGGAGCCAGAACAGGTAAGCTCAGTAAAGCCTAGATAGTGCCCAGGTCTGGCTACAATAAACAAGGGGTCTGTGCCTAAATCCTTGGCTCTGTTCATCCTCTTGGCTTCTCACCTGTCAGCTGCTCGGTCCCGCATCCTGTCTCTCCTCCTTTGCTTTTCTCTTCTCTTCTTCACTTCCTCGTCCTCCTCATCTTTCTCTCCTGAAACAAAGAAGTCCCTTCGAGATGCTCTGAGGAGTCTGCAGAGGAACTGAGCTCCAAGGCCTTGTTGGGGGCTGCAGTTTGGCCAGCACACCCTATGCCCATGTCCGGCCTCTGCCTCCACAATGTGGCAGAGTCAGGACACCCTGAGGTGTGGCCATCAAAGGCTCTTGATGGACAAGGGTCTTTGATGAGAACCCAGAGGAGTCAGTCACCTCACTCCTCACAAGGCCTAACAAGGCAAGGATGGCAAGTCCATCCCACTCACATATAGCCCGTCTGCTCTGACCTGCCCCAGTTTGCTAGTCCAATCTGGTGCCCTATCGTCAGGTCTTCTCACATTGTCACTTAAAGAGAAAGTAATTCTCCCCAGGTACCAACACAGCAGCTGGAAGGCCTGGGAAATAAAACAAGCCACTCTACTGCCCTCCGGATGACCATCCTGACAGCCTCTTCTGAACTAGGGCCTCAGCAGGTCTGACAGTCCTTGCTGGCCCAACCTCCATCTTCCGTTCACAGACAACAACAACCTAGGGCTTTCCCAAGGCTGTGTGGGAAGCAATCCTAGAAACAAAAATGGGAAGAGACCAATTGGTCCTCCCATCTGCCCCCTGGGGCCAGCACAAGAGCTCATTGGAGAGCTTTGTGGCCAGCGTCCCAGTGTGAGACCAGGCAAGTTTTGAGGCTCAGGGCCAGGGCTAAATACTGGAAAAGGTTGGATAAGCATCTGAACTGTGACCCCTACCCCTGATGCCAGTCCCGATACTGTCCCACGAAGATGGCGACCGGCGTGCGCTGCTCAGAAGCCTCTCAAAAGGGCGTGTGGGACTTTTGGCAAGAGGTCACTGCCTGAAACTATGACTGCTGTTTAATAGCAAAGTCATCCCAGGTAGGTAGCAGGACCTGCGCGCAATAAACACGTCACCTTTGCTTTAGCATTTACCCGGCTGCATAGCTGCTGAACGCTTGGTGTGGTCCTGCACTAAGGACACAACTGCTTCAATACGTAGGGTGGGGGTACATCAGAGAGTCAGCTAAGCTTGAGAATCTAAGAGGAGAAGCCAAGGGCCTTCACCATTTACCACAACTGGGCCAGCTTATGATCCTTGGGGCCAGACAGCAAGAGAAACAAGTAGTTTTGGGGAGACTCAGGCAGACTGTGGCTCAGGTTTCTTCATGTCCCTCCAAAGGGTAGAATCTTGTTCTTTGCTCCTGCTTACTTTAGGCTCCTAGGTCTCCTGTACTGGACCAACGAGACCTGCTGAGCAATGGCTGACTCTAGAGACCTCGGCCTGGTATATCTAACAGGCTGCCCTCTACTACCTTACTCCCAGCCCTGACAGGTATCTGCTGTCACATACCCGCAGGCACTACAGGTGCCAGTATCCCCAGCAGGGAGCCTGAGGGCACAGCTCTGGGTTGGCAACTGACAGACTGGATTTATAAAGTCCACGACAGTTCAGGAACCTGCACTGGCTGGAGGGAGACAGAGAAGTTGGTCCAGAATGGAGGCCTCTTCCCTTAGGCTTCTGAGACTATCCCTTCCTACCACCACAAATGTCACAGACACTGAGTTGGGCTCCCCCACTCTGTAGCCTGCACCAAGAAAGGCAAATGGATCCTTTTTCAGCAAATAATGCCCCAGACATTTTGGAACAAAGCCTCAGAGTGATTACCACAACTTATATCCACCCAGCAGCCACAGCCCTCCTTTTCCCCGAGTCATGGGCCCCTCTATGCAGGCCTGTGGCATGCTCATAAGCCCACCCTGACTCGGTGATGGGTGGTAAATGTGGGATAGACACAGGACATTTTACAAGGAACACTGGGTAATGCCTACCTCTCTGCCTCCCGGAGTCGCAGAATTCGTCCTCCTGAAAAAGGGCATATGCAAAGTTGGGCAGTGAGGTAGTACTTCCAGAATTCTCCACAAAAAGTCCAGCCCATGTCAACACCTGATAGATGGTGTTACCCTAGACCTAGGATGCTGTGCCTCCAGGAAATGAGCCACTGTGCATCAGGACAAGCCTCAAGACTTTGGAGAGGAGCTTGAAAGTCTTGCTGCTATACCTGGTTGCCTTCAAAGACTCTGTGATAATGAGTTTTCTATCTTTAAGTCACTGACCCTTTTTCAATTCTTTCTAAAGCTACAAAACTTGCCCCTTAGCAAATACACATCTGCAGTTTTGCACTCCAGAATACCAGAAGTCCATCTATTAACTGTAGGTTAAGCTATGATTTGGGGCTGGGAATGTGGCTCAGCAGTAGAGTGCTTGCCTAGCATGTGCGAGACGTTGGGTTTGATCCTCAGCACCACATAAAAGTAAATAAATGAGATAAAGGTATTGTGTCTGACAACTTTAAAAAAAAAAGAAAAATAAATATATAAAGAAGCTATAATCTGTAGGAAGCTAATTCCAGCATTCTGAATTGAAAATAGGCTTCAAATTTCCAAGCATTTGTTTGTATTTACTCAATATTCTGACAAATCAGGTGTAAATAAAACACAATCCCTCTAACTGTATACCTGAACAGAGCTGATGCCTTAGGCAGTGAGCCTAAGATTAAAGTAGCAGTCAGAAGACTTGTAGAGCTTCCCTGACTCAAGACTTATGCTATGGGTTTAATAAAGATCTAAACCAGCTGAATAAGAAGCAAGTGAGGGTCAAAAGCTATACTCACTATATCCTGAGAACCCCCACCCTATCTGATCATCAAAAAAAACCTGGAAGAAGGCTTCTCATACAGGAAACCTTCTCTAGGATCTACCCCTCAGAAGGATCAGAATTTGCAGAACACAGGGAAGGTACCCTCCCCAGAGACCTGGCTTTAGATGCCACTATTCTGTGGCTAGTTTTGAGGACAGAAAAAACATGGACTTGGGTCAGTCACACCTGGCATGTAACTGGCAGCCAATGAGCCTCCAGTGTGTGTCTGCCAGTCTCAGCTTGCACAACCCGTGCATTTACTATGCACATGGCTGGGTCCAATACTACATAGGGCCAGGGCAAGGGGCTAGAAGCTCTTTTAGAAAGAGAATCATTCTTGTCTGAAAAATCTTAGAAACTCAGCTACAAGCTGGGGTTCCAAATCCACTCAGAGGTAGGCAGAGTGGAGTCTAGCAGGGTAGCTATTCCTACCTCTTGAAGGAGAAGTGCAATAAAAGAAAAAAATCCCACTCAGACAAAGGGGGCTGGCCCCTAAAGGTGGACTTACACCCCTGAATTCTTCATCTCCTGACCGGAAATCGACAGCTCCATCATCTGCCAGATACAAGGGAAAAAGGAAAAGTCAGTCCCTGTTTTCACTCTCCTATGCTTACTAAACAGACCAACAAGTCCATCCTGACACAGTAGGGGTGGAAGGAACTTGGGGTTAACACACCACCCTTGGTTTCCCTCGTGTCTACTAGGCAACTGACTCATCTTGTCCACCCAGCCCACTGGCCCCAGGGCATACCGTTTTCAGAAAAATCTCCTTCGCTGTCAGCCCGAGCCAGTTTGGCTTCTGGTTCCTCGTACATGGGAAACTGCTTTCGCTTCCTGCCCATGCTGTCTGGTCCGAAGCGCTCAAACCCTCTCCTCCTGGGCTACAGATATAAGCACACCCCATGTACCACTTCCCTGGGCCATTAAAATATCCCACAAAAACAAAGAACAGAGTTCTTAAGATCCAAGAACAAAAGCAGAAAACGGTCTTTTTGAAAAACAGAGAAAAGACAACATAGTTGAAATTCAAAGAAAATATCGTGCTCAGTGAAAGAAATCGGACACAAATGGCCACATGTGTGATTCCACTGACATGAAATGTCCAAAAGAGGCAAATCCAGAGACAGGAAACAGATAAATGGTTGTCAGGGCCTGGGGGAGAGAATAGGGTATGACTGCTAACTGGCAACAGTTTCATTTTGAATTGATAGAAATATTGTAAAACAAAATTATGTTGATAGTTGTACAAATCTATAAACTTGCTAAAAGTGGAATTGTACACTTAAAAATGAGTGGACCTTGAAGTACATAAATTTAACCTCTGTAGAGCTAATAAGAAGAAAAGTCAAGACCTGATGGAACTTCGTGCTTACCCGATCCCGAATCCGAGTCTGTGACCGACCACATCCATAAGGCATAGTGTTGTCATAACTGCCTGCTCCCTGCATGCCCTGCATGCCCATCATGCCATAGTCAGGGGCCATGGACTGAGAGAAGAGGGAAGGAGGTGGCCTGCTGGGGGAGGGGCCTCCCAGACCTCGTCCCCCCACGTAGTTCAGCTCACTCCAGGAAACAGAAAGGGGCTCCGAGGAAGCTGAGGGTGGCATAAAGTGGTCATTGCGCATGAAGGTGCTGGAATTGCTCCGGTCCTGGAAGCGGCCCTGGCCCTGGCCCTGGCCTTGGCTCTGGCCCCGGCCCCTCATGAAGCTATCAAGGGAGCCCCGCTCACGGACTGGGTCCCGGCAGTCGCTGTACTGCCCACCAAAGCTGCCATTGCGGTCGGTCCCCAGGTCAAAGTCATAGTCGTAGCTATAGCTGGGGCGGTAGGGATTATGTTCGGGCAAGCAAGGCCTGGAGTCATAGGATTCATATGGCTGAAAGCGGAAGGAGCTGTGAAGGAAGCACAAGCCATTAGGGGCAGCTAAGGGCTCTGCCCAACTATCTAGAGTGTCCCTTTCTCCCTCAATCAGCATAACCTCAACACCTCCAGCAAAAATGACCCCTTACATTGAGACCAACCAACCAAACCACTCTGTCCCTGAATGCTATGAAGGCAAAACACCATCGACTACATTTTTTGGCAGTGCTGGGATGGAACCCAGGGCCTCACACATACTAAGAGAGAGCTCTACCACTGAGCTGTACCCACAGCCCCTCCCCACCAACACCCTCCATTATTGAATGAAGGGCATGGAGCCCTTGGCCACAGGAGTAGCGTGATGCATAAGTAAGTCATCTGAGGCAGCTTAATCAAGAAATATGCCTCAAGCCTCCATTCAAAACTAAATATAAAATACTATTGCAATGCTTTGCCCTCGCCCCCTGCCCGGCTGCAACCACCAAATGGCCCAAGTCATGAGAAAGGCAAGAAGAGTGGGTATCCATTCCCATCTGCATAAAGCTAGGCAGCCAAGAGTCTCCCAGTAAAGGGCTCAGGTTGATATTCACCTCTCTCGGTCTTGCATGCCCTCCCCACCGCTGCTGCTCCCGCCCCTGCCTCCTTCCTTGGACATCATGTCCAAACGCTGGTTGATCTTGGCAATGAGAGAATCTGAATTGTCGGTGCATGGGTCTGGGCCATAGGATGCCATGTGCATGGCAGGGCCCCCCGCTGCCAAGCCGCCATCATTAGCCTTGGTGGCCTCCCATGAGGCTGGGCCATAGCTGTAGGTTGCTCCTGCAGTGACACTGGTGTTTTGGGCACCATAGTAATTGTAGTTGTCATAACCTATCACAGGAAAAAAGAAACAAGTCAGATCTCAGCAGCCATGAGGCTTGTCTATGGCAGACATGTGTGCAAGAGCACCCCTGGTCCACCCACAAAGGAGAGGGTTATGGGACCAAGTGCTGCTGGCATCACTCCACACTGTGTGTCTAACCTGCCAAAATGCAGCAGGAAGAGGCCAGAGCAAAGAGCAGCCTCAGCTAAGTGGTGGGTTTTCTGGGTCAAAGCCTAGAACCTGCTCTCCCTCTCAAGTCAGAGGTGGCTGAGGGCCTGGGAGTGGCAGTTTGGGCAGTTGACAGACCCAGTCTGCTCTCAATCACAGCCTCTTAAGGCTGGCTTTGTCCCCTGGGTCTCCACAGCACCTCATGCTCAGTATAGCAGTTCTGGCCAGCTGGATCCTTAGGAATAGAGCCAGGAAAACAACACTAAAACTCGCTGATGGCCTGTCATGCCCAGCCTTCAGGAAAGCTCTGAGGGCAGCCAGGATGGAAGGCAGGGGTGCCTGCTCATAGGCTTACTTGCCTATATAAAACTCAAAAGAGCTTACCTTGCCAGCTGGCCACACCACTTCCATATGTACCTTAAGAGGAAAAAAAAAAAAGCACTCAGAGCTTTACTGGTAGAACAATGGTGTCTGATTCCAGAAGAGCCAAGGCTGCAGTGGCCACAGAAGTGCTCCTGTGGCACCCTTGATTACCCTTAGACTTGCTCATTTGCTACAGAGAGCAGACTAAGCAATATCAAGTGATCTCTCCTAGGCAAACCCAACTTCCCTCATGAGGACTAGGGAGGAAAAGGAGGTTGCATAAACTCCAGGAAACTGGTCCACTGTGGAAGCTAGCCTGGACCCCAGGGACAGCCCTTAAAAAAGGTCAATCTCAAACTGGGCATAGTTATGCATGTACACCTATAATCTCAGCTACTTAAGAGGCTGAGAAAGGAGGAGCACAAGTTCAAAGCCAGCCTGGGCAACTTCATGAGATCCTGTCTCAAAATTAAAACAAAAATGGGTGGGGGCTATAGCTTAGTGGCAGAATGCCCCAGGGTTCAAATACCAGTATGTGAGGGGTGTCAAATTTCACCAGTGCTAAAGCCCAGGGAATGCCAACCACACAAATAGGGTATCAATGGAAAATCATGTCCTTAACACAAATGAGTAAGGGGTCATTTGTGCCACAAGGGACCTGGGAGGCCTCTTCCTGGGACACAGGGTAATCCACAGAAAAGCAACCCACTTCCACTGACGGTAGGGACAGGGTCCAAGCCCAGAAAACAAAGAAAGCCCTGACTCCCTGGAATAGGGGCTGGAAGAAAACAAAAGACCCTCACCACCTGACAGCATATTTTGGTCCTTCAAAATAAGATAAAAATAATGATCTAGACTCTAGAAAAAGGGTCAGCAAAAGGCCCTGGGCCACATGCAGCCTGCCTGCATATTGCCTTTAAAAAAAAAAAAAAAAAAAAAAAATATATATATATATATATATATATATATATATATATATATATATATTACTAGAGATCAGAATTTCCAGGACTGCAAGCTTCCTAAGCAAGCACTCAATCCATATTAAGCTACATCCTTGACTTTTTGTTTTGTTTTTGGTACTAGAAATTGAACTCAGGGGCACTTGATCACTAAGCCACATCCACAGCCCTATTTTGTATTTTATTCAGAGATGGGGTCTGAGTTGCTCAGTGCCTCACCATTGCTGAGGGAGGCTTTGAACTTGGGATCCTCATGCCTTAGCCTCCCAAGCCGCTGAGATTACAGACCTCGCCTGGCTCAGACCTCTTTTGAGACAGGGTCTTGCTAGCTTGCCAAGGTAAGACTGGCCCTGAACTTAAGATTCTCCTGCCTAAGCACCCCAAGTAGTTCGGATTACAGGTGAATGCTAGTGTACACCCAACCTACTGCCTGTTTTTATACAGCCCTCAAGCTAAGAAACGGTTTTACTTTTCTAAATGGTCAGAGAAAAACAACTCAAAAGAACATTTCATTACATGAAAACTGACATGAAATGAATTACTTATAAAATACAGTGAATCTTAATGCAGAATAAACTAGTTACTAATGTATCGAAATTGGTTTATTAGGAGGCACAGATGTAACATACAAATGTTAGATCTCTTTTTGGGGTGAGGGTGCTAGGGATTAAACTCATGGGTTCCTATATGCTAAGCATATGCTCTACTACTGAGAAGAATAGCCCCTACCTTTTTTTTTTTTTTTTGTGGTACTGGGAATCAAATCTAGAACCTAGTGTTGTGCAACTACTCTATCACTATATTCTCAGCCCTATTTGAGACTGGGTTCATAAATTGCCCAGGCTGGCCTTGAACTTAGGATTCTCCTGCCCAGCCTCCCAAGCACCTGGAATCACAGTTCTATACTCTCATACGTGTTTCCTTTCAGATCTTAGTAGAAAAAACCATGCCTTGGTAGAGACAGATATAAAGAACTCTATGTATTATCCACTTAATTCTATAAATTTAAAGCTATAATGAAAAATACAGTATATCAATCATATACAGGAAAAAAAACTGATGATGCTCTCAGCTATCTATTTACCTACAACAAATAAATATATTTTAGCCAGGTGCAATGGAACATGCCTGTAATACCAGCAACTCCAGGGCCTGAGACAGGACTCGGTCTCAAAAAATAAAGGGCTAGGGATGCAGCCCAGTGTTCAATCCCCAGTACCGAAAAAAGGAAAGAAATTTTTTTGCTAAAATTAAGAATATTTCACAACACAAGAATTCTGATATTCAAATCTCAATATCTATAAGTACACACTGACCTACCTGTGGCTGTTTCTGCACTACAGAGATCACATGCAAAACCAAAGATATTTATTATTTGAACCTTTAGAGAAAATGCTTGCTGGCCCCAGGGTCACCACTCCTCTTGATCTGGGCAAGCATCATATTCAGCTCTGCCACATTGGGGCCTCAGGTGAAGGAAGTTCATACTGTAACACATTATGCAGGATCAGCTTACCCTGGGTGTTTGCAGGTCCAGCACTCCATGCCCCATAGCCTGTGAAAAGACGACCCTGTGTATTAAGATCTTATTTATCATACTAGGGAATGTGGGCTTTAAGGTTCTCTGAGGAGTCTAAAGTGACATCCTCCCAGGAGTTCAGTGCCAGCCTTAGGAGAAGGCAGCATAGCCACAGCAGCACCATCCCTCTATGTCATCTTCCCACCCAACAGGCTGATGCTTCATCACACTCGGGTCAGGTTAAGGCCAAACCCCCCCCCCCAAAAAAGGGAGGGAAACAGGACTGGAAGACAGGTTGGGCAGTCACCCTCAACCTCATCACAACTGAAGACATCACAGGACAAGCTGTGCACAGTCCCCCATGCTGGTTGACCCACCCACCGTGCAGCTGGGAAACCAGCTCAGCCCATCTAGAGTACCCCATATGAGAGAAACTTGGGAATCTGGAGATATAAACTGTGCCCCTTGGGATTCCCTTCTGATTTTAAACCTTCTAATGCTCCCCAGGCCTTAAAGTCCCAGAACCTCAGCCTGGCCCTAAGGCATCAAACTGGGCCCCATTGTCCCTGAAGGCAAGAGTGTGGAAATAGCTTCTCTTCATCTGTGTTCCTGGAGTAGGGAACAGGAGGTTGACTGCCCATGCCAGTCAAATGACTTCACTTTGATGAAGCAAGAATGTAGCTTCCCTTACTAGTACAAATGCCAACCTTGTACCTACACATGACAAGCACTGCCCCTGAATGTCATTCAGAGTCTAACAGCAGAGGTTAGAGGACCTGATCCTTTGTTCTACTATGCTTTAGGTTTGCTCTCTGTTCACCTCTGCAAGCTATACCTTCCCCTCACTACCCCATCCTGCTAAACTAAGCAGCCATCCCCATCTGTTCTGCAATAAACACTAACCTTGGGGCACTCGCTGCTTCCCTGTGAGGTACTGGTGTATCAACCCAATCTTAAAACACTTCCTGAGACAGAAGAAATCAGGGATGTTGCAGCATCTTAATTGGTTCTTCTTTTTTTTTTTTTTTTTAATAGATGAGCACAATACCTTTTGTGGTGATGAGGATGGAATCCAGTGCCTCACATGTGCTAGGCAAGCGCTCTGCCAACTGAGCTATATCCCCAGCCCTCTTAATTGGTTCTTAAAGGTTTAAGGCAGGCAGGAAGTGGGGGTGGGAGGCTCTCTAAACTAAAGGGCCTTAAAACAGGATTACAAAAATATCTGGCGGAGCTGGGTGTGGAGCCTGATGCTGCTTGAGGTGAAGGCAGGAGCATCAAGAGTTCTAACCCAGCCTCAGCAATTGCTAGGCGCTAAGCAACTCAGTGACACCCCGTCTCTAAATAAAATACAAAATAGGGTTGGGGATGTGGCTCAGTGGTTGAGTACCCCCGAGTTCAATCCCTGGTACCAAGAAAAAAAAAATATCTGGTGGGTAGGAAGGCAAATTCTGGAAGATCTAGCCAGACATTGAAATGCCAGGACAGCCAGGCTGAGCCTCTCCTAAGATCCTGCAGAAACTCAGCACACGTGCACCGCCCTCAGGACCTTTCTTTCAGCAATTCCTGCTGCTGGGATCCTCCTACTTTGCCCCTCTCAAGACCCTCATCCTTTCATCAGACCACTAAGTTTTCTGCTCTAGGTCGGGCCCCACCAGGCATGTTCCAATTGTTCCCTATAGGCAAACTTGGCTCTCAGCACAGAGCAGAAGGCCTCCCAGGAGGCTCATTCCAGAGACAGCAAACAAGGAACTCCAGAAGATCGGCTCTGAGGTAGGCAGATACTTCAGGCCAATGGAGATGGGGGGTGGTTCTCTCCTACACAACCCGAGCCTCGGGCCCTCTATCCCCATAAGAGGATGCCTGAAGGAGAATGGCCAATCTGTCGCAGAGCCCAAAGCACATCAGGTTTCCACCTTTGCACACAAGATACTCAACATCTTGATCAAGATACTGAAGATATCGAATTACGCTGTTTATAGCTCCCACGGCCAACAAACACCAGATGGGGCCGCACTCGGCCCCGCCGCGCAGCACCGCGGGGCTGGCGGCGATAGGTCTGACCCCGCACAGCCCGGATGGCTTCCGGGACGGGTGCCCAAGCCTAGTACTCCCAAGGAGGCCCCGTCGAGCCTCCACGGAACGACCCTGGTGCGGCAGCTCGGAGACTGGAGACCGCCCCCCAAGCCGCCGCACTCGACCCTTGGCCGCAGACCCTAGGCCCGGGCCTCGACCCCGCGACCGGACGCTGAAGCTCCGCCCCCTGGCGCCGCCATTTTGTGGCGTCTTCGGGAGAGAAAGGCGGGACTTCGAACTTCGAGGTCGCTAATGCCTGCCCGGGCTTCGCCGCATCTTGGGGTAAAAGCTGCCCGGACGACCCGAGGCGCCCCCAGAAGCCAGCGGCAGCGTCGGCCCGTCGAGCCCCGACCTCCCCCTAGGGCCCTGACGACCAATCCGCACGCAGCGGCCCAGGAGCGACTGCGCCGAGGACCAATGAACGGTGCGCGCGCGTCCCGGCAGCCTCTCCGCAGGGCCGGGCCTGCGGCAACCGAGCTCCCACTAAAAGCCCGATAATGCGAACCCGCAGGACTGGGGCTTCATTAGCCGGACAGTGCCTTCTCGCCACGCGCCAAGCAGTTTATACTAACCTCCGTAGCCCTGCTCCATATCTTCGACGCGACTCGCCAGCAGACCCTTTTTCTACCCTTCCACAAGACGCATGCGTTCAACGCACCTCTCGCCGTCGGCTACTGGAAGACCAGGTGCATACGTCACTCTTTACGCACGCTACCATTGGCTGGCCCATTCGCAGGGCCCGCCCCCGTCGTTCTACCTTGCCTTCCGGGTTGCTCAGGATGGGCGCCCATAGCATCTCGGGAGTTGTGGTCGAGCTGCTGTGCCTCAGGGTTAATCCCCTGCGCAGGCGCGCACCGCTCTCACTCTCGCGCCCGCGCGCAAGCGTATCCCTTCACTCACTCCCCACATCCGCCGGCAACGCCCACTGACACACAAACTAGGTGGATAGGAAGAACTTTTATTAGGCTCTACTTCCAGCCTCGGCCACGCGGGCCACACGGGCTCCGCCCGCCTGGAATCCGGGTCAAGGGGCACCACCACCGCCCTCCTCGTCATCCTCCACGTCGAGGCCCGGGATGCCGCGGATCTGGCGCTGCAGCGCCCCGCCCAGCAGGGGTACTACGCCCTCCTCCTCCTCCTCTTCCGGTGGCGGCGGCGGTGGCGGCGGTGGCGACGTTGTCCCGGGGGCCGGCTCAGGGGGCACAGGGGGCTGGACCAGAGCAATCTCTTCTCCTTCCACGACTCCCGCAGCTTCGCCCGTTGCCCCCTCGTCAAGGGCGCTGCCCTCCGCCTCCTCCTGCTCCTTCTCTTCCTCGGGGCTATCAGTGAAAGGGTTCTCTCCCTGCAAGAGGAAGCGAAGACACTGAAGGGACGAGGGGCCCGCAGAATCAGGGTTGGGGTGGGGACGGGTACCAGGAGTCAGGGCTGACTGGTGGGGAAAGAGGGGTGCGCCTTCACCTTAAGGTAGCGCTCCAGCTTCTTGCTGATGAGCTTGTTGTTGAGGATACTGCGGGCCACCATAAGCGAGGACTTCTTAGACTGCTCCATCATGAGCTGAGGGCAGGGCAGACAGGGCTGAAGAAGTGGCTCCCGGCAAGCCCACCCGACCCGACCCATGCTTCCACACCCAGGGCTCAGCCCCGCCAAAGACTCTAACCAGACGGGGGTCTTTAAGTGTACCTCAAGTATAATCATCCAGCCACTTCACTAGCCCGGAACCACTACCTGATATGATCTTATCTTTTGCTTAAATGCTCCATCCTTCCACATCATATTTACTGTGTGATTGATTAAATAGAGAGATTGATAGGTCTATATATATTTTTATATGCCTACTGCTGAATTCTAATTTCCTCATATAAAAACTCCAGGGCTTGGAGTGCTGGTGCACACCTGTAATCTCAGCAGCTCAGGAGGCTGAGGCAGGAGTTCAGAGCCAGCTTTAGCTATTTAGCGAGGCCCTAAGCAACTTAGCGAGACCCTGTCTCAAAAAATAAGGAGGTGGAGATGTGGCTTTGTGGTTAAGCATCCCTGGGTTCAATCCCAAGTTCAACAACAAAACAAAAAGTGAACAAACTAAAAAACCTATTAAATGCCAAATGCACAACTCATATGATGGATAAAGATAATAAAAAACAGGAATACAATCTAACAGTATATTTTATTAAATGATACATATCCCTTTAGGATTCCCAGCATGACAAAACACACACAGTAATGGTAAGGCTGAAAATAGACTGCTGGTGGGAAGAGCAATTGTTTACATATTTTTTGGAAAGCAGTTGGATAGAATGTATTAAAAGTAAAGCTCTCAGTAATCCTTAATCCTGAGTTTAATACCTCAAAACATGCATGCACACTGGTTGTAGGGGTGAAAAATTAGAAAATGCCTAATGGTTCTTAAATGGAGATGTAAGGGAATAAATCAGATTTAAAAGAACACCATATAGCCCCCTATAGATGGCTCACCTGTGGCACAGTAAGAAAGGTGTGTGAGGGGATGGCGTTGTGGCTCAGTGGTAGAGCACTTGCCTCCCATCGTGAAGCCCTGGGTTCCATCCTCAGCACCACATAAAAAAAATAAATAGGGCTGGGGTTGTGGCTCAGCAGTAGAGCACGCTCACCTAGCACGTGAGAAGCCCTGGGTTCAATCCTCAGCACCATATAAAAACAAATATACAAAATAAAAGTACTGTGTCCAACTACAACTAAAAAATAAATTAAAATTTAAAAATAAATAAATGGGGCTGTGGCTCTTGCCTAGCACGTGCAAGGCCCTAGGTTCAGTCCTCAGCACCACATAAAAATAAATAAAATAGAGGTATTGTGTCCAACTACAACTAAAAATAAATATTAAATAGATTGTGTCCATCTACAACTAAAAAACATACATATAAATATATGTATGTATGTATATATAAATAAAATCTACAACTAAATGTATATATAGAAAGGTGTGTGATTGACAGTTATCAAGACTGAGTTTTGTCTGGAAGGAATTACACCTAGAAGTTGGGTCATTTCATCAGTGGTGGGAGACCAGGCAAATCTCACTTGTCATCATCATACAGCCATAAGCAGAAAGAGGATGATGCTATTTTTGTTATGTGGGGAACAGACTCCACCCTCTAGGAATCCAGCTGAGCTCAGCCAACTTTGCTTCCGTGTTCCTGGAAGCCACATAAACTTGCTGTTTTTACTCCCTTTCTCACATTCACTTTTTTCTTTATACATTTTTCATCCTACCATTTGGGGGAATATTAGCCTCAGACATGCTCAGTAACAAGTTACCAAGATACAATCAGTATCCCTTAGCAACTGTTTCTTGCTAACACATTATCTTTCCTTCTCTAGGAATACAGATGGACACACTATAAATTCTCCCAACTGAGGCACATTTAATGTTTCCAGATTTTCATCATAATAACCAAACACCACCAGAATTAAATTAAGTACTCTCAGGCTGGTGTTTTTAATTCTAACCAAATAGGTTCCCCAAAATGATAGTGCCCAATTCCTTTTTTTATTATTTTTTAATTTAACATTTATTTTTTAGTTGTAGTTGGACACAAGACCTTGATTTTATTTATTTTTTATGTGGTGCTGGGGATGGAACCCAGGATCTCGCATGTGCTAGGTGAGCACTCTACCACTCAGCCACAACTCCAGCCCCACCAATTACTCTTAAAAAAAAAAAAAAAAAATGATGCAAGCCACACTTCCTCCACTTATATTTTAAACAACGAAGAGTGAACCTGGTGAGGTGCATGCCTATAGTCCTAGCTACTGGGAAGGCTGAGGTGGGAGGATCACTTCAAGCCAGGAGTTTGAGACCAGACCAGGCAAGATGGTTAGACCCTGTCTTAAAAAATCATGACTGGTCCTCCCACCTTCTGTCAGCACTGCATGTTGTCATTGTGGGATATTTTTGCTGCCGGATGAAAGAGAAAATAATGTGTGCTGATTCCTATGAGACTTCCTTGCCCACTAGCAAGCCTGAGTTGCTGATATGCACGCTGGTGCCCAGCACCACTATGGGATGAACTTGTCTTGGCGTATGGATTTTCTGGCTTGCTCATGAAGGCTTCCCTTAACACACTCAAAGTAAACAAATGATCTACGTTTTCTGGAATCTAATATATAGTTATGAGGCAGGGGTCCAACTTTCCAGAAATTTATAAATCATCACTTCCCTGCTGAATTGAAAAAGAGGTGTTTTTGTTTGTTTGTTTTGTTTATATAAATCTGAAGTCCAAAAGGCTCTACAAAACAAATATTTCCCCTGGAATTCATTTGGTGACAAGACATGGGATGACATTATTATTATTATTATTATTATTATTATTATTATTATTATTATTATTATTTTTTGGTATGGTGCTGGGGATTGAACCCAGGGCCTTGTGCATGCAAGGCAAGCACTCCACCAACTGAACTATGTCTCCAGCCTGACATTCCATTTTTACACCATCTTTTTTTTGGTACAGGGGATTGACACCCCCACCAATAAAATTGAACCTAGGGGTGCCCCACAACTGAGCCACATGCCTAGCCCTTTTTTATATTTTATTTAGAGATAGGGTCTCACTAAGTTGCTTAGGGCCTACCTAAGTTGCTAAGGCTGGCTTTGAACTTGGGAGCCTCCTGTCTCAACCTCCTAAATCACTGGGATTACAGGCATGCACCACTGCGCCTGGTTTATTTCATCTTTCTTTATCCCATCTGTATGCCACTTGAATAACTACTGATGATTCAACTACAGACTCTTCCTTAGATCCTGCTGGAAGCTACTGATCACACCATATTGTCTTTCTGAAACCCAAAAAATAACTCAGAAACAAACACTTGGCCCTGAAGTTTCAGAGACGAGACCTATACAAATACTAAGTTCTAAAACATATTGGGACTTTTCCCTAGGTCTGTTGATTGCACTATTTTATTCTTAAGCCATCACCACTTTTTGCTGCTGACTTTGTAACAAAAAAAAAAAAAAAATTATATATATATATATATATATGTGTGTGTGTGTATTATATATAATACATATAAATAATAACATGTACAGTATATTATTTTTTAAATTAATTTTTTAAACTATTTCTTTGTGTGTGTGGTGCTGGGGATAGAATCCAGGGCCTCCTTGTACATGCTATGCAAATGCTCTACCACCGAGCTATACCCCAAACTTTAAAACAAAACAAAACAAAAACCCTCCTTTTAAAAATTTTAGGCAGGTTCTTACTAAGTCACCAGCCTAGCCTTGAATTTGTGATCCTCCAACCTCAGCCAACCGAACAGCTGGAGTTACAGATGTGCACTACTATACCTGGCTGTAATAACCTTTAATATCTGTAAACTCATAACTGCCCTTTGTATAATCTTTTTGGCTACAGTTAGACTTGGAAAACTTTGTCAGGCACAGAAAGACAACATAGTATGTCCTTACTTACATGTGGAAGCTTATAAAGCTAATCTCATAGGAGTAGAGAATAGAATAGAGGTTACCAAAGGCTAGAAAAGGGGGCTGGAGATGTGGCTCAAGTGGTAGCGTGCTTGCCTGGCATGCATGAGGCACTGGGTTCGACCCTCAGCACCACATTAAAAATAAAATAAAGACAAAGGCTAGAAAAGGGGTACAAGGAGAAATGAAAGAGGATAGTTAATGAGTTCATGGGTGCATCTGCATAGAGAAACAACTTCTAATGTAGTACAGCACAGTGGAATATAATTGACAACAATTAATTGTATATTTCAAAATAGTGTAGGTAAGACTGTTTCCAATAACAAAAAATGTAAGAGGTGACAGATTTAATGGCTGCACTGATTTGGTTACGTATTGTACATAAGTATTAAAATAGTATACTGTATATCCTAAATATGTACTACTATGTGTCAATTAAAAATAAAAATAGCTGGGTATGGTAGCATACATCAGTAAATCTCAGTGGCTTGGGAGGCTTTGACAGGAGGATCACAAGTTCAAAGTCAACCCCAGTAACAGTGAGGTGCTAAACAACTCAGTGAGACCCTATCTCTAAATAACATACAAAATAGGGATGTGGCTCAGTGGTTGAGTGCCCCTGAGTTCAATCCCTGGCACACACACACCCACCAATAAAATAAAGGAGAAAGAAAATGTAAAAATTTAAAAATTTGCAATCAATCCACTTATCCCTATCCTAGATTATGATGGGAATTGTACTATCCTCATCAGTTGGGGGTAACTGGGTTTTTGTTTGTTTTACCATTAAATATTAACTCCCCATTTACAACACAATATGTTCTTTATGTTCCTCCATTTGTATCCTTGGAGTATTTGTAGTTCTTCTTAAAGGTGCTATGCCTTCTTTAAATCTATATTCCTAGATACTTCAAACACGGTGTAGTTTCTGTGAGATTTTTAACCACATTTGTTTCTAACTTATTATTACTGGAATAAAGAAAACCAACTACTTTTTGTATGCTATCTTGAATCCCACCTCCTTATCAAATTCTACTAACTTTGAGAACAATTTGCAAGGTGCAGTGACAAACGTGTAATACCAGCCACTCAGGAGGATCCCAAGTTCTAGACTAGCCTGGACAACTTAGTGAGACCTTGTTTCAAATAAAAGATAAAAAAGGTTGGGTATGTGGCTCAGTGGTAAAGCACTTGCCTAGCAGGCTTACAGCCCTAGATTCATTCTCAGTACCACACAGACAAATACATATATATATATATATTTTTTTTTTAATTTTTTCCACTTTTCTAAGAATGTAATCACATTATTTGTACATAGTTTTCCCTTCCAGTATTTTATGTTCTTTGATTTCATATTGAAGCATCCTTGCATTCCAGAGACAAATCCTAACTACGATACTGGACTATACATCTGAATTATAGATTGATAAATACTAATATTTTCTTCAAGTATATTCATGTCTTTAATTATAAACTAATCTACAGTTTCATCTGGGTATCCTTTTTATTTAATTTTTGGAATCAAAATTTAAAATACTTCCTAAAAATTACCTAAAGAGGACAGTCTTCTAGCATGGCACCTGGAAGAGCCCTGTGAACCCACTCGCCAATGAAACTTATGAAAATTACTAAGAAAAGTCTCTGAATATGTCCAAGGGACATATATCAAATGAAGAAATACTTAACAAGGAAAAGCTACTAAAATCCAGTGAGAAAGAGTGTCAGCTGTGTTTGTTTGACCTATTGCCTCCCTGCCCTCCCTAGCTCAGTGTGATAGAAACTCCACTCCTATGCAAGTAGGAGGATAAGCCCCAGTGTCTACCAACCTCATTACAGCTTAGGGCTGGAACAGGATGTCAGCATTTCTTATCCTGTCCCCACCTACCTGCAGCTAAGGCTAAGTTCTGAATAAGTACAGGTGGGAAATGACAACTTCTTTCTTCTGCCCAGTCCCTATGCACAGAATGGAGATGTGACCTAGGGTAAGATATGCTGAGAATACTGGGGCTCACGTAGCCCTGGATTGTTCACAAAGTAGAGGTCCAATGCTAAGAGAGGCAGACCAATACCAGAAAGAGGCCACAGCCACTCACTTCTCCCTATCTCTCCTGAAGCACCAGAGTCATTATTTGGAAGCATCCCTTTGTGCTCACCCTGAGCCTTGGCTAAGAGATTTTGCCCAGGAGAGCCTGGCCTTAAATCTGTGAGCTCTTAATCTCTTCCCAACTTCACTGGTAAGAGTATTAAGAGTTTGAGACTAATAACTCTCTCAAAAAATGAAGGGTGTGGAGAAAAACCACTGGAAGGAGACTGGAAGATTTGATAGTAATATAAATTAAACCATAGTGTAGCTAAGTTACCAGAGAGAATCTAAAACAAAACAAAACAACAAAAATAAACAGCAAAGAATAGCCTCCCAGGGTTCAGAATAAATCTCAAACAATAATCTCAAGAATCACTGCTGGGGCTGGGGATGTGGCTCAAGCGGTAGCGCGCTCGCCTGGCATGCATGCGGCCCGGGTTCGAATCTCAGCACCACATACAAAACAAAGATTTTGTGTCTGCCGATAACTAAAAAATAAATATTAAAGTTCTCTCTCTCTCTCTTAAAAAAAAAAAAAAAAGAATCAATGCTGTAAAGGACCACAAATTTAACTGGATTAAAGTAGAGTGCCATTTATGCCCCAGGCATTATTGAGAACCATATAGCAATCAGCCAGAAAACAAACTGTTAGCAGCTGAATATGTATGGTCTGGGAGACAGTCAGAAAGAGCCCCTACTAAAACCATGTCAGGGTGGTTCCCAGTCAAGCCAGCATGTCTGCACATGCCCATGACTTTCTAATTCAAGGCATAATACCAGAGCTTCACAGTGTGGGAATGAAAGAGACTTCTCTAAAAAGAGACCTTGCTAAAAGAAATCTGGCAAGTCACTAATCAAATAGATACACAAATATCAGAACAAGATGCTGGATATGAGGGGGGGAACCAGTATTATATATCATCTATAAGATGTCTAGTTTTGAACACAAAATTATGAGACATTGAAGCCGGGTGTGGTGTCGAATGCCTATAATTCTAGAACTCAGGAAGCTGAGGCAGGAGGATTACAAGTTCAAGGCCAGCCTCAGCAACTCAGCAAGGCTCTAATCAACTTAGTGAGACCCTGCTTCAAATTAAAAAACAGGGGGCTGCGGTTGTGGCTCAACAGAATGCTTGCCTCGCATATGTGAGGTACTGGGTTTGATCCTCAGCACCACATAAAAATAAACAAAATAAAGGTATAGGGCAGGGGATATAGTTTAGCTGGTAGAGTGCTTTCCTCAAATGCACAAGGTCCTGGGTTCAATCCCCAATACCACACACACACACACACCAAAAAAAAGGGGGGGGGGCTCGGAATGTAGTTTAGTGATTGTAGCTTAGTGCCCCTGGGGTTCAATCCCTGGTACCAAAAAAAAAAAAACAAAAAAAAACACAGTCATTGAAAGGAGATTCTGACCCACATTCAAGGAAACACAGCAGATGATAGGTTTAAACTACCTGTGGCAGTGAAAAGATGTCAACATTAACAAAGATTTCAAAGTAGTAATTAAAAATGCTTAAGAAGTAAAGGCTTGAAGAAGTAAAAGGTATAGTGTCACACCTCGTCAGACAAACATCAACAAATACTAAAACAAAAATACAAATCTTTTTGGAACTGAAAAGTACAATAACTATTTACCAGAGAAGCTGAATAGTAGATAAGAAGAGAATTATTGAACCTGTAGCTCAATAGAGATTATACAATCTGAAAAACAATGATAAAAATGAAGTCTCAGACAATGGTGGGACACCATTAAGTGACCCAACTTATGCACAACAGGAGTATAAGAAAGAAAAAGGGCCAGGTACAGTGGCGCATGCCTGTAATCCCAATGTCTCAGGAAGCTGAGACAGAAGGATGACAAGTTCAAACCCAGCCTCAGCAAAAGTGAGGCACTAAACAACTCAGACCCTGTTTCTAAAAAAAAAGGAAAATAGGAAAAAAAATGAGGAAATAATAGCTGAAAGCTACCCCAACACTGATGAAAAACAAACTTACACAAAGAAGATTAATGAACTCCAAGTGGAATAAATACAGAGACCCACCAAGAGACATACAATAAAAATGCTAAAAGTCAAAGACAAAGGAAAAATCTTGAAAGCAGCAAGAGAAAAATGAATCATCACTTACAAGAGAAACTCAAAGGTTCCAAGCCAACATCAGGATAACATGCTGAAATGCTGAAATAAAAAGGCTGTCCACTAGGCTGGGATGTGGCTCAGAGGTAGCACGCTCACCTATGATGTGTGAGGCACTGGGTTCCATCCTCAGCACCACATAAAAATAAAATAAAGATATTTAAAAAAAAAAAAGACTGTCAACCAAGAATCCTATAATTAATAAAGCTATGTTTAAAGAAAAATAGATATTTTGAGATAAACCAGAACTGAGAAAGCTGGCATGGTGATGCATGCCTGTAATTCTAGCTACCTAGGAGGCTGGGAGGATCCCAAGAAGTTCAAAGCCAAGGAAGTTAGGAAAGAAGGAGGGAGAGAATTTGCTGCTATTAAACCCGATAGTGGGCTGGGGATGTGGCTCAGCGGTAGCGCGCTCGCCTGGCATGCGTGCGGCCCGGGTTCGATCCTCAGCACCACATACCAACAAAGATGTTGTGTCCGCCGAGAACTAAAAAATAAATATTAAAAATTCTCTCTCTCTCTCTCTCTCCTCTCTTAAAAAAAAAAAATAAAAAAAAAATAAACCCGATAGTAATGTGAATATTCACAGAAGAATTTAGTTAACTATAAAAGACATTATAAAGGCACAATTTTTTTTTTTTTGTACTGGGGATTGAACTCAGGGGCACTGGACCACTGGGCCACATCCCCAGCCCAATTTTTGTATTTTTATTTGCAGACAAGGTCTCACTGAGTTGCTTAGTACTTGGATAAATTGTTGATTCTCCTGCCTCCATCTCCAAAGCTGCTGGGATTATAGGTGTGTGCCACTGTGCCCAGCCCCATTTTTTTCTTTCTTAACTGATTAAAAGTATTGTATAAAACCACACACACAATTACATAGATATATTGCAATTATTTGTCTTATATATTACAGAAATTAAATACTATTGCCAGTAAAGACAAAGGAAGTGAGGGCGATCACAAAATCCACTCTGGGAAACTACAATATAAACAATCCAGTTTCTTCCTATAAATCAACTGCAAGAAAAATAAGACATGAAGGAAGAACCTATGTACTGAAAGCAGGTTGATATATAGCAACCATCTGTAGTACACACATCAGTATGGGTCTTTAGTTTTTGATTTTAAAAATATCAGTCAAAGAAATCTGAATACCAGTTATTTGGCGGTATTAAGAAGGAAGTTATTACTGGGTACAGTGGTGCATGCCTGTAACCCCAGTAATTTGGGAGGCTAAGGCAAGAGGATTTCAAGTTTGAGGCCAGCCTTGGCAACTTAGCAAGGCCCAGTCTCAAAAAAAAAAAAAAAAAAAAAAAAAAGGCTAAGGATGTAAAGTGCCCTGGGCTCAATCCCCACCACCACACCAAAAAAAGGTTATCATTGATTTTTTTTTTTTTTTTTTTTTAGAGAGAGTGAGAGGAGAGAGAGAGAGAGAATTTTTAATATTTATTTTTTAGTTCTCAGCGGACACAACATCCTTGTTGGTATGTGGTGCTGAGGATCGAACCCGGGTCGCACGCATGCCAGGCGAGCGCGCTACCACTTGAGCCACATCCCCAGCCCTATCATTGATTTTTATTTAGGGGTAATGATAAGTAAATTAAAACTGTTTATATTTCAGAGCTAAATACTGAAATGATTATGGATGAAATGATGTGATATCTGAGATGTGCCTTTATATATGTTTGAAATTTCCATTGTAAAAGTCTTTAAAAAAAACTGACATATTAAATATATATTTGCTTTAAGGAAAAAAAAAAAGACCAATCAACAAACAAATCAGGTGAGGGGAGCAACAGAAATGACCACAAATAACAACTCTACAGGAACAAATAAAGAGTATGAAAAATGGGAAATAAGACTAATACTAACAAAACCTAGAAAGATATAATCAATATTCTTTCTTCAACTTCTTTAAAATAAACAAAGTATAGAAAGCAATAATTACAACACAGAGCTACACAGAAGTAACAATCTTCTTGAAATTAAGTTATATCTGAAGTGGATTTAGAGATGTTATACACGTAAAAGGTAAAGCCTACAGGTATAGTGTGTGCACACCTGTAATCCATCAATTCAGAAAGCTGGGGCAAGAGGATCAGAAGTTCGAGGCCAACCAGCCTCAGCAATTTAGTGAGGCTCTAAGCAAATTAGCAAGACTCTGCCTCAAAATAAAAACTAAAAAGAACTAGGATATAATGCAGTGATTAAGTGTCCCTGGGGTCAATCTTCAGTGCCAAAAACAAACAAACAAAAAAAAAAGATAAGGCCTAGAGAAACCACAAAAGGAAGTCAAACCAAAAAAAAAAAAAGATATTGGAAAAAAAAAAATCACTAAACAAATTAAAATGTTCCAGTAAAAAATATTCACTAAATACGAAAGAAAGCAGTAAAAGAGGAAAATTACAGACATTAAATCAGACAATTAACACTACAGGTAAATGAATTAGAGAATTTGATATAAAGACATTGAAGGATGGATGGACAGTTAAAAATCAAGGTGGAACTATATGCTGTCCACAGGACACACACTTCAGATTCAAAAATACAAATAGAGACCAGGGATGTAGCTCAGTGGTAGAGCACTTGCATAGCATAAGCAAGGCCCTAGGTTTGATCCTCAGTGACACACCCAAACACACATACACACACAGCAACTTGACAGAAGAGCAAAGAAATAAGCTGGGTATGATGGTGTACATGTGTAATCCCAGCAGCTCAGGTGCCTGAGGTAGGAGGATCACAAGTTCAAAGCCAGCCTCAGCAACTAAGTGAGACACTGTCTCTAAGTAAAATGTAAAAAGGGTTGGGGATGTGGCTCAGTGGTTAAGTGCCCCTGGGTCCAATCCCCAGTATCAAAAAATAGAATAAAATAAAACAAAGAAATAAGCACGATCAGTGTTGGGGTTGTGGCTCAGTGGTGGAACGCTTGCCTAGCACTTGTGAGGCCCTGGGTGCGATCCTCAGCACCACATAAAAATAAATAAATAAAATAAAGGTATATTTTTAAAAAAGGAATAAGCACAATAAAATGGTTAGGCAAACAATAATCTATAAAATATTCTAGCAAAAAATAACAGAATACAGATTCTTCTCAAGCACAAGGACCATTCTCCAGGATAGATCATATGCTAAAGCTATTTAAAAGTCTCAGAGTAAGGGATGAGGGGATATGGATCCATGGCAGAGTGCCAGAGTGCTTGCCTGGTACATTTCACAAAGCCCTGGTTTTGATCAGCCCCACCACCACCACCACCAAAAAAAAAAAAAGAAAGAAAGCCTTCAGTAAATTTAAAAAACTGAAATAATACAGTGTATGTTCTCAATATGGAATAAAATTAGAAATGAACTAGAAAAAAACAAAATTTTGGAAATTCATTAATAATGGATTAAATTGAACACTAAATTTTTTTTTTTTTTTGTGGTGTTGGAGTTTGAACCTGGGGCTTTGTGCATGCAAGGCAAGCACTCTACCAATTGAGCTATATCCCCAGCCCTGAACACCAAAATTTATAGTATGAAGCAAAAGCAGTAATCAGAGGAACATTTATAGCTATAAACACCTACACATTTGGGAAACAGTAGAAGTATGTAATAATAAATTCCATCATTATATACAACTATAATGCACCATTTAAAAAAAAGGAAAAAGAAAAAAAAAAAAGAAAGAAAAGAAATGGAGGGTACCCAGAAACCTAAATGTAAAACAGCAGAAGGAAATAATAATAATCATAAAAGTTAATAGAGAACAAAAAAATGAAGAAAAAACCACCTCAATGAAATCAAAAGTTTGTTCTTTCAAATATTAAAAACATTAACAAACCTTCAGCAAGATTTACCACGAGAAACAGAAGACTCAGATGACTAGAGGACATCATTACCAACCTTAAATAATAAAAAGAATTATAGAACAATTCTATAAACAACAAAATACAACACCCTTTCAGGATAAAAACACTATAAACAAATTAGTCCTAGGAGAGAACTACCTCAGTCAAATCAAAACCCTCAGCTATCACACTGGACCCATAAAGTCCCAAGTTTTCAATTCTATAAACAGAATAAAAAATTCAAATATTATTTCAAGGTTACCATAAGTGATCTATATATGCTCATTTTTATAAATGTTCTACCTGGGATGATGGGATTAAATGGGTAATGATGAGTCTGGGGCTATCCCCTTAAGATATGAACAATATAAACAAGACAAGGACATGCACTCTCACCACTTCTGTTCAACCAAATATCAGAGGTTGTAAGCCAGGATAATTAAGAAAAAGAAAAAATAAGCATCCAGATTGAAAAGGAAAAAGCACAACTAATTCTGGAAATAACTGATATACCCTTAATAAACAAAAGAACTTGCTTAGCATGTGCAAGACACAGGGTTTGATTCCATTTCTAAATATATCAAATTTATTCTAAAATATTGTTTTCCTTTTTAACAACCGCACACTCACAAAAAGCACAGAACACATTCTGAAAACTACAAACAGTTTTGAAAGAAATTGAATATCTCGGGCTGGGGTTGTGACTCAGAGGCAGAGAGCTGCCTAGCACGACCGAGGCCCTGGGTTCGATCCTCAGCACCACATAACAATGAATAAATAAATTAAAGATATTGTGTCCAACTACAACTAAAAAAATCTATATAAAAAAATTTGAATATCTAAATAAATTCAGACATTCCACATTCAAGGATTACAATAAGTGGTAATAGTCTACAAATTGGTCTAGAAATAAAACACAATCCTATCAGAATACCAGCTAACTTCTTTGGAGAAATTGTTAAGTTGATCCTAAAACTCATGGAAATTCAAGGGACACATAATAATCAAAACAATTTTGAAATATAACAATAGAGTTGGAAAATGCACATTTTATCATTTCAAATCTCACAAGGCTATTTCCTAACATAAAGTACTAACATAAAGTACTTTCTAACATAACTATACTAACATAAAAACAGAACCATGGAATAGAATTTTAAGTCCACTGTGGAGCCAACCTAGATGCCCTTTGATAGATGAATGGATTAAAAATGTGGCATATATACACAATGGAATATTACTCAGCAAAAAAGAGAAAAAATCATGGCATTTGCAGGTAAATGGATGGAGTTAAAGAAGCTAATGCTAAGTTACCCAATCCCAAAAACAAATGCCGAATGTCTTCTCTGATATAAGGAGGCTGATTCATAATGGGGTAGGTAGGGGGAGAGTGGGAGGAATAGACAAACTCTAGATAGGGCAGAGGAGTGGGAGGGAAAGGATGGGAGCATGGGGTTAGAAATGATGTTGGAATGTGGTGGACATTACTATCCAAATGTATAAAGACACAAATTGGTGTGAATATACTTTGTATACAACCAGAGATATAAAAAATTGTGCTCTGTATGTATAATAAGAATTGTAATGCATTCCGCTATTTTATATATATATATATATAAATAAATTAAAAATAATAATTAAAAAAATTCTAAGTCCAGAAATAAAACCACACAGCTATGGTCCACTAACTTAACAAGAGTGCCAAGATCATTCAATGAGGAAAAAATAGTCTCTTTCAAATGGTGCTAGGACAATTGACTATCCACATGTAAAAGAATAAGGCGAGGGCTGGGGATGTGGCTCAAGCAGTAGTGCGCTCGCCTGGCATGTGTGCGGCCCGGGTTCGATCCTCAGCACCACATACAAAGATGTTGTGTCCGTTGAGAACTAAAAAATAAATATTAAAAAATTCTCTCTCTCTCTCTAAGAAAAAAAAAAGAATAAAGCGAGACCCTGACCTCACACCATATGAAAAAAACAAAGTGGATCAAGGCCTAACTGTAAAAGCTAGAACCATAAAACTCTTCAAGAAGAAATCATAGGGGTAAATCCTCATAATCTTGTATTTGTCAATGGATTCTTGGATATGACACCCAAAGTGAAAACAATAAAAGAAAACAAAATTTGATCTGGGCATGGTGGTTCACTCCTGTAATCCCAGTGATACAGGAGACTGGAGCAGGAGGATTACAAGCTTGAGGCTAGCCTCAGCAACTGAGTAAGACCCTATCTCAAAATAAAATTTAGAAAGGAATGCGAATATAGCTCAGAAGCAGAATATTCCTAAATTCAACCACCAGTACTACCCACACCCCCCAAAAGATTTATTATTTAATTCAAGCAGTCCATTCCTATGTAAATACCCAAGAGAAATGAAAACAAATGTGCACAGAAGAACTTGCACACCACTGTTCCTGACAGCATTACTCTTAATAGTCAAAAAGAAGAAACAACCCAAATAAATGAATGGAAAAACAAACAATGTGGCTGGGTACGTTGGTACACGCCTATAATCCCAGAGGCTCCGGAAACTGAGGCAGGAGGATCCTAAGTTCAAAACCAGCCTCAGCAACTTAGCAAGGTCCTAAGCAACTCAGCAAGACCCTGTCTCTAAATAAAATATAAAAAACAACTGGGGAAGTGATTTAGTGGTTAAGCACATCCTGAATTCAATCCATGGTACCAAAAAAAAAAAAAAAAAAAAAAAAGAATATATTTACCAGACTGATAACTTGTATAAGGGGAAGATGAGAGGTGATAGCTAAAGAGTATGAATTTCTTTTTGAGGTGATGAAAATCCTATAATTGATTGTGGCAGTGGCTTCTGAATATACAGAAATCTATGTATCAACTAAAAACTATTGAACTGTACATCTTTTTTTAAAATAGATTTTTTAGTTGTTGATAGACCTTTATTTTATTTATTTGTATGCGGTGCTGAGAATCAAACCCAGTGCCTCACACATGCCAGGCAAGTGCGCTACTGCTAAGCCCCAGCCCCAGCCCCTGAACTGTACATCTTTTTTTTTTTTTTTTTAAAGAGAGAGTGAGAGAGGAGAGAGAGAGAGTGAGAGAGAGAGAGAGAGAGAGAGAGAGAGAGAGAGAGAGAGAGAATTTTTTAATATTTATGTTTTAGTTCTCGGCGGACACAACATCTTTGTTTGTATGTGGTGCTGAGGATCAAACCCGGGCTGCATGCATGCCAGGCGAGCGCGCTACCGCTTGAGCCACATCCCCAGCCCTGAACTGTACATCTTAAATGGATGAATTATATGGCATATGAATTATACCTCAGTAAAGCTGTTACTAAAATAATATCAGGAAGCTTTCCTTTCATGATCATAGTCCAGAACTTAAAGAAAAAAAAAAAAAAAATAGAAGTATCGGGCTGAGGTTGTGGCTCAGAGGTAGAGCACTCCCTTAGCGTGTGTGAGGAACTGGGTTCAATCCTCAGCACCACATAAAATAAGGATATTGTGTCCCCCTACAACTAAAAAATAAATATTTTTTAAAGAATAAGAGTATTTATCTGCGTATGGTGGTACACACAGTTACTTGGCAACTGAGGCAAGAGTATCACAAGTTAAGAGGTTAGTTTAGGCAACTTAGATCATGTCTCAGAGTAAATAAAAAGGGCTGGGGTATAGCTCAGTGGTGGAGTGCTTACCTAGCAAACATGAGGCCCTGGATTCAATCCCCAGAACTGGGATGGGGAGGGGGAATTAAATTAAAAAAAAAAAAACAAAAAAAACAAAACCCACATGTAGCATTTAAATTCTTTTAGAATCAACTGCTGTCACTCATTTCCTACATGTTTGAGGGGGGGGGCGGCCCACTGGGGATTAAACCCAGGGCTTCTCCTATGCCAGGCAAGCACTCTACTACTGAGCTACATCCCAGTCCTAAACTATATCTCTTCTTGCTAAATTGTCCAGGTGACCTTGAACCTGTTATCCTCCTGTTTCAGCCTCTTAAGTAGCTCAGATTACAGGAACACATCACTGCACCCCAAGATTTTTCAACAATTTTAATAATTCATGTATTCTGCACCATTCACTGTCTTTTCTCTCTATCCCCCATCAGTTCCCAGCCTAAGAAACTGTTCTTAGCAATACAGCTTTTCTGTTGCCAAAGCCAATGGACACTTTCCTAATCTTTCTAGACATTTGCTAATTCTCAATCTGTAACTACCCAAGCCAGACCCCTCAATGAGAATTGGTGTACTGAAGACAACCAGAAATGAGTTGAGATGGGTAGTGCTATCAACAAATAAATCTCATCATTCTGTGACGATGGCCACATCTCCTTTTAGCTCAGAACTGGATCTGGGCCTCTGTGCTGTCTCCCTACTGCACTCCTGCCACATCACCTGATTTTTAACACCTACCTCCTACCCAACATGTCACCACTTCAATCAGAAAACATCTTCTCCGGATATGCCAGCAAAAAAGAACATACCCATTTTCTTGCCAAATGTGCTTCTTTTTCTGAACTAGATATACCCCACCCCCTGCCATGCATAATCTCAGCAGCACCATTGTCTACTCAGTTCTCAGAGTCAGAAACCTGAGTCATCCCTGGCTCCTGGTCACTCCCACAGGCCAACCTCCTGTTCCTGTACTTTGAAGGCTCTCCTCTCACCCTAGATTATAGTGCCTGTGAACCTCTGAAGTCCAACCACTGCTCCAGCAACAGGGACCCTGTATGTTTCTTCATCTTTTTTCTGAACCTAATCTGGTGGTTGGCCCCTATGGAAATGGTGGTTCCCATATCCCATGGTGTACTGGTCTTGAAGGCCCAGCTCAACATCACCTTCTCCCAGGCCATGTCCCCATCTCCTGGCTTTCTCTATGTAACCACAGTGATTGTACCAGACTGGAACTGTCTTTATCTATTGTCCCCTGCCTTCCCTCTCTCCTCATTACAACCACAGGACATCCCCAGAGGCCTCAATCAGTTCACCAATAGGAGGGAGAAGCCACCTATGGCCACTCACCCTGCGGTTCCGGTTGTGATCCATGGTCTTGAGATGCTTCTGGATGATCCCAAACTGCATGGGAATAAAGAGGTCACAGGCAGCACAATGGGCTGCCTCCACCTTCTTCACAAAATGCTCCATGGCAATTTCTGTGGGGGGAGGAGGGAGGAAGAAAGGACTCACCATTGGTCCTAAGTGCCTAAGACAAACCCAGAAGTCTAGGAAAAATATCAGCCCAGCTTTTCAACATGATTATCTATATGGGACTGAGGCTTTTCTCGTTCAATCTTCCAAAGAAACAAAGGGATGTCACAATCCTGTATGGAGAAGCAGTGGAGGGCAGGCCAAGGTGCTACTTGGTGGGCAGTGGGATAGAACCTCCTCACCTTGGGTCAGATCCTGATCTCTGTAAATCTGCTGGATCAGACCATCAAGGTCCTCCACAGTTTTTCGAAGTTCCTCTGTCTTTTTGGTTTTGTTGGTGACGTACTCCTGCCAGAGACACGCAATTTCATGAGGGCTGCCCTGTGTCACCAGGGACCCCAAAAAATCAAGAGTAGCTACGCTGCTCTGAGGCTTACCTGTAGAAAGTCAGCCGTCTGCTTAGGGAGCTTGGTGCCTACATACTTAAAGTGCTCCTTGTGGAACTTGCTGTCAAGGTGGCTGGCCATCTCATCCTCATAGAAGGTCCGGTATTTGCAGAGAGAACACACAAACTGGATCCTGCCACAGGAGGGAAACAAGCAGCTGAGGCTGCAAGGGTCCCAGGGAAAGGTGCTGCCGCCTCACCCAACCCAGCTGCGAGCCCTGAAACAGGGCTTGCTCACGGGCCTCTGAAGTGCGGTCCCAGCAGAGGGACAGGCTGGGACCAGGAGGGTCGGGAGCAGAAAGGGCGAGTCTGCAGGCTGCAGTTACTGCAACGTGGGGGACAGGGGAGGAGCTCTTCCTTCCCATAGGCAGGAGGCCGAAGCCTGAGGCAGCAGCTGCTGCAACAGGCAAGGAGTCGCTGGAAGGTTGCCGGAGGGCCACTCTACCAAGGCTGGGCAGGAGCTTGTGCACTTGGCCCAGGTGGGAACCGGAAGGAAGGATGCCCTGGCGGGAGCCAGGTGGCCCTGAGGTGCAGAGTGGAGTACGCAGTCCCGAGGCAGGGCCCGAAAGGTGCTGCATCTTCCTTCTGGGTTCTGGGGAACTCAAAGGCCCAGCCCATCCTCTGCTCAGAATGCTTGGGGGTGGTGTCGGGAGGGATGGAAGGCAAGCAGGCCTGGGCACCTGCTGCCTCATCTTCCTCTTCCAAGAAGAGACCAGTCTGAGCTGGAAGGAGGGCGCCTGCCCGGCCTGCCAGAGGGCAGCCTGGAGTCACCTGGGCGAGGTGCTCTGTCTGGGCCTGGTGTCCACAGCAGAAGCCCGGGGTCTGGGGCCTGGGCTGGAGCAGGCCGCCGTGGCAAGGGGCGGAGGAGGCCAGCCGCCACCGAGGCCTCGGGGCGGGTCCCTACCTCTGCCGGACGTCCTTATCTGGGCCACGGGGTCAGCTTTGTCTGGAGAGCCCAGGGGCCAGGCGCCGGCGAGGCTGAGGAAGGTCCAGCAAGAGCAAGAGTCTGAGGCGGAGGAGGCAAGCGCCAGTGCGGGAGCCCTGAGGGCAGACAGACCCGACCAAGGGGCGTGAAGGGCTCAGCCACAGACAGGCCCGGCCTGACAGGGCCGGCGGGTAGGGCAGAGGGCAGGCCCGAGGCTGCCATAGCCCACAGGTGCTGCCATCTCTCCTGAGCACGGCGGCGGCCTCTTGGCAGCTAGTTGGGGTGGCACAGGCGCCTTGGACCTTGAGTCTCTGATGAGCTGGCCCCCTCCCTCAGGGGCATCGGGCCCCCAGTGCACCTCGGGGCTCGTGCGCTGAGTGACCTAGCGCCGGAGCTTCTGGGCAACGGTGCCGAGCAGTGTCGGGTCTCAGGCCACAGATGCCAGCGGTCGCCAGGCGGCCACAGAGGGGCAGGGGATGAGTCAGGCCTTAGGAGCTGGGCCTGGCGGGAAGCAGGGTCCATGCACGGCCGAGCAGGTGGTGGCTCCCAAGGGAGGCCAGAGGGCGGCGAGATGGCAGAGCTATGGCCCTGCTCTCCTGGCGGCAGCCCCAGAACGAGGCAGAGGCAAAGGGATGGAGGGAAGCTGGTTACCTTTCCACCATGCGGTCTCGCTGCCGCTTTTTCTGTTTGTCCTGGCTCTTCTTGCTTGCCTGCAACTTGCGTTTGGCCTGGCTACTCTCATCCTGGGTGATAAGGGCCCCTGTGGGAACAGAGGGGCACAATCACCAGCTTGGCTCTACCAGGAAAGGGCAGGCCTAAGGCCTCTGGCTGAATCACCCGCTGTCCATTCCAGAGGGTCCATCTGAGAGCAGTTGTTTACGCAAGGCCTTTGGCCATGAGCAGGACTGGATACCCTGGGCTGGGCAGGAAGTAGGTTTTGCCTAGGCACCAGGAATGGGGAGATACATGTTGAACCCTCTGCTCTCCAGGATACCCTCACTCTCTGTGGAGTGGGCCATGGGGAAGCTGGAAGGCAAAAAGAAGCTGTCTTGGAGGGGACACTAGCACATGTTCAGAGGGGCCAGGTGGTGGGATGCAGGGAGGCCGCTCACATGGCCCTGCCCACCCCCCACCGGGCACCGCGGCAACAGTAGGCTGAGGCTGGATTTACTGGTAGGTACCTGCTGGCGCTCATCACTCAGATGGGGGGACACGGACTCCCAACAGGGGCTGGAGAGGCGCTAAGGGAGAGGACACGCAAACCACAGCCGTAAAAACTGCACCAAGGGTCCCAACTCAAGACACCAGCCACTGAGGACTCGGAATTGCACGTTACTGAGGGACCAATAGCAGGAATTGTGCCTAGGGGTCCCCACACTTTTGCTTGCTGCCCCAACCTGAAGGCAAAACCAATAATGCTAGACAGGGACAATGCCATCCACAGACTCCACCTAGGAAGAATAGGGTCAGGATAGGAAGGGGCAGGGGAGGAAGCAAAGTCCCTGCCAGCACATAACCAGCCCCACAAGGCAGGTCCCCAGCCAGCCAGCCACTTTTCTGCCACAACCCTACCCTCAGCTGGATCCTTCCCATGAGTATCTGGAAGAGCCACCTAAAACCCAGGCCCCCTAGAATACTCACCTTTCTCTGAATCTTCTTTGCCTTCTTCTCTCCCATCCTCTTTTCCTTCCTCATCCTCTCCTTCCTAATATAATTTTAAAATCCAACTTTAAAGTGTGCAGTTACTTATATAATGACTCCAAATAACAAGACCCAGGGCCAGGAGCTGGTGCTGGTCACCCACCACCCAAGCACACAGGCGATAACACTGCCCAAGGCCTGCATTTCAGCTCAGTTTGGTCTTCACAGGCCTCACCTGCAGGGAGAAAAAGCTCAGGGCCAGGGGCCACTTACTGCTCTGGATCCTTTTTCCATAACGTCGATACCTTCAGTGCCCTCTGCGGCTTCCCCCTCAGTGCCCTCATCTGTAAGGAGAGAGGAGTCAAATTCATCCCAGAATCTCCACAGAGGCAGGTAAAGGGAAGGAGGCAAGGCCCCGTGCTCACCATTGTCTGAGTCACTGTTCTCTGAGCAGTCCGTCCGGGTAGCTTTGCTGTCCGGCTCGTCAGGACTGCCACCCTGCTTTCTCTTCTTCTTTTTGGTCTGAGCCAGAGAAAGGGAACTGGGTCAGAGGGGATGACTCCACTCCAACCAGAGACCAGGAGGGATAGGCCTCCTAACTTACCCGGAAGTCAGCCGTAGTCCAGGTCTTCCAGGTTCGCCTCATCTGCTTCATGCCATTGCCAAATCCGAAGCCAAAGCGGGAGCCACCTGGGAAGGCGCCCCCGCCACGCATGCCCTGGAACATGCCATACTCAGGGATGATGTTCTGAGAGAAGAGGGAGGGCAGCCGGGAGGCACCAGGCATGCACTGGCCCCGGGCCCCCATGGGATCTTCCCACATGCGCCCATAGCCCGAGGCCATTGGCCTGCCGCTCCGGGCATCCCGGGCCCAGCCCTGAGCCCTTGGACCAAAGGTATCGCCGCCACGCATGCGGAACTGGTCACGGTAGGCATCATACTGGCCCTCATAGGCCATTTCCATCTCAGGGTCAAGCTCGCCATAGTCATAGCCCGACCGGTACAGGTCACGCTCACTCAGGACGGCCCTTGAGTCACAGGCCTCGTAGGAATCATATCTGCAGAGACATGTGGCAAGCATCAGGCAGAGTTCCCTCAGAATTGCTCATATTCAGCTGGCCTTTTGGCCAAGCCAACTGCTCCTGCCATCCTTTCAACCTCCCAGACCAGGGACAGGAAATGCAACTCTAGCACCCACCCTGCCCTGTCAGGGAGACTCAGTGTTCAGAAATGCCAGTTAAAATGTTCTGGACTCTAACAAGCAGAGAATTTTAGAAGGAGGAAAGGCCTCACATAGGGGCTACTAAGAAGGACTAACACCTAGCAGGAAAGCTCTAATCCAAGGCCCTATGAGAGGCAAGGCTGCTCCCATGACCCTTCACAAATCAAAATCCATTTGTGACAGCCACAATGCCCAAGGGTGCTCTTCAGGAGAAGAGGTAAGTATCCCAGCATAATGTATGCTTAGCCACTGAGGCAAATGATGCCCATGAGAAACAATTCAGACCTCATCCTACGTGACTAGGGGGACCCACAAAAACCCTCCAAAGCCCCTCACAATCCAGATGAAATGGGATAAAATGGTGAACGTTTCTTAGTAGATATTGTGACCTTGCCAAAGCGCTGGAAAAGGGCTCTAAACCCTATACAACAACTGGGAAGGAGGCAAGGACTCTTGCCCAGGAGAGGCAGTTTAACCATAGCGATAGCCCATGCCCCACACCACACAAACCTCACATACACAGGGGACCCTCCTTACATTCTCCTCCCCAAACCTAATTTCCTAGAAGGACCAGCAGATACAAGAGAAGCAGCTAGCACTGCCATTCCTCCCCTCGTCCCTGCTCCCTGGGCTCCAAGCTATGGCAAGGTGTTGCACTACAGGGACTCAAATCCATGCAAGCAAGTTCCCTTGCTCCCTCCCCCAATGGCCCTGGGGCCACACTTGGCCTTACCAGTGACCAGCCAGGCCCCTCTTTATTCTCCTCACTAGGGCACAAGTACCCTAGATGAATACCAGTTCAGTCAATGACAACTACCCATAGACAATGCTTTGCAGTGTGGTATATCTGGGTGTGAATCCCACCCAGCCCCACCACTTAGTCAAGGGGCCCTTTCTGGCAAAGGGAATGACATGACTGCGCTTCAGTTTCTCCATCTATAAAATGAGGATAGCAAGAGTTCCTCATAAGGATGTTTTCAACAGGTGTACATTTATAAGGCATTGAAAAATGAACAGCAAGTGTCCATTTCTGTCCCTCCTCTGTATGGAAGACAGCATAGCTCACAGTGGTCAGTCCCAAGGGCTTGCCCACTGTTCACACAAACCCAACCCGTCCTTGCTCTGTCTTGCAGGATGCAAAGTCTAGATTGAACACCAAAGTGTTGTCCCAAAGAGAGGGGCTGCTGGACACACTGCTCCTGAGGAGCCATTCTGTGGGTATGATGCAGCCAGGCTAATCCAAACTTGTTCCCTGCCTGAAGCTAGAGAGAAGCTGACCACGAGGGCGACATAGTTCAGAGAAAGGAAGTACAATGGACCCCATTGAGAGCAAAGCATCCAGTAGAACAGAGCAAGGATGGAGAAAAGGGTCACAGAAGCATATTCAACCGAAATGCCAGCGGGCAGGAGATACCCCTGCAGAATCTCAGCTCCTAGGTAAGCCCCTACTCACCTTTCTCCACCTGAGCTGTACACGCCGCCTTGTATCATGTCTGTCTCCAAGTGTGGAACCATATCTAAGCGCTGGTTAATTCTGGATAAAACGGAATCGGCACTGGCACTACCCGAGGCACTAGGGTTTGCATTTGTGTCAGAGCTAGGCATTTCCCAAGAGTTTGAAGTGGCCATACCATACCCATAGTTGGTGGTGTTATCCTGGCCATAGCCATAGCCATAACCATAATTCTCGTAGCCTGCAGTGGAGGAGACAGAGAGAGACAGATGACAGGGCAGGAAGGAGAAGGCAGATCGAAATAAACATACAGAAAAGGGTGTCTCTGTCGTAAGAGATAAGCTGGGGACCCTAGCCACCCAAGGGCAGGTGGGCCCCAGCCATTCCAATAAAGATCTTCTCTGATGTAGCAGCTGCCCCAGAGACACCCAAATCCCCCTTTGGTCAAGCTGGCAGTGGCAGAGAAACAACTGGTTCAATCCCGGGGGAGAGGAGAGTGGTTGCAGGAATGATACTTACCTCTGTTTGTCCCAGAGTTCCAAGTTCCATAGCCTACAAAAAATAAAATTGCAATTACATCTATAATCACTTCCAAAAGAACATGAATTTAACTCAGTTTAATTCACAAATGAAAACAGTTACTCCCACGACCTGACTGGCTGGCTGTAGGACTTTCTCTAACTGAGATAGATGCCTCATGCTAGACAGCCCCCTGCAAATATACCAGGCTATTTGTTGCCCTGGTCCCTGGCAACAAATAGCTCTGAGCATGTGGTATTTTTTTTTATATAAATATTTATTTTCTAGGTGTAGATGGACACAACACAATGCCTTTATTTTTATGTGGTGCTGAGGATCGAACCCGGATAAGGCCTGTGCTAGGCGAGCGCTCCACCACTGAGGCACAATCCCAGCCCCTGAGCTGTGGTATTTAAGGAGTCTCTTGTTCCCAAAACCTTCAGCTACTGAACTTGGCTCCTACACTTCTACCTTGAAAAGCTAGAATTAAAACATAACATCCCTGCACCCCTGCCTACCAAGTACTAATTAGAGGAAGAAGAAAACCGTTTTGGCTTTTTTTTTTTTTTTTTTTTTTTTTTGTCTCATGTAGACTGCAGGTTAGAGCACTTGCCTGGCATGCCTGAAGCCCTGGGTTCATAGATAAGACAGATGTCACAGACTGTGTTGTGCAAGAAGCAGCTGGCACAATTGATATCAATGCTGAAATCATGTCACCCAAATTACCCATCAAGCTATAAGAAGCAGGAAAACAAACCACCCCAGTCCCCTAAATGCTGCCTAAATAGGGAGGGCCAACAAGCCCTTGAAGTGTATAAGTGTGCTGAGTGGGAGCACATCACTGAGGGAAAGCCAAGAGCAACTCCAAGCTTGAGAAAAGCCATTGAAAAACAATCTGGATTATAAGATGATTATGCTCTGGATTTGATAGTAATACGGGGTAAAATCCATTCCTTCAGGAGCACAAAGCCACTAAGAACTGACAAGGGGAACTTTGAATAATGAGACCATGGATCCTCCTCAAAGGAGCACATGAGAAAGGAGGCTACCAGAGCTTGTTGAAATGGCAGCCTGACAAATGGCAGAATCCAGACCACAGAAGAGAAACAGTGAACTAAAAAAGATGAACCAGGAAAATGGTTCTGCATTTGGGTTCCCCTACAACCCAACAAACGCAGAGAATGGAAAGGTGTCAGAAACTAGCCAAAGTACACTAGATGACTGCTACATTTAATGAACTATGGGTATGAAAGAGCTCACAATGAAAAAGTCCTCTTTGAGTATGGCAAACAAAACCATGGTTCTATGCAACCACATTTTTTTTTGGTACCAGAAACTGAACCCGGGGGATGCTCAACCACTGAGCCACATTCTCAGCCCCCCCTTTTTTTTTTTTTTTGAGATGGGGTTTTGCTAAATTGCCGAGGCTGGGCTCAAGCTTGTGATCCTCCTGTCTCAGCCTCTGGTGTCACTGGTACTACAAGTGTGCACCACCACGCCCAATGGTGTGAGGGTGAGGGTAAAACCAGGGATTGAATCCAGGGGTGCTTTACCACTGAGCTACATACATACCAGACCTTTTTTCCTTTTTAAAAAAATTTTTTTAGTTGTAGATGGACACAATATCTTTATTTTTATTTATTTATTTTTATGTGGTGCTGAGGATCGAACCAAGTGCCTCATGCGTGCGAGGCAAGTACTCTACCACTGAGCTACAAGCCTAGCCCCATACTGAGACCTTTTTAATTTTGAGACAGGGATTCACCAAGTTGCCAAGGCTGACCTCAAACTTATGATCCTCTTGCCTTAGCCTCCTGAGTAGCTGGGATTATAGGCCACCCAGCAACAACTATCATTCTAAGCAGAGGCTGGCTGTCAGACACTGTTCAAACCCAGAATGCTGCTTGATGTTAAGGGAGAGTAACAAGGGATGGCCAGGAGCTGGAAACCTTTTAAAGAAAGGGCAATGAAGGAGCCAGTCCCACAAACAAAAGAGAGGCCAGCAAAGCTACACTGTGAACAACTAACAAGAGCCTGGCCTCTGGCTATTTCAAAGGAAGAAGAATTGAGAGAGAAAGGCAGAGCCATTGGGGCTCTGTCTATGAGTCACAATCTGGTCACCTCAGGCTTCAGGTGCTGAGAATCTGATAGAAAGGAGTAAGGAAGCCAACAGTATGGTACATTCTGTGAAAGAGCTGCCACCAGAGGGGTCCCTTTGGTCAAGCACTCACTATGTGCTACTTGCTATACCTGGAGCGACCAGGCTCCCGAATGCACTCACCAGCTGGGTCCCTTGGCAAGAGAAAGCCTGTGCCTAGACTGATGTTTGGGGACTTGAGGACTCCATAGGACCTGCCAAGTCTGAAAGAAGACCCCAATTCAATCTGTCCCCCAAAAGAATGAGATCATGGTTGACAAAGGGAATTTTAAGGACAGTTTTGTTCTTTTTAGCTTTTGTTACTGAACCCTGAGCTAAATCCCCAGACCTTTCCATTTTTTGTTTTGAGACATTTGAGACATAAATTGCCCAAGCTGGCCTTTGAATCTACAATTCTCCTGCCTTGGCCTCCCAAGTAGCTAGGATTATACATGGGCACCACAGTGCCCAGCTGCAACTCTTTTCAAAAGAAAAAGGAGGTAGTCACAATAAGCAATACTTACAGACCAAAAACAGAACACAATTTAAATATTCAACTTCCAGAATTACAGCCTACTTACTCAGTGAGAATATAGCCACCAAAACAATTTATAGCCAGGTATAGACAGCCTTGGCAACTTAGACCTCATCTCAAAAGTTTTTATAAAAACGGCTGGGGATGTGGCTCAGTTAAGCTCCCCAGGTTCAAAATCCCTGGTAACAACAAAAACTCCTGTTTTATGTAGCACAAGGAAATGCATCTAACATAAGCAAAATAAAGTAGGACATACAACCCTTCCACCTGTAAATTATTCAAACATATAAAATAGGTAAGTTAACGAAGATTAAATATTAAAATGGTAGGATGCTGGTTGACCAATGTTTAAGTAATATTTAAATGTTGTTATATTGTTCCTGCAACTTACAAAGAAAAAAAATTCCTATTCAACAATGGTCTATATTAAAACCCTCAAATCTACAAAAGAGAACAAATGAACTTAGCAAGGCTTATTACAAGGTTAACATACAAACTAAATTCAAATACTGTAAATTTATAAACAAACAAATAAATATATATATGTATGTGTGTGTGTGTATATATATATATATATATTGGTGCCAGGTATTGAACCCAGGCGTGCTTTACCACTGAGCCACATCCCCAATGCTTTTTATTTCTGAGATGGGAATATTGCCAAGTTGCTTAGGGCTTCACTAAGTTGCTGCAGCTGGCTTTGAACTTGCAATCCTCCTGCCTCAACCTTCTGAGCTACAGAGATCACAGGCCTGTGCCACCCCACCCAGCTAAATTTATAAGTGTCAAATAAAGCCTGGAGTAGTAACACATGCTTGTAATCCCAGTGATTCAGGAGGCTGAGGCAGGAAGATCACAAGTTTGAGGCCAGTCTCATCAATTTAGCAAGACCTTGTCTTCAAAATAAAAAGGGCTGAAGATGTAGCTCAGTGGCAAAGTGTCCCTGGGTTCAAACCCAGATATGATTAAAAAAATAAATAAATAAAACAAACATATCAAATACATAAATTGAATAATCATATTTCTACATATTAGCAATTAACAACTGTAAAAAAACAATCAAACAAAACCCCAAAAATGAAGGGAAAGGTGGCAGGGATTCAACTCAGGACCTCACTTTCTCTACCACTGAGCACACCCCAGGCCCACAGAAATTGAAAATTTTTAAAACTGAGATTTACTGTAGCATTAAAAACATGAAATACTTAAGTGTAAATCAACAAAATATGTGTAGGATCTGTGGGTTGAAAACTAGAGAATACTAATGAAAAAAAGTCATTAAATAAATGGAATGACATTGTGCCTGTGGTTCAAAAGACTTTAAATTATTAAGATGTCAAATCTTGGGCTGGGGATGTGGCTCAAGCGGTAGCGCGCTCGCCTGGCGTGCGTGCTGCCCGGGTTCGATCCTCAGCACCACATACCAACAAAGATGTTGTGTCCGCCGAGAACTAAAAAATAAATATTAAAAAAAAAAAAAAAAAAAAAAAAAAAAAAGATGTCAAATCTCCCACATAATCTATAGATTCAAGGCTATCTCACTCAAAATCTCAGCACAAGTTTTAATAAAAATTGACATCCTGATTCTAAACTGTATATGCAAAAGCGAAGGAACTAGAATATTCAAGACAATTTTGAAAAAAGAATAAACCCAGAGAACTCACATTAAACTGATTTCAAGACTTCCTATCTAGTAACTAATACAGTATGGTACTAGAGAGAATTCAGATATACAGACTGAGAAGTACAGCCCAAAAAACACAATATATGGTCTAGAGATTTTTTTTTAACAACATCTTTATTTTTATTTATTTATTTATTTAATATGGTGCTGAGGATGGAATCTAGGGCCTTGCACGTGCTAGGTGAGCGCTCTACCACTGAGCCACAACCCCAGCCCCTGGTCTAGTAATTTTTAACAAAGGTACAAAGGAAATTAAATAGAGACAGGATAGTATTTTCAACAAATGGTACTGGAACAACTATATATTTATATACCCTCACCCCTAGCCAAAAAAGAACCTTGCCATCTACTATACATTTTATAGAATAATTAACTTAAAATGGATCACAGGTTAAATGTAAAACCTAAAACTTAAAAACATCTATAAAAAAAATTCTGTGACTTTTGAGTTAGGAACAATTCGTCAACTACAACACCAGAATTATGATCCATTAAAGAAAAAAAAAGTGGGCTGGGGATGTGGCTCAAGCGGTAGCGCGCTCGCCTGGCATGCGTGCAGCCCGGGTTCGATCCTCAGCACCACATACAAACAAAGATGTTGTGTCCGCTGATAACTAAAAAAAAAAAAAAAAAAAAAATTACAAATTTTCTCTCTCTCCCCCTCATCTGCCTCTCTCTCTTAAAAAAAAAAAAAAAAAAAAGAAAGAAAAAAAAGTGATAAATTGGATTTCATCAAAATTTGTGTTCATCAAAAGACAATGACAGGGGCTGGAGATGTGGCTCAAGCGGTAGCGCGCTCGCCTGGCATGCGTGTGGCCCTGGGTTCGATCCTCAGCACCACGTACAAATAAAGATGTTGTTCCGCCAAAAACTAAAAACTAAATATTAAAAAATAAAAAATAAAAAGACAATGACAGGCTCAGTGGTAGAGCACTTGCTTTGCATGTGTGAGACACTGCGTTCGAGCCTCAGCACTACATGAATAAATATTGTTTGCATCTACAACTAAAAAAAATTTATAAATTTATTATAGATTAAAAATAAAAGATAATGACAGAGTATAGACAAGTTGGTCTGAGAAAAAATATCTGCAAATGGCAAATCTGAGAAAAGGTTTGTATCCAGAATATGTAAACCAGATAAAAAAGAAAGTTAAAAAGATGTACCAAGTGCTGAGGATTGACTCAGTGGTAGAGTGCTAGCATGCCTAGCATGCTCTAAGACCCTGGGTTACATGCCCAAACTAAAAAAAAAAAAAAAAAAAAAAAAAAAGATGTGCCATTTGGGACTACATTTGATTTAAAAAAAGAGGCAGAAAGAGACAACAGGACAGATAAGCCACAAAAACTAAAACCCTCCTCATTTATGAAATACCTGACACCTCCTTACCCAATTTCAAAACATTTTTATTCTCTTCCTACCTTGGGACTACTTTCTAATTCACGGGGAGCTTATTTAAGTCCATATATTCAGTGACTCCTGAGGGAATGTCAGTTCAATCTTTCCTTAGACCTTGAGAGTAAAACAAATCACTCACCCACCTCAGTAACCAAGACATTAACCATTCCAAAGAGAACTCCTTTCCTTCTCAACACACATCCCTAGGGTCAGAGACCATGGAAAGACAAGCTTTACTGGTGTTCTGGGCTGCTGCTGCACACCAACAGAACAGCCAGCGTCTCTGAATCTTATTGGATGGCTACTCCTGAATTAGAATTTGTCTGTCCACAATTGAGAAATCAACTGGACAATTTTATTTAACGCTGTATGTGTGTGGAAGTCACTGGCTTAAGGTGGCCTGACTGCAATCTCTAAAAGCCAACTAGATTCAAACAGCCTCTCCCCCAGAGTGGGCACGAGTACCACCCTGGGGCTAAGTTAAAAGCTCAGTTTCTCTGGGCTGGGGATGTGGCTCAAGCGGTAGTGCACCCGTCTAGCATGTGTGCGGCCCGGGATCGATCCTCAACACCACATACAAACAAAGATGTTGTGTCTGCCGAAAACTAAGAAATAAAATGTTAAAAATTCTCTCTCTCTCTCTCTCTCTCTCCCCCCTCACTCTCTCTTTAAAAAAAGACAAAAAGCTCAGTTTCTCCTGGAAACTCAGTAAAAAGCTCAGTTTCTAATCATTTAGACTTTGATTGGCTACTTTCCTTTCCAGGCTCTCAAGGAGAATTTTCTGAAGCCAGATCTTTAGTCGAAGACTATAGGTACTTACTTCTATAAAATGTTTAAGGGCCAAAGAAACTAATCATTTATACTCTGGCTTGTTCAGTAACACAGATATTGTTATCCTAATTGCCAAAAGGAAGCACTAGTTATTCACATGGCCCACTGTAACACTTGATACAAGTTTGGGTTTAGTAAAGGAAGACAGACTGACGGTAAAGTCCAAGGCAACAAAAACAACACTGCTGATAAAAGGCAGAACACTCTGGTTCCCACTAGGAGCCCACACTTACCATAATCACAGGTGGGTTGAGCGCTGGTATCTGAATATGTCGACTGCAAAGTGGTTTCAGATCCCTGGACAAAGCCTAAACATATACACAGTGTGGTTAATTTCTCCGAACAAATCACAGGAAAATGACTAACACTTTCCCCTACAGTACAGACCAGGCCCTCCATCCAGTTGGAAAACCACCCAAACCTCTGAATTCCATATTGTATTTAATTTTTATTGTTTTGGTACCAGGGATTGAACTCAGGGGCACTTAACCACTGAACCTCATCCCCAGCTCTTTTTGTTTTTTATTTAGAGACAGAGCTGAGGCTGTCTTTGAACTTGCAATCCTCCTGCCTCAGTCTCCCAAGCTACTGGAGCTCCCAGCTATATTCTATGTTTTAATCGGATCTCTGGAACATATTAACCAATAGATGGTAGGCTATGTTTAACTTGCTGCACCAGAAGGACTAGATAAAAACTTTAAACATTTAAGCCGGTAACCCATTTTGCCAAATGAATACTCAAATTATCATTCAGTTAAATCAGGAAAATACTTTTTACCAAATTACTGTAAAGTATGCTACTTCCAATTCAAACAAGGATGATGGTTAGTTTTGAAGTGATATTAAAGCAAATGCCTCCTCCTCCTAATCTAAATCTGAAACAGAAACTGCTTTATATTTTAGGTTTTCCATTTAAGAAAGTGTGTATGTTGGGTTTAATGGCACACACCTACAATCCCAACAACTTGGGAGACTAAGGCAGGAGGATTCCAAGTTTGAGGACAGCCAGAGTAACTTAGTGAGGCTCTGTCTCAAAATAATACATAAAAAGGGTCCGGGGATGTAACTCAGTGGTAAAGTGCTCCTGGGTTCAACACAGAGTGCCACCAAAAAAGAAGAAGAAAAATAGTGTTTATTACCTTTTTTTCTTTTGGTCATGGTGCTTGAGATCAAACCCAGGGCCTCATTTTACCTCTGAGCTGCACCTCCAGTCCCTGTTATTTCTCAGGTATAATTATTTGAAGCTGGCATGCTTACATGGAAATATTAAGTATCAAACTACATACAGGCTGAGCATTCCTAAACTGAAATGCTTCAAGATTTGAAAACTTCTTGAGCATCAATAACAATGGCACAAGTGGCAAATTCCACATCTGACCTCCTATGTGACAGATCATGGTCAAAATGGAGGTATACTAAAAATATTATACAAAATCACCTTCAGGCTAAGTATCAAGAGGCATATGAAACAAATAAATTTCACATTTAGATTTAAGTACCATTCCAAGATATAAAGTATATGCAAATATCCCAAAATCCAAAAAAATCTGAAATCTGAAACACTTCTGATCCCAAGTATTAGACAAGGGATACTCAACCTATAGTGGTATGAAATACTTTCTTTTCTCACTCTAAAACTACGTCGTCATTTAAAAGGAATTAGTATCAAGTAAGGAAAATTTGACCCTCTATCAAGAACCACTACTCTTAAAGACTGATTATAATAAACTATGATTGATCCTAACACTTGATTTAAAACTATATTTTAGTCGCTGCAACCCCAGTGACTTGGAGTTAGCCTGGGCAATTTAGTGAGAAAATCTCAGAATAAAAATGAAAAGGGCTAGGAATGTAGCTCAGTGGTAAAGTGTCACTGGATTCAATCCCTAGCACCCTCTCCCCAACCACACATACAAACAAATAAATAAGAAAAAGAAAAAAAGATTTACTTTTAGCACTGAAATTATGATAAATGCCAGGAAAGGAAATAGGCAATATTTGCCTCTTTTCATCGGAGACAATCCATGGTCTGAAAATTAAAGTCAAACCCTCAAAAGCTTATTTACAATAAAAATACAAAACCCTTGTGCTGGGGATGTGGCTCAAGCAGTAGTGAGCTCGCCTGGCATGCCTGCGGCCGGGTTCAATCCTCAGCACCACATAACAAACAAAGATGTTGTGTCCGCCAAAAACTAAAAAATAAATATTAAAAAAATTCTCTCTCTCTCTCAAAAAAAAAAAAAAAATACAAAACCAAGTACCTCCCCTTGGCAGACATTCTCACATTTGTTGACAGTCTCTATTTCATCTCTTAAGATCTTAACAATAACAATAACAGCAAAAAGCAGCCAACAGATGTTGAGAGCCACAGCCGAAGGGGCCCCAGCAAACTTCCAGCTGCCAGTTGATGATTGGCTCACAGTGGCCCCAGCAAACTTCCAGCTGCCAGCTGATTGGCTCCTCTGCGGTGATGCTCATTGGGCTGTTTCTCCACCCTTTCAGACCACGGAGCTGCTCATTGGGGGACTTTTTTTGGCTCTGCCCACACAACCCAGCCAATCAGCCTCAAGAGCAGGAGGAGAGGCTTGTGGGAAGCCGGTGGTGGCAGTTGGGCTCTGAAGGTTTTTCCTGAGGAGCTGTTTTGTTTGGCGTGTGTGGTTCTAAAAATAAAGTTTGTTTCTTTTGACAAGTGGCTCCTGAATTGTGCCCAGCCAGACTGCGGCAAACACTGAACAAGTGCTTCCCCTGCAGGGTGCTAAGAGTTTTGTCTGAGTATCTCATTCCACCTTCACGGCAGCCAACAGAAGAGTACCAGGCAAGATCCCTTAACCTGCAATTCCCAAGGTCCAAAAAAGATCTGCAAACCTACTCTTTTCCACATATATGTCAAAACCCATGTAGAGATAAACAGAGCTGTGGGACATCTACAATCTTTCTTTAGCCTAGTTGGTGCAGAATTAATATGTTGTTTGTTTTATGGTGCTGGGATGAACCCATTTAAAGTACATTTAAAGTATATTCCTGTATACTTTAATACAACATAAATGCTACGTAATTATACCACATTGTTTAGGAATAAGAAAAAAAATCTATACATATTCAGTACAGATGCAATTATTTTTCCTGAATGTTTTCAATCTTCTGTTAGTTAAATCCACAGATACAGAACCTGAGGAAACAGAGAGATGACCATACTGCAACTCCAATGGGGAACCTACCATACCCTGATAAAAATACATACTAGATTGCAGTACATAATCTATAGAGTAAGAGATCTGTTGATTCAGGAGAGGAGCCCTATTCCTCCCTGAGAATAAAGAAAAGATAGGGCTTGGGGATGTGGCTCAGTGGTAGATCACTTGCCTAGAATATTCAAGGTCCTGGGTTGGATCCCCAGTACCACCAAGAAGAGAAAAAGAAGTCAATCCAGCAAACTTATCAAACCTCCAGAGGCCAATAGCAACATCTGCTCTACACTGTGCTACCCACATTAATATTCTATCCCACAACACTGTCTCTGGGGAAGTCTTTTTTTAGCCAGTCATGAATAAATTTTTATTGTGTGCATAAAGTGTTTTCTTCTTCTTTCAATTTTACAGACTGATCAGCTCTGGGGTAAAAAATAAGTCCTGGATGGTCCTATAAAGCTAAGGGTTAGACCATGGAATGCAAATTTGGCAATGTAACCCTTCCCTCTTAGCAGCCTTAAAAATACAAAAGTATCTCTAGTTTAATTCCTTTTCTTTTTTAAAAAAATTATTTTTTAGTTGTAGATGTATCTTTTTTTATTTTTTTATTTTTCAGTTTTTGGCGGACACAACATGGTTGTTTGTATGTGGTGCTAAGGATCGAACCCGGGCCGCACGCATGCCAGGCGAGCGCACTACCGCTTGAGCCACATCCCCAGCCCTGTAGATGTATCTTTATTTTTATGTGGTGCTGAGGATTGAACCCAAAGCCTCATGCGTGTGAGGCAAGCGCTCTATCACTGAGCTACAATCCCAGCCCACCCCCCTTTTTAAAAGAGTATTCTTTGAAAAAAATGACAGAGTGACAAAATTTAGAGGACAATTAAACTTGGTTAGGTTGCTTCCAACCTCAACTAACTGAGCTGAAAACGGCGATAACCAGCCTCCAAGATGACCTCCAATGATTTTTATGTCCTGGGGTGATATAATCCCCTTCCAAAGAAACAGAAGTAGCCAGTATGACAATATGATTAAGGGGAATGACTGAGTGACTTCTCTTTTGCTTTTGGTACTTCGATTGAATCCAGGGGTGCTCAACCGCTGAGCTCAACCCCAGCCCTTTTTTTTATATTTTATTTAGACACAGGGTCTCATTAAGTTGCTTAGGGCCTTGCTAAGTTGCTGAGCTGGCTTTACTCATGATCCTCCTGCTGCAGCCTCCTGAGCCGTTGGGATTACGGGCACGCACCACTGCACCCAGCTGAGTGACTTCTTAAAGACTTCTGCTTTGCTCCTTCTTGGATCATTTGTTAGGTTTCTTCCAGAAGCCCTACAGAGAGCTCCATATGGGAAGGAACCACTGCCAGCATCAATCTGCTAGACACAGGAGTTTTGAGTCACCCTGGAGGCAAGGCCTCCACCACAGGCTAGCTTTCAGATTGATTGTCTCAACTGACATCCAAAATGCAACCTAAATGTAACCCAAGCTACAACCACTCAGCTAAACCACTTGTGCATTCCTAACACAAAGCAACTGTGAGTGATGTTTCTAAAAAGATGGCAGCATTTCAGACCTTTGTTTGAAAGCCTGATTCCAGAATTTTTTTCTGCCCTATTTTTTCTACTGCTCCCATTTTCATTCTCCCTTAAGAGGGAGACACCCTTCCCAAGTATAAATAAAGCAAAGGAGTTCACAAGCTTGATAAGTTAACAAAAAGATAATTATTTCTGTCACCTTTTGTGGTTTTTTTTATTATTTTTTAGTCATTGATGGAACTTTATTTATTTATTTGTATGTGGTGCTGAGAATTGAACCCAGGGCCTCACATGTGCCAGGCAAGCACTCTACCTCTGAGCCACCACTCCAGCCCCATTCTTTTATGTTTAATAATAATGGTAACATTTGCTTCAAGGCTTTCAGGGATTATCCTTAAAGCAGAGTCACCTGAAATGTGACTTAAAATGCCTTTGAATTTAGTGATCTGCTTCTTCCTCTTCATTTTTTTTTTTTTTTTTTTGGACTGGAGATGCAACCCAGAGCTTCACACATGCTACATGCTATACAACACTCCTCACTGAGCTACACCCAACCCTGACACACTTCTTAAAAAGAAAAGACCAACATTATAAAGCTACTGCAGTTTTCATCTTATCAATATTAAGAAAAAAAATAATCAGTAGCTTATTAGTCTATAAGATCTGGAGCTAAAATTCAGGCTTAGCCATTAGTGACTTCTCTGATTCAGTTCCCTTATCTATAAAAATTAATGCTCCATTATTAAGCTAGCCCACAGCATTCAACCCTTCATTTGGTTTCTTCTGCAGTCCTGCCCCTAAATTCCATAGAACCATCTTCAGTTCTTGGTAACACTTGGAGACAAGAATTACAACTCAATTTCAGAGAGGTCAGCAAGAGCCCTGACTTTCCTCAAACTAGAAATGCTACAGAAAGGCTGCAGCACAGCTTGCCTAATCTTGGCACCACGGATGTATGGGACCAGTAGTGGTGGGGCACTTACTGTGCATTGTAGAATGCTGAGCATCATCACTGGCCTCTATCCACTAGATGTCAGTAGAACCCCCCTACTCCTAGAGACAACCAGACATTGCCAAATTGGGGGTGAGGAGGAAGGGTCAGAATCAACCTAGTTGAAAACCACAGAGCTAGGAGATGGCTGCTAGAAACAGTGGGGTTCTTGACAAGTTCTTGACCTGGGGGCCAGAACAGGGAGAACCGGTATATATAGTAGCCAACATTATGTGGCATAGGTCAACATAGAGTAGCCTACAAAGAAGCCAGAGACTGAAGTTCCATTCTCAGTCTTGAACATTCTGAGTAGAATGCAGGTTACCCAGCAACCACATATGCTGAAACCTCAAATACCTCCCCTAAGGGGAGGTCCAGTCTATGGTTCCGAGAAACCTCAATGGTCACTGCCAAGGCAAACTCAGGTGGCCTTGGCATTTTCCCCAGGGATGATTTAGGATTGCCAAAACATACCTCTGCCTCATCCCCTCTATGGTTTCATCCTCCACCTTCCTCTATGCTCAAATCCCACTGATCTCCTTGGCAAATCTACAAGTCAAGCAGTTCATGCCCTGGGGCCTTTTACCACAACAACTTCCTGGACCAACAATCTTTACTCTCTTCCACTCCACTTAGTATCTGCTTAACCCTCACGTCTATACAAAGGTCTCCATGCTCTCCATATAATCTATTAACCATTTCAGAATACTGACCACCAGAATACTGCCTGTGCTCATTTATTTGCCTGTTAAGGTCTACTCTCGTCTCTAAGTAGCTTGAAGAATTCTTGTCAGCATTCCCAGTGCCCATTCTGCACCTGACACGGTAAATTTGACAGATACTGAGTGAATCAATTTGGAAGTTAGCCATTTCTTGCCAAGGCTAAGCTTAGTCCCTAAGGACCCAAAGTCCCCCACTCAGCCCAAACCCTTCAAATATTTACGTATTCCCCTGGGGCCTGGCTCCTCTCCCAGCTCCCAAGCGGGCTAAGGAGGGTGGGATGGGGAAGTAGCTGCGGTATTTTGCCGCAAAACTGCGTAGGGGAGGGGATGCAATGGCGACGGCAGCGGAGCCCGCAGACTAATCTGACAGGCCAAGGCCTTAAAAACGACGACTGGAGGCGTCGAGGTTCAAGACGCACCGGCCAGGGATGGAGGTCATGAGAACCTAGACCTCAGCGCCAAGGTTTCGGGGCCTATAGAGACAGACAACAGAAGCCAAGACCTCGGGCGGCCAAGATCCAAGAGGCCAGTCTTCAAGCACAGCAAACCGAGGCGCCGTGACGAGAGGGGCGCGACTCTGAAGCTACGGGCCCAAGACGCCATTTTGTGACCGCAGAGGGCAGTGACCCCAGCGCCAGGGGAGGCGTGGGCGAGTCTGGCACGGCACCGGCATGTCTCTGTCGCGCCCACCACCCCGGGCGCGACCCCCACCCTGCCGGGCCCACCTGTGTAGCTCATGGCGGCGGCGAACACTACATCTGAAGACTCCGGGGAGCAGCTCTGCGCGTCTGACGCCGCAATAGCGGAGACAATCCCCCGGGCCCCGTCTACACACACCACAGTCCCGCCTCTCGACCGCATTGGCTCGTGCCAGCCGCGGACTTCGCGTCCATTTGACTGTCTTGCTGTCTATCTCAGAATCTCCTCGTACCAGTGGCTTAAGACCCTGCCAATCTCAGAAAGGCCCCGCCCCTTACCCGCCTCCCGTTATTCCAAGCCAGCGTTGATTGGTCGAAAGGAGCCGGTGGAGAGGTGGAGTTCCGCGGGGTTCGGAGAGGCGGAGCATACACTACGGAAAGACCCGAGGCCCAAGAGCGGTCGCACTTAAGAAGTGCCTGTGCGGTTGGAGACGCGCCAGAGGCAACGGATTCTACCACGCAGAACACTTTCCAAGTCCCAACTGTTCTATCTAAGTACTGAGCTGACCTGTGCTAAATTTATATACTTCTCTGGACTTCGGCTCTGAAACAAGCATGGTTAAGTCATACTGGAATGAGAAAATTAAGACTAAGTGGCAAATTTTACATGAAATAATATATGTAGGGGCTGAGGTTGTGGCTCAGTGGTAGAGCACTTGCCTGGCATGTGTGAGGCACTGGGTTCGATTCTCAGCAACACATATAAATAAATGAATAAAATAAAGGCATTGTTTTTTAAAAAAAGAAATAATATATGTAAAGAAATCATTCTGGTGCCAGATGCACTAGATAATTGCTACATTTTCTTTTTGCTGCATAACAGTCAACAGATTTGTAGAGGATGAGGGTGTAGCTCAGTGGTCGAGCGCTTGCCTAGTATGCTTGGAGCCCTAAATCGACACCCAACACCTCACATTTAAAAAATATATATATGTACATGAATATGATATTTATGTAAAAGATGAAATACATCTATTTGTATTATCTATCACCTCAAATGTTCCCTCAAACCTGCAAGGATTTTTTTATCCTTATTTAAAGCATAATAATTTAAAAAATAAAATGGGGACTTTGAATTCCTGATTTCCTCAAGGTCCTTGATGCTTAAATGTTAAAAAATGGAATGTCTCTTCTAAACCCCTTCTGAACTTTAGAGACTCTATGATAGCGCTGGCTACCTACAGCTGGGGGTGTAACTCAGTGGTAGAGCACTCACCTAGCATTCAGGAGAGCCTATGTTTGATGCCCAGCAACAACCCCCAACACACACAGTACAGCCCAGGGCCAGGTTTGCCCTCAGCATTCTCCTTAGGTATGTGGGAACCACTGTTAAGGACTTCTCATAATTTCTGAGATAACTTGACAGAACCAGACACTGAAAATGGTATTTAGCATGTTTGTGAAAGTCACCAAGGAGTGCAACTATAACTTGTGCACTTTTTGGTGTGCTTTAAAGTTTTGTTTTTTTAAGGTACACTGTTGCTTTTAAAAAAAAACTTTTTTTTTTTTTTAGTTGTTGATGGACCTTCATTTTATTATGTGGTGCTGAGAATCGAACCCAGTGCCTCATACATGAGGCAAGCACTCTACCACTGAGGCACAACCCCAGCCCTGCTGTTGTTACTTTTGGATATTTAAAAATGATTGTCACTTTAGGAGTAATGATGGCATTTTGAAGTCCTTATTTTTCAGAGAAACATACTGAAATATTAAGAGAATAACTGAACCGATGGCCAGGATATGCTTCACTTGTAATTTATGTGGGGAAAGGAAGAAATGGGAGGTAAGCAGAGGGCTATAGATACGTTCATGAGTTATAATTCATAAATTAATAATTCCTGATAACAATTAATGAGGGTTCATTTTATTCTTTTATATGGTTGAAATTGTGCATAAATGTTTTGATAGCATACCTCCTCCTAGAATGGAGCTACGCAGAACTCGTTGCCCCATGGAAAAACCACTTAGGATACATTAGATGAAAAACTCCACATAGGAAGCACAGGGCTCTCATTGATGTGCACTAGTTCGAGGTCCATCTTTGTAATCCTTGGGGATGCCTGCTTGGCCTCCAAACTATGTCAAGGTCCTAGGACACCTCTCCTACATCCTACAGCTTTCATTGTGGAACTTGCCACAACCATCATTCACTCATTTGAAGATTTTAACATCCAACACCTTGACAGGCTGAGCGTGAGCAGTTCAAAGGCCAAGACTGTACTTTGTTGGACAGTAGAATGGCTTAAGCAGGGAAGAACCATGCTCAGAAGTTTTAGAAGACTTTCCATGGCAAGAATTATAGGCGACCCTCACAAGGACAGGCAGAGTTATTAGTGTACAATGGCAGGTGAGGAGGGGTTTCCCATGTTACTTTAATATGAACTTGTATTATCTGAACTTTTTTTACATTCACCCACCATTTCATTTTATTTATTTATTTGTGGTACGAAGACTAAACCCAGGTGCTCTACCACCAAGCTACATACCCAGCCTTATTTTCTATTGAGACAGGGTCTGGCTTAAGTTGCCCCAGCTGGCCTTGAACGTGTGATCCTCCAGTCTCTGCCTCCAGGATAACTGAGGTTGACTTGCCTAGCTCATTTTATATTTTTTTAAAAAGTTGAAAAGGAAGCAACACTGGATCAGCTCTCCTTTCACAAATACACCTTCCTTGCTTCCCAAGTCTTGATTATACCCACCCATGCTGGATGGGAAGCACCATCAGGTAAGAGAAGCTTGGGGGCCCAGACCATCTGTGTGAGCATGTTATTGCCACCTGTTAAAGCTTCCTTCCCAGGTGGTGGGCATAGTACAAAGGATCAAGGAAAAACAGGGTTAGGGTAGATGAGGCCCCTGCAATCCACACCTCATGAGATCATTTCCACTTGGCTATTCAGTGAAAACAGTGAGCTGAAAACCACATGCAATAAACAAGGAGGGGCAGCCAACAAAATCTTAAAGTCTCAGAAAATGTTCAGTAAACATTTGCCAAGCAGGAAAATATCACAACGGAGTTAGTAGCTCCCCTTCTTCCCCTGATGTTACTTGGGTTTGGGGTGCAGTGTCTCATACAAATCATGTTTTAGGGCTGTAGCATTCAGTGCTAGAGTAGTGCTTACCTAGCACTTGTAAGGCCCTGGGTGAAATCCCCAGCAGCACCACAACCCCCCCCCCAAAAAAAAAATAGTTTCATGTTTTAAAGGCAAGTGAATTCCAGCTCTCTGCACCCTTACCAACCCACCTCCCCCCACAAATGCTTCCAGTAGCTGTGTGCTGCTTCTTACCCCCACCCCACTGCATCCCCAGCTCCCTCCGTGGACAGCTCCTACCCTTGAAAAGCTTTTTCTAGCCTCAATCGTTTCTTGATCTTGGCTCCCGTCCCAGACCAGCTGCCCAGAGCCCTGGTTTCTCTGCTCACAGAAGCCACTTCACCAGCCAGCAAGTTCCCCACCAAAAGTGGCATCAAAGCCAACAGCTGGGAACTTGGTCATCCCCAGCTGTGTCTGGCCGACTTGGCGGCCAAAGGGGAAATTCAGGGCCTCCAGGGCTCTGAGCAGTGGATGAGGCCCTTATCCCAGCCCCAGCTACCAGCCAATGCCAGCCTGTCCACTAGACAGAAAAACACACGCTGGCCGCCTGCCCCGGGGTGTTTCCAGAAGAGAAATTTAATCTAATTTACATACTTCTAGGTACATCGATAACCAAAAGGTGGCCACTGAAAAAAGTTAAAAGGTCAATCTGCTCCCGGTATCTAGCTGGCCCAGGATTGCAAAATAAAAAGATCCACGTTCCTTCTTCTCTACACAAAACGCGTTTTTAAAAAAGTGAAAGATCTAGGGAGCTATACATAGAAAGCAACAGTGAAAAGGGGGAGGGAGGGAGGGATGGGGGGAGGAGAGTCCCATCCCCCCCCACCCTCCGGCCCTGGAGCCCCTGAGGCTCTGGGGGGCCTTGACATGGCAGGAGGCAGCTGTCAGCTCTGAGCTCTTCCCCAGCTAGGAAGGCCCCTCTGGGGGGCAACCAACAAGGATTTCCGTGGCATTGTGGGCTCAACGGGGGCTCCCAGGCCCAAGCGGGTCAACAGAGGGAGCGTAGTTTCCCCTGAGCAAGCACCGTGGCATGATGTGATCGTTTAACTCGGGAACTGGGGGGCTAGGGCAGATCCCGGGTCTCACGAGGTGCGTGTGTGCGTGTATGTTTGCATGTGCGTGTGTGAGAGGATATTCATGGGGACAAAAGGGGACCAGAACGGGAGTCTTTGGGGTCTCTGCAAATGGCCATGGATGGCAGAAATAGCCCTGTCTGGCTGCTAGACATGGGGTAATGCTGTCCTCCCCTGTGAACAGATCAGCTGCCACCAGGGACTGGCTGCTACCCCTGTGGAAGACACCCTTGTGGCCCCAGAGTCCTCAGGCTGGGGGAAGGGTGGCTAGCTGGCTCCCGGCGCCCATCTGTAGTGTGCCCGGCCCCCGAGGGGCACCGGTTTGAGGTTTTGGCTTGCTCCTTTGGAAACGGAAAAGAAAGGAAGAGAGGGAAGAGGACATAGAGGAGAAACAGTAGACAGAGGTGGCACAAGAGGAAATCTGGAATGCTTTTGTTAGGGTGCCTCTGCCGCTGCTGTCTGTGCCTGTGGGGCTTGGGGCTCCTCAGGTGCAGGGTCTGCTTTGGAGAAATTCATCTCCAGGATGTGCCGCTGTAAGTGTCGTACCCACTCTTCCTGGATGGAGAGGGGGCCCTGGAATTCCACTTCACAGAACCTGTGTGGGAGAACAGGAAGAGGGAGAGGCTGCTGCCATGAGGACAGAACACATCCCTGACACACCTGCTAAACAGATCAAATTCAAGATTTGAGGGAAGAGGGGTCCAGAAGCCATGTGTCTCTCTGTGGACGGTCACCTCGATTCATTATGGGGCTCTGGCAGGGTCCCCTGGAGATGAAGTCGCTGGTGCTGGGTAAGAGACCTCCTGCTTCCCAAGTACCTCTACCATCTGTCTAATGCATATGATCTGAGATGGTAGAAGGTACAGAGAAGCAGAGTCTACCCAACTCACCAGGCCCCTCTTCCTCTTGTCAAGCCAGCATCAACAAGGCCTCATAGCATAGGGTCCCAAAGACTTGGATTTAAATCCTACTCTCACTTTGCCTTTATGGCCTGAGTTGAGTCACCTCATCTCAAGACTCCCTGTTTCCTGGACTTTGGTAAGAATTAACTAAGACCTATTTTTTTCTTAATCAGACACATATTTGTTGAGGGCTTACCATGTGCCAAGCACAGTTCTCAGTGCTTTATGACTATGAAACTTGGTCCTCATAAAAAAATCTTTCAAGCAGCTCTTTTTTTTTTTTTTTTTAAGAGAGAGAGAGAGAATTTTAATATTTATTTTTTTAGTTTTCGGCGGACACAACATCTTCGTTTGTATGTGGTGCTGAGGATTGAACCCGGGCCGCACGCATGCCAGGCGAGCGCGCCACCGCTTGAGCCACATCCCCAGCCCTCAAGCAGGTCTTAAGGATGGGAAAATTGAGACATTGGGGAGGTAAGTCACTAACCCGGGTCTCACTGGCTACAAAGCTTGGGGTGTCAGCCTGATGCTCTGAGATGCCAATGTCTGAGGAACCCTGGGCCCCACTGCACCTAAGGATAGTACCTCCTACAGCTATATCTGCCACCCCTACTGGACCCCATCCTGTTCTGAGCCTGGTGGCCGAGGCCCAGGTGGGCGTTCTCCCTCACTCCCCCAGGGGCAGCATACCTGCACTTGAGGGTGTAGATGTTGCCTACAAACTTGACAAGTGATGTTTGAGGGGGTCGGGGCACCAAGGATGGGACTGGCCGCACCCGGGGTGGAGGTTGCCGCACCTCTTCCAGCTTCTGATGCAAGTCATTGGCCTCCTCACTCCCCCGGACCCCAGTGGAATCTGGGGGGCGGGCTTGCCGACGTTCAAATTCTAAGGTAGGGAGAGAGATGGGAGATAAGCAGAAGGGCCAGGGCCCTGAAGACACCCTGCTTCAGCAAGTAAGGGGCAGACACTCTGGGGACTCATACAGCTGGTGACCAGCTGCCGCCTGGGTAGTGGAAGCTGAATGGAGAAGCAAGCATCTGAGGGAGTGAATGTAGGGCAGAACCCAGTGAGTAGGGCCCAGCAGGCACCCACCTCCCTCATGACCCACCTCCACATGCACTCACTGTTGATGTTCTGCCGCTGATGTTCCTCAGCCTTCACAGTGCCTGGTGGGCTGGCTGCCAGAGGCCGCTCACCGCTGTCGGCTGCCCGGCCAGCCTCAGGCCCTGGCTCCCCCCCAGCACTGCGGCCAACCAAGGCCAGGCCCCCAGGTGCCAGCCCCAGGGGCGGTCGCTTGTCATTGTCACGGCCATGGCCAGCACTTCGGAACTTCTTGGTAAAAGGGCGGCCGCCTTGGATGTAACTGCGGTAGGCGCCCACCTTCTGGGGCCGATGCTTGATCCACTCGCTCAGCGTCTCGATGGGCGAGCCGTTGACACACCACTCTGTCACACCAAACTGCCGCAGGTGTGCCCGTGCATGGCTGGCCAGGGCTTTGCGATTTTCAAAGTAAAGGCCACAGAGCTCGCAGCAGGCCTCGGTGGCTGCAGGCAGAGGGGGTACTGCTGAGCCATGGCCCGAAGGGGGCAGGAATACCCAGAGGGCCTTGCTCAGGCCAGGAGCCAATCCCACCTCCCACAGGGGCCCTATTTGGGGGTCAGTGCGGGTTTATGCGGCATAGCCCGGCCTTGCAGGCCCTGGCAAATGCCCTCCCAGGACCCTGCCACCCACTGCTTACAAGAGTGGGAGGTCTTCTCATGGAGGGTCTTTGCCTTGAAGGGCAGTTCAGTCTGGATGTAGGTCTTGGCCTTGACCTCTGCGGGGAGGAGTCGGTCCTCCTGCAGGGGCCGCTTGGCTGCCACTGAGCTCAGGTAGCCAGTGGCTGAGGGTTTGGCCCCAGTGATGGGTGTCAGGCTGAGCTCCCGGGGAACCTGGGCTGGCCCAGCTCCTGGTTTGCCTGGCCGGCCAGCCAGGGGCGACAATGGCAGTGGGGACTGCACAGGCCCAGGGGCCACTGTGGGGGACCCATCCTCAGCCAAGGCAGGAGCCAGGTCTCCAGCTGGCGGCTCCTTCTTGATGAGGCACGGCTTGGCCTTCTTCTTCAGGATCTCCCGCAGCGTGTCGATGGGCGAGCCGTTGACAGACCACTCGGTCACACCCATCTGCCGTAGATGGGAGCGTGCATGGCTCGACAGGCCCTTGCGGTTCTCGAAGAACTCACCGCAGAACTCGCAGCGGATGTCGCGCACCGGCTCTGCCCGGGACGCTGCAGGGGGTCCAAGGTTGGGGTGGGGGGAGAAGGAGGCAGCGGCTGCGGGCAGGAAGCCTCCAAGCTCAAGGCCCATGTTAGTGCCAGCTGCCTAGCTGCCCCTGTCCCCACCCCACCTCCAGACTCCAGTGACTTGCTCCCTCATTTGGGCCTTCATAGGTCCTTGTGTACATCGAGCCCTTCTGCTTGTTCTGTCACCTCAAATTCTAGCTGGATTCACAATGGTTCCCTGTGTGATGCTGGGCAAGTCACCCCCCCTCTCTGAGCCTTGGTTTCCTCCTCTGCAAGATGGAGATGAAAAATCTTCACTTCCCAGTATTACTGGGAGAATCTAAAATGAGAATGGTTCAAAGCACGTGGCACAGAGTTGGCATACAAGCTATAAGGCAGACCTTAGGCCATCCTCACCTGCTTGGCATACAGCAGGCAGTCAATCAACCTAAGCAGAATAAACATAGCGATGGTCTGAGAGGGAAACAAGTGACAGTGACATGATGACAACTACTATGCACAGAGCTTTCTGTAACCAGGCACTGTGCTAAGTGCTTCATCTTTGAGACAACCACAAATGTGGGACTATGTTGATCTCCATCTTCCAAATGAGGAAACTTGCCCAAGGTTGGATATTATCAGATTATGGAGGAGAAGATTTCTTGACTCAAATTTGACTCCAAACGTCAAGCAATCAATTACCAGGAACATCAGAAAGACAGTTCAGACATCTACTGCCAGTCCCTCTACTCCTGCCATGGTAGATATCACTAATTGACCTCCCCAGGAATCTGGATGGCAGCCACTACCAACTGATTGAAGATGGCACAAAAGATAAAATATTTTTGCCATCACATATGACACAGTTCTACCTCCCCTGTATGAATAAAGGAGAATCAAGCAGCAGCTCTGTTGCCCAGATCTGCACAGGGGGAATGTACAACTGGCTTCACATGTATCCTCCCTTCTAATTCAACCCTGGGTGCTACAGATACCTGCAAGGGGAGGCAGGGAAGAAACCCGACCATTCCTTTTCCCTACCCTGCCATAGGTTCACACTTACACAGGTTCAAGGGTGTCATGTCTTCCCTCGGCGCCCCCCAGGGACCCTCAGATGGGTGCGGCTCCCCATGAAGGGCCCCTGGCAGCATCTCCCGCTTGATCTCCACCCGCATTTGTTCAGGCTTCAGCTTCTTAGGCAGGGAGGTTGCTGTCAGGCCTGGGAACATCTTCCGGGCCGTGGGAGGAGGAGAGGCAGCTGGTGAGTGGCCCAAGGGGCTGCCTGGTGGTGGTGGCAACTTCTTAGCCAGAGGTGAGATGTGAAGGTCCGAAGGGTTGCGGGCTTCTAATGAGCTGCCAGGGCCTCCGGTGCCCACCACCTTTGCCAGGGATTTTGGGCTAGGCCCTGGTGGGTGGGGGGGTCCACCTGGCCGAGACTGGGTCCGTCTCTTCAGGATCTCCCTCAGTGTGTCGATGGGCGAACCATTGACGTACCACTCAGTCACGCCCATCTGCCGCAGGTGGGAACGTGCATGGCTCGACAGACCCTTGCGGTTCTCGAAGAACTCACCACAGAACTCACAGCGGATGTCTCGAGCTGGTTCTGGGCCGGAGGCTGCAGCAGGAGAGAGGAGCAGTTAGAATTTATTATTACAATGGTCATCTGTAGTAGTGTCCTGGTCAGCTGGGTGTGGGCAGCAGCATGCCCACAGGCTAGGGTGGTGATGGTGGGCAGGTGCAAGTAAGGGAAATAAGGATTAGGGCAGGGGGGACAGACACCCAGTTGGAACAAGGGGAAGACTCCAGAGAGCAAATGGGCCCCCAGTCCTGACAGAGGACAGAACCAAGATTCCATAGCTCTGAGGAACCCAAAACTGATGGGGAAGGAAGCGGCAACCTAGGCACCACATGCCACCCAGTCTGGGGAGGCAGATGTGAGCACCTTTCACATCAAAAGGCGGGACCCTCCCCTTGGCCTTCATTCTCAGGGAGGGTCATGGTCATGGAGGTCAAAGGCCAAGAGAGAGGGCCGAATAGCCCACTGCCAAAAAGATCCCTGGGCAGAGCCGGACCATTGCCAAGGGCCCCTGTCTACTCCCTGCCTCAACGGGGAGAGAGTAGGGAGGGGGCCGTGACCCCCCTCCCCCGGGAGGGGCTCCAGGGCCCGCAGGGAGGAGAGGGCGGCTGAAGCGAGAACCTACAGAGGTTGAGAGGAGATGGCTCCACATCAGAGGCCCAGAAAATGCCGGCGGCTGCGGCGGCCGAGAGGTCCTGCTTCCCCCAGGGGCTGGCCGTACCCGCGGCCTTCAGCTTGGCCTTCTTGGCCGGCGGTGGGGGGGGGAGCAAGGAGAGGGCCGCAGAGGCGGGAGGAGGCCGCCCCAGCTGGGCCAGGGCTCCGCGCCCGGGTGGGAGGCGGATCTGGACGCCGTCCCTCCTGATGAGCCCGTGGAGCACGTCTATGGGGGATCCCTTGGCGTCCGGGTCGCTGACGCCCAGGTGGCGCAGGTGGGCACGGGCGTGGCTGGACAGGCCCTTGCGGGTCTCAAACCAGGCACCACACAGCTGGCAGTCCAGCTCTCTGCCCCCGTCACTATCTAAAGCTGCGGAGACAAAACACAGGGGGGGTTCACGGCCGCCACCTTGGCCGGCCCTGGGGGAAGGAGACAGGAGGGTCTGGTGTGATTCTCAGCTGCCCAGGCAGTTCAGGGTCCAAGTCTCATGGTGCAGACTTATTTTGAGAAGCTTTGGGCAGCAGAACATCCTGTTCCTTGTCTAGTTCTTTGGCATCAAGGTGAAGGTAGAGAGCTTAAGGAAGTGGGGTGGACAGTGACCAAATTCCTGCGGCAAAGTCTGACGCTCCTGGGCCCTCTTCCCTGGGACCCTTGCTATGACAGCTGTGGGGGCAGACAGCAGGGGCCCGGATGGGTTGCTAAGCATCATACAGCCAAGGGCATGGTTGCCAAGAACCCTGTTCCTGAAGACACAGCACTTCCAGTAGAGTAATTTCAAGGGAACATGAGGTGCCAACTTGGTGGGTGGGAGGTAGTGGTGGTGATGACTAGACTCTGGGGTCATCCCCAGACTCTAATGCTCACAAATACATGGGAAAGCCTGATGTTCTACAGTACATCTCACAAAACCTGCTCATTGCATTTGGAGGGTTTCTTCCCAAATCCTACTTTCCAGGCCCATAGGCAGCCCAGCTGGAGGAACTCCACCCTCAGGCACAAATAGAGAAACCTATACAAAGAATGACCAGGAAGATGTAAAGACAGGGCCAACTACAGGGACCTCCTGTCAGATGGACTACCCGTTTACCTACAGGACCTCAAATGCCCTGAAATCCCACTGAGGAATCCAGGCCCACAGGAGCCCTATTTACTTACACTACCCCATCCTTAGCCCAGCAAAGAATAAAGAGCTGCCACAAAGTGGTAAGGATGACGCTGGCAGGCTCAGCAGTTGTTGCCAAGCCTCCAGGGGAAGATCAGCAAAGTTGGAGAGAGATGATCATATGCAGGGTGGTCCAACAGGAGACACAGTGAGTGCCTCAACCAACAAGCTTCCTTGGCTAACCCAGGATGTGGGAGCTGCAGTCCCCACTCTCCCCACCCTGAACCATCCTGATCTGAGGCCCAACTGACATCCCAGTCCCTCCCAACACTGGGGCCTCCCTCAGCTCCCAGGACCCACACTCACTGAGATTCAGGGGCCCCTCGTCCTCAGACTGGGGCCACTGTGCCTTTGGGGAGGTCGGCCGGGGGCTCAGGGACAGCTGGGGGCTCTTGTCCTCAGGATTCTTGGGGGTAGGGGAACCCGTCAGGGCCAGCGGTGCCTTCTTGAGGAGCGGAGAGCTGGGTGTGTGGGCCAGGCCTTTGGTCGAGAAGCCAGGAGGAGACTTGATGGCTTTGTTGACAGCAGGGGCATCCAAGGGCTTGGCCAGGGCAAGGAGACCTGGCCGGGTAGCCCCAGAGACCAATTCTTTCGGCGAGTTGGACTTCTTAGTTAGGCCTGGGGGCAGCCCAAGGGGAGCATCAGGCAGGCCCTTCTGCTTCACCAGCTCGTAGAGGAGGTCGATGGGGGCACCACTGCTCTCCGACTCTGCTACACCCAGCTGTCGCAGGTGGGAACGTGCGTGGCTGGACAGGCCCTTGCGGGTCTCAAAGCAGGCGCCGCAGACCTCACAGGTGGTCAGGCTCTGGGCTAGAGGGTGAAATGGAGGTCAGGAGAACAAACTGTGAAGCCTGTGGGCTCAGCTTGTCCTTTCTCCTCCCACTTCACACCCAGTTTCTGTGTAAATGTTTTACTTTTGTCAAGGCCCCTTGAGCCTCACAATGATTCTAATGAGGTGGGGATTAGCCAGTCTGGTTTGCAAGTAAGGAAACTGAGGCTCAGAGAGGGGAAGAGTTGTGCCCAAGGGCACACAGCAGCAGATAGAGCCCTTCTGTGGTCCAGCCAATGCAGACACTTTTCTGATCTCCTATTCATAAGGATGCCCTGGCAACAGGTTCACACAAACAATGACTTACCAGACACATGCTTCACACTGAGCTAAGTCCTAACTGCTCTCTACAGCTCAACCCATGCCCCAAACACTAGGCTAGAGGCCTCAGCCAGGGTCTCTGTGGTTCCCTTGCACCTGCTTCTATAAAAGGACATTTTTCCCCTGCCCACTTGCTTTTTTGCTTTTCCACCCCCAACTTTAATGATCTAAAGTCAAGGGCCAGGTCCATTTTGTTCCTGTCACATCCCTGGGAACTAGCACAGTACACGTCAAGACTCATAACCACCTTAGAGTCAACAGAATGAATCAGTGTCACCTGGAAGATCGTATTGCTAACAAGGGATGGTTGGCAAACGACCTGGCTTTGAGTGTGAGCTCTTGACTGCCATGACCGCTGCTTCTCTGGATGCCCTTCTCTTGCCTAGTGTGAAGCTGGATGCTGGGCATGGCCAGGACTGCATAAGCTCAAGGGTAAAAACAGCTAAGTGTCTCCTTGGCACCTTAAGATGTACTAGAGAAAGCCACGACCAACCTGGGAACCCATATTAACCCCCACGCCTGAGAGCTCCCCTGTAAACCAGGAACCTGGACCAGCCATAATCCCTGCCCTGTCACCTGGGCCACTCACCCTTGAGGTCCGGCAGCTCCTGTTTGCTGCCATGAGGAACCTCGGCGGCCACTTTGCTGCTCAGTCGACTAGCCACCTGCTCCAAGGCCCCAGGGACAGGAAGGCTCTTCTTAGGAAGCAGGGGAGAACCCAAGTCCATGGCCACCATTGTGTTTTCCTCAGAACCCAGGCCTGTGGGGTGGAGGAGATGGGCTCAGCCCAGGCAAGGGTCAGGCTGTCTACTCCCAGAAGGATGAAGAATGTGGCACTTCTTCATTCTCGGTGCCTGCTCTCACTCTAAGAAGCAGCTCACCCATGAAAGCTGAAATTCAACCCATAACTCCCAACACCAGCACAATGCAGGTACACAGGAAAGAGGAGCAGCAGCTTCCACCCACCAGAACATGGGAAGGTCAGGGTACACAGTGCAAGTCCTGTGTACAAGTCTGAGCTCAGATTCCCATCCTGGAGAACCTTAGAGAAAACATCTCTCTGGGCAGAACTTACAGAGAAGGTAGAGGTGGGTACAGTCAGAAGGGGAATCTGACAAAAGAAGACCAGGGTAAGGAGGCCAGAGAGGCAATGCAAAGGCAAGGAACCAAGGACAGGGACTTGAGACTTAATGAGGAATCTCTGCTGGCAAGACAGCTTAGGCTGGGCCTTCAGAGACAATGTGGGGAAGGGGAGGTCTGCCCATTACTAGCTGAAACGTGAATGAAAAATGGCAAGAACTGGGAACCTGGACAAGCCCAGAAGGATCCGACTGGTAAAAAGAACAGTGACAATCACTGAATTTTGTGTGAAGTTTCTGAGTATCAGGCCAGGAAGATTCCCCAAGTAAGAGGTGCATGAGGGGGACTCAAGGGTGGGTGTTCATGGTCTAATTTTTCACAGAAAGGAGCCTGGGAGGTCTGTTGAGCTGCAAGCTGAGAGTTCAGAGCATGACAAGAGCTCTGTAGGATGGGAACTGTGTCTTGGATGGCCTCGGAGGCGCTCAGTGGGAGGCAATGGGGCAGGAGTCCAGGCAGGTCCCCTGATCAGTTTGAGTCCTACAGAGGCAAGGAGAAGGCAGACAGGGAGGCCGTCGGCAACGGGGACACCGAGGGCTTTGTCAAAGTCTCCGCGTGCGGGGGGGGGGGGGGCGCGTCTGTCAGATGGGACAGGGCCAAAGTGGGTTTCCGCACCAACGAAACCGGAACCGTGACAAGGGACGATCCTGGGACTCCAAAAGAGGCAGGGGGCATTTGTCAGGCGGGATGAGGATCCCAAGGGCCAGTGGCAGTGTTTCTGAGGCCCGGGACCCCGCGAGCAGCGACAGGAGGCCCGAGACCTGCGCGACTAGAGGGCCTGGGGGGAGGGGGCGTCCCGGAGACTGGACGGCGGGCGTTGAGGGCGGCAGCGGCGGGCGGGACGCCGACTTTCCCCACCCAGCACCCTCCCCGGTGCCGGCTCTTACCCGGCGGGGGCGCGGGCCCGGGCCCCGGCTCCGGCTCGGCCTTGGGCCCGTCCCGCGGCGGCGGCGGCGGCAGCGGGGGTGGGGGCGGCGGCGGCGGCGGCGCCGGCAGGGTCACGGGGCCCGGGCTCGGGGGGCAGGGCGGGGGCGCCCCCGTGGGCGCGCGCTCCCGGGCGGCCCCCGCGCGCGGCCCCGCCGCCGCTTTGCTCTCCGCTTTTGTCACTCGGCACTGGGCGGTGGAGGCGGCCATCTTGGCTCCGGCGCACGCGGGGCGGCCGCCCCAGGCGAAAGCAGCCGAGCGCCGAGCGCCACCGCCACCGAGCGCGCTCCGCCCCGCCCCTCGGGGTACGTCCAGGATGGCCTGCCGAGCGCCTAGCGCCACGAGTGAAGCGTTAGTCTGGGCCCTGTGGACTCAAGGCAGCAGGCGCTGGGAGTTCTCCGCGGGCCCAGGCTCACCCATGCAGCCAGGACGCGCGCCGAGCGGCTTCCAACTGCCGCCCCATCCCGGGCTCCGGATTTCCCCGGCTAGGATTGGAATCCTCCTGCCACAGGCATCTACCTCAATATTATCAAGACTTTAGAGACCCGAGGGGGCTTGGGGGGTGGAGCTAGGACCTGCCCCGGGATCCTAACCCATTCTCTTTCCTGCAAGTCTCCCTCTTTGGGTCGACGATTCTGGAAGACACCCGATCCCCAACCACGAGGATTCCCCCCAACATCATCCTGGTATCCAGCTGTCTTCCGACTGTGCTGTCCTGCAGTCCTAGGGAACGCTCAGACATCTAACATTTCAAGCTCCACCGGCTCCTCCCTCCTCAACTCCAAACCGAGGGCGCCCAGCTGTTCCTTGACAGCTGGGTGGGGCCAGAATCAGGCCGTTGCCCCGCCCCCAACTTGGCACCCGCCAGCTCCGGCCCACTTGGGGAGAGGGGAGGAGACTTCTAAGAACAGCCCTGCAGGGCCACTGCCCACACCTAGCTGTGATCTCGGGAATTCGTACTAAAAGATAAATAGCTTCTAGGACCGTCCCAACTGCTCCTTTTCCTTGCGCCCCCCCACCCCAGATGTTCACTGAATAAATCATAGCTCTCTTTCCTCCCTCTGGACAAGGCCAGGGCAATGCCAAATTCACTTCCTCCCATCCATTGGCTGACGCCTCACACCCCAGTGGCTTGGTCAGCTCCCTTGGCAGGCGCGGAGGGCTGACACATTGGTATTCTGGTTAGAAACAACTTGGCCAGAGGTGAAACTGGCTGCGGAGCACATACTCCCATCCTGTTCCAAGTGCCAGATAAGAAAGTATGAGCCTGACATCCAGGTCTCTGCTAGGATGATACAGAAGAAAGGGAGGCAGGGCTGGAATCTACCATCTCCTGCAGCCATCCTCAGAGCTAGCTATGCCTCCCAACCACTACTGAGGCACTACAAACCAAATGGAGTAAGCTGAACACTAACCAAGACAAGAAGTCTGAGATCACATCCCCACTCTCTCTCTCCTAGAGATATGATCTCAACTAGGCACTTGCCTCAATTTCTTCCTTGTTCAAGGAAGAGAAGAGTCTTTGATATCCCTACCCTACCCTTTGCAAACTCCAAAGTGCACTTCAGTGGACTTGCAGGTGGGATGAGTCCAGTCAAGCCTAGAAAACAGATCTGGGTAGAACCCTGAAACTGCAAGTAAGGAAAACAGAAGCCCCAGCCCAAACACAACTGGGCCAATTTCCCTTGCTCAGATATCTTTCATTTCTCGGGGCCCAACTGCTCCACATAGACAAGTTCTCTGCTTTATAAAAGTTGCTGCAAAGTCAGCTTTTGCAAGGCTGAGATCTTCACTTCTCCACTTCCTCTACCATATCCCTGGCCCCCTGTGTCAAATATAGATTCTAGATTTTGAGTGTGGGAGGGATTTACCAGTGCTGACTTTGGTTGAGCATCTGCAATCTGGACTTGTAGATCTGCCCTGTCCAGTAGAATTGCCACTTATTCAATACTAGCCATATCTCAAATGCTCAGCTGCCACATGTGGCCAGGGGTGACTCTCCAGAACAGCACAGATAACTAAAGAACACTTTCATCATCTCAGAAAGTTCTATTGGGCAGCACTGCTCAAGATAGAAGATTCATTCATCAAGAACAAGAAACCTGGAGCCCAACTGCTTGAACTTCAAAACTTGGCTCCTTCTGGCTCTGTAACTTCAGAAAGGTTAATTAGGCTTTCTGTGCCTCAGTTTCCTCATCTGTAAAATGTGGATGGTCATAACATCCCACCCTAATAGGGTTGTTATAAGGATCTCAATGAGTTTGTGACTGTAAAGTGTTTAGTACAATGTCTGATTCCTCCTAAGACTTCAATAACCATTTGCACGGAAATTAGATTCAGAAAGGGCACTGGCCCAGCCCCTGAGCAAAACAGAAATGACCCCTAAATAGCAGGAAGGTGGTGAGAAGAGTTGTCAATATACTTTGTAAAATGACTCAAAATGCTTCCAAAAAAGTAGTGGCTGCCCCCACCCCCATCCACTCCATCCCTCGGAGCTCCTGGAAAGGGTCAGGGCTCCAGCCTGGCCCGCCCCCTCCCCTTACCATCTCCGTAGGCTGGCCCAGGGTCCTCAGCCCAGGTGGGTGGGAAGGGCACGGTAAGAGGTAAGCGAGGCCGACGGGAGGTCAGGAAGCTGCCAGGTGGCCCGCCAGGCTCTCGGCCCAGGGGACTGGGGGGCAACTCAGCAGCCGAGGTGGCCAGCAGCTCCTGGAGGATGTTGATGGGTGAGACGGTGAGCTCCCAGTTGGTGATGCCAAAGTCACGCAGGTGCGCCCGGGCATGGCTGGAGAGACCGGCCCGAGTATCAAACCCAGCCCCACAGAAGTCACAGCGCATTAAGCTGAAGGTGCCAGGATCAAAGTTGGCCACTGCAAAGAGAAGACGTAGACTGTCTATGATGGGGCAGGGATAGGGGTAGCCGCTTTCTAGGCCCAACCCCTTCTGTTTCCCCAGGGTTCTCACCCTCTGGACCACACTGGACGGCCTTCTTTCCCTTTGCCACTGCATTCCTGCCTGCCTCACAGCATTCAGCTCCTGCATCCCAACCCCAGACACACTCTAGAAGGCTGATCTCTCAAGTTCTAGAAGGCTGAACTCCCCCCAGGGATCCTGTCATTCTCCAGTTGTGGATTCACAATCAGTTGGGTGAATACTCAGTGCATGACCTTCTTGTGTCTATTTTTGATCACCACTGCCCAGTACTGTAGATTAAATACATACCGTATAAAGAAACGGCAAACAGAGGATGTGCTGCCCCCTCCTCTGGGAGCCTTCTCTGAGCCCCGCCCCCAGGTGGAGTCAGAGATTTCCTTGCATGGCTTCCCCAGCCTCCAGGTTCTCCCAGCCTTCATTGCTTGACATCATAACTGCCTGGTTTCCTCCCTGTCTACCCCACACCCCCCAGCTTAGTGTATACAAACACACTCTCTCACACTCAAACGCACCACACCAGCATCTCCCCAAGTGGACTCTGTGACTGCCAATGTCAGAACCACCCAGGGCACTCCTGTGGGAGATAGACCTTCAGAATCAGAACCTTGTCACCTGAGAATCTGCATACCTCACAGGCAGCCCCAAGTTGTGAAGTCCACCAAGGGTCCCCTCGCTCTTGACTTGGGCCATGAATTCCAGGAGAGCAAGGTCTCCTGTTTTGTTTACTTCTGTGTCCCTCGGCCCCTGTGCCCAGAACAGAGGGGACCTCACTCAATAAATATTTGTTGAATGAAGAAATTAAATGGAATTATTTGCCTGGGGCCAATTCCTCTGCCCAGGCTCCTTCCTCCACTGCAGGCATGGCCAAGACATTGGGGCATCCACCAACCACACATCCACCAACCTTTGGTGGTGACCTTTGCTGTGGCTCCCAGGTCTCACAGGAAGGAAGACCCCAATTGCACCCTGCATGGCACTAAGGGAGGATTTAGAGTGAGGGTGGGTGGGTGTAGAACTCAGCTTCCCAGCCTCCTGGCGCCCAGGCTGTGGAGGGAGGTGGGTGCCAAAGCAAAGCCACTCTACCTTTTTTCTTCTTCTTCTGGAAGGAAAACCTGCGCTCAATGGCCTTCACCTCCTCAGCAGAGATGAAGTGCCGCACATTGTAGCTGACGCCCACGCGGTTCAGGTGGCCACGGACGTGGTTGGCCAAGCCGATGCCATTGTGGAAGCGATCAGGGCAGTAGGGGCATTTCCGCTCCTCGTGCTTCAGGGCCATGGCTGGGTCTCCCTCCAGGAGTGTGTCTAGCCCGAGGGGACCACCCAGCGGAGCATCCAGGAGCAGGAAATCCAGGGGGTGGGTGCCCTGCAGCCCCAACTCCTCTGGTGGCAGTGTGGGGGGTACCCTAGCTGCTGCCGCCATGACCTGGGGCCCTAGCTTCGCCATCAGAACAATGGGCACCATCCCTCGGAGCTGCTGCTGTTGTGCCCTGGAGCCCTCGGCTGCCTGTAGGGCATCTCGGAAAGTCCGCTTCAGCTCTAGGGCTGGCTGGGGGATGAGGCTGGGGACAGATGGAGGTGGAAAGACTTCATTTCCCAGAGAAAAGTCCATTTCAGAAGTCAGTGCTACATCTTCATCCTCCTCTTCCTCCTCCTCTTCACTCCAAGGGTGGCTACGGTCCCCCAGCTCCGGCAGGTGGACAGTGCTTTTGTTTCTACTGAGCTGTATGGAGTAGGGGGCAGATGCCAGGGGTGAGGGAAAGGCCAGCCTTCCAAGAGGTCTCTGGCCTGAGTCGTGCGGGATTGGCTTTGACAGTGAGAAATTCCTCATGCCCAGCTGCTGGCAATCTGGGCCATAGGCCAGGTCGGGGTCATATCCAACAGGGTTCTCCCGCCACGCGGGGGCCAAGAGCGGCTCAGCTTTGCCAAAGTAGTCCATGGTGCTGTCAGAGAAGCGGGTGTATGCATCCTGGCTTGTGCCTGGCTGGCTGGCTGGGTCCACCTCAAACGCCTCGCCATCCTCTTCCCAGTGGGAATGAGCATGCAGGAGCCTCACATGCTCCCTGAGCAGGCTCTCACTGGATGCAGGGAAGCCACAGAAGACACAGGCACTGAGGCCTGAAGCAGCTCCGTAAGTTGGATAGAGGAGAGTGCTGGCGTCGGGGCCTGGGCTTCCAACCCTGCTGCCACCACCAAAAGGCTCCTTGGTCGGCTGGCCCCGCACATGCAGCTTAGCATGCTGCACAAAGGCCCTGGAGGAATTGGTGCCAAAAACGCACTTGGGGCACTGGAGCCGTGCCTCACGGCCCTCGTCACCTGGAAATTGCTTCAGCTTCTGGATTTCCTCGATGATCTTCTCCCGGGAGGCCTGGTGCAGCTGCCGGTGTTGCTCGAGGGCAGCAGGGTCGGCAAAGGCCCAGCCGCACTCTCCACAGGCTAGGGGGGCCAAGTCAGCGGGGGGCTCCTGGCCCGGGGCTCGGCGGTGCTGGCTCATGTGTTCCAGAAGGTGTTCCTTGTGCTTGAAGTAGATACTGCACTCGATGCAGGGGAACACGGCTGGCTCCTCATCTTCATCCTCATCAGGGCTGCCCGTCCCCTCAGCCACCTCCTCCAGCAGCTCACACAGGTAAGGCCCTGTTCGGACTGCGGGCAGCAGTGGCTGCAGCCGCTCCACAGACGCTTCTGAGTTCACCGTCCAGGTCTGTGTAGCTACTTCGGAGGCCGATGTCGGCAGGCCCCACTCAGAAGGCTGGGCCAAGCCTTCAAGGTCCTCCAGGTCCTCTCTGGTGCCCACCATCTCCAGGTCCAACGTCTTGGAGGTATCTTCCACCGGCACAATCACCCTCCTGAAGGAGGCCAGGGGTGGTGGCTGAGGAGACAGGTCCAGGTGCAGCCTTGAGTCCCGTGGGGGCTCCTGCTCATCTGTGTCTTGGAGCCAGTCAAACCTGGGGTGACCCCGGGGGGCTTTTTCCAAAAGCTTCAGTTCTCCCTGGTGGTGCAAGAACCTTCTAGAGCCCTGGAGCTCAGCATGGGGTTTCAGGGTTCTCACAATGACTGAGTCCTCGAATCTCCGCTCAGATGGGATGCCCTCCCCGGCCTCCTGGACCAGGGGGTGCTCCCAGGGCCCCTGGCCATCTGGGGGACCAGGGAAAGGGCCCAGGAGATGGGGTGGTGAGGAGCCTGGCTGGAAGTCCAGGCTGCCTCCATCCCAGCAGCTGCAAGGAAGTGCCAAGGGGGACAGGTTAGCCATGGGCCTCAGTTTACCTTTCTAGGGTAGTGGTGGTAAGGAGTCCTCCCAGGCAGTTTGAGGCAGGCCCCAGATATCCAGCCCAAGGGTGACCTCAGAGAGTCTGGTAGCATTGGGGTGAGGGAAGGGAGGGACAGGGGAGTCCAGGCGAACCCTTCCAGAGCTGCTGGGTCAAAAGCCAGTTTTAACTCCCAGAATACACCTGTCCACATAGCCTGACCCTACTGCACCATAGGAGAGTGTCTGGGGGATGGAATTACTTCTAAGGAATGTCCCCAAGTCTGGTGGCCCAGTCAACTCTCATCTATCCCAGGACGACTTAAGGCTCTGACCTGTGTATCAAGCTGCTTCTGTGTTGATTCTCTCCAAAATGGGGTGACTTGGTTAATTTAGTTAAACCTCTCCCCTGAATTTGGTAAAAATTAACTTTGCAGCAGAAAGGTTGAAGGATGCACCTGCTCCCTGCATCTCCCCTCTTGGAAAGGCAGAGTCAGGAAAGCTTGATGGTCCCCACTTAGCCTCTGGCCCCAGTGACCTGACTCTCTCAAGTGGGAGGAAGACGGAGTCAGGAGAAGGTAAGGCAATTTCTCTGGGCCTCAGTTTCTAATCCTAAAAATTGGGATGATATCTAAGAGGGACCTCCTTGTCCCTGTACAATGTCTAAGAAGCCTTATCATGGGTGTCATCAATTAAAACATCACATGTGGCAGGGGCTTATTTAAATGCTTGCAACCACAACCTTTAAAACGGGGACCTTGACTCCATAAGACACAGGATGAAGGTGCACACAATTTGGTATTCAAGAAAACATTTTACTTCACTGGATATCTGGCTCCCAGTTAGCCAGTGACCAAGGCAAGTTCTTATTAAGATTGTTCCTGATCAAGTCTCCCTTCCTTATTAAAGTCCTGCCTCCATGAGGGGTATCAATCATGCACATGGAACAGATGAGGAAATGGGCTGCACAGACAGGGGAGCAGAGACAACGATGTCACCTCTCTGATGCTCACTGGCAACATGCCTCACTAACGGAACTATCCTTCCAGGGCTGTGGCAAAGATTCAGTGGGATAAACACATGCTGAGAGCCCCACCCTTAGCACTTATTATTAATTCTGAAAGCTAACGATTAATCATGATACCATCATTATCATATATTAGCACCTGCTAGTCTGTTTAATAAAGGGTGGCTGGACATGGGCACTGTGGTTGATTCTTCTTCTTACCCAGTGCTCCTTGGGTTCTTAAGGCGAATTTGTGAGATATATCTTATAAGCTTGATTTTGCAATTGAGGAAACTGAGGCTCAGAGAGGCCTAGCATCATTCTAAGGGTCAGCTGGCAGAAAGAGGACTTCAAGGGTCCAATCTCCAGACTCTTGCCTCTCTGGCTCTGCTCCTGGCAGGGATAATGAGAGTTGACCGTCTGTGTCACCCCAGACCTCTCCCCCGCCCTTAGCACATACCCAGGGGCTTGTCTATTGGGATCCACCTCCTGTGCCTGGCCTCCTGTTTCCCTCCTGACCCCTTCTACTCCCCAGGGACTTCTCTTAGGCCTGGGCACATCCTGCTTGCCCCCCTGCCCTCCCTGAGGTCAGGGCCAGCATGGCACTCACCAGCTGCTGATCCGATGGGTGGCGGAGGTGGCACAGGGGAGGGCTTCGCTGAGGCCAGGATGGGACTGCCCGTCTGCAACAGAGAGGGGAGACCCTGAGGGGCTGGGGTCCCCCTGGCCGGGGCTCCGTGCCCCAGCTCTGGGAGCCCTGCAGGTGCCTCAGAAGGGCCCTGCTGGCTCCCAACCACTCTCCCCAAGAGGCCGTTGGCCTCTGTACTGAGCTCTGAAAGGGGTTTCTCTGGAGGAGTCTTCTTCAGTCTTCTGGGGGATCCCAGGGCCTTGCTACTTTCCAAACCTCCTCTCTTTCCCCTGACCTGGCAGCCCGGGTGATTTCTTAAAGTCACACACTGGTAAAAACTCACCTGGCTTCTCATTATCCTTACAGTAAAAGCCAGATTCCCAACTGCCACCACAATGCCCTCAGAAGTCGGGTCTTTGTTGTTTTCTCCAACCTCACCTGCCCCTTGTTGGTCCCTCACTGCCCCTGCCCTGACTTCAGGACCCTCCTGTGAAGCCTCAAGGCCACCTAACTCTTCCCACCCTCAGGCCTTTGCTGTGCCCTCTGCCTGGCCAGCTACTCAAAAGTGACTCAGATTTTTTTTTCTCTCTCTTAGCATCTGCTTCATTTTTTTCTTAGCTGTCCCACAAGTTGCTTGGGTCCCTCTCAGGATGCTTGCTTGTGTGGGTCCCCTGCAAGCACATAAGCCCCACTAGAGCATGGACTGCGTCAGCCTTACCCACTACAGTATCCTAGTGCCTGGCGCACAGTGCTCAACAAATACATGCCAGATGATGAGTGATGAGCCTGGCCAGTCTGAGCTATGCCTTCTGGACCCTCTCCCAGGCTTAAATCCTAGAATGGAATTCCCTCCCGGGAATCCCCCGACACAGATAGGGCCAACTCTCCATTATCCACCTGTGGAGCCAACGCCTGGAGCGACCACAGGAATCCTGGCCTGTGTCTCCTCTGCCTGCCATGCTTGCCTGCCATGGGCAAGCGTGCCAACTGGGGAGCAGGCCAATTTCCTGGGCCAAGGTTAACACACTGGGGGAACTTGTGCCCTGGCCAGGGCTCGACAGATGCAATTGCTGGACTAGCCTCAATTTGAGGATGGTCCAGAAAGAGGGCAAGGGCTGGGAATAATTCTTTCTAATACCCACCATCCAATTTGCCCTGGAAATTAAGAGCTGACCTTTAGGAGTCGAGGAATAAAAACTGGAGGGGGGTGCCTTAGGTCGCTGCCTGGGGGTCTGGCTTCTGACCCTGAGAAAAGGGCTGTGACAGTGGTATCGCTTCTGAAGGGTGGGGTGGGGGTACTGAAATTTTCATATTCCAGAGCAGAGTTACTCAACCTTGGCACTGTTGAACATTTGGAGCCAGATCATTCTCCGGGTGAGGGCAATGCAGGAAGTTGAACAGCAGCTTTGGCCTCTGCCCACTAGATGCCACTACCTCCCTATCCCACAATCATGACAAACAAAAGTGTCTCCAGACATTACCAAGGTGTCCCCACGGTGGCCTTACTGCCCCTATTTGAAAACCACTAGTGTAGATGGGCAGGGAGCAGAGCCATGTTTGGAGTTAGGATTGGGGGTTGCAGAGCATGAGGGCTGGGAAGCAGGGTTTGGACCCCAGGACACAGGCTCCAAATGAACTCAAGTCACAGATGGAAGCTTCTTAGGAGAGGGTGACTGATTTGCAACTAACCAGTCCCAGTACAGCCTAGAGGTGTGGGTCTGAGGATCCTGGGTGTCCTGCTTCTAAGATTCTGAGACCCCAAGCTCTTGAGACTCTGGGTGTCCCAGATTTGGTAAGTCTGCTGTTGTCTAAGAACTCCAAGAGCCAGGGGGCCACACTGGCCTCTTTGTCTGAGCAGCTCCGGCGAGGCTCCTATTTTTAGTGGCAGCAACTTTGGAGGAAAGAGGCCAAGGAGGGCCCATGTCTGAGACTCGCTGGAGGTGGGGCTTTGCCCAGAGGCCTCCATACCAATGGGGATCCAGTAGTCCCTGTGGGTGGCAGGAGGTGCCTGGGATGCAACCCTCAAGGAGTGACCATGCGAAGGGGCCCTCATAGGCTCCTGCCATCTGGGATCCCAGAGAGGGCTTGCAAATGACAAAAGGAGGTATCCATGAACAACTTGAATCTCAGGCCAGGCAGCTTGGCTGAGTGGCCAAGAGCCAGACTTTGGAACCAGACAGATCCGAGTTCAAGGCTCAGTAGTATGACCTGAATGGCTTGCCTTTCCTGCTCCAAGGCTCCGTTTTTCTCCTCTGTACAATGGGTACGAGCACCAAATAAGTCTTGTAGGGACAGTGATGGGTGCCAATGAGACCATAGTAAAATGCTCCATCCAGAGAAATGGTGGTAGAAGGAAAGAAAGGAGGTAGGATTTCCGGGGGTTTGGGGATGTCTCTGTGACTTCTCAAGGTGAAAGCTGGAGGCTGAACTCAGAGCCTCAGGCCTGCTGACTCCACGCTCTGACTTCCTCTCCAGTTTGGGGCCTCAAGAGGGCACAAATGATGCGTCGTTTGTCCCTGGGTCCCCGGTGCCCAGTACAATGCCAGGCATGCACCAGGCTCTTTACTGATCCATGTGGAATGGTTCAGCCCCCTGAGACTTTGTCGTACCTGAGAGCCCCAACTTAGCGACATGTTGGATAGAGGCTCCAGGGCAGTTGTGGGGACTCCTGGCCAAAATCCACAGCAGAAGACAGAACAGGTAGTAGATACATCTTGTCCAGACAGAGAAGTTTGGAGGTGACCACTCCAGAGAGTCCTTGGAAGGGATCCAAGGGCTGAGTGAGGATGAGGGAGGGCCCAGACCTTGGGGTAGAACAGCATCCCCCAGAGACTTTTCTCATCTATAGGCATCACAAGACTCTCAGGGCAGGTGCAGGGGTTGAACAACAGAAGAAGGCAGGCGAGAGACAGAGAGTCCAAAGCCCAGGCCTTCCTCTAGCCTCCACACCACCAGTCCATCCCCACCCCGTTTGCCCATTTGTTCAGGAAAACTGATGAAGAGTGGACCTGACCTTCCTTGTCAGCCACAGTCCCCTCCTCTCCAGGCTGCAAAACAGGTGCATGCATAGACCCCTCTGGTTGATCCCCGGGGGGAGGGAGACACACATATTTACCTAACTTTTCCTTCTCTCCAGACCTGGAGTTTCTGCAGGTGGAGAAGAAATGCCCAATTCTTCACAACCTACAGGTCTGTTTCCTTGGGCTCCTACACAGTCAAGATCCCAGCCTTGCCCTGGCCAACTGTGTAAGCTTCGACAAGATCCTGCCACTCTCTGAGGTTTGAGGGGATTTCTAAGGTTCACTGGGTACTAACCAGCTAACCCTCAGCCCAAGTGAGTCTCACTTCACTATCACCCTGCTGCCTGACACCTGTAGGTGCCACCACATCTCCAAGTTTTGCATGTGTGGAGATCCCTGCCTGGATACCTCCCACCGGCTTCCCAGGCTGATCATCCCTCATCCTATTTCTTTCACTATCTGGCAGACTACTGGAGGCTCCAAGGCTGGGCTAGGTGCTTCCTCCACTCAGAGCCCCAGCAACTGGGCCACAACATGTGCACAGTGTGCATCCGTCTCCCCTGCTCCAGATGGTGGGGTCCATGGTCGCTGCTGTGTCCCAATACTAGGCCCACAAAGATGCCTCTGTAAATACCTGAGCAACATGAGTGGTGCTGATGGGCAGGACCCACAAGGATGCAGCACAGTGGAAAGGGATGAGGGCTGTTGAGCTATGTGACTGCTATTTTCTGTGACCTTAGGCAATGTATTTCACCACAAATTCTTGGTTTTCCCAATCCCTAACAGGGGATAATAGTCACCAAGGCTACCCCACAGGATTCTTTTAAGAATGAAGTGAAATGATCACAGAAAGGGTATGGTATGTTGGAAACCTCTGACAAGGTGTTTGGAAGTTCCTGAAAAACAGCCTTTGAGGACAGGCCAAGGAGATGAAGGGAGAAGTCTGATGTATCAACCCACTTTTCTCCAGCCACATCAGGCTCCAGCCTGGTCCTTGAAAAATGCCAGGCTCCTGCCCACCACAGGACCTTTACACTTGCTCTTCCCTCCATCTGGCATGCCTTTCCCACCATTCATCTCATGCTCCATCAAATGCCACCTTCTCAGGGAGGCTTTCCCAGGTCCCTTAGGCATGATACTGGAACTTTGTTTAATACCTTTACAGTCTGTGTCACTACCTGCACTTACAATATGTGTTTAGTTACTTGTCATCCATCTTCTCTTCTAGAATACCTTTGCCCAGAGGGCAGGAACTGTGGCCTCTTTTGTTAATAGCTGTTTTCCCAGCACCCAGAACAGAGCCTGGCACATAGTAGGTGCTCAGTATTTAATGCATTAATAACAAATCTTGAGATGGGGACAATGTGAGATACCCTTTTGCAGGGCAAACCAATGCACCAAGGGGTGGCAGGCATCCCCGACTCCCCAGTCTTTCCCTAGCCACTAGAGGGCACAAGCTGTTTTGGCCCATGGCTCTGGAGCAAGAATTCCCAAGACTGAAAAGAGGACCTGAGAAAGATTGATGGGAATGAGGTGCACCTGGGGAACAGGTATGCTTGAGGCAGGTTGCTCAGGGTGCCAAGATGGGCATCTGGGTCCAGGTAGTTCTGGCTCAGAGGTGGGAGCCAGGCCAACCTGAGTTTGAGTCCTAGCTCCTTGCCACCTAACGTGGGGGGTCTTGGTTTTCACAATTCTAAAATGGGAAACTAGAGTGCAAAGAGAAGGCTCTGGACTTCCAACTCAGACCCTGCTGTGCTATGTAACCTGGATCTCTCTGAACTTTGGGGACCAGGCTCAATGTTCCTTCAGGGCCACAGGGCCCACCTTCTTACCAGAAATGCCACCTCTGCCATCCAGAATGTCCCGGGGGCCTTCTTTGGTGATAGGCAGGTAACGGGTAGACCGGAAGATGCTACCTTCCCCTTCAGCAGCCTCGGCCCCACCCTCGATGTCCTCCCTTGGAGCTGGGCCAGGCAGTCTCTCTGGGCCTCGAGGACGATCTGGGGCGGCCAGGCCACCTGCCAGGGGCCCCTCCATGGGTGCTCTCTGCTTGACTCCTCTCAGTGCTGGATTGGCTCAGCGGGTCATTGTGGGTCTGGAGATAGAGAGGGAGGCAATGCTTAGCAGAGGTAAGAAAAGGACTTCTCAGTTTTTTCTCCCTCAAAACTCTAATCCTTACCCTTGCAGTTCATTCCCTTAGTTTACCTCCCAGTCCAAGTGGGCTAGATAAATGGTGCTGAGGTCCCATCCTTACATATTATATTCCAATGACCCCTTCTAGCAGCATGCCTCCATCTCCCACGAATAACCCCTTTATTTACCGAGATCCTTTACTGCCTCAGTTTACCCCATTTTTACACTGCACACCCAGCCACCTTATTTTCTCCATCATGAATCCTGTCACTTTTCTCAGATTCCTCTGTCCATTCACAGACAGCTTCACCTTAGCCAGTCCCACCCTGGCTTCTCTGCACGTGCACACCGTATGGCCATGCCTGTTTCCTCACATCCCAGCCACTTCCACATTCTGACCCTATACACTTACTTAAGTCTCCCCATCATTACCCTTTTACTTTTCTCACTTGGGTTGCCCATATCAATTACTCATGCACTTTTCCCACACTCCAACCCTCCCCCGAAAGACCTTAGGGCTCTCCAGCGTTAACCCCTTCACACCCACATACAGCCTCAAGTGACCCTACCAATTAACCCTTTTGCTTCTCACCAGCATGATCCCTCACGCATACCCAGCCTGGGTTCCTCCATTCCCCACCCTCCACCAAGAATGCTCTGGTCCGAGGCCAAAAGGGACCCCTGGGGCTTCTGGTCCAGAAACGAGGACCCCAGGGAAAGGGGGGCTGTCTCTCCACCTATAAATACCTTCAAGGTAACGGCAGAAAGTGAAGGGCAGGAATGAGGCGCCCTCCCCAGGGAGATGGTGGGGAGGCCGGGCCCAGGCAACCGGGGTGGGGCCGGGGCTCCAGGCCTGGTTGCAGGCGCTGACCTCAGGGGGCCTGGGGCTCCCAGGGGGCCTGTCGGTGGGCTGGCAGTCTTGGTGGGGGTTCCTGGTCAGGCCTGGAGGAAGCACCTGCAGGTGCCCACCGGGTGGGCACTGCCCGCGGGGAACAGGCTGGACCGCAACTTCGGAGCACTTTGGCAGCTTGGGGAGGGGGCTCCTGGCCAGACGCCCCCAGAGGGCCGCAGAGATGGGGGCTGCGCCGCGCTGGCGCACCCCTTGGGGGTCCTGAGTCCCGGGGATGCGCGCTTCGCCCGTGCACCCCGGGGCGGGAGACCCCGCGGGGCCGCCGAGGTAGGGGGAGACACCTGCCTGCCCCAAGACCCCCGTCCCTCCCCCCACCTGCACGGCCCCGCCCCCGCCCAGGCCCCGCCCCTGCAGGCCCCGCCCCGCCCCCCGCCCTGGGGGGTCCCGCCTGGCCCGGCCCGGCCCAGGCCTCCCCCTCCCCGCTCCGGCTCCGCCCCGCCCTCGGGCTCCCCAGGCCCGGTCGGGCCTCACCGAGGAGGCGGTGCCACCGGCCGGGTGCCGGGGCTCGGAGCTCCCCTCCTTGGTGCGGTCCTTCGCACCGCTACCGCTGCTGCCGCTCCCGGTGCCGGTGCCGCGGCCTCCGCAGCCGCCGCCGCCTCCACCGCTCGGGGGACATTGTCCCTTTAAATCGCTCCCCCCGCTGCCCCGCCCCCCCGGCGCGCAGCCGTGACCTCAGCGCGACAGCCCCGCCGCGCCGCCATGATGGGGAGGTCTGGGGAGCCCCCCCCACTACCCCCCCACCGCGCGCCGCCCGGCTGGGGGGCGGGGGGGGGCGACCAGCGGGCGAGCAGCCATGTTGGGAGTGTCCAAGCCGGTCACCCTTAAAGGGCCCGAGCGACCTGAGTGTCCAGGGAGAGGCTCTGTTGCCATGACAACCCCCTTGTCCTCGCCCCCCCCAATGGCTCCCATCACCCGGCTGGTTCTTCCAAAGCTAGGTTTGCTAATAGCACCAGAGGAGTGGGAAGAGGGCAGAGAAGTTCCTCCACGGGTCATTCATAGGTCATTGAGAACTCCACCCAATCCTTAGTTCCAGTCCCTTGTCCACTTCAGCTGTCTTCCAACCACAAACTCACTCCATCCTTCTCCATCGTTCACACTGGACTTAAGCATCTCCATGCCCCTAGAGCTGCCCTAGATCCCCATTGCTAAGGCCCCCTAATTCGCTGTCCCTCCAGGGCTAGCCTATTACAAGACTGCTATCTTCTCCTATCTACCGTTCATCTACCTTCCCATCCTTTCATCCACATGCCTAATCAGTCATCCACTCCTCTACCCATCCAATCAACTAATCACCTACTGTCCACCCCTCCAACCACCTATTCATCTATCCAAACACACACTCATCTATTCACAACCCATCTACATGCCCGTCCCTCCACCACTTAAGAAAATATCTATTTATCTGGAAAACCAAGTAAGCACCCAATCATCCTAATTCACATCCTTCCACTCTGCCACCCATTCATTCATCATTTTCATGTTTGTTTATCTTCTCCACATGAGGACAAGGGTCCTGTGTTCATTGTTTCCCCACAACCCAGCTCAGTTTCAGAAGATCTTAACAAATGTACACACAATATATATAATCACTTAATTAATTCAAATATTTATTTCCTACTATGAGCCAGGTCTTTTCTAAGTAGACATATCCATCCTGGTTACCTGCCTACCTAACTAGTCATCTATAGGTCAAACATCCAACAAATACTAACCTATTCACCTGCCTAATGTTCCACCCTACCCCTCACCCATGATTTAAAGGCCTACTAATTTACTCACCATTCACCCACAGAACTTCACATTTTCTTACCCTTCCTTCATCTGCCTCTCAGACTACGCTCTCCATGCCATGAGGGAGCTGGTTTGGGATTTGGAGTTTAGGAAAATTCTCTTATCTGGAGTCTGAGGATTAGGTGAGGGTGGTATGGGATAAATGGGTTGTAGGACCCATGCTTCCTTGAGAAACAGGTACTGCCTATACCAATGATGAATACCTTTTTTTGAATACTTTTAGGGGTCTGCCACAGTGTAGGAGAATTTCAGATCCATTTTATAGATAATGAAATAAAGGCTTCTAGAGTGATGGCCTAAGGTCACAAAGCTGGTGAGAATCTGCTTACATTTCCCTTCCATGAGACCTCAAATTCGGAGAGAATTTGGGAGAATTGAATGGGGGGTGAGGGGCTACTCCGTGATTAGCAAACCTTAGGGACAAACAAACCACTGATTTTACTGAAATCAAGATTTTACTGGGCAACCTCATAGTGCCAGAGTGGTTGGTTGGCACCTACAGTGCCACTCCTCACTGTAGGTCACATAGGGCTAAAGGCAGGGTCAGATACCCTCCTAAGTCGGCTCTCCGCTCCCAGACCACATGGGAAAGAGAATGGGCAGCTCAGGTGGTATCTCCATTGACGCAAGGTGCTTTGAGAGGCAGGGGCTGACTCCGTGACTCTGGTATCTTTGGAAGAAATTGTAGATTCTGAACAGCATCCTTCAGCTGGGCCTGAGTATGCTCCATGTCAGTCAGGCGGCGCTCCTGGGGAGGCAGTGGAGGTGGGTTTGTAGCCAGAGAAGGATTGATCTCCAGCCCTGGCTCCTTTCCAGCCCAGATCTTCCCCAGGGCTCCAGCAGGAGTCTTACCATATTTTTCAGCCTGTGACCCTCACTACTTGAAAGACCACCCTCTGGATTCGACTGCAATGCCCTGTAGGGGTCAGGGGCAAGGGGGAAAGATCAGAGGCTGAGAAGTCTCTTTCAGCTCCAAGTAGGACAGGAGACCCAGGGGGCGGGGCTTGAAGTGAAGGCAGGGTTTGTTTAGGCTGGATGGCGGGGCCTAAATACGTCTGAAGAGAGGTCTGATCAGAGCTGGCATAGATAAGATGCGAAGACAGGTAATCAACGCCTGGAAGTGGAGATTGGCCCGTCCTGGGAGGGGTTGTGACAGGGTGGGAGAGCCACCAGGCTAAGTGATCCCTGTCCTGGCCCAACCTGATTAAGAGGGACTGATTGAGGGGGGCAACCTGGAGAAGAGGACTTGTTAGGGGACTGACCACGCTGCAGGGGGGGCGGGGCTGCCAGGGCCTGGACCTGTGGCTTGGGGACATGTCCGTGTCCTTTCAAGAAGAGATTTGGGAGCACTGAATGAAAGCAGAGCCTGGTCATAGTGGCTCAGGCTTGTAATTCTAGCGACTCAGGAGGCTGAGGCGGGAGGATCACAAGTTCGAGGCCATCCTCAGCAATTTAGTGAGGTCCTAAGCACCTTAGTAAGAACTTGTCTCAAAACAAAAAAATAAAAAGGGCTGCGGATGTGACTCAGTGGTTAGCCTCTGAGTTCAATCCCGGGTACCAGGGGGGGAAAATGCGGAGCTTGGTGAGATCTCATTGGTGCGGCCCGATTGGAGGTGGAACTAGTGGAGAGGGCGGGGCTCACCTAGGACTGAGCCTAGAGTCTAGGTCCTGCAGCTGACACCGCAGCTGCTCCTGCTGCTCCGTCAAAGCTCGGATGTGGGTACTTAGTGATTCCACGAGGCGGGACAATGCTTTCTGCTCCTCGCGAAGCGCGGCCACTTCGCACTGTAGCTCTGCCAACTGTGGGGAGACAGCAGCTGTTATCTGAAGCGTCATCTCGTTTCTTCCTTTCCCCAGAGATCCCGATCTGCTTCCCCACGGTTCTGCCATATAACGTTCCTGTTATACGGAGGGAGAAACTGAGGCTCAGAGAGGGTTAGTCTGGACCTGGAGTCACGAAGTGCCGCGAGCTTGGTATTGGAACTCAGTCTTGCCTGGCTTTCGGGCTTTCCTCCAGTCCCGTTCCTATCCACTCCCAGACCCCGCGCCCACATGGACCTGGGCCAGACCTCACCTTGCCCACCGGGCGGTGCGAGCCCAGAGCCTGGTCTCGGTCCCGCGGCTGGTCCAGCTGGCGCTGCCAGGGCACCGATGGCTTCCGAGGCAGTGAGGCAGAGGCCCCGGTCCAGGGTCGGCCGCGGGGCGCGGGGCCGGCGTGCAGGGAGCCTTTGGGTCGCGGCCGGGGCCCGGCAGATGGTCGGCGGCGGGCAGGGCGCCCGGCGGGGACGCTCTGGGTGCGCTGCACTTGCCGGGGGCGCCGCGGGGGGCGCTCCTCATCGGGTGGCGGCCGGGCCCAACTCCCTGCACCTTGAAAGCTGCGCAGAGACTGGCTCTTGGAGATGAGAGGGGTGTGCTTGGGGAGGTCCCGGGGGGCCAAGAAGCCGGGCTTCTCCCCTGCGGAGAAACTGGGGTGCCATGGAGAATCTCAGACCCTCAACTAGCCCCTGATTTGACCCCCGCCCATTGGCCAGAAATGACCCCATCCCTGTGACCTTGTCCCCAAAGATCATATTTTAACCTATGACCCTAATGAGACCCTATCCTTGATTTCTGACTACCATTCTGTCATTTCTATGACTCTTGACATAACCTTTCCTCTCTTTCTAGCCTCTCCCATGACCTCTGACATTTGTAATCCTTGGTCTGATCCTTCCCATTACCTCTGATTACATTCTGATCCTGGGTTTGACCTCTGCTTACAAGGGCACCCTCTTCCTTACCAATGTGGCCCCATCTTCTCCCCAACAAATGTTACATTGATCCTGTTGTTCCTGTTCATTGGTAGAATATGATCCCTGACCTTGATCCCAAATATGACCCTGTCCATAATGCCTGACCTCACCTGACCTAAGCCTGACCTCTGCTTACAATATGAATCTGCCCTGACACTTGATGACTATGTTCTAACATCTGATCTCAAACCAACCCCTGATTTTACCCCCTCCACAACATCTGATTGAAAAGCGACCTTAGATCTCTGATTGCAAAGTTACTCTCTCTGACATGAGGTGACCTCTCTCTGCTCTCCGACATGACTCTATCCCCACCTTATTTATATTCAATCTGACTCAGTGACTAGCTGCCCTCTACCATATGTGAGCCCCCCACCTCTGGCCTCTGTCCATTCTGACACTGTCCCCACCATGGTCCTGCCCCACGATCCCTGTGATTTTCACCTGTGACCCCCCCAGTGTGAGAGCCCTGCCTCTGCTCCCAACCATCATAACCCAGACCAGACTTGAGATTACCTGGAATGGACCTGGGGTGATGGAAGACGCATTGGCACAGATACAGGGACGGGCTGGCCCTCCTCGATGGCCCTCAGGATGGTGGGCAGTGGTTCCAAGCTGTCACGGGTTGTCTGGTGAGGCATGCAAGGAGGATGCTAAGTGAGCTTCTGCAGCCAGAGTCTCCCAGGCTTTTTGCCTTCCCAGGGCTTTGTGCTCAGGTCACACCTGGTCAAGTTCAGCAAAGATGGTACAGAGCTGGGCATGCAGGACTGCCAACTGGAGAGCCAGGTCGCTACTGCCTTGGTAGCCACTGGGTGCAGCATTCACATCCACCATGGCCACCTGGTCCAAGAAGTGTTGCATAGCTGGCCCATGATCTTCCAGGAAGCTATTCATGAAGCCCATGTAGGCTTCCTTCTCACCAAACCTAAGTCAGAGCCAGGCTGGATGAGTCAGGTCAGGCATCTTGCCACCCTTGTGCCCCCAGCATGGCCTCCCAATCTCCCAGCACCTACGGGGCATGGTTGGCGAGGTTCTGGATAACTTTGGCGATCAATGTGAGGGTGCGAGCTGGACCAGGTGCTGGGTGCTCTGGTGCCAGGCCAAAGAGGCTGGGTGCCAGGAGAGCAGGGCATAGAAGCCTCAGGAAGAGGGAGGCACACACTAGTCGGGGGCCCAGTGCCTCGGAGCCACGTGCTTTACATGCTTCTCTCCAGCTTGAGAAGACAGTGCCCAGCTCTGACGGGAACCAGCTGGGGCAGAAGAGATAGTAGTCAGAGGAGGCAGCTATGGGCATAAAGGTCCTGGATGGTTAAGGTTATAAGAGCAGGGGTTATACATCAAAGGAAGCATTGCATGGCTTGTCTATGATCCCCCAAGGAGCTACTCATGAAGCCATGTAGGCTTCCTTCTCACTGGGGTCCAGGTACCAGGATTGAGGATTTAATGATACTTGGGGTTATAAGTCCCCATAAGGTCAGTGCTTATAGTGTAGTTATTATGGCAACCTCTGGAATCAGTACTTTTGGATTTGGTATCCTGGATCACACAGGAACAAAGTTCATATGCTTGAGATGTAGTTATAATTGGAGATGAGACTGAGGTGTCAGAGTATATGATATGAAGTAGGATGGGATTAGGGTTACAGGGCCACTTAGAGTCAGATGCCATGGGATTTAAGCACCAAAGTTAAGCTAGAGTCAGAAGTAGTCAAGGGACAGGAATCCCAGGTTTCCTGTGTTCAGTTGTATAGGATTTGGGATACAGGGTGACCTAAAGTTGAAGAGTCATGGGATTAGGGGTATGCATCATCTGGAACCAGAAGTCATAAGATTGAGGTTTTCTGTTAACTAGGGTCAAATGGCATGAAATTGGGGTATGGAATCTCCTCAAGGTTACCTGGGGTCAGGTGTCATGGAATTGAAGATATGGTTGACAGACAGCCAATAAAATTTCAGGACATCCTGTTAAATTTGACTTTCAAATAAATAACAAGTAATTTTTCTAGTGTAAGTATAACCCAAATATTGCATCAAATTTAACTTAGTGTCTTGTATTTCATCTGGCAGCCCTAATGGGAGGATCGCGGTTATCACAGTGGCTGAGTGGTGGGGATGGGGGTGGGCTCAGGTGGCTGGGTCCTTGATTCTTACTCATAGGAGTGAATGATGGTTTCAAAGACCTCCTCACAGCTGCTTCGAAGTCTGGACTGGTGCTGGGGCAGCTCTGATGCTGGGCACTTGCTGGGGTCCACCTCACAGTCCTCAGTGGAGGCACAGAGATGCTGAACAACCTCCCCTGAAGACAGGAAGAGCCAGATAAAATCCAGGGTCATTATGACCCAAACCCACTGCACCCAGCCTTCAACCCATCTCTAACTTACTCCAGAGGCATCTAACATCTTCAGGAGTTTCCATCCCCCCCCCCAGGACACTAGCACCCCCAAAGAATCACCAGAATCCAGGCTACCCAGGGCCTCCTACATCTCTTCGGGTCCCTTAGCCCATCCAGCAAGCCTTTGACACCAGCTGCTCCCCTCCCAGCTCACCTAGGGTCTTCTGGAGGTAATCCTGGGCCACTAGCTTCATGTACTCATCAATGGCCTTGGTGGCTAATGTGTTTTCTCGGAACAGCAGCGCCTCACGGCCTCCACAGCGTGCCAGCTCGGCTGTGCCCAGGTCTGTTACCAACGCCTGGGTAAGGCAGAGGTCAGTCACGTTGTGCAGACTGAGCCGGGGTAATCTTGGCCCTAGACCTGATCTTCACACCATTCTTCATTCTTGCCCCTCCTTGTTGACTGCCCACCCCTCACTTTGGGGCTCATAGCTGAGACCAAAACCTCCACTCCTCAAGGCAAAAACAAGCCCTATATTACGGAGGCTCTGCTCAGGCTCCGCCCCTCGCAGCTGAAGTTCAAGTCCTGCGCCTCACAGGTGATGCTCAGGCCCCGCCCGAGATTCTCGTCCCTTACTAGTACTGCTCAGGTTTCGCCTCCCCACTCCACTAATTGCCCCTAGGTTGTCCCGGTCCGCGCAGTCGTGGCGCCTCACCTGCGCCCGGCCGGTGGCCTGCAGCACGCGCACCATGGCGGCTGCCAGCTCCTCCTTGGCCTGCGCAGGCAGCGCGGGCTCGAGCGCTCCGCAGAGGCGCGCGTAGTGGAAGGTGAGAAACTCCGCCAGCTCCTTGTAGCGCTCCGACGGCAGCACCCGGAGGCGTCTGGCCCGGATTCGCGCCCGCAGGGCCGCACCCGCTGGCTGCCCCAGCAGCGGGAACCAGCGCTCCAGTCCTGCCGCCGGCGCGCGGGGAGCGCTCAGCTCCTCCAGATTCAGCGTCACACGGCCCAAATCTGCTCCCGCTGAGCCTCCGCCGCGAAGCCTCAGTGACAGGCGACGGGCCGGTGGCAGCGCCTCGAAGTGGAAGCGCTCGGCCCAGAAGAGCTGGCCTGGGCCAGCCCGCGGTGCGGTGCGCGCCAGCAGCGCGCCATCTAGCCACAATTCCGCTCGCACGCCCGACGTCCCAGCCGCTCGGGGCAGCCCCTTCGCCTCATGCACCCACACGCTCAGCCACGTCTCTTCCCGCTCCACGTTGTCCTATGGGCAGGAACCAGGAGGCAGAGTGTTTCGGAGGCCTCAGCGCTCCAAGTTGGATAAGCTGGAGAAGCGCGGAGCGTCCAACGCTGTGCGCCCTGCCCCAAGGAGATTGCTGGCCCTTGGGAAAAAGCGTGGGGCCTCGGGGGTCCAAGATAACTACACAGAAGGTTCTAGCTTTGGGAGGGGTTGCGGTTCCCAGAGAGATAGGGGCTCCATGATATAGAGGAGTAACGGGTAGGTAGGGTTTTGGACGCAGATCGTGCCAGGATGAAATAGAGGGGCTGTCTGATCTGTTGCTGGCTGGTGCCATCACAGATGCAAAGGTTGTGAAGGTGTGGGCGAGTGTGTTTCAGGGGAGAGAGTTTGGATCGAGCAACGTTTGGGTAGAATGGAAAGGGCGCGCCCGGGCCCGTGGGCAGGGTCTCCATGTCCATCTTTTCTCGGGCAATGAATGACCTGACTGGGCTGGAAGTGGCGACGAAGATCCTCAATCCAGCGATCTCTCTCAGCGCCCGAGCGACAGGAGAAGCAGCGGCTACCGCCCATCCACGTTACCTGTTGGAGCAGGGGATCCAAGGGTGTGGTTGAAGCCAATGGTGGCACCAAAAGGTCGGGGGTGGGACGCAGGGGGAGGATGGCTTGCACTAACCTGGAAACAGTAGGGCTCTCCCAGGAGGCTGGGGTGCAGTGGCCAGACCCGCACCTCCCGTTCGGCACCCAGGTCCAGCTCAGAGAGTGTGGCCAGTGATTCTTTAGAGCCCATAGTACTGGGGGATGGGGGGGGGGGCAGAAACCCGTGAGCAAGCATCATTCCTCCCTTCCCTCCACACCCACCATAGCCTGAAGGGTAGAGGAAGGCCAGGAACTTGAACTTAAATTGGATCCTGTTCCTATCCTGCCTCACGGTGGCCTGCATGACCTCAGAAAGACCAACCCTTGTCACCCTCTTTCTGAACTCCACAGTTGGCCTTGTTTTTTGTCCCTTTCTGCCTCTTAGCCTTTGCACTTGCCATTCCTTCTGCTTTTCCCAACCCTTGGCCTAACTTTCAACCAAGGTGTCAGCTAAAGTGTTCCTTCCCTGACCCTCACAGACCAGGGTCTTGACTCAGCTCCATTTTAGAGCTCACCCCAACCCTTCAACCAAAAGCAGGCTCTGTGTCAGGATATTTATGGCCCCAGCATCATGTGACCTGGGGCAGAACACAGAGGAAGGGATAGGAAGTGTTTAGGGAAGGTGGGATTGATAGGTGCTGGGGGACACATATTGAACCCCAGGCCCTCTGCCCGCTCCAGCCCCTCAGAGACCCTTACCCATCCCTGGAGGTATTGGCTCCCAGCTCAGACCTGGCCTTTTTCTTCTCTTTCAGCCTCTTGAGCAACCCCTGGGGAGAGGTGGACATCAGCTGGGAAGAACTCTGTGCTTCCTTCTCAGCTCTTTCCCTCCCAGATGTCCTGGAGGATCTGCTGGTCTCAGTGGACTCACACCAAACCCAGGCTGTATTACCAGCAATAATAAAGACACCCGGCAGCTCACATTTCTAAAGCATCCACCATCAGCTTTTCTGCATTCTCTATCAACTCCTTGTAAACAGACCCAAGAGGAAAATTCTCATTATCTCTATCTGATGGATAGGGGGACACAGAGACCCAGAGAGGATCAGCGACCTACACCAGATCAACCAGTAAAAGTGCCCCTTCAGCTCTGAGGGTTTCGGAGTCCTCGCTCACCCCTGCCCGCGCTCCCCTCTTGCCACTGGCTGCCTCACCCGAACATTGTGGACCTGGTTGGAGCCAGCAGCCTCTGGCTCTGCCTTTCCAAGGGTCCGATCTGTGGGTAGTCAGAAGTGGCAGTTTAGGGCTTGGAATCATCTTAGTCTGCCCCACTTTGAGAGGCTCCCAAATACCCGAGCCTTCCCCGCCTCTCAAGAGACTTACCTGCATCCCTGAGGTTCCCCATGGCCACTTGCATGCTGCCTTCTGAGCTGGCACTTCCCACCCTTGGCCGGCGAGGACCCTGTTTTCCCACAGGAGCAGGCAGTGAGAAAGTGGAGGGAGATAGGCAGAGGAAGGGGCAGATGCCCTTCCCTCCCGTGCCAACCCTATTTTCCCTTTCCCTCCTTCCCTCCCTTTGCCCACGTGCCCCCTCTCACTTCCTCCTCGCCCCCGAGCAGCACCAGCCTTCCATCAAGCAGGGTGAAGCCCCCAATATCCCAGACAGGCACATCAGGGGTGGGGGCCTCGGGGATCTGTGGGACGTGAGGCTCCGGCTCTGGCTCTGGGAAGAGAAGGAGGTGCTAGATGACTTAGTCATTTCTTCTCCCTCCAGTCACCGTCTCCATGCACCCAGGCTCATCAGCGGTCCCCTCTTAGGTACACTCTCTGATAATCATGTCAGGCATGCATCTACCACTCTCTTGTCCTTGTCCCCACCAAACACACAGCCCACCCGCTCGCCCAGGGTCACAGAGTTTGTGAGTGGCCGAGCCAGGCTACAAACACCGCATTATTTTCTTAACCAAGGTATTGGGTAGGTTCAAGAGGCTAAAACACAGGGGTTAGGGTTGTAGCTCTGTGGTAGAGCCCTGGCCTAGCACATGTGAGGCACTGGCTTTGATCCTCAGCACCATATAAAAATTTTTTTAAAGTTATAAAAAAAGGCTAAACAGGACAGAAGCCATGAGTCCTTATACAAATAAGTCTAAGGTGGAAAGATTCAAAGTTTGAGAAAGAACAGAAAAATCTCAGGGTAGGGGGAGGTCCCTTTCTTGGGGAAGGGGAGGTAGCAGTCAGTGGCTCAGGAAGGCCTCCCAGAGAGAATAAGCTCACGGTAGGTCTTGAACAAAAGGTTAGATTTTGGTAAGCAGAGATGAGAGAAAAGGTGGCAGGAACATCTTGAGCAAAGGCTGATGATGAGCACAGCCCAGAGACATAGAGGGGAGGGCTTGGAGGCAGGAGGAGAAAGCCCAGGAAGAGATGGGAGCCAGGTCTTGGGTGGAGGTTTCCCTGTTGGAGGAACTAGGGTTTTATTCGAAGGGTAGTAGAGACCCATGAGAGGTGTTTGAGCAGATTTGCTTGTTGGAGTGCTTTCTCTGGACCCTATGCAGTGAACAAGCCCTGACATCCTGGGAGATGCCTCTGCAAACTGGAAATATGAATAGAGAGATTTAACTGAGCTCCCAGTAATAGAAGAGTGGAATCAGCCCTGTCAAATGACCGCCTGCTCCCTTGCTTTACCACTAGGGGCAACAAATGATAACTCCTACTTATTAATGGATCACTTACAATATGCTGGGCTGGGCTTGTGCCACATTGCTGAGCTCTAATCCTCATGATATCCATTACCTTCTAGATCCCTTGGCACGACACTTGGAACCATCTGTCATTTTTTTTTTTGTTGACCTTTTTTTTTTACTGTCTGTCGCCTCCACCCACCACCACCACCACACTGTGGGCTCCACAGGGCAGGGAATGTCATCTGCCTTGTTCACTTGTGCATCTTAGTGCCTCAACCGGGGACTGGCCCATGATCGATGCTCAACAAACGCCTGTCTGAATGAATAAATGGAGGGATGAACATGAATGAATGAAACACTGTGACCTTCAAGGTGGAGATCATCATTTTCCCGCTTAACTAATGGGGAAGTGGAGGCTCAAAGGAGACCAAGAGACACAGGTAAGACTCAAGGCTGGAGATCAGAAGGCAGAGGAGGTGGGTATCCAGGCAGAAGAGACGGAGCCCAGACCATTGAATACAGGAGAGACCTGTTGGGGCTGAGAGCCATTTGGCATCTGGACAGTACTCGTGTGCTCTGCGCCCTCTCCTTTCCTCAGTCTGAAGCCCCTGACCATGGGTCCTTGGCAACTCTACGTCACCCCTCTTTAGGTGAAAAGAGGGAAGAGGGCTGCCGGCCCCAGTCACTTCCTGCTGGGCTTCTGCACTCCCCACAACTTCCTGTGTCTAGAGGGCTGATGCTCTGGTGGCAGACAAAACCCAAGCATCCGGCCACCCAGCCCTGCCCAAGTTCAGGGTGGGGGGAAGCATGTACCTGGGGCTTCTGGCTCCAGCTCTGGCTCCTGCGGTGGGTTCTTATGTCTTCCCCAGAGGGTCTTGGATAGCCTGAGGCGACTGGTCCGTGACTCCTTGGGGGGTGCAGAGAGGACCCGACGGAACAGCAAGCGGGGGGCTGGCTGGCTGCTAATCATGGGCTCCTGGTGGCTCAGTGCTCTTCCCCAACCAACGAAGCGGCCCCAGCGGAACCCACCAGTCCCCTTCTCTCCTCCACCTCCTGTGTGCCAGCGGTAGGATGTCGGCAGAGGTGGGGCAGCCGGCTGGGTTTGGGAGCTCTGTCTCCGTGACTCCATGGTGGAGGCTCTCCTGCAGGACTAGAGAGAGACAGTGCTGCCCAGTGTCTGCCCACATACTTTCTGCATCTTGACTACCCCTCGGTTCTCAGCTCTACCTCCAGATAACCCACTTGGGGGGCCACATGTATTATCCCTCTTACCTTGATTTCCTGGCCAGCCCCAGAATCAGCAGCTTTCTGCACCCTGCCTGGCTTCCTCCCGCTGAACCCAGGTCCACGTGACCCTGTCTGTCCCACCCCACACCACAGCCAGGCTGGGAGGGCACAGAAGGGGCAGGATGCAGGGGCGGGGATGGAGGGTAGGTGGCAGAGGGAAGGCAGCAGAGAACATTTCTGGCAAGAAGGTCCCAGAATCCCTCACTGACCGGAAGGCAACACATGCTCCTCTCCCTGAAACTCAGTTGGCTTCTCTGCAAAATGGGCACATGCTGAATAAACGTTGGTAGGGATATGGAGCACTGAGAGTTCTCATCTGATGCTAGCCAGTGTAGATTGATTCACTCATACTGGAAAAATGTTTGGCATGATCTCCTTATAGAAATGGGAAAAAGTTCTCTCTTTCTCTCTCTCTCTCTTTTCCCTTTGGCATGATGCTTGGCAAGCGATATGTGACTGAGCTATACTTCTAGCTCCTCCCACCTTTTAAAATTTTAATTTGAGACAGGGTTCTGCTAAGTTGCCCGGGCTGGCCCCAAACTTTTCCATTTTCTTGCCTCAACCTCCAGAGTAACTCTGATTACAGATGTGCACCACCATGACATCTTTTGTTGTTGTTGCTGTTCCTTAAATGGAAGTGAAATTCATGTGACACACGTTTAACATGTTCTAGTTTTTGAGCTCGGTGCTGGTTACTTGGGTGTGTTCTGTTGTGAAAATTCGTCAAGTTACGTGGTTTGGTACACTGCCCTGTATCTTATGCTTCAATAAATGTGTACTTGAAAATGGGGGCAGAAAAGAAGCTGTTACGATAAATGAGTGAGTCAGCATCACTATGGCCCAGAAGCTGGACAGGGGTGGGTTTGAGTGCCAGCTGGTCCCTCTCTCGCTCTGTAACCTCAGACAAGTCACTTCCTTTGTCTGAGCCTCGGTTTCCTTATTTGTACAAGATGATAATATCAGTTTCAAAAGGTTCATCATGGGAGCCTTCGTTTATTTGACCAATGTTTCCTGAGTGTCTGCTGTGTGCTAGGTACTGAAGAAGCCACTGGGAACTACATGAACTTGGTTCCTACTCTCCTGGAGCTCCCAGTACATTGGGGGGATACAGATAATGAATGAAAATAGGGGATGTTTCTCACTGGTGAGGTGGACTTGGAGGGAACTAAGGCTGAGCAGCAGTGACACTCTTTGGGCTGGAAAAATCCAGGAGGACTTCTCTGATCTTTGCGACATCTTTGCAACCTGAAGCAGAAAAGAAATGAGAAGATCATACCAAGGAGAAGCAACAGTTTGTGCAAAGGCAAAGATAACAAGAATCCATGGGAGTGCCAGGTGGGCATAGTAGCGCGTGCCTGTAATCCTAGCAACTCTGGGGTTTGAGGTGGAGGGTCTCAACATCGGAGGCCAGTGTAGGCAAATTAGCAAGATCCTATCTCAAAGTAAAAAGGGCTGGGAATGCAGCTCAGTGGTAGAGCATTTGTTTAGCATGTGTGAGGTCTTGGGTTCAACGTCCAGTATTGAAGAAAGAAGAAGAAGAAAAAAAAAGAATCGATGGAGCAGGAAAGACAGGACTGACTCCATGGGTATATGGTCCTGGACAGTCACAAAGGACCCCAGACACAGAAAGGTCCCATGCTTAGTTTAACACTTTGCTGTCATCATCTTGAAATGCTTACTTTGAACAAGAGATCTGATATTTTTATTTCACACTGGGCCTTGAAAACTCTGTAGCCCTCTGTGAACAGGAAGGTCTTTTTTTTTTCTTTTTTGTAAAATTATTTTTAATTAATTAATTAACTTTTAGATTTTGGTACTGGAGTTCACCACTGAGCTACATTAAAACTTTTAAAAATATTATATTTATTTATTTTGGGGTACTGGGGCTTGAACTCAGGGACACTCAACCCCTGAGCCACCTCCCAGCCTTATTTTGTATTTTATTTAGAGACAGTGTCTCACTGAGTTGCTTTTGCTGAGGCTGGTTTTGAACTTGTGATCCTCCTATCTCAGGCTCCCGAGCCTCTGGGATTATAGGCATGTGTCACCACACCTGGCTAAAATATGTTTTATTTGAGACAGCGTCTTTTTTTTTTTAAAGAGAGAGTGAGAGGGGGGGAGAGAGAGAGAGAGAGAGAGAGAGAGAGAGAATTTTTAATATTTATTTTTTAGTTCTCGGCGGACACAACATCTTTGTTGGTATGTGGTGCTAAGGATCGAACCCGGGCCGCACGCATGCCAGGCGAGCGCGCTACCGCTGAGCCACATCTCCAGCCCTTGAGACAGCGTCTTGCTAAATTGTTGAGATTGACATTTGTGATCCTCCTGCCTCAGTTTCCTGAATCATGAGGATTACAGGCATGCACCACTATACCTGGCAATTATTTTTATTTTTAAATTTTATTTATTTATTTTGTGGTGCTGGGAATCAAACCCAGGGCCTCATGCATGCTAAGCAACTGCTCTAACACTGAGATACACTCCTGGTCCTATCTTTATTTTTAACTGATAAATTGTAATTGTATCCATTTGTGAAGTACAATGTGATGTTTTGGTATATGTGCCCTGAGGAGTGATTAAATCAAGGTGTGGGGGGGGTGGCTTTAGTGAGAGCCAAAGACCCTTCTTCTGGAGCTGGATGTATTTATGCACGTGTACATACACCTCAGATATGTCCACCTTAGACATGTTATTCAGACCACACTCCCACCACTCACTGTACACGTGTCAAGACTGTGTCCCACCACATCATCTGGGCCTTTACTCTTCCACTGCACACCAGCCTCACTCCCAGCTCCCAATACCCTGCATTTTTTTGCTGGAGGATTTTCTCTAGCAAACTGAGTCTAATTCTCCCAGGGGACAAGCATTCCAAAAGTGCCATCAAATTAATACTTCCCCAAGTGTGGTTCTTTGTCAATGACCCTCACACATATAACTCTGAGATATGTGTCCTCTGCTGTCCCCCAGTGGGCTTAAACCTTGGTTGCTCACAGTGGAAACTTGCTAGAAAACACATCTCTTCCTGGTTACTTCTCCTTCCCTGCTTTGCTTTCTCATTCTGCAACTGATATGTCCTGAGATAACCCCCAATCAACCATTTGTACTAGATTTCTTTCTTTCTTTCTTTCTTTCTTTCTTTCTTTCTTTCTTTCTTTCTTTCTTTCTTTCTTTCTTTCTTTCTTTCTTCTCCTTCTTTTTCGTAGTGCTGGGATCAAACCAGGGCCACCCACATGCTAGGCAAGCGCTGTACCACTGAACTATATCCCCAGCCCCTTGTATCAACACTCTTGTCTTAGGGTCTGCTTCTGGGCAAAGTCAAACCAGGATGATGCATGCAAACACAGACAATGTGTGAACAAGAACTTTCTTTCCATGGTGTCTTTATTGGAGATCTGTAGCGGCTGGCAGGATCATTAGAGGTGGCTCCCTCTTGGATCTCTGGAAGGCCCTCCTGGTAGTTCTTAATTTTCAGTCTAGAAAAGACAAGGGAGTATGATTCTTGGGGCTGTTTGTAGCTGGGTCTGCTCTCCCCTTGGGATCTAGGACATGGGAGAGGATCAGGGTTCAAAGTGAGGGAGTGAATATAAAACTGATTGCAGGCCAGGATGGAAAGATCAACAGCTTAATGAAATAGAGTGGCAGTTATACAAGTAGCATGATTGTCCAGATGTGTGTTGTTGTTTTTTTGTTTGTTTGTTTTGTGGTAATAAGGATTGAACTTAGGGCCTTGAGCATGCCAGGCAAACATTCTACAACATGCTATATCCCCAGTCCTTTTCATTTTTATTTTGAGATAGTCTGGCTAAATTGCTGAGGTTAGCCTTGAATCTTGGATCCTCCTGCCTTAGCCTCCCCAGTAATTGGTATTACAGGTATGCACCACTACACCTGGCTAGTGATTAAGTGTTTTAGGGATTGAGGTCAGGGACTGGGATGAAGTCTTCAGGCAATCTAGGCTGGGCCTAGATTGTTCCAGTTCTCACCAGATTTCAGGGGCTGAACAAGCTTTCCAAGGGCTCAGATTATCTGGGCAACAGACAACTGGAGATTGGACAGAGGTTGTGCAGGCAAAGGAGTTTTGGGTAGAAAGCCAGAAGCTAGGTTAGTGTCTGTGGACAGAAGGCCTTTGGATGAGGAGGAGGCAGTAGCAAGCCCAAGGTTGGGTATGCTGGGTTGAATGGTTTGTTTTTTGTTTTGTTTTTTGTTTTTGGTGTGGGGAGGGGCAGAGAGAGAGACTGGGGATTGAACTCGGGGGCACTGGACCACTGAGCCACATCCCCAGCCCTATTTTGTTTTTTATTTAGAGACAGGGTCTCACTGAGTTGCTTAGTGCCTCACTTTTGCTGAGGCTGGCTTTGAATTTGCCATCCTCCTGCCTCAGCCTCCTGAGCTGCTGGGATTACAGGCCTGAGCCATAGTGTCTGTTTGCTGGGATGAGTTTGTGCAGGCAGACGGGTTATGACTTGGATTTAGGTCATAAATACTGAGCTGCGGCTGCGAGGGCAGAGGGATGCTGGCAGGGATCAGGGCCCAGGCAATGGTGGGAGGGCAGAGATATTGGGGCCTAGGCAAAGATCAAAGTGGCTGGCTCAGGGTTTGGGCTGAGGTTGTACAGGTAGAAGTTCCAGGACAGGGGATGTTGCCGGCGGGGACTGAAGACTGGGCTTTGCTTGCCAGAATAGATGAGTTGCAAGTAAGATCCGAGCCTGGTTCTGTCTGTAGTGGCAGGGGATGACAGACAGGGGTCAGAGGCCACTGAGCTGTGCACACAGAAGGGCGTCCATCTGCAGGAGTGCAGGCGGTGCAGACTTACCTCGGTGAAGTGCGGCCAGGTGCGCAGCAGACCAAAGAGCGCATCACCCGGGCAGTCAGTGGCCACCAGCTGGCGGTGGCCGAGCAGCTTGTAGTCTGGTCGCAGGAGTCCAGCGCGCGACGCGCAACTTGGCAGCACTTCGCGCACCATGCGTAGCGCGGCCTCGGTGGGCAGTGTCGCCGTGTAGTTGCCCACAAAGGCCACGCCGAAACCACGGGAGTTGTGGCCGAGCGTGTGCGCGCCCACCCAGTGCCAGCCGCGGCCCTCGTACACGTAGCCGTCGGAGCCCACCACAAAACTTCAGAGGGGAAGGGGAAGGAGGCATCCTGTGGCGTGAGCCAGGCTCTGCCCCTCATCGGGACCCTCCCCCAGATTCTGCCCCAGGGACAGGAGCCATCTGACCGCAAGACCTGCGCAGACACACTGCAGCTGATCTATACGGCTCAGTGCCACTCCCACACCAAGGGCCACCTGGGAAACTGACTTGCTCTCGGGATCCCCCTCTCAGCCCTGGCCGCGCTTCTCCACTCCTCTTCCCCTAGCCTCAAGTCCAACTCTTGACCCATTCGCAGCTTTATTCTGGTTCGGCCTTCACTGCTCCATCCCAGACCCAGACACTACCATGGGGCCCATCCTTCGCCCAGGTTCTGCTTCCTGGCCTAGTTCTTTCCCCTCATCCAGGCAGCCCACTGTTTAGGTGTTTCGGACCTCTGTTAAGGCTGGGTCCTTCGTCTAGACCACGCCCCCATTCTGGCTTGGCTCCACCCACCACAAACTCCTCCTCCACCCTGTCAGGCTCCGCCCACTCACTCTATCCTGGAACTACAGCTCCACCCCTGGTCTGGCGGGGAGGGAGGAGCCTGGGGAAGGGTCAGCTCACCTGTAACCGATGTCATCCCAGCCTCGCGTGTCCTGGTGGAAACGCTGCATGGAGAGCATGTTGGCTGAGCATCCAGTGAAGGTGGTGCAGGGTAGCGCTGGCACGTACGTGTGATGCACGTATAAGAACCCGAGCGGCAGCTGCAATGGCTTCGGGCGGCCCCGGTAAGGTGCCGCTTCCCAGCGACATCGAGGATGGATGGCTGGGCATCCTGTGGGCAAAGGAGTCCAACGTGGTGTCAGCAAGCGTTTCCTGCCTGCCGCCTATAGCCTCGTTAAAGTGCACATATGGACCAGTCCTCCAGGATCTTCCCAGATACAGCAAGAGTCATTGGGATCTGTTTTAAATCTAACAGCATTCCAGTCTTGTAGGGTTACCCACTGTTTCCCATCAACTTCAGAATAAAGCTCAAGAATTTTAGCTCAGACCTCAAGGTCAGATGCTTTCTCCAGATGGCCTTGCCCTGAACCCTAGGGAGGGTTAGCCACGATGACAGGGATGGGGAGGAATCTCAACCCATTTACTGAGCTCCTACTGTGTGCTACTTTCTCTCTCTTTCTTTCTTTCTTTCTTTCTTTCTTTCTTTCTTTCTTTCTTTCTTTCTTCCTTCCTTCCTTCCTTCCTTCCTTCCTTCCTTTCTTTCTTCCTTCCTTTTCTTTTCTTTTCTTTTTTTTTTCAGTACCAGGAATTGAAACCAGGGGCCCTTAACCACTGAGCCACATTCTCAGCCCCATTTTTTTTTTTAAATGTTTGGAGACAGGGTCTTCATAAGTTGCTCAGGGCCTAAGTTGCTGAGGCTGGCTTTGAACTAAAAAATCCTCCTGCCTCAGTCTCCCAAGACACGGGGATAACAGGAGTGCGTCACCATGCCCGGCATGTGCTACTTCTTAACCAACCAGCAAATCCAAGAGGTTGCAATGGCTTATCAGATTTTATTTAAGAATATAGGTTCAGAGAAGTGAAGTATCTCACCTAAAGGTGCACAGGAGAAACTGGGTGAAATCCCACTTGAACTTCTATGCATTTGCTGAACCCATTTCCTGGAATGCCCTTACTACTGTTTGAATCTGGAATGTCCCCAGAGGCCCATGTATTAACAGCCTTGTCATCAGCTTGGTGCTATTTAGAGGTGGGGCCTAATGGGATTAAGTTAAGTGATTGGGGGCCTGCTCTCCAAGGGGATAATGAGAACCTTGTCCCTAGTCTCTCTTTGCTTATAGCTGCCATGAGGAGAGAAGCTTCCTCTGTCACTTGACACTTCTACCATAATGAACTGCTTTGCTACAGGCCAGAAACAATGGGTTAACCCACCATGCATTGAAACCTCCAAAACTGTGAGCCAAAATGAACCATTCTTCTTTTAAGTTTCTTTATCTCAAGGGTTTGTTTTTTCAGTAACAGAAAGTATCAGAGTCCTCTTCCTTTTGTAAAAAAATCAGATGAACTCCTATTCATCTTTTGAAGCCCAACTTTACCATTTCCTCACCCGTCCTGGCCCCCCACCCAGAGCCCTTATCATTGCCTCTAGACTCCCTTAGCCCCAGATGCCCCTGACCATGGGGCTGGGAGTGTCTGTATCTGTGAGGAGGGTCACTAGGGTAGGGGAACTTCTCACCCAAGAAGGCCTCGGTGAACTCCTTGGCAGCATAGGTGGCCACCTGGGCCAGCTGTTCTTGGCTCACGTTTTGCAGCTGGGTGTGTGCCGGCTTCAGTCTCTGTAGCAGGACAAGGGTCCCCCACACCTGCTGGGCCAAGGTGGAGGCTGAAGTGAGAGCAGCCCCATTCTGCCGTCGGAAGTTGCTGCGGAAGCCTGGGTCTCCAGCCACCCCTGCTCCATAGTATTGGCTCAGCAGGTGACTGAGGGGTGGCCGAGGCTCAGGGATTCGGCTCAGGTAGTCTCCAAGGAGGGCCCCATCCAGTGCCCCATTGAGAAAGGCCACCGTGAGCATTGATGCCTTGGGGTCCAGCAGCGTGAAGATCTGGGGGTCAGAGAGCTGGTCCCAGCAGCCCTCTGTCCCCAGGCCTGGATGGCTCTGGGTCTGGGGAGGCTGGAGGAAAGTCAGGCCTAGATCTGCTGCGAGGGTGACTGCCAGGAGTCTGTCCACAGTGGTGGGGGACTTGGCTTTGTCGTTTGGTAAGGTGGCTTCAGTATCTGAAGAGGCAGCTCCAGCATCTGCAGAGGTTCCCTCTGGAGAAGCATCCCTGCGTCCTGGAGGGTTGGCTTCAGCATCCCAAGGGGTGGCTGGGCTGTCCAAGGGCAAGTTGACAACCCTGCGCCCCTGCAGTCCAGCTTCCAGCCCCGCCAGCAAAGGCTTCACAGCCACGGTGGAGCCATCAGGGGCCAGCACCACCCCGTGTTCCTGCCCTCCCCGTATCTCGTGTTGGGCCACTATCTTCATCAGGCCTCGAAGCTCCGGACTCAGTGGGTGGGCATCCAGTTCAGCAGCTTTGTGACTTGGTGTCTCAAGCAGGAAGTGGTGAAGGGGATTGGAGGTGCCAGAGTCCTGGGCTGACAGCAGCCGTGCAGAGGCAGTTAGACTGACTTCCGTCACTGGCGCCTTCTGCTCCAGCTCAGCCAGGACCTGGATGACAGAATCCATGACCAGGGGCAGGGAGGCTGTGGGAGGAGAGAGTGCATCAGCTCAGCCATCCAGCCTCACCTGTCCCCGAGGGTCCCCCTGCTGTTCCATGTCTTCCCAATGCCCGTGCTAGTGCTCCCTCTGATGATAACAGTATGGCTCCCAGCCCTGTCTCTAGGTAGAGGAGGAAACTGAGGCACAGAGACTGTTGCCCGCTGGTTGAGGGGCTCGGACTCTGAGCATGGTTGAGCTATGGCAAAATTATAAGCCAGAGAGAGATACGGCCCGGCTGGCGTCCTAAGATTATTCCTTTGGCTTCCATGTGACGATTGATTCTTAGGATGCTAGAATACAGAAAGGGGAGAGTGCAGAGGTGAGTATTGAAGGTGGTTGATGGCAGGGTGGTGGCAGTGCGATATACAGGACCCAGGAGTGTCCCCATATATCTAGAGGGAAAGATGGACAGTCTCGGGTAACAGATTGAAGTTAGGGAATTTTTAAGGGAAGGGTATCTTCCAAGATGCCCAAGGGAGGAACAGGTGGATATGTGCCTTTTTTGGGTGGGTAAACTTAGAAACTAGAAGTGCTAGGTGACCTGACCCAGAGCTGGGTGAGGAGTGGGTTGTTGGGTAATTGTCAGTGTTTATTAAACATTTACCAGAACCATGCTAGGTGACTTATATAACTCACTTAATCTTCACAAGGCTATGAGATAGGTCTTATTAGCTCCCTTTTACAGATGAGGTGCCTGAAGTGTACAGAAGGTAAGTTAACTACCTAAGGTCACAGAGCTAGGAAGTGGCAGAGGCAGGATTTGAATCCAGCAAGTTCACCTCATACCCAGGGCCTGTGCATGCTAGGAAAGCACTCAAATACTGAGCTCTACCCCAGCTCCAAGCCCAGAATTTTAATCCCCATGCTCTGCTGTCTAGAATCCTGGATTTTGTCCAGATAGTCCATTCTGTAATTCCTCTGTTATTTTGTTCTAGGTTTGATGCCTTGGGGACCAGCAGCATGACCCCAAATCCTAGTTTTATGACTCTTTCCTCCGGGAAGCTTTTCCTAGTTTTTACTTCCCAGTTCCCAGGCCTTTCTCCCTATCCCTATCTTGACTTGTGGGTTGGGAACATCTAAGTTGCCAGATTGAAGGATCCTTGAGATCCAGAGCTTCCTGTGCTCTTGGGCTTCACCCCATGCAGGCACCAATACAGAAAGGGCTACCCTCTACTTCTTCAGAGCTGAGAGTCCTGGCCGGGGGTCTGTGCTTCTGACTTACCTGTTCCTGGCTTAGACCACACCAGAAATGCAAGCAGGATCCAGAGGACACCCTGGGCTGTCATCTTGGGGCTCCAGCTTCCAGGGGACATACCCAGTTGACCTTAGCAAAGGACTCGGCAGTGCTGGAAGGTGATAGGCATGGACAACCAAGCAGAGCCTTTGGCCTCTGTCAAAGTCCAGTGGTGAATGACACGGCCGCCCCCTTGCAGAGCTGGAGCGTGGGAGACAGTGGGGACACGGGAGCAGAGTGTTCTGGATCAAAGTCATCTGGGCCCCGAGGGCTCTTCCTGTCCTGTCCCTCCCAAGCTGATATTAAGGGTCAGTAAGCCAGGCCTCTACCAAGAGGGGCCTGAAGACCAGGTAGTTCTGACTCCTGCAAACTCTGCCCAGTGTTGAGAGAGATCTGCGGAGGCCAATCCAGCAAGCCCTGCCCACTGCCAGCAGTGACAGCTCTGTAGCTGCTGCCGGCCACAGAGGGACTCTCTGTTGCCTGCTAAAACTGGCTGTGCTGGGAGAGAGGGTTTTTCTAACTAGGTTTTTGTCACTGTGACAAAATACTGAGATCATCGAGTAATGGGGAATAAAGGTTTATTTTGGATCTCTGTTTTGGAGGGTGTAGTCCCTGATCAGTTGTCCAGAGCAGTGAGGACGGCTGTGGGGCCTGTGGCCAGGCAGCCCATCATGGAAGGAGCACTTGGCAGAGGGAGTTGCCCACCTCGTGGCAGCTTGGAAGCAAAAAGAGAGACAGAAGGTGCCAGGGAGCCCGTATTCCACAGGGTACGCTCTATGAGCTGATCTCCTCTCACTAGGTGCCCCCTCTGAGAGGTCCCACCATTTCCCAGTAGTGCCACAGGCTGGGAACCAAGGCTTCTATACATGGGTTTTGGGGGGGAATGCTTTAGATACAAACTAGAGCAAGCACCGAGAAGCCCAGGCTGGCCTTGACCCCCGGCTCCAAGTCTGGGCCCAGGCAAAGGATGAGTGCAGGAACTGAGAATTATTTTACCCCGAGGCTTGCTCCAAGTCCCTGGGGACCATGGTGATGTTAACTCTTACCCAATTCAGCCCCTGATCCCAAGACACCCGATGTAGCTGAGAGCTGGTTTTGTCCGAGGAGCTGGTTTATGGGCTTACCTGCATTGACAGTGCAGGATCCTTCTTCTTCCCTAGGTGCTCATGGCTGTGTCCTAACAAATCAGCTCATCTCCCATTTATTCTGCCCTTACACGGGGCGGGCTTGATGAGGTTGAACTGCTGACTACGTAATTAAATTGCTTCCCACCCCAAAACCTGCCCTAGGAGTTTCTAGGAATCCCACGGGGCTGGGGATTTAGTATGAGGCAGGCCCTGGGCGAGCCTGGAAAAGCCCAGACTGACCCAGGCCTGGAATTCCCCAGGGAGTCACCCCTGAGATCTGCAGTTATCAGTTAACCTCTTCCTGGGGACGCAGCATCACTCAGCACTAAGCTGGGCAGACAGTGGGGAGGCTAAAGGATTGAGTGAAGGGCGTCCACTCCCCAGGGAAGCAATATCCTCCTTCAAGCCTCATGTTCCAAGGATTTGGAGGATGGGAGGGCTTTGCCTGGTACAGCCAAGTGAAGATGTGGGCTGCAAATCACCCTGGGACAGTACTAGGGTAAGACATCTTCCTTGGGTGCAGTTGAAAACCTCAGTCATCAAGATGAATTAATTTTTAAGATGATTTTCTCCATTACTAAGAATTGAATCCAGGGATGCTTTACCACTGAGTTACACCCCAAACCCTTTTTATTTTTCATTTTGAGAGAGGGTCCCTCTCATTGCCCAGACTGGCCTTGAACTAGCCATCCATTTGCCTCAGCCTCCGGAGCCGCTGGGTGTAACAGGCCTGTGCCTCTGTGCTCAGAAAGACTAATCATTTTTCAAAGAGAAGTTTTAGGTTCATAGCAAAATGGTGCATCAGGCACAGAGATTTCCCTTAACTCCCTCCCACACATGCACAACCTCCCCCACTGTCAACATCTCCCACCAGAGTGGGACATCTGCTACAGTCGGTGACTTACATGACACTTGCCATCACCCAAAATCCATAGTCTACATCAGGGTTTGCTCTTGGTGTTGTGACTTCTATGAAATTGGACAAGCACTAATGACACATATCCACCATCATAATGTCATACCGAGTGCTTCACTGACCTAAAAATCTCTAGTACTCCATTTAATTATTTTCTTTTCCCCATGCTTTTTTGGACTGGGGATGTGGCTCAGTGATTATGCATCTCTGGGTTCAATCCCTGGTACCAAAACAAGCAAACAAATAAACAACCCCACAAAAATAACCTAACCCCCAATTTTGCCTTTTCCAGAACATCACACAGTTGGAATCATCCAGCACAGGCTTCTTTAAACCGAGTCATTTGCATTTAAGGTTCATGCCTGTCTTTCCGTGACTCTACAGCTCACTTTATTTTCTTTCCCTTTTTTAAGTTCTGAATAATATTCCATCATTTGGATGTACCACTGTTTGTTCACTTACCGAAGGGTTTTTTGGTTGCTTTCAAGCACTGGCAATAATGAACGAGGTTGCTATAAACATCGGTGTGCACAAAGTGTACACAAATTGAACTTAAATTTTTAACACCTCGGAGTGGGACAGGGAGTGATTACTGGATTGTATGAGAGGATGTTTACTTCTGCAAGAAACTGCCAAGGTATCTTCCAAAGAAATTTCCAGGCTGCCTCATTTTGCAGCAGTGAATGGGAGTTCCTCTTGATCGCCATCTGCACCAGCATTCAGTGTTCTGGATTTTGGCCCTTCTAATAGGTCTGTACAGTATCTCATTTTTAAAATTTGCATTTCCCAGATGACACTATGTGGGGCATCTTTCCATATGCTTATTTATATGTATATATATTTGGAGAGGGGGGGTCTGCCCAGACCTTTGGCCTATTTTTAAATCAGCTTGCTTATTTATTTATTTTTTAATTTTTATTGTTAAGGTTCAAGAGCCCTTGGTGTATTTTAGATCCCAGTCCCGTTAGGTCGGTTTGAGGTGGCTAAGGAACAAAGCACCAGGCGACCTGTCAATCAACGGAGTCTCCTGATCAATCCTGGAAGGACAAAGATCTCACCAAGATCCCCCAACCAACCCCAGGAGGACAAGGACCTCTAAAAAACTCCCTTTCCTGTCCCAAACCTTCCCTTCCTGTCCTAGGCCCAATAAAATTCCAATCCGGCTGAGCCTGGGTGTGATTCTCCTGGACCCAATCTGTCGGTCTGGAGGGTCTCCCCGGGAGCTGATCTCAATGAAGCCTTGTTCAGCAGCTGTTAATCTGCCTCCTTTTGGTCACCGGTGCCTGACCTTACAAGTCCTTTATCATATTTGTCTTTTGCTGGTATTTTCTCCTGATCTGTGACTTTTCTTCTCATTTTCTTGAGGAAAAATAAATTTTGAATGAAATGTCTTTAAAGATCAAAGTGGATGCAAAGATTCAATGATAAATAAAATATTCAGATTTTAAATAAAACAGGATCGGTTACAGTTCTGTGCTGAGACATATTGGAACCAAAGACAAAAGGAAAAATCAGGAATTCTGATTTCATCTTTCAGCTCACTTGTCTTGTGCTAGTTCTGGCCGTATGGCCACCAGGCCTGGGAACCCAGGAGGCCGAGGGGCTGGCTCTTACATGAGCTCTCCACGTTGGGTCCACTGAATTTGGGAATAATCTTGATTCAGCATCAAGAACTCTGGGTTTGCTCCTCTGTCTCCCGACTGACAGGGGTTGTGGGGGGACCCTGATGGTTTTATCTAACCTTACCCATTTACCCCCATTTTACCCATTAAGGAAGCTCAGAAAGGTTATGTAAGTTGCCTAAGGTCACACAGTTAGAACCCAGGGACTGAGAGGGCTCCAAACCTGACACTTGTTTTCATTATTCCCTGATACTTCCAAAGCACCAGCCCAGGGGTGATCATGGCCAGAGTAATTATGAAGGGGAGATGTTTGCAGATTGGCCTCAGAGCAAATTCAGAAATTCATGGGCCAGCCAGACAGGCAGCCCTAATTTCCTTTTTTTTTTTTTTTTTTTGGTACCAGGGATTGAACTCGGGGGCACTCGACCACTGAGCCCCATCCCCAGCCCTATTTTGTATTTTATTTAGAGACAGGGCCTCACTGAGTTACTTAGCACCTCGCTTTTGCAGGGGCTGGATTTGAACTTGTCAACCTCCTGTCTTAACCTCCTGAGAAACTGGGATCACAGACGTGCACCACTGCGTTTGGCTAGCCTTAATTTCCTTTTAAAACTTGGACTGTGGGTATACCATAGCGGTAGAGCCCTGGCTTACCATGCAGAAGGTTCTGGGTTCCATCCTCAGCACTGAAAAAAGAGAATTGGAGAAGCTGCGCTGGATTTGAGCCAAGGACATGTCCCAGGCAGCAGCCATTTCTCTTAGGGTCTATTTGGGCTTGGTGACTTTCTGGAGGAGACTCCTCTCCAGAAGACTTCATGACTGATTGCTTCTGGGCTCCCTGGCCTGGGGTGCCTCGCTTTGATCCAGGCTGGTGTTTTTCAGGGCTTTGAGTCTCTGTGTAGATCTGTCTCCCCCAGAGTAGGAGATGCTGAGTCTTTGGGGGGTATCCAGAATTACTCAACACAGACTTAAGACCAAGTGGGTGTCCAGGAGGATTTGTTGAGTAAAATCTGATTGAGGAAGATTGTGAGGTCAGTTTGGGGCTGGGCTCTGAAACACACGCACAGGTACACACACATCCAAGCACCCACACACCAAGGCAACTGGGCAGGACTGGGCCTGGGTGGCAGCAGAAAGACTGGGGATCCCATGATGAGTCACCCTCTACCCCAAGTTTCCCTCCCATCTCTGAGGTTCACCTTCTAGGAGAGATCAAGACCCCTTAGGCTGCGGGCAGATCAGGGATCTCTTGAGAATAACCACTGGCTAGGGAGTGGGGCCAGCTCCGATGGAGATAGTATTGGTGGCACAGACAGGCAGAGCTCTGGGCCCTCCAATAAGTCTGAGACCATCTTAACCCTTCTTACATGGACAGTTCACCAGTGTTAAGTACATTCATACTGTTGTGAAGTTCACCTTTGCACTTTTTTTCCCCCAGTACTGTGCTAGGGCCTCATGTATGCTAGAAGTACTTTACCACTGAGCTACATTTCCAGTCTTTTGATTTTTTAAATTTTGAGATGGGATCTATTAAGTTACCCTGGCTGGCCTTGAACTTGCAATTTTCCTGCCTATAGGAATGTACCACTGCTCTAGGGTTAGACCCTTTTTCCCTCCCTCCCTCCCTCCCTCCCTTCCTTCCTTCCTTCCTTCCTTCGCTGGGGATTAGACCCACAGCCTTTCACATGCCAGGCAACTGCTCTATCTCTGAGCTACAACTCCTGTCCCATTCCTTCACCTTGCAAAACTGACTGTACTCATGAATTTTTTTTAACTTAACAAGATATCATGAAACTCTCCATTATACCAAACACTTCATGATATTATTCTCCATCATCTTATCATTGTTGCTATTTTTCAGTAAGGGGGATGGAACCCAGGACCCTGTGCATGCCAGGGCATTGTGCCACACCCCCAGCCCTCCCATCTTATGTATGTAACAGAACACAGTGGGTCACTCTTTGGTGAGTACAAAGCGGATAAGCACAACCAGGAGATAAAACAGTTTATCCCTTGCAGCAAGTAAGGAGTGCACAAGGGATAATTCCCAAAGTGGTGTCTCCCCGAGCAAACAAAGCAAGGGGTTTTTATGGGGAAACTCATACATATTCATATTCATGCAGCAAAATCTTGTCATTGCATGTAGAGGCAGGCACATTCTCGGGCTTTCTCAGTTCCTTGTCAAGCTTCTTTATATGTCACACATTCAAAAACAGCAGGTTTTGAGAATGCCTTTGGGAGGAGATTCTAGTATTATCATGAGCAAAATTTACTCCAGGTCACCTTAAAGGGGTGAGGTAGAATAATGCCCTGATAATTTTTGCTGGCTCCTTGTGAGTTTATCTGGCAGCCCCCATCTGAAAAAAAAAAGCAACTTTAGAGGCAGGTTTACAGTCATTTATGGGGCAACACTTTTTCTTGCAAGCTTAGGTGGTTGTCTCTGAAAGCATCTGCCTCGTGGCTAATGGGTTTGGAAAACTCCCCACTTTGAAGAGTACGTTGGGGGGGTTAGTGTTCACAGTGCTGCACAACCATCACATGTGCCGATGTTCAACATTGTCACCACTCCAAAATAAAACCCTGTCCTCATTTTTCCTCTTTAACAATCCCTCTCCATTCCCTTCTCCTGGAGCCCTTGGCAACCACTGACCTGCTTCCTGTCTCTGTGGATGTACCTGCTCTGAACATTTCATGTCAGTGGTCACTGTGGGACCTTTTATGTCTGGCTTCTTTCACTTGCCATCATTTTTTTTTTTTTTTTGAACCAGGGATTGAACACAGGGTGCTTAATCACTGAGCCCCACCCCAGTCCTTTTTATTATTATTTTTATTTTGAGAAAGGGCTTCACTAAGTTGCTGAGGCTGGCCTTGAACTTGCAATCTTCCTGCCTCAGCCTCCCTAGTAACTGGGATTATAGGCATGTGCCATGGCAAGTGGCAGAAACATATTTTCGAGGTTCTTCCACATTGTAGCATGGATCATTTTTATCTTTTTTAATGGCTACATAATACCCCATTGCATGGAAGGACTGTAATTTGTTTATACAATTGGTGTTTAGTTTATTGGAACACATCATTAACATTCATTTACACATTGTCTCTGGCTATTTTCATGCTATAATAGCCAGAACTGAGTTACAAAGCTAAAAATATTTACCATATGGCCTTTTAATACAAACATGTGCTACAGGAGGATCTGAAGCTCAAGATCAATCTGAGTAACACAGCATGACCAACCAACCAACCCATCTCAAAAAAAAAAAAAAAAAAAAAAAAGGAAAAGTTTGTTGGGGTTTTATGCTTAGGAAGAATAACAAGAAGCAGCCTCAACAAAAGTCAGGCACTTAGCAACTCAGTGAGACCCGGTCTCTAAATAAACTACAAAATACGACTGGTCCAGTGCCCAGTACCCAAAAAAAAAAAAAAAAAAAAAGAATAACAAGAAGTTTGTTGACCCCTGCTGAACCAGCCCACCTGGATTCAGATTCTTGCTCTGTAGCTCACCAGCTCCACCATTTTCATCTTTAGGCCTTACTTTGTCCATCTCTAAAGTGGGAGAACAGTACCAACCTCATAAGATGGTGTGACGGTAGAATGAGGTCACATGCATACAGTGGTTGGGATGGAGCTTAGCAGGTGTGGATTTGGAGACAGTAGCAGCCCAAGCTCTTGCTGACCCTGCCTACCTCAGCCTCCCCAACAGAGATTCAGTCCAGCCCACGGAATCATCCATTTAATTATTAGTTTGTCCACACTCCCACACCCTAGGCGAGTCTAGGTTCATGGTCACATATTATTTCTGCATCTGGGGCACCTGTCCAAAAGCTTCCCTGCTGGCCCCCAGCACCCCAGCAGCCAGCAGAGCCTTGGGGCTGGGCTTGGAGCCAGTCTGGAGCTGCAGCCAAATCATTAAATTGGTCGAACTCCATCGGCCTAAGGGAAAAAGCAAGTTGTGGTTCAAGCTGTTGACCCCGCTGCCTCCAGGCAGGCAGAAGTTGACATCAGTTTTATTTTTCTGGAAGAGCAGAGGTGAGATGTAATCTCTCAGGCACCTGCCCTGGAACAGGGAGTTTTGCCATTGAGGACACAGGATATTGCACAGACAGTCTGAGCTCAGTCCTTAGGTGTGGAGGGGCATGAGTGTGGGGTGGGTGGGGCCATGGTGGGCACTGGCTGGGGGGACATTGACCATGTACCTCAGGCTTCTAGTCACCGCCAGCGTCCTCAAGAGAATGACACAGGGAAAAGTGTTTTTATTTATTTATTTATTTATTGTGATGCTGGGCATGGAACCGAGGGCCTTGACCATGTCCTGTGGCCTCTGGGGTCCCTCAGGCCTCTAGCCACCTGTGTGCGGGACTGGCCCGGCCAGGTGAGACAAAGCCCTGGTTATCGGTTGGGCATTTCTGAGAACAGAGAGCCCCGCCTTGCTTTCTCTTCTGGACACAATCTGAATGTAATCTCAATGTACAAGAGAGTCACAAGAACAATACAAGGAACAGCCCAACACCTTTAGCCCCCATATTGGCTGCTGTGAAGTCCCCCCGCACCCACACACATTCTCTCTGGACACCCCCAGCCCTAAACCTTTTTTTTTTTTTTTTTATTGCCTAGGCTGTCTTCCAACTCCTGAGCTCAAGTGATGTCCACACTCCTACACCCTAGATGAGTCCAGGTTCATGGTCACATATTATTTCTGCATCTGGGGCACCTGTCCACCTGCTCAGCACCCCCGTAGCTGGAACTGCAGGTGTGTACCACAGCCCCAAACATTTTTTAATAGAAAATTTCGAACCTATTCAAAAGTAGAGAGCTGGGTACAGTGGTGCACGCCTGTAATCCCAACAACTCGGGAGGCTGAGGCAGGGAGATATCAAGTTCAAGACCAGCCTCAGCAATTAAGGGAGGCCCTAAGCAACTTAGGAAGACTCTTATCTCAAAATAAAATAAGAATTAAAAAGGGTTGGGGGTGGTCGCTCAGTGGTAAAGTACCCCTGGGTTCAATCCCTAGTATAAAAAAAAAAGTAGAGAAAATGGTAAAATGAGCCTTTCTATACACCCATCACGCCAGTACACTTCAGATGTCCTCTTGCTCTTGTGGTCCATCTTATTTCTTCTAAACCTCCATCTTTAGGGATAGTATTTTGTTGTGATATTGTCTGTTGATGACCATGACCAAGATTTAGTAATTCATTAGAAGCAACAATATGGTGCAACCTAAATGCTATTATTCTTACCTCCTTTATTCTCTGGAAGACTTCTCTAAAGGCAAACAGTCCCTTGTGCACTGTTTGCTTTCCCTGTTGTACAATTCATATGGGTCAGGCAAGACACAAGCTCGATTCTTTTCCTTTGCTAGTTTTTTTTTTTTTGTGGGGGAGGGGCTCTACCACTGAGCTATAACCCCAGACTCCTTTGCTAGTATTCAAGATATTAACCAGGCTCCTTAAAATCCTCTAAAGGTAAAAGAGATTCCATCCCCTTCCCCATATGTTTATGAATCCATATATTTGAACTGTTGAAATGTACATTGCTGTTCTTATCATTACTGATCATCAAATTGTCTCCTTTCTCTGGACAAAGGAAGTTTCTTAGAAGTGGCTTCTGAGCTCTTCTGACATGGTTTGGAGGTTTAGCAAGTTCTGTCTTCTCTTCTCCTCCTTCTCCTCCTTCTTTTCTCTCCTTCCGTCTCTCCCTCTTACTAGACATGGAACCCAGGGTCTCTTGCATGCTAAGCAAGCACTCCACCACCGAGCCACACCTCCAGCCCCCTTATCCCACTTTTTAGAACACAATAAACATTATGGGTTGATGCTGACACTTGCAATTCATATTCAGGGTTGCATGACTTTACTGAACCTGATAAATCTTACTTCTGTGTTTTCGTTTTCCCACACTGAAAAGCTACATGTACAATGGTATCAACACAACTGCTCGTTTGCTTTATCCCAACACGCACGCGCACACACACACACACACACACACACGCCCATCTCAGAGCTCACAGGTAGTATCTTAAACAATATGAGTATTAAAATAGTTTTTTATTTTTTTCTGGTTCTTTTTTTTAATTTTTATTTTATTTTTAGTTGTAGTTGGACACAATACCTTTATGTCACTTATTTATTTTCATGTGGTGCTGAGGATCCAACCAGGGTCTCGTGCATGCAAGGCGAGCGCTCTACCGCTGAGCTACAACCCCAGCCCCTCTGGTTCTTTTTGAACATGTGGATATATGCCACTGGGGATGTGTCATCGAATTACTGTGGTTGTGGGCTGGGGTTGTGGCTCAAGCGGTAACATGCTCGCCTGGCATGCACGAGGCGCTGGGTTCGATCCTCAGCACCACATAAAATAAAATAGAGATGTGTCCACTGAAAACTGAAAAATAAATATTAAAAAAATTTCTCTCTTCTCTCTCTCTCTCTTTAAAAAAAATTACTGTGGTTGTAAAGTTACCCTAAATAGTTTCTTTCGCCCTGAACCTTTTGACTTTTAGGGAATATTTTTGCTTTTTGAGTGCAGAAAGTTTAAAAATTTTCTTTGTCAGTAATGGGGATGGAACCCAGGACCCTATATATGCTAAGCATGCACTCTACCACTGAGCCCCCGCCCCAGCCCCACCCCATTTTTGTATTTTATTTAGAGACAGGGTCTCGCTGAGTTGCTTAGCACCTCACTGTTGCTGAGTTGCTTAGCACCTCACTGTTGCTGAGGCTGGCTTTGAACTCACGATCTTCCTGCCTCAGCCTCCTAAGCCACTGGGATTACAGGTGTGTGCCACTGCACCTGGCCACAGTCCTTTTCATGTTTTATTTAGAGACAGGGACTTGGTAAGTTGCTGAGGCTGGCCTCAAGCTTGTGATTCTCCTGCCTCAGCCTCCCTAGCAGCTGGGATTATGGGTGTGCACCACCACTTCCGGCTATTTATATGCCGTCATTGCAAAATTTATCTCATCTTCACACCCACGACCTATCCTATTTAAAAACATTACTGAGATAGTTCTGCTACAAATGTGACTTAGAGGTACTGGACCATTCACATGAGGTGATGCCGCATGGCTTTCTTGCATTGTGGTACAACATAACCTGATGTAAATTTACCATCTTAAACCTTTGTAAGTGAGCAGGACGGTAGCACTGAGCACATTCACCACCATCCACTGCCAGAGCTGTTTCCATCCTGCAAAACTGAAACTCTGTCCCCACTGAGCACTCACTCCCCATCCGCCTTCTTTGGTCCCTGGCACCCACTGTTCTAATCAGTGCATGTGACGACTCTAGGCACCTCGTAGAACTGGAATCAGACAGGATTTGTTCTTTTGTGATGGGCTTACATTACACAGCAAGATATCTTCATCTATACTGTAGAATGTGACAGAATTTCTTTCCTTTTTTATGGCAAAATCATATTCTATGGGGTGTGTGTGTGTGTGTGTGTGTGTGTGTATGTGTGTGTGTGTAGGACATCTTTTACCTATTGATGGGCACTTGGGCTGCTTCCACACTTTGGCTATTTTGAGTAACACTGTTGTGAACATAGGTGTCCAAAGACACTTTGAGCCTTTGCTTTCAATTCTTTTGGGTTCGTACCCAGAAATGGAATTGTTGGATTGTCTTGGGTTTGTTTTATGGCTGTATAGTACTTCACAGTGTGAATGTGGCATAGTTTATCCAACTATCTTCTGTTGATGGTCATGTGGACTGTTACTGTATGTCTTTCTTTCTTTGGGCAATGCTGGTAATTGAACCCAGGGCCTTGAGCCCATGCTCTACCCCTGAGCTGTGTTCCCCAGCCCTTCCAGTCTTTTGATACTTTATTGTTATAAAAGTCTTGTCCATAAGTCTTTTCTTGTTTTGGCAAGTTAATCACTGGTAACTAGTCCTGTATGTGGATAAGTGCATGTATAATTTTGCCAGATATTACCAATCTCCCCTTCCCAGAGATTCTATAACTTTGCATTGTGACTAGTAAAGTATGTGAGTCTAATCTCATTTGACCTGGCAAACTCCTATACATTCTTCAAAACCCAACTGCAATATCCCACTTTCTTGGAAACCTTCCTTTCCCTTTTGGCTTCCTCCTCTTGGCTTTCCTAGTTCCAGGCTCCCTTCTCTAGTTCAGCCCTAATTAGCCCTAAGAGGTGGGAGGCCTCTGTGTCTAACCTGGTAGTCTCCAGACTGACAGCTCTTTGAGATCCAGTCCCAGGGCAGTCCCTGTCCTGGAACACTCAGGGGTGGCATGGAGCCGTGAAAACTCCGCAAGTTTTTCTGCCTACATAAAGGGAGAGTCCCTCAGCTCTGGGCCTCTGCTGGTCTTTCCTGGGTCAGGGTCAGGCTGGCCGATATCCTGAGGACTGCTCTCTGCCCTCTCTCTGAGCCACCCATAGCCCAGGGTGGTGACTTCCCTGCGGGTGTCTGTCACCTGTGTGGTTTCTTGGCCAGAGAGGAAAGTCTGCCTCAGCTCAGGGAGACCCCAGATCCAATCCAGACTTCCCAACTCCCTGGCTGGAGCACGCCCTTTCTCTGCACCTCGACCTTTCCATCTCCAAAATGGGAATCATAATGTGTCCGTCTGCTGGCTGTGGCAAAGGAATCAGTGAAACGAAAGCATGTCCAATCTACTTTCCACCGTGGGCTTATGTATTTATTAAGTGAAATCCATAGGACATAAAAAGTCATCATTTTAAAGCAAACAATTCATTGGCATTTAGGACATTCACAGCGTTGTGCAATCGTCACCTCTAGTTCCAAAACATTTTCATCACCCCAAACGGAAGTTCTGTACCCATTAAGCAATCACTCCTTGCTCCCCCCTCCCACTATCCCCGCAACCACTAATCTGCATCTGTCTCTGTGGATTTGCCTGTTCTGGACGTTTCATATAAACGGAGTCACACATTATGTGGCCTGCTGTGTCTCGTGGCGGTCACTTGACATCGTGTTTCCAAGGCTCAATCATGTTAGAGCAGTATCAGCGCGTTAGTCCTTTTCATGGCTGAATAACATTCCACTCTAAGGGTATATGGCATTGGTATCCATTCATCATTGTATCCGTCAAATGATGATCCATTCATCACTTGATGACCATCTGGATTGTTCCCAGTTTTGTCCTTCGCGTGTAGTACTGCTATGGCCATTTGCATACACGAACTTATTTGAGTGCTTGCTTTCCATTCTTTTTGATATATACCTAGGAGCGTTTTGGCTGGATCATGTGGTAACCGCTTAACTTTTTGAGGAACTATGAAACCCCACCATTTATTTTCACACACTTGATCTCCGGCACCTCCCAAAGCCAGTGAGAAGAGAATTCTAGGTGGAAACCGTTTCACATCTGCATTTTGCAGACAAGGATGTGAGGCCAGGAGAGAGGGCCCCTTGCCCATCTGAGGCTAATGACTACCAGAGGAGCTCCTGTTTGCTCACCATTGAATGCCAGTCGACTGCTAAGAGGATTCTTAGGGGGCTAGGGATATAACTCAGATGGTAGAGTGCTTGCCAAGGCCCTGGGTTCAATCCCCAGCACCAAAAAAAAAAAAAAAAAAAAAAAAGAAGAGTCTTAAGACTGGCCACCCAAATGGCCTGATGGTCCCTGGAATTCAGCCCATCTAGGCTCAACTTCTAACTTGGATAACTTTCTCCCTTATTCTGAGCTTCTGTGTTTCTGCCTGTACATGATCAGAATCCAACTCCCTACCACACAGCCCTCTTGTGGAGAGTGAGTTTGATAATAGGGGCAGAAGATGGAGCCTATATTAAGCATTTGATTTTCAAATGTATCAAGCAAACGGGGTGAATAACTTGCTAAAAGTCACACAGCAACTGGATCCAGCCTGCAAGCATTTTTGAGGAGTTTCCAGAACCTTCTTCACCCCTCTGGAAGCCAGGGTGGGGAGACTGCAGACAGGTCCTCTTGGGAGGGCGTTTGCTGCTGCATTGTTTTGTTCTTTGGGGAGCTGACCTTTGACAATAAAAGATCTTGCCAAATTAGCCTGAGATGGCCTGCGGTCATGGATGACACAGCTGGTTCCCTGATGGAGGTGACTGTGTCACCTGTGCCCCAACCCACTCAACTCCCCATCTCTGCTCTTCTGTTTCTATCAGCACAACCATAGGCGCGGTAACTTCTAGACCCCAAATGGGGCAAAGTGACAGGCATTTCTTTTCCTCCAGTCCTTGCCCACGGCTGGTTCCTCTGCTCTGGGGCATCCTTTGTCTTCCCCTCTCATTTCTGCCTGGTGCACAGTGGAATCCCACAAAAACCCCGGTGGTTTGGCTCCTCTGATTTCTTCTGATGGGTTCTCCACTCCAGCCCACTGTCCTCTGGCTCCCTGAGGAGGCCGCTCTCATTCCAGCCACAGGGCCTTTGTCCTTGATGCCCACTTTGCTTGGAAAGCCAACAGTACTGTCTTCCCTTTCGTTCAGTGATTACATCGAGCTTCACTTCCTCCTAGAAGCCTTCCTTGACCACCTTATCTAAACTAGGTTCTCAGTCCCTCCCTGTGTATTTACTCAGATTCTTCTCTGACATTACCTAATTCATTTGCTTATTTCCTGCTGCCTTCCCCAGTTGGGTGGGGACTGTTCGGCTCAGTGCTGGCTCCTTGGAGGGTGGTGGTGGTGGCTGAGAACAGTACTTTGCCCACTGTGCTCAGGAAACATCTTCCCACTGACTGGCTATTCGACTTGCTTATTACTATAAATGTGACTTTTCTTTGTAAATTGGCTCATGCAAATGAAAGGCTTTTCTGTGCCAGCATCAGAGTCTAGGGAAGCTCCTCAGGTCACAAGGGTTCAAGTCCTGACTCTGACCCCACCAGGCTGTATGACTCTGGGCAAGTCACTTCTCCTTTGGTTAAAACTATGGCTCCCAGTATCCCTGGAAAAACAAACTCATGATATTGCACATGATTTTAAGCAAATTAATGACCTACCCAATGTCCAGTTCTAGGACTCCCACTCCTGATAGCTGATAGGCATTAGAGTTCATTTGTTCATTCACTCAGTTGGTCAGGAACTATCCAAACGGCACCTACACTCTGCCAAGCCTCATGATGGGAGATGCTGGGTCCCCAGAAGGTCTCAGCTCTGGACTCTGAGGTTCCCAACGTGGGGACAGTTGCAGCCAGCCACTCTCCGCCCCAAGGAGTCAGTAATGAGCTAGCTGAGAGAGCCCGGTGAGCTAGGGTTTACCCTGAGGAGGGGTATAGGAAGGTTCTGGAGGAAGGGGTGCTGAAACTGGGTTTTAAGAGCAGAGGGAACGACTTTTGGGGATTTGAGAGAAGCAAGAGAAATAGTAAAGGATATTTACCCACTTTTCACACCTATCTGCCTCAGGATGGTCCTCAGAGAAAGGGAGGATGATCATCCCATTTTAAATTGAGAAAAAGGAAAGCTCAAGGGTGCTAAGTGGTGTATACAACGCCACAGAACTAGTGACAGGGCCAGGTCTAGGTACCTTCTGACTCCTTCTGAAAGGCCATTCTTGTTGGCTGAGGGGTTTTTCTTTTTTTTTAATTTTTTCTTCTAGTTGTCGATGGACCTTTATTTTATTTTATTGATTTATATATGGTGCGGAGGATGGGACCCAGGGCTTCACACAGGCTAAGCGAGTGCTCTACCCTTGAGCTACACCCTCAGCCCAGGAGGGGTTTTTCTAATAGGTTGGGGAGGGTATAAGTCAAACCTGATTGGCTGAAGGACGATAATGTGGAAGTCGTTGGTTAAGTGAACAGGAAGGAAAATTCTGATTGGCTGGGAAGTCAGAGCGAGACTCTGATTAGGTGAGAGTTAGGAGAGTAGTTTCATTGGCTAGCGAGCAGAAAGGTGAGGTTTAATTGGCTGCAAAGCAGACAAGTGTTCAATTGGCTGAAGGGAAAGAGAACAGCACCTGATTGGCTAAGAGGGAGGAGCGCAGCGTTTAATTGAATGGGAGTCTGGGGGCAGCATCTAATTGGATGAGAAAAAGGAGATTGGCGTTTGATTGGCTGAGGGATAGAGTAGCCTGGGGCGGGGGTTGGAGGGTGAAGGTCGGAAAGAAGTGAGGGAGGAGAGGAACCGGAGAATGAGCTCTCTGTGGTTTTGGAAGTGTCATTTATCTTCTTTGCAAGTCCTATGAGTGTCGCTGGGCTCTGGTGGAAGGAGGTGGAGGTTAGTCCCTGTGGACTATGGGGAAAGGAGGCAGGTGTATGTGGAGGAGGGCAGGGGCTGGGTCACTCTGGGCAAAGGCCAGAGAGGACACCTTCCCAGACACACCTACCTACGTGAGAAGGTGTCTTTTTCTCCATTCCCCCATTGCACCTCTTCCAAAGTGACCCAGCCATGAGGTTTCTGGCTCAGGTGGGAGAGGTGTCCTTTCTTGCCCTGCCCCCATGACAGAGGAGAGGTGCTTTCACCTCAATACCCCAGCTCCTAAACCTCCCTGGCAGCCGAGCCTCACCCACTCACCTCCTGAAGATAGGGTACCCCTCCTCCCTCCTCTGGCCCCAAGGCATCCCCCTGCACCCACCTGGGTCTTTACTCCCTCCCGAGTGCTCCCTGTTCCCCACTGAACCCCTCTCTACCTGTTAGCCTTTCTCTCTACCCTTTCCTCCTCCGCTCCCTGCTTTTCTCCTGTTCACTCTATTGAAAACTCCAGCCTAAATATTCCCCAGGCCCAAACCCCCGGGGATTACTGTGATTCTTCCGGTTCTCTCCTGCCTGCATCCAGTCTATCGGCATATCTAATCAGTTCTCCCTTTATAAGGAACCCCCAATTTTGCCCTATTCCCAGCTCTCAGTCTCTCCAGTGCTGAGTGCTGGGGGCCTCTTGCTCCCCCTTCAGTCTATTCATAGTATTGCAGCCAGAGGGAGCCTGTTAAAACCTAAGTCAGGCCACACCTCTCCTCTGCATAGAACCCTCTGTGGCTCTTGCCTTCCTGAGTAATAGAATCCAAGTCCTCCCTGTAGCCCACAAGGCCCTACACAGTCTATCCTGTGATCTCTGTACCCTCCTCTCCTCCCACTTTGGGTTTTGCTCCGTAGCACGTTTCACACGCTTTTAGATGGTGTGTTTCTGTTTGTTTACTGTAGATCAGGGCCTGGCATTCTGTGGGAACTTGGCATTTGTTGAATGAATCTACCTGGTGCACCAGCTGGGGCTGGGGAAAAGGCACAGAAAGAGAAAAACACTGTCCACCCGTGGGGTGATCACGACCTCATCTGGAGAGTTTATAAATAAAACATTCCAAAAGCAATTTTTTTTTTTTCTGGAACTGAATCTGGGCCTGAACTGAGTCCAGTGGTTGGGGAAGCCCTCAGAGAAAATGGCCTTTGAGTGGAGACCTGGAGGATAAGCAGGGGTTAGTTGAGTGGGTGAGAGGAAGAGAATTCAAGCAGAGGGCACAGCAAGTGCAAAGGCTTAGTGGTAGGAGAGATGGTCTTGGTGGGTTTGGCAAAAATGGTCCCAGGTGGCATTTGTGTGCATGGTTAGGAGGGAACAGCTTGAGTAGGGAGGGCTGTTTGCCCCCCTCACTTTTGAACTATTCTCCTGGATCCAGATCTCTGTTCTCCCTGTCCTGTCTCCACCCTTCTGTTCCCCTGTCTGTGTCTCAGAAGGCTGACCTGTATGAAGCATTCAATGGTCCTTTGCCTTGAGGCTTCTGGCTAGTTTCAACTAATAGGGAGCCACAGCAGGCCCTGGAAGTAGGAGGGAAAGTGAAGCTGGGCATTTATACCTCATCACTTTCCTGTAGTCCACACAAGCTGGTTTTGTCCATGGACTGAAGGTTCCTAGCTCCTTCCATCAGCCCTCTCCACAGAGCCCTCTCTGGTTCCTGTTCCAGTAACTGCTTAAGCCCCTGCCCTGGGTCCTAGAACTGATAGAGTCTTGGCTGGTTCTAGCCCCCAGGGTGCTACACTATCCCTTTGAGAATACAGTTTATCTTAAACCATCTTCAAATGATCGGGCTTGAGTGTTACATTTGTTTCCTTCCAAATCTTTTTGTTTTCCAGTGCTGGGGATGGAACTCAGAGCTTGGCACATGCTCAGCAGTTGTTTTACCACTGAGCTGCAACCCATGGCCCAGAAAATATTTTAAAAAATATGAGATGAAAGTCATGTAAATAAACTGAACTACTTAATTTTATTTGTTTATTTATTGGTACTGGGGATTGAACCCAGGGGTGCGCTATGGCTGAGCTACACCCCCAGTCCTTTCTATTTTTTATTTGAGATAGGGTCTTGCTAAATTGATGAGGTTGGCCTTGAACTTGGGATCTTCATGCCTTGGCCTCTCATGTCACTGGGATTACAGGCAGGCACCACCACACCTGGCTATTTATTTATCTTTGAGGTGGGGTCTGGCTATGTTGCCTCCTGGGCTCAGGTGCTCCTGGGCTCCTGGGCTCAGATGCTCTTCCTGCCTTAGCCTCCCAAGTAGCTGGGAATACTGGCAGGCACCACTGTGCCCAACTAAAAATTAATCACCTTAAAATGTACAGTTCAGTGGCATTTAGTGCATTCACAATGTGCAACCATCATCTCTATCTAGTTACCTCCAAAAGAGATCCACAACCATTACCCCTGGACTGGGCTTCACTCCTTGTTCCTCCTCCCCCAGACCTCTGGCAACCATTATGCTATTTCTGTCTCCTTTAATTTAGGATCTGGATACTTCATGTAAGTGGAATCATACCAAGTATGACCTTTTGTGTCTGGCTCCTCTCACTTGGCACAATGTCCTGGGGTTTCTACATGGTGGCATGCATCCAAACCTCATTCTTTTTTTATGATTGAGTATTATTCCATTGTATGGATGGACGACTTTCATTTATCCATCCACCCATCTGTTGATGGACACTTGGGTCATTTCCACCTTTCAGCTCTCATACACGGTATTGCTGTGAGAATTCCCAGACAAGTGTATGTATGGATATGTGTCCTTGCTTTCTCATTTTTTTTTTTTTTTAGTTTATACCCAGGAGTAGAATTTCTGAGTCAGATGGTAATTTTATGTGTAACTTAAATTTTTTGATAGTTGTAGATGGACACAGTACCTTTCTTTTATTACTTTATGTGGCACTGAGGATCGAAGCCAGTGCCTCACACATGCTAGGCAAGCGCTGGACCGCCAAGCCCCAGCCCCAGCCCTAGGTTTAACTTTTTGAGAACCTGCCAAATTTTTTTTCCCCAGCAGCTGCACTGTCCCTCCCAAGCCTAACCACTGCCTCTGCTTCTGATGACTTTGGTGACCTGGTCACCACGCAGTTCCATTCCTTCCTAGGTCCGGGGCTCCTTGACTTCTGGGTACATGTGATGGTACCTATTATCACCTTTCCCTAATCTCCACCTCCAGCTCCTCGCCTCTGCCTGTCCTCTCTCCAGATGCTGCTGTCACCAACAATCCCATCTTCTCATCCTCTTCTGAACTGTCCACCTCCCTCCCTGAGTGGCCTCATTTACCCACTCCCGTCTTCCCAGTGATCTGCCATCTTTCCACAGTAGGTGACTCAGAGACACTCCTCTGCTGTGTCCTCACATGACGGGCCCAGCTGCCTCCTAGGTGACTCCCTGAGCATCCCACGGGCCTTTTAGACTGGAGGTGACCTGCCCAGAGTTTCCCAACCTCAGCACTGTTGACACTTGGGGCTGGATCACTCTCTGTTGTGGGGCCATTCTGTGTGTTGCAGGATGTTGAACAGCATCTACAGCCTGTGTTGACTCCGTGCCAGTAGACACCCCCCCCTCCTTCCCCAGTGTTACAAAAGTATCACTGGACATTGCACAAACCTGCTTTAGTTGAGAATTCCTAGGCTAACCCAAATCAGACCCCAAACTCAAAGAGCTGATATTTATACAGCTCATGCCCTCAACAATGCCAACACCACCTCAATTCATGATCCATTTCATCTATAACCTCCATTTCATCTGTAGAGGGATGGAGCAGACATGTGACTTCCCCTAGGACACGGAGCCGGGAAGTCAACTGTCAATGCTTCTTATCACCAGCCTCTTTGACTCATTCCTCTTCCTGATCTCCATCTTTCTAACAGCAGAGAAACTGGAGAACCCCTCTTTTCCTCTCCTTCTCTGCTTCTTAGAGTTCCACATCCAGCCAGTGATCAAAGTGGCTGAGGATCTGGGCCTCAGCTCATCCCTTCCTAGGTCTCAACCATCCCACCCTTTATCCGTGTCCCCCTCAGCCACCTCCAGGATCCCTCTCAAATTCTCAAATTTCAGTCTTTTCCAGTGTCCCTAATGAGCTCCTCTTTGCCAGCACCATCGGCAAAACCAAATCCACAATCCTGAAAAGAAAAAAAAAAAACAACTCTCTACTGTGAATTAAAACTAGTCAACAGGAGGCTCTTTCCCTGCTCAAGCAGCATGCACGGCTCCCTGTTGTCCCCGCTACTTAGGGTGGCTGTTAAAGCCCTTGGCAGCCAGCTCCTGTGCCCCTTCAGCTTCCTCACCTCTCACACCCCAAGGCCAGGGAAAGCTACCTGCCAAGCCACACCTTCCAGTTTCTCCCCACCTGAGCCCCGCCCCCTCTCCTGCACCTGTTGAAATCCAACCTCTCCCTGCAGTCTCGGCTCAAATGTCACATCCTTCACGTCTGCGTCCTCTAAGCAGCCAAGCTTCAATTATTTGTATGTCCTCTTCTTCATTTGGAAACATGTTCACTGGGATCCCCCCACGTTCCAAGGGCCAAGCGCCAAGTGAAGCAGCATTACTGAAAAGCAAAGTGGTAGAGGAATGTTCTAAGTTGGGGAGGGGGTGGAGTTGTAGCTTCTCACACTTGTTTTCCCATCTGTCTGCCCACTTGCCCAAGTGTCAGTCACCCACCCACCCACCCACCGACCCAGGAGCGGTATCTGCCTCACATCCAAGGGCAGTGTTGACTGGATACACCTGGAGCAGAAGGGCTGGCCAAGGACAACATCCTGGCGGAAGGGTCATGGTGTCTGGCTGTGGGCAGGGAGGGTTGGGGGTGGGGGAGCAGAACTGGTCAAGTGCTGCTGGTCAAGGCCAGGGGTCTTCCAGGAGGGACAGCCGCTGCTGGCTGCAGAACCCCAGAGGGGCAAGTTGGACCCAGGACCCCGAGAGGACAGAAGGGTTGGTTCCCAAGGGCTGGTGGAGTCTGAGAATTCCTGAGGGCCCCGAGGGGGCTAGCAGGGGCTCAGAGGGGATGGCTTGGGGGCCCGGTCCGAGTTTGGGAGCCAGCCTTGAGGTGAGGGCCTTCAGAGACGCTGGAGTGGGAGGGGGGTCCAGAAGGGGAAGGGGGCCCTCATGGGAGCCCAGCAGGGGTAGGAGGGCGGGGAGTCCGCTGGTTTGGGACTTGTAGGTGCCCAAGTCTTCGAGTCTCTTTCTCCCTGTCTCCATCTGTCCCTGATTCATCGCGGCCTCAGTTTCCCTTCCTGTCTGTCTGTCTCCACGCCTCCGCAGCTCCTTCTCCAGTTCCCTCCATCTCCGGGGGCCGCGCTGCTGTCCCCGCCCAGAGGCCGCCTGGACCCGGGTGGGGCCGTCGGGGGCGTGTCCGGGGGCGTGTCCCGGGCGGAACCCCCGGCCTCGCCGGGCGGGGTTAAAGGGCTGGGTCTGGGGCAGCGCGGTCCAGGCCGAGGTTGCGGCGCCCGCAGATCCACATCCAGGCGGGAGGCCGAGACCCGAGGGTGAGTGAGCCGGGGCCGGGGCTGTAACCGGAGCGCGCCGCGGCCGTGACCTGAGGCTCGCGGGGCTCGGGGCGCGCGGGGCGGGTGCCAGGTGTGTGCGGGGCGGCAGGCAGCCAGCAGCCGGCCTCGGGGACCACGGGGACCTCGGACCCGGCTGCGTGTCCAGGACACCAGGGGTGTGTACCGGTCGCCCCCGCCCCGCGCGCTCTCGGAATCCTGGTGTATTTTTCTGAGTGTGCATGAGGGAGACAGGGACCTTTCCTGGCCCGGACATCCCAAATGGGCTCAAGCTCTGAGCTGTGACGCCTCCTGGGGGCTGGCCGAAGTCCCTGACATTTCGCCACTGTGTGTCGTCTTGAGGGGGAGGCCATACGTCTTGCGGACGGGGTGTACTCCGGTGGTCCGACAACCACCCGGGAGCCTCTCCCCGTCCTTGGTAGACACAGAGGCTCCGAGTACCCTTCTGTGATAAGGTCTCCTTCCAGGCCACCAGAGTCGCCGGTGAGGGTTGTGTGAGAGCGTGCAATTGGTCCTGGGTGACATTTGTCTGATAGATGCTATCTGGTGTCCCAGGGGTCTGATTCATTCCCCTGGGTGTCTGGCCAGTGTGGACCTTGCAAAGCCACTGGAGGGCCACCACCTGTGGAATCTCAGTCTGGAGGTGAGAGGGAGACAAGAAGGAAGAGAATGAGATTTTTTTTTTTTTTAAAGGAGGCTGCCTCTGGCCTCCATGTGGGCTGGCTGGAGGTTCCTGAGCTCGGGCACCCCATCTGGTCTGTCTGCCCACTCACCCTGTGCGCACTCAGAACGCAGCGCTCACCACCCCATGGGTGAAGCTCTCTTTCCTGAACTCCTCCCTTTCCCCCATTTCTGGCTCCTGGATGGGAGCCTATCCACCAGAGCTGGCGACATCAAACTCCTCCTTAAGTACTTCTAAGCTTCTGGCCGGCCCTGAAGAGGAGGAAATTCCCCTCTTCCCTACCACCCTCATTTTACAGGTGAGGACACCTGAAGGCCAGAGAGGAGGAGTATGTGCCCCTTGACACTCAGTGGGAGCTGGGATTTGAACAAACAAGCCCTGTCTGACCCCCAAATCCTGGGCCACTTTCTGATGGCCCCAGTGTCTCTTTATAACCCAGCTTGGGTTTCCGAGCAGTAACATTAGCTCTGGACTGGTGTCTTGGCGGTGATCTGGGTTGATATCCATAGAGGGGCTTGGATGACCTGGCAGACATTCAGAAAATGGGACTCCACCTCCTCCCTCCCCGCCATGAGAAACCTTGGATTCTCCAAATCCCACATGGCCAGGTAACCATAATGAGTATGATGGCAACGCCAACAGCTATGACATGTCATCACAGTCATGAGATGAGGAAATATGGTTCCTGTCTTACAGATGAAGAAATCGAGGCTCGGAGAGGTGCAGAGAGCTGCCTGAGGCCACACAGCTAAACATAGAGCTTTATAGAATTTGAAACTTATAAAGCTCTTGTCCAGGTGTGGCCACACGTGGGATGACACACAGAAACAATTACATCCCAAGAACCAGCTAGATTACAGGGAGTTTTAAAACTTTTTCTGCCATGATTTCCTTTGGCCCAAAGAAGCTGCAGGCTTCCAAGCTTCAGTGAGACTCTCCCCATCTCATTGGGTGACTTGGTTCTGTCTTTATTAGTCATAGTTGACCCTGAAGCTCTGTCTCATAACCCCAGAAATTTGAGGTGCTTAGTGAAGAGCACTCAGACCTAGAACCACCCCCCTCAGTTAGGACCTTTTGGAGCCTGGTACCCTGGGGGGATAGGAGTCTCTGGGCAAGGCAGCCCTTTGGTGTTGAGAGAGTCAGGGAGGGTACCAGGAGCCCAGAAAGGAGACAGACTGCGTTGACTACAGTCCGGGATGTGGGGTGAGGGGGCCGGCCAACTATGGGATGCCAGGCCATGGGCCGACACCTGCCATTCAAGAAGGGCCATGTGTGTGGTGCCCAGTACTAGCCGTGGTCCAAATCCTGCATTCCTTCTCTCCCGAGAAGGGAGCCCACACACCTTGTATAACAAGTCCCCATCGGGTGGCTGGCTGGGCCAACCTGACAAACCAGAGCGCCGTGGGCGTGGGCTAGGCTGCAGGGCCAGTCTCCACTGCCAGATAAGGCCGGCCCCAGCGAGGTGGGTGGAGCCAGCTCTGCCAGGGCGGGGCTGCTGGGTGCCTTGCTCGGCATCAGGGAGGATATTAGGGACTGGCTTAGAGAGAGAATGGGCAGACCAGCCGCCCACAGCATTCTGAGGTGACAGTTTTGGATCTCTTCCACTTTTATAAAGCAGTAGCCACAGGAAGAGCCATAGTGGTTGTGACCAGGCCTTTCCATGCCTGGACTCACTGACCCCTCCCCAACAGCCCGAGAAGGCAGGTCCTGTTATTACTAACTCATTCCACAGATTGGCAGAGGAGGGCAGAGGGACAGGGCTCAGCTCCACCCAGGTGGCTCGCCTGGGGAGGGGCAGAGCTAAGTTTGAACTTGGGACTCTACCATTGAGCTTCACCCCTGGCATAAACTATTTTTAAAGACCCTGTTTTTAGAGAGGTTTTAGGCTTATAAAAAAGTTTCAGTGAAAGTACAGTCCCCACGTGCCCACCCTTCTCCCTGGTAGATCCCCTATTATTGACATCTCATTAATGCTATGCCATTGTAATAATTAATGAACCCATGTCAATACATGGTTATTAACTAAACTCCTGAGTTTACATTAAAATTCACACTTTGTGTTGTGCAGTCTACAAATAAATTTTTGTAATTAATTACAACACTTTGTGTGTGTGTGTGTGTGTGTGTGGCACTAGGGATTGAACCCAGGGGTGTTCGGTCACTGAGCTCAACCCCCAGGCCCCCCTCCTTTTTTTTTTTTTTTTTATTTGAGACAGAGTCTCCGGAAGTTACAGAGGCTGGCCTCAAACTTGCAATCCTCCTGCCTCAGTCTCCCAAGTAGCTGATATTACAGGTGTGCACCACAGGGCCCAGCTGCGATAACACTTTTGAATGGGTTACATGGTTTAGAAGTTGGAAAGGTGGAGACTGAATTAGGTTTCTTCTCCACTCCTGTCTCTAGTTCTTCCAGGACCCTTTCAGAAACAGCGACCATGATCAATTTCTCAAAGTGTTTTTAAAAAGTTATATACAACATTTCTTTTTCTTTTTCTTTCTTTGGTGCTGGGAATGGAACCCAGGGCCTTGTGTGTGCTAAGCACATGCTCCAGCATTGAGTAGCACCCTCAGCCTCTGAATTAGTCATTTTATTATTTTCTACATTGTATTGGTGCATGCTGATTGCTCATAATGGCGGGATTTGTTGTTCCGTATTCATTCGTGCACACAACATAACAACATAATCCGTCCGTGGTCATTCACAGCATTTCCCTTTCCCTTCCGTCTTCCCTCTCCCTGGGCCCTTTCCTCTACTGATCTCCCTTCCATTTTCATGGATAAACCCACCCCCCACTTTCTTTTCCTCTCTAGCTTCCGCATACGAGAGAAAACATACAACCCTTGAATTTCCGATTTCGGTTTATTTCGTTTAACATAATGTTCTCGAGTTTCATCCGTTTTCCTGCAGATGACATAATTTCATCCTTTTTAAGGCTGAACCAAACTCCATTGTGCATATATATCACATTTTCCTTATGTATTTATCCACGGATGGGCACCTGGGCTGGTTCCCTATCTTGGCTATTGTGAATTGTGCTGCTATGAACATGGTATGAGCATGGGTCACTGCAGTCAGATGACTTTAATTCTTCAGGATAAATACCGAGGAGTGGTACAGCTGGGTCATATGGTGGTTCCATTCCTAGGTTTTTGAGAAACCTCCATACTGATTTCCGTAGTGATGATACCAATTTGCAGTCCCACCAACAGTATAAAAAGGGTTCCTTTTCCTCCACATCCTCTCCAGCAGGTATTTTGTTCATATTGCTGGTGGCTGCCATTCTGACTGGAATGAGATGAAATATCAGTGCAGTTTTGATTTGCATTTCTCTAATTGCTAATAATGTAGAACATTTTTTAAAAATTTATTTGTTGGCCATTTGTATTTCTTATTTTGAGAAGTGTCTGTTTAATTCATTTGCCCATCTATTAATTATGGGGTTTTTTTTGGTATTAAGCTTTTTTGAGTTCTTTATATATTCTGGATATTAATCCTCTGTCAGAAGAGTAGCTTAGCTAGCAAATTTTCTCCCATTCTATAGGCTCTCTCTTGACATTCTTAATTGACTTTTTTACTATGCAGCTTTTTAATTTGATGCCACCCCATTAATTAATTCTTAGCATTTTCTCCTGAGCTTTAGGGGTCCTATTGAGAAAGTTGTGGCCTATGCTTATAGGTTAGAGTTGACCCTACATTTTCTTTCTTTATTTTTTGGGGTACCAGGAATTGAACCCAGGGGTGCTTAACCACTGAGCCACATCCCCAGCCCTATTTTGTATTTTTTTTTTTTTTTTTTTTAGAGAGAGGGTCTCACTGAGTTGCTTAGTGCCTTGCTTTTGCTGAGGCTGGCTTTGAACTCGAGATCCTCCTGCCTCAGCCTCCTGATCCACTGGGATTGCAGGCATGTGCCACTGTACCAGACTCTCTCTCTCTCTCTCTTTTTTAACCCTACATTTTCTTCTAGGGGTTGCATAGTTTCTGTTCTAATTCTGAGGTCTTTGATCCATTTTGATCAAAGGATGAGAGATAAAGGTCTAGTCTCATTCTTCTACATTGGATAACCAGTTTTATGAGCACACTTGTTAAAAAGGCTGTCTTTTCTCCAATCTGTGTTTTTGACACCTTTGTCAAGTATCAGACGACTGTATGTGAGTGGGTTTTTCTCTGTGTGTTCTATTGTTGACCATTGATCTCTGTGTCTGTTTTTATACTGATACCATTCAGTTTTTATTAGGATAGCTCTGTAGTATAATTTGAAGTCAGGGATTATGATGCCTCCAGCATTGCTTTTTTGGCTTCGAATTGCTTTTGCTATTCTGGATCTTTCGTTCTTCCAAATGAATCTTAGGACTGTTTTTTTCCTAGCTCTGTGAAGATTGTCATTGGTATTTTGATGGGGATTGCATCGAATCTGTATGTTGCTTCTGGTAGTGTGGCCATTTTAACAATATTACAAATTAACCATTTTAAAGTGCATAGTTCAGTGGCATTTAGTTTACTCATAATGATGTGCAACCATCATCACTGTCTAGTTCCAGAACATTTTCATCCCCCAAAAGATTCCATCATCATTAGCATCCATGCCCTGACCCCCCCCCCCCAAGCACCTGCTTCTCTGCTCTCTGTCTCTATGGATTTGCTTGTTCTGGTCATTTCATATAAATTGGTTCATACCCTTTGTGGTCTTTTGGGACTACCTTCTGTCACTCGGCATCATGTTTTCCAGGTTTATCCATGTTGTGTCATGGATCAGTATTTCATTCCTTTTTTATGGCTGAATAATATCCCATTGAATGGATATACCATATTTTATTTATGCATTCATCGTTGATGGGTGCTTGGAATTTTTCACCTCTTGATGATTCTTGTATACAAGAATATGCTTGAGAACTGGAGATGTAGCCCAGCAACAGAGCCCTTGCCTGGCATGCATGAGGCCCTGGGTTCCATCTCCAGCAACACACTCACACACATTGTGCATGCACACCCAATCACAAAATTTTATTTGACTATTTGTTTCCTTCTTTTTTATGGCTGAAGCACTCCCATGAAGAGTGCTGTGATCCATGAGGAGTCTGATTTTTTTTTTTTTCAGAGTATAATGGGGAGCCATGACAGGATTTTCAGCAGGAGAGGTTCCATTTTGGGAAGACCCCTCTGCTGCTGTGTGGAGGATGGCATGCTCCTGGAGGGCAGGAAGGAATTCTGGAGACTGTTAGGAGGCTACTTTCCAATGGTGGCCTGGTGCAAGTTGGAATGATGGGGATGGAGAAGGCGGGATGTGAAAAGAGCTCAGGGCAGACAACTGGCAGAACTGGGCAGGAGTTTGGATGTGGGGACAGGAGGGAGGGAGGAGTTGAGGTGAATCTGGGACATGCCCTCAGGGGAACATCCAGGCAGTGGCTGAGTCCCCTGTAGGATACTCCGTGTGGGACACGGAGACATAGAAATGACCCAGAGACCAGGACATTGAACCACAGGAGGGACTGGCATCCCCAGGAAGTGTTCCCAGAACGAGGGAAGGAGCAGCCTCGGGGAGCCCCAAAATGTATAAGTTGGATGAAGAAAGAGGGATCCAAAGAAGACTGGGAAAGGGGATCTTTGAGGCTGGAGTGGAGGGTGGGCAGGGCTGCGCTTCCAAAGGGCTTTGGATGCCAGGCTGAGGGAAGACTGGAGCCATGGAAGGTGTTAGAGCACAGGATTTCAGGCCTTGAGGAGCTGATTACGGTGGCTGGGGTGGGAGCCAGAGAGCCCAAGGGGCAGAGATGATGCATGTGGCCCCCTGTGGGCTGAGTAGGTTGAATCCCCCAAGAACTCTTGGACCAACCCATATGATGCTATAGGCTCCCCACCATCACTGGGTTGTGTGCAGGAAGGATCACAATGGGGTCAACCAAAAATCATCTGTTACAATCACCTCCAGGTGTACATGGGGAAACTGAGGCCCAGGCCAGATAGTCAACCACTGAAGGAGTCAGAATTAGGACAAGATGTTCACTTGTTAATGGCGTGTGTGTGTACATGTATGTTTTGCATGATTTAACAAGAACCCCCCGCCCTTTAATTTAGGTTCCTCACTTCACTCAGGTCTCTGCCCAGATGTCCTTCCCAGGGAGGCTCCCTTAGACCATTTTGTGTAAAAGAGTTGTTCTTCATCCCCTTACCTGGAGTATGAGTTTTCGGTGGCTGCTGTAACAAAAATGACCACAAACTGGGCGACTTCAAACAACATATATCTATTCTCCCACAGTCTGGAGGTCAGAAGCCGGACAGTCAGCTGGGCAGACGCACCCACCCCCAGAAGGCTTTAGGGGAGATTTTGTCCTCACTTTCTCAGCTTCTTGTGGCCCTGTCACACCAACTTCTGCCTCTTCTTCACCTGGCCTTCTCCTTTTCTATGTGACAAATCTCACTCAGCTTCTTTCTTACAAGGACACTTGCGATTATATTTAAGTTCAGCTGAGTAATCTAGACTTATCTCTCCAGCTCAAGATCCTTAATTTGTCCATGCTACTGTCATGTGTAACTAATTAGAATAAATAAAAAATATTTTTGGTGCACACCTGTAAGTCCCAGTGGCTCTGGAGGCTGAGACAGGAGGATGGCAAGTTTGAGGCCAACCTCGGCAATTTAGTTAAAAGTTCTGGGAATGTAGCTCGGTGGTAGAGCACCCTGGGTTCAATCCCAAGTAATGAAAACAAAAAATTCCCAACTTCATCACATCTGCAAAGACTTTGCCATAGGAGGTTACATTCACAGGTTGCAGGATTAGGAAAGAGTATCTATGAGGGGATATTATCCAGCGTGCCACTCGACCAGGTACTTAACATCATGTTTCATCATGCCTGTGAGTGGTCTCCTCCCTTAAGCGCCTGGGCCACATGCATCCTGCTCATACCGTCAGTTCCCCAACACCTGGCGCTGAGTCACACCCAGAGCTGGGGCGCAGAAAGTATTTGCCAACTGAATGCTGAAGCAAAGCACGTCGAGCATTTAGTGAGGGTGTGGCAGGGCCGGCACTCCGAGGATGGTCACCATGAGGAGTCGGTGGCTGGCTTTTCTGACATTGCTGAAGACAATCTTTAGCTACTGTTTAATGGAAAAAGAAATGAAAACTCAAGTCTGCCTCAGTGCAGGGTGTCCCTGGAGCTGCCCAGGTGAAAACAGCCCACCGAGTTCAAAGCAGCTACCTGGGACTCGGGACTTGGACCTCCTTGTGAGTTCATTTGGGAGTCTGCTTATTTTCCATCCCGATCCTGCCCCCGGGGCAACATCCAAAGGGAAGATTGTCAACTCTGGGTCTGTATTTCTTCAAAATCTTTAAACGTGATAAAATATACGTTGCATACAATGTTGCCTTTTTAATGATTTTAAGCGGCCAGTTGGGAAGCATGGGGTGTTGACAAGGGCGTACATCCTTCACCACCCCCGTCCTTCACCACCCTCCGTCCCCTGAACTGTTTTCATCCTGCAAAACCGAAACTCTGTGCCTATGACACCTTCACTCCCTGTCTCCCTCCTCCAGTCCCCGAACCCTCCATTCTGCTTTCTGTCTGTGGATCTTATGTTCTGAGGAGGACAGAGAAACGGAATCACGCAATATTTGTATGATGTCCTCAAGGCTCTCACATACTGCAGCAGGAGGCGGAATGTCCTCCCTTTTGAAGACTGAGTTCGGAAGACGGTCTGTTAGGAGGACGCTCCACATCTTGATTCTCTATTCTTCATGGGTGGACATTTGAGTGGCGTCCACCTTTTGGCTCTTATTAGTAAAGCTGCTGGGAATGCGGGTGTACAGACTGCTCCTGAAGATCCGACTTTCATTTATTTGGGGTTTCTACTTAGAGGTGGAATGGTTGGATTTTCTGATAATTCCATACTTAATTTTTAAAACAAATAGCCTTCATGTTTTCCATAGCAGCTGCATCCTTTAACCTTCCCACCAATAGTGCATTGAGATTCCAGTTTCTCCATATCTTTTCCAATAAATGTTATTTTATGTTTTTTTATTTCTTTTTTTAAATATTTTTTTGAGAGAGAGAGAGAGAGAGAATTTTTTTAATATTTATTTTTTAGTTCTCGGCGGACACAACATCTTTGTTGGTTTGTGGTGCTGAGGATCGAACCCGGGCCGCACGCATGCCAGGCGAGCGCGCTACCGCTTGAGCCACATTCTCCAAATTTGCCGATGACCCGCCTTTGCCCAGCTCCCAGCTGTTTTCCCAGGGTGTGCTAATGAGGGGAAACTTCACTTCTGATGCGGTTTGGTGTCGACTCCTAGAAGAGACCTGATGGAGGGAGGGCATCACGGGTGGGGCACGTGGGGACAGGGGACCCGGGAGAGGACCTGAGCCCAGGGTTCCTCTAGCTGTGTTGTCCAAGCAGATGGGATCACTTGGGTGGTAGGATTGGGAGCAAAAGAGAAGAGGGCAGGACCCAGCCATTTTCAAGAACCTTCTTGGGGTTCCCTGGGAATTGTGGTCCCTAAAGAGAGAGTGATTGACGTTGGCCCCGGTAGGGGCTCAGGGAACCTCCGCTAGCTCCTGCCTCCTTTGAATTTCAGGAACTGGGCCTGGAAAATGGAGAGAAGGGTAAAACCTATTTCGAAGGACCCATGTGAGATTCCACGAGGAGGGGGTTTCGCAGCCTGATCTCGGTGCCTGGCGCCCAGTAAGCCCTTCATCGCTGCTCACTGTTTTCTTCATGTTCTTGTTTTGGTTTCTCCAGGAGCTACCCCAAGGCAAGGGCCAACTGTGTCTTTGAGAGGCCACTGCAGAAAATACCAGTAAGGACGGAGAACCCCAAAGAATTGAAAACAGGTACTAAAAAAAAAATGTGTGCATACATGTTCATCGTAGTATATTTCTCAGTAACCCCAAAGTGGAGACAGCTCAAATGATTGTCCAACAGATGAATGGATTAACAAAGCATGGCATGCCCAGGACTGGGGCTGTAGCTCAGGGGCAGAACATCTGCCTATCACGTGTGAGGCACTGGGTTCACACCTTAGCACCGCATAAAAATAAACAAGTAAAGGCATGGTGTCCACTTACAACTACATTTTTTAAAAAAAATGTGGCATGTCCATTCAGGGGAATATCACTGAGCAGTGCAGGAATGAAGCTCTGAGTCTTGCAAGGTGTGGATGAGCCTTGACAGCACTATGCCAAGTGGATTAAGTTAGACACCAAAGGCCACATCCTCTGTGAGTCCTTTATATGAAACATCCTGAATAGTCACATCCATGGGGACAGAAGGCAGGTTAATTGTTGCCAGGGGTCTCAGGGAGGGAAGATGGGGAGTGAGTGCTAATGGGCATGGATTCCTTTTTGGTGTGATGAATGTTCTGGAACTGGGTAGAGTTGATGGCTGCCCGACCCTGTGAATGTCTTAAATGCCACTGAGTGGTCAACTTTTTAATTAATTTTCAAAAGTCTCAATTACACATGTTTATGGGGTGCAAGGTCAAAATTCAACACCTGTGTACAGTGTGTAATGATCAGAGCAGGTAGTCAAGATCTCTCTCCCCTTAAACGTTCAAAAAATGGATTGACACATCATCTTCGTACATATTTATGGGGTACAGTGTGATATTTCCGTGTGTGTATATGATATGCACCAATTAGATTGTGGCTCTCAATATTTTCATCTCTTTGTGTTTGGAGCCTTCGAATGACTCTCTTCTAGTTCTTCATAAAAAAAATATATAAAATAGGGCTGGGGTTGTGGCTCAATGGTAGAGCACTTGCCTGGCATGTGTGAGGTCCTGGGTTTGATCCTCAGCATCATAAATAAATAAATAAATAAATAAATAAATAAATAAATAAATAAATAAATGTTCATTGACAACTAAGAAATATTTTTATTTATTTTTTTTTTATTGGTCGTTCATAACATTACATAGTTCTTAATACATCATATTACATGGTTTGATTCAAGTGGATTATGAACTCCCGCTTTTACCCCGTATACAAATTGCTGTTGACATATTGCCTTTCTAGTGTCTGATGTATTCTGCTGTGAAATATTTTTAAAAAATAGGTTGCTAGGCACAGTGATGCACACTAGTAATCCCAGTGACTTGGAGGCTGAGGCAGGAAGATAGCGTATTTGAGGCCAGCCTCAGCAATTTACTGAGACCCTGTCTCAAAATAAAAAGGGCTGGGATGTAGCTCAGGGGTAGTGTGCCCCTCAGTTCAATTTCCAGTTCTAGTGTATGTATAGTAGATAGAAGTTATTCCTTCAACTTAACTGTGCTGGTACCCATTTCCCTCTGCGCCTTCCCGGCTTTCCATCTTCTAATGATTACTGTTACATATTCCAGCTGACTTTCTTTTTAAATATCCACCTAGGAGGGAAACATACATATCTATCTTTCTGTGTCTTATTTATGTCACTTGCCAGGTGTGGTGTTGCAGTCTCAGCTACTCAGGAAGCCGAAGCAGAAGGATCGATTGAGTCCAGGAGTTCAAGGTCAGTATGGACAACATAGTGAGACCCTGTAGTAAACGATCAACAGGTTGAGTGACTTATTTTGCTTGACATCATGTCCCCCAGCTCCATCCATTTGGCTGTCGATTTTTTTTGTTGCTCCCTCTACAATAGGATTCTATTGTAGGAAATTGTTCTTTCTTTATGGCTGAATAATATTCCATTGTGTGGATTGCTCACTTTAAAATGATTTATTTTGTCTTATGTGAATTTCACTCAATTGGGGGAAAAAAAAAAGAGGGAGAGGGAGGTAAGACAGGGGCAGGGAGGCAGCCAACAGAGAAAGTTTCTGCAGTGGGCAGCTGGAGTTTAGTCTTGCTGGGGAAGCCGGGACAAAGGAGCCGGGGTATTTATCCACCAATGTGCATCCGCCATTGGTTGAGAGCCGCTCCTTCCAGGATTCTGATCAGACGGACAGGGGCAGAGAGCTCTATGGGGCAGAGGTCACCAGGGGTGACCCTGCAGGCGTCAGGGATTGAAGGCATCTGGATGGGACTGAGTGCCATTTGGAGACAGCTGGGGGTGTCGTGGCTGGGGATGCAGAGGGGTCTTGGTGTCAGGACTTGAGCACACCTCGCTTGACCCCTTGGCCATCTGCTGGGTGGCCTGGTGTAGCGGGGGCGTGGCCCCACCAGCTCCGACTCTCCACCCCTAGATGCTGCCCATCACCGACCAACTCCTGCAGCTCCTGGGGCTGGAGAGGACCGCGTTCCGCGTGTACGCCGTCTCCGCGCTCCTGCTCTCCGGGCTCTTCTTCCTCTTCCGCCTGCTGCTGCAGCTCGGGCGCCTCTTCTGGGGCTTCTACGTCACCTGCCGCCGGCTGCGCTGCTTCCCCCAGCCGCCCCGGCGCAACTGGCTGCTGGGCCACCTGGGTATGGTGAGTACGGCCGGCAGAGCTGGGCACGCCCCGGGATTCAGCCAGGTGGTGGCTCTGCTGGCCTCCAGGACTCTGGTCACATACCCTCCATGGCTCCCCATTGCCCTTATGAGTGCCTCCACTGGAGCTCAGAGGCGGCAAGCATTTAGCCTCATCTGGATGCCTTCAAGCCTTGACGCCTGCAGGGCCACCCCTGGTGACCCGAGGTCCCACAGTTGGGATGAGGCAGAGCTGACGTGAAAGATGAGTTCTTTCTATAATTCTGTAGCTTCTGCTGTAGCACTAGGTACCCTCCCTTGTAAAGTGGGGGATGCAGGGGTGGGAGTAGGAGTGGGGAAGGAGGCGCCTATAGATTTTGTTGCTTCCTCTACATCCCAATGTGGCTTCACTCTCTCCCTCAAATGCTCTGATCCCGGGTCACCATTCTAGCCTTTTACCATTCCTTGTGTTTCAATTTTTATTTCATGAACATATTCCGAGTATTATTCTAGGCAAATATTAACTCCTTCAGCCCTCTTGACAATCCTAGAAGTTAGGTCTCAGGACTCTATTATTATTTTGTACCTAAGAATAAGGTACAGAGAGGGACCCAGTAAGTATGTGACAGAGCCAGGGTTCAAACTCAGGCTGTTTGGCTTCACTGTCCCTGCTATGGATGAGACAGGCAGGGTTTTTCCAAAAAGCCGACAGAAGTCAGGAGAGAAACCCAGATCCTGAGAGCAGGGAGGTTTGCGGGTCCCAGGACCCAGCTGCTTGGACCCCTGGACCCACTTCTAGGCCTCAGTGAAATTCAGGAACAGTCTCTGGAGACCCCTGGTCCAGGCATCATGCTGGGCTTTGAGTGAACTTTGGATAGGCAATGGTCATCATTGTGGATTTTGGAGCCCTGGGTTGGAGGCCCATCTCTACCATGTACTGGTTCTGTGAGGCAGGCAATTTAACTGCTCCGTGCCTCAGTTTCCCCACTTGCTCCGGGGAAGTTCTTGGTAGCCTCATGGTCGTTGTTTGGATTCCTCGGGTTGTGCTTGTGCCCTTGACACTCATCTTGGCTTTTAGCAAGCGCCTTGTGGCAGAAGTGTCTGCTCAGCTGCTGGGTCCTGCAGAAACTGGAAGCATCGAAGGATTCTAGAAGTAATTTTAGGCACTGCTTGGACTGACTGTCTGGGAAGAAGGACTGGGATACATATTTGCACTTAGTAGCTCAAAGAACATTTTGTTTAATGGTGAGAATTATCTCAGATGGAAGGCTGAGGAGGGAGGAGGTTCCCAGCCCTTCGTCCCCCCTGGGGACCATCAGATTTTGCCTGTGTGTGCCTAAGTCTCCTTCCTTCCCTCAGCCCCAGCCCTGTCCATCCTCCCCAGCTGGGCCACGGTAGAGCTGCTTTCCATCTCAGTCCTTCAGTGTGTCTCCCATCCTGACCCCAGAGGTATTCTTTGTTTTTGCCTTTTGCAGTGCTGGGCACTGAACCCAGGGCCTTGTACAGTTTTTAGGCAAGAGCTTTACACTGACCCATGCCCCCAGTCCTCCAGAGGGATTCTTGAATCAAACCACGACCCTCTCCTGCTCACATACCCTCCATGGCTCCCCAGTGCCCTTGGGAGAAAGGCTCACCCTTTCAACTCTGACCACACCCTCTCACCTGCTTCACCATCCTCCCCAGTCCTGAGGATTGGCTTCCTGTTTCTGTACCAAGGCTCCAGCTTCCAACAGCCTTTGCTGAATGATGCCCTCTGTTCTCTGCTAGATAAACTTCTCCTTGGTCTTCACGCCCCATGTCCAATGTCCTTGCTCCAGGAAGCCCCTTCTGGCTCCAATGGTGGTCCAAAAGCCAGTGGTGACTAGCCTTTGGGGCCCTGGGCAGTTGGCCAGGGCTGGCTCTGCAGCTGAGTCCTGAGCCCATGAGGCCCATGAGGACTGGGTGAGGCCCGGTTTGCCTTGGGTACGGATGGGCAGAGGGCTGAACCTGGTAGAGAAGGAGATGCTGGAACCAAAGAGATTAATTTGTTCCTTTAATAATCGTTGGGACCAATCACTGGCCAGGTACTGGGTTAGGTTGTTAAAATCAGAGCCTTTCCCTGTTTCTTTCCTTTTATTTAAAATTTTTTTTAATTGTTGATAGACCTTAATTTTATTTGTTTATATGCAGTGCTGAGAATCGAACCCAGTGCCTCACACGTGCCAGACAAGTGCACTACTGCTGAGCCCCAGCCCTCCCCTGTTTCTTTTTTTTTAAAATATACTTTTTAGTTGTAGATGGACACGGTCCCTTTATTTCGTTTATTTATTTTCTTACATAGTGCTGAGGATCAAACCCAGTGCCTCACATGCTAGGCAACCTCTCTACCCCTGAGCCACCGCCCCACCCAGCCTTCCTGGATTTCTCAGTCTATAAAACAGGGATGGATCTGCCCTGTTTTATGGATTCACTTTTATAGACGTGAGCCCAGAGAGGTTGAGTTGACTTGCCCACGGCCACACAGCTGCTGAAGATGAATTTGAACTCAGATCCATCTGACCGGATCCTCAAGGGCTGCCTCCCAGAATGTATAGAGCGGGGCTGTCCACCTTCTCTAGACCCCGACTTTGCCACCGTGAGGGACAAGCCGACACCTGCCCATGTCTCTGAGTGCAATGGTCCATACTTGGGCTGGCACCTGCATTCTAGGGGCTTTGGGAGTTAGTGCCCCCAGGAGCAGCCCGCAGCCAAGGTCTGATGGACACCGGTGGAGACACACTCCAGCGCCCTCCCCCTTGGGTGGCTTGACGGCTCCCCTGCGCTGGCTGCCGTCCCTGTCCCTCGGTCCCCTCCGGTCTCACTTCCCCATGTCTCCCCATGTTTGGGAGGGTCACCTCCCACATGAGCTGCATCCCCAGGACCCTTGTTTCAGCATCAGCTTGCAAGGGAGCCCCACCAGGACAGTTGCCCACTCACTTGGGACCCCAGACAAGCCCTTTGACCTTTCTGAACAAAGTCAAGTGGAAAAAAGAATAAACCTCCCCGGGTTCTCGCACACGTCCAGGGGTCCATGTGGAACAGGCATCACTCAGCAGCGCAGCGTGTGCGCACGTGTAGTTTAAGAGTTAAGGCTGAACCTCGTAAATGCAGAGGGTGTCCGAGCTGTGAAGGGCTAAGGGGGGGGGTAAGTGGGGCTAAGGGGGGGCTAAGGGGGGGGCGAAGGGGGCATCTGCGCAGCAGCGGCTCCTGCTCTCCTCCGTGGGCAGTGGAGATGGGTGGGGGCTTTCACAGCTGGGTTTGTCAAGTCCCCCGCAGCCGCCTGGGGGATGGTGGCAGTGGCTGTGGTTATTATTAGTGTGGGTCGCTGACGGTGCAGCTTTGCACACAATTGAGGCCTGAGACGGTGGGATACCTAGTGTCACCTCTGGTCTTCAAAACTCTAAATAAAATACCAAATTGGGCTGGGGATGTGGCTCAGTGGTCAAGTGCCCCTGAGTTCAATCCCCGGTACCAAAAAAAAAAAAAAAAAGAGTGGGCCTAATTATATTGTGATGGTGTATGTTGTGTGCATGTGCAAATACGTGACAACAAATCCTGTCACTATGTACAACTATACTGCACCCATAAAGATGTGGGAAAAACTCCAATTAAAAACATGAAGTGGGGTGAATCCTAGTTTTACTGATAGGGTTAGTGTTAGTGTATTTGCACTGCTGTGTAAGTGAACTTTTTTTTTTTTTTTTTTTTTTGGTACCAAGGATTGAACCCAAAGGTGCTTAACCACTGAGCCACATCCCCAGCCCTTTTTTAAGTTTCAAAACAGGGTCTCACTAAGTTGCTTAGAGCCTCGCTAGGTTGCTGAGGCTGGCTTTGAACCTGCGATCCTCCTGCCTCAGCCTCCCGAGCCACTGGAAACACAGGCGGTGCATCACTGCACCTGGCTTTGAACTTCTAATAAGTAAACTTTTCTATAAATAAATATATACATATGTATCTAAGGATACATATACAAATACAATGTAAATGTCTACATAAATATATACATATGCACGTATGTACTAGAATTCAACCTGGGATGCTTTACCACCGAGCTGCAGCCCCAGCCCTTTTTCTTTAATTTTTTTTTTTGTAGTTGTAGATGGACAGCATCCTTCATTTCATTTGTGTGTCTTTATTTGATGCTAATATCTAACCCAGCACCTCACACGTGCGAGGCAAGCGCTCTGTCACTGAGCTACAGCCCCAGCCCCTTTTTTCTTTTTTGAGACAGAGTCTTGCTAAGTTGCCCAGGCTGGAACTGAACTTGAGATCCTCCTGCCTCAGCCTCCCAAGTGGCTGGGATCTAGACATGTGCCCAGGGCAAGGGTCCTAGTGGTAATTTTTAATAATATAGCAAATATTTGAAAAAAGCCAACACTTACCATTAATGTGTTTACAATGACTATTTTCCTTTCTTTTTTTGTGATGGGGTCTCACTATGTTGCCCAGGTGGCCTCTGAACTCCTGGGCTCAAGAGGTCCTCCTGCCTCAGCCTCCCAAGCTGTTGGTACTGCAGGCCTGTGTGGCCGCCGCGTGGGGCTTATTTTTATTTCTTGAGCCAGCCGTGTGCGGGGGCCCCATGGTGGCTCTTACTTCTTTCTCTGATCCTCTGGGCTGTCCTCAGAGGGAGACTTGGTGTTCTCCATTTATCAGAGGAGGAGGTGGAGGCTCAGCCAGGTGCAGCCACCACCACCGTCATTTAGCACTTCTGGGCTCATTTTTGAGGTGAGGGAGGTGGCAGGAGGGCAGGACTGGAGGACGCTGAGGCTGAGCATGTCCTCACTCCCCTCTTTTACCTACCGCAGTACCTTCCAAATGAGTCGGGCCTTCAGGACGAGAAGAAGGTGTTGGACAGCATGCACCATGTGGTCCTGGTGTGGATCGGACCCGTCCTGCCGCTCTTGGTTCTGGTGCACCCTGATTACATCAAGCCCCTGGTGGGCGCCTCAGGTAGGCAGGCTGGGCCCCTTGGGTAAGTGCTGACTGAGCCCTCATCTCCCGTATTCTATCTGGGCTTCTAGGCAGGTGGTCTCTCCCGAGGAAGGGGCACTTGAATAGGGCTTTAAGGAATGAATAGGAGTTCATCAAGGCAGCAATGGCAATATGGTTTATGGAACATCGGGGACAGAAGTGTGACAATGCCTAGAGTCCCAGTAACTTTAAGAGGCTGTCCACCTCCCTGGAAGTCAGAACCAAGCAGGTTTGGATAGGAAGTTGTTCTCTTCAGGTTTTGTTAAGTAGGTGTTGCTCAATCCCAGCCCGTGACACACCCATTGTTTGAGTTGTGACACTCTCGCACCATGACTGGCTTCTTGGTGGCCCATCCTTCAGCCTGCTTTCACCACCTGGGCTGACCTTGACTAGCAAGAAGGGAGACGTGGAAGGCTGGCGTCTCCTTGCTGCGGTCCACACCTGTCCCAAGCGCTGGGACTCCAGCTGTCCCTCCTCTCTCTCAACCCTCAGCACCCAACTCCAGAGACTCCTAGCTCTCTCCTCGGGACATTTTGTTCTCAGTCTTGATCCACTGGGGCTGGGTGAGGCCACGTCCAGCTCTTCTGCCTCATGGTGGGACATAGTCTCGCATGGATTTGGGCATCCGGGGACATTGGAGCATGGAGGGATGTGAAGGAAAGATCCCCAAGAATTTGGGGGTCTCTGGCCCCAGTTTGGGCCTCGACCAACCCACATCTGGAGATTGCCCTCCAAGCTGCCTCCCAGGGGTGGTGAAAGGGGCAGGGCTGCCCGCTTTTCCTTCCCCAGCTGTGTCCTCCGCAGCCCCGTGGTCCCCCCTTATTGCACCTGGGAAGGAAGGATGATCCCCACTGAACTTCAGGGGAACCTAGACCCTGGGAGAAGTGGTTCTTTCCTCCAAGCACCGGGCACCCATTTGTGGCCAGAAGCCTGAATCAAAGCTGCAAAGGGCTGGGTCCAAATCCTGGCTTCTGCCCATATTTGCTGTGTGATGCTAGTGGTTTTGCAAGCCTCTCAGAGCCTGTTTCTGCTCTGTCAAAGGGGGGCTGTTACTAAGACTGACTAATGTGAGGACTGGGGTGTAGTTCAGTGGTGGAGTGCTCACCTAGCACGACGAGGTCCTGGGTTCCACCCCCAGTATCGCAAAATCACAGCATGATATATAACACAGGTAGACGTGAATAAGGGCTTTTTCTCTTTAGTATATTTTATTTTATTTTTTGTAGTGCTGGGGATGGAACACACCCCATGCCTCTTACATGCTGGTCAACTGCTCTACCACTAAGCCACACCTTGCTGCTGTCCACACCTATCCCAAGCTCTGGGACTCCAGCTGTTCCTCATCTCTCTCATCCCTCAGCACCCAACTCCAGAGACTCAGAGCTCTCTCCTCGGGACATTTTGTTCTCAGTCTTTTTATTTTATTTGGAGACAGGCTCTCGCTACATTCTCCAGTTTGGCCTTGAACTTGAGATCCTCCTGCCTCAGCCTCCTAAGTAGCTGGAATGGCAGACCCACGCCACTGGGCAGGCTGTCTATCTTTTTAGTGTACTTTTCCTTCTTCTCTCTCCACTTCCTTCCTCCTTCCCTCCTTTCTCTCTCTCCCCCTGCCTTTCCTCTGTCTCCTTTGCCTCCGTCTCCTCCTCCTCTTCCTTCTTCATCTGACTCCTTAGAACATCAGTGTCCTGAGCACCTTCTGAGTGGTGGTTAAGTCCCCAAGTGGAGCCCCAGCATGGTCCCCTCACTTCATAGACACTCAGGCCCCTTTCCCTCCCCTCTTCTCCTCTCCTGCAGGACAGGCAGGATCTCCACCGCCTCCTGCAACGGAGGAGTAGATGGGGGTCTCCCGACAGGAGAGGGTGGGGCTGTCAGCGTGGAGGGGGCCTCCTGGCCTAGGCGCTCCCGTCCCTCTGTCCTTCCTGCTGGGATTGAGCTGGCCTGCCTCCAGCTCACAGCCTTGGTCCTCCTCTGGGGTGGAGGATGCTGCTCTGGGGTTGAACCTACACAGTCCCCGGGCCCCAAGGAAGGCCTGGATGGCGCCTCTTGGAACTTTCACCTCCTAGTCTTCTGGGCACGTGGAATAGGGACTATTCATGGGCAAAAGTAGGTGGAAAGCTTTACAGAAGACAAGTCATGATCTAGAAGCCTGTCAGCACAGCTTGTTGGGATGCACTCATTTTTTTTTTAATTGGGGTGAAATTCACATAACGTACCATCAACCGTTTTAAAGGGAATAGTCGGTGGCACCTGATGTGGTCCCAGAGTTGTGCAACCACAGGTCTCCCTAGTGTCAGAAGATGTTCCTCACCCCGTAATCCATCCCCCTGCCTGTTTCCTGGTACCTCCCACCTGCTTCCTGTCCCTGCATTGATCTGGTCTAGAATGTCATATAGAAGGAGTCACACACACTGGGTCTCTGCTCTCAGGTCCTGGTATGGCTGCATTCCCTCTTCTTCCTTCCTCCATCTCTTTTCTTTCTTTCCTTTCCTTTCCCCTCCCCTTTTCTTTCTTCCTGTGTTGGGGATTAAACCCAGGGCCTCCCACGTGCCAGGCAAGCTCTCTACCCCGAGCTCCAGCCTCTGTGTTTTCATTTCTCTTGGGATACCTAGGAGTGGAATGGTCTGTCTTTTGTAATTCTATATTTGACTTTTTTTTTTTTTTGGAACCCAAGGCCTCACACAGGCTAAGCACATACAGTACCACCCAGCCACCCAGTTGTGTATTTGACTTCCTAAGGAAGGCCCTTGCGATCTTCCACACCAGCTGTGCATTCATTTGTCACTAATAGGGGACCTGGATAGCCACCTCACAAGTTTTTGATGCCAATAAGCAATAATTATAATTGCAGTAACCAAAGAGCCAGCAGCGGGTCAATTATTCATTTACGCGCACACATATTTAATGAGCATCTACCAGGTGCCAGGACACACTGGCTTGCTGAGTGTCACAGGATGCCATGAGGCAAGATTGTTCTGTTTCCTCCTTCTGCAGATGAGGGGATGGAAGGGGCAGAGTGGTAACAGATCCAAGTCTGGACAGTGAGTGAGTAGCAGGGCTGGGGTTTGAACCCAACTCAAGCTCTCAACCACGGTGGTCTGTAGCCTTGGGTGGGAGAGCTGCCCCCTGCGGGGCACCACGTGGGGGGCTTTTCTCCTGAGTGAGGCATTAAGGGCTCCACTCTGCTGGAGAGGGAATCTGATGGGAGGAGACGACCCCGACGCAGACTCTTTTGGCACGGGGGATAGAGTTGGAGTGGAGAGGGACCTGAGGTCAGGAGAACAAGGGTTCCGCTGGGGAGAGGGATTGGTGAAGGCTTCCTGGAGGAGGCTTCAGTGAAACCAGGCCTTGAAGGATGCCTAGGACTTTGCCAACTAGAGACACCTGACATTCCCAAGGTACAGCTGTGGAAAATACCAGGAACATTCAGGTCACTGGGTTGGCTGGAGTGCAGCGTGGGAAGTAGGAAATGAGATTGAGAGTTAAGCAACAGCTGGATTGAAAAGCAAATGAACTTGCCCTTGATCAATAGGGAGCCATGGGAGGTCTTTGAGCAGGGCAGCCATTGATCAGATCTGAGTGTCAAATCAAACCCCACCGGGCACCTAACCTGGAGTTCAAAGTCCAGGGAGGAGAGGCATAACCGGACTCCCACCTTCCTCTCCAACACTGCCTCCTCCAGGAAGCCTGCTCTGACTTCTAACAGCCCTTTCTCTGTGCCACCCTTAGCACCTGGCACACTTTCTGTCTTCTTGATAATTGCACGGTGTGCCTCGACTTCCTTTTTCCCACACCACCCCAGAGCTCCTCCAGGCAGGGCGTGGAGCTGAGCCCTCCTTGGGTCCCCAGCGTCATACATCGAGGGTTGGGCATGGAACGGCAGCTGAAGGGGTGTGTCAAATGGGAGGATGAGGCGACTGATGACTGTGTGTACCAATTGGCCAACTGCAGGGCGCGTGTGTAGGGGGGGCGGGAGCTGAGTCATATCCAGTCTTCAGTGACTGCGTTTGCATCTCAGGTCCTTCCTTTTTCGGCCACTCCCCATTCAGTCCCAAATCTTTTCATTGTACAGAAGGGCGATGCAGCTCTCCCTGCATCCACCCACACACCACCCATACATCCTTCCACCAATCCATTTTTCTTTTATTCACCCATTCTTTGATTGATGGGCTCATTCCTTCATTGAATAAAAATTTCTTCAGCACCAAATGTTAGTGATCAAAATGGTCTCTTCCCATGAAGAGCTTAGAACTGGACATTTACCATCCAGTGGGATTGGAGAGAGAGAATGCAGCACCCAACCTGAGACCAGAGGATAAGGACAGAGTGTTTGGGGATGAGGTGGCAGCTCATGGAAAGACTTAGAGTGGAGCGGGCACAGGGCCTTTTTGAAGAGCTGGGAAAAGTTCTGTGATATTGAGCAGGAGGGGGCTGGGTGACCCCCCCCCCCCCAGTTTTAAAAGTTTTTGAGACAGGGTCTCTAAGTTGCTCAGGGCCTCATTAAGTTGTTGAGGTGGACCTTGAACTTGCGATCCTCCTGCCTCAGCCTCCCCGGTCCCTGGGATTGCAGGTGTGCACCACCACAGGCAGCTAAAGGTGTCTGTGTTGAGAGAGGGCTGCACAAGGGCAGATCATCCAGGGCTTTGGAAATGGGCTGAGCTGCTGGTACTTGAGGGTTGATGGGTGTGTGAACTGGGAGGGACCTGGTCAGATCTGATAGTCAGGTAAGATTCCCCCGGGGCCAGCGTGATGGACAGACAGGGAGGGTGTGACTGGAGGTGGGAAACCCAGGAGGTCTAATTCTGGATGGCCCGAGCTGGCAGGAAAGAGCGGGGAGGGTTAGAGGGTGACTCCATTCCGCAGGGAGCACACAGCTTGGCGGTAGGTTTGGAGGTGAATGTCAGTGTGCAATGAGAAGGGGATGATCTGATGTGTGAGAAGCATGTGGAGGCCACATGGGGCAGGGCCTTTCAGCACTGGGCTGAGCTTGAACTCTTTCACAAGGGCAATGGGGAATGGTGGGAGGTAACATGAACAGGGGTTTCGTGTTCAGATCAGTGTGTTACAGGGATCTTTCTGGTTTGGGTGTGAAGGGTAGACTGGAGGGGTGAGGTGGGAGGTGGGAGAGGCGGCCCTAGGAAGTCATAAGCAGAGGTCAGGGTCAGAACTCTGTCTTGAATCATCTTTGCCTCCTGTCTCTGCACAGCTGCCATTGCTCCCAAGGACGACCTTTTCTACAGCTTCCTGAAACCTTGGCTAGGTGAGTGCCGAGCGGGTAGGCTGGGGCTGGGGCTTCAGGGAGGAGAGGGCAGGGCAAGGGGTTCCTTGGAGGGGTCAGAGGAGCAGGGGAAGCCCCTTGACCTCAGTCTCCTGGGCCCAGGGGACGGGCTTCTGCTCAGCAAAGGTGACAAGTGGAGCCGTCACCGCCGCCTGCTGACGCCTGCCTTCCACTTCGACATCCTGAAGCCCTACATGAAGATCTTCAACCAGTGCACCAACGTCATGCACGTGAGTCTCCAGGCGACAGGGGAAGGGGGCGGCAACTGCTCCAGCCCAGCTCCAGGGCGAGCCACGTGCTGTCGGGAGACCTCAAGTCCTTGAGCTGTACCTCGGGTGTGTGGTGAGTGATGATGACCTGTGGCGTGCTGTCTGAGGTCCCCATGCCCTGTCTCTCTTCCAGGCTAAATGGCGGAGGACTCTGGCAGAAGGCTCGGTGGCCTCCTTTGACATGTTTGAGCACATCAGCCTCATGACCCTGGACAGTCTTCAGAAATGCGTGTTCAGTTACAACAGCGACTGCCAGGAGTGAGTGTGACCTCCCTCGGGGGACAGAGCCAGCTGCCCAGGGAGAGGCAGTGGGAGGAGAAAGGGAACTCCCAGCTCTTGGGCAACCCAGGCTGCTGGCATCTGCCACTGTTGGACAGATGGCTGTTTGGTTCCAAAAAAAATGACATCACCAGGGGCTGGAGTATGGGCAGGGAAAGCCCTCGCCTGGCACGTGTGAGGCCCTGAGTTTGATCCTCAGCACCACATAAAAATGAACAAAACAAGGTGCCCTGTCCTTCTACACCTATTTTTTTTTAAATGATACCACCTCTCTGAGCCTCAGTTCCCTTCCCCCCCAAAAAAGAGACATTATAACTTTCCCCCATGGTCATGGTGTCACTGTCTTAATTAGATGGTTGTCAGTGGCTTGGCACGTAATAGGGGATCAGGCGATGCCACTTTCCCTCATTCCTCCGCAAAGAGCGTAGAGTCCTTGGAAAGTGTCCCTCCCTTTCTGAGTCTCGGTTTCCTTATTTGTAAAACAGAGATGATAATATCTGGGGAGGTGCTGGCAGGATAAAATGATGTCACAGTGCCCTGGCACATGGGAGGTGCTCAATGACTATCTGTTCAATGACCCTAATAAAATAGTCATTACCCTGGTTTGTTAGTTCATTCATTACATTCACCAGAGATTCATCATGGGGGCTCCCCAGCCCCCTGGGCTCAGTGACAGAGATTGCCTAGCATGCACCAGGCCCTGGGTTCTATCCCCAGTAGTGCAAAAACTAACACACAGACACACATACAAATTCTACAGAAAATATAGGTGATATGGGGCCTCCCTTGTCATCACTCGGTGGAGAGAGGAGGCCTGACCCAGCCAAGCTGTGCCCCTGGCTGGCGGGGACTGGGCCTGGTCCTCGGCTCACGGTCTTCTCCCTGGCAGGAAGATGAGCGATTATATATCGGCCATCATTGAGCTGAGCGCGCTGGTCGTCAGGCGCCAGTACCGCCTGCATCACCACCTGGACTTCATCTACTACCTCACAGCCGACGGGCGGCGCTTCCGCCAGGCCTGCGACACGGTGCACCGCTTCACCACCGAGGTCATCCAGGAGCGGAGGCAGGCGCTGCGCCACCAGGGGGCCGAGGCCTGGCTGAAGGCCAAGCAGGGCAAGACCTTGGACTTCATCGATGTGCTGCTGCTGGCCAGGGTGAGGCCGGGCCCTGGAGCCGGGACTTCCCCAGAACGGCACCGAGTGTGTAAAATGACAAATGCCCAAACTCACGTAGATCTAGGATGGAGTCAGGTGTGGGCATGTAAGTGAGACCCACTGTGTGTCTGCTCAGGCTGCTGTAACAAACATTTCGGTCCTTTTAAATGAACTGAGGTTTGGTTTTGTGGTACTGGGACTGAACCCAGGAGCACTTACCTCTGAGCAACATCCTAAGCCCTTTTCTTATTTGACTTTATTTTGAGACAGGGTCTTGCTAAGTTGTCCAGGCTGGCCTCGAACTTGCCATCCTCCTGCCTCAGCCTCCTGGGTAGCTGGGATTACAGGGGGGGGGCACCTTTGAGGTGGGCTGTCCTGTGGAAGGTTCATTATGTGCTTGTAAACAATATGGATGGTGGGTCCTCCCTCCATATCCACAAGTTCCACATGGGCAGATTCAACCAACCTCAGGTTGATAACAATTGAAAAGAATTGCATCTGTATTGAGTATGTACAGGCTTTTTTCTTGTCATTATTTATTATTACAGTACAATAGCTATATACATAGCTATTGTATTAGGTATTCTAAGTCACCTAAAGTGTAAGTATGGGAGGTTTTGCATAGGTAACATGTAACACTATGCTATATAATTTATTTGATTTTTAATTTAATTATGTTTTTGATGATCTGGGGATTGAACCCAGGGCCTTCTGCATACTAGGCAAGTGTTCTGCCACTGAGCCACACCCCCAGCCCCCTGCCATTTCATATAAGGGACTTGAGCATCCATGGATTTTGGTATCCATGGGGGGATGTCCCAGAACTAGTGCTCTGTGGGTACCAAGGGATGCCTCTGCCTCAGAGGAGGTGGCTTGAGCAACAGAAATGTGTTCTCTTACAGTTCTGGAAGCTAGAAACCCAGCGTGCCTGCAAGGTTGAGTTTTCTTAGGGGCCGTGAGGGAATGGTCGACTGCAGGCATCTTTCTTTGGCTTGGGGATGGCCACTTTCTTGTGTCTGCATATCATCCCCCCCCCTGCGTGTGTCTGTCTTAATCTTTTCTTTTCTTTTTTTTTAAATATATTTTAAAAAATTTTTAGTTGTAAGTGAACACAATACCTTCATTTTATTTATGTGGTGCTGAGGATCAAACCTAGGGCCTCACACATGTTAGACGAGTGCTCTACTGCTGAGCCACAGCCACAGCCCCTTTAGTATATTTTTTATAACTTTATTTATTTACTTTTTATGTGGTGTTGAGGATTGAACCCAGTGCCTCACCTGTGCTAGGCAAGCGCTCCACCACTGAGCCCCAGCCCCAGCCCCCTGATCTTTTCTTGTAAGAACACTAGCCACATGGGATTAAGGCCACCTTTATGACCTCATTTTCACTTGCTCACCTTCACAAAGACCCTCCCTCCAATCGTGGTCACATTCTGAGATGCTAGGAATTAGGACTTACAAATTCTAGAGGACAGGGCACAATTCAGTCCAAAAACCTTTACAAAGACGAAATATATGACCTTGAAGACGTGTGACAGAAGATGTAGGGTCACTGTGGATTTTTTTTTTTTTTTTGCAGTGCTGGAGATGGAACTTGGGGTCTCATGCATGCTAAGCAAGCACTCTGCCACTGAGCTATATCCCCAGCCCTTCTATAGAATTTCTGAGCAGCATTTGGGTTCTGGGTCCAGAGAGTCCTGGATTCCACCCCTGTCTCTACCACTGAGTGGATATTTAACCTTAATCATATCACTCTTTTCTCTGAACGTCAGTTTCCTCAGTAAAACCATGGTGATTCTAAGACCTGAAGACAGAGTTATCGTGGGGAAGCCTTTGGAATACATCATGTTAGCAGCTCCTCAATAAGTCAGCCACGTGCTTCATGATGATGTTTGGTTGGTGATGGACCACACGTGTGATGGTGTTTCCATAGATTTTTATCCTCCAGTGACATCATAGCCATTTCCGTTTGCATAAGTGCACTCTGATGTTTGCACCATCATGAAATTGACTCACAATGCACTTCATTCTAGGTTCCTATCATTAAATAGTGCACAGCTGTATGAACTTCCTTCTCCATCTTTCACTTTCTCTCCATCTTTCTTATACAAGTAGCATATCTCCTTCCATCTAGATTATTTCTCCCCACAACTTGACTTAAGAGAGAAGGGACAGATCTAAAGCTGGAGGAGCCTCTAGGAGGCAGAGGGTGGGATGCAGGGGCCTGAGCATCTGGTTCTACCCATTCCAGGATGAAGATGGAAAGGAACTGTCAGATGAGGACATCCGAGCTGAGGCAGACACCTTCATGTTCGAGGGTGAGGATGTGGAGTGGAACTGAAGGAGGGTGGGAAAGGCCACGATTGTCCCTTTAGGGGAAACTGAAGTGGACACTATTGTCTGCCTGGAGATGGCAGCCTCCATTCAAACTCCTCATCTACCTGCAGGTCACGACACAACATCCAGTGGGCTCTCTTGGGTGCTGTTCAACTTGGCAAAGTACCCAGAATACCAGGAGAAGTGCCGGGAAGAGATCCAGGAAGTCATGAAAGGCCGGGAGCTGGAGGAACTGGAGTGGTCAGTTTTGTGGGGGGGGGGTGGCGGCAGGGGAGGTCAGGCAGCTGAAGGGGCATGCTGAGGGAGGCCAGAGCCTTGAGTGTGACTCTCTCCTCCACTACTGATTGATTGTGTGACCTTAGACAAGTCACTTGAGCTTCCTGAATGATGCCTATGTCTGCCTCAGGCTGCAATAGTCTTAGTCAGCAATTTTTGCAACAATGCTGCAGAACGAGCATCCCTCACATGCAGTGATTTTCAGAAAGCATTCATTTATTAAATTTTTAAAACGTTATTGTATTTAAAAAATTTTTTTTGTGGATAGACAGAATACTTTTATTTATTTATTTTTATGTGGCACTAAGGATTGAACCCAGTGCCTGACACATGCTAGGCACATGCTCTACCCACTGAGTTATAACCACAGCCCCAGCAAGCATTTAATTATTGCTCATCAGAACATCACTCTCGTGGCTTCTGGGGTTAGAGAGTTGGTTCAGGTCTGTTCCGTAGGTCTCCTCATTCTCACCGGATCAGTGGCTATCCTGGGGCATATTCTTCTCAGTGCCAAGTCCAGAAGCATTAACCCTCACACAAACTGCTTTCCAAATAAGTTACCTTTGGAGGCGCTGGGGGCTGGGACTTCAACATGTCTCTCTTTTTTTTTTTCTTTCATGGACACAGTTTAACCTAAAGCCCTCTATTTGGATTATGCAGTAACCTTTGGTACACATGGTTTTGTTATTCCTTTCATCTAGGATTTTAACATTATGAAATAGTTGGGTACAGTAGTGCATGCCCATAGTCCCAGCTGCTGGGAGGCTGAGGTAGGAGGATCACTTGAATCCAGGAGTTCAGGTCAGCCTGGGTAACACAGTGAGACCCTGTCTCTATACATACATACATACATATATACTTACTTAAATGGATCCATACAAGCAAATCAATTGCTGTTGCCCTGAGCCTCTCTAGTTATGCTGGTACCTCCCTGAGTGGCCCCTGACCACCATGTAACCCATCATTGAAGCATTAATGCTGGGCCCAGTAGGGACCCCCAGAAACCAGCCCCAGTGCTTGCTATTTGTGTGTGTGTGTGTGTGTGTGTGTGTGAGAGAGAGAGAGAGAGAGAGAGAGAGAGAGAGAGAGAGAGAGAGAGAGAGAGACTGGTGAACCCAGTCTGAGGGGTACTCTACCATTGAGCTACATACCAACCCTTTCCTGTTTATATTTTGAGACATGGTCTCACTCAGTTGCTGAGGCTTGCCTCAAACTTACAATCCTCCTGCCGCCATCTCCCAAGTTGCTGTGATTACAGGTGTGTGCCACTACACCTGGCTTGCTGTTTTTATTGGTTACTTTTCTGATTGGTTGGTAGTCAGATACTTTGCATCCTAAGTGTTAGTGGGACAACTGCAAATAGCAGAAGTTGGGCAGCTTTGACACCCTGAATTGTTTTCCTGCCCAGCTGCTCATGTGTGTGTGTGTGTGTGTGTGTGTGTGTGTGTGTGTGTGTGTGTTTGGGAGAGTCACAGTTCCATTCTCTCATTCTCTCCAGGGATGACCTGATCCAGCTGCCATTCACCACTATGTGCATCAAGGAGAGCCTGCGTCAGTTCCCACCTGTGACCCTTGTCTCTCGTCGCTGCACAGAGGACATCAAGCTTCCAGATGGGCGTGTCATTCCCAAAGGTGCCCACTGTGTGCCCCTCCATGTTGGTGCACTGTCTCATTATGTGGCTACTTTGTTGCCCATAGGGGCCTGGCCATGCCTGCCCCAGGTGCATTGTCCCTGTGGATGTGGCAGCTGTGTCCCCTCCGGGTTTCCGGGGTGCCAGGGGGAAGCCTAGTTGTGAATGGGGGAGATACAGGTGGGTGAGTCCTGTTGGAAAGCAAAGAGCTGGTGTGGCAGGGTTGGCCCTGGGAGGGTGCAAGTACGGGAAGGTGTTTCATTCAGTCACCAGCTGTCACCTGGAGACCTTTCCTGGTTGATGCTGGGCATCTAAAGATGCCTCATCCCCAGGCCCAGGCCTTGAGGATCTCTCCCAGTCTGCAGAGAGCAACGGCAGGGCACACACATTCCCAGCCACATGGGCTCAGGGATGGGCTAAAGGGAGAGGAGGCCAGCGAAGCCCAAATGTGGAGGGATGTTTCCACCTAGGGAGGTATATCAGGAGTGCTTCTTGGAGGAGGAAGGACAGTCTTGGAGGCTGGAAATGAAAGAACATGTATGCTCATGGAGCAGAGCCTCAGGGTGCAGACTGTAGAATCTTGAACGGCAGATGCAGGCACTTGAACGTCATTCTGAGGGCAGTGAGGAGCCAAGGGAGGAGGCTGAGCTGAGGAGGAATGATGCTGTATTTGAGAGAAAGCTCCGTGTGTGCCGTGTGTGGCCAGTGCGTCAACCAGAAAGACAATGGTGGCTTCTTAGGGAGAGGCGGGGTTGTGGTGGATAGGGCAGCAGGGTTTTTCAGGGAAGGATGGACAGGAAGTGGTAGCAGATGGCTCAGAGAACACCATGGCTCCAGGTAGAGCTGGGAAGGGGGATGTTTCCCGAGGAGACCCTGTTTCCCTTTGGCCCCACTGATCCCACCTGTCGCCACAGGAATCATCTGTTTGGTCAGCATCTATGGAACCCACCACAACCCTACCGTGTGGCCTGACTCTAAGGTGAGCTCCTGCCCTAACCTGGCTCTAAGCCTTGCACACCTGCATCAGGAGGCAGGTGTGGCTGGACTGTAGTGAGTGTGGGGTTGAATGGAAGAGGAGGTCCTGAAGTGCCTCTGGCCCCCAGAGGTTGAGCCAGGGGGCCAGGCTAGAAAGGCTGGGCCAGCTCCCAGACTCACCCCAGTCTGTTCCTGTCTAGGTGTACAACCCTTACCGCTTTGACCCAGACAATCCCCAGCAGCGCTCTCCGCTGGCCTTTGTGCCCTTTTCTGCAGGACCCAGGTAAGCCACATGGGGAAGATACAGAGCCAATGGAAGTTCAAGTGTGTACCCATCAGAAGCACAGGCCACGCCCCACCTAGGTGTCCCTTTCACCAACCCAGGTCCTCTCTGCACCCCCAGTGAAGCAAGAGAGTCCCAAATCAGACTGTGCAACAGCGTTCCTGGGGGCTGGGCATACCTACTGTGTACCAGAACCTGAGTTCTGGGCTCACATTTCCAACAGCTCTAGGCTGCCACTGTCTCCACTTTACAGATGCAGGAGTTGAAGCTCAGAGGTCATTTATGGGGAACACAAAGCTAGTACGAGGCTGCACCAGGATTCTAACACTCGACCCCAAAGTCACATTTATTCAGCAATTCTTGGGGTCTCATTAACCTTCATTTAGCCTAAGATGCTCTCCCTATTTTAGAGATGAGTCATGTGAGGCCCAGGGACCCCCCGCACAAACAGCGGCGGCGCCTGAGCCCATGCCCCCCTTTCTCCAGGAACTGCATCGGACAGAGCTTCGCCATGGCAGAGATGCGCGTGGCGGTGGCGTTGACGCTGCTACGCTTCCGCCTGAGCGTGGACCGAACGCGGAAAGTGCGGAGGAAGCCAGAGCTCATCTTGCGCACGGAGAATGGCATCTGGCTCAACGTGGAGCCGCTGCCTCCGCGGGCCTGAGTCCCGCGGGCCGAGGCCCAGGCCCCGCCCCTGAGGAATCAGGCCCCGCCCCAGGTCCTGAGGTCATAGACCACGCCCCTCGAAGTCTTGGCTCTGTAACTGGAGGATCGGGCTCCGCCTTTGACCAACCAGTTGGTGCTGGCCATGCCCCTCAAGGCAGGGCTCCACCCACGAGGGTCTGATCCCGCCCCTTGAGGTCCAGGTCCCGCCCCTTGAGTTCCCGTACCTGCCCTCCTGCTAGAGGGACCAGCTTCGGCCCCGCCCCCTCGGGCTCAGGCCCAGCCCCCGGAGTAAGATGGATTGAGTTTCTCAGGCCACGCCCCTGCGGATCAACGTTCCCAGGCCCCGCCCACTGAGCCTTCTGAGGACCTAAGACCCGCCTCCCCAGGCTGGCTTCTAAATGAGGACTTGGAAGTTGGAACCTGGGGTCAGACCCTGAACCTGGACATCACTTTCTTAGACCCCCCCCCATCTCATTTGGGCGGTCTGTTCAGGAGTCATCCCAGAAATCGGGCTGTTTTCTTTTGTTTATTGTAAGCCCAGATGCTTACAAGCCCCTTCCTACCTCTTTACTCAAAGGCCTTTTGCTGAGGGTTCTAATTTTTGAAGAATAAAAAGAAAGGTTTGCAAACACCTCCTCCTACCCTCAATCCCCTAGCCTGCCAGACCCTTACACCTGGAGCCCAGGATGGGAAGCGGGGGCTCTGGGCAGTTGGGAAGCAACTGAGGGAAGCTGTGTGAAGGGTAGGAGGCTGGGGAGTCATTTGTCCTAGGACGTAAACTCAGCTTTTAGGGGAACAGTTTGTACACTCATTAATTTTGTTAATAGAATGTAGAGTTTGGGAGAAGCAGTGTGTGTGTGTGGGTGGTCCAGGTTTGGCCTTGAGCCCCTGGATACAGGGAACTGCCACCAACTGACATGAGTAAGTTGTTTCTTTGAGTATGAGCTCAGGATATCAGTTTTGGCTGGGAGGAGTTGGAGATGTCAAACAGGTGGTTGGCTAGATGGTTCTTGAACTTGGGAGATTCATGTTTGGGAGTTGCATGTTTTGGAAGTCTCAGAGTCTCAGTCTCTAAAGAACCAAGGCTGGGTGGAATTTGTGTGTGTGTGTGTGTGTGTGTGTGTGTGAGAGAGAGAGAGAGAGAGAGAGAGAGAGAGAGAGAGAGAGAGAGAGAGAGAGAGATGCATGGAGGAGGCATTAAGGATGGAGCCCTGGGAAGCATGTCTCCAAAGTTAGCAGTGGTGAGACTGAAATGGATTGCATGATCCTGGGTGCTCTTCCTGTGTTCTCATTTAGTCCTCATATTGATTGATGAGATCACTTTATTGTTTCACTTAACAGAGGTGAAAACTGATACCCCAGAGGGAAGCAACTCACTCAAAGTCCTAAAAATACCTTATGTTGGGGCCTCAGCCGGGATCCTGAGTCCTTTTCTGCCCCATCCCTCAGAGTCCTGGTCCCTGCTTAGGCCTCCAGTCTTTCTGCTTAGAAGCTGGTGTCAACAGGGGCTGGGCTGTCGATGCTGGAGGCAGTGGCCTGAGGTGTCCTGCTGGCAGCAAGTTCTGGGGTCGTGGCCCGGAACCCCCTTTCTGGGGCACTCTGGGATTGAATGGGAGTGTGTGGTCCCTGCACCCTGCCCTGTTCCTGCTGGAGCTATTTGGCCCTTGCTGCTGCTGCGGCTCCCACAACCCTGTTCTGATGGAGGATTTTCAAGCTTGCGACGTCTGCCAAACATCCCTTGGCCTCCTTTGAAGCAACCCTGTCATCTTGCCAGCAAGATACTTTGGTCTTGAGAGCCAATACTTCCTGCTCTGCCCCTTCTTGGCAGAGGCCATGAGCACATGACTGCCTCTCTCTGAACTCAGTTTTCCCTTGTCATGTGGATCTTACAGGATCATTGTACTTGTAATGAACACCCACTAAGAGCTGCGAGGGGGAATCAACTTCATTGGGAGGGAGGAGGAAAGATGTGGAACCACTGAGTCCCGGAGACTTTGCTACACCTGCTTGTTTAATTCTAATAATACAACCAGGCTGGGTCTCCTTACTGGCTGCTGCGGACTCTCCTTCTTCTTTTAAGCGGGAACGAAGCTCCCTCTTCTGGCCAGTTCCAAAACAACAGGCTCTAAGGAATTAATTCTCTACTAATTCAACGTTTGCATGTGCACTGTGTGCACGCTTGACTGTGTATGCATTTAGACGACTGTGTGTGCATATATGTGTATGCAAATGCACGTATGTGTGTATCTAGGTGTATTTGTGTGTGCCAGTGTGTGTGCATGTGGGTGTGTGTTGAGAGCAGAGGTGAGAGAACTACCCACTGAACAACTGTGTCCACACCAGGCTCTTATCATGGCTGGAAGCCGCTGAGAGAGCCCTGCCTGTGCCCAGTCCTGACCCTTGCAGTGCAGGCAGAACATGCTGGAGACACACTGTGCTGAATACTGGTGGATGGATAAGGGTGGATAAAGATCCCGGCTCCCTTGCTTTGGGTGAGGTCACTCAGGTACTATCTACCTCCTGGAGCTCCCCAGCAGGACTGAGCCCTGTCACCCATAGTGGAAACGTCCTATATTAAGGTCCCTTTAACTGCTTCCTTCTCTTTCCACCCCACTTTGTGTTTCTTGGGATCACCTCCCACAGAGACAACTTGCAGTTGAATTCTTGTCTTGAGGTCACCTCTGAATAAAGTATTTGCACTTGAACCCTTCTGTCAGAGTCTGCTTCTGGGGAATCCAAAATGAGACACACATGTTGCCTGGGCTCCTCCTGCGCCCTCAGGCCTATTCTTTATTTTTGGTGCTGGGAATTAAACCCAGGGGTGCTCTACCACTGAGAAACATCCCCAGACCTTTTTTTTTTTTTTTTTAAATTTGTTTGAATTAGGATATCACTAAATTGCTGAGGTTGGCCTGGACCTTGCAGTTCTCCTGCCTCAGCTTCCCAAGTAGCTGGGTTACATGTGGGTGCCTGGGTCCCTTGGCCTATTCTTGTTCCCTCTTCATGGACAAGGAATATGAGGCTCAGATAGGGTAAGTCACTTGTCCAAGTGTATTAGTCAGGGTTCTCTAGAGAAGCAAGAAGTGTAATTACAAAAAGGGGACTCACGCAACCAGAAGCTGGATAGTCCACAATGGCCATCTGCAGGCTGGAGGGTTGAAAGGACCAGTAGCTGCACAGTCCAGGAGGCTGAAGCCCCAGAATAAAAGGAATCAATGGTGCTCCCCTAGACTGAGGTCTAAGCCTTCTGGAGAATCAGTCAGAGTCCGCTTTGGAAGAGTGAAGAAGTGAGAGTCCAACATCCTCAGACGATTACAGTAGCGACCAAGAAACCCTTCAAGAAGAACCAAGCTTGCATCTGCTGCTGCTTTTTTGTTCTTCCAATTTTTATTCCATCAAGCCATCATCTTATCGGTCGGTGCTTCTCAGGCTTAGGGAGGGTCTCCATTTCACTTGGCTATTCCACATGCCAATCATTTCCTCATCAACCCACCCATAATCCTCTTAATCCTTGGCATCTCTTAATCCAATCAAATCGACAAGTCAAATTAACCATTACACGAAGGTCACACAGCTGGCAAGTGGCAGAGTTCAGCTTTGACTTTGAGCTGTCTCACCCCAAGTCTCTCACTTGCCCTCCCCTTCTCCAGAGCATCTCCTCCTTGTCACAGGAATGAACAAGAAATGTTCACAGCCAGCCAAGTCCCTGATGCATGTTCCAGAAAAATCCAAAGCACAGAGCTATTGTCTGTGTCCTTATTGCTTGGTGCTGAACATGTGCCAGAGAATGCTGTAGGCATTTTAATCATTTCTCCTGTTTCTTTCTTACCTGGTTTTGATATATATATTTTTTTAAAAAAGTTGTAAGTGTAGAAATCTGTTGGTAATGCTGAAATGTACAATTTGGTCAGGGTGAGCAGGGACAGCTTTCTCAACTGATACTTTCTCCAGAGTACCAGCTGGGGCAACTGGTCTGAGGCTGAAAGAGCCACTTGGCCCAGCAGCTTGGGAGACTGAGGCAGGAGGATCACGAATTCAAAGCCAGACTCTGCAAAAGGGAGGCACTGAGCAACTCAGTGAGATCTTATTTCTAAATAAAATACAAATTAGGGCTGGGGATGTGGTTTAGTGGTTGAGTGCCCTTGAGTTCAATCCTTGGTACCTCCCCACCCCCACCAAAAAAAAAAAAAAGAGGCACTTTGAAGATGGCTCATTCTGGTGGCTTGCAATTGACTGGGGTTCTCAGTTATGCTCAGGTAGGATTCAAGGAGAATGGAATTAGACTCAGAACGAGTAGGACCTATTATCCATCTGTCTGTCTGTCTATCTACTTACCTATCATGGTTTAGATCTTAAATGTCCCCTAAAGCCATATTTGAAGGCTTGGTCCTCAGCTAGTGACCCTGTTGGGAGATGGTGGAGCCTGTAGGAGGTGGGGCCCAGCAGAAAGAATTTAGGTCATTGTGGGGTGGGGGGGTGCCCTTGAAGGGGACATTGCAACCCAGCCCTTTCCTCTTTCTCTGCTTCCTGGTCACCAAGAAGTGAGCTCTGCCATGAGCCCCCCGGCATGATGCTCTGCCTCACCCCTGGCCCGTTTCTCCGTTTCATTCAGGCTTCTGCTCAAAGGCCACCTCTTGGGGAGTCCTTCCTGATCACTGAGTTCCAACCAGCCCCTCAGCCAGCAGTTACTCTCTAGCAAGTTTTACTCTAATTCCCCACAACATAAGCGACATGTCATCACCTCCACTGCTATCTATTGGTTCAGCAGCCCCAGCCCAGTCCAGACTCAAGGGAAAGGAAATTAGCTCAACCTTCCATTGGGGACAATGACAAAGAATTTGCACCCATTTGAGGGTCTGGGTTAGACCTTGGGATTCTGCATTTCCAAAGTGCAACTGGTAAAGCCGATACTGCTGTCCTAGCAGTCACAGTGTGGGTGGCGGGTTCTTAGACGTCCCGACTGCTGGAGTTCTTCATTCCTAAATACTTCATGAGCACCTCCTGCGTGCCAGGACTCACTTTCAACTGCTTAGCTGTCCTGCCTCACTACTTAACTGTGTGGCTGAAGGAAGTGACTTCTGGTTTCTCTCCTTCCCTCCTGCGCCTCCCCAGACCTAGCTGCTCAACTCTGATGCTTTCCCCTCCACCTGGCTTTTCTCTGGAGGGACCTACCACCAGGTGGATGGATATTCCTCCACAGAGAAGGGAGAATCTGGGGGCAGCACACCCCAAGTTGCAAAGGGCTCTGAGTCCTTCAGGACCTGAAGCTGGGTCAGCAAGGGCTAGAAGGCACATGGGGAGCAGGAGGGCAAGTGTAGGTATCTCCCCAACATTTGGTCAATTGCTGGGGGAATCTTGATCATCATCGTTCTCTCTCTCCCTCAACAGCTCCACCCTCCAAACTCACTCTCATTTGGAGCCTGACTAAGGGGAGGTCTCAGAGGAGCCAAGACTACCATAAAGGGGAATTCCGGACAGTTTCTGGACAGGACGTACCTTCTTTAAGGCCAACATCCTGCTGTGCCTGCAGTGGAACAAGCTGTTACTCAGGAGGCTGAGGCAGGAGGATTGCAAGTTGGAGGTCAGCCTGGGCAACTCAGGGAGACTCTGTCTCAAAACCAAAAACAAACAAAACCCAACATCCCATTTCCCAGATGGTAAAACTGAGCCCAGAGAGGAGTAGCATTTCCCATGACAGAACGAGGACTCCACTAGGGCAGCCTGGACCCCTTTCACTCATGGTCCCTCTGAGCCTTACATGTCCCTCTGTCCTCTGACCTCCAAAGCTGAGCCTACAGATGTGCTTTTCCAGCTAGGCTCTTTATCTCCAGAATCTGACCCAGATAAATTAACGCTGTTGGATTCTTTGTTCCTGCTCCTTGAAGTCATGTCTCAATCAAAGTCCTGGGCTGGCTGGAGGCAGGACTTGCACTCTAGCCAGGCTGTGCCTCTGGTGAGCACAGGTCTCCATCTCTGAGCCTCCTCCTTGTGCCATGAGCGATGGTGCAGAGGAGCTCCAGGAGCCAGGAACCTGGCCCTGCTTTCGGGCCACCCAAACTCTCAAGCTCATGGCTTTTGCCTGCCATCCCTTGGCTTTCGAGAGGCAGAGGCTGCTATCAACCTGGGGACCCAGAGTTACCTTTGCCCCTCAATCAGGCAGAAGGCACGAAATCCTGAGGATCCACCCACGCCTGTGACCCTGAGGTGGCTTCCTGGGCACCCAGCTGGCTCCTCCCCCGTGTCCTGGCTGCCTTCCCAGGCAGGGAGGAGGCAGTCAAGCCTGTGGGGATTGGCTGGCTCAGCCCTGCCCAGGCCAGCTTCCTGCAGCCTCCTACAGGTTGGGAGCCAGGGACAAAGAGGTCCTAGAGGAGGGGACAGGAGATTGTGGGGACAGGCTACTCCTGATAGGAGGTGCCAGGCAGGGGTGGGAGAGGGGGGCCTTGGCCCAGAACGGGGAGGGTGACACCCAAGGCTGGGCAGGCTCCAGGGAGCTTGTGGGCCTGGTGTCTGGGTAACCGAGTCCCCTCTGGGCTTTGAACAGACTCTCTCTCTCTCTCTCTCTCTCTCTCTCCCCTCGGCTCTCCCTCCCTCTCTTCTCCTTTCTCACTGCCTCTTCTGTGGATTGCCCTGGGTCTTCCCTCTCTCAGTCCTACCCCCAGTCTCAAAGTCTCCACCCCTGTCCAGTGTCCCTGGAGTTTCCTGTCCCTTTCCAGGGCCTCCGCAGCTCACCCTCTGTCCCATCTTCCCTGCAGGATGCCGCAGCTGAGCCTGTCCTGGCTGGGACTGGGGCCCTGGGCAGCCTCTCCTTGGCAACTCCTGCTCTTGGCCGGGGCCTCCTGGTTCCTGGCCCGCATCCTGACCAGGATCTACACTTTCTATGACAACTGCTACCGCCTCCGATGCTTCCCACAGCCCCCCAGACGGAACTGGTTTTGGGGTCACCTGGGCCTGGTGAGTGTGGCATACTCTGATGCGTCTGGACCACCAGAGTGGGCGGGCTTTCTGAGAGGGGGGAGTGGGTTCAGAGAGTTGGGGCCCGGGAGTGGACTCGGAGAAGTGAGGGAGACTGTGGGTAACCTCTTTTTCCTCTGCCCCACCGGATGCCTTCCCTCTTCTCTGTCCCCCTCCTGCCCTGAGCCCTTTCTCTTTCCCTTCCCTACCCCACTGCTTGGGGTCACATGGGTTACTGCCTTCCTCCCATGAGTGCATCCTGTCCTGCCTGGGGGACTCCTGGGGAAGACTGCACAGAGCTGGGACCCCCGGCCAGTCCACAGTCTCCACCCTTGGATTTGTAGCCTCCGTGGGGCATTATCCAGCGTCTACTTCCTGCCTGGCCCATCTCTGTTGGCCTCAGGGCTGCCAGTTCTCTGCATGAATGACTGTGACCCACCTCCCCGCCCACCCACATCCCCACAGGGACACAGCTGGGCCAGCGGTTTCTCTTCCCACTCCAACTTCTCAGGAACTTCTCTTTTCTTATCCTGCCCTCCACCCCCAGGATGTATCAATGGACCCAAGTTGGCCACTTTCCCCCTCTCTCACCTCTCTCTCCCTTCCTTCCTTTCTTTCCAGGGCTGACAGTGCCTCTGTCACTGAGCAGCACCCAGCCACTTTCTTTTCCAGAAAGAATTACTGTGGCCTCTGCCATGGTGGCGACGCCTGCTGGGATGGGGCTCCTCACTCACCATCCTGGGCCTCATTCCCAGAGGCCTTTGCTTTGTGCTGTGTGCATCCGCTATTTCCAGAATCATACCTTGGCTTTGCTGTTCCTTGCTGGAGCATCACCTCCAGTGCCACTGATGATGTGTGGCCGCCTCTCACTACAACTCTCCTTCCAGGTTTCTTGTTCACCTCCTCTCATCACCCTCAAAACTTACATCTCCTCTGCATCCTAGTCCAACAACTTCTTTCCAATCCTCCTTCCTCGACCACCTCTAGCTCAGTTCCTATCATGGCTCACAAGATGAAGTCTCTTGCTGTTTGGGATATTTGGAAAAAAAATTGCTTTGGATAAACTCAGCCAACCATGTTCTCTGATGTCTTCTCCACAATGATGCTGGAGAAGGTCACAGAACTGGACAGTTAGGTTCCATGTAGATCCCTATCCACTCACTATTAATGAGATTCACTCTGCACCAAACCTCCCATCTCCTTGATCAGCCTCAAGGACGAAGACTCACCTTTGTTCATGGCCTCCTTTTCCCTGCTCACTCCTCATCTGGTCCCCACCCCTACCACCCTCATGACCTCCAGTTTCCCTAAATCCCATGGACATCTCCAGCCCCATCCCATCCATCTCCCAGAAGTTCTCTGCTATGCTAACTGTCCCATGCCCAGGGACCTCCTCTTCTCTTGGTTCCTGGATGACACCTTCCCCTGGTGTCCCCTGAGCTCCCTGTGGCCCCTCTATCTCCCTCCAGCTGTTTCCCCAGGCTTTTCATATGGGATTCTCTGGGATCTCAAATTCTCCTCCTCCTCTCTCTCTCCTGAAGCCACCTCCTTGGCCAGGGGTCCAGCTCCTAAGTTGACCATCAGTTCCCTCCTGAAGTGAGTTCCAAGTTCACATCTCTCCTGAGCTGGGGACTAAGATTAGAACCGCTTCTAAACTTGTTTTCTGCCAAGCTGGGGAGGAACCAGAGTTAGTGGCAAGAGGCTGTGCTGGGGTTTGGGGACAAGGGAGAAAGTTGGATGGAGTGAAATAGCTATGAGTCCACAATGAATGGGGGTGAATCGTATGGTGTTGGTGGGGAGGACAGAGAGAGAGAGAGAGATAAGGGGAGTTGAGATAAGAATAATCAGAGACATAGAGACAGAGATGCACATATACATGGAGGGGGGAGGGAGGCAGAACCGAGACAGAATGAGGAGAAAAGATGGAAAAACACACAGAAGGACAGATAAACTGGAGTAAAGAAACAAATGCAGACACAAGTATCTATCTATTTAATCTCTACCTCTGTTAGCTACTTATTTATCTTTAATCTATTCACTATATTATCTATTCATCTTACCTGCCTATAATGTGTCATTATCTAGCAATCCTCTATGTATCTATCTTATCTATATTTAATTCATCATTTCTCCAACTGTCAATCATCTGTATGTTCATCTCTGTATCCCTATCTGTCTATAATGCATCACGTCTATCACTAATCTATGTATCCATCTTTGTATCTCTTTTATTGCTGAGGTCCAGCCCCGGCGGGGGAGTGGGTGGTGGAGAGAGGGCCCAGGGTGGTCCTGAAGGAGGAGTGGCATCGACAAAAGAAGAAGAGTAGATAGAGCAACCTCCAGAGGACATCTCTCTGCCCCTGGAGGGACCTTTATTTTTATACCTTTTTACAGGTGTTTTCTCAGGTAGTTAATGGATAGCTTCAAAGCCCAAAACTTTTTTGATTTACATAATTTTCAAGAATTACAACCTTTCGGACATATATTGATTACCTAAGATATTGAGTACATTGTTCAAAATATTTTTCTGTAACCTTAGACAATCATGATTAAGCTTTTACGTTTTCACGTCAATCACTAGGTGCTAGGGGACACAACTAGACTACATGACCTATTATTCACTTCTAACTTTAAAGCATACCTATAATTATTTCTTTAACCTTTAACCTTAAAGCATACTTATGGTTACTGGTAAGCTTTCTTACTTCTAAACTAAAATCCCAGTAAAACACACTTAAAGTAGTGAAAGTCTATTATTTAAAAGCCTACTACTCTAAAGTGCCTCTAAACTATGTTAATTTTACATTATTCTATTTTATTTTCCAAGGTAATTCCCTTTTTTCATATGACTTATTCAACTGCTTTCTTAAAGAACTTCCTTGATCCTTGGTCAAAGCACACCAATTCTTATGTCTTTGTAATCTTTAACTAAAGGGTAGGATTTACACCTCAACTCATTTGTCATTTATATTAACTATGTGTTTTCCATTTTCATCATAAGTTTCTGCATAAGGCAAAGGAGGGTCTATTGGTTGGGGAATGTATTTTTATCAGCCTCTTGTCCTCGAGGGGTACCATAAGCTACACGGTGGTCCTCGTACTATGGGCACAGCAATTGTTTTTCTGTAGCTGGGCTGTTGTAAGGTTGTGGCTTTCAGATGGGGTTGATGGGGAGATAGTGTAAATTGTTAACCATGGGATAAATATTTCTGCTGTTAAGGCTTGAGGAATAACACCACTGTTTGTATCCTGAGAGACACTGAAATGCACCTCATGTCTCAATTGTATCCTTAGTCTCATTCTGGGACTTTTCCTGCAATCTCAGGCAATTCGGACTGTACTTCTATTATTGATTGACGTATGCCCTGTTATCCATATCATGAGGATCACAAACAAAACACTTAACATTCCTAATGGTTCCAGTTTCCAGATGGTGTGGCCCTGCCGCAGCATCCCCCACGCTGTGACCCTGTCAGACAGCGGGTGTAGGAACGCCGTCACCATTTTATCTATCATACCTATCTATCATCTATTCACAACATATCACTCTATCTATCTATCCATCATCCATCATCCATCATCCATCCATTCATCGTCTGTATACCTATCTAGGAAAAGAGAGGGAGGGTTCAGAGACACATGGATAGAGATACAGAAACAGAGACAGACATGAACAATTCAGGTGGAAGGGGGTAAGAGGTGGGGCTGTGGTGGAATCCAAGTCCCCTGGCAGGACTGGCCTCAGCCTTCTCCTTCCCCAGGCACAGAACAATGAAGAAGGCATGCGGCTGGTGGAGGAGCTGGGCCACTGCTTCCGTGATGTCCACCTCTGGTGGATCGGGCCCCTCTACCCCGTCCTGCGGCTTGTCCACCCTAAGTTCGTTGCCCCCCTGCTCCAGGCCCCAGGTATCTCTCCCCGTCCTGACCCCCGGCCTCTTTTCCCTGTTCCTGTTCCCAGCCCTTCCCACCTCTGGATAGGCCAGGCTGAGCCGGGGAAGGGGCGATATCCCACAAAGACCGTGGCTCTGCCTATAACCGGCAAGTGACTCTGGACAGGGTCTTGGCCCTCTCTGGGGCTCGGGTCTTTTTCAGTTGTGAGTGATGGAAACTCAACTCGGGGCGGTGTAAGCAAAGAAAGGGGATCTATTCACAGTAAAGGGCAGGAGAATGTCTTCAGATGAGCTGGGTTCAGTTCTTCAAACAATACCAGCAAGAGTCTTCATCTCAGTTCTGCTTCCTCCTGGGATGGCTTCACTCTTATGCTGCTAAAGAGGAGTCCTAGGATCTCCAGTCCTGGGGAAAATTCCCTGTAGTTCCAGGATTCTCTTAAATTTGCCTCATTTGAGTGAAGAACCCAGGCTTCACTTAGTCACTGTGACTTGATGGTGGAGGCCTAGCTCAGCTCTGGATGGTGGAACCACCTCTCAGCTCCTTGGATTAAGGCTGGGGAAGGTGTGAGGTGCTGGTTCCAAGAGACAGGGTCCAGCAGCTGAAACGGAAGACGTTTATCTACTAGCTGTAAGACAGGCAGTTCCTAGATAAGGAAACTGGGGCTCAGGGAGGTGCTATGACTTCTCAAGTTCACCCAGCATACCAAGGCCTCCTCCTTAGTTCTGTGCCCTCTGGTATGTCTCAGCTGCCTCTGATGGGAGGGTTCCTAAGCTCAGCCTCTGACCAGGGAGGTGGATCCTCTGGTCTTTCTAGGAGCCCTAACACTTAGTGCTTAGTGTGGAGTAGAGGAGGACACTGGGATAGTCTGGGTCATCCCTGTGTCACATCTGGAATGTTAATGGGACCACATTTAAATCCTGTCTGGGGATCATATGTAGGTCACATTTGGTTCATGTCAGACTGTCTTAGACTCTGTTTCAGACCATGTTGTATCATGTCGGGGCAGATCATGTATGTTGTGTCGTGGTGGGTCATGGTAACACGTGTTGTATCCATGACATATGTCCCCAGCATGTCAGGAGATGTCAGAGAGTGCTGAGACAGGTGTTCTAGTCCCTGGAAAGGTGTGTTGTAGAGTGTCTGGCCATTCTTGAGTGAGAGAGATCAAGGCCTGCTGGAGGGTGCTGAACCTCTGCTTCTGCAGCCTGGTCTGGTGCCCCTAGTTCCTCACTCTTTCCTGATTCCTATGCTCTTGGCTCTCTTCCTGCTGTTCTGGGCTCAGAGGAGGGAAGTGCAGACCCTTGGCTGGGAATCTCCACCCTCCCTCACTCCACGGGCCCTGATGATGCTCACTTTTGCCAGCTATGGTTGTACCCAAGGAAATGGCTTTCTATGGCTACCTGAGACCCTGGCTGGGTGAGTAACTGCAGGTGAAAGGGATTGGGGACAACCTGGGGGGCCAGGGGATGGTGTTGCCTTGCCTACTGCCCACGGCTGCTCTACCAGGGGATGGGCTCTTGCTGAGTGCCGGTGACAAGTGGAGCCACCGCCGGCGCCTGCTGACACCTGCCTTCCACTTCAACATCCTGAAGCCCTACATGAAGATTTTCAACCAGAGTGTGGACATCATGCATGTGAGTTCCTTGAACCCAGGGCCTAGCTAGAAAGGGGCAGTGGCTTCCAACAGGTCTGGTGGTCTGCAGACCTGTTTCTGCTGGTAGATTTGGGGCTATAACTTTTTCTCTCCAAGTCTTGGTTTCCTCCTCTGTAAATTGGGAGTGATAACCTCTACTTAAGATGAGGTCAAGATGGTGTCACAGAGCTGTGATCCTGGCATATAGTGGGTGCTTATAAGGCATTAGTTTCTAGTGTCCCTCACAGAAGCCCTAGAAACTCAACACAGTAATGCTGTATACAGTAGTTCTTTCTGCACAGTCTACTATTTTAAAACTCATTGGCTTTGGTCCAATGGGACTCTTCCATTTGTTTCTTATCTACCAAGCCTGGGCTTGCTAGCATGGCAGACACTGGGTTGAGAGAGAGAGAGAGAGAGAGAGAGAGAGAGAGGAAACATTCAGTCCCTTTCTATGCTTAGTTTTAGAACTAGCACATGATTTTTTGTGTGTGTGCTGGAGATTGAACCCAGGAGTGCTCAGCCACGGAGCCACAGCCCCAGCCCCTTGAGACATGGTCTTGCTAAGTTGTTTTAGGGCCTCACTAAGTTGCTGAGGCTGGCTTTGAACATACTCTATGGGCCAAAGCAAGTCTCAAATCCAGCTTAGGTTCAAGAGATGGAAAAAAAAAAAAGTCTCCACCTCCTAATGGAAGAAGCTACAAAGTCTCAAAGGCTAAGACTGTGCTTTGTTGGACAGTAGCGGTAGCGTGTCTTAAGCAGGGAAGGGCCGTGTTCAGAAATTTTAGGGAAAGCTGGGTACGGTAGTGCACATCTGTAATCCCAGCAACTCAGGAGGCTGAGGGAGGAGGATCATGAGTTCAAAGCCAGCAACTTAGTGAGGCTGCAAGGAACTTAGTGTGACCCTGTCTCAAAAAAAAAAAAAAAAAAAAGGACTGAGGGTGTGACTCTCTGTTTAAGCATGCCTGGGCTCAATCTCTGGTACTAAAAATAAATAAATAAATAAATTTTGCAACATTTCCAAATCCTTCATTATGCTAATGAAGATGATAATGCTAGCCAACACTTACTCCGCACTGACTATATCCAGAAACCCTGTGCTAATGTGATTTTCACAACCCTCTGAGGTAGAGAGGATTATGATTGCCACACTGAACTATGAAACCAAAGGTCAGAGAGATGATGGAGCTTGCCTAAGTTTACCCAGCAGTAAGTGAGCAGGCATTCTAGCCTGGTTTATGTGACATTGAACCAGGTAAACTTATCTAAATGTTGCTGAAGATTTGGCAGGTTACTGACCTGGGGGAGGGCAGTGAGTTGCCCAGGTGCATGGAGCATGGGAGGCAGAGCTGGACTTGAGCTCAGGTCTCCTGACTCCCACCTGAGTCTTCAGCTCCTACTAGGAACAGCTTCTGCTCCCACCAAACCTGGTCCCTTCTGGGTTTGGGAGCCTCAGGCACAGGACCAGAAGGCTGGTTCTGGGGAGTCCATCCTGGTAGCAGTAGTTGAGCAAGGGCTCTGGGAGCCAAGGCCAAGCCCCAGCCCTGTTCCCTTCTCTGGCCAGGCCAAGTGGCAACGACTGATCTCAGAGGGCAGCTCCCGTCTGGACATGTTTGAGCACATCAGCCTCATGACCTTGGACAGTCTGCAGAAATGCGTGTTCAGCTTCGACAGCAATTGTCAGGAGTGAGTTCTTGCCCAAGGCCTGGGAAATTGGTGGAGGAGGAAGGACTGACCAGAGGAATCAGTGGAAGCTTCTGGAAGGGGTGGGTCAGAACTGGGCACTGAAGGACAGGGAGGGGAAGAGATTGTAGTCTTTCCAGGTAGCAGACTTGGTGTGAGTAATGGCAAGTGGGCTCACAGCAGAGCATGTGCAAGAGTAGTGAGGATACCCCTTGGAAATGAGGTTGGAGGGAAGGAGTGGTTAGATCTTGAGGACACTGAGTAGCCAGGCAAAGGGGTGTGAACTTTATCCTGGGGCTCCCAGGGAGCCATGGAAGGTGTGGGAGGAGGTGAGAGTCATGGTCAGACTGAACTTGGATGTTTGATTCCCTGGAAGACGGACTGTCGCATAGACACAGGATGCAAGGAAACTTAGGAGGAGGTGGTCTTGGTGGAGAAAATGGGGCAGATTTAGGAGAAACCAAGGAAGAATGGGCAGGAGCAGATGTTGAGTGAGAGAGCAAGGAGATAAGCATCAGGCCCATGCTCTGCCCTGGACACCTGGGATTCGAGCCAGCTCAGAGAGAGTGGCGCAGAGGAGTGTGCTTGGCAGCATGCCTTTCTGGATGGTTTGTGGCCCTGGGACCCTGGCTGGGAGGTGCTCCCTGTGTGCTAAGGAGCTGCTTCCCCTCTGTCCTGGCCCTGCAGGCAGCCCAGTGAATATATTGCCGCCATCTTGGAGCTCAGTGCCCTCGTAACCAAACGGCAGCACCAGATCTTCCTGTACTGGGACTTCCTGTACTACCTCACTCCTGATGGGCGCCGCTTCCGCAGGGCGTGCGACCTGGTGCACGACTTCACAGATGCGGTTATCCAGGAGCGGCGCTGCACTCTGGCTGCCCAGGATGTCGATGACTTCCTCGAGGCCAAGGCCAAGTCTAAGACTGTGGACTTTATTGATTTGCTCCTGCTGTCCAAGGTGGGCTTCCCTGAGACTTGAATTTAAGAGATAGCGTGGACCTTGATGGTAAATATTAGATGGAAGTTGAATGGGATTGAGACGGTGGTGGGGAGCCATGGAAGGTGCTGGAGGAAAGGAGAGACCAGTCAGAGATAAGTGCTGGAGGTCACGCTGTAGAAGGCTGCCTCTGAGGAGCACAGAGGCAGGAAACACGGGAGGAAGAACTAGGTCAGGCTCTGAAGATGACAAGAGACGGACCCTGCTTAGACCCAGGTGCTGTCAGACTTGGTCTGATTTGAGGGTCTTGCCCTGTGTCCAGGATGAAAATGGGAAGAAGTTGTCAGATGAGGACATACGAGCGGAGGCTGACACCTTCATGTTTGGAGGTGAGGGACCAATGTGGCAGTACAGAGGGGGTGGGGTCATGGCATTCTGTCCCTCCTCCCCTTTCCCCACCCCTCCCAGGACCTCAATGCTTGGGCGCTGTCCACCCTCTGGTGCTGAAGCAGCCTAGAGGCCCAAGGCTGCCTGACTGCCCCTCAGGCCATGACACCACGGCCAGTGGTCTCTCCTGGGCCCTGTTCAACCTGGCAAGGCACCCGGAATACCAGGAGCGCTGCCGGAAGGAGGTGCAAGACCTGCTGAGGGACCGTGATCCTAAAGAGATTGAGTGGTGAGTGAGTCCTCAGGGCCCGCCCTGAGCCACTGTCAAGGGCCCTGCTCCCCAGGTGGGGAACAGGAAGATGTTTTTGCTGGGAGTTATCTGGGACTCCACATGTATCACTTTTTGAACTTGCTAGGCAACATTTAGCAAAATCAATTCCCTTTTCTGAATCTCTTTTCTTACCTGTAAACTGGAGGGCATCTCTACCCCATAGAGTTACTTGGAGAATTAGTGACAATATAAGTCGAACACATGCCACCCAGCATGGATTCAGTAAATGAACCATCCTCCTCTGCTTTGCACTTTTGTCTAAACTTGTATTTCCCTAAGACATTTACCCCCTATTATTATTATTATTATTATTTTGGTACCGGGGATTGAACTCAGGGGCACTCAACCACTGAGCCACATCCTCAGACTCCAGAGCTGCTGGCACTCTGGGTACATGCTTACATGCCCATCTTTCCTTTTTCATTTTAATCCTACCTGGACAAAGCTGGGGCAGAAACAATGGAGGCCAGACTGGTAATGAGACAGTGAATACAGATTTTCCATATTGGATGTGGGGATCAGAAGAGCTGGTCAAGGGCAACGGTTGTGCAGAGGCTAGGTTGGGAATTTGTACGAGAAGCCTGGCATGTTTAGGGTTCAGGGAAGCAGTGGCTAAATCTTTGTGAAGCAGTGTCAAGAACAGAGAGACTCCTGGGGGTGGTATCAGATGCCCTGCTTGCAATGCTTTGAAAACCATGTTTGGACTTTAATCAAAAATGTGTCAGTTTGAGTCCTTTGGAATCCCATATTAGAAGAAAGATTAAAGTGGGCAGGGATGCTGCTGTTAGGGGAGCCAGACATTGGGCACAGATGCTCATGTGCTTGTGGATCAGCATGGTCAGTTATTGGCTAGGTGCTGTCTGGGAAAGCGAGGCTGTGGCTTGGATGCTGTGTGGTAGATCCTGAAGACCCCGTAGCTGGAGGCTGACAGATAAGTGCATTTCTTGTAGCTGGACAGCAAGTTCTTAAAGGAAGATTCATGACTAACACAGAGGGCAGTGAGGAGCCATGGCAGATATTTGAGTAAGGGAGGGGCAGATCAGATCTGAGCATTAAGAAACATTTCTCTGTGATTATGAGGGCAAATTGGAGGGGATGAGGTGGGGCCCGGGGGGTCCAGGGATGGGGAAGAGGTATTGGACTGGTCAGGCATTTTGGAAAGTGTCCTCAACTTTAAATCTTTGCTCAGTACTGATGATGTTTTTGTGATTCCCTCACCTTCAAATAATTATGCCCTTGGTAAAAGTTCAAACAATTCATTATAACCCTTTTGTATTGTTTAGGCCATCGTTTGACCCCTTCCTGCTTTTGATGATTGCCTGTGTCTTTCCAGACAATGTTGGGTCTGTTCACATTCTCTCCTCTTGCTCATTCTTTCCTTCCCTCCATTTCTGTTCAGCTGGGAGGAGATACAGAGCCCTCAGCTCCCACATTGAAGCAATAGCGCTTCAAGGTCTTTTCTTTTTTTTTTTAACTCAAAATTTGAAAGATAACTTTGAATTGTCAAGACAATGATGGGAACACATTTTTTTTCCTTTTCAGAAATTGAAACACTGAAACGTTATAAATTACGTTTCTCTTTTTTTTAATATTTATTTTTTAGGTGTAGATGAACACAACACAATGCCTTTATTTTTATGTGGTACTGAGGATAGAACCTGGGTCCTGCTCGTGCTAGGCAAGCACTCTACCGCTGAGCCACAATCTCAGCCCCTCTCTTTAATTTTTTTAAAATTTAAAAATTTTGAAATATATATATATATATATATATATATATATGGTAGAAAGAGATGTTATGATTTTTAATATAATGTAGAATATGAAACTAATTAACATACCCATCACCTCAACTACTTAACATTCTTTTATAATGAGAATATTTGAAAACTTACTCTCTTAGCAATTTTGGAATGTTTAGCACTCAATCATTAGCCACATTTACTATTCGGTTCAATTGATCTTTTTTTTTTTTTTTTAGAGAGAGAGAGAGAGAGAGAGAGAGAGAGAGAGAGAGAGAATGAATTTCTAATATTTATTTTTTAGTTATTGGCGGACACATCTTTGTTGGTATGTGGTGCTGAGGATCAAACCCGGCCGCACGTATGCCAGGCGAGCGTGCCACCGCTTGAGCCACATCCCCAGTTCAATTGATCTTTAAATAATGAAGCTCGCTGGGAGTTGTGGCACATGCCTGTAATCTCAGCAATTTGGAAGTTGAGTCAGGAGAATCATAGTTTGAGACCAGCCTGGGAAACTTAGCAAGACTCTGTCTCAAAAAATAAAAAGGATGGGATGTAGTTCAGTGGTCGAGCACCCCCCGGGTTCAATCCCAAGTATCACAAACAGCAACCTTCTTTCCCCTATCTAGCTGAGACTTTGGACCTTTGGACTATCACTTCCCCATCCTCCCACCTCACAGCCTCTGATAACAACATGCTAGTCTTTGCTCCTAGGAGTTCAATTGCTCTCCATTCTACTTCTAAGTGAGACAGTACTTGTCTTTGTGTGTTTGGCTTATTTTACTTAACATAATGCTCTCCAATTTCATTCATGGATGCAGATGATCTTGTTAGCCTCTTCCCCACACCTGATCCTGTCTCTTGTCTCCTGGGAGGTCCCTAGAGCCAGAAATTTGTCACATGTCCTTCCAGATCTTTTTCTTGACACTGATTCTATAGATGTGTATAAATATGCCCTTGTTTTTACACTCAACACTGTGTCTTGAAACTCCTTATTTTGAGTGCTATGGAGCATGCCGTAGTTTATTCATCTCACAACTCTGTTGGGGACATTTATGTAAACATTTTCAATTATAAAAAATATTGCTGAATTCCCGTTAGTATCTCTGTACCAGTCTATCCTCTAGAGTGTGATAGGACTAGTGATACCTATTTCTACCTCTCAGGTAGCTACATAGTATTCCACCATATCCTTATCAAAACATTCCCCCCTCAATGGAAATTTGTACAGTTTCCATCTTTTTGCTATCACCAACACAACATAGTAAATATCTGTGTATACCGACACTTTGCTTAAACATGTGAATACCTTGGCAGGACAAAGTCCTAGAAATGCAGTTGCTAAAGAAAAGGTACTTGACTTTTATAACTCAATAGCTCTTGGAAAATCCAGGCTTACATAGAAACTGTGAGAATGCTCCATTCCTTGAGTGCTTACCTAGAGTGTACACTAAGAAACTTTAAAATATTTGCCAATCTGATAAGTGAAATATAATTCTTTGTTATTTTAATGAACATCAATTAAGCACTAGTAATCTTGAGCTTTGGGTTCATCTGTTGATAAAGCATGCATATTTCTTATTATGTGATATGTCAGTTCACATAAAATTTATCCTTTCTACTTTGGGATTTTTAGTTTTTCTTATTGATGTATAAGAACTCTTTACATATATTTTTTAAAAAGAGCTAATTTTACTAATATTAGTTATTGATGGACCTTTATTTATTTGTTTAAATGCAGTGCTGAGAATTGAACCCAGTGCCTCACACATGCTAGGCAAGCGCTCTACCACTGAGCCACAACCCCAGCCCCGAATTAGCTCTTTTTTTCTGCCATGCAATATCCTTCCCCAAATTATCTTTGACTTTATTTTTTGTTTGGGTTTATTTATTTTGGTTTGATTCATCTATTTGTAGTCAAATTTATTAATTCTTTTTTAGCTCCTGTTTTTGTTTATTTTTAAATTTGTGTTACTAAACATTTCACACTTTAATTTTTTTGCATTTTTTTAGTTGTAGTTGAACACAATACTTTATTTTATTTATTTTTATGAAGTGCTGAGGATAGAACCCAGCACCCTGCACATACTAAGCGAGCACTCTACTGCTGAGCCACAACCCCAGCCCCATCACATTTTAATTTTAAAATGTAAAGTTCTTGTGTGTTTTCCCCTAAAGGGTTTATTTCTTTTCAAATATATTTTATTTATTTAACATTTTATTTACTTTTTATATTTAACATTTCCCTATGAAATCTATAAGTACTATTTAAGTACTGAGGTATAAGTACTGAGGTAAGAATCTATTTTTTCCCAAATAGCTAATTGTCCCAACAGAATGTAATGAACTTATCTTAGGATTTTAAACAGTTGCTTCATAATAAGCCAACTTCATTTATATGTATTTGAGTTTATTTCTGGACTCTACTCTGTGCCATGTATTTACTTAGTGATAATAAGCTCCAAGAATCTTTATTATCATTGCTTTAAAGAACACTTCATATTCGATAAAGTTTGTCTCATCTACTTATTTTGCTTTTACATTTTTTTCTTGACTTCTTATTTTTACACATGATAGCTATAATCCGATTGGCTAGTCTGAAAAAATAACCTTGAAATTTTAAATATTTATTTATTTATTTATTTATTTTTTAGTTCTCGGCGGACACAACATCTTTGTTGGTATGTGGTGCTGAGGATCGAACCCGGGCCGCACGCATGCCAGGCGAGCACGCTACCGCTTGAGCCACATCCCCAGCCCCACCTTGAAATTTTAAATAATTAATTTTTTTCAAATTAAACTCCTCAGTTTCCAGGAGTTGAATTAACCATTCTCTCCAAATTCCTGACTAGATGTCATCATTTTACCATGCAATACTTATTTTCTCCCATTTATCCCAAGTCTAGTCTTCCCTAATGTGATTCTAGAGAAACTGATGCTTTTATTTTGTAAAATTTGTTGTTGAAGTGGGTATATTATAAACTTTGCAAATATGCTGTTGGGTCACAGCTCTGATACTGGTTTTCACCTTTTCCAGAGATGCAGCACTGGGATTTTATTAGCCTTCCATGGTTCTAAGTCCATGTAGATTATTGTGTTTTAACTGTCATGTGGTGCTTTCCTCTTTAGTCCCCTAGTGCTGGACATTCAGGCTGCTTCCATCCTGTCCCTGCAGCGAACATCTTTGTATGTGACTCTTCATTCACTTGTCTGAAGACCTCTCTGAAACCTATACTTGGGAGCCAGTTGGAAGGGTTGTAAACACATACCATTTTTCCTTGACCACATACTGGCAGTTGCCCTCCAGAATGGCAGCCCCAGCCCACATCCCCACAATCAGTGCATGAGACCCGCCAACCCCTCCACATACCTCAGCCAATCCTCAGCACTCCTCACATTGTTGATTCCTACCTCAAAACAGATATGAAGTAACATCTCAGTGTTAATACCTTCCATTTCTCTGATAACCAGTGACTCTGTGCACCCCTTCTTAAATCTCTTGTGGTTGATCTCTGGGAATTCCTAGATTATATCTTTTTGTTTATTTTTTTCTTGGGTCACCTGTCATTTTGTTTGTTGATTTGCAGGAATCCCTTGTATATTCAAGATATTGTTCTAGATCTACATATATCTCTGAACCTCTCATCAGAATGTGAATGTGGTCCATGGTATCTTTTATTATATAGTAATTCTTCATTTTTGTTTGTATTTATCCTTTTTAATTTTGGTTTTGTGGTTTGTATTTTTGAGATTTTAAGAATTCCTTATTGCTAGGTCACAAAAATGTCTGTTATCTTCTTTGTAGTTTTTTTTTTTTCTTTACTCAGGCTGGGAAGGGGGTGGACTGATGGGGAGAGTTTGTACATGGGTACAAAGTTACAGTTAGGGGGGAGGAATAGTTCTGATGTTCTGCATGATAATGTATTATACATTTCAAAATAGCTGAAAGAGAGAATTTTGACAAAGATATGACAAATGTTGGAAATGATGGATATGCTATTAAATTTACAGTTTTATCTTTTAGTTATGGGGGGAGGCTCCACCCTGCATGTAGAGTAGAAGAGGATTTAGTTCTTTTTGTTTCCATATTGCCAGTTGTCTGAACACCTCCACTAGACCATATATCCATTTTCCAAGAATGTGTGGAACCTCTTTACCAATGCTAAAGTTGATGTGTCTGACTCCAAGCTCTCTGCTTTGTTTTATGGATCTATTTTCCTGTTCTTGTTGCAGTACTATATATTTTCTTAAAATATCTTAATTATTATACCTTTGTAATAGGTCTTAATAATGGGTAGATTAGGCTCCTCTTCTATGATACTTTTATTTTTATATTGACCCAGCCCCTGATGAACTTTAACCCTTCCAATTAGAATAAAATCATTGGGCTGGGGATCTAGCTTAGTTGCAACAGCCTCTAATGTGCAAAGCCTTGGGTTTGATCTCCTGCACCAAAAATAAATAAATAAATAAATAAATAAATAAATAAATATTGTCTAGTTTAAAAATCCAACTAGATTTTTATTGGACCACATTGAATATATACTGATTTAGAAAGAATTCACACCTTTATGTTAATAGGTCATGCCTCCCTAGCATGTGGGTGGATCTTATACATTCAGATAACCTGATTAACCTTTTAAGGATATTTGTTTCTGCTTTTGTTCAATCATTTTAATAATGCTTTCTTTCAAATATATCAATACTTTTAAGAGTACACTTTTGAAAGGTGTATTTTGCTGAGAAATATTTCTAAAAACACCAGGTCAAGTTTTCTTCTAGTATTTTTGTAATTTTGATTTTCTAATGTTTAAACCTTTGATCCGTCTGGGATTCATGTTGCTGTAGGACAGAGGGGCAGAGGGCGGTGGCAAGAGGGTTTCATGGGGCAGCAGTAAGGCTGGGGGAGTTTTTCTGTTTGCTCCTTGGATAATTGTTTGGGGGCGGTTCCTTAGGGACGACCTGGCCCAGTTGCCCTTCCTGACCATGTGCATCAAGGAGAGTCTGCGGTTGCACCCCCCAGTCACAATCATCTCCCGCTGCTGTACCCAGGACGTTGCCCTCCCCGACGGCCGGGTCATCCCCAAAGGTGCCCACAACAGCAGGGGGAGGAGGAGGCTCCTGGGCACAGTGGTGGTCCCATGGGGCAGCACGGACCTCCTCCTGATTGCCCCCTCTTTCCCTACAGGGAACGTCTGTGCCATCAGCATCTTTGGGATCCATCACAATCCGTCGGTCTGGCCAGACCCTGAGGTGCTGCTCCCCCTCCCCATTCCTGGGGCCTGGTGATGGGGCGCGGACCTGACCTGGGACACCAGACTCTGTCCCTCTACTGTACCTGCACGACTTCCCGCGGGGTGGCTGGTGTGCTTGCCGAGAGACCCCTCCCAGCAGCCCTCTCTTGCCCTGTCCCCAGGTCTATGACCCCTCGCGCTTCGACCCAGAAAACCCCCAGAAGAGGTCACCTCTGGCTTTTATTCCCTTCTCGGCGGGGCCCAGGTGAGGGCAGCGGGCATGGGGGCGGGATGGGTGAGGGTGTCCGGAGGGGCCTGGTCCGAACGCCCCAGGCCTGATTGTGGGGCGCGTGCGTCACGGGCTCGAGGTTTGGAACGGGATCCCAGGAAAGGGGTGTGTGTGGCAGAGTCCCCTCCCTGCTGCTGGTGCGAGCTGGGGCAGGAGTCTGGGCCAGGCCCCGGGACATGGGGACGCCCACAGTGGTCCAGGCGCGTCAGCGCCCCTCGCTGCCCCTCAGCTTGATCTGGGTGGGTGGGTGGGAGGTCCCCAGCTCGTAGCGGTGGGATGCAGCCCAGATGGGGATCCGGACACAGTGAGAGTCCCCTCCCCGCCCGCAGGAACTGCATCGGGCAGACGTTCGCCATGAACGAGATGAAGGTGGGGCTGGCGCTGACGCTGCTGCGCTTCCGCGTCCTGCCCGACGACACCGAGCCGCGCAGGAAGCCCGAGCTGATCCTGCGCGCCGAGGGCGGGCTCTGGCTTCGTCTGGAGCCGCTGAGCGCGGGTGCGGAGTGACCTCAGAGAGTTGTCCTGGGACACAACACCCGCCCACCCACCTTTGCAGATTCCCAGCAATAAGATGGTGATCGCCTGTGCTTGAACTTTACCGAGCGCCAGCAGGGCGCGCTGGGGGACAGAGGTGACGGGGCGCGTGGGTGGGGGGAGGCGAGGCTGAGGTCTTGGAGCCCAAGACGGTGACAGCGTCTCTGGCTGACCACAGCGCCCCGCGCTGATGGCAGGTTCTCCCGTTGCTCAAATATGGATTTCATCGTGTGGACCAAAGGCAACCGTGGGAGGTGTTTGAGCAGGAGCCAGGATTGAAGGCCGTGTTGAGACTCTGTAATGCAGGCAATTAACAGCACTAACATTTCTGCCACCCTGACCTTTATTCTGATCTTCTTAATACACCCAATCTTTTCTCACCTCAGGATTTTTACTGTTTCTATGGTTACTAAATGCCTATGTTTATTAAACCTAACAAGCCTGGTTGTTTTACAGTGTGTCTGATCATTGTGGTATCTGTGCAACTATTACATTGCCTGTCATTTTTGCTGATTTTCACTCATGGGGGCCCTGATTTTTGTGTTCCTGCTTATCTTCGCCTGGGTGTTTGCTAATAGATTTGGAAGAATATTTGTAGAATTTGAAAAAGGCAGTTTTCTGTAGAGGTGTCCTTGGAGCCCTTGTGCTTGAGGATTACGTTAAACCAAGTTCCAGGCTTGTGGTGCCCAAGGTCACTGAGGCCATTTAAACACAAGCTGACCAAACACTTGTGTGGCTTCTTGGCTTCAATTTGCTCTCTCCCTGGGAGATGTAGATCATTAAGGTTCTTATGTGAGAAGAACCTTCTTAAAAATTCTCCTTCTTGTATTGCTCCTTGTCTTTGATTTTTTCCCCTTTCATCACAAGATCATTAAAACAGAGCTTCATATTTTATTGTTTAGCTTTCGAAGCCCCAGTTCCTTTACCACCTAATAGTACCCCACCCCCACTAGTATATTCTGGAGATTGAACAAGTTTACATGCACAACACAACTGAACCAAGCATCCACATCCACATCTCTTAAGCATCCACAGTCCATGAAAATTAGTTTTCTTCTTTCTTTCTTCTTTTTGGCATTACATTTTATGTTTTGAAATGTTTTAAAGTCACACCGAGCCATATCCTCAGCCCAAAAGAGGAGTTTGAGTTTTGAAAAGTGTGTCTAGCATCTGTTGGAGAAAACCATTGGAATATTCAGTCAGCTTTTTTTTTTTTTTTTTTTTTTGTGCTGGAGTTTGAACTCAGGGGTGCTTAGCCACTGAACCACCTCTTCAGCCCTTTTTAATGTTTTATTTAGATACAGGGTCTCCCTGAGTTGCTTAGGACCTTGCTAAGTTGCTGAGTTTGGCTTTGAACTGGTGATCTTCCTGCCTCAGCCTTCCAAGCTGCTAGGAATTACAGGCATGTGCCACCATGACTGGCAAGTTTCTAAATATCTATGTTTTAAATCTGAGAAACTACAAGTTGGTCTGACAAGGGCCTGAAGCTTAGAACTGGAAAAAAATATATAAATATATTTTAAAATATTATATATAAATATATGATATTTATACATAGATATAAATATATTTATATAATATATAATATGTAATATATTTATATATAAATATATAAATAAAAATATATCTATAAATATAGATAAACATATATATATATTTTAGAGAGGCACGACCAGGACTTCCATTTCATCTAGATGTTCCAGGAAGTACATGGAAGTGGCCCTGGGCTTGAATAGTGACTCAAGAGTAGGGTTGGGGGTGAGGGGCCCGACGGGGCCTCCCCTTCAGCACCAGAGACAGCGGCTGCCTTACGACGGGGGTCCTCTGTGACTGTAGGGGTCTTCATCAGGACACAGTGCAAAGACTGAGTGCTTTTCAGGAGGCCGCAGCTCCAGGACCTGGGAGGATTACAGGCTGTAAAATAACAACTGATACTGAAAAATGAGGTGAAAAAATACACAGTGTAAGTGGAAAATCACAGTCGTCTTTCTTTGCCTGTAGCAGTCTCCATTCAAGTGCTTTTCATATTCCAGAACAATGCCTATCCATAGGGGAGAGTCCTATAAGGAAATGGAAGGAATACAATCACCTCCAATCCACACATGTCTTAATAATCACTGCTTATATTCTCTCACACATACTTCAAGTTTCTAACTATCTGAAATGTTTCACAGGTGAAAATTATATGTAAGTCTCACATTACATTTACATGTCAGAACAAAATGGCTTCAGATATCACTGTCAATTAAAAGTCCAGTTACTCTTCATCCATTAGCTTTTGGGCTAAATATTTATTTTTTATAGAAATAGGTGAGAATATTTTCATGTAAGATATGAGTGTGGTTGGACATCTTCCACAGAATAACTATGGCCTGGTAACTCCACCGACACTGAAGTTTTGTTCCTGTTCACAGGAGTAGACACTGTTGGGGGGGGGGGACAAGGTGACGCTGCAGCTCCCCCAGCTGAACACCGATTTCACCTTCACTTCATTCTTATGGACGATAGAGAATAACTCACTTGCTCAAGGTCATTCAGTGTGCATTGAGGTGAATTTGGTCAGGTTCCTGCAGAGATCACACCTCAACCTACAAGTGAAGACATTTTCAAAGTGGGTCTCAGCTCCAGGCATATTAGATACCCATGAAACCATTCCAGAATTAGTAGGTGAGACTCTGACAGGTGGAGCTTCAAATTTTCAATGTAATAGCTTTTTTAATTAATTAATTTTTTAAGAGGGAGGGTGAGAGAGAGAGAGAGAATTTTTTTTTAATATTTATTTTTTAGTTTTCGGTGGACACAACATCTTTGTTTGTATGTGGTGCTGAGGATCGAACCCAGGCCGCACGCATGCTTGAGCCATATCCCCAGCCCTTTTAATTTATTTTTTAGTTGTAATTGGACACAATACCTTTATTTTATTTTATTTATTTATTTATTTTTTTTTTTTTAGAAAGAGAGAGAGAGAGAGAGAATTTTTTAATATTTACTTTTTAGTTTTCGGTGGACACAACATCTTTATTTTTATGAGGTGCTGAGGATCGAACCCAGGGCCTCACATATGCTAGGTGAGGGCTCTGCCGCTGAGCCACAACCTCATCCCTCAATGTAATGCTTTTGACAGGAAACATTCACTCTTGTAAAAAATAAAATGCACAGTGTGAAATATTGGTTCTTCATCTGCCTGTTGCTTCACTTATGTATATATTTTTTAAAAATTGCCTGCCAGTTTATTTATTTATTCATCACTTCAAGTATGCTCGTTTTCACTTCTTTTTTTATTGATTCTTTTTAGTTATATATCATGTTAATATTCATTTGGACATAATTACTAAAGCATGGAATAGAATTTTCTCTGATTCCGTCTGCAGTGCTTGCCCTGTCTTTCCACTCCTCCTTCTGCTGTTCCCTTCTCTCTACTGATCTTCTGCTATTAACTTACAACTTTAAAAAATTAGGATTTTGTGGCTACACACAGTGGTGAGATTCACTATGGTATATTCATATATGTACCTGGGAAAGTTAGGTCGGATTCACCCCACTGTGTTTCCCTTATCCCATCCCTCCTCCCTCCCTCTCAATGCCCTCCTCTGTTCCCCTGATCTTTCTTCTATTTTGATGGATTCCCCCTGCCCCCACTTTTCTTTTCCTTTTTCTTCCCCTCGTTTTGGACTTGCTTTCACATAATCAGAAAAAAAAATGGCCTCTGACTTTCTGGGTCTGGCTCATTTCACTTAACACAGTGGTCTCCAGTCCCATCCACTTATTGGCAAATGCCATAATTTCATATTCTTCATGGCCGAATGATACTCTATTGTGTGTTATACCACTTTTTCTCTATCCATTCATCTGTTGAAGGGCACCTCGATTGGTTCTATATCTTGGCTATTGTGAATTGTGCTGCTAGGAACATTGATGTGTGTCGTGTATTTTAAAAAATAATAAAATCAATTAAATAAAAAGAACACCTAATAAATTCTGAAAAAGTATCATAAAAGGAAAAAAGTGAACATTGATGTGGCTGCATCCCTGTAACATGCCAATTTTAAATCTTTTGGATATATACTGAGGAGTGAGATAGCTGGGTCATATGGTGACTCCATTCCTAGTTGGGGCTTGTTTGTTTGTTTGTTCAGGAAGCAGGGCTTTATTCTGCAATATGGAGGAAATATGCTTTGCCCACTTGCTCCAGACATAAATTGTTACCACTCAGGAACTGGCCAGCAATGCCCCTTGTGGACTCCTTGAAGAGTTCTAAAGACAAACCAGAGCCCAAAAATTCTTTCTTCCCATAAACACACCCGTATCATTATTTACAGAATTTACTTTTATACTGGTATCAAAAATTATACTAAAAATTTATCACTAAAGTAACTTTATATTTTTTTCCCTCTTAAATTTCTTTGCTAAATGTCTTCACTGTCCCGGTGACCTTCTGCTTCTTATTTTCTTGGTGTACACTGTGTCCTTAAAAGAAGCTCATGAAAACCTCCCCAGAGATGGAGATAAGAAACCTGCGTCTAGGGGCAAATTCAGGGAAAAGAGAATGTGCTTGAGATCTGGAAGGTGGAATCAGATTTCCCAGACTCCCACTGAAGTGGCCCCCTCTCTCCACAGAAAAGCCCTCTTCACCATGGCTGATTTTAGGACTATCAGCAAAAAAGTCTCTGCAAAAGCATCCAGTGTAGATAAACTTCCTATTTTCGTGTCGCTCTGTTTACTTGGCCACTGGCCAAGAAGATACCAGCATTCCAGGTGCTGGACACCCCCTTACTAGTTTTTCACAAACATATCCAGTATAGTAATTGAAAGAATGAACAAGGCTCATCATCAGAGCAAATGCCCGTTTATTGAGGAACAGCTCTGCATATTTATAGAGCCAGGGGTGGTTTGACAGTAGACATGGGGTGCTTTTTGATTGGTGGGTAAGGATCAGGTGAGCCAGCAGGGCTCCCCATTGGAAGGCAGGATCATTGAGCCAGCAGGGCTCACCATTGGTCGGCTCTTCTTGGGGGATGGGGAAGTTAGTCTTTGGAGGGGGGGGGACTCCCAACAGTCCTTTGAAGAAGTGTGCAAACAAGGCCTCTGGCCTTGAGCTGGGCTTCACAGAGATGTCTACATTTTTAAGATAAGTTACAAATGGGCTCCATGGTAACAGCTGGCAGGGGGAGGAGAGAGGGGACAAGAAGCTCTTCCTTCTCAGGTGTTGTCCTTGAAGAGTTAACTTGCCCAGAACAGTGAAAGAAAAAGCTGCTTTTCTGTGAACTTCTGCAGACTGTGAACTTCTGAGCCCTTCCCCTTACATGCTGGGTATAAAACTCTGAAACTCCCTGAACTCGGGGTTCAGGGGATTGATTGATTACAGCAAAAGCTGTGCCCTCTGAACCTGGCTGCAGCCAAATAAAACTGTTTCCTGCCATCTTCGGTGCCTTGCCTCGTTTGTCCCTACAACAGCAGAGCAGAGGATGAAGTGAGGGAGAAAAGCATGGCAGTCCTCACGAGAAACCAGGAAGAGAACGGAGCAACCGCAAATTCAGACTTCAGGGGTCTGAGGTCCAGAAAGCCGGGCTTGCAGCCTAGACTGGAGAGTAAATCTGAGCAGAGCCACTTGAGGTGCCAAGAGATGTGCAGAAAACCATTCCTGGTTTTTTGAGGAATCTCCATACTGCTTTACAGAAGCTTTACAGAGTGGTTGTGAAAGACCCCAGCCCAACAACCTCAGGCCTAGTTGCAAAACCACCGAGGCATGTCACAAACCTATGCAGGCACCAGAGGTATTTTTCAAATAATTAGTTAGGTGTAACCGGTTGGGAAAGGACAAAGGACCAGGTCCCTAGGCATGCCTGAATGAGCAGGAACAGGAGGACCAGAGTGCAAATATGTAGCTTTTATGTGGTTCTTTTTTAGTAACATACAGTGAAAAACAACTTTGCCCTTTAGGTAATCTATATGCTGGGTTTAAAATTAACCAATAAGAAACCTATTGTTTCCCCCGCGCGAAAACAGCCCCTTTACCCTATAAAAATCTCTGTATCCCCAAGCCCGGTGTGCCAGCTCACCAAAGCTCCGGCTGAGGTTCTGCTGGGCACCCGCAGGCGCCTGTGTCCCAATAAATCCCTCTTGCTTTTTGCAGCCAGTGTTTCGTGTGATTCTCCTTGGACAGGGAAACGGGGGTCTTTTCATTTGGAGGTCCCACCGAGATAAACATCAGCCCCTCCCTCATCCCGTCCGGATCCCTGCCCAAGGACTACCTGGTATCACTGGGAGGTAAGCTGGCCAGCTCATGTCGTGTCTGTCTGTTGTGTCATCTGGTGTCACTTTTATGTCTGTAATGTTTGCAACTTTTGGCTGATACTTTGTTTCTATGCGCTGCATTTGTACGATTACGCGTAGTCGCTTTGTATTTTGGGCAGCTTGAGAAGGAGTTGACGAACTCAGACTTCTCCCCTGCCACCCTGGGAGACGTCCCAGGGATCACTTTGTAGGCAGCGGCGAAGCTTGTGCTTCACCTAAGCCATTTGGTCTTTGTAGGCAGCGGCGAAGCTTGTGCTTCGCCTAAGCCATTTGGTTTTGTAGGCAGCGGCGAAGCTTCTGCTCCGCCTAAGCCATTTGTTTTGAATTTGCGCAGCGCTCTTTCTCTTTGGTCTGATTGCAGTGTTATTGTGGTTATTATTTCTGTCTCTGTATTCAATCCCTTCATCTGAAACTAACATGGGACAATCAATTACGATCCCTTTGAGTCTCACCCTCGACCATTAGCAAGAGAACGAATCTCCCAATCTGGTATTGTCAGACCCAATCTGAGGGGGATGCTCCCCCAATTCGCTTGTCTGAAGGGAAGGCCCCAGTCGGCTTGGGGCCAGCACCCACTTGCATTTTTTTTGACAATCTGAAAAGGGAATCTATGTCTTTGTGTGTGTCTTTTTGTCTGTGTCTCTGTTAAGTGTGATGGCATTGTTTTAGTTTGACCGATGCAGAGTCCCAAATTCCAATCTGCCTTAGAGGTGTGGAGATAACTTTAGCTAGATTTTAACCTAAATTGTGAGCAAGATTAGGGAAGCAGTGTTTTCTTTTCTTCCTGTAGTTGGCCTGAGTGCACCCGCTGCGATTAAGAAATGCCTGCTGGGGATCTAAGAACTTTGATATCTCGCTTTAACTTTTCTCAAAACCCTGTCCTCATTATTAAATTGACATTAATTGGCTTCGGGGATGGGAGCCAAACGTTCAGTCATAAATTCTGTCCCAGACTGAGATTCTACACCGAGGTAAGTGCATGCACCCCATGTCTGTTTGAAGTGCATCTTTCTCTCTCTTTCTTTCTGGAGGATAAGGTGGGCACCCGTCGGCTACTTAAATGCAATTAGTGCAGCCGCCACTCTTCAAGACTCGGGTGAGAGGTTTCTCGGCCTAAGCAGCTCTCAATCACCTGTTCAGTACAGAGCAGGCATGTTGGGTTCTGCCAAAGCCGTTTCCAACTTTTCTGTCTGGGCCTGGAGAGCAATTGGCGTGAGTACACAGTGTCCGGAATCCTGATCTGCCTTGGATGCGTGGAGGTGGAGGAAAGAGTTTGGAACAACTGAGGAATTCCGGTCTGGGCTACTCTCAGACGAATTCTTAAGGTTCCTTTCTCTTGAGCCCCCTTCCGACAGCCCCCAGGGGTATCTAGGGTGATCGGTAGATGAATGGCACTGAGGGAAAGCCCCAATCACATTTGCCTCCGTATGGGCCATGCAACACTCCCAACCCCGCATCCATTCCTCCTGGATGCTTCCCTTCCTTCGCAGGTCAGAAATGTTAGCAATTCAGGTTGTAGGACTAAGAAAGACATGAGATAATTAGTAAAATCTGCCCAGGTTCTCTAAGGTACATAGGTAACTTTCAATAGTCTGTTTTAGCCACTAATAAGAGTCATGATTAAATGGAAGTTCAAAACCTAGGAGAGATTTTTTTCCTTATCTGGTCTGTTTTAAGGTTATTATAGATTGTTTCTTGGGGATAATCTAAGTTAAATGTGTGTCTAACAAAAATTAATTTTTTTATTGTAACAATCTGGTATCTGAATGGGTTTCTAAAGTATTGCACTATCTTGCAGTTAAAAGTTGGGTTTAAGTAATTGTTTAGTTTAAGATTTCAGATAGCTCATACCAGAGAACTTAAATACTTAGGATAAAAAAATTAAAAGAACTCTACTTCCAAGTTGGCAAGTAACTCCCAATCATTCATTTTTATATTTTTTATCAGTTTTTGAATTGGGTAGCCTAAGGAGATTTCACTAGGTATACAGTGCATTGATTTGGGTAAAGATAGTAAATTATGATTTGGTATCTGTTTCTCTCTCTGTGTAAAATTTTAAAAAGTGTTAAATTAAAACGTTGGTCTGGCTTATTGAAATGACATTAATTAGCAACAGTCTTGGAAATTTTCAAAGCTTAATTTTGATATACATGGTGGTGTGTGGTTCTCTTTTAAAATTTTTCAGGCGATTTAATGTAACTTAATATTACTTTAGAAACTTCAGAACAAAGAAAGTAGCTTAATGATCCTGAAGAAACTCCTTCTGATGGTGGCTTTTATATTATCAAGTAAGATCCTATTTTCAGTTTTGTGTGAGCAAATTTTTCTAGTGTAAAAAAATAAATTGTGACTTATGGTTAAAATACCTTAGGCATAAAGTTTCTGCTCAGAATTCTGGTTTTCCCAGTACCTTCCAGACCTCAGCCAGGGTTTAAGCTGATATGCAAACAGAAGCAGCTTGGAGCTCAGGCCCAAGGAAAAAAAAAAAAAAGAGTAAAAGTGTCCTTTTACCCGAACTCAAACTAGATTAAATCAAAGAATAAATTGTATGGCATTTACTAATTACTGGCCGGTCAATTTTTCTAGGACTTTTGCCTTTTCTTAGATTCTATATTTTTTTTGAGCTCATGATTTTGTTCCTACAGACAAGTTAATGTTTTTCTGATAAGTTCTATTTTTGATCAACTGGAGTTTTTTGAAACATTGCAATGGAGATTTCATCTGCGAAAAGCTACAAGGCCGTCACTATTATGTGTGCACACTCTTGTTATGTGTTGTATGTCGGTATGTCTGTATGTGTGTATGTCCATATATCCTGCAGTGATATGACAAATTGACAAATGAGGAGCGCTCATAAAAAATTTAAAAATGGATCCAAATATCTTTGATTCACGTGATTCAAATGGTTCAATTTAAATTGGGTAAACAAATGAAAGTAAAGATGTTTTTAAAATTAAGCTTATAAGTTTTTCTAGATGTTCAAAAAGGTTCTAATAAAATGTTGATGTCTATGAAATAATCTGCTTAAATTTAAAATTTACAAGTATTGTTTCAAAATGTGAACAAAAGGAGGATAACAGATGGAAAAAAAACCTGAAAAACTGAAAGGTTCTAAAAATTGTGTTTCTAGATAGGAAAGTCTATGTGACTAAGTAATCAAAAAGGTTTAAGTGAAAAAAAATAAAGGAGGTTTATGTAAATTTAAGTTACACAACTATGGTTAAACAACAACTGTTATTTTTCAATACTTTTCTTGTACTCTTTTGCTCTGCATAATAAAGTTCCTTCAAATCCGATTGCAGAAAGTCTCAAATTAAACTTCCAACCAGCTTCTGCTTAGGCACTACCAGCCTCTGATGACCGATGAACCCCCAACATCTTCAAGAGAACAGTTCACTCAGTGCTGAAGCTCACTACCAGGCATGAACTTCTGCCAGAAATTGATTTTTGCTCTAATTTTTATCTTTATTCTGTTTTTTATTCGCTCTGATCTTCTTCAGGTGCTGGTGATGATATCTGAAAGAACTTGCCAATAGACAGGTTGCCTGCCATTTATCTAAGCCCTGCCATATCCCCCTTAGTCATTTCTTTAAAAGCCAAACATGGTTAACATAAAATCATCAACGTAATTATGGTAAATTTAATGTGTTCATGTCTTCCAGGTACACAAGTTTGTGAGGTAAAAGCTTTATTATTTGTGTTCTATAACTAGACTTGATATCAGTAAAATATGTAAAGTTCTATGTTACTTTTTACACTGAGATACAGTTTAAATGTATTTTTAAGTTAATGAGAGCTTAATCTATGTAAAGGTTTTATTGCAAAACACAAAAGTACTTTGCTACTTCTCTACAAAAAGTTAAAAGCTTTCAGCCTTTCTTTAATTCATGTTTTAGATGTGATACTATGTTGTGTTAGCTAATGTTCATGTAAATTTGAGCAACAATTTATGTAGGCTTTATAAAATGATGTCTAAAAAGCAGAGATTAGCTTCAGAACTATAGTATTTAAGATTTATAAAGAGCCCCACCTTACTTGAGATAAGGCTCTATGTCCCATCTCATAAGTGACTATGAAAGAAGTAGGCCAGATTTCAGTGCATTTAAGGTTGTGTCCAAAAGTTGGTTTTTGTCACGATTGCCAGGATCTCAAACAGGGGATTATAATGTATAACTCTGCCAGAATTCAGGGTAGCTATTACATAAACTAAATATGTTTTTATCCTAGTTAGTTTTGTTTTGTAGTTTGCTTTTAGATGGTCTAAGGATTGCCTGTTAATGTTTTAAAGAGGTACTGCTTTAAGAACTCACAACTTGGGTTAATTTAAGATAATGAGTTAGCACCTACAGGAAAGAGATAAACATTAAGGCCCAGTACTCTTAATACAAGGCTGTTAAAGTTTATTTGCTGGATGTTTAAGATTAAGTTTTAAAATTAAAGTTAAATTAAAAAGGGCCAAGAAAACCAATATTTGGCTCTTGCCCTCTGAGTCAGTCTGAATCAGGGGATAGGGGACTTCTTTAAAGAGCTCTGCAACTCTAGGCCACATAACCTCCTGATCAGGAAGATTAATGAGACCAGTGGAGGACAGAAAGCCAATCAGTGCATTTGCTGTGAAGAGGGGGGTCATCAGAAAAGGGAGACATCCCTGATGCTTCCAAGGGAAGCCACGTGGTCAAGCAAGGCCTGGACCCATCCCAGTGCAAATGGCACTAGCAGAACTGGGAAGCTGCTGTAAAGTTCCCGAGGACTCCCAGAGAAATTCAGCTGACTGTTATAGAAACAGAAGTCAGTTTGTCTTGCTTCATCTTAAACACTTAGCAAAGACAGTCAAAGCCAAAACATAGCTGTTCCTGGACATCTTAAATAATAATAATAGTTAAATGTAGCCTCCAACAATAAGTAAACTGGAGGCTGCAAAAGAGATTCTTAGGTAGGAATGCCTGATAACTATCAAAAGGAACAGCCAGAATAGTTTTTAGTTTAAGGCCCACAGATATTTCTGACCTACACAGGTAGGCTTGGTGTTTGCTAGTATGGTTATCCAGCCCTAAGTAACAGAATTAGATTTCTCTATTAGACACAGGTCATACTAGTAAAAGGATTTTGCAAGATCAGATAATATTAAATTATTAAACTGTGTCTTAAGGGAAAGAACATCTGTAACCCTAAAAGTTAAATGATATGTTTACAATCCTGGTAACTGGAGGGAACTTATGTACAGTGACACGTTCCAGCTGCTGCAACACTTATTCAGTACTCATGGTTTTTGTTTCTCTCATAGAGGTACCCATCCCCAGATGACAACCTGTTTTTCCCCAACCAGACCTCAAATGGAACTGAAAAGGGAACTCATGTCCCCCCATGTCGTCGTTCCCCCTGTCATCGAGCCCCCTCATGTTCGACACCCCTTTTCAGCCTGAAGCAGCCAGAACGAGCCATCGCCCCTTTTCACTCCTTCTCCTTACGGCAATAAAGTTTCTAAAATTAGGGTAAACAAAGCCAGAATAGATAAGTAAATCAGGTCAGGTTGGATCTAGGAGGCCAATTTTAAGTAAGTTTGGAAAGTTAAAGACTGTCCCCTGAGGATTACTGTTTACCAAGATGTAGAGTCTGCCCAAATAGGCCCACAACTGAGGGAACCATGATTGGTTCCCAAGTTTCCAGACAAAGGGGGGAATGAAAGACCCCAGCCCAACAACCTCAGGCCTAGTTGCAAAACCACCGAGGCATGTCACAAACCTATGCAGGCACCAGAGGTATTTTTCAAATAATTAGTTAGGTGTAACCGGTTGGGAAAGGACAAAGGACCAGGTCCCTAGGCATGCCTGAATGAGCAGGAACAGGAGGACCAGAGTGCAAATATGTAGCTTTTATGTGGTTCTTTTTTAGTAACATACAGTGAAAAACAACTTTGCCCTTTAGGTAATCTATATGCTGGGTTTAAAATTAACCAATAAGAAACCTATTGTTTCCCCCGCGCGAAAACAGCCCCTTTACCCTATAAAAATCTCTGTATCCCCAAGCCCGGTGTGCCAGCTCACCAAAGCTCCGGCTGAGGTTCTGCTGGGCACCCGCAGGCGCCTGTGTCTCCCAATAAATCCCTCGTGCTTTTTGCAGCCAGTGTTTCGTGTGATTCTCCTTGGACAGGGAATCGGGGGTCTTTTCAGTTGCACTAATTTGCAACAATGTATGAGAGCACCTTTTCCCCTCATCCTCACCAATACTTATTATTACTTGTATTCTTGATACTTGTCATTCTGACTGGAGTGAAATCTCAATATAGCTTTGATGTGCATTTCCCTAATTGCTAGAGATGTTGAACTTTTTTTCCTTTATTCTTCTTTTGAGAAGTGTCTGTTTAGTTCTTTTGCCCATTTATTAATTGGGTTATTTGTTTTTCTGATGTTAATTTTAAAAAAAAAATTTGTATATATTCTGGATATTAATGTCCTGAGGAGCAAGTGGCAAATATCTTTTCCCATTCTTTAGGCTCTTTCTTCATGCTCTAAATTGTTTCTTTTGCTGTGCAGATTTGCTTCACTTTTAGATAAACACTTTCTGGCATATTCTCCCATTGTGTACTTAGAAAAACAGTATAATATATGAATACAGTCACCCTTTGTTTCATCTTAAAATTGCACTAAAATTACTAAAATGTTCAGATGCACAAGTTGCACTACCGGCATACAGTTCTGAGTTTTGACAGTGCCCAGAGCTGTGTAATCACAGCTACCAGAGTCACCTTTGGTAGCAAAAAATCACCCACTGATCTATTCTCTCTGCCCGTAGTTTTGCTTTCCTCATGTGTTTGTACAGATGGGTTTGTACCGTGTGCAGCTTTAGAGTCTGGGTTGTTCATCAGCATATTGCATTTGTGAGTCACGTGTTGTATGTATCAAGCCTTTGTTTCTCTTCCAGTGCATGGAATGAGCTCCGTTCACCAGTTGAAGGACATGAGGGTTGTTTTCAGTGTGGGGTTATCGTCAATAAAGCTGCTATGTATAATGTGTATAGGTTTTCGTATGAACTTGTTTTCATTGCTCTTGGAGAAGGATGGCTCCTTCATATTCTATGTGTATGTTTCACATTAGAATTTCTTCCAATGCTTTAACAGTGTCGGTGCCAATTGGAATTCCCATCAGTAACGGATGAGAGGTCTGACTGCTCCACGGATTCAGCAGCACTTGGTGGAGTCAGTTTTTTCGAGCCATTCTATGGGTGTGCAGTGGAATATCACTGAGATTGTAATTTGCATTTCCTAATGACTAAAGGTGTTTAACATCTTTTCACGTACCTATTTATTTGGTAGAGTGTCTATTCAAATGCTTTGTTTGCTTTCTCATTATTGGAATTTGGGGGGAGGGGGTTGCACTGGGGATTGAACCCAGAGGCACTTAAGCACTAAGCCACATCCCCAGTCCTTTTTATTTTTAATTTTTGAGACAAGGTCTCTAAATTTGCTTCCAGCTTCACTAAATTGCTGAGGCTAGCTTTGAACTTGTGATTCTCCTGCCTCATCCTCCTGAGTCACTGGGATTATAGGCATGAGCCACCACACCTAGTTTTATTATTGGATTTTGAGAGCTCTTTGTATATTTACATTAATACACAAGTCCTTTGCTGAGGTATAATTTATTCATCCTCTTCTTTCTGGCTTGTGGATTGTCTTCTCAGAATCATCCTTTATTCATGGAGTTTTAAAATTTTATAAAGTATAATTTATCAACTTTTTTTCTTTTTATGAATTATGCTTTTGCCATTATACTTAAGAATCCTTGCCTAAGCCAAGATCACAAAATTTTACTCCTATATTTTCTTCTATTAGTTTCTATAGTTTGAGATTTTGTATTTAATGCTATGTTATATTTTATATAATTAAGGTTTGTATAAACTGAGGAATGATTTGATTTGTCTCATTGTTTATGGATATGTGGATAGCTCCAGTACCATGTGTTGAAAAATTTATCCTTTTTGCCTAAAGTGGCCTTTAATGTTTGTGATTAAAAATAAATTGGCTAATTTTCAGTGGATGCATTTCTGGACTTTCTCTTCTGTTCCATTAATTTATGTGTCTAATTTTTGGCCAGACTCATGATTACTGCAGTTTTATAGAATATCTTGAAAAGGGCAAAGACAATTCTTCAACTACAATTTTATTTTAAAATAATTTTTGGCTACTATGTGCCTTTTGCATTTCATGTAAATTTCATAACCAGCTTGTCTGTTTCTATAGAGAGCCCTGCTGGGATTTAATATTTTAAGAAATCTGCCAGTTAAACTGAGGAGAATTAACTTCTTAAGAATACATATGTGGGGCTGGGGCTGGGGCTCAGCGGTAGAGTGCTCGCCTAGCACGTGCAAGGCCCTGGATTCAATCCTCAGCACCACAAAAAATAAAATAAAGGAATTGTGTCCAACTACAACTAAAAAAAAGAAATATTAAAAAAAGAATGTATATGCATACTATAAAAATTATATATAGCACATATACGTAATATATATATTATACACACACACATATGTAAGTATATATTGGTAGTGGGGATTGAACCCAAAGTCACTGTACTAATGAGCTACATCCCTAGCCCTTTAATTTTATTAATTATTATATTATTTTGTAGTACTGGGGATTTAACCCAGGGACACTCTACCACTGAGCTGCACCCCCAGCCCTTTTTATTTTTATTCTGAGCCAGAGTCTTGCTAGGTTTCCCAGGCTGGTCTCTAACTTGCGATCCTGCCTCAGTCTCCCGGATGCTTGGATTACAGGCATGCACCACCTTGCTCAGTAACATCTTAACAGTATTGATCCTTCCCATCCACAAACGTTATTCTTCTCTCCATTTATTTGGATCTTTTTGGATTTCTTTCATCACTGTATCAAAGTTTTCACCATAAATATCCTGTGGGTTTTTGTTAGATTTACACCTGTGTTAGTACACTTTTTCTGGTGTTTTAAAAAACGATAGTTTAAAATATTTGTATGCCATTTGTTATTCATGGCAGGACCACATAGTAAATATTTTAGGCGTTACATGTCCCCATCCGGCTTCTCCTCTTTCTACCCCTCCTCTTTCTCTTCTAACCCATTTAAAATTTAAAAACTATTCTTAGCTCATAGGCTACACAAAAAGGGGCCAAAAATTTTTGTCCACAGACCTTAGTGGTTTGACCCTCTGGAATATAGAAATATAGAAACAGATTGATTTTTGTATTTTGACCACATATCTTTCTCATTAGAATCGAAGTATTGGCAGTTCCTCAAAAATCTCTCTCAAAATCTCTCTCTCTCTCTCTCTCTCTCTCTCTCTCTCTCTCTCTCACACACACACACACACACACACACACGTACGCACACATACTCCTTCCTTGGTCCTCACTTTACCAACAGCCAATATTCCATTTCTCTGCTTCACAATGTAGCCAACTCCTTCAAAGTGTCATCTACACTTGGTGTTAAATGTCTCTCAGCGGCTGGGGAGGTTGAGAAGGGAGGACCGTAGGTTCAAGGCCAGCCTCAACAACTTAGTGAGGCCCTAAGCAACTTGGTGAGACCCTGTCTCAAAATAAAATATAAAAAAGGCTGGATGTCTCTTGTTAGTAAAGTGTCCCCGGTTCAATCCCCAGTACAAAAAAAAAAAAAAAAGAATTTCCTTTCCCAGCCCAACAGGAGTCTTGGAGGTTCCACCAAGGACTACGCAGGTCAGTGAATGGAGTGATGAAGGGTGGTATGTGGGTCCCTGAGACTCTGGCACACCTGCCCCTGGAATCCCCCAAACTCACCCAGGCCTGCTCTTGTCAGGGGCTGCTTAGGCCTCTTCCTCCTCTGAACGTGAGGAGGCTCCCTCTGCTGGGCCATTTGGGGACAACGTGCTCTAAGGAGTCTGATTCAGTGTGAGAATGTGAGAGACCATGTGTGTCTGTGACTGTGTGCAAGTGTATGTGTGGCTGTGTATTTGTGCAACTGTGCAAAACATGCATTGGTGTGCACATGAGTGTATGTGAGGGTGCACACAATGGGTGTGCATGTTTTTGTGCCTCTTTGTGTATGTGTTTACACACTGTTGGTGTTTGAGTGTGTGTACATATACATAGGTGAGTGTGTGAGCAACAGTGTCTGTTCACACCAGGCTGTGATCATGGCTGGAAACTGCTGAGAGAGCCCTGCCTGTCCCCAGGCCTGACCCTTGCAGCGCAGGCAGGACATTCTGGAGACACACTGCCCTTGAAGCACCCTGAGTACTGGTGGGTGGATATGGTGGATAAAGGGCTCCGCTCCCTCACTCTGGGGGGTCACTCAGGGGCTGTCTGTCTCCTGGAGCTTCCCAGCAGGACTGTGCCCTGCTATCCACAGTGGAAATGCTCCCTTCCCTTTCCATCCCACCTCCCCGGGATCACTGCCCAAAGAGACAACGCGCAGTTGAATTCCTGTCTTGAGGTCACCTCTGAATAAAGTATTTGCACTTGAACCTTTGTGTCAGGATCTGCTTCTGGGGAACCCCAAATAAGACCTATATTGACTGACTCCTGCAACCCTCTTAGACCTATTCTTATGCCCTTTTTAACCAGGAGGAATGAGAGGCTCAGAGACAGGAAGTCACTTGCACAAGGCCACACAACTGGTAAGTGGCGTAGGCCAACTTTGACCTGGGCTTTCTGACCCCAAGCTAGGTGCTCACTGCTTTCCTAAAATCCTGAAAACAGAGATGAATGGGGGATTTTTACAGCCATCAATTTTCTGTTTTGGGTGCTGGAGGGACCCCAGGATTGCAGCTGGTGCCCATCTTCTATCAGAACAGTAATAATGGCAACCAGCTTGGTGCTGATCGCTTATCGGGGGGCATTGTTGTAGACTTTGTAGACTCTTTACACTTGTTTTAACTTATTTAATGTTTACAACACCTTGTCATTATCCCTAGATTTAAGGAGAAAAAAACAGAGTCACAGAATAGTACAGACACATGCTCCAAGTCACACAGCTGGTCCTGGTGTGGACAAAGCCGTTGGTCCCTTGACGCCTTGTTCTTAACCACGATGCTCTGTGGCTCCTCACAAGACACTGTGAGGGGTGCTGCTGCAGGACAGGCAAAAACACAGTTTATAATTATATGAATAAGTACTTATAATTTAAAAGGCTTCATATAAGAAAAGGAAATAATTGGTAAGTCTCGGTGTTTGCAAGGCACATTCAATCTTTCCACTCCTCCTTCTCATTCCAACAGCTGGGTGTGACTTTTCAGTGTTTCTGTGAACATACAAGCTTCTACACCCACAGAGCTGGGCTGTTGAGGAGTCCCTTACCTTTGGTGAAGTAGCCGTCAGGCCCTGGCAGGGGCTAAACAAGGTGGATTAAGGAGGGGCCCTGCACAAGGGTGTGGGCAGGGTCAAAGGAAACCATGAGGTACAGCATAGCAACCTGGGGGCAGCATCAGCTGAGTGCCCGGCAAGGCCCAGGGACGCCATTCCTGGAGTCAGTGGGAGTGACTGGCCAAAAGGGTAACTGGTTGGAAAGCGGAGGGCAGAGGGTGATGTCATTCTCCATCTTAGTCCATTTTCTGTTACTAATAGTGTTATATCAGGGACTGGCTAAGTTATAAAGAAAAGAGGTTTATTTTGATGCACAGTTCTGGTCCAAGGTCAAGGGACTACATCTGGTGATGGCCTTCTTGCTAGCAGAGTCCCTGTGCGGTACAAGGTATCACATGTCAAGAAACAGTGTATATGTGCAAGTGTTATAAATCCTCTGGGGGCTGGGGATATAGCTCAGTTGGTAGAGTGCCTGCCTTGCACGCACAAGGCCCTGGGTTCAATCCCCCGCTCCGACAGATAGATAGATAGATAGATAAATCCTCTGGGCTCTCTGCCTCTTCTTACAAAGCCATTAGGATTCAACTATGGAGCCTTCACCCTGGTGACCTTATCTAAACCTAGTCACCTCTCAAAAGACCCACTTCTAAACACTGGAGTAGCATTAGTTTTCTATCCTGTAATATCCCCCAAATGGGGTGAGACCCCAACATGAGATTTGGAGGCAAGAGCCAGACCCAGGCTATCACACCCCCGCCCCTCTGCCCACCTGCAGATGTCCCCACTGACAAAACCCCGTCTCCTTATTTGACCTGGAGGGCTGCAGGCAGGTGGACAGCAGCTCCTGTCTGTTGAAGCCTGTCACCTACACAGTGGCCCTGCAGAGGTCACTCCGCGCCTCTGCCTTGGGTGGGTCCCCCGCCTGCTGGCTAAGCAGACCCCCTGATGAGGAACAAACTTCTGTCTCTCCCCTGCAGACTCCACGGTAGTCCCCTCCTTTGGTTTTGGATGAAAGAAACTTCTTTCCCTGCTCTTGGTCGGCCTGTGGACCAGCAGGAGTCCCCCGTTCTAGGGCTGGAGTGAGTCCGGCCAGCTCTAGAGCTGGCACTCATCCAGGAGAGGGTGGAATTGACCACCCTGAGTCCTGTGGATCCTTCTCTGTCTGAAGTTTATTTGCTCCTTAAAAAAAACCCCAAACCAGAGCTGGGGCTGGGGCTCAGTGGTAGAGCGCCTGCGTAGCACATGTGAGGCTCTGGGTTCCATCCTCAGCACCACAGAAAAACAAGTAAATAAAGGTGTCCAACTACAAATAAAAATATATTTAAAAAAACAACCCTCAAACGGGCTCATTTGCTCTCCTGGCCCCTCTGCCAAGACACCCACGGGCCCCACTCATGGACCTGTCCTGGATGAGTCTGCAGGGGCCCGTGGAGTCTTTCATGAACTTTGTTTTGGTGAGTGAAACACAGCAACAACTGCTTCCGCTGGAACATGGGGCCAGATTTCGTCACCACCTGGGCACAGCTGGTTCCGCTCCCCACAGACCCTTGGGGGAACTTGCCCCACATCCCTGTCTCAGCAGGGCTGAGGAAGGAAGCAAGAATGGCTACATTATTTTTAGGCCCTTTGTTTGTCCCAGCTGGTGCTCGGCTCTTCCACTCCTGACGTGGCCCTGATACACAGACCACTCCTCCGTGGCATTCAGGTTTCTGCTCCATGGTTGCTTCTTTTTCTTTTCCCCCATATTTTTTATTGGTGCATCATAATTGTACATAATATTGGCAAATTACTTTGCATATTTGTACATACACGAATATAACAATACAATTTGTCCATCCTTCCCCAGTATTTCCCCTTTCCCTCTCCCTCCTGGCCCCCATGGTCTCTTTCCTCCACTTGACTGATCTCCCTTCAGTGTTCAGGAGATTCCTCCATGTTTCTTTCCACATATGAAAGCCAATATACAACCCTTGACCTTCTGATTTTGGCTTGTTTTGCTTAACATCATCTCAAGTTTCATCCATTTTCCTGAAAAAAAAATCATAATCTCATTCTTCTTTATGGCTGCATAAAACTCCATTTTGCTTATATGCCACATTTCTTTATCCATTCATCTACCAGTGGACATTTGGGCTGGACCATAGTTGGGCTATTGTGAATTGTGCTGCTATAAACATGGGTATGCGAAGGAGTGGTGTAGCTGGTCACGTGGTGGTTTCATGTCCAGTATTTTGACGAAACTTTGTGCTGATTTCCATAGTGGTTGTACTCATTTACAATCCTATCAGCAGTGTAAAAATGTCCTTTTTTCTCCATATCATCTCCAGCATTTATTATTATTTTTTGTTTTCTTGATGGCTGACTTTCTAACTGGAATGAGAGGAAATCTCAGTGTAGTTTTGATTTATATTTTCCTAGTCACTAAATATGTTGAGCGTTTTTCATATATTTTTTGGCCATTTGTAATTCCTTCTTTTGAGGAGTGTGTGTTTAGTTCATTTTCCCATCTACTAATTGAGTTATTTGGTTTCTTCATGCTCTTTGAGTTCTTTATATAATCTATATATTAATCTTCTGTCAGAGGAGTAGCTACCCAAGATTTTCTCTCATCCTGTAGGTTCTCTTTCACATTACTGTTTCCTCTTCAGTGCAAAAGCTTTTTAACTTGATGTCATCCCATTTATTAACTCTTGGCATTTTCTTCCAAGCTTTAGGATTCCTACTGAGAAACTCATTGCCTGTACCTTCATGTTGGAGCACTGACCCTACATTTTCTTCTATGAGTTGCACAGTTTCTGGTCTAATTCCTAGGTTTCTGACCCATTTTTGAATCGACTTTTGTGCAGGGCAAGAATCTAGTCTCATTCTTCTACATAGAAACAACCAGTTTTCCCAGAACCATTTGTTAAAAACGCTGTCTTGCCTCAGCCACTTAGAAAAATTAGATTAATTTCCAAGTATATTTTGAGGTTAGCATAAATGGGATAGATTTCCTTCTCAGCAGATATAATTGGAGATTAAGCAAGTGATTGATTTATGCATGTTGGTATTGCATCCTGCTTCTTTGCTGAATTTATCAGCTCTAGAAGTCTTTGGGGGGAGTGTTTTGGGTCTTGTAGATATAGGATCATGACATCAGCAAAAAAAAAAAAAAAAGGAGAATTTTGATTTCTTTTTCTGTTTGTGTCCTTTTAATTTCCTTTTCTTGCCTGATTGCTCTAGTTTCACAACTATATTTGAATAGAAGTGGTGAAAGTAGACATCCTTATCTTGTTCTTGATTTCAGAGGAAATGTTTTTGGGTTTTTTCTCCATTCGGCATGACGTTGATCTTGGGTTTTTCACATACAGTCTTTGCAATGTGAGATAAGTTCCCTCTAACTCTAGTTTTTCCAACATTTTTAACATGAATAGGTGCTGGATTTTATCTAATGCTTCTTCTCCATTTATTTAGATGATCATCTGATTCTTGTCCTTAACTCTATTTAGGTGGTGCATTACACTTATTGAGTTTTGTATGTTCAACAACCTTGCATTACTGGGTAATGATGTCCATTTCATTCCACCATCTTTCCTGCCCCATGCTACCTCCCTCCCCTCCCTCCCCTTTGCCCAATCAAAGTCCCTCCCTTTTTTCCATGTCTCCTTCGTCTCTGTTATGGTTCAACATCCACTTATCAGAGAGAACATTTGGCCTTTAGTTTTTTTGGGATTGGCTTACTTCTCTTAGCATGATATGCTCCAACTCCATCAATTTATCTGCAAGTGCCATAGTTTTATTCTCTTTTAATTGTGAGTAATAGTCCATTGTGTATTTATCCATTCATCTATTGAAGGGCCTCTAAGTTGCTTTCACAGTTTAGCTATTGTGAATTGAGCTGCTATGAACATTTATGTGGCTGCGTTACTATAGTGTGCTGATTTTAAGTCCTTTGGATGTAGACCAAGGAGTGGGATAGCTGGGTCAAATGGTGGCTCCATTTCAAGTTTTCTGAGGCTTTTCAGAGTGGTTGCCCCAATTTGCAGTCCCCCCAGCAGTGTATGAGAGTGCCCTTCCCCCCACATCCTCACCAACATTTATTGTTGTCTGTATTCTTGATCACTGCCATTCTGACTGGCGTGCACTGAAATCTTAGAGTAGTTTTGATTTGCCTTTTTCTAATTATCAGAGATGTTGAACATTTTTTCATATATTTGTTGATTGAATGTATATCTCCTTCTGAGAAGTGTCTGTTCAGCTTCTTAGCCCATTTGTTGATTGAGTTGTTTGGTTTTTTGGTGTTAAGTTTTCTGAATTCTTTATATATCCTAGAGATTAGTGCTCTATCTGACATGTGTGTGGCAAAAATCTGCTCCCCAAAATATAGGCTCTCTGTTCACCTCATTGATTGTTTCTTTTGCTGAGAAGAAGCTTTTTAGTTTGAGACCATCCCATTTATTAATTCTTGATTTTGTTGCTTGTGCTTTAGGAGTCTTGTTAAGGAAGTCAGGGCCTAATCCAATATGATGAAGATTTGGGTTTACTTTTTCCTCTGTTAGGTGCAGGATCTCTGGACTAATTCCTAGGTCCTTGATACACTTTGAGTTGAATTCTGTGCATAGGGACAGATAGGGGTTTATTTTCATTTTGCTGCTTATGGATTTCCAGTTCTCCCAGCACCATTTGTTGAAGAGGCTATATTTTCTCCATTATATGTTTTTGGCACCTTTGTCTAGTATAAGACAACTGTATTTATGTGGGTTTATCTCTGTGTCTTCTATTCTGTACCACTGGTCTACATGTCCATTTTGGTGACAATACCATGTCCTTTTGTAGTATAGTTTAAGGTCTGGTATTATTATGCCTCCTGCTTCACTCTTCTTGCTAAGAATCAGTTGAAATCTTAATTGACCTTCCTCTAAATATGATCTGCTAGTTTTCTCTCATGGCTTTTAAAATTCTATTCTTATTCTGTGTATCAGGCATTTTCATTACACTGTGTCTTTTACATCTTGCCTATTTGCACCTTGTATTTTAGATTTCTACTTCATTACTAAGACTTGGAAAATTTTCTGATATTATGTCATTGAAAAGATTGTGCATTCCTTTAGTTTGGATTTTGGTGCCTTTGTTGACACCAGTGATTCTTAGATTTGGTCTCTTAATGTTACCCCAATTTTTTAAAACTTTTGGACATGCATGGTCTCTTAACATCTTTCCTTTATTGTCAGCTTTCTTTTAAAGACTATATACTTTGTCTTCAAGGTCTAAGAATTCTTATTCTTTGTGATCTAATCTATTGATGATAATTTCAACTGTTTTAAAAATTTCATTTATTGAGTCATTTCCAGGATTTTTGTTTGGTTCTTTTTCAGAATCCCTCTTTATTGAAATGATCTTTCTCTTCCTGTATTTTCTCTCTAAGTTTATTCCTTACATCTTCTTTTAGCTCATTGAACCAGGAACTCTCTAAATTTTTTCTCCAACATTTCCTCCACTATTATGTCAATGGATCAGGTGTTCAAGTGTTGTGGGCTTTTGCAGGTAGTTTTTTTATATTTTTTTTTTGTATGTCTACCCATCTGCTGGGATGATTATTCTTCTAGTCTAATGCCAGGTCAATTTAGTGAGCTTCTTTCTTTTCAGTTCCCCAGGTTGGGTGAATATGCAGGTATCGATACTCCCATCAGTGTGTACCCTCTGCTATTCCCAGAATCAGTGCCACTTGGAGAGAAGATACTAAGCTCTATTAACCAATCACTCAGAGCAAAGTCATGTACTAAAAAACCTTAGGGAGAAAACTGGTTGAAAATGTATTCCACAGTTCCCCTAGTCTGGATATAAAATTGCAGTACTGCTTGAAATAGTTATTAAAGATCATAAAGTTATTATTATACAGGGGCTGAAAATGGGAGGAGAGAAAAATTGAGCAAGTAAAAAAAGAAAAAGAGGGCTGGGGTTGTGGCTCAGAGGTAGAGCACTCGTCTAGCATTCATGAGGCACTAGGTTCGATCCTCAGCACCACATCAAAATAAAATAGAGATATTGTCTCCACCTATAACTAAAAAATATTTTTTAAAAAGAAAAACAAAAGAATAATACAAACCAAGGCAAGAAGAAAAAATGAGGGGATTTAAGGCAGGAGTAGGTAATGCAAGAAGAAAAGAGAGACTAAGAGGGGCAGGTATAAACCTGAGCTAGGAAAACAAAGATAAAGAGAGTGACTCTGGTTAATGCTTTAAAACAACAGGAGAAATAGAATCTAATGGGTTGAGGGTTGTAAGGAAGGTCCAAGATGGCTATAGTTAGGATCCCTCACTGAGACTTCTGGTGAGCTATATTTTTAGTATGTCATCAAGGTCATAAACTGATTCAGCATATGTACTCAAAGTCATAAACATCTGTTTGTGAGCATGGGCTCACTGTGTGACCTGTTGGCACTGTGCCTTCTTTGGTTGGCCTGCATATAAAAAAGACTTATGGAGAGACTTGGGGGTAAGAGGAAGCGCTGCTGCCACCTCCAAATAAAGTAGGTCTCTTATCACAACTGCACCTGGCTTCTTCTTTCAAGTGCCAGAACCCCAAAACTTCTTTCTAGGGCCTGAGACTCAGCCAAGCCAGGGTGCAATATTGAATAATAAAGGAACATTTGCTGATGCAAAATGAAAAGTAATATATGTAAAATTAAAATTGACATTAGAGTCGGGCACAGTGGTGCATGCCTGTAATCCCAGCTACTAGGGAGACCGAGGCAGGAGGGTCACAAGTTCAAAGACAACCTCAGCCACTTGCTTCTTAGTTGCCCTAAGCAACTCAGCAAGACTCTGTCTCTAAATAAAAAACATAAAAAGGGTTGAGGATGTGGCTCAGTGGCTTAGTGCCATTGGGTTCAATCCCTGGTATAAAAAAAAATGAAGAGCTATTTATAATAATCCAAGGTGGAGAAATTTCTTATGGAGACTTCCTGATTCGGATTTCATTAGGACCGGGACCTTTAGAAGCTGTCCACCAGCCTTCAGCTCTACCTCGGTTTCCCTGGGTGTGGAGGTGGTGATCACCCCTGCTCACCTCCAACATGATCAGGAGGCTGTCTCTGATCTTCACTGTGTCTGGGTGCCTATTAGCTTTCTGCTGGGTCAGAGGAGATGGTCTCTGATTGTCTGTGACTTAGCAGCCTGGCTATTCCCTGTTAGGGGTAGAGTCTCGTGCACCCTCCTGAAGAAAAGCTCCGCGTTTTCAGTTCTGTCAAACCCAGTGCGGGCTCTCTGTGTACATTTTGGGGAGTGCGTGGTGCGGCGGTCTAAGGCAGAGGCCTTGCAGTCTGTTTGATGTGGTGTGTGGTAGCCGAGGGGAGGAGAGCACAGGGTCGTTGCCCTCTGGCGTGCACAGGTCTGAGGTCAGGGCCTTGTATCTGGACACACTGGTTGGTGGCTGGCGTCTGTGGCATGCTCCTCTGTAAGCCCCTTTGTGGAGTGTACTGCCGTTGTGTATGTGTGGATTTCTCCACAGGCGGCTTGGGGTTATCCTCAGGAAGTGCCTTCTGTGGGCCCGTAGGTCTGAACGAGAATTGAGTCGACTGATCACTCTGGGACTCACAGCTATGGATCCTCGTGGAAGTACAGGGCGCAGGAGCTACTTCCAGGTTGCTCTGGAGTTTTCACCCGTCAGTTTGTCGGCCCAGGGCCTGAACCTGCATGCCTGGAGGCTGCTGTGCTGCATCTGCTGGCTGTTTCTGTTGAGTGTGGGGCACAGACAAAAAGCAGTGCGGCCTAGTGGTTAGTGGCACACAGTACGAAGCCAGGCCCCCTGACTCCACCAGCAGTGTGACTTTGGGTGAGTCATCTAAATTTCTTTCAGCCTGATTCCCATTCATAAAGTGGGGGAGCGCTTACTATACCTAAAGGACTCAATCAAGGCCTGTGACGTGCAGGCAAAGGTGGCGGTGGCCAGCAGCCTGCTCTAGGCTGCCCAGGCACACAGTACGTCATCAACTGCAGTCATGGGGCATCTTTATCCTGTCTCCATGACTAGGGCTGTGGATCTAGCTGGACTGTCCTCTGGCCTTGACACAGATGGACCTGCCAACAGGTGAAGTCTTTCCCTTGGGTGGTGTAGGCGACTCTGGAGAGGGCACACACTACCAAACTGTGGGCTCTAGGAGCAGACAGCCACTGAGTGGGGGTACAAAGGGAGGTTTGGGGGTCTCTCTAACATCCTACCAGTGTCAGGAGATCATCTCTTTCCCACATTCCTTCCCAGAAGCTCAATCCCTGAAGCCCCCCGCCACCCGAGACCACCCTGCAGGGCAATCCTGGGCAGGACACAGAGAGGGCCAGGAGGGGAGCCCCAGACCTGAGTGCAGGAGGAGGGGACAGGTGGCGATTCAAGTGTCTCAAGGTGTTTCTCTTCCGGGGCCACCATAGGGTCTGAGCTTCCACCATGTATAAATGTCCCAATTAATAAAAGGGCATTGTTCTCAATTAATGGAGGTGAATCAGCCTGGCAGAGGGATTGGGCTTCAGGGTCTGGGTTCTTAGATACTGAGGAGAGGTTAGCAGGAAACCTTGGCCATTGGATGCAGCTGAGCATCCGGCACAAACCAGACACACTTTGTGTGGAATATGCACACATTAGCCATGCTTTAAAGACTGAGCCCAGGAGGGCTAGCACTACCCACAATCAGAGGCAGGACGAGGCAGGACAGGGTCTTCACCCAGGGTCTCCTGGCTCTGCCCTCCCTGGCCTGGGCCCCATTACCTGAGGTCCCCTCTTAGCCCTTCTCTTCTCTCACCTTCCTGCTCCAAATGAGCCCAGCCCCAGGTGAGCTCTTTCAGCTGGCTTCCTTATCCCTGGAATCGGATCCAGGTAATGCCCGGCAGGGCTGGATTCTTTGTTGCTGCTCCTAGACGTCATGTCTCACTCCAGGCCTTGGGCTGGCTGGAAGCAGGACTTGAACTCTTGCCAGGCTATGCAGCTGGTCAGCCACAGGTCTCCGTCTCTGAGCCTCCTCATTTTTCACTGAGCAAAGGTGTGTGATGTTCCCGCAGTCCATGCTTGGAGAGGAGGTCTGGAGACCTTCTGGGGGGAGGCCTGGCCTGGCCCTGCTCTCCTGAACTCATAAATCCATCCTTCTCCCTACTGCACCCTGGCTTTGAAAGAGCAGAGGGGGCTGTAAACTTTATCACTCAGGCACCTTTTCTCACCCCCGCAACATGTTTTCTACCCCAGGTAGGAGATGCCAAGTCCTAAGGACGTAGTGCCCGTGCCCGTGCCTGTGACCACGGAAGGGTTCCCCTTTGCACCCAGTTGGCTCCACCCCCACTCTTGGCTGCCTGCCCAGACAGGCCTGCTGGGATTGGCTGGTCTAGGCCAGCCCAGCTCAGCCTCCCGCAGATTCCTCCAGGTCATCAACCAGGGACAGAGAAGTCCCAGAGGAGAGGAGAAGAGCCTGTTGGGGACAAGCTGCTCCTGACAGAAGGTGCCAGACTAGATTTGGTGGGACTGGAGGCTCTTTACCTGAGATGGGAAGGATGTTGCCCAGGGCTGGGGCAGCTCCAGGGAGCCAGCCAGCCTGGGAAACTGGTGGTTTCCGGGTAACAGTCCCCGGAAACTTGTCTATGACTCAGGAAGGTCTGGACTCCAATCAGTCTCTCTTCATTGTTCTCCTCCCATCTCCAATTTCTCCTCTTCCTCCTCCATCTTCGTCTCTGCTCTCCCTGATGCTTTGCGTGGGTTGCCCTCGGTCTTGCTCCCCTCTCTGAGCCCTCCCTGTCCTTTTCACAACACTGTCCCTGTCCAGTGACCCTCCGCAGCTCACCCTCTGTCCCATCTTCCCTGCAGAATGCCACAGCTGGGCCTGTCCTGGCTGGGACTGGGGCCCATGGAAGCCTCTCCCTGGGTCCTCCTGCTGCTGGTGGGGGCCTCCTGGCTCCTGGCCCGCAGCCTGACCTGGATCTATGCCTTTTATGAAAACTCTCGTCGCCTCCAATGTTTCCCGCAGCCCCCCAAACGGAATTGGCTCTTGGGTCACGTGGGCATGGTGAGTGTGGCAGCAGGCTGAGTTGGGCTGTTGGGGTGTAGGGGCTGCTGAGGGGTCAGGAATGGGGCTCGGAGAGCTGGGTCGGGTGGGCTAAGGTCTCGGACAGCAGAGGACAAGGAAGGCAGGTGCTCTGGGGTGTGCTCACCCCGGGATGGGCCGAGCCCCTCTTAACCTCCTTGTTCCCGTGGCCTCGTCTGCTTTGGGATTCATTTCTGGCCTGTCTTTGCCACGTGGGTGCATCCCTGAGGGGCTCCCGGGGTGGGCTACGTGGAGTGAGGACCCCCTGGTGGTCCTGTATTCTCTGCTGCTGGACTTGAGTCCTCCACAGGGGTGCTGACCAGGGTCTGCTCCTACCTGAACCATTTCTTTGTGTCTGCCCATCTATGGGCTTCGGGATGTTCACGGAAATGAGCAATCGCTTCCCGTGGACTAGCTCAGCCAGGAGATCAGTCTGGGTTGCCTCCCCCTTCTCCCTCCTGGGGCGCCTTCCTCTTATCTCTCTTCTCCCCTAAGATGAACCCGTGGGCCCTGTTGCCCAACCCAGATTGAAGTTGGCCGCCACTTCCCTTTTCAGAAGCCTTCCTCGACCCCACCCTTTACTCTAAACCTTGACCTTAGATCTGCCCTCCACTTTAGGGAGCTGTGCTCTGGCTGCTTCCCTGGTAAAGGGCACAGGTTTAGTGAGAGCAGGCACAGGACGGTCTGCCAGCATGTGGGTGGCAGCAGGTGCTCCTGGGTGGGAGAGTCCTGATGGAGAGATGGAGGTCACCTGACTTCTCTGTCTGCCCTGGGATGCACCGTTGGGACTCGGATAGGGTCTTGAGAGGGATGGGACAGGAGCTGCAGAGATTCCCTCCATCCTTACAAAATGGGGACATGTGTTCACTGCAGAAGGCAAACCACCTGCAGAGGCCGTAGGAAGCCCCTATTGTGGCTCTTGGGATGGTTTATTAGTCAGGGTTCTCCAGAGAAAGAGAACGAAGGGACACACACACACACACACACACACACACACACACACACACACGCAAAGTCCTTCATCACTTAATCATGGGAACCCTACTGAGTAATTCGTCACCAGGCGATTTTGTCCTCTGCCTACACCAGGGGGTGGCCTCACACATATCTAGCCAGTGTAGCCATGCACACACCTCGGTGACATGGTGTTGCCTGTTGTTCCTAGGTTTATGCCTGGGCAGCCTGTTACCTTTCTGAAAGCTGTAGGCAAGTGGAGCACAATACTAAGTATTTATGTATCTAAAAGTATTCGAACACAGAAAAAAAATCAGTCAAAGTGCTGGGTCATAGCCATTCTTCAAATTCTTCAGCTACACTGTAATTTTTTTTTTGTACCAAGGATTGAACCCAGGGGTGCTTAACCACTGAGCCATATCCCCAGCCCCTTTTTTATATTTTATTTAGAGACAGGGTCTTGCTCAGTTGCTTAGGGCCTCACTAAGTTCCTGAAGCTGAACTTGAACTCAAGATTCTCCTAATCCAGCCTCCTGAGTCACTGGGATCACAGGTGTAAACTACCACACCCAACAGCTACAACTGCAATCTTAAGGGACTCCTATACACATGATTGTACTACACACACAGACATGCATATATATATGTACACACACATATAGAGACATTATGCAAACATAAATGAATACATATATCTGTGTACATATGTATGTAAGATATGTGTATGTACATATGCGTGTGTGGTGTATATACAGACATATATATATATATATATATATATATATATATATATAGAGAGAGAGAGAGAGAGAGAGAGGGAGAGAGAGAGAGAGAGAGAGAGAGAGAGAGAGAGAGAGAGAGAGAGAGAGAAGAGGGAGTTATTAGGGGAACTGGTTCATATATTATGGCGTCCAAGAAGTCTCACTATACACCATCAATGCTGGAGAACCAGGGAATCTTGTGGTGTCATTAGTTCAGTCTGAGCCTAAGGGCATCAAACCTTGGGTGGAGATTGCTGGTATTAAGTTCTGAGTCCAAAGGTTTGAGAACTGAAGTTCTGATGTCCAGGGGCAGGAAAGAGTTCTCAGCTCCAAAGAGAGATTGGACCTGTCCTTTGTCGGCCTGCACGTCCTCTCTGGACCCTCAGTGGACCCACACGGGGAGGGTGCGTCTTCAGTCTACCAACGCAGACACCACTCTCTCCTGGAAATGACCCAACAGACACACCCAGAAATCATGTTTCGGGGGACATCTGACAAGCTGACACTAGACATCAACCACGTCAGGAGGTGACCACCCCTGCCTTGTTTTCAGATCCAACCCACAGAGGAGGGCTTGAAGGAAGTGTCGAAGCTGGTGGGCACCTATCCTCAGGGCTTTATGACATGGCTGGGCCCCATCATTCCCATCGTCACTCTGTGCCACCCCAACGTCGTCCGATCTGTCCTCAGTGCCTCAGGTACCCATGCAGAGCTCTTGGTGGTGGGCGCTATGTCACATCTGAGTGCCCTCCACCTGCAGGCTTCCGTGGGCCCCTCCTCGCCCCAGCCCCCTCTTCCCTCTTCCTCTCCGCCTCTTCCTCTCTCTTTCATGGGCTCCACAGACCCCATCTCACTGTCTTTTTCTTCCACTGGGGCCACCCCTCCACCCTAGTGTTCTCAGTGCCTCCAGAGTCCCCAGAGGCCTTAATCCAGGGCTCTTTCCTGGAGGGATCCCCTAGTTCAAGGAAATGAATCTGGACCAATAACCCCAACATTTTGTATGGGCTGGAGGGAGACAGACTGTGGCAGCTGGTGGACAGCAGGGACTCTGCCAGGGCAGCTGGAGCCTCCTGGAGGAGAAGCTACCAGAGCAGGGCAGGGGATGCGCCCAAGCCCCTCTGCCACTCCTGGCCCCAGCCTCGCCCTTCTGCAGACCCAGAGCCACGAGGAGGGCTTGTGGCTGGAGGAGGAGCGTGGCTGCTATTTCCACGATACCCAACTCTGGTGGCTTGTCCCCTGCATTTTCCCTGCCCTCCTGCTCCAGGCCCTAGGAGTCTTTCTTAGGAGACCCCACCCCAGCCTGGTTCATTCCCCCTGCCCCCTGCCCTTCCCATCCTTGGCCAGACCAAGTTGAGCAGGGGAAAGAGCAATAGCTCTGATACCAAAGTGCTTGGTGATCGGGGCAGGTCCCTGGCTCTCTGGCTGCTGAAGTCTCTTTCAGTTGTGGATGGTGGAGACTCACTACGGTGTGCTCTAAGTCAGAGAGGGAATCTGTTTAGTGTAAAGTCCAGGGAGGCTGATCTTCAGGCTCAGTTAGATCCAGCTCTCAAATAATGTCCAGAGAGATCTGTCTGCTCTCTTGGCACCACTTTCCGTTCAAGGCAGGGCTTGAATGAAGAGCCCCCAAAGTTCACTTCCATGAAAGAGCTCTTCATTCCCCAGCATTCCCATCAATGACTTCAATTGTCCTGGCCTGAAACAGAGGGCAGATTTCCCATTTAATCACTGCAATTCTGATTGCCCAGTCTTGGCAGGCATGGGACCCCCAGTGTGATTGTTTGGGGGAACACAAAGCCGGTTAGCGGTTAAGCACTCAGGATATGGATTCAGACTCTGGTCACAGGCACGTGACTCACTATCTGGAGGGCTGTGAGCGTGTATGTGACTTCCTCATTCAGAGCCTCAATGCCTATCTGGGAAACTGAATGGAAGATGACCCAGGTGTGTGGTGTTTGGGATGCAAGAGGGGAAGGAGTATTTCTGTGACTGTAGTTGAGGGATCCAGACTGTTGTGTGCAGAGGATGCGGGCAGAGAGCCCAGGCAGGGCTCAGCATGGAGGATGATGACCCGCTGAGTGGAATTCCTTGCACCCTCTGTCCTGGTCTAGTGCTGTAGGTCCTTCTCTAGTAGCCCAGGGGAGTGTGCATCCGGTTCTGTTTGTTCTCCAGATCCAGGGCTCAGAAGAAGGTCTGCTGTACACGCAGGGTCTGGCGAGCACCTTTGGGGATGTGTGCTGCTGGTGGGTGGGGCCCTGGAACCCAGTGGTCTGCATCTTCCACCCAACCTGCATCAAGCCGGTGCTCTTTGCTCCAGGTAGACACTGGCATGACCCCAGCTGGCCTGCTGCCAAGGTCTCTGTGCTGCCTCAAGCTGTTCGGGAACCCTAGTGCAAGCTGGAGGGGCTGCAGCAGCGATGCTCCTGCCTCTGTCTCACCTGGACCCCCACCTGTCTGACCTCTGGTCATGTCTGCTCATGTCTGGAACATGTCTATGTGACATCTGCTGAATGGTCACAACTTGCCAATGTACATTTACTCCTGGATCCTGGTTACAGCTGGCTAATGTATGCCTGGTTACATTGGTGATGGTCCTGCCTGGGGCTCTGTTGTGGCCAAGGACATTTGGGGCATGTCAGAGTCCTTGTGGTTTTGTCTGTGTTTCTGTTGTGGATTATCTTTTTCTTTTTGCTGGCCTCATCTGGGCCATGTGTGTGGTTTGTCTGGAGTCTGGGTCCCAGAGTTCCTCCGAGAAGAGACTGAGACCTAATTTGAGTGTTGTCTAAAAGCAGGTCTTATTATCCAAGTCAGGTCTGAGACTCAGTTGGGTCACATCTGGGCCATATCTGGGATATGAATAGGACCGTATTTCAATCCTGTCTGCAGTCTGTCTGTGGGGCACAGATGTCACGTTAGACCTTCTCTGGTTCATGTCAGAGGATGTTGTATCATGTCTTGGCAGGTCACGTATATTTTGCCCATGTCAGGACATAACAAGTGTCCCTGTCACATGTCTCGGGTCTATGTCAGGAGATGTCAAATGGTGCTGGGTGGACAGGGTTTCCTATAAGCTCTGTGGAGTGTTGTGCTGTGCTAGAATGTTGTAGAACATGTTGGAGCTTGTAGGACTCGCGCCCAGGTATGCTGGTCTGTCTTGTACCGTGTGTAGCTATTTCATGGCTCTGCTGCTGCAGCCTGGCCTGGTCCCCTCTAGCCTCCTCCCTCTTCCCTATTTCCTCTCCCCTGGAATCCTTCCTGCTATGCTGGTCTTCGAGGGGGGAAGTGCAAGCCCTGCCTGGGAGCCTCCACCTGCTCCCACAGCCCACCCGTTACCCCTCCCCATGGCCCTAATTGTACTTGTTCGTGTCAGCTGCGGTTGCACTGAAGGATGTGATCTTCTACAGCTTCCTGAAGCCCTGGCTGGGTAAGTAACTGCAGGTGACAGGGCTTAGGGGAACCCTGGGTGCCAGGGTGAGGTGGTACCCTTGCCCACTGTCCATGGCTGCCCTACCAGGGGATGGGCTCTTGCTGAGTTCTGGTGACAAATGGAACCACCATCGTCGCCTGCTGACACCTGCCTTCCATTTCAACATCCTGAAGCCCTATATGAAGATTTTCAATGACAGTACGAATGTCATGCATGTGAGTCTCTTGAACCTAGTGTCCAAAGTTGAACCTGGGTGGGAGAAGGGTCACAGACAGAGCTGGTCTACAGATCTGGCTCTGATGAACCACTTTGAGACCATTGGTCTTTCTCTCTGTGCCTCGGTTTCCACATTCGTAAAATGGGAACAAAAATCTGTACTTAAAAGTTGTCCTAAATAATATAGTGGAGTTATGTCCCTGGTGCATGGTAGGTGCTCAGAAGGGGTTAGTTTCCATGCTTCTCTCACAGAAGGTCTGCAAAGCCACAGTGCTGAAGAATTTGTTGTTGTGTAACAAGTCATTTCTGAACCCATTGGTTGAAAATCAATGAGGTTTAGAGTTGCTAACAAGGGTATAAGTCACTAGGCTGGTTCTTTTGGATGCGGATGGAATCACTCAAGGTGTATGATCAGCTGAGGGTCAGGTAGGCAACTCTGATGGCCCTGGGAAGATTCCCTCGAATGTTTGGGGGTTGACTGATGTAGAATGTCCTCATCTCGGACAACTGTACTCTTCTGCGTGATTCTGTCCCTTCAGAAGATAATCTGGGGATCCAAGGCAGAGATAGGGTTCCATGGGTGTGAGAGAAGGCTGCAGTGTCTCTTGAAGTATAGGCTTCATTGAGCTTATGACCTCATTTTAGTCACATTGTAATGGCCAAAGTCAGAATTCTATCACATAATCAGATGGGGGTAAAATAGATTCTCCTTCTTTTCTTGCTGAAAAATCCCACTGCAAAAGATGTGGACTTGGGAAATAGGGTAATGTTGGAGGTGAGGTTTCTGTGAAGTGCTTAGGATTTTTCTTACTTGTAAGTTAATAAGTTAGCTTATTATCAGTTCTTGGATTCTTCCAGAAGACATGAGATTCCTGGATCAGTGGCAAAGGGTAGTTGATTACTCATGACTCACCAAGCAACCTGTGCTTCTTGTTGCTTTAATCTTTGCTGCAAGCCACCGAATCCCATGGTGGTGACAAGGCTGGCTTCCTTAGGTGCCTGCTCATTGGTATATCCCATTACACTAGATTTAGGGAATCTGCTTTAATAGCAAACAGAAACTAGCCTGAATCTCACCCAGAGGAGTCATTCCATCCTCCTTTGGGGTTATTTTCTACTAACTTACCTTTGAGAAATGGTCCAGCCTAGGAACCTTGCATTCAGGACCTATGCATGAATCCTTCTCCCAATATAAGAGATTTTTAAAAAATATTTTTAAAATCAATATATATCTCTATGAAGACAAGGAAAGCTAACCCTGAAGACTTGATGTATACCAGAAATTATACCATTTGCCAATTGCTTAATACATATTGTCCAATTTATTTTCCACAACCATGAATAGCACAGGTTATTTTGCCCATGACAAATAATCATTCTGAGTGTGAGAGAAATTAGGGAGTTTGCTCAGGATCACCTAGCTAGTAAGTGAGCATGAATGGTGAAGCAGGGTTTTTAATCTCCGATAATCAGCCTTTGAAGCAGATCAGGTTAACTGTTGCTGAAGATTTGACATGTGGAACTTAGGAGAAGCAAACAAGTGATTAAAGGTGCACAGAGGCAGAGCTGGGACGTGGACTGATTGCCAGCCTTGGGCATTCATTTCTCAGTAGGAACAGCTTCTGCTCCTACTGAACATGATCCTCCCTGGGTTTGGGTGCCTCAGACAGAAGACCATGAGGCTGGCTCTGGGGAGTCCATCCTGGTAGGAGTAGTTGGGCAGGGTCTCTGGGAGCCAAGGCCAAGCCCCAGCCCTGTTCTTTTTTCTGGCCAGGCCAAGTGGCGGCGACTGGTCTCAGAGGGCAGCGCCCGTCTGGACATGTTTGAGCACATCAGCCTCATGACCTTGGACAGTCTGCAGAAATGCGTCTTCAGCTTCGACAGCAATTGTCAGGAGTGAGTCCTTTCCTAAGGTCTTGGAACCTAGGCCAGGGACTCAAGTGAGTCCGTGGGGGAGGGAAGGCTATGTGTAGGGGCCAGAGGAGGCTTCCAGGAGGCTGTGGGTCAGACCTGGCACTGAAGGACAGGGAAGGGGAGAGAGAAATTAGTTCCTCCAAGTAAGTGGAATTGTTTGAGTAAAGGTAAGGGGGCTCAGATGAGCAGAGTGTGTACAACAGGCAAGAAGGAGACTCCGTGGATGAGGATCAAGTGGCAGGAGTGGGTTGATCTTAAGGAGATTGAAAGTCAGGCAAAGGGGTGTGAATTTTATCAGGAGTTTTTCAGGGAACCAATGAAGATGTTTGAGCTGAGGATGGGCATGATCAGAGCTGAACTCTGTGGGACTTCTCATGCAGACAGTACCTGGAGTTGACACTGGATGCAAGGAAGCTAGGGCAGGGGCTGCTTCTAGGACCAGTTAGAAGAGAACTATGTGGGAGCTGTGGACAGTATCAGGCAGGAAAGAGGAAAGGACTGGACACTAAACAAAGGAGAGGAGCTTGATGTCCAGACTGTGCTCTGGGTTGCTTGGGGCATGGAGGTGGGTCACAGAGATGGGATGCAGAGAGAGAAGAGACAAAGAAAAGTCAACCTGATGGCCTATATCCACTGTGCATCTGAGAGGCCATGTGTTTCTGGATCCTCACTTTCCTGATGGGAGGTAGCTCCCAGCCGCTGGTGAGAAGTCCTCCTTGGGCATCAGATGTGTTGAGCTGTTGCCTCCTTTTTATGTCCTCATCCTGCAGGAAGCCCAGTGAATATATTGCTGCCATCTTGGAGCTCAGTGCCCTCGTGGTCAAAAGGCACGAGCAACTCCTCTTGCACATGGACTTCCTGTACCTTCTCAGCCCCAGTGGGCAGCGCTTCCGTAAGGCCTGCCGCCTGGTGCATGACTTCACAGATGCTGTCATCCAGGAGCGGCGCCGCACCCTCCCTGATCACGGTATTAGTGACTTCCTCAAGGCCAAGGCTGAGTCCAAAACTTTGGACTTCATTGATGTGCTCCTGCTGACCAAGGTGAGCTTCTCAACAGGAGGACACTAAGAAGCCTTAGGAGGTATCTGAGAAGGGAGGAGCAAGCCAGAGCTAAATAGATCTTAGAGATAACTCTTGGATGCAGCCAGCAGGGGACTCCATAGTCTGAAACTGTGAAGGGCCTGATAATTTAATCTGTTTGCAAGTTAAGAAGTTTGTATATTACATTTATATCTGTGTCTATATCTATGTTGACAAATGCACCAAGCACTTTGATCAATTCCATAAGTGACTAAGTGACATACAAAATCCAGTTATTACAATAATGGCAACCTGAGTAGGATTATAGCAATGGTTCCCAATTCCCAGCTCTTCCTTCCCCAGGTGATGCAAGATTTTAATCTGTTTTGAAGCTTCAAATCTTGAGTTTTGAAGCTTATATAGGACAGATGGCACATTTGCTCTTCTGGCAGTGGGGAGAGGGAGGGGACAAACTTTGTTCTGGAGAATAAACAAGTTATCTTCAGTGGAAAGGTAAAGTCTATTGGCCTGAGAACCAAATCCCTCTGGGGACATAAGGTAAGATTCTCACTTGAGAGTATGAGCAAATGTATTTGGAATAATGCTTAATGTCCAAGGTAAATTGCCATTTAATAATCCTCTAACCCAAGTTCCAGTAAGTAACCTTTTCTCAGAAATTCCTCATTATACAGAAATTATACAGAATATGAAAATATTCATGGATCATTTATTCCTCCTGCTAGGGACAAACTAGGAGGCAAGGAACCCCAGCAGGATGACTGTGGGGTGGGGATTCAGGTGTTGGTGACCAACAGAGGTCTAGGGGTGCATGTGGCTTGGGTTTCTGGATGGAAGACAGATCTTTTTTTTAAGCATTTTAGTTGTAGTCAAACACAATACCTTTATTTTATTTATTTATTTTCATGTGGTGCTGAGGCTTGAACCCAGCGCCTACACGTGTGCTAGGCTAGCACTCTACCGCTGAGCCCCTGAAAGTCAGATCTGTTGAAATTGCGTCAGTCACACTGAAGATCTTGCAGACCTGGTGTGATTTGGGGTGTGGGATGTCCTGTCTTCTCTCCAGGATGAAGATGGAAAAGAGTTGTCGGATGAGGATATCAGAGCAGAAGCTGACACCTTCATGTTTGAGGGTGAGGGCCCCAGTGCAGGACTACAGAGGGGGTGGAGGGTCTCTCCACCCCAGCGATGGGCTGGGTGGACCCTGGATCACTGCATTCTGTCCATTCTCCTCTTTCCTATCCTTCCTGGGACCTCAATGCTTGGGCGCTGTCCACCCTCTGGTGCTGAAGCAGCCCAGAGGCCCAAGGCTACCTGACTGCCCCTCAGGCCATGACACCACGGCCAGTGGTCTCTCCTGGACCCTGTACAACCTGGCAAAGCACCCGGAATACCAGGAGCGCTGCCGGAAGGAGGTGCAAGACCTGCTGAGGGACCGTGATCCTAAAGAAATTGAGTGGTGAGTGAGTCCTCAAGGCCTGCCCTGAGCCCCTCTCATGGGCCCTGCTCCCCAGGTGGGGAAGGGTAAGATGCTTGTGATTCATTATTGCTTTGTGGGAATAGGACCCAATTCAGAGGCAGGGCCTAGTACCCAACCTGACTAGCAAGGGTGCATTTGCAGGATTTGGGGACAAATGATCTGAACTTATGGGAGATTCCGTGACACTGTGACAATCTGTGAGGGTAGAACAGGACTGTCAGCCATGGTCAGGAAATGGACTTCCCCTGCACTTCCTCTATTTTCTTTCAAATAGCACTTTTTTTAAGGATCTTCACCTCCTAAAAGTTTGTTCTTCTCTTGTACCTAATTCTTAACTTCCTGTCCAATCCAAGGATTCATAGGAGATACCTGGAAGTAAAAGTCATCTATTGTACCCAGAGCACCTGCATCCTTCATGGGTGCAGCCTTCATTCAGAAAACAGGCCCACACTGTCTCCCCATCCCCCATTCTGTGCTCAGCCCTGCTCTGTGCTCTAGAGACCTGAGAAGGAAACAGTCCCGGGATCTCCTTCCACGAGCTCTCAGATTGGTGGGCCAATGATCCCTGGTGCAAGCATACAAGGGTAGGAATGGGGTTGAGAGGAAGAGAAACAAGGCTAGAGGTAAAATAATGGTTTCAACTGAGCCCCCGAATGATCAGCAGAAGAATTTTCTTTTTCATCTGAGGAAGAGTGCTCTAGGTCAAGAAGCGAGTCTTTACCAAAATGGGTGGTGCAGAGGGAGGAGGAGGAAAACAGAAGGGGGAGGGGAGAAGAGAGGTGAAGGTTTGTGTGTGAAGAGGAAAGGCTCAGATGGAAAAGGAAGAAGGTGGAAAGGAAGAGAGAGAAAGAGAGTACAGAGAAAGAGAGAAAGGGGGACTGAGAGACAGAGGGAGATGAAGAAGAGCTGTAGTGGGTACAGTGAGCTGGGTTTGCTAGTGCACACCTGTAATCCCAGCTACGGGGGAGGCTGAGGTGGAGGATCAAGATTTGGGGTCCAGACCTTGTCTTGAAACAAAAAAACAATAATAATAATAATAAAACAAAATCGATACCCCTCCCCGCACACAATTATATGTGTGTGTTTTGTTTTTTACTTGTTTGTATTTTTATTCTTCTCTATAGTATGAAGAACACTTATTTTCATGCAAATTATTGACTTCTTTAAAGTGTTTTTTTTTTTTTTTGGATCCTGTGTTTGAAGAAAAACTTCTAAAGATACCTAGTTACAGCTTCTCCAGTCCTTTCCTAATTGCTTTTCCAATTCTCAAATACTTGATCCATCTGGGGCTTATTTTATGAGAAGGAGAAAAGGCTTCACCCAGAGGCCGGCAAACTCTGTTTTGCTCTCTGGATAATTTGGGGGTGGTGGTGGTTTTTAGGGACGACCTGGCCCAGTTGCCCTTCCTGACCATGTGCATCAAGGAGAGTCTGCGGTTGCACCCCCCAGTCACAATCATCTCCCGCTGCTGCACCCAGGACGTTGTGCTCCCCGACGGCAGGGTCATCCCCAAAGGTACCCACAAGGCAGGGGGCGGAGGCTCCAGGGCAGGAAAAGGGCTCCATCAGGCAGTTGGACCTTGTCCCTTCTCTCCCACAGGAGTCACCTGCGTCATCAGTATTTTCGGGACTCATCACAACCCAGCTGTGTGGCCGAACCCAGAGGTGCTGCCTGCCTTTCCCTCTTCCCATTCTTGCCCACTGCAGGGGTGGAGTGGCGTTTTGACCCCACCACACGCACCCCTGTCTCTCCCTGGGTGTGCTGGCAGACCCCACCCAGCAACTGTGTCTTGGTGGACCTCCCCTCTAGGTCTATGACCCCTTCCGCTTTGACCCAGAAAACGCCAAGGACAGGTCACCTCTAGCTTTTATTCCTTTCTCCGCGGGACCTAGGTAAGGAAAGCGGGAGTCTGAGACGGGGGTGGGGTGATGGCATTGGGACTTTGGGGATGGTAGTGCAGAAAGGGGGGAAGTTGCGGATGGTCAGTTGCTGGTGTCTTTCCTGTCGCTCTTGTAGTTTGTGTGTCGAGGTTAGGAGAGTGGCTGTTGGGTGTGTCCCCAAAGAGGTCGGTCCAAAATGGGGTCCACCGTGTGCTCAGAGCCTTCCCACCCCAGCTTCTAGGCTGAGTTGTGGGGGGGTGGGGTGGGACAGGCTCTGGGGACAGGGACACCCACAGCGGTCCAGGCACGTCAGCCCCCCTCGCTGCCCTTCAGGCTGTTCAGGGTCGGAAGGGGGTCCCTGGCGCAGTAAAAGTCCCCACCCCGCCCGCAGGAACTGCATCGGGCAGACGTTCGCCATGAACGAGATGAAGGTGGTGCTGGCGCTGACGCTGCTGCGCTTCCGCGTCCTGCCCGACGACACCGAGCCGCGCAGGAAGCCCGAGCTGATCCTGCGCGCCGAGGGCGGGCTCTGGCTGCGCGTGGAGCCGCTGAGCGCCGGCGCGTAGTGACCCACGGAGGCGGGTCCGGGGACCCCTCCGTGCAGATCCCCCAAGCTACCTGCGCAGATACCTGCAATAAAACGGTTTCACCTGCGTTTGAGTCTCACCGAGCGTCAGCAGGGGGCGCGGGGGACTTCGGGGCAACCAAAGTGGTGGCCTAGGTGCGGGAGGCGAGGCCCGACCCTCGCTGGCTCTGGCTGGCCTCACAGCCCCTGAGCACATGGTGGGAGTCTTGGGAGGTGTTGGAGCAGAAGGTGGACCTAGAGTAAGGGCAGCGTTAAGCCTCTGAGTCACAAACGCTCAGAATAGTAAATATTTACCATCCTTACCTCTGTTCGCATCTCCTAATGTAGCCTGCATTTTCTCATCATGGGATTTTTTCACTGTTGCAGTGGCTACTAAATGACTAGGTTTATTAAAAATAGCAAACTCAGTTGTGTTTTCTTTGCTCCTGCTCCTTCCCACCATCTTCTGCTTTTCTTACTTTTAGAGACAGAATCTATGCAGAGCAATGTCTAACTCCTGGGCTCCAGTGCAAATCTTGCTTCATCCTCTGGATAGCCGGGCACCAGGCATGGGCCCGAGCTCCCAGCTCAGCATGACTAAGCACGGTTGTTTTATATTGTGTCTGATCATTGGAGTCGCTGTATTTTTATTGCCTGTTATTTTTGCTGATTTTTCAAAAACTTTTTATTGGGGCACTTTTTATTGGCTGGTTATCTTTACCTTGATAGTGGCTGTCGTGTTTGAATAATTGCACAATGTGAAGAAAGCGGCGTTCTGTAGATTATGTGAAAGGAAGATCAAAGCTTGTGGTATCCAAGGTCATTAGGGCAGTTTAATTCACTCTGCAATCACACGTGAGGTCGCCTTCATTTCAGTTTACTCCCTGCCTAGAGACGTCCCCTGAGGTCCCACTTCTGTGAAGAGGATCTTGGAGATTTCAACCCCTCTTGTTTCACTTCTGGGTTTTGATTCTTTTCATCTCCTCATGAGCTTCCCATTTTCCTGACTTGAGAACAAAAGTCTACTTCATGTTCATTTCATTTATAACTTTCTGCTTTCATCAGAATAATGCCTGCTTTTTTTCCCCCTTGCTGGAAATGGAACCCTGGGTCTCATGCATGTTAGGAAAGCCATTTCGTGTGAACTAAACCCCAGCTAGTTTTGCGATTCCTTTCTGTCTTTTCACATCATTTATTTACCTATGGAATTGGAAAAGCATCCAGCTTTAAAAGTTGTTTTAAAGCAGTGGGGAACTTAATCCAAACTTGGTCTGCAATTAATGGAAGCAGCTAGCTTACAGTGAGATTTTAAATTGGCATGATCTTGTGATTATCCAATTTTGGGATATATTGGGATGATCATTTGCTGTGACCTGCATGGCCAAACTCTAGAAACCAGCAAGGGGCCATGGGGTATTAATAAAGACACACAAACATTAAGAGAGAAAGCTGGGATCAGGTGAGACACTGACCTCTAGTTGAGAACAGTGACCCAGAGCTGGCTCAACATGTTTATTATATGGGTTTTTATCATCAAAAGATTATCTGTGGGAAAGTTCTGCAAAAGAGAGCAAAGTGGAGAGGACAGATGAACTTTGTGTTTGTAGCCTTTGGAGATTTTATGATTGTGTTCCTGTGTTTAGGAAGGTGAGTGTACAGTGGATATTTTGGTAGTGTCTGGGGTGGACCCGTCAGGGACTGTGGATTGTTTGTCCTGATATACATCTTTGCCCTCTTAGAATCATCAATGTTTTGCTAAGATGCATGGCATTCTGGAATATATAGATTATATTTGAACCACTTTCTTGAAGCTGGTTTGATTAAATGACTTTGTCCTGTCACATGTGGAAAAGTCAAAGGTTTTGTGATAATTCTGATAGCTTTCGCTAACAGAAAACTAGGACAGTCTGTCCCCGTCTTCCACCTTCATCCTTTCTGCTGCTTGCAATATCGATGATGTAACTGGAGCCCCATCTCAGACCATGAGGACAAGGTCTACTTTCAGGAACAAGGGATAGATAGCTAGAGTCAATCTGGGCAGATGACCCTGAGTCCATGCTTGGGTCTGATTGTTTGTGATCTGTACTCCCCCCACCCCAGATTCATAAGTTGAAGTCCAGTATTGTGGCATGAAGAGGGAGGAATTTTGGAAGGTGATTATGTCATTATCCTTTATGAATGGGTATAGTTCCCTCTTTTGAATGAGCTCAGTGGGAGATTTCTTTACCTTTCCAACATGCAAGGAAACACACAGAAGTTCCATCTATGATGAGCAGGCCTTCTCCAAACACCAAAACTGTTAGCACCTTGTTCTTTCCAGCCTCCAGAACTGTGACTAGACATTTTTACTGTTTATGAATTCTCCAGCCTAAGATATTTATTTTGCTATGGCATCCCAGATGGACTAAGATAATCCCTTTCCTCTTGGGGTTGTCCTATCAAGATCAGAATCCTAGTCTGCTACTTACTAGCTGTTTGGCTTGGAGGAAATCATTTATCTCACTAAGGCTTCCTTCCTTTACTACTTAATCGTACCCCCTTTTGTTCTCTTTTGAAGATTTACAAGTCTGCATGTACAATATAACTGAGCCAATATCTTCTAAGCATTTGCAGTACATCGAGTCCAATTTTTTTCCTTTCTTTATTTTTGCATCATGACTTTAAAGCTTAAATGTTTTAAAGTCATAAAAGAAGTATGTTTACATTTCTATATTTATTTCTTTATGGTACTTGGGATAGAACCCAAGACTTTGCACATGCTAGGGAAGTGCTCTTCCCCTGAGGTAACTTCCTAACCCCAAAGAGATGTTTGAGTTTTGGAAATCATGGCAACCTGATGTTGGAGGAAACCACTGGAACATTCAGTAGTTTCTAAATATCCACAATTATGTCTGAGAAACTTTGATCTGGTCTGCTACTGGCTCCAATGAGAACTTAAAATTTGAAGATGCACAACCAGAAATCCCTTCTCCCTTAAATGTTGCAGGTAGTGGAAGTTGCAGGGGTTTTGAATACAGTGGGAAGACAAAGGAGTGAGGTTATGGGTGGAATGGTGGGGGCTGAGGGTGGGGGTAAGGGGGTGTCCACTTCAGCACCACGGACAGTAGCTTCCCCAGCCCTGGCTCCTCTCTGCCTGTAGGTGTCTCCCGCTAAACACAGGAGGCCACTGACTGGGAGGATGGGAGAGGACTACTGGCTGTAAAATTAGAGAGGAACATCGATGGCAAAGTGAGACCAAAATAAATAAATAAATAAATAAATAAATAAATAAATAAATGCAGTATTAAAGGAAAGTCACCTTTATTTTTCTCTTTATTTATCTTGCAAGTTCTTTTCTTATTACAAAATGATATGTATCCATAGAAGAAAGTGTAAAAAATAAAATTCTACAATACCAACATATCTCAATAATCACTGGTAATATGCTGTCATCCATAATCCCAATTTTAAATTATAAGAAATGTTTTACATGTGAAAATTAATCTTTATGTCTAAAGGTATTACATTTACATGTAAGCTTCTGTTAAAGATGCTCTGTTACTGGCCATGAAGCCCATGAAAAGGTCCTCCACATCATTAGTCATTAGGGAGATGCTAATGGAAACCCTAAAATGCCACTTTACTCCCCACAAGGATGGCTAGAATCTAAGACGGGGAAAGTAACAAGCGCTGATGAGGATGTGGGGAAATTGGAACCCTCCTACATTCCCGACAGAAATGCAAAACGGTGCAGCTTCTGTGGAGAATGGTTTGGAGGTTCATCAAGTGGGAAACAGAATTACCACATGACCCAGCAATCCTATTTCTAGGTTTAAACTGGGCACAATTTAAAACATGTGTAGGAACAGGTACTTGTGCATAAATTTTCATAGCTGCCCCCTTCACAATCTCAAAAGGTGAAAACAACACAAATACCCATTAGCCAATGAATGAGCAGAGAAGTGTGGTGTATCTATGCAATGGAATAATACTCTCAGCCACAAAGAGGAATGAAGTATGACATATGTTACAACATGGACGAATCTTGAACACATTATACTGTGTTCAAGTCAGACACCAATGTCACATGTGACTTGATTTGCTTATTTGAAATATTTGGAAGAGGCCAATCTAAAGGGAAAGAAAGCTGATGAGCGGTTGCTGAGGCTGGTGCAGAGATGGGAATGAGACGTGACTGCTAACGGGTCAGGTTTTCCTCCTGGGATGATGAAAATATACTGGAACTAGATGGTGATGAAGTTTGCATGACATTGTGTGTGTGCCGGTGTCATTGAATTCTGCACTTGAAAATGGCTAAAGTGGTGAATTTACAGACAAAAAGTTTCATAGAGTGGTTAATGGCACATAACACAAACCCAGGCCCTCTGCCCCCACCAGCCACATGAATTTGGGCAAGTCACTTAAATATTCTTCAGCCTTATTCCCCATTCATAAAGTGGAGGGGGGACTTAATATACCTAAAGGACTTAATCAAGGTCAGTGACTGTGTAAGCAAATGCGGTGCCAACCAGCATACCTGCTCTACGCTGCCCAATGTTCCTAGGCACATAGTAGGTCTTCAGTGAGCTCAGTAACTGCAGACAATGGGGTGTCTTTCTCCTGTCTCCAAAACTACGGCTGGTTGATCCTGCTCTGGACTGTCCCCTGATCATGACATGGATGGACCTGCCAGCAGGTGAAGTCTTCCCCTTGGGTGGTATAGGAGATTCAGGGGAGGGCACACACCACTGTCCTGTCCCATGACTCTAGCTAGGACCAGCCACATGAGTCTCCTAGCTATTGAGTGGAGGTGGTAGTCGTGGTGCAGAGGGAAATTCGGTATCTTCTTAGCATCCTACCAGTGTCAGGAGACCGTCTCTCTCTTGCTCTACTATGAGCCGAAATCCTGAAGTTCTCACCTGCGACAACCACAGAAGGAAATTATGGCCAGGATCCTGAGAGGACCAGACACATGGTCTCTTGGGTGGTTTCTCCTAGCTGCAGGAGGCGACCCAGATGGTGATTAAAGGGCCTCAAGATGGAGCCACCACATGGCTGGAGATCTCACCGGTTACAAATTTCCCTGGATTAACACAAGGCATAATCTCCAATGGATGGGGACATAATCGTGCACACAGAGCCTTTGGCCCATCCTAGTCAAAATGCTAAAAAGCAGATGAGAAAAAGACAGGATTACAGCCAGAAAGGAGAGAAACTGAAAAAATGATACAAAATATGAAATTTTCCTAACAAGGGATGTGGTCCCCAAGAGGTTTTTTATGCCCCTGAGCTCACTTCTCCAGGATACCTGGTATCCTACAGTTTTCTTGAGAGCCGGGGATGGAATCCAGGGCCTGGCACATGCTGGGCAAAAGATCTACCACTGAGCCCCAACCTCAGCCCTCTATATTAATTTTTGAAATGGTAAAGAAATGGGTCCAAATGACTTTGGCCACATCTTCTGAGAAAAAAAAAATTGTAGAAGTGGCTCCTAACTTGTCATAGCCGCTTCCTCTCTCACATGTACAAGCTCTTTACGAACCAATGTAACAGGAAACCTAGAGGGAAAAGGCATCAGCGATCTCCAAACTTACTCTAGGGAAGCTACGGATGTACCAATGTGGAGGGGAATGGAATGTGCGGCAGAAATTTGGAGCAAAAAGGCCTCCCCTAGACAATGTGTCATCTCCCCAAGACGTGAACTGTGATAACGTATCTAGAGATCCTGGGGCCTTGCAGAGCCAGGGAGGAAACATCTGATAGTGGACATTGCCTATCACAGGACGGGTGTGTCTCCAGACAACACCCAAGGGCTGTGAGCACAGCAGAGGAGAGTGAGCTGCAGCCGTGGCTGAAGGGAGGCACTGTGGATTGAGGCTGAACCGGACCTTATGCCAATGGAAGAAAAACCTACGTGCACGCCCAGGGAGCCAGATGAATCAAGGGGCTTGGGCAGGAGTCATTTGTCCATCCAGATGTCCAGTGTACCCTTTAATGATTGACTACCAAGAAGGAGGGGGAAACTCAGGATCCCCATAATCTCATGATCACTCTGTCTAATCACTCTAGCAATGAGTGATTCAGACTCACCCAGAGAGGATGAAGTCCTACAGGATGGGTGTGTCTCCAGTAATAACCCCGAGGGCTGTGAGCCCAGCAGGGGAGAGTGAGCTGCAGCCATGGCTGAAGGGAGGCACTGTGGGTTGGAGGCTGAACAGGACTTTATGCCAATGGAATAAAAACCCATGTGCACGCCCGGGGAACCAGATGAGTCAAGGGGCTTGGGCAGGAGTCATTTTGTCCATCCAGACTATCCCAGCACTTTTATGAGTGTGTAACTGACTCCTGCTCCTTCCATGGAATGGAGGCCTTGACCTCCCAGCACTGACTGAGCATGCACATGCTGAGCCCTGCCCCATGCCCCACGGCGCAGCAGGATCCCCAGCTGCCCCAGGATGAGCCTTGGAAGTTTAGTCTGCCTGGCAATGATCCTGACCCTGCTTCTGTTGGTCATTATCCTTGGGGTGGACCTGGTCAGAGGTGAGGTGACCAGGCCATTAGTAATGGGCAATGGGAAAGAAACAGGCCCTGAGTCTGTAGTGTGTGGACAGGGGCCCCAGGAGCTGAGGTGGAGGTAGAGTAGGAAGGCATGGCGGGACTGTTTCTCTGGGAGCGTGTGTTATGTTTTATTGTTGTTGCTGTCAAACGTGGGGCCTTGTGCACTCTAGCAAGCACTTTCCCACTCAGCCACTCCTCCAATCCTGAGCATGAGCATCTTAGAAGAAAATGGTCTTCCTGAGCCTAGCCCGCAGGAGGTTAGTGGTGGGAAGTGAAGGGACGAGTCACCTAAAGCTCTAGAGCACATCCTTTCTTTCCTCTCCCATCCAGTCTTGCTCTTTCTAAACCAGGTGAGAGATGAGCTGAAGCAACTAGACACCAAATGTGAGTGATGAGTGAACCGGTGTGCGGCCCTCCCCCCTGCCACTCCTTTACCCCTCCAGTACGATCGCCTTTAACCTGGGTCTGTTTGTCTCACAGAGACCGGCCAAGGGTGGACACAAAAGAGACGCCATGTGGGGAGGAATGTTCCAGCAAGTGGAGGCTCTGCAGGCCGGGAATGGTAAGGAAGCCAGAGGCCGGGGTGGGTTGTGGGAAGAGAGCTGGGGGAAGGAGATTGTTCTTTTTAGCATGGTTCACAGAGGTAGCTTCGCAGCAGATGACAGCATGAGGGGCATTTTATGCAACCCGACTCACAGGCGAGGTTGGTTTCCACTTTGATCCACTCCCTGTTTCCGTATCCTATCTCTGGGTAGTCTAGCCAGGGAATGGACATATGCAAAGGCAATGTGCTTTTTTGCAATGTGCCAAGTGATAGACCCAACCTGATTATCTCTTAAAATTGGGAGCCATCTCTCCACAAAGCCAGGAAAAGATAATTTCGGCTTTACTATAAATTACTGCAAATTCTGAACCTGCTTGGAATGCCTGCCCGTGCCCTGAACTCACCCATGCCTGGCTCTCTGACCAGATAGCAGCCCTCTTTGAAACTTTAGTGACGCCTCACAAATCTTGGCCTTCCCTGGCCAGACAACGACCCTCTCTGAGGCTCTAATGACCTTCATAAATTCTGATGTCAGGGCCAGCAAAAATGTAAACTAGCCTTTGTGTTATGCTTGTCAGAGTTTTATTATCTGTAAACCCCCCCCCCCGCCCCCGTTATGTGACTTTCTGGGCTATAAAGCTGGGCTGCAAGAAAGCTGTGGGCTGTTTTGTTCCCCCGGTTTTGGGAGGGAGGGGCAGCCCCCGGCTGGTCGAAATAATAAGCTTGCTTTAATTTGATTTTAATTGGAGTCAGTGGTCTTTTCTTGCGGCCTGGTCTAACAAAGATGGCTCAGTCTCCACCTTCAATTGAGTCTCTTTGGGGGTTCAGAACCCTTAGCTCCAGGCAGTTCCCAGTGCGTTCAGCTCATCTGTTTCCAGTAACTCCTACAGGGATTTATATGCTTCAGGTGTTCAATGAACTTACACACACACACACATTCTAAACATTTCTAAAACATTTAGGAAATAGAGTAAGGGCTCTCATATGACAAATTGTGTTCTTATAAAATATCAATCATGCAAAGAAATGATTTCCTGAAACTCTGGCCCCAGAGTTCCTGAGGTATCTGTTCACTCATTCATTTGCATCACATAAATGCAAGAGTTTTCAGTAGGTGATTGTTAGAAAACTGGGGTACTCAAGTGGGAGTGTTTGACCTTCATGGATGTATTGTATTGTATGCAAAATATCTTGGTTGTCATACCTGCATATGACAGGTATTTGCCTCTACTGGGTAGAGATAGGGATGTGGTTTATGTGGTCTGATGTGCAGCAAATATCAATAGTTCCAAGATGAAGAAGCTTTAGTATAATCTACACCATGAAGGTTTTCTTCCCTTGGATGTCACCAGTGCCCCAGGAGGTGGGAGAAGAACTTCACCTGGGATCCTGGCAGGGAGAAGTCAGTGGGAAAGGCTTATTGTGCCTGAGCTGTGCTTTGCGATCACAGGACTTGACTGATACTTGGATGTATTTTCACAGCAACTGGAATGAAGCACTTTCTGATCTCCATTACTGGCATACATGAAACATCTGGTCACTGATCCAGTTATTATGGTATTGAACTTTTCACCCGACATTGGATCTGTAAGAAGCCACAGATCTGCTGAGCTGCTTTCCCCTCTATCCTCAGTTTATCCTGGGGTACAATCTCATTAACCACCCCCAGCTTCTCTCCAGGAAAGAAGTCTCCCTCAGCACCAGTCCTCCTGTGCCTGTCTTTTCTTCTTAAATTCTGCAGAGACACATAAAATGATACTGGGGTAAGACAGCAAGCACATATGACTTAGAGGACTTCTCACAGGAGAAAAATAGCACAGTTTGTTCAGAAAATAAATGGTATAAACAAGATTGTGTGTGTGTGAATATTATAGAGTAAAATTGTCCTATGAAACAACTGAATTAATGTTTGGTTCTTATTTGGATTTTGATGAGAAATGTTGTGTTTGAGGAAACAACAATATTTGAGTACTCACTGGGTAACATGACGTTTTAAAACTTTACTAACTTTGGGCAGGGTGGTTAATTAATAGTAATAGTAATTAATTTAATGCAATATTAACTAAGTAATAGTCGGGTAGTTACCTGAAAAAATGAATTGATTCTGGACTTCCAGTTTCTGGTCTGGCATGGAAGAAGGTAAGAGTAGGTACTCGAGCCTAACAATAAGTAAAAATGTGAATAAGCTGAAAAGGCAAACATTTTAGATTTGTAAGAGGTCACAGGTCACAGGACATATTGCTGCCTCCACTCTCGAAAAGATAAACAGGCAAATCAAGAAAGTCACCATTTACTGGGATGAAAGTCCCCTGGGAGACAAGGGCAGACATGTGCACTGTAATTGGAGAATGCTGGAAGCTCAGTGTGGACAGGAGCAGAGTTAAAATTCTGGCAGATCCAGTTATCAGCCACCTCTTTTGTGTACCAGGTTGTCACAGGACTGTAAATGGGAAGGGTGTGCTTCTGGCTGAGAGGGGGAAGAGGAGCCATTTGGAGGGATGCCCGTGCATCCTGCTCTTCCTACAAGTCTGAGCTCCGGGAACTGCTCAACTGCAGCCTAACCTGCTGGGTTTTGAAAAAAAATTGGTGCATGATCGTTTTACCTAATATCGGGGCTCATTTTGACCCAATTATAGAAGCATGGAATTTAATTTGCTCCATCGCAACCTCAGTACTTCCCCTTCCTCTCCTCTCCTCTCTGGCTATTCTCCCAGTCTTTCTTCTATTTATTCATAATTTTTTAAAAAAATTAGTGCATTATAGATATACATGAAGGCGAGCTTCACTGTGGTATGCTCATGTGAGTCCTAGGGCTGGGTCAGTTTCATTCCCCCATTCCTCCCTTTTCCCCTCCCTCCCCCTTCCCCTCAGTCCCCCTGGTCTATTCTACTGATCTCTCTTCTATTTTCAGGGGATTCCCTTCTTTTCCTTTCTTATTTTTATCTAGCAACTGGGGTTTTATCAGAACTTAATGACCTGGGAGAATGAAAATACCCAACTCTAGTCAGTTTTAGCCATCCTGTTCCATGTGGGGTGTGTGTGTGTGTGTGTGTGTGTGTGTGTGTGTGCGCGCGTGTATATGTTTTAGAGAGAGAGAGAGAGAGCGAGCAGGGGGAGGGTTGGAGAAACTGAATAACACATGTGTTTGTCAGACTCCAGAGGAACGGGATCTCTCACAGGGATCACATGAGATCTAGTCATGGGGCCCTGGAACAGTCCTGCTCCCCGACACCTCACCACCAATGACTAACAGCTTGTTTGAAGCAGTTCCTTTTACCCAGTATGACATTTTTGGCTATCATAAAAAAATTATAAGATATTCTACAAGACACAAAAAAAATGTTTGAAGAGACCAAGAGAGAATCAAAAACACCTCAGCTATGGAAGGATGGTTGGAACAATCAGACTTGGGATTTCAAACAATTATGGCTGGAACCCTTTACTCTTGGGATCCATCACAGGGCTTCCTCTCCAATGCTTAGGAGGCCCGATTTGCTCTGTCATACAGGTTCTGGAAGATCTACTGGAGAACCCTGGGTATCTTGGAAATCAGAAAGGATGGAAATCAAAAAGTTAGCAATCCATCTGACATATGAACCAATTACTCTGTTCCTTGGTATTTATCCAAAAGACCTAAAATCAGCATACCATCAATGTTTATAGCAATAGCAAGTTAAGGAACCAACCAACAAGAGATGAATGGATAAAGAAAATGGGTTTGATCCTTAGCACCACATAAAATATATATATATATATATATATATATATATATATATATATATAATGTATAAAAAATCTAAAAACAGAAAGTGTTACAAAATTCAGTATACCTCCTTAAGTAAATATAGGGTAAGTTACATAGTGCTTGAAATGGGGTTATAAACTTAAAAGAAGATATTCTATGTTATAGATATACAGGTAAAGTACCTAGGCCATTACAGGTAGAGTTAAAGAGCACCATTGATTATAAAAGCAAATTAGTGGGAAGAGGTTATAAATGAAATGAAATAGACCAAATGGGGCTGGGGGTGTAGCTTAGTGAAGGAGCACTTGCCTGGCATGTGTGAGGCCCTAGGTTCAATCCTCAGTACTGCAAACAAAGGTTGATAATTACTGACGCTGAGCTGTGGGAAAGTACCTGGGACTTGCAAACACTCGGCAAGCAATCTACCACTGAGCTCCATGACCAGCCCTTTTTATTTTGAGATGGTGTCTCACTAAGTTTCCAAGGCTAACCTCAAACTTGCCATCCTCCCGCCTCTGACTCTTGAGCAACTGGGGTTATGGCTCCTTCTTTCTTTAGTTCTACATTATCACCTTCTCAGAGAAGCCTTTGTGCCCACCATTTCCAATATTGTTTTCCTGATTTTAAAATCACAACACTGTTTTTATTTCCTTTAAAATGTGGTCTTTTTTTTTTTTTTGGCACTAGGAATTGAACTCAGGGGTTCTCAACCCCTGAGCCACATCCCCAGCCTATTTTGTATTTTATTTAGAGACAGGGTCTCACTGGGGGCTTAGTGCCTCAATAAGTTGCTGAGGCTGGCTTTGAACTCGTGATCCTCCTGTCTCAGCCTTCCGAGCCACTGGGGTTACAGGCGAGCACCACCGCGCCCAGCTTAGTTTTCTTTCCTTGTAACAAAATAAGCAAACTTTAAGTTGAATAAACCTTCATTCTCTACAAGAATGAAGGTTTATTCAACTTATAGTTTTGGAGGTTGGAAGATTGGGTGGCCCCATCTGTTTGGGTGGCCCCTTGGCTGCATCATAACTTTTTGGATGACGTCATAGCAGAACATGCAAGAAGGAGTGATCACATGGCAAGAAACAAAGACTGAGAGGGATTCAAGGTCCAGGCTTGCTCTTCTACAACTTTGTCTCCTGAGAAATAACTCACTCTGTGAAACCAGCATTAATCCCTTCTGAGAGCTATGCCCCCATTGACCTAACCACCTTCCACTAGTTCTCACCTGTTAAAGGTCCCACTATCTCTTAATACTGCCTCACCGGAGACAGGAACCTTTGTGGGGACAAACCATATCCAACCACAACACGCACTGATACATAAGTTTAACTGTTCTATTCACTTGCTCATATGCTTGTGAACTGTTTTCTCCCTATAGTTCGCTTCACACTAGGAGGACAGGGACCTCATCCTGCTCACTCTGTGCTTGAATTCCCAGAGCAGGAAGCATAGAAACCGCTCCATGAGGTTCAATGAAAGGCATGCATGGAGGATGGTAAAAGAAGTTGTTGGTTGGCAAACACCCTCTAGGACTGAGATAATACTACCTGGCATTCATGGAGCATTTCCTAAGTGCCTGCAAGTTCACCTGCACCACATGATGAGGCAGGGACTATTATTATTAGACTCCCTTTTTGCAGTAGGAGGCCTGGAGAGGTAAAGGCACTTCACCAAAGTCACAGGATTTTAGCCTGCGTCTCTCCAGTGGGATTCAGTGCCTCAAGACACCAACCCATCCACTCTACTATACAAGTTTCCACATGCCTATTAATCTGCGTGTAAGGAGAGGAGAAATAGTTCCCATTGGTGACCAGCTGGTCTCTTCCAGAAAACAAAAATGTCACCAGAGAATTCTATTGAAGTGATGCCATGGTGTCATACCAGGCGTACCAGGCAATTAGTAGAAGTTTTCTGACCCTCCCATGTTCAGCTCTCAGTGCCCATTGGTCCAAGCCCCTGGGCATCCTTCCTTGAGGGCACATGAGAGATGAACAAGGTTAGCGCCTTGCCTTACATTAAAAAAGCCCCGTGGAACATCCACCTCACAACTCACCCAGCTGGGACCTTATCAATCCCCAGAAACCAATTCCAAGTTTTGTCAGTGAACACGCCATGGGATATTAAGTGACACCTGGGGACTTATTAAAAGTTGACATGCAATTCTCATCTCCCTTTACTTGTGTAAATTAAAAATCCCCTAATTATCATACACAGAGCTGCAGGCAGAAAAAGTTTTGAAGCAGCTCAGAGCTCATGTGGCGACATTAGCCGTCCACCGTGGAGGGAGCGTCCCCAGACGGCTTTCCGATTAACAACACGACACGTAGATAAAAATCAGCGGTGGCCCTCTTTTCCCTCAAGACACAAAAGTCCCAGAGCTTCAAACAACCCAATGCCACAGAACAAACTTTAACCCCTCAGCATGCAAAGCCGTGTGGCCCCATGCTAACAGCACGGAGGGAGGTGGCCTCCAGGGCTGGGGGCCACCAAAGCTTCTACATCCTCTGTTCCCTCCCCCATCACAATGCTCACCCTGTTGTATAAATTACGTCTCTAACACATACTCTTTTTTTTTTTGAGAAAAAGGAAAAAGAAGGTTTATTGCTTTATTAGTTAAGGAGAAACAGAGGATACTCCTGTCCCAGAGGTTGTGATTCTGCCCATCAGCAGGAACAGGGGGGTTTAAAGAGGTGTTTCAAAGGCCACATTCCATGGGATCTCTGTTGGAATTGTAATTCACTTGTTAATTTGGGAGATAGTCGTTTCTGAGACCTTCTGGTGCCATCCCCAAAGTCTGGATGACTTCATTCCTGTGGTGGGTATGTACTCAGGGACAGGTCACTGCCCAGGAAGGGGAACAAAAGTAATCCTGTTTCCCCTGAGATCAGGGGTGGGGAGAGAATAAGGAGAAGAAAGAAGAGAGGAAAAGAAAGAAACAGGTCCGTTTTAAAAATAAGTTGTATTGGCAGAGCAGCAAGAGCCACATTCAAAGCATGAAGGGGACACGGTCACATTTCCCCACTGTCAATTTTTATATTCCATTTCTGTGGGAAAATGGGGGGTGACATCAAGCTGCTTCCTGCTGAAAGAGGACAAAGATGGGGAAGCAACCCAAAGTCCTTGTTCTCTCCAGGTGGGGCAGGGACAGTTAAGGGCACTCAGCATCAGAGCAGTCCAGAAACCCACAGTGGCAGGTGGCAGGTGACTGGACACGGCATACATAGGACAGGAATCATGCTAAGACAATAACAAACAGGACAGCCAAGCATTACCTTTTTGTAAACATTTATCACCAAAGCAATTAGTATTTCAGCCAGTCTCTGAAAACCATGAAGACAGTAAGTCATATCCGTGAAAATCAGATGGAGTTTATCAACAGGAAGTCAGAAAGATTTGTAAGTCTATGAGATCAGGCTCAAATCACCTCAGGACAAACTTGTGAGTTCTTGGTGCTCAGCATTATCACACACGTCCACACAAGAACCCTTCCTTTATAGCTTCAAGCTTCACTTACTTTAGGTAGGGCTACAGGTACCCTCTTTGCCTTCTAGATGGGTAGCCCTTGAGGGTAGGAGGTGCTCAGTACACACTTGCTGAGTAAACAAGCAAATGACTCTGTCATTACAACCTACGGGGAGTCTGTGGGTTGCAAAATCCCTCTAAATTGTGGGCAACTGTGCTCCAATTTATCTGAAATGCATTTTTGAGGTGTGGTTGACATCACTGAACCCACATACACTCGCGTGTTTCATAAGCAGTAGCCTCCATGTAGGTGAATGTCATCTGTGGACTATCAGGATTACGGGGAAGGTCCTTTGTATTGGAACCCCTGTTTGTCCTTTCCGGCATCTTGAGCTCCTCCCTGCTCCTCACTTCCCGCGCATCCTGTCTGTCATCTTTTCTTTTTCCTGGGGTGGGTCACCATCTTCCTATCAGGTCCTATGCACATGCTCTCCCCTCTACCTGGCCCAGACTTTCTTCTCCCTCCAGCCCTGGAGAAGAATGTGTCCGCTGAAATGCTACCTCCTGCATGAAGCCCTTCCCCACCAGCCTGCCCTTCTCTCTGAGGGAGAGGTTGTCCAGCGTTTGTGTCACTGCGTCCCTCTCCCCACTCTCTTGTGTGGAATTCAGTTACTCCCCCTCCACCTTCTCCCTCCACTAAAAAGTCCACAAGAGCAGGTTCCGTGTCTGCCCTGGCCAATGTGGGCCTCCAGCTCCCGGCTCAGGGATGCGCCCAGATGTTCCAGACACGTCTGTTGAATGGGTGACAGCTGGGGCTGGGCCTCCTCTGGGTGGGAGATGTCTCATGCACAGGCTTGAGGTTCCAGGGGAGTCATCTCTGCCCTAGGAAGCAGCTAGTGGGGCCGCCCTCTCTTCTCCCCACCAGATCAAGCATGAGGTTTCCTGCTTCTGTTGATTGCCAAGTAGATGCTGATCTCAGAAAGAGGAGACCATTTGAGCAAGACATTGACCTAGGCACGGAAGGGTGCTTCAGACTGAGTCCACATTCCAGTGAACTGGTGGAAATTTACTCTATAAATCCTTAAGGAGCGTGGGCTATGTGCTAGAGATGAAAGACGATTAGGACTCAGTTCTACCTCTTGACAAGGAAGGGCTATTAATCATATGTTGTCCAGATACTGCAAGATAATGGTAATAAAGATGTCAGAGTCCTGGGGTAGTCATCGCCCCCTTTCCTTCTCTGGAGCCCCTGCAGGTAAGAGGATACATAAAAAAAAAAATCCATCCACAATTAATTACCACAACCATTAAAGAACATCTGCCAGATTTCTCCTATTTGGCATCAGATTAAACAAAGAGGGCTTTTCTCTCCCTAAATCAAGGGCAGGGTGCAGTGAAGGGAAGGAGGTGGGCTTTTTCTTGAGTGACAGATGGGGTCTGTGCACCTTCTGTCTTTATCCTGGACACAGGTTCTGTGTACAGTAGGGGCTGATGCACGTGCAGAGAGTGAGATGACTTAAACGTACTGTTCTGTTCATCCACTGAATCAAACCCAGTGCAGATGTGCAGCAACAAAGCTTCCTTTTCCTATGTCCTGGCTCCATCTCTTGGCTGATTGTCCCTCTGATGTCCTTTCCTGGCTTAGGAAAGAATATCTGGGGACCCAGTCTAATTCCTGCAAATTCTGAGTATTCTGCTCTCCTGGGAGGATGGAACTTAGAGAAAACCGTTTGCTGGGTCCTCAGCTCCTGCTGGCATTGCCCTCCCGAGGTGGCAGTCTCCAGACCCTTCCTGTCTTTTACTCCCAACTCATCATCATCTGTCCTCCCCTTCACAGTCCCTGAGTGATTATTGTAAGCTGCCTATCAGCTCTTCACGGACTGGCCCCAGCTGACTTCCCAGCCTACCCAAGTCCATTCTGGGTGCTTCTCTATGCTTTTGCTCATGCCAGTTCTACTGTTTTTTCTGTTGCATGCCTGGGACACCCTCCCTGGTACTGGATGCTCAGTACCTCTTGTTCATTCTTTAAAATTCAGCACAAGGAGGCGTAGTGGTGCACACCTGTAATCCAAGTGACACAGGAGGCTGAGACAGGAGGATAGCAAGTTCAAGGCCAGCCTCAGCAACTAAGTGGGGTCCCAAGCAACTTAGCAGATCCTGTCTCCAAATTTAAAAAATAAAATAAAATTCGGCACAAGGGCCACCTCCCCGTTCATCCTCCTGACCCATGGGCTCTCACAGCATCATGCCCACATTATATTCTTACTGAATATTTCCTATACACAGAGACCATTCCAGGGATCGGAAACTCAAAATGGACCCAGGAAGATGCTCTCCCAGATACCAGGATGCAACAGTTGAGTGGGAGCTAGGGACTCATAACCAGGCAATGACAACACTGTGAGACAGGGGACTTCTAAGGGTACTAGGAGGCAGAGGGGCACCTGACCCAGGCAGAGTGGGGCAATCTTGGAAGACTTCCTGGAAGACGTGACATGCAACCTGAGACCAGTTGACAGAGGCACTTGGGAGCAGGGAACAGCGGAGGCACAGGGGTCGAAGTGAGAGAAAGCCTGGCCCATACAAGGACTTTAAAATGCTCTAGACTCATTTTAGACTAGAGGTTAAAAGTTGGGGGTTGCTGGAATTGGAGAAGAGAGTCTAGAGAGAAAATCAGAGAGGTTAAGAAGGAGCCGACGGTAACTTGTGGACTGCAGTGAAGTGTCTGGGCATGGTGGGTTCTAAGCAGAGGAAGATTGTATTCTGGTTTGTTCAGCAGTTTCCTGGGGTGAAAGACGAAGCAAGGAGACTAGGAAGGGGGCTCTAGTGGGCTGTGTAGGGTCCTCCAGGAAACTCATGTCCATCTGGAACCTCAGAATATGACCTCCTTTGTAAATGCAGGCTTTGTGGATGTTCTTAGTAGAGATCTTGAGATGAAACTCTCCTGGGTTGAGGGTGGGCCCATAAGGGGACAAGAGACAGGGAGGAATGCAGTATGAACACAGAGACAGATGTTGAGCCATCTGTCCACAGAGCGAGAAGCTGCCAAAGGTTGCTGACAGAAGCCAGGGGACAAGCCTGGGAGTCATTCCTCCTCCGAGACCCCAGAGGGAAGCCAGCACCTTGGTTTGGGATTTTGGGCCCCAGAACAGGGATGAATTCAATTGTTTTACAGTGGTTTGTGGTTATTTCCTATGACAAACCTAACAATCAAATGCAGGTCCCATGCTGCCTTCCAGGTTAGAAGTGTCCACATCAACTTACGAAGCAACCAGCAGGCTCAGTCAGTGCGCTGAACACTTGAGCTCCGTTTTGGTCCAAGAACCAGACAAGCCCGGAAGCCAAAGAAATTCCACCCAAGCTTCCCGGCTACAGGATCAGGCCTGGCGCTGTGTCCTCCTCTCCTCTCCAGTCCTGCCCTGCACTGCATAGTCGCACCTGAGAGTCCTGCTCTGGCCACTTGTGCTTCCCACAGGCCTGGCTCAGCCAAGTCCCTGCCACCTTTATCAGTAGTCCGACCCTGGACTTCCTGACCCAGGCGGGCCCTTGCCTGGTTCCTGATCCAGAACCATGGAGCCAGGGAAAGTCAAAGGAAGCGGTTTGGAATCTTGGGCCTCCTCCGGGAGAGGGTTTGCACACTCTAGTCCTTCCCAGGGAGGGAAGGAACCCCGGGGTTGGAGGACAAGGGGCAGGTCCAGGCCTCATTTTAAAATTCCTTCTCTGCCCCAGGACCTATTTCAATCCTGTCCAGACTTGGGCACTTTGTCACTCCCATCCTTCGGCCTAACAGTCCCATCTGGGGCCTCAGAAGAACCAGACTCAGGGCTGAGCACAGAGGACCGCGTGTGCAGCCGTGAACCAGGGAAGTCTGAGGTCCCGCCCCGTCTCCTGGGTCCTCAGGTCCGCCCGGGGGGGCGGGGGGGGGGCATCCGGTCCTGGGATCCCCTGAGATTCTTTTGGAAGGCGGCGCTAGAGACCACAGGGATAAAGCGAGGACACAGCTTCTCGCCCCGCCCACTCCCCTTTCCAGGCTTGCAGTGCCGGGCGCGGGCAGCCGGGCGTCCCCCACCTCCCTGGCTGTCTTCTGGGGGAGGTGACTGAAGCGAGGGATCCGGGAAAGGGCTCAGGGTGAACGGAGTGTTGGGGTGGGAGGAAGACCCTGGACCTAAAAGCAGACCAAGGAGGCTCCAGGCGAGCAGGGCCCGGCCGGGAGGGTCCTCATCCTAGAGTCCTGCGCCCACGATCACTGTGCACTTGTCCACGCAGGTCGTAGGGTGAAATTTGCGAGTGAGGGACACCGACCGGCGCTCGCCCATCGCCTGCCTGCTTCTGCTGTGCCATACTGTGAGTGTGCATATTAGTGTTCCACCCCAGGGTGCAGACGTATGGACTCTGCAATTGTGCATCCATCTCCACGGGCGGGATCTAGACATCTGTGTAAAAGCTCGGGTCTGAACACAGCTTGTGGGCACGCACACACTTTGTGCATGTTTGGTTAAGTAACGGAGCCTACAGCACCTGCTCAAGTGATAGTGGGAAGTTGGAGGCAGCTATGTAGAGAAGTGGGTATGAGATCTCTGGCACCGTGACCCAATCTGCAGAGACAGGAGGCTGCCCACCCCAGGAGAGCTTTCCAGCGGAGCCTCCCGCACTGCTCTCAAACGCACCTGGTTGAGGCTCAGGCTGCCCTGAGCAGGAGAAGGAAGGCTAAGCCCAGTTAGAGCAGTGGGTACCCGTCCCTTAGCCCTGGACTTGCGGGCAGCACCTTGAGACCCTTCTTCCTTGCTGTGGACAGGCTGGACAGTGAACACAGAGGAGAGTCAGAAGTAGGGGAGGGCTGAGGGAGGCCCATTTTGCTTTTAAATATTTTGATGTAAATTTCACACAACATAGAATTCACCATTTCCAAGTGCACAAATTCAGTGGCATCTAAAACATTCCCAGTGTGCAATCATCACCTCTCTCTAGTTCTAAAATATTTTCATCACCCCAGAAGATACCAGTAGCCCCCACTTCTCCTTCCCCGTGGACCAGGCTCTGGTAATGTGGACTCTCTCTGTCTCTATGAACTTGTCTGTTCTGGACTTTTCTGGATTCTTTCAGTTAGTATGTTTTCAGGGTTCATCTTGTTGCAGTATGTAGTTCATTTTAAAAATTCAGGAGAAATTCATTGAACATAAAGTTAATTATTAAGCATTTTAAAATGTAAAATTCAGCTGAATAGGGTGGCACACACCTATAATCTCAGTGACTTGGGACACCTGTAATCTCAGTGACTTGTGAGATTGAGGCAGGAGGATGGAGGTCAGCCCAGGTAACTTTGCAAGATTCTGCCTCAGTGAAAGTCAGCCCAGGTAATTTTGCAAGATTCTGTAGCTCATTGGCCTGGGTCCAATCCCCAGTGCCACACACACACACACACACACACACATACACACCCCACATACACACTCACTCATACGAAGCCTACAATTCTTTGGCAGTTAGTACATTCACAGTGTTGAACAACCCCCACCTCTATTTAGTTCCAAGGCACTTTCACAACTCATACCCACTGTCAGTCACTCCCTATTCTACCCTGCCCTCATTCCCTGCCAATCACAAATCTGCTTTCTTTCCCTGCTGATTTATCTATTCTGGACATCTCAAATAAATAGAGTCACATACTCCATGGAATTTTTGTGTCTGATTTCTTTCCCTTATTATCATATTTTCAAGGGTCCTCCACATTGTAGCACGGATCATGCTCCACTCCTTCATAGTGCTGCATGATATTCCATTGTATGAGTGGATTGCTTTTTGTCTATCCACGTGTCTATCCATTTTGCATTTTAAAATAAATTTTGTATTTTGCATCAAGTCTGTTTGCAGCCTGGAGAAAAGAGAGAAGGAGAGGAGCCATAGCAGAGAGAAGGGATCCTGTTAGAGTGGGTGCAGGGATGGAGAACTTCCCTCACTGAGAACAGATATTACCTGTTGCTGCTCAGGGAAGGAGATGGAGTGCCATTGAACAGGGTCCAAGGAGCCCCCCACCCCTTGAGGAGTGAGCAGTAGGACCTCAATTCAGCCTGGGCTTGTTCTTGACCTCCTTAGCTGAAAAGAATCCCAGGATACATGAAAAGCAAGGTACAAGCAAAGATTTATTATTTAAAGACAAAATAAAATGTACATACCCCAAAGGCAGAGTGTGGGTGCCCCTTTCTTCTCAGAGAAGATGAGTGATACAGAAGATTGAGGTCTCTGATTTTCTGGGAAGCAACGTGCAGGTACTCAGGCAAGCCTCTTTGAAGATCAAATCCCATGATAATCATTTGATATTTGGGGTTCAGAATGTTTTTGGTTTTTTTTTTTTTTTTTTTTGGTTAAGCCATCTATCCATAAATCAATTGTGGGCACATTGTGTAAGTCTTTAAATCTGTTGACATTTAAATTGACGATGTTTTTATTCTAGTTGACCTGTTATAAGGATATGCTGGAGATTTTGTTCATCTAACTAGAAGGACAAGTGTGGCTAGTCATGCTCATTGATGGGAGCGTCCATCCACCGAGGGTTTCCTTTTCCTCTCTTCCTGAGAACCCACCTATCTTAAGAGAACCCATCACTGAGCCTTGTTTTGTTTCTGCACTAAGCAGGAGGCTGAGGATGGGAAGTTCAGGAATTAGGGGTTAAGGAGAGGGGAGGAGACTCAGAGAATAATATTGGCAAGTGCCTGGAGATAGAGGGCTCCGCTGGGGCCAGACAACATGACTCCATGGTGGTGCCATCCTTTTGGGCAACTCACAAGTTAGACCAAACGACGGTGATGACAGCTAAGTGCTTCATGTGCATCAACTCATTTAAGCATCAACTTAAGTAATGGCTCTGAGATAAAGACTATTAGTTCATTTTCCAGATGAGCAATGAGTCTCAGAGAGGGGAAGCAACCTGTCCCAAGTCTCACAGCTAGTACGCAGTGGTGTCGAGAAGTAAACAGACCCTACATCCTTTCTGTGACACAGGGAAGAGATGACTTCCAACTAATGGTGGCAATTAGAGAGTGACTTTGTCTTAACCCTTGTGGGATTTGTACTCATAATGATGGGGGGAAGGGTAGAGAAACTGGAACAAAGAAATGCATGGTGGGATAGGAGTGTACGAGGCTAACATAGTAATAATAGTGCAATAATTATTATCAGTAGCAGTTCTTATGTGTTGAATCCTTACTAGGACCTGTACAAGCACTGTATGTATGATCTTTTTTTTTGCGGGGACAGTACCGGGGATTGAACTAAGGGGCACTTGACCACTGTGCCACATCCCCAGCTCTATTTTGTATTTGATTTAGAGACAGAGTCTCACTGAGTTGCTTAGGGCCTCGCTAAATTGCTGAGGCTGGCTTTGAACTCAAGATCCTCCTGTCTCAGCCTCCGGGGCTGCTGGGATTACAGGTGTGCCCCACTGCACCTGGCAAGATGTATAATCGTACTTAAACCTCAACACATTTAAAAAATGATGACTAACTGGCTTGGATGGGTGAATTACCCTCTTCAGGAATTCTCCCCAGGTAGGACCCGTTAGAGACCCTGTGCTCCTATCCATGGGTTTTTCTTCCCTCTCTCCTCCCCCAGGTGCAACCACAATGCCGGGACTAAACTACACCTGGGCGTCTGAGTTCATCCTCATCGGCTTCTCCACCTTCCCGCAGCAGCTTCTGCCTGTCTTCTTCCTGCTCTTCCTGCTCATGTACCTCTTCACGCTGCTGGGCAACCTGCTCATCATGGTCACCATCTGGAGCGAGCGCAGCCTCCACACCCCCATGTACCTCTTCCTGTGCGCCCTCTCCATCTCCGAGATCCTCTACACCTTGGCCATCATCCCACGCATGCTGGCTGACCTGCTCTCCACCCACCGCTCCATCGCCTTCCTGGCCTGTGCCAGCCAGATGTTCTTCTCCTTCACATTTGGCTTCACCCACTCCTTGCTGCTCACCATCATGGGCTATGACCGCTATGTGGCCATCTGCCACCCGCTGCGCTACAACGTGCTCATGAGCCCCCGTGGTTGTGCCTGCCTGGTGGCCTGGTCCTGGGCGGGTGGCTTGGCGGTGGGACTGGTGGTGACAACATCTATTTTCCACCTCACTTTCTGTGGACCCAATGAGATCCAGCATTTCTTATGCCATGTGCCACCTCTGTTGAAGTTGGCCTGTGGGAATAATGTACCAACTACTGCCCTTGGTGTGGGCCTGGTGTGCATCATGGCCCTGCTGGGCTGCTTCCTCCTCATCCTCCTCTCCTATGCCTTCATCGTGGCTGCCATCTTGAGGATCCCATCTGCTGAGGGTCAGCACAAGGCCTTCTCCACCTGTGCCTCCCACCTTATTGTGGTCATCGTGCACTACGGCTTTGCCTCTGTCATCTACCTCAAGCCCAAGGGTCCCCACTCTCAGGAAGGCGATACCCTCATGGCCACCACCTACACGGTCCTCACACCCTTTCTTAGCCCCATCATCTTTAGCTTAAGGAACAAGGAGCTGAAGAACGCCATGAAGAAGACCTTCCTCAGGAAATTTTATTCCTCAAGCACCTGAGTAGCCAGTGTGGAAGTGTTGGGAGAATTCAGTACAAAGAGGATCATGCCCTTATCTATAAATGGAGTTAATAAGATGTACCTTGGGGTTGGGGATGTAGCTCAGTTGGTAGAGTGCTTGCCTCACATGCACAAGGCCCTGGGTTCAATCCCCAGCACCACACACACACACACACACACACACACACACACACACACACACAATAATAATAATACATATGTACTTTTTAAGACTGGTGTAAAGAATTGTGTATATCACATAGGTGTTGCTCAATAAATATTTAAAACTTTTCTTCATTTTTATAAGTTCTTATATTAGTTTTGCTTTTATTGAGACGTGAAAGATTTATCAGGATATCATTCAAATTCCATACAGTTTATCCATTAAAGTGCATATTTCTTTCTTTTTAAAAAAATATTTATTCTTTAGTTCTCGGCGGACACAACATCTTTGTTGGTATGTGGTGCTGAGGATCGAACCCGGGCCGCACGCATGCCAGGCGAGCGCGCTACCACTTGAGCCACATCCCCAGCCCTAAAGTGCATATTTCAATGGTTTTAGTACATTTGGAATTAGGCAATCTGTACCACAAATGATTTTAGAAAATATTCATCACCCCCCAAAAAAGAAACTCACATCATTAGCAGTCACTCCCCATTTCTCCTAACCCCTTTTCCCTCAGCCCCAGGCAGCCACGAATCTACTTTCAGTTTGTTCATCCCAGATATTTACTATGAATTGACTCATAAATGAAATCGGTCTTTTCAACTGGATTATTTTACCGAGCATAATATTTCCGAAGTTCTCCCATGTTGTAGCATGTGTCAGTCTTCATTCCCTTTAATCAAATGATCTTCCATTGTACGGATATAATACACTCTATTTATCCATTCATCATTGATGAATATTTCAGCATTTCTATTTTTTTGCTCTTTTTAATAATGCTGCTACACATGATAATGTATAAGGTTTTTTTTTTTGGAATATATGTTTTCACTTTTCTTGAATATATACTTAGGGGTAGAATTACTGGACCAAATGGCATCTCTATGTTTAACCTAGAAACTGCTAGACTACATCCCAAAGTCTGCACCATTTCACATTACCACTAGCAATGCCCTAGGGTTCCAATTTCTTTACAACCTTGCCAATTCTTGTTGGTTATCTCTCTTTTTCACCAGCCATCTTATCAGGTGTGAAGCAGTATCTCACTGTGGTTTTGATTTGCATTTCCCTAATGAATAAGGATGTTGTGCATCTTATCATGTGCTTTTGCACCATTTCTATATCTTTTTAAGGAAATATTTTTCTAGTTAACCATCTTTAATAGGATTGTTTTTTTTCTTTCTGTTGAAATATAAGAATGTTTGTATTTTCTAGTTAACAAGTCTGTTATCAGATATATGATTTTCAAATATTTGATCACATTCTGTGGGTTGTCTTTTTTCTTTGTTTTGGGCTTTTTTTTTTTTTTGCAGCCCAAAGGATTTTGATTTTGATAATATCAACTGGTCTATTTTTTTTTTTTTTGGTTGTCTGTGCCTTTGGTGCCATGTATAAGAAACCATTGCTTAATCTAACGTCATGAACACCTAAAGTCATCTAATAGGATTTTTATAGTTTTAGCTCTTACCCAGAGGTCTTTGATCCATTTTGAGGTAGTTTTTGTATTTGATATGGGGTTGGGGGCTAATCTTAATTTTAGCAATACTCAATATTGTTTCAATCTCCTTGAAACTGACTATGTCTGTAAACTGCCATCTGTGATCCATGCCTATGATTATATAATTTTTTAAAGAATGTGGAAATCATCACACACATATACTTGGACTATACATTATTCATATTGAAATAGGAATATTAGGTTGTTATCCCTGCTGCTGTATGACAAAAGTCAAAAAAGCCACTCTCTGAATACATATTGTATATTGAGCAGTATACTATGTCTGGTTTTTTCATAAACCATCTCTTTATTGCTAAAGACCTATGAAGGAAAAGAAAGATAATTGTGCCAGATGAAACAGCTTGGGATATATAATTGCTTACTGACTTTGAAAGAGATTGAGTCATAAGAAAGATTTGTTTCTGCTTTGAGCATTGGCTATGAGGAGAAGGTAGTAGAGGAAAGACAGAGATTTTCTTTTTTAAAACTTTTAAATTGACATTGTTTTGCATGTGATTCTGGACTGAATGTGAAGTGGCACCCCCTTTCTCCACAGAAAAGCCCTCTTCACCATGGCTGATTTTAGGACTGTCAGCAAAAGAGTCCGGTGTAGATAAACTTCCTATTTTCATGTCGCCCTGTTTTACTTGGCCACTGGCCAGGAAGATACCAGCACTCCAGGTGCTGGACACCCCCTTAATAGTTTTTCACAAAGGTATCCAGTATAATACTTTGAAGAAATGTGCAAACAAGGCCTCTGGCCTTGAGCTGGGCTTCACAGAGATGTCTATATTTTTAAGATAAGTTACAAATGGGCTCCATGGTGACAGCTGGCAGGGGGAGGGAAGAAAGGGGAAAAGAGGCTCTCCCCTTCTCAGGTGTTGTCCTTGAAGGGTTAACTTGCCCAGAACAGTGAAAGAAAAGGCTGCTTTTATGGGAACTTCTGAAGACTGTGACTTCTGAGACCCTCCCCTTACATGCTGGGTATAAAACTCTTGAAACTCCCTGAACTCGGGGTTCAGGGGATTGATTGATTACAGCAAAAGCTGTGCCCTCTGAGCCTGGCTGCAGCCAAATAAAATTGTTTCCTGCTGTCTTCGGTGCCTTGCCTCCTTTGTCCCTACAACAAATTTACATAAAAATCCTGTGGAAATTTAAATTTATGTTCAGACATAAACAGATTAGACATGGACAAATAATGGTAAAAGCACTTCGTCTCTTCAAATACTATCATTTCTATTTGTTGGAAATCTTCAAATTCTCCTCTAGTTATGTTGAAATGTATAAGATATTATTGTAGACTTTAGTTTTCCTGTTGTGCTGTGGAACTTTGGAACTAATTGCTCCTATTATCTGTAGTTTGGTAATTGATCAAAACTTTTTTTAAGTTGTTTGAGTTCCTTAAGTTTTTCTAGATATTAATCCCTTGATGGATGAACAGTTTTCAAATATTCCTTCCTTTCTGAAGATTGTCTTTACTCTGTTGATTATTTCTTTGATGTGTAGATAATGCCATTTACCTCCTTGCTTTTATTGCCTTTTGAAGTCTTATTTTTAAAAAATCTTTGCCCCAGCCAATGTCCAGAAGTAGTCCCCTATGTTTTCTTATAGAGTTTCATAGTTTCTGATCTTACATTAAGTCTCTAATCCATGTGTTGATTTATGTATATGGTGAGCAATCTGGTTTAATTATTATGCTTATGGATATCAATTTCCCCAGCACCATTTATCGAAGAGACTGTCTTTTCCCTAGTACGTGTTTGGCACCTTTGCAAAAATAAGTTGGCCGTAAATATGTGGACTTATTCCTGGGTTATCTATGAAGTTTTTTTTTATGTCAGTAACATGCTTTTTTTGGTTTCCATAGCTTTGTAGTATATTTTAAAATCTGGTATTGTAATTCTTCCACTTTTCTTCTTTGTATTCAAGATTGCTTTAGTTATTTGAGAATTTTTTTTAATTCTGTATGAATTTTAGGAATGTTTTTCTATTTCTGTGAAGAATGTCATTGGCACTTTGATAGAAAATGCATTGAGTCTGTATATTTCTTTGGACAGTATGGACAATTTAACAATATTAATTCTTTGAATCCATAAACACAGAGAATATTTTTCTATTTTTTGTGTCCTCTTCAATTTCTTTCATCAGTGTTCTATGGTTTTCATTATAGAGATATTTCGCATGCGTGGCTAACTAGTTCTAGGTACTTTTTCATTAGCTATTGCAAATAAAGATTTTAAAACTTCTTTTCAGATAATTTACTATTGGCATACAAAAAGGATACTGATTTTTGCATATTCATTTTGTATCCTGCAACTTTCCTGAATTTATTGAACAGATCTGACTTTTGGGTGGAGATTTTAGGTTTTTCTATACATAACATCATGTTGTCTACAATTAGGGAAAATTGATTACCTCCTTTTCAATTTGGGTGACTTTGTTTCTTTTGTACAATTGCTCTAGCTAGGACTTTGAGTACTATGTTGAATAAAAGTGGGCACCTTGTGTTAGAGAAGAGTTTTAAACTTTTCCCTGTTCATTATGATATTTGAGATCTGATTTAAAGATGGATTTCTCCGAGAGATTTGTTTGTGCTTCAGTCAGTCTCCCTGAAGGACAGGATGAATCTGAGATAACTTAAATTACTTTCAGATTTTTGGGTGCTCAAGAAACCATTATTTCCTTCTGGAAACCTGCATTTATAGTTCCAAATTCTCTCTAGAAGTAATTCCTCCCTCAACTCAGTGCAGAAACTTGATCATCATTTTTCTTTGAATTCCCCTTATAGCAGAATTCCTTGCTCCTAGTGTACTCTTGCATTGATGATTCCTTGCTTTATGGGGAGGAAGATCTCTACCGACACTTTCCAATCTGCCTGTATCAGGGTTTGTTCATTTCCTGTACTCTACAGACCTTGGAAACTGAAATGTAGGCTCATTTGCATCAACTCATTCCTGGTTAAAGCTGATTCAGTTTAACTCCTGAGCTCCTGTCTCTATCCAAATTCTAGCCTGAGAACATTTTATTTTCTTCCCAAGTCGTCAATATTTACAAGAACATGAGTTTTATATTTTCTTATTCTTTATAGCTTTTCACAGTGGGAGGCATGACCCACATATCTAACTCACCATAGAGCTAGAAAAATAAGTCATATTGCATTTTGCAGGTGCCATTTCACTGTTTTCTGGATAGAGTACATGGTGAAGTAAGTGAATCTCAGGGGTATAAAACTCTTAAAAGACTATGATTAACTAATTGATATAATATGATATAATTTGAATCTTAAATGTCCCCCAAAGGTTCATGGTTTGATGGTTTGTTCCCCAGGCAATGGCTCTGTTGGGAAATGTGGCACCTTTGGGTGGTGACGCACAGTGGAAGGAAGTTAGGTCTCTGGGGTGGGGGTGCCTTTAAGGGGATTTTGAGATTCCAGCTTCTTCCTCCCTCCCTCCCTCCCTCCCTTCTCTCCTTCCTTCCCCCTCTCTCTTTCTTTCTTCTACCTGACCATCATGAAATAAACAGGTCTCCTCTTTTTTGCTCTCCTGCCATGATGCACTGTGCCACCAGCAGCCCATGGACTGAAACCTCTGAAACTATGAGCCAAAATAAAGCTTTCCTCCTTATAAATTGTTCATCTCAGCTATTTGGTCATGGTCCTGGAAAGCTAACTAACATGATTCTTGGTTGGTAGGAAAGATCAATCCATATTCAGGACACATGTAAATTCCAAGCCCCTTCTATGGTAGTAGGCATCCAAACAATCAACCTTGCACCAAGGTTGTTATATTCCGGGATCGGCACTGGTCTAATTAGTTGGTAAAGCATCTGGCAATGGCAGCATCCAGACCAGCCTTGGTGAGGGATCACCCATCTTGTGCTCCATTCCTGATGTCATCCCTGTGTGGCTCAGCAGGGCAAAGACAAAAAGATACTCTGTCTTTTAAATAAAATCAGCAGATATAATCCATTACTACATGTTCTCAAGACAGACCAGAACTTGTCTTCATGGGAAAGGACATGAGAGCATGAATTGTTTAACATTCTTTCATCCTAAATTTACCTGGTAATTAGGGTGGCCATCTGTTTTGGTTAGTTGCCTTTAAACACTGACTCCCCACAACAAGCAACAGTTATAGTTAAGACAAAGAAAGCACTTAAGCTAACCTCCCGTGGAAGATAGGGCCCTATCTTCTTTGAATGTTTACATTTCAAACAAGTGGCTCCCAGAGTCTTCAGAAAAACATTCCTGAGTTCTAATGCTGGCAAGAGGCTTATTAGCTTGTTAAAAGATTCATGTATATATTGAAGGACAGAGGAAGAATTTACAGATATAAGTTCTAAGAAAAAGCAGAGGGGGGGTGAAATGTTCCTTTCTCTTAGACAACAGGGAAAACTTAATCTTATTTTTTTTTTACCCTTACACTGAGATGAGACCTACTGATAACCAGATAAGGGGTCTATTGCCACTTGATTATTGAGAGCACTTCTGCAGAGATCCTTCACTGGGAGCAAATTGTTCTCACATTCTTAGTGCAATAGCTCTTTGTTATCAGTCCTAAAATCTGGCTCCTTCCAAGTCATCTGCTGGATGGATAGCTACCACCTATGAATCAGTATAGGTACATATATCTGTAAATCGAGCCTTCCAGGCAAACACTGGTTGAAGTAATGCTCACTATGAAGGCCTCTCTACCTTGCTGCCCTGCAGGGTCACCATTCCATAAAGATGTCACTTGATAGCTTCTCCTAGCCAATGCTCACTCGTGGAGACTCATCTGTAAACTCAGACCCATCATTCTCTACAGTCCTTATTCAACGAACCACAGGTTTAAGGGCTCAGTCCCAAAAGTGGGGCACTCTTGAGAAATGTGTCAGAAAAATTGGGTGCTCAGAGAACCCGCACTTCTGTCCATCCTGGCTACAAAGTCAGGTTCCCACAATCTCTTCCTCACTTTGTGCTTAGAATTTGCTAGAATGATTCATAGGGCCCCAAAAAACACTTCCCTTGCTATTATCAGTGCATAATAAAAGATACGACCCAGGAATAGCTAAATGGGAGAGGTGCGTAGGGCAAGCATGGGAGAAGGGGATATGTGGAACTTCCAAGTCCTATTTGGGGGTGTCAACTTTCCAGCATCTCTATGTGTTCACCAATACAGAGGTGAGGTTCTCCACGCCCCAGCATTTAGGAGTTTTATGCAAATTTCATTCTGTAGGCATGATTGATTAAATCATATGTCACTGGGGATTAGCTCCATCCTTAGAGTCTAGAGAGTAGGCTCCAATTTCCAACCTTCTTTGTCAATTAAAAACAACTAAGTTAAACAACTAGGAAGTTCCACTCCATGGACTTTCCTGGTGAACTGACTAGCCTCCGTCCTTGAGCTGTGTGTATTTTATTAACACACAAAAGCAGTCTCATTTCTCCAGAGATGAACCTGGGACCTGGAATGAAGGAAGATACAATATAGTAGTCCTCTTTAAGAGCACTTTTGCTTTCCAAGATTTTGGTTATTCTTGGTTAAACTTGGGACAAAAATATTAAGTGGAAAATGATACAGGATCACTAGAGGCAGATGATTCTCTCTCCTTCTGCCCCTCCTCAAACCTTTTCTCTTTCACAGTGCTAGACGTGACGCCGAGGACTTTGCACATGCGAGGCAAGCACTCTAAGCTACACATCTAGCCTGAACTTTTCTATCTTGATCACTTTGAACCAGCTCAGACAGTGAATTGATAGTAGCTTAACTTAGCTCACAATGCCTATGTGATTCACCTCACTTCATCTCAACATGCATGCATTTTACCATCTCGTGTCATCCCAAGAAGGGTGAGTAGAGTATAATAAGCTAGAGAAAGAAAGGAATCACCTTCACATAACCTTTATTACATTATATTGTAAAATTTTGTTATTGTCTTATTGTTTTTAATCTCTTACTGTACCTAATCTACAAATTAAGCTTTATCACAGGCGTGCACCTATAGAGAAAAACATAATATATATGGGGTTTGGTACTGAGATTTAGGACATCCACTAGAGTTCTTGGAATGTATCTCCTGCGGGTAAAGGAGGACTGCTGTAATATTCTGTGTGTGTTCTGTGTGTATTCTGTGTGAGCAGATGGTGTGACCTGGTTAGAAAGAACAGAAGCAAATAAAATGGACAAGGTTCTCACCCAAGATACCACAGTCCAAGAAAGTTTCAAATCGATAACTTTAAATAGAGGGATTGAGAGAGCCTCAAGTGACTTCAAGGAGGGTCTAGTCAGACTGATGGAAAAGGAAAGTTATTTATTCAATGCTTGTGACCCCATTTCCAGGACGAGAAGCGGGAAAGACCCACTGAGTACAGTAAGAAGCCGGCGCCAGCTCTGGAAAGGAGGAACGAGTTCTGCTTATCCCGGGGTGAGGCCAGGCTGGTGCCCCAGAAGGCCACCTGGGCTAGCAAGGGCTGTGGCTGGAATCTGTCACTTGGGCTCCACTCAGACACGTCAGGGTCGCTGTCTCTTGAGGGTTCGGGGCGGGTCCTGGATCACTAGTCAATCAGGGCCTCTGGGGCGGGGCTGTGCGAACTGTCCAATCAGGAGCGCCGGCAAGAGGCTGGGGAGACGGCCTGAACCGTGGGGATCGTTTATGCGCAGCCGCAGTAGGGGTCTGGCCACCGCTCCCGGGAGAGGCGCCTAGCGGCTCAGCCTTTGTTGCGCTGTGACCTCCGCTGACCTCAGGAGCAGCCGGCAGGACGCCGCGAGACCGCGGAAGCAGAGAAATGGTGAGTGTGGGAGACGGAGGGGGAAGGAGGGGCCGGCTGGACCCGCGGAACCCGCAGCGGGACCCGTGTTCTCCGCCTCTGCTCGGGAGGCCGACCGCGGCTGGCGCCGCTGGGCTCTCGGTCCCTCCGCCCCGTGGGGGCTGGGCCGGCAGCCGGGACCCTTTCTGGACAGCTCGCCGCGCAGCCCCGCGTCTGCCCAGACGGTGGCGGCGGGAGGCGTGGGGTGAGTGTGTGTGTGTGTGTGTGCGCGCGCGTGCATGTATGAAGGGCTCCTGCAGAGGAGCTGTGGTGTGTGGGGTCCCCGTGCCTGTCTCCCCTGGGATCTGGGGTGTGTGTGTGTGTGTGTGTGTGTGTCCTGCAGAGGAGCTGTGGTGTGTGGGGTCCCCGTGCCTGTCTCCCCTGGGATCTGGGGTGTGTGTGTGTGTGTGTGTGTGTGTGTCCTGCAGAGGAGCTGTGGAGTGTGAGGTCCCCGTGCCTGTCTCCCCTGGGAGGATCTGGTGTGTGTGTGTGTGTGTGTGTGTGTGTGTATGTGTGTGGTGTGTGTAGGGCTCCTGCAGAGGAGCTGTGGTATGTGGGGTCCCCCTCCCTCTTTTCTCCCCAGAGAGGATCTGATTCCCCCTGAATTTTCTAAATATCTGGAAGCAAGGCCTCAAATGCACGACCCTGTCTTCTCAGCATAACTCTTCCTAGGTTTCTCAGTCCATTTTTAGTTGCTCATAACTCAACACCACAGTCTGGGTAATTTATAAAGAAAAGCTTATTTTTAGTTCATGGTTCTAGTCCAGAGTTGAGAGGTGCCATCTGGTTGTTTGCTGGCAGAGCTGGAATAGGCACAGGGCATCACATGTCCAGAGAAAGGAAGTGCCAGAGAGACTTAGCCAAACTGGCTAAGTTTAAAATAACCCATTAATCCATTAATCCGTGGATGCATTAATCCATTCATGAGGGTAGGGCTTACTCACCTCTTAAAGGTCCTGCTTGTTGATATCTCATAACGGAGCAGATGGATGCCCATGGCAGGGAGGAATCTCTTGATATACCCTCATTTAAGTGGCTAAGCCTTTGGGATAGTAAGATTTTTTTTTTTCCCTAACCAGGTCTTTTTTTCTTGAAAACATATTGGTTAGCCCACTTATCAGATGTTGGTGCTGTGGGGACAAGATAGAAATGATCCCTGCCCCCTGGATTCCTTTTGAAGGGATAAAACTATCCCAAAGGACTAGGAAAACCCACCCCAATAAGATGGTGCCATTTCCTTTCCTTTCGTGAAAGGGAAAATGCACTTTGGGCACACAGCAGGGAAGTCTGTTTCCCTTGGAGGGTGGATATTGAGCATGTCAGTGAGCAGGATGGGAGGTGAGGGGAAATGTCCTGTGTGGTAGGATGGATTGATTGAACACCAGCACTGCACTCCCTAGCCTTGTCATTTAGGAAAGATTTACTTCTTTGAGCCTCAGTTTTTCAGTGGAACTTGAGAGGTAAGACAAAATATATTCAAAGAAGCAAGAAAGAGGTGATTTCAGAAAAAATTAAATATCTAGCCTTATCCTTTCCTTTAAAATTTTTTATTAACCTTTGTTCTTCTCCATATTGTGTGTAGTACATTTCCCAGATCTGGTCTTATCTTTTGGTTGACTTCAAATGGGATAATAGGACTTAGCCTTGAGAATGCTGCTGGGGATGAGAATCTCAGAGACATGGGGAAAATCACTGTTCCACAGTGGCTGCAGAGAAATAAAGACATTTCCATCAGAAGGTATGGTAGGTAGATTAGTGGATGACAAAGACTCACCGAAACTTGAGTTTGTCTCCATTCCTGGGTGAGGAGCTTGGGACAGTGAACAATGAACACTGTTCTCTTTTCTGGTACTTAGACTTAAGAGGCAACATCCAGAATTATTCAAGTATAATTAATGCTAGCTAATTTGTTGCATGGAAATGATAATTAAGTTACATTGTAATTGTCTAAAGGGATAGACACTTGTGCTTTTGCAGTTGAGCTAAGTGCCTTAGAATTCTTTACCTCCTATATATATATAAACAAAGCCTGAGTGATTTTAATAGATTCCTCAAACACTGGGTATTTTCTCCCTTAAAAGTAAGTGAATAGTGTTGGTCAAGGAGGAGTTCCGTGCCCAGTGACTTCATGTTAATGCCACTGTTGAGTCTGCAAATGGAAGTCAGGGAAGGCCCAGTTGTTTATTCCTAGGAACCTGTCTTGCTGGTGTGTGACAATGCAGAGCCCTTGGTACTGAGAGACACTGAAAAAACAAAATAATCCCCACTGTTATGTTTAACTATAGTGCACTCATAAAAACATTTTTTTAAAAGTCATTTACCATTTAAAAAAAGTTACGTGGGTATCTTTCTAGGCTCTCTGTCATATTCTATTGATCTAGATCTCTGTTTTTATACCGTCACCACATTGTTTTGATTACTCTACTATTGAATAAGAATTTGAGGATTTCAACACCAATATTCATTCATAAGGGACAGTTGACCGTAGTTTTGTTGTTGTTGCAGTTGTTAGCCTAATTTTGATCTTGTAGGATAAATTTGGAAATGTTACCCTTCAGTGTTTTTGGATGAGTTTGAGTAGGATTGGGGATTATTCTTCCTTAAATGTTTGGTAGATTTTCCAGTGAAACTGTTTGGTTCCAGACTTTCATTTGTTTGGGACAAGGTTGAGGTTGATTACTTTATCAGCCTCCTTATTAGTTGTAGGTCTGCACATATTTTGTACTTTTTCATGACCCAGTCTCAGTAGATGGTGTGTTTCTAGACATTTTTATGCTCCATTCAGGTTACCCTATTTGTTGGTGTGCCCCTGAGACTTCTTAAATAAGGTGTGAAGCATGCAGTTCTGTCAGTTTTATTCTACTGTTGTTATACAGGAGCCCCACTCATGTCATGGTAAACTGTAGGGGAAGGCAGAACATTGCATGGATGTGTTTTGACCTCATTTTTTAGGATGCCTGTGTTCCTGGGTTGTGACTTCCTTAAGTACTCTTCATCCTTATGCCTTAGTTGAGCAGGAAGGTTCCAGAGGGGTGGAGCTGGATGGTACACTTCCCCAGAGGTTTGGCTCTTGCTGTGATTTGGATGTAGTTTGAGTGTCCCTCAAGGCTTCATGTGTTGAAATTTAACCCCTACCCTTAGGAATTAAGAGGATAGACACTTAACCTCACTGTAGTATTTAGAGTTAGAGCCTTTTGGAGGTGATTAGGTAATCAGAGTGGAGCCCCCATGATTGAATCCTTTTGGTTTTATCACCAGAGGGAGATAAACCAGAACATAAACACACACACACACACACACACACACACACACACACACACCCCTACATCTTGTCTCTTGCTGTGTAATGCTCTGCACTGTCTCAAGACTCTGCTTGCAAGAAGGCCATCACTAGATGTAGGCTCTTGACTTTGTATTCTCAGAACTTTGAGCCAAAAGAAGCTGCTGCTTTTTTTTTTTTTTTTAAATAAAGTAGCCTGCCTTAGTAACATAAAGCTCTGATAACATCCCGGTTGATAAGGCCTTTGAGAAATTGAAGACTGGACTTAAGAACACATTTCTGTGGGCATATTTCAAAATGACTACTTTTATTTTCTTCCTGCTCAAAGCAGGAAACAGTTTTTAATCTGACCATCACAATGAGAACTGTAATGTTTCTGGAGGTAGAACTCATAAATGAAGGGGGACTTCCTAAGAATGGGCCCCCTCTACTTTTCACCTCTCAGACTTGTGCCCATTCAATTCAGACTTAAGCAATTCATCAATATGGTTTAGTTCACATTTTCTTTTGTTCTTGTTCTTTTCTTGTTCTCCCTCCCCATCCTCTTATATATATTTTTTACCCTCTGTAATGCTTCACAGAGGTTTCTGCATACAGGTTTTTATTCCAATAAGTTATGATTCTTTTATTAGATTGGTGGGGTCTTTCCCAAAATCCAGATTCTGAATGCTATCAAAGGTCAATACCAGAAGAATGTATGTATGATGTATCAAAATGCATTCTACTGTCATATGACTAATTAGAACAAATAAAAAGGTTGAATATTGAAAGAGACTGTTCTAAGGATATGCAGTCTCAGGACTGCTAATGGTAGGCCCTTCAGTACACCAACACTTTGCTATGACAGGGACTGTAGGTCTTCTGTTCAAAGAGACATTAAGGGTGATTCAAGCTGCACATCTTACTCCATAAACTCATCAATGAGGGGTGTGTTCCTGTTCATCCATTGCTTTATGCATAGTTCAAGTCTATCACCACAATTGCTGTGTTGGAGGATGTGAGAGTGAATAAAGGGTAAATCTGATTACCAAGTCATAGAATAAATATTTTGAGTCCACAGCATCATGTGAACCTATTATGATTTCAGTGTAGATCAACAGTGTTGAGTCTTACCCTTCCTATATTAAACATGTGGGATGTTTTAGGACTTAATGACCTTTGAGGATGTAGCAGTGAACTTCACCCTGGAGGAGTGGGCTTTGCTGGATCATTCCCAAAAGGATCTTTACAGAGAAGTGATGCTAGAAACCTTCAGGAACCTGACCTCTGTAGGTAAGGGTGATGTCTTTTCCTCACTTAATCAATTAGAGAACAAGTATTTTTTGCTCATCAATGCTCTTTGGTGATTTGGAATGTAGAAAAAAATTTTGTTGCTGAACAAGTCAAGCATGGTCACAGAGTATCACGAATAGAGACTAATAATTTTTTTATAATGTTGTAATGACAACATTATAAACAACATTTTTATAATGTTTTTATAATATCGTAATAACAATTATTTTCATTTTTTTTCCTTTTGATTGATTGACTGATTTTTGAGATGGGGTATTTTATGTTGCCCAGGCTGGTCTTGAACTCCTGAGTTCATGTGATTCTCCCACCTCATCATCTTGAGTAACTGGGGCTACAAGCATTCACTACCATGTCCAACTCATAATGATTTTTCTGTGTTTGAATTTTAGGAATACAATGGGAAGACCAGAACACTGACGATGAATACAAAAATCTAAGGTAATTTGTGGGCTGGGGATGTGGCTTAAGTGGTAGTGTGCTTGCCTGGCATGTGCGCAGCGCTGGGTTCGATCCTCAGCACCACATACAAATAAAGATGTTGTGTCTGCCAAAAAATAAATATTAAAAAATTCTCTCTCTCTCTTTTAAAAAAAGAAATCTCAGATAATTTGTACTAGCAAGAGAAAGCAGTGTCTCTGGAGAATCTTAAAATGACAGCAAATTTTAAAAATGAGAAATTAAACTTCAAATTTATTTATTTTTATAAGATTTTTTCTAAAACTTAAATGTGACATACATATGTTTGCAAAATAGTTCACTTGAAAACAGTATTAAGTAATCCAGTGTGGGTGTCACTGTTTTCATAGAAGTTATGGTCTAGCCATTGGCAAAGCGTTCAGTTCATTCATGTTCAGAAGATCCAGGCAGGGCATAAAGCCTATATTTTCACTGATAATGTTAAAAATGTAAATTCAGTAGCTGTAAATAAATATAAAATTATTAGTAAACAAACCTTTAGTAATGTGCTTCTCATTTTTTGCAGAAGTCAAGTGATAGAGAGACTATGTGGATATAAAGAAGGTAGTCCATGTGAAGAAATCTTCAGCCAGATTTCAGATCACATTGTGAAAAAGAAAACTCCTGCTTTAAAACCATGTGAAAGCCCTGAAGGTGGAGAAGTGACCATTGGTCATTCATCCCTTAATGGGCATATCACATCTGATTTTGGACATAGACTATATGAGTATCAGGAAAAATCCGATGAACATGAAGAACATGATGAAATCTTTAACTGGACCAATCTCATTCAAAACTATGAAATAACTCATACTGGGGAGAAACCCTATGAATGTAAGCAACATGCAGAAGCCTGTAGGAGCTCCAGTTATGTTCAGATACATGAAAGAACTCACAATGGATTAAAACTCTATGAATGTAAGCAATGTGGGAAAGCCTTCAGGAGTTCCAGTTATGTTCAGATACATGAAAGAACTCACAATGGAGTGAAACCCTATGAATGTAAGCAATGTGGGAAATCTTTCAGCTGTTCCAGTTATATTCGAATACATGAAAGAACTCACACTGGAGAGAAACCCTATGAATGTAAGCAGTGTGGGAAAATGTTCACTTATCTCCAGAGTGTTAGAAGACATATGATAATGCACAGTGGAGATGGACCATATAAATGTGAGGTATGTGGGAAAACATTTCATTATCCCAGTTTATTTCGTATACATGAAAGAACACACACTGGAGAGAAACCCTATGAATGTAAACAATGTGGTAAAGCCTTTAAGTGTCCCAGTTCTGTTCGAAATCATGAAACAACTCACTCTGGTGAGAAACCCTATGAATGTAAGCAGTGTGGGAAAGCCTTCAGTTGTCCCAGTTACATTCGAATGCATGTAAGAACACATGCTGGAGAGAAACCTTATGAATGTGAGGAATGTGGGAAAATATTCACTTGTCTCAAAAGTGTTCGAAGACACATGATAATACACAGTGGAGAGAGACCTTATAAATGTAAGCAATGTGGGAAAGCCTTCAGTAGTTCCAGTTATGTTAGAATACATGAAAGAACTCACACTGGAGAGAAACCCTATGAATGTAAGCAGTGTGGGAAAGGCTTAAGTAGTTCTAATTCCTTTCGAAGACATGAAAAAATTCATACTGGAGAGAAACCTTATGAATGTAATGAATGTGGGAAAGCCTTCAGGTGTCAAAATTCCTTGTATAAACATGGAAAAACTCATAGCAAAGAATAATTGTACAAGTATAAGACGTGATAAAGTCCTGTTGTTTCAGTCGTGAATACGTGAATGAATTTAATACTATACAGACACCCTGTGGATGTAAGGGATGTTGGAAAATATTCTCTTGTCCCAGTTCCTTTTGTAAGAATGAAAGAACTGATCCTGAGGAGAAATCCTACCTAAGGAATGCAGGAAAGCTGATAATCTCACAGCCTTTCTAATACACACAAGAATGCATGTGTAGAGAACTACTATGAATGGAGTTTGGAAAAGCTTTTAATCCTCACAGTTCAATTCAAAGCCATGGAAGAATGCACAGGGAAAGAATATGAACAGTATTCAAATGTCTTCAGTTGGCTTACGTCCTAACAGCATGTAAAAATGTACATTGGGGCTGGGGATGTAGCTTAGTGGCAGAGCATTTGCCTAGCATATGTAAAGCCCTGGGTTTGATCCCCAACACTGAAAAAACTAAACCAACCAAGGAAATTTCAATTTAACAAACATTTCCAAGATTTTTGAGGAAACTACCAATGTTTTGAAATTCTGTATATCAAAGAAATATAAAATGCTTGATACAAACTAATTTGGGTATATTGCTCACCAGAAATCATAATTTGAAGGAAATGTTATAAAAGCTGTACCTTTATTAATAATCTTTATCAGTGACTTTCTCTTAAAGTAGATCTCTCTGCTATCGATTTCAAAATCTTATTCTCACAAAGAAATGTTGAACTGAGATAATTCTGTAAGTACCCTTGAATTAATGAGTTCAATAGGTATTGTTTTTTCTCTTATGCCAGTTAATAATTTTTTTTCTCATTCATTTTATATATGTAAGTTTGTAAGATTCCTGAATGAATTGAGATGTAGTTCTATTATGCAGTAGATCTGATTTTTTATATAGTTTTAAATTATTCTGTGGTTAATGGAACATTGAAAAATTAGTCTTTGTTAATAGTTGAGTGTTTTGTCAGGTATTTTGGTGTTTGTTGAATCAGGGTCTTGTTATATCATTCAGGCTGGTCTTCAAACTCTTGGGTTCAAGGGTTCCTCCAGCCTTAGACTTCTGAGTAGCTGGGACTACAGGCATGCACCACTGTGCCCACAATTATTGAGAGTTTTGTCACTGAATTGGCAGATTTGGGATATCCCTTTTCTATTATATACTTTCTACCCTTCTTTATTATGGGGAAAAATTTGGTATAATGAAGTTCATTCTCTTCTCATTGCTAATAAATAATTGGCATTAATTTGTAAATATGTCAAGTTTATTATAAGTTCTGTGTGAATTTAATCTGTTGCCCTTTACTCTGTTATTTTTTCTGTTAGATGGATGATTGACTTTGGGTTAAAGAGGAAGGACAATAAAAACCTAGGGTGGGAGAACTTTTCTGGATTGAGTTATGTGCGTGTGAGAAATGTTGGGAACTAGTATTTTCCAGATTCCCTGTCCTTTATGGTTCTATGTTAGAATACACAATAGACTGTGAGGTAGCCTTAAGTCAGGTTTTGCAGACATCATACCTGGAGATAGCCAGATGTGTTAGGTCAGAAAGATACCTTCTTCCAGTTCCCTTCCTGACTTTTTGAATAATCACTCAAGAGTGTCCCCCAAACTACCATTGACTATTGCATTTCTATTTTCTCAGTTTTGTAGGTTGCACAGATGTCTCTAGAAGTTCCACGTTACAGGTACATTCACAGTTTGCATTTTCCTGCAAGCCCTGTGTGCACCAGACAGATCAGACTGTCATTGTTGGGAGTATTCTCGGATGCACTAACTCAAAGGCTATAGATACAGTCTAATCTAATTACATAGACCATTTATTGCATAGTAAACAACTCTGTTCATATTGGGAATGAGTGTTCCTGATTCTGGTCGACAACTACAAGTGTGCAGTCAAAACAACTACGTAGGGCTTGTTCTACCAAACAAAATTTCCAGGCATGTTTCTTAGAAATAGTTTATTAACTGGTATCCAGCAATCTGCATACTAATAAACCAGGACTTCCTTTTAAATTTAGGAAAGGAAAGGGCATTACTGAGGGCTTTCTTTAGAAGTTAGAATACCAAAAGAGAGGATGTTAGACATGGAGAAATAAATTGGAAAAGCATTTGGAAGGGAAGAAGGACGTAGTAGTTCTAACAAGACATATTTTCAAGGAAATGCTTCTGAAACCTTTTGAGTTTTATCTTTTTTTCACCTCATAGTCCAACCCTACTTTGATGCCTCCTTTAGGTCTGGACAATCTTCTAGATCCTTCTCTGTTCCTTGCATGACACCTCTGCAGTGAATCTCTAAAATCCCTTTTTGTGCCTGGACCCTGCACAAAAAGGGATTGTTCTTGGGCACTGTCTCCAGATCCACAAATGAATTCCTGGGACCTGGATCCCTCCATTCCCCACTCCAAGTCACTGATAGCCACTCCAGACCCTCAAGCCCTTTTTCATGTCCTTGAGTTGACCCAAGACACAGAATCCACCTTGAAAGTTTAGATCCCAACCCACATCATCAGATTCTGCCTTGAGATTCAGAACTCCACCTCTGGTCACTCAAGCTCCTCAACTTGCTTCCACTCTCTGACTTACCAGCTGGCTGTGCAGCCTCTGGAGGTGGCCTCCGGTGTAGCCTCCTGCCTATGGGTGATGGGAAAAGAGAATAGATCCTACTGTAATGGATGGGGTTCCCCTTCTTCTCTCTTGCTTCTCCTCCCTCCTCATCTTTCTCCCACTCAACTTGCAAGTCCAAAATCTCAGGAGATCTCAGGTTGCTGCTTGAGTTCTCTCCTAGCAGAACACTAAAGACTAGCCAAAGGAGGCTTGGTGAGCAGGTTCTTGTAGGCCTGCTGCTCCAGCTTCAGCCTAAGAATTGCAGAAAAGGGATGGGGTGGGGCTGAGCAGAAGAGGGGCTGTGCTGTAACTGGAGCTGTTCAGGTGCTACCAAGAGGAAAGGTGAAGCAGGTCCCAGGAGAGGCACAGCTTGTAGGTTTAGCTGCTCAGGAAACTGAGGCAGGAGGATTGAAAGTTAGAGGCCATCAACTTGGTGAGATTGTCTCCAAATTTAAAAAGGACTGGGTATTGTGATAGAGCACTGGCCTACCATTCGAGACATCCTGGGTTCAATTCCCAGTACAAAAATGTGGGAGCAGGAAACAAGCTGGACTGAGAGCCAAGAGTAGCCTGGGGAATGCAAGGCTGAGGTCAGGGGTGGGGTGGGTGGGCTGAGCCTAGACTGACGGAGAATCACCCGAAAAGGGGATGGAAGTCAGGCGGCTGGGTGAACAGGAAGCGTCGGTCCACTTGGAGTTTAGGGCCCTGAAAATGAGATTGGTAGAGCTGAGATCAGGGAGAAGGGGTGAGCTGCTAGATGGCTGGGAGGGATCATGGAGGGGAGGGAGGGTCCCTGGAGCTGGGATGACCCAGAAGGGGTTTGCTTTGGCAAGAAGAATGGGGATGACCTATGGGTAGGGGAGGCCAAGCCAAGAAGGGGCGGCCTTTGACTGGGGGCCGAGCTGAGCCAGAAGGTGCAGAATGAGGCAGGGAGTGCAGGGCTGAGCGGGTGCCCTAGCACCCACAGTCCCAGCCCTGCTAGCCCAGCAACAGCTGAAATAAATCTAGGACAGCGTCCAACACCACACTCCGAGCACCTGGCTAAACATCGACCAGATACAATGAGAGCCTTGGAGAGAACTAGGGAGATTGAGGTCAGGTGGAAGTGAGTGGGTAGGGGATTGGAGAGGGACTCAGGGAAAACCAGGTGAGTTGAAGTCTTCAGATGCTCGAGGGTAAAGGTCTGGGAAGGGAACCGAGAAGGAACAGGAGTTGGATCAAGAAACGTTTTTAGGACAGGGAGGAGACAAGGACACAACCTGGGGACCTCTATTGCACAAGCGTTCTGGCCAGGTTGAGGGCAAGGGATTGATAATGAGGAACTTAAAAGGGTGGGTCCAAGGCTTCTAGTCCACACCTTATGTCCTGTGGGGACACCTGGCAGGTGACTGGAACAGGGGAGAGGCCAAGGATCACGGTGGGAACCAGACATTACAGTATGAAGGTATCACAGGCCAGCTGTGGACACCTGAGTGAAGACAAGGGCAAGTGCCTGAGGGCGGGTATAGCTGAGTGAAAATTGGTAAGATAAAGGCCACGTGGGGTGACCTGTGTGGGAACCAGGTAAAGGTGTGGTAGGAGGACACTCACCTGCACAGAGCATTGCCTCACTCACCCCTGGGAGCTGTCTTATCCCCATCCTGTGTGTGAAGGTGTCCAGGTGAGGCACTGCTGCTCCCCATTCCTGTCTCGGTGCACAGGTGGAACACAGAAGAAGAAGAAGAGGTGTGGCTGAGAGGAGGGATGTCCAGGTGACGGGCTGATCCCCATTTACAAATGAGGATCTGGGGAGGGGCTAGGCTGGGAGTCTGAGACACCATGATATTAGTACAGTTGTTACCTGAGTGTAGTTTCCTGCCATGGGCTCAGTCTGCCATAGGTTACAGGCAGGTGGTAGTCTCCCCCAAAGAGAGGTAGGCTGGGGTCTGTCAAGCCAGGGGATTGGCCTCCTTATTCCTTCCTATCTCTTTCCTCCAACACTCATTTTCACCATGTGCCTCTGCCACTGTCCGGATTCAATCTTGCCACCTCTCTCCAAGCTCGTGTCCTCTCTGAGATTTACCAGCTAATGTTACCTGTGTAGAATCATCCATCTCTGCTTCATGACAAAGCAACTGATGACTTCCCTTCTCAGCCATCACTCCCCCTTATGAAGGTGACCCCCACCTAAGCTGCACCTTACCTCTGGCCTACTTTCCATTGTACAGCCACCAGCCTGTAGCACAGTCCTTTGGCAGCCACAGCATATTAGTTCAATTCACAAAAGCATTGGCTTCACCTAGACAAGCCTTCAAGGCAGGGCTGCCCTGAGCTATGTGGACACAGCCCTTGCTGTGGGGTTTGTAAGATTATAGTCATACCCTCCTTATCTACAGATAGCATTCTGTGGTTTCAGGTACCATGATTATCATGGTCTGAAAATATTAAATGGAAAATTTCAGAAACACTCATAAATTTTAAATTGTGTGCTGTTGTGAGTACCTTGATGAAATCTTGTGCCCTCCTGTGCCATCAATCATTTCACTTCATCTCATCAGGTAGTCATTGTATGATGCCACATCATCACTAGAAGAAGGGTGACTACGGAATAATGTGGCACACTGAGAAAGAGAGCACATTATTATGATATTTTTACAGTGTACTGTTATAATGGTTCTATTTTATTATTAACTATTGTTAATCTCTTACTGTGCCTAATTTGTAAATGAAACTTTATCATAGGTATGTATGTATAAGAAAAAACATTTTATATGTTTTTTATATATATATATATATATATATATAGTTAAGTACTATCCATTGTTTCAGGCATCCACTGGGGAACATATCATCTTGGATATGTTGATTGTAGAGGAACACACTGCTCATGTTAGACTGGCTGGTATCACCAGGATGATGGGGATAGGATAGAAGTTGACTAAGGAGAGAGGCAGAGCTATGCACTTTGACCAGAAGACACTGAGCATATACATTGCCCAAGAGAAACCACTCTTACACTTCCAGCTCTAAATTGCCCTGGTCCTGGGAAGTCTTCCAACTCTCGCATTCTGGGTTCCCCCAGCTCCTGTTCTTCTTACCCGTGCCTTCATCTGTGCCTGACTCTTCATTGGATCGAGTGTCTTGAGGGAGGAAAAAAATGTCTGACTCATCTGAAATCTCTCTAAGAGACTGGAACAGAGAGTATGTTTGGAATGAATGAGTGCTGTAGACCTAGGAAGAGGAATGCACAGAAAGGGAATCAGAAGGGACTTGGTTGACAGACCCAGCAACTACTATGTGCCACATATTCTACATGCATTAGACTTGATGTCCACACATATTGATAATATATTATAGTGGAAACTAAAAGTCAAAAAATGTCACTTGTCCCACTTCAGAAAGCTGTCTCCAGATTCAGAGTGTTATAAACAGTTAAGGAGACTATCACACAGATAGGAAGAGAGACAACCAAGTGCTGGTCAATCAGATGATATCTTGGTGACAGCCAGGACTGTGCAGACCTACTATGGCATCTATACTTGATTACTTCTCTCTGAGCCTCAGTTTCTACTTTCTTAAAGTGAGGTTGACCAGATGACCACTCTTAGATGTGAGGTTATGTTATGATTCTTTGTCATCTTAAGTGTCCAGTGGACTAGACTCTGGCTTTGGGAAGACAAGGTCAGGTCTGACAGTTTTGAGCTAAGGAAGAGATCCTTCTCCAACCTAACATGATCTGTGTCTTTTCACAGAAATAGGAACATAGAGGAACCAGCATCATGGATGATCCGAAGATGGTCAGGATATTCCACCATAGTCACTAGAATTACATACTATAGGGCAGATACCTACAGAAGTGGTCTATGAGAAGCAGCAACGCTGCTGTCCATGGCCAATCTCCATCCATCTCTGTGCCTTAGCCTTAGGTCTTTTTTCTCTCTGGCCCGAGTGCCAGAAGGATCAGTGAAGAAAGAGTTTATGGAGCCTAGTATTCTTATATTCACAGACGTCTTGTCCCTCTCTTAGGTCCTTTTCAGATTTCTTCTATGCTGAGAGAACATACTGTCAATTGTGTTTTCTGAAAATTCCGGTCCAGAGCACAATAGAGCTACCTGAAACATTGGGCAAAGGAATGATATGGCTGCCTCATTCCAAATAGAATTTGGCCTGAACTTTCAAGATGCCCCAGCCTTTTACCTGGACTCCTACTTTCAAAAGTGATGACTCTCTGGGAATCATCAAGACCCCATATAGCATATGCCCAGTATGTATTTCCAGGTTTCCCTCTCATACTCAGCACACCTCCACACCTTTGCTCAAACTGTTCCCTCTGCCAAGAACACTATTCCAGCATGTCCTGGGAAGCTCTTTATCCTTCAAAGTCCTCCAAGTGAATTGCCAGTTCTTCAGTGAGCCTAGTCAGATTCACACTTCTTCTGTGTTCTTACAGCCTCTTGCCCTCTTATTTTCTCAGAGTCAATAAATGTCAATTTCATGCTCATTTGATATGGAAATTTTCGGGGTGCTGGGAGTCAGCAGTGATGAAGAAGAAAAGAATTCTCTGTCCTCTGCTTCTCATGATTCAGTTTTGGAAGCTCTCCTGTATCAAGAGATGACCAAATGGTCAGAGTTACAATGAGAGGCCCAGACATCTATAGGGGCTAAGTGTAGTTCTAAGAGCTAGCTAGGGGCTTATCGAAAGTGTCTGGAGGGAGTGATGTGTAAAATGGGAACGGAAATGCATGCACTTGTGATTCAGATGAAGCAGGCAGATGGATGGGGAGTTTCCAGGTAGAAGGAACAGCAAGTGCACAGACAGGCTCAGGGTGACAGAGCTGGTGTGTCTGGAATAATGGGATGTCCACTGAGCTCTGGCCAGGTGAAACTGGCTGAGGGAGTCCTGATGAAGGCAGACAGGTCAGAGTTCAAGAGCACAGATGACCACGAAGTCCACTTGAAAAGTTTGTTCTTAGGGAAGTAGGAAACCCAAAAAATTTTTAAATGCGTTCAGAAATAATCTTTGATATCTCTGAACATATCCATGGGTGTTTGTTATTTCTAATTTGGAGTTCTCATGAAGCCTACTATGTTTCCTTAGCAGGAAATCTCAATGGGCTCTTTGGGTCTACCTGGGAATGTAATTGCTGGGTCATAGGAGAGGCCTCCATCAGCTTGCATAGATACTGCCAAACATGTTTCCAAAGTGTAACAGTGGGTTGGTTTTAACCATGAATGATTGGCCAGATTTCTGAGTATAGAGAGTTCTCTGGCTTTTATGAGGAGACCAGACTGCAGAGGACAGTGTGGGCTTAGAGAGACGCAGAAAAGGTGGCAGTGGGCACCGTCTGGAATTCCTTGAGCATGCTTATGACCCTATTTCCAGGAGGAAGAAGCGAGACCGCGGAGTTACAATTAAGAAGCGGTTGACCGCTCTGGAAAGCCAGGAGCAAGTTCCACTTATCCTCAGCCAGAGCCAGGTCTGTGCTGGGGAGGAAGCAAGGCCGGGTAAGTGTTGTAGCCAGAATCTGCCATTTTTGCTCATCTCTGCCAAGTTAGGGGACCGCTGGGGTCCTGAGGAACGGGTCCTGGGGAGCGGGTCCTGGATCACTAGCCAATCAGAGGCGCGGGGCGCGGGGCCGTGCGAACTGTCCAATCAGGAGCGCCGGCGGCGGGAGGGGCGGACCCAGACTCTGAAGGGTCCGCATTTGAGGCGCCGCCGTGACGGGCGGGCGGTCGGCTGTTCTGAGAGACGCCAGCGCCTCAGCCTCCTTCGCTTGGTGGCGTCCACTGACGCCAGTTACCGTCGGGAGGACTCCGGGCGACCCCGGAAGCCGGAAATGGTCAGTTTTGGGGAGCGGGCAGGGTGGGGAAGGAGCGCTGGCGGGAGGGGCGGAGGGACCCGGCCCCCCACGTCGGCCCCGCCGCTGGCGGCGTTCGGCCCTCGGTCCCTCCTGCCGCGCCGTGGGGCTGACGTGACAGCCGGGACCCCGGCGTCCTGTCCCATCCCTGCGCGGCGACTTGGGCCAGCCCGGAGTCCTGGTCTCACCAGACTGCGGTGTCGGCGGGAGGGTCCCGGGGAGACGCGGGAGGAGCTGCGGGATGGGGGAGCCGCCAGCTTTTCCTCATTTTCCCCCCGTGGCATGCTTAATTGCCCGGAATTCCTACCTGTTTGCGAAGGAAGGTCTCAAACCCACCACCTCCCAGTGCTGCTTAGGGCTGGCTGCCAGTCCATCCCTGATTTACCAGGCGCTTCTCCACGAAGCCAGACCCCTAGGAGAGGGGGACCTTCCGCTTCCACACGGTTGGGGTTGAGGTGGAAGAGGAGCCGAGTTGCCCTCTCTGACACCTTGGTACTGTCCTTGGACTGTGACTACACCTGGTTTTAAAAACCGAAGTGATGGACACAAGTGACCACCTGGAAGGAGTATTGCGGTGAAGAAGCCCTCACCGTTTGGTTTGCAAGCACATAAAGGCAGAAGAGGGCTTTTCTTTTGCAGGGAGTAGGGAAAGTTGGGGGAGAGGAGAACTTTCCCCCTGAGGTCCGCCGGTGCTTGGGTAACGCTCAAGAGGGGCTTATGTGCTGGCTCAGGCTGAGGTGGGTCAACAGGCCTGGAAAAAGGAGAGCTACGAGGAAAGTCTGCTTATTTAACTGTTTTGTTTCTACTGATCAGTTTAGTTATACATTAAGCCCAAAGTGGGAATTTGTAAAGTGTGTATCTGGCCTTGTTGGTTTAAAAAAAAGGGGGGGGGGACCATTATCTAAGTGTAATAGGGAGAGTGTTCATTTTGGGGTAGGATGTTTCCCCAAATCAAAGTATTGGAGGTAGGAGATTTTTAATCACTGCTCTTTACCAAGATTAGAGCTCTTGGTTAAAATTCAGCATTTTATGCTGTTTGCTTTTATATTCACGTTATCAGTCTGGTCAGAGTGCAATGTATGTTAATTGAGAAAACCTGTGAGGTACAGTCTGAGAGAAAGACACCTTTGGTGTCTAACTGCTGGAGAAAATGGCTTATGAATTTGAGGTTTTATTTTGGTGTAGAGTATAATAAACAACAACAACAACAAATGGTCTTCATCCCAGCTTCTGGCAAGCTTAACCCTTGGAATTCCTAAACAGTAGGAATCTCTTTGATTAGTTATCATAAGCCTCTTTCAGGCAGTGTCTGAATTTATGCTAATGAGGAAACTCAAGGTGTTACCTTTCTTTAACTTCTGATGGGAATTGGTGACCAGACAGAGCAAACACCTGCTTTGAACTGGCATCTGCAGTGGAGACAGTGGTCAGACTGAACCCTGAATTTGTCAGGACTGTGCTAAATCTGGGTGGTATCAGAATTAAATTGTGGGACACTTTCTTGGAGAATTGGTTGGTGTTGAGCAAACAGCACACCTTTGGAGTCAGAAATGATGTCGATAAAACACAACAGGTTGGAATTTTCCAATTGCTTTGGGTGATAGTTTGGTCACTTGTCAGAATCGAACCTGTGGAGGAGGGAGGATTTTTTATGCTGAGAGGAGGGGCAAGTATAGTGTGGGGAGATTCCAGAATTCCATTTCCTGGCTACTCAGGTTTCCCGCACATTGTGGGAGGAAGCCCCCCTGGGCTGCAACTGCACAGTGAGAGTGGTCTATAAATATAGGAGTGTGTTTGACCTGTGAAACCTATTGCTTTCTTTTGTTTCCTTGGTATAATTGTCCTTCTCAAAAAATAGCAGTTTACTTCACCATTTAAGAATTTTCCTTTTTAATGTAAGTGCAGTATGGTGATTTTCTTGTTTGGAACCTGAGAGTGGGATGATGAGTTTCATACTAAATTTAGGTAAGAATATAAATACTGGAGGACTCACCATGCAGGTGAATAAATAGGTTATTTCTGGTGTGTCTTCCTGATTTCGTCTTTGTTTGCACCCAGAGATGACCACAAGATGCAGTTTTTGGTATTCTTTATAGCTTTCTCATGTGTTTTATTACTAAGTAGAGTTTTTTAAATTAATTTTTTTATTTATATATGACATTACAATTCCTATTACACATATAGAGCACAAATTTTCATATCTCTGGTTGTATAGAAAGTATATTCACACCAATTTGTGTCTTCATACATGTACTTTGGATAATAATGTGTAGGTGATAGAGTGATGGATAAATTTAAAGGCATTAGAGATTTTTTTTCTTTTTCAGTATTGGTGATTGAACTCAGGGGCTCTTTTATCACTGAACTCCATCTCTAGTCTTTTTTTTTTTTTCCCCTTGAGATAGGGTCTCATTAAGTTGTCCAGACTAGTCTTGAACTATGATCCTCCTGCCTTAGCTTCCCCAGTTGCTGGGATTATAGGCAGGGGCCACCACACCCAGCTAGTAAGGAATTTTGGTAGCATATGAATTTATCATCTGACTTTTATATGTGGTGCTGAGAATCAAACCCAGTGCCTCAAACATACTAGGCAAGTGCTCTATCACTGAGCCACAACCCCAGCCCTAGTAAATCTAATTTTTGTCCAGCTATTATAAACAGCATCTCTATGTTTATATTTTGGTTTTGTCGATGACATCTGGTGTTGAACATTTCTTATGTAGGCTTTCATGTTATATTAAATTGTTTCTCTCTCCTGTATAAATAGTGTTGTGATTTTTAATTTCAAATCCAGTTGTTTGTATTTGATATGTAGGAAAATGATGGATTTTGAAATATTAAGCTAGTGAATACCACCTTACTTCTCCAAGTTTAGAAGAGTTGTTGATTTTAAATTTCTTTGTTTTTCTTCTGTGGACAGGAATGTCCTCTTCTTTATGCTTCCATGCTATTCTAGAAAGTGGAAAAATGTTAATTCCTTTTTTGGATGTTTGGTGACAGTATTTAACCCTCAACACTCCTTCCCTTTGTGCCTCACATCAAGATAAAATGATGAAAAGGCTGGGGACTCCTTTTTTTGGGGGGGAGGAGCTGATAGGAAACTCAGACCAGGCTAGGTAAGTTGTCACTTTTCTTGTCCCAAAGACTTTAAACAATCAGCCAGTGCATTGTGGTGAATGCCTGTAATGCCTGTAATCCTCCTGAGGCATGAAGATTGCAAGTTTGATACCAGCTTCAGTTTTGCAAGGCCCCAAGCAATTTAGTGAGATCTGGTCTCAAAATTAAAAAAAAAAAAAAAAGAACATAAAAAAAAAGATTTTAAACATCATTAGACATTTTGTTGTCAAGTCAAAAGTGTGTTTTTGGAATTATAGAATTTTGTACATATGTATGAGAAGTGACATCTTCGTAATATTGAGCTCTTTCTAAAAACATGGGCTATTTTTTCCCTAATTTCATTGTTCCTTTACATCTCAAATAAAAACTATAACATTTTTCTTTTAGCCTAGTGAACTGTTCTCCATGAGTCTTAGTATTTAATTAAGGTTTGCCTATAAGAAACAATTCCGAACTTCCAAAGTTGTCTCTGTACAATCACAGATGATGTGCTCAGTTCTCTAAGTAACAAGTTGTGACAAGAGGTGTTAAATAGTATCTACCAGACTTGCTCATTAGAAATTCATCATCCGTAGTGTATTTTGGGGGCTTATCAGGTAGGCTTCCTCTGATGAACCTGTCAGAAACTTGCAAACATTCACAGGGACAATAGGAGTTAGACAAATATCATGTGGTGGCAGAAACTGGTTAGGAACAGCTAACCCATCTTTAAAGGTAGGCTGCTGAGATCCATCCCAAGAGCAGTTCCCAAACACACCAGCAAAGGTTTAACTCTGTTCTCAAGCATTTCTGAGAACATGCAGTCTCAGTACAGATGCTGTTAACTTTGTGAACACTGAGTAGTAGCAGTTTGTTGTGAGAGGTGCTGTGCACACTCTGTACAAAGAGAAGTTGGGTGACCCAGCAGCATGACAGGTGTTCTTGTTGTGCTGTCACTTTACTAAATGGTTCCCTAGTCTAGTGTCAGAATTAGTGTGATGACCAAGAAGTGGAATGAACATTTTTTAAAGATTTTTAATTTGTTATTTTTAATTATACATGACAATAGACTATGTTTTGACATATTATACATACGTGGAGTTTAACTTCCTATTCTTGTGTTTGTACATGATGTGGAGTTACCCTGATTGTGTATTCTTATATGATCAGAGGAAAGTTATGTCCGATTCATTCTACTGTCTTTTCGATTCCCTCCCCCTCCCTTCTCTTCGTTCCCCTTTATCTAACCCAATGAACTTCTATTCATCCATCCCCCACCCCTTATTGTATGATAGCATCCACATATCAGAGACAACATTTGGCCTTTGGTTTGGGGGATTGGCTTATTTCATTAGCTCTATAGTCTCCAATTCAAATGCTGTAATGTCATTCTTCTTTATGACTGAGTAATATGGAATGAACATTTAGAGAACATAGAATCATGTGACCTTACTATGTAGTGAATATGGATTTCCAGTAAAGCAAGTCTCACCTTTCCTGCTTGAAATGTGTGGGATGTTTTAGGAGTCAGTGACCTTTGAGGATATGACTGTGAACTTTACCCTGGAGGAGTGGGCTTTGCTGGATCCTTCTTAAAAGAAGCTGTACAGAAATGTGATGCGGGAAACCTTCAGGAACCTGGCTTCTCTAGGTAAGAGTAACATCATTGTCTTATACAATCAATCAGAGAACAAGTGTTTCTTGTTCATCAATGTTGCTTCATGATTTGGACTAAGTAAAGGAAAACTTTGATGAATATTCCAGTCATGAGCACATTATACCATGAACCTACCTAGGATTTAATAATTTTTCTGTAACACTATAGTAATTCATAATTATTTTTTTGTCTACTCTTAGGAAGAAGACAGGAAGATGAGAGCATTAAAAATGACTACAAAAACTGCAGGAGAAATCTAAGGTAATTTACACTCACAAAAGAAAGCAGTGTCCCTCAAGAATCTTGGAGTGACAGGAAATTTTAAAAATGAGCAAATGAGGAAAAATAACTTCAGCTTCAAATTGATTAAATCTCAAAATATTTTTTAAAATGCATACAAGTTGAACATCCATAATTGAAAAATCCAAAATAAAAAGATGTTCCAGTGTTGGAAACATGTGAAGCACCAACATCATGTCCACACAAGTGACATTTTTCTGATGTCTTAATGTATATGAACTTTGTTCCATGCACAATATTATTTAAAATTATGTATGAAATTCCTTGCAGGTGTGGGTGTAAGGTATATATGATATAAAAGTAAATTTTGTGTTTAAGGTGGGGCACAGCTTCAAGATCTCATTATGTACATTCAAATATTTCAAAATACAAAATGGATTTGGCCCTGAAATTTTTGCATAAGTGTTATGGTTTGGATGTTCGGTGTCTCCCAAAAGTTCATGTGAGACAATGTAAGAAGGTTTAGAGGAGAAATGATTGGGTTATGAGAGCCTTAATCCAATCATGCATTAACTGAGTGGTAACTAGAGGCAGGTAGTGCATGGCTGGAGGAGGTGGGCATTGCGGGTGTGCCTTTGGGGCATGTATTTTATATCTGGCAAATAGTGTCTCTCTCTCTGCTTCTTGATTATCATATGAGCCAGTTCCTTCCACCACACTCTTCCACTGTGATGTTAAGCCTTACCTCAAGCCCCAGCCAGTTGTTTATGGACTGAGACCTCTGAAACCATGAGCCCTCAAATAAACTTTTCTTCCTCTAAAGTTGTTCTCACCAGGTTTTTTAGCCACAGCAGTGAAAAGCTATCTAAAACAATAAGGAACACTCAATTGTATTTCAATGTGATATAAACATTCAGTGTAGTCAAATAATTACCTGGGAAATAGTATTAGAAACCTCATATGAGCTGGTATAGTGATTCTTGCCTGTAATCTCTTGTGAAAGAAATAAGAAGGATCAGAAATTTGAGGCCAGCCTCAACAAATTGAGACCCTGTCTCAAAAAGGATTGGGGATGTATCTCAGTAGTAGAACACTTGCCTTGCAGGTACAAGACCCTGCTTCTGTCTCCAGTACCACACCAAAAAAAAGTAAGAAAAGAAAAAAGAAACCTGATGTGAATACCACTGTTTTGATAATAACTGTTCTTAACCTATAGTGCAGGACATTTAGGACATTCATGTTCAGATATTCGTACATAAAAAGAGCATGTCTCATTAATAAACAAATCATTTGTTGTGTACTGCTTCTATTTTTTTTTCCTTTACAGAAGTCAAGTGGTAGAGAGACTCTTTGAACATAAACTAGGTAGCAAATGTGGAAAAGTATTCAGCTGGTCTGCAGATCCTTTCCTGAATAAGAAAACTCCTTCAATAAAACAAGATGAAAGGCTTGTGTGTAGAAAAGTCCTCGTTGGTCATTCATCCTTAAATGATACACACAGAGCTCACTCTGGATACAAACCATATGAATATTGGGAATATGGAGAGAAACCTTATAAATATAAGGAACATGGGAAAGCCTTCAGTTTTACCAAATGCTTTCTGAAGCATGAAAGAATTCACAGTGGAAATAAACACCATGAATGTAAGCAATGTGGGAAAACCTTCAGTTGTTCCAGTTATATTCAAATACATGAAAGAACTCACACTGGAGAGAAACCCTATAAATGTAAGCAACGTGGGAAATCTTTTGCCTGTTCCAGTTCTGTTCAGAAACATGAAAGGACTCACACTGGAGAGAAACCCCATGTATGTAAACAATGTGGTAAAGGCTTCAGGGATTACAGTTCCATTCGAACACATGAAAGAATTCACGGTGGAGAGAAACCCAATGAATGTAACCAATGTGGGAGAGCCTTCTTTTATTTGAGTAACTTTCGAACACATGAAAGAACTCACAGTGGAGAGAAACCTTATGGATGTAAGCAATGTGGGAAAGCCTTCCGTTCTTTGAGTAATTTTCGAAGACATGAACAAACTCATAGTGGAGAGAAACCATATGTTTGTAACCAGTGTGGGAAAGCTTTCTGTGTTCCCAGTTCCTTCAGAAAACATGAAAAAACTCACTTCAAAGAAAGCCCATGTATGTAGGCAATGTGGGAAAGCTTTTGTTGATTATAGTTCCTTTCTAAGACATGACAGAACTCACACTGGAGAGAAACCCTTTGTATGTAGGCAATGTGGGAAAGCCTTTAGTTCTTCCAGTTATGTTCAAATACATGAAAGAACTCACACTGGAGAGAAACCCTTTGTATGCAAGCAATGTGGGAAAGTCTTTAGTTCTTCCAGTTACACTCAGATACATGAAAGAACTCACAATGGAGAGAAACCCTATTTATGTAAGCAGTGTGGGAAAGGCTACTATCATCCCAGTTCCCTCAAAAAACATGAAAGGACTCACACTGGAGAGAAACCCTATGTATGTAAGCAATGTGGGAAAGCCTTTAGTTCATCTGGTTACATTCATATACATGAACGAACTCACTGGTGAGAAGCCCTATGTGTGTAGGCAATGTGGAAAGGCCTTCAATCAATCCAGTTCCTTTTACAAACATGAAAGAACTCACACTGGGGCTGGGGTTCCATCCTTAGCACCACATAAGAATAAGTGAAATAAAGATATTGTTTCCAACTATAACTAAAAAATAAATATTAAAAAAAGAACTCACACTAAAGAATAACCTTAAATGTGAAATGTGGAAAGTCTTTTACTATCCTGTGGTCTTTTAGCAAAAATGAGAATGCAGAGTGGAGAGCCCTTTTATACATGTAAAGCACATGGGAATGCCTTTAGTCATCTTGGTTCAATTCACAGACCTAAAAGAACACAACATGGAAAGAAATCCTAGAATAAAAGAAGTGCACATAAGACTTCAGTTGGCCTGTGTGTAAGATGCACATTGGATTAAAGCCTTATAAATGAAAGTACAAAAAGTCATCAGTTATAACTTTCTAAGTCCTGTGGAAGTTCCACATGTAGTGGGATCTTATAAATGCAAATAATACGAAGAGCTTGAAGCAAAGTAAGTTTTGTAGCATGCTTCAGAAAATACACAAGCTGAAGGAAATAAAATATATTTGTGTGTCTGTGTTTATCAGTGTTTCATAAATTAAATCTCTGGGGTATTGCCAATTTTACTCTTGAAAATAAATGTTGAGGTGACAATTTTGTTTTGTTCAAGCAATACCGTGTAAGTTTAATAGGTAGTATTTTGTTTTCATTTTGAGACGGGGTCTTGCTAAGTTGCTTAGAACTTTGTTTAATTGCTAAGGGTGGCTTTGAACTTGTGATCCCTGTCTCAGCCTTGTGAACTGCTGGGATGACACATGCACCATCACACCTGGTAATAGTATGTTTTTAAATCGGGGAGCAAAGTTTTTCTCCTTTTTTCTTATTTTAGTACCAGGGATTGATCCCCAGGGGCTCTTTCCTACTGAGCTACATCTCCAGTTCTTCTTATTTTTTATTTTGAGACAGGATCATGCTAGGTTTCTGAGGCTTGTCTTAGCCTCCTGAGTTGGAATTACAAGCATGTACCACCACACTGGCTTCTTTCATTTTTAGCATATTGATTGAAGTGGGATTTATTTGTAATATGCCAGTTGGCTTAATTTTTAAATAATTGTGGTTAATGAGCTGTCAAAAAATTAGTTCTTATTGATTGTTGGGATTTTTCTATTGGGATCATGTGGCAGGATGTGTGTATTCATATATATATATATATATATATATATTCATATATATATTCATATATATATGCCTCTTTATCAAATGACATTTTTCATGATTTTTATATTTTTTACTTCTTGATATATATTTTCTTCAAGATTTCCATACATGCTTTTTTAGAAAGGGTTTTTAAAAACTCTTCCAATTTGTAGATTAACAAATGTCTTTTTCATTTTCTAAGAAGATAATCTGCAAATATCATAATCATGGATTAATTTATATGTTTACCACATTTTTCTTTGATATTGAATCATTGTGGTTATGTGCTTAAAATTTAAGGTGTTTTTCCTCACATAAATTATATCCTTCATGCTTACATTGTGAAAACTTATTTGATTGTAATTTGTTCCTCAGTCATCATACCAAAAGATACATCATGTTGGTGTGAGTTTCCTCTTGCCAGAGACCACTGGACCACAGTTTTATTTCAGTTTATATGTATTAATTATTGTAAAAAATCTCTCCACCCACCATAACTAATTGTTTGGTTCATCAGTAATAACATTCTCTATAGGATTGGTGTTGGTTTCAAAGGATTGGTGGCTATTCAGTGGATGCAGCGAGAGGGTGGATACAACTTATTCTTGGTAACCATAAGGTTCTTACCTGGAAGGCCAAAATAATGGGGGGTGAAGAAAGACCTAATTCATGAGAAGCACCAGCCGGTTTCACAGTGAGAAGAGTGGAACTTTCCTTATTTAGGATTGGGGGGTTCAGAATGTCTTTCATTTTTACCAGTTTTAGAAACACATATACTAGATGTCTTTGTTTTTTGCCTTGAATCATCCTTGTCACTGGGGGACATTATCTGCTGTCAGAGGTATGTGACATGTCTCATAAGTCTTGGCCTTGCTGGAAGTGTGAGGCTGACTCCAGTCTTCTGGGTCTGTTTTTGTCTTTATCTCTTATTATAAACTCAAGTATTTCCTACAATACACCTATCTATAACTATAGATTTTCTTTAACTTCCAATGGTGTTACCATAAACCTGTGGTAAAAGGACTCACACTGGAGAGAATCCCTAAATATAGAATGTGGGAAGGCTTCACTTTATTTGCATACATGATAATGCTCCTATCAATGTAAAGCCTGTGGGAATGCCTCTGTTCATCTTGGGTTTTTTTTTTTTTGGTTTTTTTTTTTTTTAAAGAGAGAGAGGAGAGAGAGAGAGAATTTTTTTTTAATATTTATTTTTTAGTTCTCGGCGGACACAACATCTTTGTTGGAATGTGGTGTTGAGGATCGAACCCGGGCCGCACGCATGCCAGGCGAGCGCGCTACCGCTTGAGCCACATCCCCAGCCCTTCATCTTGGTTTGATTCACAGATATAAAAGAACACAGCATAGTGAGAATCCTTGAAGAGAACAGATGTGGAGAAGTCTTTAATTGTCCCACATTTAAGAATGTGCACTGGATCAAAACATTATAAATGTGAAATATATAAGACAGTTGTCATTTGTAACAAATAGTTTCCAAGTCTTCATATAGAGCAGTCCTATAAATATAAGCAATAAAGATCTTGATGCAAAAGAATGTGTGTAGAATGCTGAAGAAAATACATAAGCTGAAGAAAATGTTCTACAGTTTATGAATATAACATTTATCAGTGGCTCATTCTTTTTTTAATATTTATTTTTTAGTTGTAGTTGCACATGATACCTTTATTTATATGTGGACCAGAGGATTGAACCCAGGGCCTTGCACATGGTAGGCAAGCGTTCTACCACAGAGCCATACCCCAGCCCCAGTGGCTCATTCTTAAAGTTGATCCCTAGACTTTAGCTAATTTTTACTTTTGAAAGTAAATATTGAGGGTACATACTTACACAAGTTTTGTTTAAGTAGTGTGAGTTTAATAGTTTCATTTTAAATCAAATCACATAGTAAGTTTTTCTCCTTTCATTTTGAACCTTGTTGAATCTGTGAATTAGAAATGTATTTCTAATCAACCACTGTGTGGTTAATGGAGCCATTGAAAATGAGATTTTGTTAATTATGATTTTCCTATGGGGCTCATGTATCAGGTTCTTACCTTTTACAGATATTTACTCATCTTTCTTTTTTCAAAACAAATGACATTTTTAAATGTCAGTGTGACTTCTTTTTTATAATCTTGATGATTATATATTTTTCAAATAGGATTTTGTACATTTGTAAAGAGGGGTTTTTTTTAGAGAATTTTTTTAATATTTATTTTTTTAGTTCTCGGCGGACACAAATCTTTGTATGTGGTGCTGAGGATCGAACCCGGGCCGCATGCATGCCAGGCAAGTGCGCTACCGCCTGAGCCACATCTCCAGCCTGAGAGGTTTTCTTAACCTTCTAAACAATTGGTAGATTAACAAATGTTGTCTTTTTCATTTACTGAGAAGATATCGGCAAATATCCCATCATAAATGTGGATTGGATCAATTTATAAGTTTGCCACACTTTTTGTTTGAGGTTGATCATCATTAGGTGCTCACAACTAAAGGTGTTTTTTTCTCATATAAATTTTAATTCTCATCCTTATGTTGTTAAAAATGTTTATTTTGATTGTAACTTGTCCTTCCACCAAGGCCATAGTTTTTGTCAAACAGGATGCAGTGAACTAGTCAGTCCATCCAACATCTGTAAATGGCTGTGTGGCTCATCAGTGAAGGCATTCTCCATAGAGTGTCCATCAGGATGGGTATTTGTTTAGGGATTGGCTTGGATGCAGTGCAGTGAGGCATCTCCTTCTGTTGGATGTGTTGATGGGCTGAATGCATTTGATCTTTGGTAAACACATTAGTTCTACCAGAAGCCAAAGTAATGGAAAGAAAGCAAACCTAATTTATGAGATATATAAGTCAGTCATCTTAGTGAGAATAGGGAAGTCCTGTTCCTTTTTGTGACTCACAATGTATTCTGTTCTACCAGTATTTAGAGATAAATTTACAGGATGTCTGTGTTTTCATCTTGATCCATTTTATTCACTGAGGAACATTATCTGCTTTCAGAGGTGTGTGATAGTGTCTTCATAAGGCCTTGCTATGTGAGTCTGGCTCTAGTTTTTGCCTTTGTCACTTATTATATTTCCTACATTGCATTGGACAGTGTTCTCGATTCCACCGCGTGGCCAGCATGCTGATTTCATACAAGAGGTTCATAGCATAGAAGTTAACTAGTGAGATCAAAATAAACACACAAGACTCAATTACCTTTTTCTTTGACCAGGTCTGAGACAGCCCTCCCTCTAGCTCTTGCCTCGAACCACCTGGTGGGGCAGCAAGTCTTACTCAGGACTAGCAGGAGAGAGAGAGAGAGAGCACGCCAGGGAGTGGCCTTTTATTGGGGAACAAGAAATTCAGGGGAAAATTCCATCCAATGAAGGTCAAGGGGGGCAGCATTCCAAGATCAGGGTCGGTGATTGGTCTCAGGGTCAATGGTCAGTCACACCCCCACACCGACAGGCTCTCATACCTGGAGAGGGTGGGGATAACCTCCGACACAGTTTGGCCAGAACGCCTCACACCCAATCAGGGAGGTGCCCAATCACGTGCGAGAATGGCTTTCCACACTCAATGAATACAGATACCTTTCAACTTTCAATGTTGTTATCATAAGCCCACATTAAGGTGACAATATCAAATTCATATGTTAAAAATGTGCTTAATGCAGGTAACTTACTGAACATCACAGTTGAGCCTAGACTACCTAGAATTTGATGAGATCACTTATATTATCCTATGGGCTATTTAATAATAAAATATTAAAGTATCTCATTTAATTCATTGAATACAGAACACTGTAGGTATCAGTTTTTATGGTCCTGAAAAGGGAGCCAAATGGACTGCAATCACCACTGCTCTCCAGCCTCACCAGAAAGTGCAGTAGTGCATATCACTACCCCAACATGAGATCAGACTTTGAAAACCAAAGTCATTTTCTCCTGAACACATTCACTTTCTCACCATTTTCACAGTGAGAAGTTGTAAGTCAAACCCTCATAAGGTAGTGATCATCCTCATGTCAGTTAAATATATAAATTCACTTATTCCTTAGCATGATTACAATAATTCTCTTTAAATTTCCTTTATGAGTCTAAGGAGTGCAATATGTTCAGGTAAATTATCAGCAGAAGCCTTGGAAGGGACAGACAGTATCACTGTTGCAATCAAGCTTTTGTTTTTCAGAAGTTATGCCTTTGATGGTGAAGTTCTAAGCAGCCCTTGTGTGCCAGCATGCTAGACTGGAGATGTAGAATTAAGCAGGAATAATCCGGGCATGCTATACTCTAAATACAGTAGCAATGTGAAAAAAATTACTCTTGCCAATGCTAGTGTTTGTATTTTTGTGAGAAAAGTGAGGTGGTGAACTCATGTTGAAACTTCCATTTATAAGTTGAAATAAGGGCTGTGAATGAAAGAAATTAACGATGGCAGGTGACAATATAGAAACTGGGGTGTCTGCTCTGTGAAGGGTCAGTGTGTGAGTGAGTGAGGATGGCATTGTTGACCGCGTCTGTTTCCATACCCACTGCCTCCCTCCTTAACAGGGTGTCCACAGCTCTTCATGTATCAGTGTGGACACTGGAGGTACTGCAGGCAGACCTGCCTGGTGGGACTGACCATCGTGATTCTCTGTGGACATACAGAATAGATCTTGTGCATTATTTTTGCAGTGGTTAAATGTTTTAGTACATGTCATGGGGGATCTTGGGTTTGGCCATGAGATTCTGGAACCTGAGCTTTCTCCTTACTTTAAACCATAAGTATCTGGGGTGTGTCTGTTTGCCGTCATTTTAGGATTTTAAACTACCTTTTATATATGGCCATGCCATTCTGTTGTACAGAGTGAGTGGTGTGAAGTATATACTCTCGGGCCCTCGAGTTCCGCCCATTTTGAGAATGGGATGTGGTCATCTTCACAGTGCTGACCGATCATGAGCTGCCTTTGGATTTTCTGTGTTTAAACACTGTAGGCATATGGGCACCCTTATCCTATGTTACTTGAAATGAAGTTCAATTAAATTTAGTTTAATTAAATTTAATTTAATTTTAAATTAATGAAGTGAAGTTTCTAGGAGAGATGAATCCACACCGCCTTACTTGTGTTTTTCCAAAGTTCCACTGTGCTGAGGGCCATTGCCAAGTAGGAATGACGCATCGAAATTTCCTTGCCAGCGTACCCCATGTTAAATGGAAATTCGCTGTGACATTGCATGTGTCTTTGAGAAAGGTGACCCTGCTCAAGGACCAGGGTGGATCCAGGTTTAAGGTGTATCCTGCAGGTTTTAGGAAGTATCCCGGTTTAGGATAATTTGGGTTTAAGGCGTTCCCAGTTTAAGACAATCTGGGTTTTAGGGAAGTTCCAGATTTAAGGTTATTGCTGCTGGGAATAGGGCGTTCCTGCTGCCTGAGTTCCCGTTGAGTTCTCGTGGAATTCAGAAAGTTTTTGGGACGTGAATTGGGCGGCAGAACTTGGATTTCCCCAGAACGTGTTTGTAGAGGCCGGTGTGAGTTTGGGAATAAAGAATTGCTGTTTGAATCTACAAAGTGTGAGTGGCTCGTGATCTTGTGCCCAGCCAGACTGCGGCACCACTGTGCTTGTTCCTCCAGTAAGTAGTCATTGAATATATTTTGTAATGTTCTGGGAAATAAAAATGTCCAAGACATAAATTCAATTATTAAAAAAATATATAAATCTGTACTTTCCATTGAGACTGACTTGTTAAATTTTCCTGTCTTTATTTTCACTGAGACTACTTTATATAACATGAGTGATTCCCCATATGGTGTTCATGGCCTCAGCTTTTTTTTTTTTCTTCATGCAAGTACAATTCTCTCAGTGTCCTTTTTCTCTGACATTCTAAAATGCCACCTCCCTGTTGCCCTTCACTCACCATCTGTTGATAGATTACAGTCTTCTAAGCGTAGGTCAGTGTTCCTTGTATGAACTTCCTCCTATTAACTCCTTGACGTGTACTGAATTTTTTCCTGTTTCCACTTATATTTTGAAGCCCTGCCATTAGGATGGCATTTGGAGTTGGTACCTGTAGCGGTTATTAGGGTTACCTGAGTGCACAAGCTTGGACACTCATCATGCGCTTAGTGTCCTAAGAAGAGTAGAGAGGATGAGATAGAGCACTCTCTGCCTTGTGAAGACAGCAAAAAGCTTTCCATCTGCAAACCACGAAGATGGCCTTCACTAGGAACCAAACTGATCAATGGCTGGATCTTAGGCTTCCCAGGCTTTAGGACTGTGAGAAATACGTGCCTTCAGTGTGAGCCACTCAGCCCACAGTATTTTGTTACAGTACCTTGAGCTAAGATACCTATCCAGTGTCCTTTCCTCACGTTAACCACACACTGTAGCATAATCAATCCATATGGATCTACCCGAAATCACCAGAAATCTCTCACTTTTCCTCACCGTATTTCATCCTTACATTCTAACTTAAATAGGCTTCTGTTTTAGGGTTCAGAGGAGAAATGGGTAGCACACTTAAATGTATAGTGAGTAATAGATTGATGAATATACTGTGCCATTTCAACACAGATGCTGTTTCAGAAAGCCAGTGTGCTAACTGGAACATGATGAGGCCAGCCACGGTGGGGTAGGGGTAGGGGTTCATCACTAGCCCTTCAGGGGCAGCAGGCAGAATCTACCAGGTGCAGTGAGACCCTGAGCAGGACATAAATGCTATTTAGCAGAAGCTGTGGCCCTAGCAGGACTGCCAAGCCCCCAGGACCAGGGTGGCAGACAGGAGAATAAGTGGCCTAACATCCCACTATTGGCTGATTTCCTGGTGGTCCATCTCACTTGCCAAATCAATCAGAAGCCAGATTGTGGGAATCTGACTACTTACTCATCAACTTCCTGGGCCACCCTGCAGTGTGGGGAAAGAGTGACTCTAACAGATAAACAGGTCATCAGCACTGTCTGCTTTCTGCTTTTCCTTAAAGACTCAGGTCAGGTATTATATCTTTGGCAAACTGATTTGTAGTTTTTTAAAAGTGTCAAGATCATCAGCTCATTCCTCCAGGTTTCTACACAAAGCTTCTCATTAGAGTTTCTACATTTTTGTGTCTGACCTAGAAATCTCATGACTATAGATTAACTTTCTGGGATATATGTTGCATTTGGTGAGCCACCCATAGCTTGACAAAGAACAGCCCTGTGACTTGACAAATCTTCATACCAAGAATATATAGTAATATTCCATCTCAGTCAATGATCAAAATTCTCTGCTTTACCTTAACATGTCTATTTAACACCCCACCAATGTGTTCTCTGACTGTATTCCTTAAAATAACCTTTGTGCTCTGTCTATAAATGTTATTACAACCCCTTTTTTATTCAACACACATCCCTAAAAATAGCTTTATCTATTCTAGGTTGTTAGCATTTCCATATGAATTTTAGAATCATTTTAGAACCAGTATATGACTTTCTATTAAATAAAGCTTTCTGAAATTTTTCCTGGATTATGTCAAATCTACTGATCAATTTGGGGAGAAAGGCCCCCATAACTATATTGAGTACGCCAATCCATGAATATGGTATTTCTCCATCGATTCAGATTTTACTATTTTTTTTCTCAACAGTGTTTTATTATTTTTAGCACCACTATGCCACTTTTGCTAAATTTAGCACCTCTTTCCACTGTATTTTATTATATATTATGAAAGGCATAAAGTTTAAACTTTTATTTACTCTTTGTTTATTACTAGTATGACCATTTGATTTTGTATAATGTCCTTTTATGTTCCTACTATGCCAAATTCATTTGTGATTACAATTAGTTGTTTTGTTGATTCCTTAGGAGATTATCTCTCTCTCTTTTTCTATACCAGAGATTGACCCATGGGTGCTTAACCATTTAGCCCCATGCCCAGTCCTTTTTTATTTCTTATTTTTAAATTTATTTATTTATTTATTTTTGTTGATGAATGTTTTGATTTTATTTATTTATTTATATGTGGTGCTGAGAATCCAACCCAATGCCTCACACATGCCAGGCAGGTGCTCAATCACTGAGCCACAACCCCAGCCCCTTGTTTTTTTTTTATTTTTGAGACAGGATCTCACTAAGTTGCTGAGATTGGCTTTGACATTGGAATCTTCCTGTCTCAGCCTCCCTAGTCACTAGGATTACAGGCATGTGCCACCACACCTAGCAGGATTTTTTATATAGACAATTGTGCCATCTGTGAATAAATGGTATGTTGACTCCTGATCAAACCAAAACAATATATGGATTGTATAAAGTTTTAGTTTCTTATATACAGTGTCTCTCTCTCGCGTGAGCGCGCGCGCTCGCTCTCTCTCTCTCTCTCTCTCTCTATATATATATATATATATATATAAATACATATATAATATTATATACAGTGTTATCTAATATTTCCATTTTGTGCTTTATAGATATTATTAGACACTTTTTTCTTTACATGAAATAATTGACTGAATTTACCTACATTTTTACCATTTAAATTTTTTTCTTAACGTTAACATTATATATGGTTCACTATATACTTCCAGGATTTTTTCCTCCTTCAAATACATCTTTTGGATTTTTGGTTAGTGGTAGGTAACCTCCTAAATCTTTGTTTTCCTACAGATATCTTCATTTTGCTTTTATTCTTCACTATATTTGACTGAAGCAATTACTTTTCTTTTTTTGGGGGGGGGGGTACCAGCTGTTGAACAAGGGTGCCTAACCACTAAGCCACATCGTCATCCCTTTTATTTTTTGAGACAGGGTCTCACTAGATTGCACACAGCTTCGCTAAGTTGCTGAGGCTCGATTTTAACCTGCTATACTCCTGCCTCAGCCTCGGAGCCACTGGGACTACAGGCATGCACCACCATGATCAGCAAGGAGCAGTTATTTCTAGGAATAAATTTTAGCCATTTTTTCCACTGCTTTGGTCTATTCACTGTTCTTATTAAGCTCCAGCTTCCTTATTAACATAATAAAGTGGTAAAGCCTTTCAAGAAAAGACTTATTTTAGATAATGATCAAAGACATAAATTAACATAGCGGTGAGGACTTTAAAAATTTGTGAAATGATTCTTGGTATAATGGCCTGGTATAATGGTCTGGTATAATGGCATTGAAATTGGCATTCTCACTCATTGCAAGTAGAAACTGGTTACTACATAGCAAGATTGATAAAGATTTTCAAAGCTTTGAACGTGGAAGATTGAAAATACATAAATATACTCAGAGATACTAGTTACAATATAATGAACACAAGAAAGTTAATGGAAGAATTGTGTCTTTTTTCTAAGAGGGAATAATAGGGGATCTGAGAACCAGACATCCTTTACTCTCCAGACGCCTTTGCCAAAACCTGTTGAGAGAAGTCACCATCCTGGCATCTGCTGCGTTTCCCAGAAGCTTAGCCTTTGAGCAGCCCAGCCCAGTCTGCTCCCTGGTAGGGGCTGGGTGACTGCTGATGAGACCTTCTGGGAGGAAAGTTCTACAGACTGAGACCTAAAGGAAGAAGGGGACTGAGACAGTGTGAGAGTGATGGGAGGAGGGGGTTCCCAGGCAGAAGGAGGGAGGGGAGAAAAAAGGGAGGGGAAGAATAAAGGCAGGGAAGTAAATAAGATTATACAGCTAGGGAGGGAGAGAGAGAGGACAGGTCTCCATCCACCCTCCAGGGACATCCATCCTCCATGAGGGTGGTGAAATCCTCATCCCCAGACAGGCTCCATGGGGAGGCCTCTGGGAACCTGCCACAGGGGAAGACATCTACAGAGATAAACCTCCGGTCCCTCCCACCATGGCCACCCCAGGCTGGGCTGCAGGGCCTCCCCAGAGGTCTCCAAGGAAGGTAAGTGGAACCCTGTTCCAGGGCCACTTTCTGGGATGTGTTAGCAAGTCCTGTGGGTGCTGAAGGCTGAAGATGTAAGATCAGAGAACACTGGAGCAGAGGAAGGCCCTGACTTGAGGACAGGTGAGGAGAGTGGACTAATGTGAGGTAGGGGTTCTGTTGCCCACAGCTGCTCCCTTCCTAAATTTGTTCTGGTCTTCAGGTCTGTTCTGGGACAGGGGTGTCCCTTGTGCTGGATTATAGGGAGACATTTCTGAGCCAGAAGGGCAAAAATGTATAGCCCCATATTGTTTCTGCATCATGTATGTAGCTTCTGCATGCATGGTATGTGCCTGTACATGTAGTTGTGGGTATGCTTATTGTTATGGGGCAGGTCACTCAGAAAACACAGCAAGTCCCAGTTTTGTCCAAATTGAAGAGTTTATTTAGCCAGGTGGCTGGCAACTGCTCCCTGCAGGACCCACAACTTTCTCTACAAGGAACACCCCCAAGTCTGAGCATTTTAGGACATTTAAAGGCAAAGACCACATCCGGGTTGACATAGCTGCAAGCAAGAGGTACAGAAGCTGAACTGGGCAGTTAGCGAGACAATGCAGTGGGTACACTGATATTTCCCACAGGACTTTCCAGGTTGGCATAGCAGCAAGCAAGCAGAAGGGAAGTGGGTCAAAATGACCCTAGTTGGGTTCAAGTTAGAGAACGGTTATAACATCTACATAATCCATCTCTGTCAATGTACATTGCCCAAGAAACATGGAAACCAAAGAGAACAATTTTACATTGCATAAGAATTGCCATTTTTCGTTGCCATGTATGCTGTGCTAGGTAACTGTTAATGGGTACAGAGGCGGGGCTTTCCCGTGGGAGAAGCATTTCTTACATGATATGGAGTCTCAGGTAAAATGGCGTCTGTTTGGTCATTGCCCATATAGCCTGGCCTATAAAACTTATATTAGATTCTTGTAGCTGCCTTTACAAATTTCCCCAAGTCTGGTGGCTTGAAATAAGAAAAATTAGCTCTCACAGTTCTGGAGGACAAAAGTCTGAGATCAGGGTGTCAGTAGGGCCATGCTCCCTCTGAAGACTCAGGGAAGTCCTTCCTTGCCTCATTCAGCTTCTGGTGGCTGCATCTCTCCAGTCTCTGCCTCCATCTTCACACAGCCTTCTCCTCCCTCCCTCCCTCCCCCCTCTCCCCCCCCCCCTCTTCCTTATGGGGACACCAGTCACTCGAGTTAAAGCCACCCTACTTTAGGATGATCTCATCTTGAGGTCTTCCCTTGATTAAATCGGCAAAGACCCTGTGTCCAAATAAGGTCACACTCTGGGGTAGATATGAATTTGAAGAGACAGTGTTTAACCAGCACAAATTCCTTGGGCATGGAGTGCTGTGTTCCTAGATTAACCCAATCTCAGATGAGCATCTGATAAGTGATCAGTAGGTTTATGTGGAATGAGTGACACCATCTCTGTTCCTGACTGAGAGTTTCATGGGTGTCACTTACAGTGTGTATTTCACACCAGGGTAATTCTGTGTCACTGCTGAGCTCTGCCATCTTTGTCCCTGTATACACCCTCTATGGCACAGGTGCACAAGCAGAGAGAGCTGCAGAGGCTGAACAGCATCCCCTTGAGAGGAGAGGGCTCTGGTACAGGATCTGGGAGCCAGCCTGCGTGTGCTCCAGCTTGGGGCTCTGCCTGGGAGACTGCAGCTGAGGGGAACTCTGGCCCTTCTCCTCCCAGAGATCCAGGTTCCTGCAGGAACTTTGAGAAGGGTTGGAAAGTCTCACAAAGGGATTGTTCTGGGAAAGGAGAGAAGGGAGCACCTGCCAGGGGAGAGGGAGCTGAGAAAGCCCTTTGTGTGACTTCAGTAACATGTGCATTGAGGAGCAAGACCCCTGGAGCCTGCCGAGGGCAGAGGACATTCAGTATCAGAGGGGACATTAGCCTGGAAAGAGTAGAAGCCCTGGACTGCCATGGGGCCGATGTGGGTGAGGATGAGTGACAACCTGCTCCACAGAGAACCAATAAATAGCAGTGACGATAGGTGATGGCAATGATAGTCTTGCCGCTAGCAAGACTTGAGAAGGTGGCGTGGAACGCTCGGTATGTCACCCACACAGGGAACCCGTGAGGGCAGGTCTCTGGTTATCCCAACACAATGAGAATCTGTGATTTGAGCCACGGGTCTCCATGACCCCTCAACCAGAGGAAATTGTCACTGGCAGACAGAGGAGGTGAGATGGGCAGGCACAATGGGGTGGAGACAGAAATGAGGAAGACAGAGATGACAGATGTGTTCCAGTCATTGGTCCCTCTGGCTGGTTCTCTCTAGCTCACTAATGCTTATTTCATGTGTGAGATGACCCTCCCCTGAATCAAGCCAAATCGTCCATTTTTGGGGGTGGGATTCTGAGTCTGCCTAGCACTGCACTGACCTTGGTGCTAAAAGAACACCTAGCAACCAGCTAGCAGGCAGGGTTGAGGGCAAGTCTGTGATACTGAAATGAACTTTGTCCCAAGTTAAGTACTGAAAATCTGTTCTCAAGAGTAGCATGAGTTCATCAATGATATATATATATGTGTGTGAAAAATGTATGTTCACAAATTTTCTTCAAACTTAAACTGTAGATTTTTAGTTCCTTGAACTCCTTAGCAGATGATATACTATCCAGGTTGATCTGCCCAACTTGACAGGCTTATTTATATATCATCATGTGTCACTCATGTACCCCTCAGGTGCTCATTCCAATTTGATCAAAGAGTATCCTTGGGGCTGGAGTTGTGGCTCAGTGGTAGGGCACTTGACTGGCATGTGTGAGGCCCTGGGGTCAATCCTCAACACCACATACAAATAAATAAATAAAAGATCCATTTACAATTAAAAAAAGAGTATCCTTCTATTTGTGTGAATCTCATAAAATGTGTACATTTCACGTGCATGCTTCAGCTGTGGCCCATTCCTCTTTGCTGGAAATCTCAGTCTTGTTCTCCCAGAACTGTTTGGAGTCATCCGTGTTGCTGTGTCCCCGTCGGGGTTGTGCTTCCTAAGGCTGCCTAGATCTTCACCGTGTGCACTCACCCTGGTTTGACTCCCCACTTCTCCAGTTAGTGGGGATCACTCAGACTGCCCTGACTTTCTTGCCATCCCAGATGATGCTACAGTGAACGTCCTCAATCACACCCCCTCACCTGGGAGAAAGAAGGTCCTTCAGGTGGAGATCCAGGAGTAATTTCTGGGACTTGGGGTAAGTGTTCTCCTAATTTGGACATGAACATCCAGGTACCTACTGGAATAGCTGCATCCTATCTCTTTATTTTTTTAATTGACAAACAATAGTTATACATGGTTATGTGGTAGAGCATGAGAATTTGACATATATATAGTGTGTGATGATAAAGTTAGCATTCCCATCTCCTCAAACCTTACTACTACTGTGTGTTGAGAACCTTCTGTCTTTTTGTTTTCTCACTTTACTGGTTTAAGTTGTTCTTCTCTAGTGGCTGGTGAGCTTCAGATGTCTTAGTTGCCCTTAGCCTATTGGGTCTCCTCTTCTGCAAATTGCCTATTTATCCTTTGTCTATTTTTTACCATGGTTCCAGTCTGTTTTCTTTTTGGTTTGTGGATGTGCCTTGTAGACTCTAGATATTAATCTCCTGTCTGTTTTTAATGCTGCAGATATCTTCTTGCAGTCTGTCTTCTGTTGACTTTATCCACAGGGCTCTCTGTGATTGGATACATGATGTCAGTGTAACAAAATTGATGGTTTTATTTCTCTTATGTTTTGTTTTGTTTTGCTTTTCAAAGAAGTCTTCTCCTATTCTTTGATCATAAAGATCATCCAGCATTTCTTTTGTTAACTATGTTTGCATCTTCCTTGGCTTGGCCATTAATTGGTTCTTTTTTAAAAATATTTTTTAGTTGTCAATGGACCTTTATTTATTTATATGTGGCATTGAGAATAGAACCCAGTGTCTCATACATGCCAGGAGAGTGCTCCACCACTGAGCCACCCATTGAATTGGGTCTTTATTCGAATGTGTTATCACGGAGAGTCCAGGTCTGCTTTTGTCTCCATAGAAAGATGCTTTTATCAACAGCATCCTGTCAACAACCCATCCTTTGCCTTTTGGTCTGTGCCATCTACACAGTGCTCCGTGCCATCTACCTTAACCATCTACACAGTGCTCCGTGCCTGAGTCTCCATTCTGACCCACGGGTCTGTTTGTCCTTCACTAGTCCCCCAGAGCTTTATTTCCATGGCTTTCTAGACCATCACGATATCTGGGAATGCAATTTCCTCCTCCCCTCTTCCCTCGTCATTCTCAAGAATGACATAATTTTTTCATGATCTTTATTTTGTCATGAAAGTTTTGTAATAACCATGTCGTCTTTCTAAAAAAAAAAACATCTGAATTTTTTGATAGGTCTTCTTTGAATGTGTAGATTAACCTTGGAAGAACTGATATTTTTCTACTATTGTATTCAAATGTCATCTAGTTTTTAAAAAACTCTTTTTCCATGTTTTCTACTCATGAGAGGTTCAATTGATCTCCATGGAGGCCTTTTGTGTTCTGGGCTAAATTAATTCCTAGATATTTGTTTGATTTTGCTGCTATTGAAATGATACTTTTTTCACTTTTAATTATTTGCTAAGTTTGAACTTACAAAGAAATTGCAAATAGAATACAGAAAATTCTTGTACTTCCCTCGCAACTTCTCCTCTTGGCAGCCTCATATGTAACCCTTGTAGACTCACCTGGAGGTCAACAGTGGTACAATACTTTTATGCAAACACATCTTACTTAAATATTGCCAATTTTTCTATATTGTCATTGTTATGTTTCAGGATACAATCCATTTCACTTAGTTGTTAATCAACATTTCATTATCATTTAATTCTTTTTTTATTTTTTGTATTTTTTTTTATCATTTAGTTCTTGGAATTTCTTTTGATTCCTGTTGTCATTGGGGTGAAACCCAGGCCCTCACACATGCAGGGCCTATCCACCGCTGAGCTACAAACCCAACCCTAGTACAAAGTATTTCTTAATTCTCCTTCTAGGCCAGAGATGGTTGAAGAATATATTACTATGGCAACATCACAAAATTCAAGTTGATATTTCTGTTCCAAACATGAGAAATTATTCATATACCTATTATTAATTCCTTTACTGCAGAATGGTCAGAGAATCTGTCTTCCTGAGACTGGTATTTGAGAATTTATCTAGACTTTCCTCATGTCCTAACATAAGGCTTTTTATAGGGGAAATTCCATGTTCTTAAATAGTGTTTGTTCTTTGGTGTGGTGAAAACAAGTGTGTGCTTATTTGTGTGTTTATATGTACTTAATAAAGAATAAACATACACATATAATTGTACATATATATTACTTATAATATCTGGGATATTAAGTAAGATACCAGTTTGATTCCAAATCAAGAGTAATTACCAAAAAGGCAAATGGATTAAACTCACCAAAGAAAAGATATACCTGTAGGTTGCTATGGTTTAGAAGAATCTGCGTGTGGCCATCTAGGCCTGTCCTCAGTTTCTTAAGTACTTACACCAAGCCGTTTGGTAGGTACATTATGAGCACAATCTTATTTAATCTTAATAACAACCCTATCCATTTGAGATTGTTATCTTCGTTTTAGGGAAGAGAAGACTAAAGTCACAAACATTCAGGATCCATCTAAAGGGCCCTCATCTCTAAAATGAGGACTCAAGCTGGTTGTGGCTGGATAGATATTCTGAGATCCTATCTTTAGGATTTAAAATAGCAGTAATAACTATTACCAGTATCACTATTCCCTGAGTTTCTGCTAGTTGTCGTGCACTTAGGATGCATTATCTTGTTTAAACTCAGCACCTTATTCCAGCCAGCTCCCTGTGTCCATCTGTTCCACATCCAGGGATCAAAAATGTAGATGGGCCTTTGATTCTTGTATCGGTATTGAACATGCACAGATTTTCCACTTGTCATTTTTCTCTACGCAATCCAGTATAACAATTATTTCCATAGCATGGGTGTTGTATTGAAGAGCGTGGGTGTTGTATTGAAGAGCATGGGTGTTGTATTGAAGAGCATGGGTGTTGTGTTGCATATTCTAAGTCATCTAAAAATGATTTAAAGCTGCGAGAGGAAATACACAGGTTCACGCAGCCCTTTCATATAAAGGACCTGGTTATTTGTGGATGTTGACATATGGGGCATTTCAGAACCAATCTTGTTAACACATGGGACAGTTGTATAACAGTCTTTTCACATCTGGACTGACAATGACTGGACAGGTGAAGGAGCACCTCAGGGGTCCTTCCAAGAAGAACTCCCAGGTGACCCAGTGCTCCAAACACTGAGGCTTCTTTCCTGTCTCCTCTGTCAAGTGTGACTGCCATGCTGGGACTAAACCATACCCTCGTGTCCGAGTTCATCCTCATTGGCTTCTCCGCCTTCCCCCACCTCCAGCTGATGTTCTTTCTGCTCTTCCTGCTCATGTACCTCTTCACGCTGCTGGGCAACCTGCTCATCATGGCCACCATCTGGAGCGAGCGCAGCCTCCACACCCCCATGTACCTCTTCCTGTGCGCCCTCTCCATCTCCGAGATCCTCTACACCTTGGCCATCATCCCCCGCATGCTGGCTGACCTGCTCTCCGCCCACCACTCCATCGCCTTTGTCGCCTGCGGCAACCAGATGTTCTTCTCTTTCACATTTGGCTTCACCCACTCCTTCCTGCTCACCATCATGGGCTATGACCGCTACGTGGCCATCTGCCATCCACTGCGCTACAACATGCTCATGAGCCCCCGTGCCTGTGCCTGCCTGGTGGCCTGGTCCTGGGCAGGTGGTTCTGTCATGGGGCTGGTGGTGACAATGGCCATTTTCCATCTCACCTTCTGTGGACCCAACGAGGTCCAACATTTCTTCTGCCACGTCCCACCCCTGTTGAAGCTGGCCTGTGGGGAGGATGTCCCAGTGGTGGCCAAAGGTGTGGGCCTGGTGTGCATCACGGCCCTGCTGGGCTGCTTCCTCCTCATCCTCCTCTCCTACACCTTCATCGTGGCCGCCATCTTGAGGATCTCATCAGCAGAGGGGCGGCACAAGGCCTTCTCCACCTGTGCTTCCCACCTCACAGTGGTGATCGTGCACTACGGCTTTGCCTCTGTCATCTACCTCAAGCCCAAGGGACCACAGTCCCTGGAAGGAGACACCTTGATGGGCATCACCTACACGGTCCTCACGCCCTTCCTCAGCCCCATCATCTTCAGCCTCAGGAACAAGGAGCTGAAGGTCACCATGAAGAAGACCTTGCTCAGCAAACTCCTTCCCCAGAACTCTTGAAGAGCTGGCCCTCTGCAGGGACTGTGTGTGAGCAGTTCACCCTTCCATCTCCCTCCTCTCCTCCCTTCTCCTCCCCCCTCTCTCCTTCCTTTCTTGTTAATGGTTATGCCGGCCGTTGCTCCCGAGCTTTTCAGCATTGATCATGTAGGTTCCATCTTTTTGGCACCTTTAATGAGATATGACTCATATACCATATAATTTATTGTTTGAAGTTTTGTGCAGTCATCAGCACAGCCAATTTTGGACATTTTCATCACCTGCAAAAGGAATCCATGATCCCTCCAATCATTGCTCCTATTTCCCCCCAGGCCCTGACAAGCACTAATATACTCTCTCTTTGGATCTCCCTCTTGTGGACATTTCATAGAGGTGGAATCATATGATGCATGTCTTCCGGTGTTTGCGTTCTTTCACTCAGCATCATGTTTTCAGGATTCATCCGTGTTGTATGATGGATCAGTGCTTCATTCCTTTTTGTGGTTGTATGCTATTCCACTGATTGGCTAGACCACATTCTGGTTATCAGCTGAGCAATCAATAGTCATTTGCTTTGTCTCTCTCTTTTGTCTATTATGAATTATGCTGCTCTAAATAATAATGTACAAATTTTTGCATGAGCATATGTCTTCATATCTTTTGCTATATACCTAAGAGTGTAATTGATGGACCATACAGTAACTCCTTGTTTAGTCATTTGAGGAACTGCCACAGTCTCTTCCAAAGAGACTGCTCGTTTTAGATCCCCACCAACAGTGTTCTGATTGCTTCACATTCTCACCAATAACTTTAATTCCTTTCTTTTTCACTATAGTCATCCTAGTGGTATCTTCTTGGTATTTAATTTAATTTGATTTTTCAGATGATTGAACCCAGGACCTTTTACATACTAGGCAAGTGCTCTACCACTGAGAAACCCAATCAGCTTTACTAGGGTTTTGATTTGCATTTTCCAATGAGTAATGATAGATCTTAAGAGTTTAGCATGTGTTCTTTTACTTTAAGAGGAAAATAGAATCAGTAGTTCTATTTTGAAGATGAAGAAACTGAAGTACAAAGAGATTAAGTCAGTCGCTAAAGTCTCACCTGTGAAGCTGAAAGGCCAGGAACTTATTCTTTGAGTTGAAGAACAGGGATCAGAAGCACCCACTTCTCAAGGGGTAGGAGGAGGGAGGCCAGGGAGGAAGGAGAGTTGGATGAACTCTGGCTAACACCAAGGAAATGAGCCTAGGATGAAGAAATACGTTCTTATCATGAGGTTAGGAAGAAATACCTAATGGGGGAGAATTAGGGAGACCCCTTAAGAGTTTGGTCAAACTGAACACCATGTTTCTGTTTTGTTATTTTTTAGTAGCTGAATTGATATGGAAAAGGTCATCATGTTTAAATACAAATTGAGTATAGACTATCCAAAGTGCCTGGGATTAGAAGTATTTCAGATTTCAGAATTTTTTTTCAGATCTTGAAATATGTGCATATACACATTGAGATATCCTGGGGATAGAACACGGGCCTCAACATGAAATCATGTATGTTTCGTACACACCACACACACATGTCCTGAAAGGAATTACCTGCAGTGTTTTTAGTCACCTGCACTTTGGCTGTGACCCATTATGGAAGTCACACGTGGAATTTTCCAGTTATGGCATCATGCTCCAAAGTTTTGGACTTGGGAGCATTTTTCACATTTTGGATGTTGACAGAAGTTCAACCTGTATTGAGCTGTTTGCCTAAAAAAATTCCTGATCCCTTCTAAAGCCAGGTTCTTGGGTTACATTAGGAGTCCTGGGGTAGGTAAGCAGCAATACCTGGGGACACCTTTCACCTTCCCTATGAAATGTGAAGTCCCACATGGTGAATGCCCCCCCTCGCCCCTCACAGTTGCCGCACAGGAGGGAAGGTGCGGGTGAGTCCCGGGGACAGCTGGTGCTCTGCAGTGGGTCATGGTTCCGCAGACAGCTTGGAACGTCCTGGGGGATGGGTGAGAACCACACTGTGCGACTGAAAGCTGAAGGCAAAGCTGGCTTCTGATTCACCCCAGAACCAGCACTGGGGTTCCCATGGTTTCAGAGAAAAAGCCAACTTCCTGTAGTTTGGACCAATGTTAATGCCTTCTGAAATTAAAACAAACCTTATTTTTACTCCTTTACTTAGTATTAGTTGTTATATACATTTGAAACAATCAAAAAGGTTGGACTCAGTGATTATATGTTGCTTTTTTTAAAAAAAAAGTTTTAAAATATATTTTTAGTTGTCAATGGAACCTTATTTATTTATATGTGGTGCTGAGAATCGAACCCAGGACCTCACACATGCCAGGCAAGTGCTCTACCACTGAGCCACAACCCCAGCCCCTATATGTTGCTTTTTATAAGTAGCAAGTTCTAGACCCCTGGGTCAGAGTGTCGTGAGGGAGACAGGGTCCTATAAGAGCAGTATGTCAACTGTTCTATTTAAATGCTGATATAATGCTTTATCGCGGGGTTTTTGAAATTCCTTTTGATTTAACATATATCAAATTATCACACTGTACCCCAAAATATGTATAATTTTAAAATATCAATTTTGAATGAAAAAAGTATTGCATTAAATATTATTTATCTTTGGTTGGGGATGTAGCTCAGTGGTGGGGCACTTGCCTGGCATTTCTGAGGCCCCGGGTTCAATCCCAAAGACCTTAAAAATCATATTTACCTCATGTGCTGAATTTTGGGTGACCCCTTCAGTTGAGTACTTGAGGTGATTGCCTCATTGCCTTCCAAAAGGGTAAAGATCACCTGCTTTTTTTTTTTTCCTTTCAAAGACTGAAAAATAGAAGTCACCATTAATTTACCTGGTGACAGAAAATAGGGATAAATGGCAAAGTCTGTGTAAATACAAATAGAGTCTTGGAATGATGACCCCCAACCCACGGAGGCTACAGAAGTCCCACTGGCCAGTCCCCCGCCCAGGGGGCCCTGTCTTCATCTCCTTGCACTAATCAGCTCCTCCTGTCTGAAGTCCCCTGTGCCTGCATTCCCCACTGAGTGCCCTTCCTTGCTAATGGTCTCCTCCGTGCCACATTCACTGGTATCCCCAAGGCAGAGCCCAGAGAGGTGATTAGGGCACAGGAGCATGAAAACAGGCTGCCGCAGACTTTCAGGGACACTCTCCCTGAGCTAACGGGAGCCCTGAGTCACAGATGCCAATTTCTGGGGACCACGGCCAGCTGCAGAGAGGCAATGCTCCGCCTTCCCCTGCCCCCTCTTCCTGAGGAGGGAATTCCAGTCCCTCCTCAGGAATACTCTCCCTCTTCTTCCAGCCCCAAGCTACAAAGGTGTCTGTGCCCAGCAGTCAGAGGGGTCTCCCTAAGAGGGAATTGTTAAATGGTCCTCTTTTCTTAGGAAGTGGTATAAACTCTCATGCGGCCATCCAGGACACAGGGTCATCCCCTGCTCAGTCTCCATGTACACTCTTCAGCCCCAGCCCTCCCGTCCCTCTGGCCAGCTGTGGCTAACCAACCACACGTGGACCTCAGAGCCCTTGTACGACCCCACCTTCTACCTGGGACACGCCTGCCTATCCCTGCACACCCCTAAGTCAGCCCTAACTGTCACTTCCTCAGGAAGCCCTTCCTGATGGCCACTGGGTCGCTGTCTCCATCACAACTTGCTCCTGCAACTCATCAATTTCCCTCAGAACTTTTGTCCCAATTTATCGTATGCATTAATTCACCACAAGATTCTCTGACTACCTCGTGGGGGGATTGGCTCCAGGCCCTCCCACAGACAGCAAAATCAGAGGATGCTCAAGTTCTTCACAAAACTGTGTGGCAGTGTACAGGACCTGTGCACATACACCTGTAGGCTTTAAATCCCCACTAGATGACTTAGAATACCTAATAAAATGCAAACACTATGTAAATAGTCATTGCACTGTATTATTTGGGGGAATATTGGCAAGAAAAATCTGTATGGGTTCAGTACAGATGCCACTTTTTAAGATTTTCATCCCCCAGTTGGTTGACTCGGGGGTGTAGCATGGCATGCCGAGGGCTGGTTCTGCTTCCTTCCTCTCTGTCTTCCCTCTCAAGTGTGAGCACTGAGATTAGGGATCTTGTCTAAGTGGTTCAGTGTTATATCCCCTGTGGTGTCCTGGCACACAGTAGGTGCTCTGTCAATGTTTGTTGAGTGAGTGTGGTGAGGTTGGTCATCTTTGGTCCTGCGGACAGGAGGGGTTGTGGGGAGGCTATCCTGTGTGCTGTAGGACACTAAGCAGCACCCCTGTCTTTGGCCCGTGAGACGGTGTGGAACATCTCCACCTCTCTGTTGTAACCTAAAAGGACTCAGGAACTTGCAAATGTCCCCTGATGGGGGGTAGAATTGCCCCTGGGTGAGAACCACTGATACGTGGATAAGGGAACACCTAGCTGACACATCTCAGGCCACAACAGGCTTGCCTCTGTCAGTACTCTCAGAATTTGGTCCAGCGATGGTTAATTACATGTGTCAATTGGACTGGATCATGGGATGTCGGGATGCCTAATTAGACTTAATTTCTTAGTGTGTCTGTGGGGTGTTTCTGGAAGAGATTACGATTGCAACTGGTACACTGAAAAGTAGATGGCCCGCCCCAATCTAGAAGGGCATCACCTAATCTGTTGAGGGACTGAGTAGAACATGAAAACCAAGATTGGATTCATGCTCCTGCCTCCTGTCTGCATGAGCAGGGACATCGATCTTCCTCTCTCTTTGGTGCTCCTGGTTCTCAGGCCTGGAGTCCCAGGTTGGAATGCTCACTCTCGGGTCTCTGCTCTTGGGCATTTGAACTGCAGCACTGTTTTTCTGTCTTCAGTGTGCAGTTTTGTTTTCGTGAGACTTTTCAACCTCTATGATTACATGAACCCATATCTTATAGTAAATATTTATCTGCCTATCAACTACCTACATCTATATGTCTATATCTTATTGTTTCTGGGTCTCTGGAGAACCATGACCAATACAGCAATATTAATACATAATATTTCTGTGAGTCATTTCATCAAGCCTCCTGGGAATAACTTAAAGGTCAGGAGCAATGACAGATGCCTCCCTGTGCCCCAAAGTGAACATAGGTCTTGAGATATAGAGGCCACTGATACTTACTACGTTAACATTGAGAAACTGGCATTTATTGGGTCTGTATGGATGCCAGACACTGTCAACTGCCCTACACAGAAGGTGCTATTCAGTTTTGAGAACCATCTTAAAACGTGTACATATTATTATTAAAACCCAATTTAATGATGGAAAACTGATCCTGCTAGATAACAGGCGATTTACCCAGGAGCAATTTGCTTTATCACTTAAGCAGTACTCATCCCTACCCGCAGGTCAGCATTTCTCAGCCTCTGAGAGTGTAAGGTGTCATCTATTTCACTTCCTGTCAGCTGTTGCCTTGGAGATGAGTCATGGGGACATTTCACAGATGCTTGGAGCCAAACAGCAAAGTCAGTTCCTGGAGAAAGGGCTTTCGGGAAAAGAGGGGTTGGTCATGACCCTCAGGTGGTTCTGGAATGAACGAGGTGATCTAATGATGAAGCTTGCAGCCCAAGGATGCACAGTATGGTGGGAGATATCCACTTCTCCCGTGATACCCCTGCTGATGCATAGCCTTTCAGGTGCTATCCCACAACCCTGCTTCACTGAGCACCAAGATGGACATGCAGTACAGAAAACCTTGATACCTGACAGGACTTCCAAAGAGGAAGGGGCTCTGGTGAAGTATCCAGTTGGAGTGGGTTTAATGGTTGCCTTGTGTTCCATTGTATTAACGAGCCACCATTTCTTTAATGGCCCTTTACTCATGATTTATCTCGTGTTTTCCAGTCATAAATGTCACTGCTCTGAACACCTTTTTGTTTACACAGATGTGGAACAAATCTATGAGGCACTGACATAACCAAGCATCCGTTCTAATCAGGAGTCAAGATTTGAACCTGGATCCGTCTGCCTGAAACATGCTTTCCCATGGCTCTGGAGAGCAATGAGATTTCTCAGTAAATACATAAGCAAATATTCTGGTTTGTTCAGTGGGGTAGGGAATTAATTAGTCCACCCTAGAAATATTTGTTTAGAATTGATTGTATGTTCCAACAACCATGCTGGTTCTGGAACGAATGAGGTGATCTAATGATGAAGCTTGCAGCCCAAGGATGCACTGTGTGGTACGAGATATCCAGAGCTCAACTCACAGCCAGTGCCCGTCCATTTCCCAGGTTCCTTATTCATTAGGATATCACTGGGCTCAGGGGCCAGATGGATCTTACTTATTTTAAAATCATGACTCCTGAATTCATCAAAATTTTCCTCAGTGTGCCTAGGACATAAGCTCCAGTACAAAATGGGTCACTATTGAGCTCCTGTGCCATTAAATAAGGATGTTGGGGTATTTGATTTGGAGAATGGACAGTCTCCCTGGAATTGGGATCCACAGAACCTCCTGTAGGAAGATACTGCATAAAGCCCTGAATGGAGAGGACATGGAGTCCACAAAGACCCTGCGTGACGCCTGGATCATCCGTGTCATGTGAACTTGAGTGAATCATGCAGATTTGGAGCTTTAGTTTCCCCCTTTAAAATGGAGCATGTGTGTGGTTCTGTTTGTTGCCGCATGAGGCTGTGAGGACACCCTGTGCCCGAGCATGAGGTGCAACATCATCCTGCAAAGGGGGCTTCTCTGGATTCCCCATTGTGATTGAAATTGTTCCCTGCTTCCTGCCACTTGATGTCATCCCAGGATTTCTTTTTATTGCTAAAGAGATAGAGACAGACTGAATTTATACTTAGAACAAACGATGTAGTCTGCTATTCAACTTAAATGCAAAAACACCTAATTTTAGCAAATTATAAATACTCTTCAGTGGGATCGACCTGTAATCCCTCTTCATGGAGAAACAGATGTGCATTAAGCCCATCTGACCATGAGATAAAATAAATTTTCATCCTGCGCTCTGAACTCATTGTCCTTGTCCCCCAGAGTTTCCTGCTGGCCCATGCACTATGTCGCCATCTAGCACAGTGGACGGTATCTCACAATAGGGCACTTTTACTTGAACCAACCACAAAGGCATTTCTGTCTGTAAGTATTCAAGATCCACACCTGAAGCATCAAGGTTTCCTCAGCTCTTTCCCCTGAATCTGATTGTTGCTGTTTCTAACTCATATTGCACAGATTTGGGCAATGCTGAACTGTAGGGTGTTTTGCTCTCCTCTGTGTTACTGATGGTAGTTTTTGATACACTTGAAAATCTGAGTCACTCCTCCCTGGTGCTGCCAGGTACAAGTGGAGCTGATGTCTGCCGCTTCTCATGGCATTGAAGGTTTGTGCCACTGGAAATCTTAGATGACTCTGGATTTTGGCATGTGGAAAACAGGTTAGAGGTTTGGTTCTGATCAAGTGTCCTGTTGCAGATAGAAGTAGTCAAATATCATTGTCTCTGTGTTATTACCTCACATATCCTTCTGTCCCAAATAGATACCTGATGTTGATTAACCCCCAGTGTACACACTCAGATATTTCTTGCAAAGAAACCTGAAAACATCTAAAAAATATAGGTTAGTTCATGTTGGTGGAGCATCATCTCTAACAGTGGAATTTGGAAACCCAATTTAGTTACTCCAAGGGACTCCTCCCAGAGCATCATATTTTTTCTGGGTAGAGTTTGCTGAGCAAGGTCTTCTTCATGGTGACCTTCAGCTCCTTGTTCCTGAGGCTGAAGATGATGGGGCTGAGGAAGGGCGTGAGGACCGTGTAGGTGATGCCCATCAAGGTGTCTCCTTCCAGGGACTGTGGTCCCTTGGGCTTGAGGTAGATGACAGAGGCAAAGCCGTAGTGCACGATCACCACTGTGAGGTGGGAAGCACAGGTGGAGAAGGCCTTGTGCCGCCCCTCTGCTGATGAGATCCTCAAGATGGCGGCCACGATGAAGGTGTAGGAGAGGAGGATGAGGAGGAAGCAGCCCAGCAGGGCCGTGATGCACACCAGGCCCACACCTTTGGCCACCACTGGGACATCCTCCCCACAGGCCAGCTTCAACAGGGGTGGGACGTGGCAAGCAAAGTGGTGGACCTCATTGGGTCCACAGAAGGTGAGATGGAAAATGGCCATTGTCACCACCAGCCCCATGACAGAGCCACCTGCCCAGGACCAGGCCACCAGGCAGGCACAGGCACGGGGGCTCATGAGCATGTTGTAGCGCAGTGGATGGCAGATGGCCACGTAGCGGTCATAGCCCATGATGGTGAGCAGGAAGGAGTGGGTGAAGCCAAATGTGAAAGAGAAGAACATCTGGTTGCCGCAGGCGACAAAGGCGATGGAGTGGTGGGCGGAGAGCAGGTCAGCCAGCATGCGGGGGATGATGGCCAAGGTGTAGAGGATCTCGGAGATGGAGAGGGCGCACAGGAAGAGGTACATGGGGGTGTGGAGGCTGCGCTCGCCCCAGATGGTGGCCATGATGAGCAGGTTGCCCAGCAGCGTGAAGAGGTACATGAGCAGGAAGAGCAGGAAGAACATCAGCTGGAGGTGGGGGAAGGTGGAGAAGCCGATGAGGATGAACTCGGACACAGCTGAGCGATTGGCTCTCTGCATGGAGGCTGTGCCTGGGTGAGGTGTGGAGGGAGCAGTCAGCTACAGGATGGAGGAGGGTCAGCAGTGTTCACCTTTCCTGGACCTGCCAGCAGCTGAGCTTGATAAAGAATAACAGGTGGCATTAATTTCTTTCCCACTGTTTCCTCCTGTAACCAATGCTCTCCTCAGTTTAGGAGGATCCAACTTTTTTCACCTCATCACACTCTTTTGAGAAGACTGGGATGTAGAAGGGCTGGGCAAGTTCTCAAGGTCAAGCTGTTAAAATGGCCAACCCAAGACTTGCACTGAGGGGTGGCTGGACTATACCCTTCGCTATTCCTCCCTGTTGTTCCCCCCCATTGAAAATGTCCGTTTCCTGTAGCCTCCAGCCATTGCTTTCCTGCCCAGCTATTTCTTTGTGTTCAATCCTGTTCTCCCCACAGCTTCAGGTGCCACAAGATTTTTCCCGCCCATGGTGTCAGCTCCTGGGACCGGGTGCATCTCCAATTTAATTTAAGTCAATCAGATTCTTCTTCTGAGGTTATCCATGTGGACAATCAGAAGGACAGGTGACAGACTGAGGTTGTGAGGAAAGAGCCAGAAGTAACACTGTGCTGTTTTCCAACTCCTGTGAGGCACATCTGTGTTCTGAGACAATGCCACACAACCATCAGACAGGAGGAGGCAGGCATTAGCAGACTCAAGTTCAAATCTCTACTCCCCTACTGCGTAATTTGAGCAAGTTTCTTCATTTCTCTGCAACTGTTTCCCTTCCCCACCTCAAAGTGTTGTTAGGTGAAATAAATGAGTTATTTGAGAGTGCCAACCCAGGAGCTGTGACATATGATAACTAGATCAATACAATAAGTGAGCAAATGTGTATGGTTTGTGCTTAGTAAATAATCCCAATTTAATGAGATTTCAGTGTTTCTAGATGAATCACTGAACCATATTTAAATTATCTTTTTTTTTTCAAATTAGACAATAAAAAGTTTAAAAAGTAAACCACTCGTCTGCTTTCTGTTTCCACGGTTGGCCCGTTCTAAACATTTCATAAAAATGTGTGACAGCGTTGTCTGATTTCTTTTGTTCAACGTGGGGTTTCAAGGTTCATCCACATTGTAGCTGCATTGTGACTTTGTTCCTTTCTGTGGCCACACGATATTCCACTATGTGAATGTACTTCACCACCTGATGGACATTTGGATTGTTTTTTCCTTCTGGCTTTGGTGATAGTGCTGCAGAGAACATGCTGGAGGAACTTAAGGCAGACGAGGGGTTTCCAGAGACCGGGGCAAGGGGGATGGGTAGTAACTGCTAACGAACAGTGTTTTCCTTGGGGGAGATGAAAATGTCCGGCACTAGATGGAGAAGATGAGTTGTAAAACACTGCAGAGAGCAGGTCAGCCGGCAAATGTACTTAATGCCGCTGGATCTTAAACATTACTTATATTTTAAGTTTTTTTTTCAATTCTACATGACAGTAGAATCCATTTTGATATGATTATACATTATTTATTTTGTGATGGTTTACTTTAAAATTTTTTGTTATAATTTTTATTGGCTAATCATAATTGTATGTGTTTATCACACATGATGTGTTTTGATATATGTATTCATTGTTACATAATCAAGCTCATGGCCACATTCATGACCTAAGTAATCTGTTCTTTTTAATATTTAAAAATTGTGTGTGTGTGTGTGTGTGTGTTTGCCAGGGTTTGAACCCAGGTTTCATGCTTGCTAGGCAAGCACTCTACCAGTGAGCTCCACCCTCAGCCCTTGATGATTCTTTTGTGATGACATTTAAAATTTGTTCTCTGGTGCTGGGGATGTGGCTTAAGCGGTAGCGCGCTCGCCTGGCATGCGTGCGGCCCGGGTTGGATCCTCAGCACCACATACAAACAAAGATGTTGTGTCCGCCGAAAACTAAAAAAAATAAATATTAAAATTCCCTCTCTCTCTCTCCCTCTTAAAAAAAAAAGTTAAAAAAAATAAAATTTGTTCTCTGGGTGATTTTGAGCTGTATAATACATGATTATTGACTACAGTCACCCTGCTGTGCGATAGAGCTCAACACCCAGTCCTCCCGTCATTTTGAACCTTTGTGCTCTTTGATCAACCTCCCTATTCCCTCTCTCTCTACGCCTTCACCTCCAGCCTCAAAAAACAGTTAAATGGTCCATTTTTATATGTATTTTCCACCATAAAATTTCATTGCTGTGGCTTGGGATGCAGCTCAGTGGTAGAGCTCTTGCCACACATACCCGAGGCCCTGGATTCAATCCCAGCACTGGAAAAAAAATCCATTTTAAAAAGGCACTTGCATGAGTCACCTTTCCATGAGTGTTGACAAATAACTCAGTAAATCAAATGAAGGAGAGGGAAGGTTTATTTTGGCTCATGTTTTTCAAAGTTTCAGTCCATGACCAACTGATCCCATTAACCTGGGCCTGTGGTAGCACGTCACGGCAGGAGTGTGTGGAGAAGCCCATTCACCTCATGGATGGTGTGAAGGAGACAGGGGTCCCACAGTCCCTTTGGTGGCATGCCAGAATGACCTAAAACCTCCCACTTGGCCCCAAATGCCAAGGGCTCCAGCACCTCCCAGCAGCACCAGAGTCTGGGGACCAAGCCTTAACATGGCCCTCTGGGGACTTTCAAGCAGTAGTGAGTGGCTCTTCAGTTGGCTTAGGCCCTGGATCAAGCCCTGACAGGTTCATCATGAGCATCAGGAAGAACCAGTTACTTTGGAGAGTGGAAGCTGCATCCCCAAGTACTTCCACCTCCCATTTTGGGGCCTCTCTTCCTGGAATTGCTTTCTTCTTTCCCCCACTTTGAGGTCATCATCTGCCATTGCTCCCCAGGACGGTGCCCAACAGTGCCACACAGTCCTGCCACTCTGAAATCATAGAGGGGTGAGTGGCTGGGAAATGAAATCCTCCAAGAGACCATGAATGACACTGGGAGATGCGTGCCAAGCTCACAGGCCCTCTGTGGCTCCCCAGTGTCTAGGGCAGGGTTACTCACACTTGGAAATATGAGTGTTTAGGGCGAGATCATTCCGGGAGGGGCCTGTGCCTGTGGGATGTATAGCAGTGTCTGGTCTTGACCAGCTAGATAGCAGACTCGGATCCAATGTGACAAACGAAAAATGTCTCCATACAACACGGGTGTCCTCGTGGGGTGCCACGGGGCATGGTTGAGAACCCAGAGTGCAGCTTCACCTGTTGGCATGCCACTCTACCGCCCAGGCCCCGTCTTCCCCCTTTGCACTTGGCATGTGCCTGTTTCTCTTTGAGATTCAGTTTCAGGGCTGGGCTTGTGGATCAGTGGTAGCGTGTTCACCTAGCACGTGTGAGGCCCTGGGTTCGATCCTCAGCACCACATAAAAATAAGTAAATAAAAATAAAGATATTTCTAAAATATTTCAGTGTCAGTTCCTTTGTCCCACACTCCTGAAAGTTTCTTCCCAAAAAACATTTAGTCACTTCTTCCCAAACAAAAATTCCTACATGACTCTAAAACTCCTTGCTTATGACTTTGTCCTGCCATTCATCTGTCACCACGTTGGAACCATATCTACCCTTCACTGGACTGGGGGTCCTTAATGTCAGGGACTCTTATCTCTACAGAACTCAACAGCAATGCCCCAGTCAGAACAGCTGCCCTTGGTTGGATGCTTCCGTTGGACTAAGCATCTCTCAGGTGGTCCTTAAATCTTTTCCTGTGAAACTCCGCCCCACCACCACCCCATTTTGCAGATGGAGAAGCTGAATCCCACAGAGGAACTGTCACTTACCAGGGTGCCATGACTCTAGAACACGGGTGCCAGGATCTGAACTTAGATCTGACTGACCCCAAAGCTTGCTTTTTTCTGGCCTCTTCTTGTTGCTCATGGCTTACTGGAGGCTGTGGAGTGTCGGGGCCATGCTGAGGTCAAGGAGACACCCCTCCCCATGGCTACACCCACACTCTCACTCCTCATATCTCTGAAGACCCCAAACACCCATAGAAAGAAAGAACTCTGAGAAGAGCTGCTTCCCTCTGGAGAAATGTGCAGGGCAGCTACGCTTCCCTCTGGAATGACGAGGCTCTCGGGATGCAGCTACAAGGGGCACCTGCTCATTCTGAAAAAACGCACCATCATGGAGACAAAGGAAGGTCTCTGGCTGCCAGGGAATCGTGGGGTCAGAGGGAGGAACAGGAAGGGCACAGAGAATTCTTAAGGTGGTGGAACTATGCTGTAGGGCACTGTAGAGACAGATTCTTGACATTGTGTGTTTGTCAAAACCCAGGGAGTTCACAACACTATGAGTGACACTGCATAGAAATGTAGATTTTAGTGAGAGGGACAAAAAAGACAAAAAACAGAAAGAGAGGGGAGAGAGAGAGAGAGGAAGATGAAGGAGGAAGAGAAACACGGAAGAGGACTTTCTGACACTAGGGGAACCCACAGCAAGGTCAGCTCTCTGCCCAGAGACTTGGGGACCACGCTCAGGGAGGCAAGTCCTGCCCACAAGTGTCCTTGCAGTGGGGTTTCCCAACTTTAGCATTAGGGACATTTAAAACAGGACTGTTCTTTTCTCATATTATTTTTGATAGACTTATCATAATTGTAGGCATTTATGGGGTACATAAGTGATGTTTTGATTTAACATGTCATGATTAAATCAAACCATGGCCGTATCCATTGCCTCTTTTATTGTTTTTATGTGAGCTATTTGAAACACAGTCTCTTTTATTTTATTAGTTGTAGATGGACACAATACTTTTGTTTACTTTTATGTGTGCCAGGTTCGAACCCAGTGCCTCACACAGGCTAGGCAAGCGCTCTACCACTGAGCCCCAGCCACTCTTAGTTACCTGACATGGATTTGCGTTACCATTGAGGAGAGTCACCCTGCTGGGCAGCGGATCCCAAAACTTACTCCTGCAGTCTAATGGGAACTCCACCACCCACCATCAATAATTCTGCATTCCCTCCCTCCCAGCTACACCCTCAGTGCCTGATAACCAGCCAGCCAGGCCCAGAGAGACAGATCGATCGCTCATGATCCCCTTCATACGTGGGGATCTGAACAGTTGAATTCACAGGCAGAGTAGCCTGACGGCTGATCACTGGGTGGGCGCTGCCTGGGGCATTTCACGGTATGAGCAGCGTTCCTGACCTTGATCTGCTGGATGCCAGTGGCATCCCCAAACAGGACAATAAGGTGTATTGTCCCACACTGTCAAATGTCCCTTGGGGGATGGAGTCACTCCCCCCAGTTGAGAACCATGGACTGGGTCTCTCTTCCTCAAACCCCTCTGCCTTCCCTGCTGCCCACCCTTCTTAGTGACCCTCTCCCATCTCAGCCACCTCCTCCCTCATTTCTTATTCCAACTCTTTAGCATCTCCTCATCTGGCCCACGATGCCTTCCTCACTGTTTGCACCCTGGGAGCCTGGAGCTGCTCCATTCTGAATCTCCTTGTCTCTCTTTCCTCTCTGCCTCTCCCCAGCCAATTTTTTTTTCCCAGACAAACCAAGAAGAAAGGTTAGAAGCAGACAGACATCCTAAGTGACCAAGCCGTGGTCCCCTGCCTCTGCATCTCAGTTTTCTCGCCCATCCAAAGAGCCTACCTCATCCAAAAAGAATCAGGTCTGCTAGGCAGTCGCCACAGGTCCTGATGTCCCCTGCTCCCCTGACTTGAATTGCCTGAGTTGTACAAATGGGTGGCTTCTCCGGCAGGTGTCCTGGTCAGGTAGATGGCAGGGGAGGTGACTCACCTGGAACTCCAAAACCTTTACTTGTTTCTGCCTCACCCCAGCAGCTGACCCTGGAGTTTCCCTGTTGAGAACGTGTGGAGGGTGACCTGTGAGCCTCGGCCGCTGGGCAGGGAGCTTGACAGAGCTTGACCACCTTCATTTATCCCCCTGCTTCCTGCCCACTTTTTTCTCTTGCTGGTGTCCTTCCACCTCTGCCTCTGCGACAGGGAATGCCGAGACCCCTGGGACCCGCTCGGGGATGAGGCAACATCAGGGAATCTGTGTCCTCACTTTTCCTCCCAGGCTGAGTCAATTACAGAACTTCTCAAGGGCTTGAGAAGAGACTAATGCTCTACAGATTTGGGATTTGGGGACCTGGCTGTTGATGTCGACAGGAGAGCAACCCCATCATTGCCCGCTGGGACTAAGGCGGCTACCTGACAGGCCCCTCCACCTTCCTCCTCCTGAATCTAGGTCTCCTGCCCAATTAGATGATTTTTAATGATTTTTCAAAATCACAGATCATGTGTGTATTTGTTTCTTCTTCTTAAGTAACTGAAATGCTACAAATAAGGCTAAGGGCTGCCATGCCACCACGACGGTCAGTTACACGACATCCTTTCAGACCTTCATAGGCATGTGGCACATCAACCAATGCAGACCTTTGAAGTGCTGCACATCAGTTTTATTTTTGAGACACATTTCATATAATTAACCACTTTACAGAGTACAGTTCAATGGGACTTAAGGCATTCACAGTATCACACAAGTACCACTTCTAGCTGGTTCAAAACATTTTCATCATCTCTAAAGGAAACCACACAGTCGGAGCACTCACTGTGCTCTCAGACCCTGGCAATCGCCGGTTTGTTTCCTGCCTCAGTAGAATTGCCCATTTTGAATACCCCATACCAATGGCATCCTAGAAGAGATGGCGTTTTGTGCCTGATGGCTGTCTCTCATCACAGTGCTCCCAGGTTCTCCAGTGGCGTTGCATGTATCAGCAACATCTGTCTTTTGCATGGCTCAGGGAAACCTGGTGCCTGGATCTACATTTTGTTTACCCATCCTCTGCTGATAGACACCGGGGTCCTTTCTACCTTTTGGTTATGATGAACAGTGCTGCTTCGACCATTGGTGTAGAAAGATTTGTTTGAACTCTTGAATCATTCTGGGTACATGCCCACGAGTGACATTTCTGGTAATTCTATGCTAAACTTCCCGAGAGACTGTTGGGCTATTTTCCTCTGCTGTGTGTTTTGACATGAATCTGATTGTCCTTTCTGAGACTTTTGGCTTTTCCACTGAGCAACTTGGAGTTGAATTCAAACCAGGTCTCAGCCCTGGCAGTGCCCATGTGCTGGGCTGCGCCATTCTTTGCAGTGCGCCCCACCCCCACTGTGCATGGCAGGATGCCCAGCAGCATGCCCTTGTCTGCCCACTGGATACCAGCAGCATGCCCCCACCCCGGACATGAAAGAAGTATTTCCAGATATGGCCAAATGTCCACTGAGAAGTAAAATTACCCTGAGTGAGAATGTTTCTTTAGAACCACCCAATTTTCATAAAAGCAGTTTAATATTCAAGTTGATGATCATCTGTGACCTGGGTTTAGCCGTTCCCTACTCATAGACACCTCAGTTGCTTCCAGTTTTCCACTGTTACTAGGAATAATGCGACAATCTCCTCATCTGTCTTTTATTGCTCATGGGCACTAGCTGATTCAAATACAGATTAAGGTGATAACAAGATCAGATCCTAAGGGGCTGGGGCTGGGGCTCAGTGGTAGAGAGCTTGCCTAGCGTATGCACTGGGCTCGATCGTCAATACCATATATCAACAAATGAATAAAATAAAGGTCCATCAACAACTAAAATAAATAACTAAATTATATGTATATAAATGTCCTAAATAAAAAACAGGTCCTAGGAAATGTGATTCTTCAATTTAAAAAGGATTGTAAAATTAACTCCCATCAACCCTGCTCATCTACACCCCTAGCACCTGTGTGTCACGGGATCTATTGTCCTACACCATCCCCAGTGTTTGACAAAATTAATTTTGACAATATAGTTGCCAAATGGTCTCCAGTTGTTGCTTTAATTCATATTTCCTTAATTACCAGTGGGGTTGAAAAGTCTTCTTTTAAAAAAAAAATCATTTGCTCTTCTTAGTTATACATGACAGTAGAATGTACTTGGACATGTTATATATACATGAGTATAACTTCCCATTTTTGTGGTTGTACATGATGTGGAGTTACACTGGTCATGTATTCATACATGAACATACAAAAGTTATGTCCCATTCATCCTACTACTCTCTTTCCTATTTCCATCCCCCATCCCTTCCCTTCATTCCCCTCTGTCTAATCCAATGAATTTCCATTCTCTCCCTGTCACACATACACACCTACTTACTGTGTGTTAGCAGCCATATATCAGAACATTTGGTCTTTGGTTTTTTGGGATTGGCTTATTTCCCTTAGCATGATAGTCTCCAGGTGCATCCATTTACCTGCAAATGCCATAATGTCATTCTTCTTTAGGGCTGAGCAATATTCCATTGTGTATATGTACCACATTTTCTTTATCCATTCACCTGTTGGATGGCATTTTGGTCGGTTCCATAGGTTAGCTATTATGAATTGAGCTGCTATAAATATTGATGTGGCTGTGTCACTATTGTGTACTGATTTTGGTCTTTTGGGTATATGCTGAAGAATGGGATAACTGGGTCAAATGGTGGCTCCATACCAAGTTTTCCGAGGCTTTCCAGAGTGGTTGTACCAACTGCAGTCCCACCAGCAATGTATGAGGGTATGTTTTGCCCCACATTCTCATCAACATTTACTATTACTTGTATTCTTGATAATTGCCATTTTGACAGGAGTGAGATGAAATCTCAGTGTAATTTTAATTTGTATTTCTCTAATTGCTAGAGATGTTGAACATATTTTCATATCTGAAAGTCTCCTTTAACTCATATGGATATTCTCTTTTGCAAAAACCCTGTTCAAAACATTTCTTCATTTTTCTGTTAGGTTGTCTGGTTCTTATTGATTTGTAAGCATTTTCTTTTTGAGACTCTAAATACTAATTTTGTGTACCATTGTGTTGTCCTTCTGCCTCTCTGTCTTTATACTTTTCTTATCAGATATATTTCTATGGGTTTCTTCCGATACTTTTATGCTACAAGTTTAGGGGCCAAAACTATAACATGGGAGATATACTGTTGCTTTTATGAGTAAATGGGGTGTTTTTTGACAATGATGAAAGAAATTTAATAAGACTCAAATATATGAAAATGTATCTCATGCTCACACAATGGAAGAATTAACATCATTAAAATATCCATATTACAGGGTCAGTGTCATCCCTACCAAAGACTTTCTTAACAGAAATGGAAGAAACAATTCTAAGATTTATATGGAACCACAAAAGACCTTGAATAGACAAAGTGATCTTGAGGGATGAGAACAAAGCTGGAGGCATCCCACTGCCTGACTTCAAACCTGGCCCCAGCAAAACGCAGACACACAGCCCAGTTGAACAGAATAAACCGCCCAGAAAAATTCACACGTTCCTCGCTAACTGATTTTCAACAAAGGGGATAAGGCTGCATGATGTAGAAAGCAATATCTCTTAGAAAATGGCACTGGGGAAACTGGATATCCATCTGCAGAATGAAATTAGACCCCTTCCTCTCACCACACACAAAAATCAACTCATAATCCATTAAAAAGACTTAAAATATGACAATGTTCTAAAACCAGACAATATTCTAAAATTGAATGGTCTAAACTTTGACAATGGTGGTGACATTTGTACAATATTGTGAATGTACTAAGTGTCACTGAATTGTGTACTTTAAAATGATTTTTTAAAAAAGACTTAAAATATGACTTGAAACTATTAGAGGAAGACATAGGGGAAAAGCGGCATCACACTGTTTTGGGCAATGGTTTTGGGGGGCCATGACTCCAAAAGTCAACAAAAGGAAAAATAAGCCAAGGGGGTAACATCAAACTAAAATGCTCTGTAGAGCGCAAAGGAAACAATCAACAGAAGCAACAGATAACCTCCAGAATGGGAGGAGATATTTTTATACTATACATCTGATATTAATTTCCAAAATATATAAGGAACTCAAACAATTAAATAGCAAGGAAACAAATAATCCAATAAAAAATATGCAAAAGAGTTGGCTACGTAACTCAGTGGTGGTATGCTTGCCTAGCATGTGTGCGGCCCTGGATTCAATCCCCAGCAACACACACACACACACACATACACACATACACACACACTCACACGTACAAATAACCTGAATAAACATTTCCCAAAAGAAAAAAAAATTCAAATGAAATGCAAATCAAAACCACGATATCACCTCACACCGTTAGAATGGCTATTATCAAAGAATCAATCAGTCACTAGTGCTGTGGAGAAGGGGGACCCTTACACACTATTGGTGAAAATGTCCAGTATTATATAGACATTATGGAGAACATTATGGATATTCTTCGAATATTAAAAACAGGACCCCTGCATGATCCAGCAATCCCACGGCTGCACGTACATCCAAAGGCCATGAAGTCAGTCTGTTGAAGAGCCACACGCTCTGTGTGCACCACACCTTTCAGGATGGCCATGTTACAGGTCTATCTAAGTGTGCAGCAGTGAGCAGATGGGTAAGGAGAATGTGGCCCATGGACATGACGGAATACTATTCAGCCATAAAAGAAAACCTTGCTATTTTATGGCAACGTGGATGAACCTGAAGGGCCTCTATGAAGTGGAGCAGGCCAGACACAGAAAGACACTGCCCGATCCCTCCATCTCCCGAACATGTGGAGTTGGTCGCATCAAAGTGGACAGTGGAACAGCGGCGCCCAGACTGTGGGCGGGTGGTTGAGGCAGGGAGGGATCAAAGGCTCCGTCATTTCAAAAGATCCAATAGATTTCAACAAATGCTTTTTAAATGGGCAGATAGGGTACAAAGTAAAACAGGGACTGCCCGGGCAAGGAGGCTTGGAGGTGGCAGGCGGGGCCTGGGAGAGAAATGGGGACGACGGCCTTTCCTTCCTTCCTTTCCTCCTCCCTCCTTCCCTCTCTTTCGAACCCAGGGGCCCTTTACTCAGGGAGACATAGGGAATTAAGAGAAAATATATACTATACCTTATTAAAAGTTGTGCAATTACTTTTTCTTTTCTTCTTTTTGTATTACTAGGGGTTGAACTCAGGACATTGTGTATACCAGGCAGCCACATACCACTCAGCTGTGCCCTAAAGATATTTTAATTAATGAATTATTTTTCTAGTATTGGGGGTTAAACCCAATAATGGGCCCAATGGGCACTTACCCATTGGGCCACACCCACAGCCCTATTTATTTATCTATCTATTTATCTATTTATTTATATTTTGAGGCAGGGCCTCATGTTGCTGAGGTTGGCTTTGAACTTGCAATCCTCCTACCTTAGCCTCCTGAGACACTGGGATTACAGGTGTGTGCCACTATGCACAGCCCTAAGTACTTTTAAGTGTTGTACTGCTGTATATGAGCTAGGTATGAACATTTGATGGCAAAGGACTGAGTGGCATGTTTTCTCCTGGACAGATCATATTTCTCAACTCGAGTTAATTTATACTGAGTAGGGATTCTCATTTTTTTTTTAACCTTGCCCGTGTCCTGTGCTTCTGTTGACACCGTTAAGGACAGCTGGTGTCCTTGGGCCCATCCCATGTTGAGTATGTCAGTCACACCCCCCTTCTGCACTAAAATTAGGACGCTACTCAAAATGAAAGCTGTCTGTTGCTCATTTAATTATTTTGATAAATGACCTTGAAGCTTCCCTGCTTCGTTTGGTGTTTTCAGGGGGACATCACAGTGGCGTCTACTTTAGCTGATTAGCTGGGTGCAGCAGTGCATGCCTATAATCTCAATTTGGGAAGCTAAGGCAGGACAATCACAAACTCAAGGCCAGCCTGGGCAACTTTGAGAGAGCCTGTCTCAATTTTTTTCCCATAACTATTAAAGTTGAAATACAATAAAATGCACATATTTGAAGTATGCAATTTGATCAGTTTCACCATGTATGTAACCAATATAATCAATACAAAAGCATTTCCATTACTTTTTTTAAAAAATTGAAATCATGGGGCTGGAGATGTGGCTCAGCGGTAGCACGCTCACCTGGCATGCGTGCGGCCCGGGTTCGATCCTCAGCACCACATACCAACAAAGATGTTGTGTCCGCTGAGAACTAAAAAATAAATATTAAAAAAAATTCTCTAAAAAAAAAAAAAATTGAAATCATGAGGACTGGGTTTCCTGTGTGATTTAATGCATTAGAAATCAATCATGAAATAAGAAAAATAACAGCTTAAATTTAATAAACAAATCTAATCAAGAAAAAAGCAAGAACACAAAAATATAAATGGAAAGAGAGCTATATAATTAATCCTTCAGATGCTAAAAATATATTAATATTACAACTGTATGTGAACATATGTGGTAGATTACATAACATGGTCTACATTACACAAGGCTCCATTGGCTAAGAAAGTGTATTCAGTCCAAGTCCACATTGTCAATTGTATTTTTTAGTTCTTTGGCTTTAGTTTTTGTTTGGAGCATCTATCCAGTGGTCACAGAAGCATGTTAAAGTTACCCAGTATTATTGAATTGTGGTCTATTTGATTCTTGAAATTGAGAAGGGTTTGACTGATGTGTGTAGATGCTCCATTGTTTGGGGCATAAATATTTATGATTGTTATCTTATTGATGGGTAATTCCCTTAAGCAGTATGGAATATCCTTGTCCCTTCTGATTAACTTTTAAAAATTTTTTAGTAGGGGGCTGGGGATGTGGCTCAAGCGGTAGCGAGCTCGCCTGGCATGCGTGCAGCCCAGGTTCGATCCTCAGCACCACATACAAACAAAGATGTTGTGTCCGCCGAGAACTAAAAAATATTAAAAAAAAAAATTCTCTAAAAAAAAATTTAAGTAGTAGATGAACTCAATACCTTTATGTGGTGCTGAGGATCAAACCCAGTGCCCCACGCATGTGGGGCAAGCATTCTACCACTGAGCCACAACTCTAGCACCTATTTCTATTTTCTGTTGAAATTTTGTGCATTTGGGATCCTGTATGCCTCTTGTATTTGATTTTCCATTTCATTCTTTAGGTTTGGGAAACTTTCTATTATTTCATTGAAAAGATTGTGCATTCCTTTGATTTGTATCTCCACGTCTTCATCTATCCTGATAAGAAAAATTTTTAAGTTCAGTCTTCTCATGTTAACCCATAGTTCTTGAAAGTTCTGTTTATATTTTAACATCTTCTCACTATGGTTGACTTTATTTTTAAGGTTATATATTTTGTCTTCATTGCCTGAGGTTTTGTCTTCCAAGTGATCTTGTCTATTGGTGATGCTTTCCACTGAATTTTTAATTTGGTTTATTGATTCTTTCATTTCAAAGAGTTCTTCCCCCCCCAATCTCTGCCTCTCTCTATTGAAGTGACCTTTTACTTTCTGTATTTTCTCTGATATTCACTCCTTCTCTAACATTTCTTCCACTGTGGTGTCAATGGATTCTGTTATTGAAGTATCTTAGTTTGCTTGAGGTGATGATTTTTCATGTTGTTTGTATGTCTACCCATCTAACAATATGGATCTGAGGCAGCAGAGTTTCTATCTGTGGACTTATAGTGTCTCTGAAGGTTTAACGTACCTCAAGGGGTAGACAAATAATTAACAATAACCAATACAAACAATATATAGCATTAAACCAAATATTTCTACTATAATGTCTACAAATTATCATAATAAACAGAAATTATATGATCAGTTATTGCCTACAATAATAACAACCAGCTTGCAAAAGGGTTTATACTTTCAAATGGTGGACAGAGAAAACAGAAGTGATAGGATGTGAGATTATGAGGGAGGAGAGAAGTGAAAAATTAAAGGAAGCGTGAAAGAGAATAGAGATTGGCTGCTAGCAGAAGAGAATCAAGGGAAACAGGTAGAAGAAAAAAATATGTAAAGTAAAAACTTTAAAAATTAAAAATAAATACAAAACAATACTAAAATATACTAATCAAGCATCCTATTTAACAAAAAACCTAATCCATGAAAAAAAAAAACTGGCTTCAAAAATACTAGAAGAAAAATGTTTAACTGTATAAATGTCCATGTACCATCAAGGTAATAATTAAACAGAGAAAAAGAATTTTTAAAAAAATTTTTAAATCTTGATGAAAATTTAAAGAACTCTTTCCATTGGAGTTCAAAATATTCTCAGCAGTTGTAGGTGGGGTTGTAAGGAGTATGATGCTCCACCCTCTATATTGCCTGAAAAAAGGGCTGGGGATGTAGCTCAGTAGTATAGTGCCCTTGGATGCAACTTCCATTACTCCCCCACAACAAGAATGAGCCCCTGATAAACACAATCTTTATTATAACTTGTAGTATTTCCTTCAGATTGCGTATTTTCTGGAGTATTTTACACAAATTACTTTGCATCGAGTTCTTCATATTACTCATAAGATTGCACTACATGACAATTTTTCATTAATTGAAAATGTGTTTCAACTAATAACTTTCTTGGGTTTTATTTTTTTTCTTCACAATGACAAGGTTTGATTCAGTGTGCATCCACATGTGTGAGCCAAATGGAGACTTTTATACATAGGGTTTCTCTCCACTGTAAATTTTTTCATGTTTTCAGGGAACTGGGATCACCAAATGCTTTACCACACTGCTTGAGTTCGTACAGGTTTGCTGCACTGTGCGTTTTTTTATGGGTTCTCAGGGCAATGGAACAACGGAATGCTTTCCCACACTGCTCACAAACGTAGGGTCTCTCTCCAGTGTATAATCTTTTCATGTATTTGAAGGGAACTGAGAAACAAGATTTTCTCACACTGCTTATACACATAGGATTTGCCCCTGTGAGCTTGTTCATGTGCTCTAAAATGATTCAAAATAAGGAAAGTTTTCCCACATTGCTCATATCCATAAGGTTTCTCTTACGTGGTATTTAAATGAAGAGGGATAAATGAAGGCTCTGCTGCAATGCTGTCAAAATATGGTTTCTCTTCAGTATGCACTCTTTTATGTCTTCTACAGGCACTGTCAGAACGGAAGGCTTTTCCACAGTGCATACATCTATAGGGTTTCTCTCCTGTGTGAGCTCTTTTATGTCTCCGAAAGGCACTGTCAGAACTGAAGGCTTTTCCACAGTGCATACATCTATAGGGTTTCTCTCCTGTGTGAGTTCTTTTATGTCTCCGAAGGGAACCAGAACAAGCAAAGGCTCTCCCACACTGCTCACATACATGTGGTTTTTCTCCAGTGTGAACTTTGTTATGTCTCCGAAGGGAACCAGAACAAGCAAAGGCTCTCCCACACTGCTCACATACATGTGGTTTTTCTCCAGTGTGAACTTTGTTATGTCTCCGAAAGGAACTAGAAGAAGCAAAGGTTTTCCCACATTGCTCACATACATGTGGCTTTTCTCCAGTGTGCACTTTGTTATGTCTTCGGAAGGAAGCGGAATTATGGAAGGCTTCACCACACTGCTTGCATTCATAGGGTTTCTCTCCACTGTGAATGTTCTCATGTTCTTTCAGGTAACTGGCACTATAGAACGTTTTACCACACTGCTTGCATTCATAGGGTTTCTTTTCTGTCTCTCGATTGTGTGTCTTTACATGGTACTTAAAAGAAATGGAATAAACAAAGCCTTTACCACAATGCGGACATACATAGAGTTTCTCTCCAGTATGCACTCTCTTATGTTTTCGAAAGGCACTGTCAGAACGGAAGGCTTTCACACAGTGCAGACATTTGTAGGGTTTCTCTTCTTCGTGAATTCTTTCATGTTTTCGAAAGGTACCAGAACAAGCAAAGGCTTTCCCACATTGCTTACATACATATGGCTTCTCTCCCCTGTGAATTCTTTCATGGTACCGAAGGGAACTCTGATCACAGAAGGCTTTACTGCATTGCTTACAAACAAAGGGTTTCTCTCCAGTGTGAATTCTTTCATGTGTGTAAAGGGAACTAGAACGAGTAAATCTTTTGCCGCAACTCTTACACACAAATGGTTTCTCTCCGGTGTGAATTCTTTCATGCTCTACAAGGATACTAGAACGAGCGAAGCTTTTCCCACATTGCTTACATTTATAGGGCTTCTCACCAGTGTGAGTCCTTTTATGATTTCCAACAGGACTGGAACACCTAAAGGCTTCATCACATTTTTTGTCACAGGGTCTCTCTCCACTGTGAGTCCTTTCATGAGTCTGCAAACACTGAGAATAGCTGAAGGATTTCCCACACTCCTTCTGATTATATGGCCTCTCTCCATATTCCTGATGCTCACATGGTTCGTGTTCAGTGGGACCTCTCAGGGGCACCTTTAGGGATGAATGACCAATGGTCACTTCTCCACACACAGGACTTTCACATGGTTTTACTCCTGGAGGAGTTTTTTCCTTCAAAATATGCTCTGGAGTCCAGTTAAGGTTTTCCGCACACTGACTATCTCCTTTGCATTCACAGAGTCTCTCAACCACTTGACTTCTGTAAAAAATGAGAAGCACATTACTAAGGTTTTTTGTTTGTTTTTTAATATTTTTAGTTGTACAAGAACACAATACCTTTGTTTAGTTTTTTTATGTGGTGTTGGAGATTGAACCCAGTTGCCTCATGCATGCTAGGCAAGTGCTCTACCACTGAGCCACAACCCCAGCCCCTAGGTTTTAATTATTAATAATTTACTATCCCAGTGGTGCCTCCATAATTTCTGCCAGCGCAGTGGTGCACACCTGTAATCCCAGCAACTCAAGAGGCTGAGACAGGAGGATCGTGAGTTCAAAGCCAGCCTCAGCAAATGCAAGACATGAAGCAACTCAGTGAGACCCTGTCTCTAAATAAAATACAAAATAGGGCTGGGAACGTGGCTCAGTGGTCAAGTGTTCCTGGGTTCAATCCTCAGTACCCCCCCCCAAATTTTTTTTTTGCTACAGAAGTGCTGGTTTTGTGCCCTGTAAGAATTTTTGAACATCAATGGATTGAACACTCAGTAGAAAGTTTCCAAGACAGCTATTACAAAGAGTTGTTATTTATATGTGGTTCTATATGGTAGGTACTTGAGTATTCCTTATATAGTGGCCAAAAGTACACTGGATTTTGATATATTTTCACAGACATAATGAGGTATCTTTAATATGTCTTCTACTTTACAAAATTCCTTTTTTTGTTTCACATATACATTATACCAAAAATCTGAAGGAAATATAAAAATTTTAATAATTTTGTGCATAAAACAATGTGTGTGTGTATATACACACACACACACACACACACACATATACACATATGAGAAAGTGTCACTCCTAGCATTATGTTGCTCCCAATGTTTCCAATATAGTTAATATTTGGGGTTTTGGATTTTCTGATTATGGAGGCTATTAGCTTTCCATCCCTGTGATAAAATGTATAAGAAAACAACTTAAAATATGAAAGATTTATTTTTGGTCCATAGTTTCAGAGGTTTCAGTTGCTAGTTGATAGGTTCCATCCCTTTGGGCTTGAGGCAGAACATCATGGTGGGGAGCGAGGTAGAGCAAAGTTGCTCCCCTAATGGTGGCTAAAACTCAAACGTGAGGAAGGGGGTCAGACAAAGATAAAGCCTTCCAGGGCATGCTTGAAGTCTTGTAGGGCCCTACTTCCTCCAACTAGTCCATATCTCCTACAGTCCCTGCCACCTCCCAGGAATGCCATCCACTTATGAATATACGCCAGGAGCAGTAGTGCATGCCTGTCATTCCAGAGACTTGGGAGGCTGAGACAGGAGGATTACAATTTTAAGACCAGCTTCAGCAACTTAGTGAGGCCCTAAGCAACTCAGCGAGACCCTGTCTCAAAGAATATTTTCAAAATAAATTAAAAATAGATTCCTCCTTTTAAAAAAGTTATGCAACTATTAATTGATTGATGCACTGATAAGGTTAGGTCCTTCTTTATCTGATCACTTCCCAATGCCTCAACTTTGAACATTGCTGCATTGTGCACAAACCTGCAACACATCAGCCTATGGAGGACATTCCAGATCCAAGTCACATCAGATGCTCAACCTGTATACAGTTGGGGGGAACACTTCTGAGATTAAATCAACTTGAAGCTGCCCTTATTTGTACCATGTGCTCATGTTTCAAAAAATACCTATCATTCCAAGACTCTGCAGGAACACTGCTTTCCCTTATGAGTGCAAATTACCTTGGGTTTTTCCTGGGGCTTTTGAACTCATCTTCAACATTTAGTTCTTTCCATTTTTCTCCTAAAATGTAGACCCAGAAAAACCACTATGAATCATTCAACATTATAGAAAAATTATTAGGTTCTAGCTATATTCAAAGTATAATAGGATCATGCCTTGTGTCTTCACCCCAGTGTTCCCAAATTCACATTCAGAATTATGCAGCAACACTGATGAACAAGGGACATTTGCCTTCCAATGACCAAGCCAGGGAATCATGCCATCTTTACCTATAAAGACCAGGTTCCCAGAGGTTTCCTGCATCACATCTCTGTAGAGCTGCTTTTGGGAAGGATCCAGCAGAGCCCACTCCTCCTGGGTGAAATTCATGGCCACATCCTCAAAGGTCACGGGCTCCTAAAACATCCACATATATTTCCAAGAGGAAGGGAGAGAGACATCAAAAAGTCATTTCTAGACTCACGAGGACAAAATAGTATCTGCTTAGGGACATGCATGTATTCCATGCATGGCATACACAAAGCCCCTGGGTGTGGTACCTAGTGCCACCCACATCCACAAATGAGACACATCTACTGTAAGATAAAACAACATATTGAAAATAAGACCTAAGGCCTTGGGGAGGGAAACAGTCAATTGAAATCTAAGTGTTGAAGACGGAGCAAACAGGCAGGGAGTTTTGCTTAGAGGACACCGATACACTCCACTGTCAATTCCTGTCATTTGAACTTCAATCAAATCTACAGACCAGTCATTTCCCAGCAATGTTCAGAGAACGCATTTTCCAAATGTACCTGGAAACAGATGCAATATTTTTCAAAGCACTAAGAAGGGACTTTGAAAAGCCCAAGGCCCTCACCACTGGATGGATGGCAAACAGTTTGCTTCAGCCTCAGTCATGAGAATGTGTGGGACCTAATGAGGCCAAGGAAGGAACCTGTAACACTTTCCCTTGAAATTGCCTTAATACTTACTAAAAATTAGAGATTAAATCAACGTGAAGCTGCCCTTATTTGTACCATAAATAAGGTACTTTCTGTTTCTTAAAGAACACTGGTTAGTGAAAAATCACACAGAAAAGACTGGAAAGTGACTGAGGAATTAGGACATTGGTCACCTATGGAGACTCTAACGAATGGCCAAGGCTCTGTTATGAATCTTCAGAAGTCTCAGGATATTTATAGGGTTAGCACTACTACATCTTAATCTTACCACAGACCTTTTATTTGTTCTTTTGTCAATATACTTTATGATGAATCATTTACACAAAGAATTAAGTTTGGGAAAGAACAGAACATATCCCTATTTATGTCTGCCTTAAAAGAAGCACTGTGAGCTAAGATTCGCAGACTGGGTAGCAATAAGCAGGGTAGCACAGGTCACACCGGGAGATCCCCGGACCCGGAGCAAGCAGAGGTCAGAGTGCATGCTGGCCGTCAGGCAAAGAGCAGGTCAGCAGATGGAACAAGAAAACACAGACGGGGAGATAGTCAGTGTCTGCACATCCCGCTTATGGTCTGGTCATCTCCAGAAGGATGGTTCTGATGCTGACACTGAGGACAATGTGGCATAAAACAAAAAACAAAACAAGAAGAAAGGCAAAGGCTTTACTCACTGAACTGAGGGCTCAAAGAGAGAAGGGCAGGTCTCTCAAGCAGGCAGCAATTGTCTTTGAGAGAGCAAGGCAAGAAGCCTGGCCTCAGAGATTCATGGAGGCTACAGGGAAGCTCTGGGCAGAGGTTGGGTGGTCTGAGTCTCCTGCCAGCTCCAAAGAAGGGAGCCTCAGGCTTCTGATCACTTCACCTTAGTGTGGTGCACACAGAGAAGAAGAAATGGAGAGGGTTAAATTGTGGAGAGCGAACGAGCCCTGGTCATCGAGCCCTAGTCATCGGCTGATCCTGGAGTGTTGGCAAAAGCCAGGCCTGGGAAAGGCGAGGATGTGAACGACCTTGACCCTCGGCTCTGAGGCCAACAGTTATCAAAAGTTCCAGTAGAATGGGTTTTCTGGGTACAGCAGGATAGCCGCAAGATGGTTCTAACTGTATAACATTTTAGTGCACAAAGAAGCCTCTTGATAACTCACAAGCCTGAACAATTCACAAAGCTTCTGCAGTTTCACTTTCTGGTTATGAGACCCTACATGATAAACATGCTGAGCTAGTTCCGGGTCACTCTTCCCACATTAAAAAATTCACACAGGACAGAACCCCTATAGATGTGAGGACTGTGCCAAAGCTTTTATCTATAAGCCAGAGCTTGTGAAACACCAGAGAACACACAAGAGAGAACCCTATAAATGTAGGATATGTGAGAAGGCCTTTGCCCAGAGATCAAACATCACTGATCAAAAGAAAATTCATAGCTGGGTGCAGTGGTACACACCTGTAATCCCAGGGACTCGGGGGCTGAGGCAGGAGGATTGAGAGTTCAAAGCCAGCCTTGGCAATGGCAGGGCACTAGACAAACTCAATGAGACCCTGTCTCTAGATAAAATACAAAAAAGGCTGGGGATGTGGCCCAGTGGTTGTGTCCCTGAGTTCAATTCCCAGTAAAAAAAAAAAAAAAAGAAAGAAAATTCATGCCAGGGAGGGCTTATGAGTTTCAGCTGTACGGCAATAAATTCATCCAGAAGAAAAATCCCATTTCATCAATGACAACAAAATCCATATGGGAACTATAGTGACGTGGCCACATCAATGTTCACAGCAGCTCAATTCATAACAGCTAAGCTATGGAACCAACTTAGGCACCCTTCAACAGATGAATAGATAAAGAAAATGTGGTATATATACATAATGGAATATTACTCAGCCATAAAGAAGAATGAAATTATAGTATTTGCTGGTAAAAGGATGCAACTAGAGACTACCATGGTAGGTGAAATAAGCCAATCCCAAAAAACCAAAGACCAAATATTCTCTTTGATATGCAGATGCTAACACACAACAAGGGGAGAGAGTAGGGATGAATAGAAGTTCGCTGGATTACCCAAGGAATGAAGGGAAGGGTAGGGGAATGGGGATAAGAAAGACAGTAGAATGAACCAGATATAACTTTCCTGTGTTCATGTAAGGGGCTTCACTAAGTTGCTGAGGCTGGCTTTGAACTCGAGATCCTCCTGCCTCAGCGTTCCGAACTGCTGGGATTAGAGATATGTGCCATCGTACCTACCTCTAATCCACAGCCCGTACAACCACAAGAATGGGAAGTTATACTTTGTGTATGTCAAGATACATTCTACTGTCATGTGTAACTAAAAATAACAAAGTTTTAAAAATCTATATGGGAAAAACTTCTAAATGATACTAGTGATAGATGGGAGGAAGCTTTCTTTCAGAAGTCAAGACTTCATATCCATCAGAAAATTCACAGTGGAGAGAAAGCTTGTCCATGTAGAAAATCCCTCAGCTAGAAGCTGGGCCTCTGTTTACATTTAAAAATTTGATACTGGACAAAAACCTTATGAATGAATGTGGGAAAGTCTTCACTGATAAGTCTTATCTTGTGAGACACCAGAAAAGAATTCACCACAGATAGGAACCCCTGCACTTTAAACATAAGGGAAGGCCTTCACTTATAGGGCAGCCTAAAGCCACTACACAGAAATTTGCACCAAAATGGACTATACTGTGAAAGTTATTGCCGAGGTACCGAAGACTTGTCTATTTCCTTTGAAGATTTATTTGACTTATTTATTCAGTGAGTAATTACTTTGTTGTTATTGGGGTTTTTTTAATTTGGTGCTGGGGATTGATTTCAGGGGCACTTTACCACTGAGCTGCAACTCCAGCTTTTTTTTATTTTTTATTTTGAGACAAGCCTTGCTACATTGCTGAGGCTGGCCTCAAACTTGACATCCTCCTGCCTCAGCCTCCTCAGTAGCTGGGATTATAGGCAAGTACCACCACACCCTGTCACTCAGCACTATATTTATTAAGTGCCTTTTGGCTAACAAGGACTTTTCTAAACACTGAAGATAGAGCAATAAACAGAACATGACAAAAATAAAAAATGGTTACCCTTCATCTCCCAACTGGGGAAACAAAGAGGCAGACCCTGAGCAGAATTAACTTACTACATCAGAAACACTTAACCAAGGTAGGAAACCATCCCTGATGAATTTTGCCAAAGACAGAAAGAAAACCAGTTGGAGAGGTGAAATTTTCTGGGGGTCCAACCTTAGCAGATCCTAAAAATAGCTGAGTTTCACCTACAGAATCCTGTCAGGTTCTCAGTGTAACAATCAAAGAAAAAAAAAAAACACCAGCTGATTCTGATACCAGAAGGGAAAAAGGCATTGAAAATTTTAATTTTTTTCATAAGTTCTTTCTTAGGAAGAAAAAAAAATTCCCCAAACCCTAATCAACTGAGAAATTTCTTGAACCAAAAGTTCAAAGGAAGTGAAGAACCCCATTTCAACCCCCTCTAATCTTCCTGCCTCAACACCAGAAAAGCAGGAGAATCCAATTTGTCACAGTGATATTCACACAGCCACCTCCCAATACAATGATGAAAAAAATCACAAAGAATGTGGACAAGTAGGAACAGATAGCTCAAAAATGGGGGGAAAATGAATGGAGAGAAACCATTTCTGGGGATCTTCAGGCACTGAACTACCAGACAGACTTTCAGACTGAGGTTTGCTCAAAGGAGCAGAGGGGACTGCAGCGAGGGACTAAAGGACACCAGAAGGAGGACGTGCAAATACTGCACCAACAGAGTTACAAATCATCAAGGACCACACAGCAATCAAAGCACAGCGTAAATGAATCATCCCTAGATGTTCAGTTATGGATCTGAGCAAACTGAGCAGAGTGTCATGAAGATAAGATGGTGGAAACTACACAACCTGAGAAAAGGAAAGAAAACAGGACCAAGTTGAGAGACTGTGTCACCAGGAGACCTCTGTCATATGAATTGTTGAAAGAAGTTCTCTGGAAAGAAGCAAAATGGTAGTAACTCTGATGACGCAAAGAAAAGTTTGTTAGTGCTCTGGAGCTGGGGCCTTCTGAGAAACTGGGCAATGAAGCCTCCGCCTTCAAACCCTCATTCTTGCGACCAAGTCAGAAAGATTTCAAACCTGTCACTCAGGGTAACAGGAATGAGTTTACTGAAGGGATAGGGGGAAAGGGAAAGGGGGCACTCAAGGGAGAGAGTGGGTCCTCTCAGAAAGGAGAGGGACAACATGCCTCTCCTGCACTCCAATTTTATTAGGGGTCCCAGGGAAGTTTCCAGAGAGTCCCGCCCAGGTCCACCACTCGACTTTTGACTGACAGAAGGATGACACCAGATGTCAAGTCTCATTGCCATAGCAACTCTAAGTCACCTTGGTCCATGCTGACCAGTTCTAATTGGATTTTTTTTTTTTTTTTTTTTGTACCAGGGATTGAACCCAGGGGCACTTAATCCCAGCCCATATTTTAAATATATTTTTTAATTTAGACACAGGGCCTCACTGAATTACTCAGGGCTTCACTAAGTTGCTGAGGCTGGCTTTGAACTCGAGATCCTCCTGCCTCAGCGCTCCGAACTGCTGGGATTAGAGATATGTGCCACCATGCCCACCTCTAATTGGACTCTTAACCATATGTTCTTAGAGATTTTATAGTGAGGGGGAACTATCATCTCCTAGAGTTTCAGGATCTGGTCACCAAAAGTCTCCTGGGTTCCTCTCATTGACATTATCTTGGACCTGCATTTCTCCTGCAGTTAACAGGTACTTTGCTGAGGAATGTGACATCTCCTGTCCACTTAAGCCAGACAGGGCTGCAGGTAAATTGCTTCTTGGAAAAGAAAGCAATGGAGGTCAGCACAGTGGGCCCATTTTATAGAATTAGTCTCTTAACTTCATGTTCCCACCGTTCATATCCGTCTGTCCCCTAACATTAGGAAAGAATTAAATGGAAATACAACAAAATCTTTCCTTTCTTTACTCCTATCCATAGGAACAGATAGATGTTTGTTCAAACCAACAGGAATATCAATATCAGACTTGGTGGTCACAGCTAATGACAGCCGTTGAACATGGGGTATGAAAAACAGAGCATACCGAGGACCAGTGCTGCCCACGAACACAGTCCAGCGGTATCCAAAGTGCATTTAGATTTCCTGTAAACAGATTTTGATAGTCCTGGGAAATCACTAAAAATATTTAGAAAACAAGTATACTTGATGTGCTGATGGAGAAGACAACATAGAAGCAAAACGCACAGTTAAAATGAGAAGGCAGAACCTCATGGGAAATTTAAATAAAAACCTGGAACGACTAGAACAAATCAAAAACAGTTACAAAGACAACACTCATTAATATATCAATAATCACTGTAAACGTGAATCATCTGTATGCACCCGTTAAAAGAGAGTGACAGTTCAGAAAACAAGACCCAACTTCCTATTCTGCACAAGAAAAAAACATTTTATATATGAAGACCCAAGGAGGGAGAGGGCAAGGGAGACATCTTAAAGGATCAAAATTATAGTTGCATAGGAAAAATAAATTCAAGAGATCGATTATATTAAAACATGATGACTAAAAGGTTATGGAAAATAATATTCCTATAAGATAGCGCTCAGGAAGAGGGAGTGAATTAGCCAAACATTCGCAATGGGCCTTCCCAGGTTCATCCCCAGCATCTCCACCAAAAGCAAACGTTTACCCCTTCCTAACCACAATGGGTCCTGAAGCAGGGAGGCTAATCTTGAAATGCTGGGCCCTTTCCCATTGCAGATGAGTCCTGGAAGAAGAAAAGCGAATAGTGAAGCTCTGGGTATCATTGGGTCCCAGAGGAAGGAAGGCAAGCAGCGGACACCAAGCTGTGAGCTCTTCCCAGTGACAAGGAGTTTCAAACTTTTATTAATTTATTTTTTTTAGTTGTAGTGGACACAGTACCTTTATTTTATTTATGAGGTGCTGAGGATCGAACCCAGGGCCTCACACATAAGCACTCTACCACTGAGCCACAGCCACGCCCCAATTTCAAACTTTTTACAACTGCCTTCCTGGGTTAAAATTTTAACCTGCACAACTAGCTCCCTGACTGTCCAAACTGCACCTCCGCAGTCTCCATTGATTAACTCACTCTCCTTGTAAACTATAAAACCCAAATGCCTTCTGTAACCAGGGGGCCATTTCCCACACCCAGAAAATGAGCCCTCCCATGCCTGATGGGTTGACTTTGCTGCAGAGTGGAGGAAAGATTGCTGTTCGGAGGTTTGCTTCCTGTCTCCTGCCTCCATCATTGGTGGGCCACGTGCTTACAACAAGCATAGTTAAAAAACTGGACTCCGCTGGACATGGGGTACAAGCCGGTGATCTCAGCTACTCAGGAGGCTGAGGCAGGAAGATCATAAATTTCTGGCCAGTCAGGTAATTTAGTAAGACATGACTCAAATAAAATTTTAAAAGCAGCTAGGGTGTAACTCATTGGTAGAGGGCTTGCCTAGCATGTGAAAGATTTTGAGTACTAAAAAATTAAAATGAATAAATAAAAATCACAAAGTTGTACTCTGGAAAATCACGAAGGAATTAGATTTTAGGGGCTTTCATTACAAATAATGATGGGTATGAAGTTATGTATATGTTACTTCACTTTAGCCTTTCCACAATGCATATACACTTTGAAATACATATTTTATATGATACTCAATTTTCATGTATGATTTTTAAAAATGAAAATAAATATTTTTAAAATAAGATAACATACAGATACTGACATATTTAATATAAAAGTATGCACAGATATACCATTAGGGCAATAATAAAAAAGTAGATGCTATGTTAATTTGAGATGAATCAAGCTGTACCTTAAAAAATAAATAAATAAATAAAGGGATAAAATAATGATACAGCCGTCAATTCTCCAGGAAGATGTAACAAATCTTAATAGGTATTCCCTTAAACAAAGCATCAAGTTATGAGGCAAAAACATGTAACTGAAAGGAAAATTAATATTCAAATATATCTGGAGACTTCAACACACTTCTATTGATGACAGATTAAGAAGGCAGAAAATCAGGACTGAAATAGCTGAACTCATGAACATCAGCTGGCAACTTCAGGTGTTTGATGTCACAGGACACTCCAACAACAGCAGAGTACACACTTCTTCCAGGATCACATGGAATATTCAGGAACCTAGACTATGTTTTGAGCTACAAAACATTTTATCAGGGCTGGGATTGTGGCTCAGTGGTGGAGCACTTGCCTACCAAGTGTGAGGCACTGAGTTTGATCCTCAGCACCACGTAAAAATAAAGGTATTGTGTCTACCATTTAAAAATATATTTAAAAATTTTTTATCAATGTCAAAAAACTCCATCAATATTGGTATCTGAGGGCAGAACTAGATGAAATCAGGGAGACTCACCAGCAGTAACCATAGTCTATTTACCTGCACATGATTCCACAGAGATCTTATACTTTCTTAATTGCTAGGAGTTAAATTTATTTACTTATTATTATTTTTTCTTTCTTTTTTTTTTTTTTTTGTGGTGCTGGGATAGAACCCAGGGTCTTGCAAATGCTTGGTAAGCTCTACCCCGAGCCCCAGATGTTTATATTCTTCCTTGGTATGAAATAATCTATTTCAAGAATTCTCTTTGTTTCTTCAGACCTCATTATTCTGTCCACTCAGGTTACAACTAAGAAAATCACCATTTAGCTGGGTGTAGTGGCACACACTACAGTCCCCTCTACTAGGGAGGCTAGGGCAAGGAGCATAGGGGACAAATAGATGAGGCTGGTGGGAACCTGAGGTTAAGGGGATAATTCTATAAAATAGGCCCACTGTACGGACTCCCCATGTGCTTTCTTTGCCAAAAAGCAATCTGCCAGCAGCCGTGCCTGGTCTGAGGAGACAAGATATGTCACATTCCTCAACAAACTGAGGCAAAGGGCAAAGGTCTGGCAATCGCTGTAATAATGACTGATGGTGTTTGAGAGAGGATGATGACTGGTTCAGAAAGAGAAGACAATGGTTTACTAAATAGCTGTGAGTTGGGGATGGGGAGTCACACTCCTCAGCTCAAAGGGTTGCTACCAATTTCCCCTGAGCTCCTGCTCCTTCCAGACCTTAGGCAGGTATGTGAAGAGAGGTGAGAGGTGAGGGGTATCAGGTATGGAAAATGACAAACCCCCAAATAGGCCTGGGAAAAGGGACTGAAAAACAAAATCATACATGGATAGCTTTCATCTCTCCCAAAATAAATCCTCCCCAGATGCTGACCACAGGCCCCCAGCCCCCAAATTCAAATTCCTGAGTGCACAAACTGACTCACTTACTAAATCACCTCTTACTATAACCTACATAAGCCCAGGCCCCTCCTTTGTTCAGTGGCTCATTTCTCCACCAGGAATCGGGCCCAATAGCATCACCCCATCCCTGCATCCCCTGTTCCTGTATGAAACTTTGTTCCTGAACAATAGAGCTGAACTGATTAATGAAGTATGGGACTGGACAGCTCTTTTTAAGGGAGCTATAAAAAAACAAGACACACCCACTACTGCAGAGGGCACAAATAGATGGTGTGGTGGCTCACCATGAAATCCCAGGAGCTAGGGAGGCTGAGGCAGGAAGCCAGCCCTAGCAAAAGCAAGGTGCTAAGCAACTCAGACTTTTGTCTCTATAAATAAAATACAAAATTTTATTTTGGGGGGCTGGAGATGTGGCTCCATGGTTGAGCAGCCCTGAGTTCAATTCCTAGTACTCCCCACAAAAAAAGGGGCACAAATTACACTTCAAGTAGACCAACACTGTATTTCCAGAATTTAACAGCTTGAAGTGGCACCCACTTTCTCCACAGAAAAGCCCTCTTCACCATGGCTGATTTTAGGACTGTCAGCAAAAGAGTCCAGTGTAGATAAACTTCCTATTTTCATGTCGCCCTATTTACTTGGCCACTGGCTAAGAAGATACCAGCACTCCAGGTGCTGGACACCCCTTACTAGTTTTTCACAAACGTATCCAGTATAGAACTTTGTAGAAATGTGCAAACAAGGCCTCTGGCCTTGAGCTGGGGCTTCACAGAGATGTCTACATTTTTAAGATAAGTTACAAATGGGCTCCATGGGAACAGCTGGCAGGGGGAGGGAAGAAAGGGGAAAAGAGGCTCTCCCCTTCTCAGGTGTTGTCCTTGAAGAGTTAACTTGCCCAGAACAGAGAAAGAAAAAGCTGCCTTTCTGTGAACTTCTGCAGATTGTGAACTTCTGAGTCCCTCCCCTTACATGCTGGTATAAAATTCTGAAACTCCCTGAACTTAGGGTTTAGGGGATTGATTGATTACAGCAAAAGCTGTGCCCTCTGAGCCTGGCTGCAGCCAAATACAACTGTTTCCTGCTGTCTTGGTGCCTTGCCTTGTTTGTCCCTACAACATTTTTGGTGACCCAGATGGGACAGAGGAGGTAAGGAAGCTATTCTGCCTCTCTTGTCTCCAGGACCTGCTTCCCTGGGGCGGTGGGGGACAGTGGTCCCCTTGGCACGCCCAGGCCACTCTTGGCCTGAAGGAGGATCGACTCACCCAGCGCTCTGGGGCAGCCACCCTGAGCACAAAGGAACCCACAGGCAGCAGGAACCAGAATTAGGGTTTTGGAGCACCGCCCAGCTGAACAGGTAGGACCCGGGTCCATTTGGTTTTGAAGCCCACCTGACTTCCCCTTTGAGGCCTAAGTGGGTGGAAGAGAGGCTTGATCACCCACTGCTGGGTCCCGAGTACCCTCCAAAGTGGCTGCAGCTGAAACGGACCTGGGGAGTCGCCCGAGTAGTATCTGTTTGGGGTCAGCGAGCAGAGGGGACACCATGACTCCCTTTCTGTTTGGTTTGGAATTGTTGGAATTTGGGCAGTATAGAAATTCTGTCCTGGCCATGTCTGTGGGAAAGTGTGTGAATGAGATGGACAAAGGGAAGGGTTCCGACCCAACTGAGGGCTGAAACGAGTGCAGAGTCCTGATTTGCAGTTCCGTGGCCCCTCATACAGTCTATGGCCGAATTTCACCAACCAGCGTCCAGGTGAAAGCTCCAGGTCGGGGGTTGATACCGACCGCAAGGCTAAGAGGGCCCTAAGTCCCCGTGAGGGGAGCGGCCGGAGATGGATGAAGCGAGCCTTGTCCTAAGTGTGTTTTGTTCTAAGTGTGCGACACCCATGCAGGGTGGAACATGGGAGGCACACTAAGGAAACCAAGCCTTCTGAAACGTGTGTTAGAAACCTTTAGGAAGGTTTTCCTGGTAACTGGGGGTGAGACTCACTCCACAAAGGTGGCATACTCTGTGAATTAGAGTGGCTCACCCAAGATGTGGGCTGGCCACCAGAAGGATCTTTACATGACAGAGTCACTGCTGAGGTCCTTGGATTGTTGTTGGAACCCTGAACCAGTTCTCTTACATGGATTGCTGCTGTCCAGAGATAGTGCAGAAACAGCCCCCTTGGTTGAGAGCCTGTCTAGATGGACAGTCCAAGCTGATGTCAGCCAGGAGCACAGTGGTCTCTAAGACCCAGCGGAAAGCAGCTAAACAGAAAACCTGACCAGGAAAGACAGGAAGGGAAACAGTTTTCCCCATGAGCCAGAAGAGGACCCAGGACCAACTTTGCCAAGACACTGGCCAGCAGACTGTCCCCTAGCCCCCTTGTCCTCAGAGGCAACAAATGATGGCCCCCAATACTGGCCATTCCTTCCTCTGTGATGGCCTCAGAGCCAAAGGCTTCCTAGGACCAAAGACTCTTTCACCTCCCAAGATGAAGGTGGGAGATTTGTCCCGAGACCAGAGCCACAACTCAGATGAGAACTCTCCAGATGCCCCTGCAAGGGACTAAAGGACATACCCATGTTGACCAGAGGGAAATGTCTGAGGGAGACAAGGCCGTTTTGTGTGGCAGCCTTTCTCCACCTCTGAGCTCATAAGCTGGAAAATCCTCCTCCCTCCTACACGGAGGAACCCGGGACCATGACTGATCTGATGCAGCCCATTATCCAGACCTAGGATGGGGCCCAATGAAGAAGAAGGTCTAAAGATAAAGAGATGTCAAGAAGCCCTCAGAGAAAGTCTAAAGAATAGAAAAAAGAGAACAAAACACACTGTCTGTGCCCAAGAGTTAGAAGGAATCGGAGCCAGCCCTGAGCCCCAGCCTAAGCCCAGCACATCTGCAGACAAACAGAGCCTAGATGAGCCTCCTGCTGCTCCAGCATCTCCCTCTCGCTCCCTCCATAGCCTGAATATTTCTCTCGGCCCCACATCTGCCTAAGGCCCCTCTGCCCTATGAAACTGGCAGCAATAATCAAAAGAGATGTGCCCAACTGACTCAGAGCTAAATGTCCAGGCCACCGCCGATGCCGCCTCTCTCCCTGCCCAGAGGTGCCCGGGGGAGGAGGGGCACCATACAAACTGCAGCCACAGTGCAAGTTTGTAAGTGAAGAAATATACAGGCTCAAACAACAGGTGATCAATGCAGCCTTTGTGGGGCAGGGTCAGAGAGCCGTTTGCCAAAAACTACAATCCTAGAGGGCTTTACTGAGAAGTATGCCAGAGACTCAAAGACAGGCAGACCAGAAAGATAAAGAGGAGGATGATCTCCTTACAAACCCAGGGTTCACTCAAAGGGGGGCTCACTAGTACAAAGACAATGGTCCAAATGTTTATAAACAAGAAATAAAAAGCGTGGCCAGACAAAAGGGGAAGCCACCAATGGCCCTGGCAGACAAGCACCCACTGCAATGCTCAAAAGGTAAGCCTTGAACAGAGAAGGAATGAATGTTTTGGCCCCAGCCCCTCCTTTCAATTTCTTCCCACTTGCTCGGAAGTCTGTGATTGACGAATATGGCAGGGGTCCCATAGACACACACAACTGCATCTGATGCACAGGACCCAGAGCCTCAGGAGGGCTCAGCTGCTGCAAGCCTCCAAATGAACCAGGAATATGTTCATGTTAACAGCTGATAGAGGGCCATAGGGTGCTCACTCCAAAAGGATATGCCATCCTGCTCCAAACCACACACTGAGCCACCAGCAGGAAGGGCCACAGGCCCCATGCACCCAGGCTTACTGAACAAAACACAAGCGGGGCAGCCGCTATATACAATTAGAGCAGGCTCCCACCTGGCAAGAGGAGAAAGCCACACAGTCAAAGAGCAACACCTAGGTGGGCACAATGTGGCTGCCACACTGGGACCTTCACGGAACCACACTGCTGCCCTCCAACCTTGGCAGACAGCCCACGGCGAGATTGACATAGGTGCCTTTTATACAAATTATGTCCCAGGTCATCAGTCTCTGCTAAGATTTATGTGAGATTTAAGAGCTGGAGAATCCTAGCAGCCAAGATCCTGCACTGGGGGATAACAAAAAAAAAAAAAAAAAAAAAAATTCTGCATCTGAAAGTGCCAGAGGCTCTATGTAGACCTCCCTTCCCTAAATGACAGTTCCTCCCAAGGGCTTGAGTACACCATCCTTGGGACAGCACTGGACTCTTGACTGAAAAGCCCATATCTATCAAGAAAAAGTCAAATATTTTGGTTACCATCTGACTCAGCAACAGAACAGAACAACCACTGAGCCTCAAAAGAAACAGGAGATCTGCTCAATTCCAGTCCCTTCGGCCTGCCATCAGACTAGAGAATTCTTGGGGGCTACTGGGTTCAGCCATATATGGATCCCCAACTTTCAGTTATGGCAAAACCCCTCTATGAAGCCACAAAGGGGGGGGAATGGGATCCTCTAATATGGGGGTCATCTAAGCGAAAGGCCTTTGAGGACATTAAACAAGCACTCACCAGTGCACCTGGATTAGGGCTCCCTGACCTCACAAAGCCTTTCTTTCTGTATGTCCAAGATCGGTCTGGAGTGGCTATGGAAGTTTTGACTCAGATGCTGGGGACATGGCACTGTCCAGTGGCCTATTTGTCCAAACAGCTGGACTCTGTAGCCCAGGGCTGGCCACCTTGTTTACAGGCCCTTGCAGCCACAGCTCTTCTGGTGTTGGAAGCTGATAAACTGGCCATGGGACAAGAACTGGTTGTCGGAGTTCCTCATTCAATTTTGACATTGTTAAAATACAAAGGACACTATTGGTTGACTAATTAAAAAATGGTCAAATATCAGAGCATGTTATGTGAAAACACATGTATCCGTGTTGAGGTCCTCAGAACTGTAAACCCAACAACTTTGCTGCCTATTGGACCTGGAAAACCTGATCACAAATATGTTGAGGTCATGGATGAAGTGTTCTCCAGCAGACCAGACCTAACAGATCAGCCCTCAGGGACGCTGATGCAGAGTACTTCACAGATGGAAGCAGTTTTATAAAAGATGAGGTATGTTTTGCTGGATATGCAGTGGTCACTCTGGATCTACAGTCAAGGCAGAGCCTCTGCCTCAGGAAACTTCAGCACAAAAAGGAAGATTTATTGCTTTAACTCAAGCACCTCAGTTGACAGCAGGAGTCTGTGTGGATATTTACATAGACTCAGAATATGCGTTCACTACCCTTCATGTTCATAGGGCCTTATGTAGGCTAATTAACTCAGGAAAAAAAAAGGGGGAGGGGACATGATGTATGGGCAAGAAATTCTTGGAACTTTTGGATGCACTGTGGGCTCCCAGGAAGGTTGTGATTATATATTGCCAAGGTCATCGAAAGGGAAACACTGGTTTCTCAGGGCAACCGGAGAGCTGACAGAGAGGCCAGGTTAGCTGTCTGCAAGAAATGGAAAGAAAATCCAGTCCCAGGTTTAAATGCTGCCCTTCTGCCTGGCCGACTAGCTAACAGAATGAGAGCCAACATACTCCCATCATGAAAGTAAGTGATTTAAGACTGAAAAAGAAAATTTTCTCCCAGGTGGATGGTGGAGATTTTCTGAAGACTGGAATAGCCATCCCGGAGATTCTAGCCCCAGCCTTTATCAGTCAGCTTTGCAGGAAATCATGTTGGACATACAGCACTTGAGACAGTTCTGAGTCAACATTTCTATGACCCCCAGCTCACAAGCAACACCTGGATGATCTGCAAACAATGTGAGGTTTGTGCTCACAACAATTCTTGTCAGGGGCCAAACCTTTCACCAGGAATCCAAACTATAGGGCAAGCACCTTTTGAAGACTTGGAAGTAAACTTCACTGAACTACCATGCTCACAAGGCTATAAATAACTTTTGGTTTTTGGGTGTTCCCACTCTGACTGGGTAGACGCCTTTCCCACCCGCACTGAAAAGGCTAGAGAGAGACTAGGATGCTTCTCTGTGAAATTATTCCCAGATTTGGTGTCCCAATAGTTATTGGCTCAGACAATGGGCCAGCTTTTGGGCAGAAGTGATAGGATTACCGACCAAGAGTTTAAATATCAGATGAAAGTTATGTACTGCCTATAGGCTGCAGAGTTCTGGTAAAGTTCAAAGGACGAACAGGACTTTAAGGCTCAATTGGGTGAGCTGTGTCAGGAGACTCACTTACATTGTGATGAACTCCTCCCTATTACACTGCTGAGGATTAGACCCACTCCCACTAGGAGGACTGGATTCTTTTCTTTTGAGATAATATATCGCCTTATTAGGGGACTACAGGGAGACTTAAGAGAGATAGGAAAATTAACCCTGAGTTGACAGCTTCAGGTCTTAGGGAAAACTTTACAGGTTCTCAACCAATGGGTTAGAGAAAGATTGTCAGTGAATTTGACCCAGGCGCACACTCCTTCAAGCCTGGAGATTGAGTCTGGGTCAAAGAATAAAATATTCAGCCCCTAAACTTCTTTGGAGGGGCCCTTTCAATGTTATTTTATCCACCTCAACTGCAGTAAAGTTTGCAGAGATAGGTCCCTGGATTCACTACACCAGACTCATGCCTGCAGCTGCAGACTGGGAGTGCTCTCCAGATGCTGCTACACCCTTGAAGCTGACCATCCTGAAGAAAAAGGAGCACCGAAGAAGCTTGAGGATCAGAAGGACAACAGCCCTGCTCCAGTCACTCCAGAAGGTGACTGGTCTAAGCACGGCCGAAGCTTGAGGAGACTACAACCGTGTTTCAGCCACACTGGAGGGACTGGCTGATCAATGCACGGTGAAAGATAAACTTCCCACCAGGACTAATGAACTCCTTCAACCTCTGAGATAGTTCTTATACTGTAATGCATTGCCACCCCTTGCTTCTAGATATATACACAGTTCTCTGGTTTTTACTACTGGTTGATAACAGTAACTCCTACTGACTGGACTCTGGGTAACAAAATTTCACTTATATTTTTTATCTTGCTTATATAAGCTTTCTAGGATTTGTTTGGTGTTATTAGTTTGGCTTTGTTAATTCATGCTGTTTAACTTTTGCTAACCAAAATGTTTCTATTACTTAGGGTTTCCTTTGATAACCATAAGGGATTCTGCCCTTCTCCTATTCCAACCATGGAGATCATGTGAACCATGTGTCAAAGACAATCCACTATAACCAAGAGGTGGTAAAACATATATTTAGGACCTGTCCCACCAGAAGAATGCTAGAGATGGATGACTGTTTGGAAAGGAAAAAGAGGTCCATTGGAAAGAAACTTGATTTAGGAGGTCACCAATCTTGGGGTGAAGGTAACTGGCCACCCCAGAGGATTATTGCCACTTATGGTCCCGCTACCTGGGCACAAAATGGCAGTTGAAATTATAAAACTCCTATTGACACGTTAAACAGAATTATTCACTTATAAGCTGTACTAGAAATTATTATTTTTTTTGTTTTTTTGTTTTTGTTTTTGTTTTTTTTTTTTTTGAGATTTTTTATTTATTGTTGGTCCTTCAAAACATTACATAGTTCTTGATACATCATATTTCACAGTTTGATTCAGGTGGGTTATGAACTCCCAATTTTACCCCGTATACAGATTGCTGTATCACATCAGTTACCCTTCCATTGATTGACATATTGCCTTAGAAATTATTATTAATCAGACTGCCACAGCCTTTGACCTCCTAGCCACACAACAGACCAGATGCAAGGGGCTAACTATCAAAACCGCTTGGCATTAGATTACCTACTGGTTGAGGAAAAAAAAATATGTGTAGAGTTCAACAGCTCAGATTGTTGCATCCAAATGGATGACAATAGACAAACAGTTAAGGATATAGCCAACAACACAAGAGAACTAGCACATGTCCTAGTTCATACCTAGAAAGGCATTAAAGTTTGGGTCCCAAACATGCTTTTGGGAGATGGTTTTCAACTCTTGGTAGATTTAAAAGCTTAACTGGTGTAATGGGATTCTGTTAACCTGTTCATTGCTCCCATGTTTGGCTCCACTGTGCATTAAAACTATTGGGTCCACTGTAGAAGCTGCTGTTGAAAGGATGACAACAACTAAGGTTTTGACATTGTATAAGACTTTAAGCCAAGATAATGGTAATGATGCTCTTAAATATAAAGGATTAAATTATGGGGAGCATCATTAAAGGGGAGAATGAAGTGGCCACCCCCTTTCTCCACAGAAAAGCCCTCTTCACCATGGCTGATTTTAGGACTGGCAGCAAAAAAATCCAATGTAGATAAACTTCCTATTTTCATGTCACCCTGTTTACTTGGCCACTGGCCGGGAAGATACCAGCACTCCAGGTGCTGGACACCCCCTTACTAGCTTCTCACAGACGTATCCAGTATAGTACTTTGTAGAAATGTGCAAACAAGGCCTCTGGCCTTGAGCTGGGCTTCACAGAGATGTCTACATTTTTAAGATAAGTTACAAATGGGCTCCATGGGAACAGCTGGCAGGGGGAGGGAAGAAAGGGGGAAAGAGGCTCTCCCCTTCTCAGGTGTTGTCCTTGAAGAGTTAACTTGCCTAGAACAGTGAAAGAAAAAGCTGCTTTTATGTTAACTTCAGCAGACTGTGACTTCTGAGCCCCTCCCCTTATATGCTGGGTATAAAACACTGAAACTCCCTGAACTCGGGGTTGAGGGGATTGATTGATTATGTTGGGTGCAGAGCAGGCAGAACTGTGTTGTCTGCAGGGCAGGCTGAACAGATGTTGGCTGCAAGATAGCCCATACACTCAAACCCCCCTCTATCTGGTCCTTTATCACCTGTTTGCCTCAAGTCTGAACATTCAACCCCGCTCAAGGCTGAACACTTAACCACCCCCCTTGGGCCAACAAGGCAGCTTGCAGACCCAGAGGCCCCATTAGCTTTGGGCTATAAAACCTCCCTCCTGCCAGGCCCCCCTCTCTCTTGCTCTCTTTGTCTTTCTTGCCTGTGCTCCCTGTCTCTCTCTTGCTCTTGCTCTCTCCCTCTTCATCTCTCCTCTTTTCTCTCTCTCTCTCTCTCTCTCTCTCTCTCTCTCTCTCTCTGTCTCTCTCTCTCTTTCTCCTTCTTTCTTTTCTCTTTGTTGCACTGCTGCAATAAAGACCTTTTGGTTGCCCCGAGTCTTGTGATCACTTTCCCTTTATTGGTGTCGAAACCCGTGAGAGGGTTAAAACCCACTTTTGGGTCCCTCTTCCATCGGATGTGCCGCTCACTGGACAGTCTGAACCCATTTTCTCAACCCCAGAACTCCATCCACCACTGACCTTCAATTGGTGAGTTTCCCCTTCTTGGAGTCCTAAACCCAATGGTGCTGTTAGGAGGATTTGACCGTTGATTGTCCCGCAAACCTCTTTGCCCACCTGCGGGGAGGAAAACACCCCACCACAGCCTTTAAGGCTACAGTGGCCCTCAGGGACTCCTTCCTAGGGCAGAATAGACTCCTGGGTTCAAAATTATTCCCTTCCCTTCCCAGCTGGTAGTTTACCAGCATAAGCTTTGTAGGTCTTCCTCAAAGGACTCTGTAACCCCCAGGGACACAGAACAGAGAACTGACATTCACACCCCACCCAGACCTTCACCGACTCGGTGGCTCTCCTAAAATCCTAGTCCTCACATCTTCAAGACTCTGCCACCAGAGAGATGTTTACCCTCCCCCCCTTCCTCTCTCTTCCCCTGTCTTTCTCTTTCCCCTCTTTCCGGCCCTGGGAGTATCCAGCCTTTCCAGGAGGGGTCCCGAAAAGCCTTGGCCAAGGTCTCCCATGGCTCCAGCTCCGTCCAAGATGAGAGCTTCGACTGTCAGGATTCTGTGACGACCAATCTCTGCAGCTCGAACCTGCCACTAAGGCACTCCTGATTTTTGGCTCTAGTGGGGACGCCCCTTTTGCCAATAAATCAGTTTCCCCTACAATGCCTCTTAGATAACCTCAAAACCCTCTCCTTGACACCAGACATCAAACCCAAAAAATTGATCAAATACAGCACCCAGGTCTGGCCCACTTATCCCTTAGACAACCAAAGCAGATGGCCGCCCTTTTGGGTCCCGGGATCCCTCCATTCTAAGGGATCTCTACAATTACTGTGGGCATTTGAAAAAATGGGTAAAAAGCTGCTAAATCAAAGCTTTCTTCTTGCTTGTGCTCTCTGCACCTCTTGCAGACCTCTGCAAATTCTTCTAGCTTGCAAACCAACACCCACAACCACTGATCCCCAATCTCCTCCTCCTCTGGACTCATCCACTACTTTTGACCCTACTGATGAATTTCCACCCTATCACCTGGCTCAAACAGGTCCTCACCCTCAACCTTCTGCCCCAGCCCCCCCACTGTCTCCCCCACCTGAACAACCTGACTTCTCCTCTCCACTCACTAGATCAAAAACTAAACAACCGCCTTTCCTCAAACCATTGCCTCTTTCCTGAGGTAGCAGGTACTGAATGAATCCCTCCACCCACTCACTCCTCTCTTCTCCTATCAGTGCCCACACCAGGTCCCAGCAGGTCCTCTTACCAGCTAACCCAAAGCTCAAACCAGCTGAGGAGAGCCCTGGGACCCCTATCAGAGATCTGGTGAAGATGGTCTTTAAAGTTGCTCTGTCATCACTGAAAACAGGTTACTAACAATTGTCCCTTACAGGCTTTTTGGGATATTCACTCCATCCTCCCCTCTGCTCTACCTGTTCTGCTGCTCAAGTTTTCCTTGCTAGGGAAAATCCTATTCTTTTACATCTCCTTCCTCATTCTCAGATCCACAGCTGCTCTCAGCCCCGCCTTCCCATCTTCCCCTCCTTACCCAGGCCCACAGAAAAGTCTTAACTGACCTTCTTCAGCAATCTTCACCATGGCTGATTTTAGGACTTTCAGCAAAAGAATCTCTACAAAAAAGTTTAATGTAGATAAACTTCCTATTTTCCTGTTGCCCTGTTTTACTTGGTCACTGGCTGGAAAAATCAGCACTTCAGGCACTGGACACCCCTTACTAGTTTTTCACAAAATATGTAAACAAGGCCTCTGGCCTTGAGCTGGGGCTTCACAGACAAGGCTACATTTCTAAGATAAGGAGGTTACCAACTGGGCTCCATGATAATAGCTGGAGGGGGTGGGGAGGGTGGGGGGAAGAGGAGAGAAAGAGAAGAAAAAGCTCTCCCCCTCCCCCCAAGTGTCCTTGAAGGGTTAACTTGCCCAGAACAGGAAAAAAAAAAAAAAAAACAAAAAACTGCTTTTTATGAACTTCTGCAGACTGAACTTCTGAGCTTCTTCCCTTACATGTTGGGTGCAAAATTCTGAAACAACTTAAACTTGGGGTTCAGGTGATTAATTGATTACAAGAGAAGCTGTGCCTTCTGAATCTGGCTGCAACCAAATAAGACTATTTCCCTATCTTTGGAGCTATCTTAGGTGCCTTGCCTTGTCCATCCCTACAACAGTATAATTCTATACACTTAAACATTGTTCATGTTTTCATGAAATGGTCAACAGATGTGATTAATTGTGTGCTGCAAATAACAAAATATCTCTTATTAAAATGGAATAATTTGCCTAAATTCAGAAATTTACAAGGATTGTTTCAAAATATAAATAAAGAAGGAGTTAACAGATAGGAAAGAGAAATTAGAAAGTTCTAGATATGGATTTAATAGAAGGAAAATGTGTTTCTGGATGAGAGTCTATTAAGTAAATAAGAGTGTTTAAATAAGTGCTAAAAAAGGTCTGTGTATACAACTATGGTTAAACAACAACTGTTATTTTGAAATATTGTAATATGTTATTTCTTTAAAAGCTAAACATGATTAATATAAAAACATCAATAATAATTGTGGTACTATTACTCTTCTTTGTATATTAAATGTGTTCATATTTTCCAGGTATATAAGTCATTAAGATAGAAGCTTTTTTTTTTTTTTTCAGAGAGAGAGAGAGAGAGAGAGAGAGAGAGAGAGAGAGAGAATTTTTTTAATATTTATTTTTTAGTTCTCGGCAGACACAACATCTTTGTTGGTATGTGGTGCTGAGGATTGAACCCGGGCCACATGCATGCCAGGCGAGTGTGCTACTGCTTGAGCCACATCCCCAGCCCAAGATAGAAGCTTTAAAAAAAAATTATATCAATCTGGTGTTCTCCAAAAGGTTGCATGGTTATTTTAGGCTTATAAAAATAACATATTGGAGATTTATTTATATCATTTAATGTTCTATAACTGGACCTGTCATCAATAAGATTAATATAAAGTTCTATACACTGGGTAAAATTTAAATATAATATACTGTATTACCTAGTATTCATGTGACATCAAGCAACAACATATATAAACTTTATAAAATGATATTTAAAAACAAAGATCAGTTTCAATACTAGAACACTTTACCTAAGATTTATAAATCTTAGCCTTACCCGAGATAAGGGTCTGCTTCCCATCTTACTACATGTCAGAATGACTCCAAAGTAGGCCAGACTTCAGCTAAAGCCCAGTACTCTTAATTTAGGGTAAAACTGACTTTGCTGGATGTTTATGATCAAGACTTAAAGTTAAATTAAAATGGCCAAGAAAACCAATATTTGGCTCTGGCCCTCTGAGTCAGTCTGAATCCAGGGAACAGGGAACTTCTCTAAAGAGCTTTGCAACTCTGGGCCACATAACCTCCTGATCAGGGAGATTACTGAGACCACTGGAGAATGGAAAGCCAATCAGTGCACATGCTGTGAATAGGAGGGTCATTGGAGACAGGAGACATCCCTGATGCTTCCAAGGGAAGCCACATGGTCAAGCAAGACCTGGACCCATCCTAGCGCAAACGGCACTAGCAGAACTAGGAAGCTGCTCTCAAGTTCCCCCAAGAGCGAACCCTATGGGAACTCGGCTGACTCTTAACGATAGATAGAAACAAAGTCAATTTTGACCAACTTGATCTTAGACACCTACCAAAACCAGTTAAGCCAAAACACAGTCATTTCTGGGAGTAATAAAGGAAGAACAGCTAGAAAAGAGGAGACAGCAACTAGGCCAACAGGCTCCATGGGGAATGTTCAGTCAAGTATGGCCTTGGCTCCTCCCCCTCACAGGACCCCTATTAGTCCTCTCTATGTTTCTCCTAATAGGACCATGTCTATTAAATTGCCTACAGACGTTCCTGCAAGATCAGATACACAAATTCACCAACAAGGTGGTCAATCAACTTCTTCTTTAAGACTACCAGCCCTGATGCCCAAGACAGAGACCTGCTACTCATGACCAACTCCTCTGGCTCCAGAGACTCTGTGCCCATCTAAAACCCTCTCTAACCCCTTTTTCCAGTTTTCACAACCCCCTCTTTCACTTCCTAGGAATGAGAACTACTCTCCAGCAGGTCCACTCTGCTTATTCTGTCTGCTCTACAGTATCCCCACAAGGAAGCATCAAACCTAAACTCCCCACACCTCAGATGAGGAGCCACCACCCAGGCAAAGACTGGTAGATCAACTTCACTCATGTGCCTAGGCACAAAAGCTTCGCTACCTACTTACTTTGGTTGATAGTTTTTCAGGTTGGATAGAAGCCTTCCCTACATCCAGGGAAATTGCTGACACTGTCACCTCCATCCTCATCCAGCAGATCATTCCCAGGTTCGAACTTCCCGCCTCCGTCCAGTCAGACAACAGTGCGGCCTTCACTTCTCAGGTTGTTCAACCAGTCTCCAAAGGCCTCAACATCACTTGGAGGCTCCACATCTCCTACCAACCCCAATCCTTGGGTAAGGTTGAGAGGCCTAACGGCATTCTCAAGGATCATCTCACTAAACATGCTATTGAACTCAGGCTCTTCTGGCCCAATCTCCTGCCACTGGCCCTCACCTGAATTCAGGTAGTCCCAAGAGCTCCCTCAGGCCTGAGCCCCTTTGAGCTACTCTCTGGGCGCCCTTTCTTAATCAACCAAAGCTTTCCAATCACTCCTCCTCCCCTTGTGTCCTACCTGCCTAATCTCACACTTCTATGCAAACTCCTAAGGGAACATGCAGACCAGTGCCTTCCTGTTCCATTCATTGCCTCCATCCCCGCACAACCACCAACTGAATTGGACCCTCTTCAACGGGGTGACTCAGTCTTACTTCAGGAACTGTATTCTCTCTTTTTTTTTTTTAAATAATTTTTATTTTTTAAAAGTAAATTGTACATTACAGGGGGGAAAAAAAAAAAAAAACACAAGCAAAGAACAAAGTCATCCAGTCACAAGAAGCTTAGTTGGACATGTCCCTCTAGGTTGTGTGCATATATACACAATATCCCATTTTGTGTGATTGAGATTGTGGTGTGTATTATGCTTTTCCACACATCATGAATATTCACCAATTCAAAATCCTGAAGCTACATGAGTATTTTTTGATAACCAAGAATACACCAACTCAATCTGTTATCCTTTCTTGGGGACAAAAATTTCACTGAAGACAGAAATGGCAACAGGCCTCTAGATAGACATATTGGCAGAGTTACAACTAAAACAATTCATTCCCTTAATGCTCAATGTAAAATGAAACAGCAACAGAATACACCAAGCTTGTTAATCATTAACAAATTTCTACTACTAAAATATTAGCAAGAATGCATGTTCCCAGTGAATTAAAATATTCCTATAGTACAGCCAGAAGATGCACACACACCAGTGGCTCACATCAAAATGTAAATCTTTTGAGCACTTGCTTCCATCTTTCCATGTGTCTCCCTGTGCCCCTCTGCTGCCAGCCTAATGAACAAGTCCTGATACACAATGCCCAGAGATAAAACAATTCCATGTCCAAGATGCATCTTTTCTATCAATTATAACAAAAAGATATCTACAAGTTGGCTAATTCACTAGCACTACTTTTTATGATTCACTGTCACCTCAAGCATCTAGAAAGCTTACATATTGTGAAATGAAGTATGAACTTTGTGCACAAAAACACAATTTACCAAAAGTGTACATATAGATATATGGTTATAATCTAAACCTGTCTTCCAAATATGGAGACTTTAGCAAAGAGCACTTCCCCTCCCCCTTCCTCTTCTCCCTCTTCACCACTCCAGTGACTAAATTCAGGACTATCCCTAGCTCCAAGAGCTGGATTAACAAGGGTCACTCTCAGAAGACAGTTCTTTCTAAAAGCTAACAAAAGGACATTTATATAGGGATTATTTTGCTATTGTTAACAAACTTTGGGCATTAGGACTTATCCTTTAATACCCAGCAAGATTGACTAAAATGCACATATAACAATGGCTAGACAATCTGAACTAATCTAAAGAGCACCCATTGCTTCTCTATGCATACTTTCTCCTTCCCCTACCCCCAACCCAGTGAACCTTCAACCTACCCTCCAAGACATCAAGTTCAACAATTCCCTTCCCCTAAATGGCAACCATTCCTAAGTAGTAACAAAACATACTTAAAGGGCATTACTTTAGCTCTCTGCTTTTCCCATGTGTTGTGCACTTTTCAACATCTAGAAACACTAGATGTTCCCAACAAGGACTTAAGTTTCCAACTATACATACAGTAGCACTGAATAAACTGCAACACTTACTTAACAAAGGCTATACTTTGAAGCAAAACTCCCCCACACACACCCCTTTTTTTAAAGGCTAGAATTTGAAAGTGTCTTCCAAACAGTAACATTCTGGCTTAGAACCCTTCCCCTTCTAGTCTTATCAAACAATGGGTCAGTATATGCATCTGTAATGCTTAGAGATGACTTTTAACAAATTTCACTTTCTAAGTGATTTTAATTACAGTCTTTCCTATGAATTTAACAACATGTACTCGGTGTGTTAGTTTACTAACTCTACTTTTGTCATACACTGGCAACCTCTTTAGCATCTAGATAGACTAGATGTAAATTAGGACTCATTTGTCCTTTATATACACTATTTACACAGAATAGTAAAACAAAACCCACAAATATAAGGGACAATGGTCAATTCTGCTTCACAGAAAATACACTGGTATAAAGCCCTTTATATTTTCTTTTCCTTCTTCCTCCCTGAACCAGCACAGATATAATATGTACTCTTCAGAGAAGTGTTTTGATCATTCCATTTCCAAAAGACAGTTATTTCCTCATGAATTTAAAAAAAAAAAAGATATATAACAAAATTTTTTATTTACTACCTCTACTTTTAACATACTTTGTGCACTTCTAAACATCTAGAAAGACTAGATGTTTCAAATAAGGACTTAAGTTTGTCCACTATGTACATAGTAGTGTTAAATAAACTACACACATGTAACAATGGTTATATCTGAAAGTGTCTTCTAAGTAGGATCATTCTGGCCTAGAATCCTTCATTTCTTCTACTTCTTTCTCCTGTTGTCACATGTGTCACATCTGAGTGTCACATGATATGATGTTACAATTTCACTTCCAAAAGTCCTTTTTAGAAGACTGCCTTTCTATGAATTTTAACACAAAGTGTACAAAATATGTGAGTTTACTAACTCTACTTTTGTCATACATTGGCAACCTCTTTAATATCTAGAGACTAGATATTATAAAATTAGGACTCCTTTGTCCAGTATATATACAATATATACAGTACAGCAAAGTTAAATGAAATGCACGGTACAAGGCAATGGGTAAGCTGAAGTTTTCTAGCACACACTAACAATGTTAAACACCTTTTGCAACTTCTTCCCTCCCACCTCCCTCAACCCAATCAACAAGTACAACAGACAGTATTTTGTTAAGAAGTGGTTTAACAATTCCAAACACAATATTTCTCATCAGTTTTTAAAAGCTATTTACAAAAAGTTTCAATTCTACTACTTTTACTTTTAAATATATCAAGCACTTCTAAATATATAGAAGGACTAGATATTCCACATAAGACCCTGTCCACTATTCACACAGCACTGGTAAATAAAATTGCACGTGTGGCAATGGTTAAATATGAGGTATCTTCTAATATGACCATTTTGTCCTTGAACCTTCCCTCCTCATTACCTTCTATTTTCAGTCCAGTGGACAAGTACAGGCATATGTAACACTTAGAGATGGTCAAACAAATCCATATCCAAAAGTCTTTTTATAGAGGACAAGCTTTCCTATGAATTTCAACAAAAAATGTACAAAATGTTCTAATTTTACTAACTACTTGGTCATACACTGGCAACCTCTTTAACATCTAGAGACTAGATGTTGCAAAATTGGGACTTATTTGTCCATTATATACACTATATACACAGCAAAAACAAAATGCACAAAACATAGAAAACTGATGTCTGAAAATGTCCAAATATGAACACACTAACCTTTTGCAATTGCTTCCCTCCCACCTCCTCCACATCACTGAGCAAATACAGACAGTACTATACCGCTCACAAAGGTGGTTTAATAGTTCCATTCCCAAAAGACTATTTCATATGAATTTTAGCAAAAAGATATTTACAAAGTGATATTTTACTACCTCTACGTTTAACATACATCGGGCACTTCTAAACATCTAGACAAGACTAGATGTTTCAAGTAAGGACTCAATTTGTCCACAATGTACATGACAGTCTTGAATACACTGCACACATGTAACAATAGTTCTAATTTGAAAATGTCTTCAAAATATGAGCATTCTGGCCCTTCACTGACCCAGTGGGCTATAATGCTCAAATTTTCAGAAGACAATCTTTCCTAGGAATTTTAACACAAAATATTCAAAACTGGTTTACTAATTCTACTTTTGTCATACACTGGCAACCTCTTTAACATATAGAAAGGCTAGATGTAGATTAGGAGGACTCATTTGTCCTTTATATATACTATGTACACAGCAAAGTAAAACAAAACCTATAGACAACTCTTGGCTCTCGGTAAGCACACTGGCACTGTGCTCCCCAGGACCAGCACACAACTGTACTATTCAACAGGGGTTTGGCTATTGCACCCCCCCCCAAAAAAAACGAAACCATTTAATAAGAATTTTAACAAAAGAAATTTACAAAATGTGTCATATATTTTACCACTTCTACTTTTAACATATATCAGGCACTTTAGAACATCTAGAAAACCTAGATATTTAAAAAAAAAAGTATTTAGCATTTTCAACTATGTACACACTAATGAGGAATAAAATGCACACGCAAAACAATGGTTATTATATGAAAAATGTCTTTTACGTAAAACCAGTCTGGCACAGGACCTCCTTCTCATGGTCAGTCTCCTCCATGTCCAACAACCCACTGAACAAACGTGGACAAGTGTCCCTCCTAGAGGTGGTCTAACAAATTCATTTCAAAGTCACTTCCAGAAGACATTTCTGATTTTTTCAAACAAATGGACATTTACAAGGCGTTATTTTCTAACTCTATCATACGTCAGGCATCCTCTTTACAAATTTAGAATGTCCAGATGCAACACAAGTTTTAAAAGGTTGGGGGGCAAGTTGAGAGCAGCTTTTTCATATTATATACACAGGCCTTTTACAAAGGGCCAGGAAATCTTCCCAAAGGGTGGCAGGCGTTTCCGACTGGGTAGATGCGGCTTGTGACTCTACCGTTTCTCTCTTTGGTAGAAGGAACACCAACCGCCCGGGCCGCTAACCGTTCCACCCCACGTCCTCTCCACGTCCTCTTCGCTCACCTTCCAGGAGGGTTCGGGTCTTTATTGGCTGAGACAAGGTGCGGTCTCAAGGAGCCGGCACTGAGCGCTCGCGGGGAGCCCTGGTCTGTGCGGCTCCGCTGTCCACCGCGTGGTCGAGCTTTCAGGCGTCCATCCTCCTTCTTGGGATCTTTAAGCCCCTGCCGGCCTCCGCGGCGTTCGGGTGGCCACCATTCTTCTCGCCATGCCACGCCGGCTGCCACCCAAAGGCGCCACGTCCCGGGTGGCGGCTTCAGCTGGGATGGGCACGATTGAGCCAGGAGACCCGGCAGCCCTCGGACCTGACAGGTCTGACAGGTCGCTGCAGCCACCATCAGGTCATCCATCTGGGTGGCAGGCTCACCGTCCTTCACAGCCAGGGCCAGCCGGTGGGCACTCGCAGCAGGAGCTCCGGGGATCTGCGGGAGAGGCTGCGTCCTGTCTCGGGGGGGGTCCCCCCAGCGCACCCGCCAGCCAGGCGGGGCCCCAGAGGGCCCCAGGGGAGCAGGCCGCACTCCCGTTTCTCACCAGGCTCTCTGCGGGAACTAGGAACTGCATTCTCAATCGTTGGAACCTCAATGGACGGGACCCCATACAGTCAGAGTTACTACCCCAATGGTGGCCAAGCTTTTGGGCCACTCCCCCTGGTACCATGTCTCCCACCTTAAAAGGCACTTGTTTCAAATGTCCAGTCCTGGACTTCGACCACGCCCACCAAACTCAAAATTTCTCGCCAACCCTCTTCTTCTTTTACTAATCATTATTCTCTCAAGTTTCTATCCCAACCACAGATGGTGCTTTAACATCCAAGTGACTTGACACCAGGATGACACCACCCACTCTCAATTTATGGGTCAAGGCGATTGCCCTTCCACTGGCTGCAATTGGGCTGTCACCCTTAACATTACTGGGTTCAACCAAGCCACCTCCAATACTTCCTAGAGTCCCTGCTACAGGACCAGTGGCTGATACCAAGAATCTCCTCCATCCAGGACTGGTTTGATGCCATCGAGGACTTGTGGCTTCAAGGAACCTTTATGGACTTTACCCCTACCACAGTAGTTGTCTGTGGCCACTGAGTGCTATTTCTGGCTGCCCTGGTGTTCTCAGACCTGTCCCCGAACATTCCTCCACTCCCCCTTCTAGGTCCAAGGCCGCCCACCATTAAGCAGGAAGTAGCCAGAGGACTTTATGCTGTCCCAGTGTCACTTAGAAAAACAAAAAGGGAGGAATGTTGGGTGCAGAGCAGGCTGAACTGTGTTGTCTGCAGGGCAGGCTGAACAGATGTTGGCTGCAAGATAGCCCACACACTCAAACCCCCCTCTATCTGGTCCTTTATCACCTGTTTGCCTCAAGTCTGAACATTCAACCCCGCTCAAGGCTGAACACTTAACCCCCCCTTGGGCCAACAAGGCAGTTTGCAGACCCAGAGGCCCCATTAGATTTGGGCTATAAAACCTCCCTCCTGCCAGGCCCCCCTCTCTCTTGCTCTCTCCCTCTTCATCTCTCCTCTTCTCCCCCCCCCCCTCTCTCTTTCCTTCTTTATTTTCTCTTTGTTGCACTGCTGCAATAAAGATCTTTTGGTTGCTCCAAGTGTTGTGGTCACTTTTCTTTCAGATTACAGCAAAGGCTGTACCCTCTGAACCTGGCTGCAGCCAAATAAAACTGTTTCCTGCTGTCTTCGGTGCCTTGCCTCGTTTGTCCCTACAACAAGCTATAGCTGCTGAGTTGACCCAAGAGCTTAATCCTGATAAATAGTGATGATTAAGGAACTCTCACCTCTCAAAGACTTTTGATCTAGCACAAAGAAAACTCTTCCCATTAGTTAGATGATTCTCCTTCCTTTTAAACTATAAAAACCAGACACACACTTCTAGCTAAAACAAAATATTTATTGTAATCTCAGGAGAAGGGGGCAGGGGGAAAATTTATTGTAATCTCAAACTTATGCTCTTGACATAAGTGATTTCATTTTCTGATCTTACCCTAGGAGATACCCCACCCTTAGTGTTCCCTACCCCACTCTTAATGTTCCCTTCTAAGTCAAAGAGTTATCTACCATCTACACAAGCCATCCAGAGAAAAGCCACAAACCCACCCATATCCTGCTAGACAAAACTTAAAAAGTCCCCAGGTAGACCTGAGGCGCCAACTTCTGGGCCCAAGCAAGCAATCAATACTGCAGGCTTTGCTCTTTGATCCTGGCTATAAACACAGCCTGAAGCATTATGGAAACTAATATTCTTAGGACAGCGCCCCCACCAAAAAAAAAAAAAAAAAAGACTGGTGGGACTCCAGAGGAAGGAGGGAAATTAGCCCAACACTAAGCCTCTCCCAGTAAATCCTTTTCCAGGAACAATGCACCCTGAGGGAATGAGACAGACTCTGAATGATGGGCCCTAAATTTTGGTCTTCTCCTATTGTCAATTAGCCCAGAATTCCCCCACAGTAAAGAACAAACATCTGGGGAACAATGAATCCCAGAGGAAGAAGAAAAGCAATGGGTGAGATTTGGGATTTGAGTTTTCATCACTAGGGATCAGAGCTCCTATCTCCTCCCTGTAGAAATGAGTTTCAAACTTTTTATACCTGCCTTGCTGAGTTGAACCTGCACAACTAGTTCCCTGAATGTCCCATCCGCATGTCAGCAGTTTCCAACGATTAAACCATCCTCATTGTACCCGATAAAATTCAATTCTAACCAGAAATGAGCCCCTTGGGTGCCTGAGTGATTGAGTCCGGGAATAAACACACAGCTTCGCAGAACCTATGGAGTCTGCATTGCTCATTTTGCGATTATGCTGCCTATGGTGTCTGACCCTTTTCTCCCTGGGAAATTGAATAAAACTTTGCTTTGCACTTAGACTCTGTAAAATCTTTCACACCCCACAAATGGGGCGCCATTTAACTAAATCTAACACTTATTAAGCAAGCTTTTCTGAACTGTCTTTCCTCTTGGTCTGTGATCTTTGACCCACCCTCAGCCTGAGCAAGGCTGACTTCAGAGGGAAACTGGATAGAGTGTCTAGGGTCTAAGGTCACCACCCCCTGCTCCATTCCTGTCCCACCCTGTTTCTACTCCTGTTTGCTCCTCCCTACAAAAGCAGAAATTCTTGAAGAACCCAGCCTAATTCCATTTTAAGATTGGGAGTGAAAGGAAAGTGACCATGACTCTCGGAGCAAGAGATCTTTATTGTGGTGGTGTCTGATCAATGAGAAAAGGAGAAAGAGAGAGAGCGGGGAAGGAAAGAAGAGAGAGAGGGAGACAGCAAAGCGAGAGAGAGGTGGTCTTACATCCCTTTTGCTGTGTGTTTAAATCTAACAATGTCTCTAGTTCAGCAAGCTGCTCTGTTGGCATACGGGGATTGGGTCACAGAGTACTTGCCAAGGATGTCATCTTCTGCCTTCAGACAGACCAGGCAGGGGCCATTATGGTTGGGGGTTGAGTGTTCAGCCTTGAGGCAAACAAGCGATAAGGAACCAGATGGGTGGGGGTGCAGTGTTCAGCCCACTCTGCAGCTAACATTTATTCAGCCTGTCTTGCAGCTCACAAGGAGCCATCTCACAAGGTCATGAAAAAGTTCATTTCTGTTTTACTGTAAAATATAAGATTTCTATTTGGCCTGACCATATTTTGATGTTTAAACTAGTTTGGAATTCCTGCCCGTGCTTTGAACTCACCCATGCCAGGCTCTCCCCAACCAAATAACAACCCTCCCTGAAAACTCAGTGGCTCCTCATTAATTCTGATGTTGGAATCTGAATTTACTCCCTACCTTGAAATGTTAAGGAGTGTAGATCATTAATCTGCTATCTGCCCTTGCATTGCGCTTGCCAGAACCCTGTTAGCTCTAAGTTCCCAAGACACCCGCCTTTGTAACTAATTGTGCTATAATAAAAACCCTGCTCTTATGCCAGACTGGCTTTTGGGTGAGGCAGCTGATCAGCCTCTTTATTTTGGTTTAAAGTTCTTTGTCTGATCATGGAGATCCCTGCAGGTCCAGGGGTTGGGGCTTCCCCTTGTTATGGACCAGGCTATATGGGCAATGACCAAACAGACTCCATTTTACCCTGAGACTCCATATCATGTAAGAAATGCTTCTGCCATGGGAAAGCCCCACCTCGGTACCCATTAACAGTTACCTAGCACAGCATACATGGCAATGAAAAATGACAATTCTTATACAATGCAAAATTGTTCTCTCTTTGGGTCCCATGTTTCTTGGGCAATGACTGTCTAGACGTTAGCAACCATTCTCTAACTTGTACCCAACTAGGGTCATTTTGACCCACTTCCCTTCATCTTGCTTTCTGCTATGCCAACCTGGAAAGTCCCATGGGAAATATCAGTGTACCCACTGCATTGTCTCGCTAACTGCCCAGTTCAGCTTCTGTACCTGCTTGCTCACAGCTATGTCAACCCTGATGTGGGTTTTGCAGTTTTTGCCTTTAAATATCCTAAAATGCTCAGGCCGGTGACTGTTCCTTGCAGAGACAGTTAGGGGTCCTGCCTGGAGCAGTCACCAGCCTAACGGCTATAAGACTCTTCAATTTGGACAAAACTGGGACTTGGTGTGTTTTCTGAGCGACCTGCCCCACAACACCCTACTGCCATACGCCTTCCAAATAAAGTCAAGTCCCACCTCAAACAGCATTTCGTTTATTTAAAACGATGACTAGAAAAAAAAAATCAGAGGACGGTAACAGTCATGTTAGGAAGGCTCACGGGATGTGGAAGGTCCACACGCCCATCTCCTTTGCAAACAGTTTGGCAAAGTAGGAAATGCAGGCGCCCTGGGCTGGGGGCTGGGGGCAGGTCGTAGAGTTTGGACGAAGCTTACCTTGAACCTGCAAGATCAAAGGAAAACCAACCACCCCTCAAGAGAAAGGCGGGCTGGGGACCCCCACAGGTCCAAGCTCCGCAGAGTCGCGGTCCCACGGACCCTTCCGCCGGCGCCCAGCCTGGGGAGACACGGGGCAGAGCAGCCCAGAGGAGGCTGCAGGACCCGCCTGCAACGCGACCCGGCGCCGCGACCCGCCTGCCCGCCCCGCAGCACCCGGCGAGCGGGAGCCAAGCGGCTCCGGCGGAGGACTCTGGCTGCAGCCCCAGGGCTGCCACCAGGAGGCTGGGTCTCGCCACAGTCGGTTTCACGTGGAACTGCATTTTCCTCCCTTAGCAGCCTCAAGGTGGTCCTGAGCTTGGGCTCACTGGCCTGAGCCCTTTGTCCCACACCCCACTCCAGGTGACTGACCATCTCAATCTGGTCAGCACTCTCACCATCTCCTGACTCCTGCAGTGTCCAGGTGTCTTCCCTGTGGCTTCCGACGGAAGTGGAGGTCAAGGAGCAATCGGAGGTGAACCACCAGGGGCTCAGCAATGAGCAGGGATCCCGCAGGTGGCAGCGCCAGACAGCACCACCTTTGCACCGCTTCCGAGCTGGGGCAGCCGCAGACTGGCGCTGCTGCTGGAACTCTCCCAGCAGCCTGAGGCAGCGTCTGATTGGCTATGGCGCAGGGCCCGCCCCCCTGGAGCCTGAGTGACAGAAGGGATCGCCTATCTGTCTCGGTAATGGCAGGATTCCAGCCCGAGCACTTTACAGCCCAGATTCCCTCCCCTGGGGGACGTTTGCCTTTGAGGACTTCCTCCTAGTGGTCACCTGTTTCTTCCTCCTGTTAAAGGGGACCGCTAAGCCTGTGAGCATAACTGAAAGAACCAACGAGGCTCCTGTCGGAGAAAAATGCCCCTTTATGGAGGAACAGCTCTGCATATTTACAGAGCCAGGGGTGGTTTGACAGTTATGACAGTTTAACGGTTAACCGGCTTGACAGTTGGCACAGGGTGCTTTGCGACTGGTGAGTTAGGATCATGTGAGTCAGCAGGGCTCACCATTGGACGTCTCTTCTGGGGGTGGGGAAGTTAGTCTTTGGAGCAGGTGACTCCCCAAAATAACTATGGGTTAATTTAGAAGCCAAGTCAAAGGATCCCATTCTGCCCAGAGCCTCACCCTGCTCCCCCCCCCCTTCCTGCAAGAGCCCACTTACACAGAAGCTGGCACCCCCACCCACCTGCACCCTAATCATAATGCTCACAGACCTTCACCTACTTTCTGAGTATGTACGGGGGCTGCCAGTTCTGACAACTTGGTGGCAATATGTTTGCTCCTCCTGCCCCCTCCCCTTGGTGGTCCTGTTAGGGAGAGTCGCCTCTGAACCTAATTCAAACAAGAGAGAGCTTTATTTACCTGGCCAGGGACTGTCTCCCACCCTTGGAGACTGATGCTCTGTGGGAGAACAGTAAATTTCCTGGCTCGTGTCTTGGGAATTTAAGGATGAAAAAAAAAAAAACACAATCCAGGGGCTTTTCTCAGCATCACGCAAGTGAGGAAGTTACAGAGCTTTAAAAAAAAAAAAAAAAAGGCATTTAGCTTAATCGCATCTCCAGTCCCAACAAGTGTTAGACAACTGTATCCTGAGTTTTAGCTGAGCGCGGGTGATAATCTATTTTTTTTTTTAAAGAGAGAGTGAGAGAGGGAGAGAGAGAGAGTTTTAATATTTATTATTTATCGGCAGACACAACATCTTTGTTGGTATGTGGTGCTGAGGATCGAACCCGGGCCGCACGAATGCCAGGCGAGCGCGCTACCGCTTGAGCCACATCCCCAGCCCAATAATCTATTTTAAAGTCATGTAGACCCATAAATGTACTCAAACCCACGGTGTAGCTCACCAGGACCACCACTGTATCCTGAGTTGATTGCATTCTGTGGGGTACAAAGTACAGCAAAACAGCTTTCATTTCAGTTTCTCAGAAACAGCTCTTGTAACAGTTTCTAGAGAAGGCAGCAAAATGGAGTCTTAGGCACCTCTGTGACAGTTGTTGCTTTATAATTGTCTTATCTCACCAAAATCTTATATCTGTGATCCATATTTTTTTTACTAATCTATAACCTCTAACTCAGACTCTTACTGATTTTATTGATTACTTTACACCACAACAGTTCTTGAGGTTTTGAAGCTTACTCTCCACCTGCAATCGCAAAGGCTAAACGCCCCCCTCCCCCATGCATAACCTAGATTCTGACTTAAAGTTGACTCGAAAGAAATCTGCTGCTTTCTCTCTTCGCAGAGGCAGCCCGTCAGATTCCTGACAATAGACGTGCTTCTGCTTGGCCTTGGTGTGTCCAAGGGATCAGTCCTGAGTCCAGTTGCCTTTCAGATCACTGTTAGGTCGGTGGCAGCCCGAGTGGAAAAGAAACATCAATCAGGCGCCAACAGAAAGGCCTATCAATCAGCGGGATCTCCTGACTAAGGCCTGTCAATCATCAGGACCCCCTGGCCAATCCTGGAGTTCAGCCAAGCCCCCCCCACACACACACACACCAACTCCAGCAGGACAAGGGACTCCAAAAACACCTTTTCCTGTCCCAAGCCCTTCCCTTCCTGCTGTAAGCCCCATAAAAGTCCAGTCCCGTGGAGCTTCCACCCAGTGTCTCCTCAGACCCTTCTCCTGTCCACTCGGTCGCCTGGGAGTGGCCTTTTCAAATCTGCCTCCTTTGGTCGCTGCCCGCCTGGCCTGATCTTACAATCACAATCAGGAATTCCAGACTCAAGTGACCCCTGGAGACACAGCACGAACGCAGGAAAGGAGAGGTGCCTGGGGCAGGCCCGGCTTCCTGCTGGATGGCTCCCTGGTGAAGAGGAAAGTGTAGGGGAAGAACCCGAGGAAGCAAAGAGGGAGGGAGGATGTGTGCTCATGCACACAAAGTGTTAAGTTTTGCTGTGCTTAGTTAAACAATGGGGTTCTGTGAGAACTATGAACTCTTTGAACTGTGTCCTTGTTGCTGTCTTAAGAAGGTAAAAGAATGTTCTGCCAAGTTTAAAATCTATAATGATATATATGTGTGTGTGCGTGTGTGTGTGTGCGCGCTTGCCAGGAAATAACTAACTACAAGTCAGATAATAAGAAGTACGAGCACTGTGACCATGAACAAAGTTATTCTGAGAATGTTTCTCCATGCTTGAAAAGATTAAGCTGCCGAGAGGATGTGTTTCTTTTTTGCTGTATAAAAGAAGAAGGGAAAAAATAAAGAGGTGCTCATTTGTACTGGGTGTGTGTGTGTGTGTGTGTCTGTGTGTGTCTTTCGGCATCTCTGCTGTAACAGGAACTACAGTGGATTCTGACATGAGAGGGGGGCTCAATAGTCACAGGTTTATTTGGGACAAAACTGAAGCCAGAATTAGACAGGCAGCAGGTATAGATAGGTAAATGGAGTCAGGTCAGATCAAGGAGGACAATTTGAGCCTGGGAAGTTGGAGACTTGCCCTTAAGGGATTGAAATGCCTTCAGAGTTCTTCCTCCACCCTATCAAGATAACCTGCCCCCACTCCAACCTGTTGCTAAGGTAACCTGTTCCAGGAATCGCCTCTCCCTACTGGGGGTTATAAAGTTGCTAAAGAATGTGTCCTGGCTGCTCCATCCTGCCCTCGCCCTTCCCCTGTCCTCCTGCTTCTCACCTTTCAGCCATCCCACTGAGCATCTCCTGGGGTATACAGGAAGGAGAAAAATAAGGGGAAGAGAGAACAGAGGAAGCCTAGGATTATAAAAAGGCAAAACACCCCTCACTTGTTGGAATACCAGATACCAGCTATGGCCCCCTTCTCCCTCCGGGGAAAAGTCCATGCTGCTTACCCCTTTCTAAATAAACCCTGCTTTATATATTTCCTTCTCTAATGTTACACTTCAACACGTGAGGGAGAGCACTCACCAGCAACCACCAGTATCAAAAACTGTGTGTGGGGGGGGTCCCAATGAGACTGAAGCCTGCCTTCTGACTCATAGCCGTTGCTAGGGAGTTGTCAGGAAAGGGTTCTTGTGATTGTCACATCATTATTTGTGATGTCACTGTTCATATCAAACGAGGTGTTTCTCATCATTTTAGTACCAAATAACAATTCCACTGTCTGGGGTTTATTTAGGTCAGGCTGACCGTGGTTGTGGGTCAGAATACCTGTGAGATGACTATTGTTCCAAGATGGAGGATATGTTTCAAAAACGGCATTGCCCAAACCAAGTTCTCCCTATCAGAAGGGACACCTAAGGATTTAACTCTGGAAGTTCGTCATTTCCTGGAGTCCCTCCTCAGTGTGGAAACTCTCTCAACACCTTACTATTCACCAGAGGGACACTAAGAGTAAAAGAAATTGAAGTTAAAGTGTAAAAGTTAAAGTGTAAAAGACCGGGCATTGTAAAGTTTCCAAGCTGCAGGGCCTGAGTTAAAAAGTGAAGGACCAGGTATTGTTAAATTCCTCTGTTAGGACAATACCTGAACTGCCCAGTAAATATTCCTCCTGATCCTCTGGCTGTTTAATAACTAAGGGCTCTGAGTAGCCCGGCTGTAGGCACCCAGGCCCCAAAACCAATAAGTTTGAATGTGTACCCCGCTTAGAAATGACCAATCACCCCTGCCCAGCCTGTTCCCGCCAATGAATGTACTAATCAAGTCTAAGAATTATTGTTTGATTTCCCCGCAGTGTATGGTGATTTGTTAAAGGAGACTATGATGTGTATGCAAAGCCCCCGCCCTCCCCAAAAAGTGTACTTAAGCATTGTTCAACCCCTGCTCTGGGCTCTGGGCTGCTCTCCTTTCTTGAGTGGGCACGGAGCCCCAGCATGCTGTTCAATAAATCCCCTTCTGCCAATTGCACGAGTGGTCTCTTGGTGGTCTCTTTCTCCGACGCTTCGCCGGACCCTTACACTCCCACATGGATTTACTTTAAGGTTCTTGCCAAATAAATTGTGAAATGTGAAAGAAAAGTGACCACAACACTCGGAGCAACCAAAAGATCTTTATTGTAGCAGTGCAACAAAGAGAAAGGAAAGAAGGAGAGAGAGAGAAAAGAGAAGAGAAGAAGAGGGAGAGAGCAAGAGCAAGAGACAGAGAGTGTGTGCCAAGAAAGATAAAGAGCAAGACAGAGAGAGCAAGAGAGGGGGGTGCCTGGCAGGAGGGAGGTTTTATAGCCCAAAGCTAATGGGGCCTCTGGGTCTGCAAGCTGCCTTGTTGGCCCAAGGGGGGGTTAAGTGTTCAGCCTTGAGCGGGGTTGAATGTTCAGACTTGAGACAAACAGGTGATAAAGGACCAGATAGAGGGGGGTTTGAGTGTGTGGGCTATCTTGCAGCCAACATCTGTTCAGCCTGCCCTGCAGACAACACAGTTCTGCCTGCTCTGCACCCAACCAAATGTGTGAACCCTTTCTCCAGGAGACTTTCATCATATAATCAGCATCTCTAGGCATGCCAAAACAAAATCACTGTTCAGGAAAGTCGGGACAACCAGTAACCACTCCAAAAAGACTAGAAGCCCCAATTACATCTGCATGAGGCTCTGCAGCTTCTCACTGGCAACACTCCTTCTGCAGGTGTTCTGAGCAGCTTATCAGCCACCTGTGGAGGGCAGCTGCCCAGGAAGCACCAAGGGGAACTTCATTCCCCTCCCTTAGCAGGCTCAAGAGGGTCCTCAGCTTGGACTGGGGGGAGGGGACCCTGGGGGGGAGGGGCCTCCTCCCTTTGTTTCCCTGCCCCACTATTTATTCACCTGCTTCACACTAACATCCATGAGTTAGAGATGCTGCATTGAGACAAAGATGCTGAATCCAAATATTTCAATTGAAAACAACAAAAAATTACCTGCTGTACCTCTCAGTTTACTTGTAAAGTGAATAGAGAAACCTGAGGATATTTCATGTGGTTTTAAAAATTTGCAAATAATCATTGCATCGAGAATGCAAAGATTGGGGCTGGGGATGTGGCTCAAGCGGTAGTGCGCTCGCCTGGCATGCGTGCGACCCGGGTTCGATCCTCAGCACCACATACCAACAAAGATGTTGTGTCCGCCGAGAACTGAAAAATAAATATTAAAAATTCTCTCTCTCCTCTCTCACTCTCTCTTTAAAAAAAAAAATTAAAAAAGAGAATACAAAGATTTCAGCAAATTAGTCACTTTCTATACCAGTTCACATAAATGATCAAATGTGAACTCTTTTTTCCACTGCTTCTGCAGTCCCTAACATTCCAAGCTGATGGTTGTCACCGGGGACTCTGTGACAAAATGGCCCCAAGTTGACTACCCCTCAGACACATCCTCTGATTTGAATTATCTTTTTGAAATGTCTAAGGGGATAAGTGGTGATATTTTTTTTTTTTAAGAGAGAGTGAGGGGAGGGAGAGAGAGAGAGAGAGAGAGAATTTTTTAATATTTATTTTTTAGTTATTGGCGGACACAACATCTTTGTTGGTATGTGGTGCTGAGGATCCAACCCGGGCCACGAGCATGCCAGACGGGCGCGCTACCACTTGAGCCACATCCCCAGCCCCAAGTGGTGGTATTTTGGATGAGTACCAAGGACATCTTCTTCACTGCTCTTCTCTGTAACCTGTCATATCACCTCCTCATTGAAGTCACACATCAGATGTTACAGGTCATGGATTAGTCCAGAGATTGTAACCCAAGAGCTTTAATCTCTGGAATGATAAATTGTCTTCTAAATTCTAGTGAGATATTTGGCGACCCCTAAGTAGCTTCAGGATGGCGAATGGTCAGGTCACCAGAAAGACCAAGGCATGCTTAAAGGGTAGACAAATTTTTAATTATTTTGATTTATAATTGATGGGAACGTTGAAATGTTGAGCCACACCCTCGGGACCTCAGGAAGGAAAAAGGGATGAGTCATGAGTGAATCCTCAAGGGCTGATGAACTAATCCATCATGTAAAAATACCAGAAACCTACCAAGAGCCCCTAAATGTGGTGTGTGAACTTCTGGGTAGGTGGACACACAGAGGTGCTGGAAGCTTGGGACCTCTGGGTGGGACCTGGAAGATTCCTAATCCCCTAACTCCATAGCTTGCCCTACATCTCTTCTATTTGGCTCTTCCTGGGTTGTATCCTTTATCATAAACTAGTAATACTAAGAACTTTCCTGAACCCTGTGAGTCCTTTTAGCAAATTAGCAATCATGAAGGAACAGGGAGAGTGTGGGAACTTGACGCCATAGCCAATCTTGGCAGAAATGCGGGTACTTTTGAATCCCGAATTTTTCACTTGCATCTGACATAAGGGTTGGCTTGGGGGACTCAGCCCTTAAACCTGTGGAGTCAGGTAGTGTCAGAATCCAGTGGAATCTTAAAAATGGCTAAGAAGAACCAGGAATATGTTTACTATCATGAGTCTGAAAAATGCGTACGTTTAATTTTAATTTTTTTTAAGTTGTAGTTGGACACAATGCCTTTATTTTATTTATTTATTCATTTTTTTAAAATATTTATTTTTTAGTTCTCGGCAGACACAACATCTTTGTTGGTATGTGGTGCTGAGGATCCAACCCGGGCCGCACGCATGCCAGGCGAGCGCGCTACCGCTGAGCCGCATCTCCAGCCCTATTTATTTATTTTTATGTGGTGCTGAGGATCAAACCCGGGGCCTCGAACATGCTAGGCGAGCACTTTACTGCTGAGCCACAACCCCAGCCCTAATTTTAATTTTTTATTTTAAGAGTCTCTGCGAAAGAGTCCAATGGAGATAAACTTCCTATTTTTCTGTTGCCCTGTTTTACTTGGCCACTGGTCAGGAAGATACCAGCACTCTAGGTGCTTGACACCCCCTTACTAGTTTTTCACAAACTCGTATCCAGTATAGTAGTTTGTAGAAATGTGCAAACAAGGCCTCTGGCCTTGAGCTGGGTTTCACAGAGATGTCTACATTTTTAAGATAAGTTACAAATGGGCTCCATTTGGGGAGAAGAAGCTCTCCCCTTCTCAGGTGTTGTCCTTGAAGAGTTAACTTGCCCAGAACAGAGAAAGAAAAAGCTGCTTTTCTGTGAACTTCTGCCGACTGTGAACTTCTGGGCCCCTCCCCTTACATGCTGGGCATAAAACTCTGAAACTCCCTGAACTCGGGGTTCAGGGGATTGATTGATGACAGCAAAAGCTGTGCCCTCTGAGCCTGGCTGCAGCCAAATAAAACTGTTTCCTGCTATCTTCGGTGCCTTGCCTCGTTTGTCCCTACAACAGTAGCCTTTTATTAAAAAAAAAAAAAAAAAAATTAGCCAAGAGAAAGACAAAGTAATTTTTGTTAAGTTTCTTTAAAAAAAAAAAGAATTTCTTTTTTTTTAATCATTATTTTAAGAGAGAGAGAGAATTTTAATATTTATTTTTTAGTTTTCGGTGGACACAACATCTTTGTTTGTACATGGTGCTGAGGATCGAACCCAGGCCGCACGCATGCCAGGCGAGTGCGATACTGCTTGAGCCACATCCCCAGCCTGAATTTCTTTTTTTTTTTTTAATATTTATTTATTTTTGTTGTAGTTGGATACAATACCTTTATTTTAATATGGTGCTGAGGATCGAACCCAGGGCCTCGCACGTGCTATGTGATCACCCTACCACTGAGCCACAACCCAAACCCCTGTTAAGTTTCTTTCCAACTGTGGTTTCTGGGGAGCATTACATGTATAATAATTTGCATCAGGCATTTCATATTTCTTAGACTTATAGAATTATTTCACATGGGGAGTTTTCACAAGACAGTGTTTGTTAACACTGAAAAAATTTTCACATATTTCTCACATTTACAGGGTTTGGATAAGCTGTGCATTTTTTACATGTTGTAAGTTGCGGGCCAATGGAAGATTTACCCACATTTGTTTAAATTGTTTAAATGTGGTACTGGGGATGTGGCTCAAGCGGAAGCGTGCTCGCCTGGCATGCGTGCAGCCCGGGTTCGATTCTCAGCACCACATACCAACAAAGATGTTGTGTCCGCCGATAACTAAAAAATAAAATATTAAAATTTAAAAAAAAAAATTGTTTAAATGTGTTCTTGCATCACTTCAAGTTCAACTTGGAGAATGAGAAGCTTTCCCATGTTGATAATATTTTTTTTTTAAAGAGAGAGTGAGAGAGAGAAAGAAAGAGAGAATTTTTTAATATTTATTTATTTTTTTTAGTTATCGGCGGACACAACATCTTTGTTGGTATGTGGTGCTGAGGATCGAACCTGGGCCGCACGCATGCCAGGCGAGCGCGCTACCGCTTGAGCCACATCCCCAGCCCCCCATGTTGATAATATTGTAGGCTTTCTTTCTCTGGTCTTCTCACATGGGCCAGTTGTGTGAAAAAAATGTCCCACGTTCTATATACAGAATTTGTTCCAGTAAAAGTCTTTAATGCTTGGGTAGTACCATATTTATTTTTTCATGTACTTCTAACCGAAATGACTGAATACATAAGCATGTCCCACTCCTAAGGCTATTCTCCACTGTGAGTCCTTTCATGTTTATACAAGGCGCTGGAGCGCCTGAAGGCTAGCCCACATTGCTTACATTTGTTAAGTCCGTCCATCTCCACTGTTCTGTGTAAGAGCATGTGTTTTCGAAGGCTGTCGAAACAGACAAATGTTTTCCCACATTCCTGACAGTCATAAGGCTTCTTCTGCTCACCATGGGTTCTCATGTGACTTCGAAAGTAAGTAAGACAACTGAAGCCTTTCCCACACTGCTCACATTTATAAGGCTTCTTCCCTGTGTGAGTGGTTTCATGGTTTCGAAAGGAAGAAGCGTATTTAAAGGTTTTTCCACACTCTTTACATTCATAAGGTTGCTCTCCATTGTGAGTGAGTTCATGGATTCGAAGAGAACTAGGATAAAAAAAACCTTGATCGCACACCTTGCATTTGTAATTCCACTCTCCACTGTGAGTTGCCATGTGCCTTCGAACTGAGTGGGAATAAGTGAACATTCTGCCACACTTCTTACACTCGTAGGGTTTCTCTCCAGTGTGAGTTCGTTCATGTATTCGAAGGTGACTGGGATGCCGGAAGGTCTTATCACATCGCTTACATTTATAGGGCTTCTCTCCACTGCGAATCCTTTTATGCTTTTGAAGGGAACTGGAATTCAGTAAGTTTTTCCCACATTGCTTGGGTTCATACATTTCCTCTCTCATGTGACTTGCTTTATGATTTCGAAGGAAACTGGGATAAGGAAACCCTTGGCCACCTGTGTGTCTTTCAGCCTGATGGGGACTAGTGAACTTTCTCCCACACTGCTCATGTTGGTAGGGTTTCTCTCTAGTGTGTATCCTTTCATGTTTTCGAAGGTAACTGGGCAGCCTAAAGGCCTTATCACACACTTGGCATTCATAGGGTTTGTCTCTGTATGTCTCATACTCAAACGGTCTGCGTCTGGACCTCTTCAATGATGAATGACCAATGGCCACTCCTCCAGCCACATGGCTTCCACTTGGTTTGGGTCTAGGAATTTTCTTGGCCACAATATGATCTGGAATCTGGCTGAAGGTTTTTCCTTCTTTATGCTCACGGAGTCTCTCTGCCGCTTGACTTCTATAAAATATGAGAATCACATCATTAAGGGTTTGCTTATACACAGTTTTACATCTATTGACATATTCAATGTATACTGTAAAATTTAAAAGTGTAGGCTTTATATCCAGCTCGAATTTTTTTTTTAGAGAGAGAGAGAGAGAGAGAGAGAGAATTTTGATATTTATTTTTTAATTTTTGGCAGGCACATCTTTGTTGGTATGTGGTGCTGAGGATCGAACCCGGGCCGCACGCATGCCAGGCGAGCGCACTACCACTTGAGCCACATCCCCAGCCCATCCAGCTCGAATTTTTCAAACTTGAACTCAATGCTCTGTAACACAGCTAGATCAGAACTATTATCAAAACAGCAATATTTGTATGAAGCATTCTAATACTGTTCCAAAGTGACTTATTTTGCAAACTGTAAGAATATATTACATGTGAATATATATTTTTAGAGGAAAATTTCTAAGTAAACTTGAAATTAGGCTCTTAATTTTTTCCTTCACTTGTTTTTTTTTATATTTATTTTTTAGTTTTAGATGGACACAATGTCTTTATTTTTATATGGTGCTGAGGATGGAACTCAGTGCCTCACGCATGCCAGGCGAGCACTTGAGTCACATCCCGAGCCCTTCCTTCACTTGTTTTTAAGATTTTCTGACAATCTAAGATCCTCTTCAGAGAACCTACTATCAAATATATATTACCTTAGATTTCTCTTTGGATTTTTGTACTGATCTTCCATGTTCTGATGTTCCCATTTTTTCCCTAAAACATAGATCCAGACAAGCAAGATTATACATTGACTGTTATATTGTGCTCATTGTACACCCCAGCCATGCTTGACTGATTCACCACAATGTAATCTTACCATATTTTATTTTATTTTCAATTTTTTTTCAGTTGTAGGTAGATACAATATCTTTAATTATTTATTTATATGTGGTGCTGAGGATCAAACCCATTGCATCACCCGTGCTAGACAAGTGCTCTACCACTGAGCCACAACCCCAGCCTCATCTTTTTTTAATTTGTTATATGTGACAGCAGAATGCACTACAATTCATATTACACATATAGGCCACAGTTTTTCATATCTCTGGTTGTACACAAAGTAGAGTCACAGCATTCATGTCTTCATACATGTACTTAGGGTAATGATGTCCATCTCATTCCACCACCTTTCCTACCCCGCCGGCTCCCTCCCTTCCCTTTGCCCTATCTAGAGTGCATCTACTCTTACCATATTTTTAATCACTGGACAGCATCCATGATCAAGAAACTCGTCTTCAAATTAAAAAATTTTTTACCTACAAAGGACCAGTTCTTGAGGGTTTCCTGCATCACATCTCTGTAGAGTTTCTTCTGGGAAGGATCCAGCAAAGCCCACTCCTCCTGGGTGAAGTTCACAGCCACATCCTCAAAGGTCAGTAGGTCCTGAAACATCCCACATGTTTCCAAAAGGAAGGATGAGACTCACAGAGCGGTGATCTGTGCTCAGTTCATAAGACGGTGACAGGCTGCATCAGACTCCACTCACCCATTCTCTGACTTCTTAACCAGACTCTTCCTCTGTGTCTGTGCATGCATTCTCCCCCAACGCGACTAAGACAGAACTATGTAGTACAGTCTCACCCAAATAGGAAGAATAGGCCTCTGGTCAGTGAGTATATGCATAACATGCAGCTGGAATCACCCCTAGTGTCTCCTCACTGGGGCCCAGGTTCCCAACAAACGAACCCTTGGGACACACTCAAAATCATACACAGACTGCAGCGGTGTCCAAAAGCAGATTTATGTAAGCAGAACAATGAATCGGCTAAGATGAAGACAAGTCAGTGGAAATTATGCAGCTGAGAAAGAGAAAAATAAGAATGAAATTAATTGTGTCTTGCAGGAATTGTTTAAAATTCTTCACTGAAAAGGAAAATGGTTCAAGTTATGAACAGGGATCACCTAAAGAAAAGAATGTGAGAAAAAAGAAAAATGGGGTACCACAAAATATCTACTTTCCTTATTCTTATCTGATCTAATAGATGGATACTTGTGCAGAATGATAATATTGAGTGGTTGTAGGTACTGGGATATCAGGTGAATGGCAGTAATTGATTATATGGGACAGGAAGGAGGAATTGGGACCATACTCATGTGTCATGAAACAGTGGAGTGTTATTTGAAAGTGGATTTAGATTAATTGTAAAGGCATACTTCAAATTCTAGGGAAACTCCTTAAAAGTTTTAGATGACATATAATAAATTGCTAATAGAACAAAGAAAATGGATCATATAGGGGCTGGGGTTATAGATAGTGGTAGAGCGCTTACCTAGCACATGCGAGGCACTGGTTTTGAACCTCAGCACTACATTAAAATAAATAAAATGAAGGTATTATGTCCATCTACAACTAAAAATATTTCTTTAAAAAATGGAGTCATATAAAAAGCTCAATTAAAATGAGAGGGCAGAGCTGGGCATGGTGGCACACACCTACAATCCCAGCGGTTCGGAGGCTGAGACAGGAGGATCATAGGTTCAAAGCCAGCCTCAGCAATGGCAAGGCACTAAGCAACTCAGTGAGACCCTGTCTCTATATAAAATACAAACAGGGCTGGGGATGTGGCTCAGTGGTTGAGTGCCTCTGAGTTCAATCTCTAGTACCCCCCATCAAAAACATGAGAAGACAGAGAAAGAAAAGCTTTTTAAAAAAGGACAACAAAAATATTAAAGTTGTCAGTATGACAATTTGATTATGTCAATGATTCAATTTAAATGGGAATTATGTAAATACACCTATTCAAAGACAGAGTAAAGTACAGGTGGTGGCACACACCTGTAATCCCAGTGGCTGGGAGGCTAAGATAGGAAGATCATGAGTTCAAAGCCAGCCTCCACAAAAGCGAGGCACTAAACAACTCAGTGAGACCCTGTTTCTAAATAAAATACAAAATAAGGGCTGGGGGTGCGGCTCAGTGGTGGATTTCCCTGATTTCAATCCCTGGTGGAAAGAAAAAAAGGAAGGAAGGAAGGAAGGAAGGAAGGAAGGAAGGAAAGAAGGAAGGGAGGGAGGGAGGGAGGGAGGGAGGGAGATTGATTTTTTAAAAAGACCCAAAGTTCTTTTATCTATAAGAAAAACTATGCTGCAAATAAAGGAGAGAAGGGAGGGGAGATGTCAATAAAAGGATTCCAAATTTCAGATGTATAGGAGGCATGAACTCAAGAGATCCTTGTCCAACATGGTGACCACTGTTAATAACAATGCATTCTGCTCTGCAAAGTTACTCTGGGGTTCATTTTTTTTTTAAGTTGGACACAATATCTTTATTTATTTATTTTTATGTGGTGCTGTGGATCAAACCCAGGGCCTCGCACATGCTAGACAAGCGCTCTACAGCTGAGCCACAACCCCGGCCCATGGGGTTCAATTTTAAGTGTTATTATCACATACACTCTCACACACACACCACACACACACACAGGTATGTGAAGTAATGCATCTAGTAATTAGTTCTCTTTACCCATTCCATGATGTATACATATATAAAACATCACCTTCTAAATTGTAGGTATATTTGACGACCAATCTCTGCAGCTTGAACCTGCCACTAAGGCACTCCTGATTTTTGGCTCTATCGGGGACGCCCCTTTTGCCAATAAATCAGTTTCCTCTTTCTCTCTTATACTATCTTTGTGTCTCCTTTCCTCTCCCCTGTACTACTTTGTGTCCTCTTCTCTCCTCCTTATACTACCTTTGCGACATGGTTAATGTGTCCTCTCTGCTGGTCGACTCTCCCCTACAATGCCTCTTGGATAACCTCAAAACCCTCTCCTTGACACCAGACATCAAACCCAAAAAATTGATCAAATACAGCACCCAGGCCTGGCCCACTTATCCCTTAGACAACCAAAGCAGATGGCCGTCCTTTTGGGTCCCGGGATCCCTCCATTCTAAGGGAGCTCTACAATTACTGTGGGCATTCGAAAAAATGGGTAAAAAGCTGCTATATCAAAGCTTTCTTCTTGCTTGTGCTCTCTGCACCTCTTGCAGACCTCTGCAAATTCTTCTAGCTTGCAAACCAACACCCACAACCACTGATCCCCAACTCTCTCCTCCGGACTCCTCCACTTCTTTTGACCCTGCTGAGGAACCTCCACTCTATCACCCGGCTCAAAGAGGTCCTCACCCTCAGCCTTCTGCCCCAGCCCCTTTGCTGTCACCGCCACCTGAACAACCTGCTCTCTCCCCTCCAATTACTAGATCAAAAACCGACACCACCGCCCTTCCTCAGATCCTTGCCCCCTTGCTGAGGTAGCAGGTACTGAAGGAATCCCTCCACCCACTCACTCCTCTCTTCTCCTGTCAGTGCCCACACCAGGTCCCACCAGGTCCTCTTACCAGCTAACCCAAAGCTCAAACGAGCTGAGGAGAGCCCTCAGACCCCTATCCAAGATCTGGTGAAAATGGCCTTTAAAGTTGCTCTGTCATCACTGAAAACAGGTTACTAACAATCGTCCCTTACAGGCTTTTTGGGATACTCACTCCCATCCTCCCCTCTGCTCTACCTGTTCTACTGCTCAAGTTTTCCTTGCTAGGGAAAATCCCAAACCCCTTTCCCATTATTCTTTCACAACTCCTTCCTCATTCTCAGATCCACAGCTGCTCTCAGCCCCGCCTTCCCATCTTCCCCTCCTTACCCAGGCCCACAGAAAAGTCTTAACTGACCTTCTCCAGAATCTTCACCATGGCTGATTTTAGGACTTTCAGCAAAAGAGTCCCTACAAAAAAGTTTAATGTAGATAAACTTCCTATTTTCCTGTTGCCCTGTTTTACTTGGTCACTGGCTGGAAAAATCAGCACTTCAGGCACTGGACACCCCTTACTAGTTTTTCACAAAATATGTAAACAAGGCCTCTGGCCTTGAGCTGGGGCTTCACAGACAAGGCTACATTTCTAAGATAAGGAGGTTGCCAACTGGGCTCCATGATAACAGCTGGGGGGGGGGGGAGAAAGGGAAGAAAACGCTCTCCCCCTCACAGGTGTCCTTGAAGGGTTAACTTGCCCAGAACAGAGGAAAAAAAAAACTTTTTTTTTTTGTGAACTTCCTCAGACTGTAAACTTCTGAGCCCCTCCCCTCACATGCTGGGTGCAAAATTCTGAAACTACCTAAACTCGGGGTTCAGGGGATTAATTGATTACAGCAGAAGCTGTGCCCTCTGAATCTGGCTGCAACCAAATAAGACTATTTCCCTATCTTTGGTGCTATCTTAGGTGCCTTGCTTTGTCCGTCACTACAACAGTATAATTCTATGTAGTTAAACATTGTTTATGTTTTCATGAAATGTTCAACAGATGTGATTAATTGTGTACTGCAAATAACAAAATATCTCTTATTAAAATGAAATAATTTGCCTAAATTCAGAAATTTACAAGGATTGTTTCAAAATGTGAATAAAGAAGGGGTTAACAGATGGGAAAGAGAAATTAGAAAGTTTTAGGTATGGATTTAAAAGAAGGAAAATGTGTTTCTGGATAAGAGAGTCTATTAAGTAAATAAGAGGGTTTAAGCAAATGATAAAGAAGGTCTGTGTAAGTTGATTATATATGTAAGTTTTTTGAGCAAGTAATCTTGAAGGAATTAAGCATTATAACAACTATGGTTAAACAACAACTGTTATTTTACAATATTGTAATATGTTATTTCTTTAAGAGCTAAACTTGATTAATATAAAAACATCAATAGGAATTGTGGTACTATTACTATTCTTTGTATATTAAATGTGTTCATATTTTCCAGGTATATAAGTCATTAAGATAGAAGCTTTTAAAAAAAATTATATCAAGCTGATGTTCTCCAAAAGGTTACATGGTAATTTTAGGCTTATAAAAATAACATATTGGAAATTTATTTATATCATTTAATGTTCTATAACTGGACCTGTTATCAATAAGATTAATATAAAGTTCTATAAACTGGGGTACAATTTAAATGTAATATCATATTGTGTTAGCAAGTATTCATGTGACATCAAGCAACAATATATGTAAACTTTATAAAATGATATTTAAAAAACAAAGATCAGCTTCAATACAGTAGATGGGGTAGAGAGAGAAGATGGGAGGGGAGGGGAGGGGGATAGTAGAGGATAGGAAAGGTAGCAGAATACAACAGTTACTAATAGGGCATTATGTAAAAATGTGGATGTGTAACAGATGTGATTCTGCAATCTGTATTTGGGGTAAAAATGGGAGTTCATAACCAACTTGAATCTAATGTATGAAACATGATATGTCAAGAGCTTTGTAATGTTTTGAACAACCAATAAAAAAAAAAAAAGATCAGCTTCAATATTAGAACACTTTTTTTTTAAAGAGAGAGTGAGAGAGGAGAGAGAGAGAGAGAGAGAGAGAGAGAATTTTTAATATTTATTTTTTAGTTCTCGGCGGACACAACATCTTTGTTGGTATGTGGTGCTGAGGATCGAACCCGGGCCGCACGCATGCCAGGCGAGCGCGCTACCGCTTGAGCCACATCCCCAGCCCAATACTAGAACACTTTACCTAAGATTTATAAAGAGCCCCGCCCTACCAGAGATAAGGGTCTGCCTCCCATCTTACTACATGTCAGAATGACTCCAAAGTAGGCCAGACTTCAGCTAAAGCCCAGTACCCTTAATTTAAGGTGAAACTGACTTTGCTGGATGTTTAAGATCAAGATTAAAGTTAAGTTAAAATAGCCAAGAAAACCAATATTTGGCTCTGGCCCTCTGAGTCAGTCTGAATCCAGGGAACAGGGAACTTCTCTAAAGAGCTTTGCAACTCTGGGCCACATAACCTCCTGATCAGGGAGATTACTGAGACCACTGGAGAATTAAAAGCCAATCAGTGCACATGCTGTGAATAGGAGGGTCATTGGAGACAGGAGACATCCCTGATGCTTCCAAGGGAAGCCACATGGTCAAGCAAGACCTGGACCCATCCTAGCGCAAACGGCACTGGCAGAACTAGGAAGCTGCTCTCAAGTTCCCCCACGAGCGAACCCTATGGGAACTCGGCTGACTCTTAACAATAGAGAGAAATAAAGTCAATTTTGACCAACTTGATCTTAGACACCTACCAAAAACAGTTAAGCCAAAAAGTCATTCCTAGGAATAATGAAAGACAAGAACAGCTAGAAAAGAGGAGACAGCAACTAGGCCAACAGGATCCATGGGGAATGTTCAGTCAAGTAAGGCCTTGGCTCTTCCCCCTCACAGGACCCCTATTAGTCAGTCCTCTTTATCTTTCTCCTAATAAGACCATGTCTATTAAATTGCCTACAGAAGTTCCTTCAAGATCAGATACACAAACTCACCAGTCAGTCAATCACTACCAGCCCTGATGCCCAAGATGGAGACCTGCGACTCATGACCAACTCCTCTGGCTCCAGATCCTCTGTGCCCATCTAAAACCCTCTCTAACCCCTTTGTCCAGTTTTCACAACCCCTCTTTCACTTCCTAGGAATGAGAACTACTCTCCAGCAGGTCCACTCTGCTTATTCTGTCTGCTCTACAGTATCCCCACAAGGAAGCATCAAACCTAAACTCCCCACACCTCAGATGAGGAGCCACCACCCAGGCAAAGACTGGTAGATCAACTTCACTCATGTGCCTAGGCACAAAAGCTTCGCTACCTACTTACTTTGGTTGATAGTTTTTCAGGTTGGATAGAAGCCTTCCCTACATCCAGGGAAATTGCTGACACTGTCACCTCCATCCTCATCCAGCAGATCATTCCCAGGTTCGAACTTCCCGCCTCCGTCCAGTCAGACAACAGTGCGGCCTTCACTTCTCAGGTTGTTCAACCAGTCTCCAAAGGCCTCAACATCACTTGGAGGCTCCACATCTCCTACCAACCCCAATCCTTGGGTAAGGTTGAGAGGCCTAACGGCATTCTCAAGGATCATCTCACTAAACATGCTATTGAACTCAGGCTCTTCTGGCCCAATCTCTTGCCACTGGCCCTCACCTGAATTCAGGCAGCCCCAAGAGCTCCCTCAGGCCTTAGCCCCTTTGAGCTACTCTCTGGGTGCCCTTTCTTAATCAACCAAAGCTTTCCAATCTCTCCTCCTCCCCTTGTGTCCTACCTCCTAATCTCACACTTCTATGCAAACTCCTAAGGGAACATGCAGACCAGTGCCTTCCTGTTCCATTCATTGCCTCCATCCCAGCACAACCACCAACTGAATTGGACCCTCTTCAACTGGATGACTCAGTCTTACTTCAAGAATGATGGACAGGACCCCATAGACTCAGAATTACTACTCCAATGGTGACCAAGATTTTGGGCCACTCCCCCTGTTACCATGTCTTCCACCTTAAAAAGGCACCTGTTCCAAATGTCCAGTCCTGGACTTCCACCATACCTACCAAACTCAAAATTTTTTGCCAACTCTCTTCTTCTTTTACTAATCATTAATCTCTCTCAAGTTTCTATCCCAACCACAGATGGTGCTTTAACATCCAAGTGACTTGACACCAGGATGACACCACCCACTCTCAATTTATGGATCAAGGCGATTGCCCTTCCACTGGCTGCAATTGGGCTGTCACCCTTAACATTACTGGGTTCAACCAAGCCACCTCCAATACTTCCTAGAGTCCCTGCTACAGGACCAGTGGCTGATACCAAGAATCTCCTCCATCCAGGACTGGTTTGATGCCATTGAGGACTTGTGGCTTCAAGGAACCTTTAGGGACTTTGTCTCTGCCAAAATAACTGTCTATAGCCACTGGATGTTATTTCTAACTGCCTTGGTATTCCCAGACCTGTCCCCCAAACATTCCTCCAATTTCCTTCCTAGGTCCCACCATTAAGCAGGAAATAGCCAGAGGATTTTATGCTGCCCCCCTGTCACAGGCCAAACTATGTTACCTGCAGGGCAGGCTGAACAAATGTTAGCTGCAGGATAGCCCACACACTCAAACCCCCCTCTGTCTGGTCCTTTTATCACCTGTTTGCTTGCCGCAGTCTTGGCTGGGCACAAAATCACGAGCCACTCACACCTTGTAGATTCAAACAGCAATTCTTTATTCCCGAACTCACACCGGCCCTGTACAAACACGTTCTGGGGAAATCCAAGTTCTGCTGCCCAATTCACGTCCCAAATACTTTCTCAATTCCAAGAGAACTCAAGGGGAACTCAGGCAGCAGGATATGCCCTATTCCCAGCAGGAATAACCTTAAACCGGGACCTGCCTTAAACCCGGATTGTTCTAAACCGGGAACGCCCTAAACCCAAGGAGCGGGGGATACTTCCTAAAACCTGCAGGATACACCCTAAACCTGGATCCACCCTGGTCCTTGTGCAGGGTCACCTTTCTCAAACACACATGCAATGTCACAGCGAATTTCCAAGGCAAGTCCAGGTATGCTGGCAAGGAAATTTCGATGAGTCATTCCTACTTGGCAATGGCCCTCAGCATTTGCTCAAGTTTGAACACTCAACCCCCACTCAAGGCTGAACATTTAACCCCCCTTGTGCCAACAAGGCAGCTTGCAGACCCAGAGGCCCCATTAGATTTGGGCTATAAAAACTCCCTCCTGCAGGGCCCCTGCTGAGGGCCATTGCCAAATAGGAATGAGGCATAGAAATTTCCTTGCCAGCGTACCCCATGTTAAATGGACTTGCCTTGGAATTTTGCTGTTGACATTGCATGTAAGGTGACCTTGCTCAAGGACCAGGGCGGATCCAGGTTTAGAGCTGATCAGGTTTGAGGAAATCCCGCTCCTTGAGTTTAGGGCGTTCCCGGTTTAAGACAATATGGGTTTTAGGGAAGTTGGAGGTGGAAGATTATTGCTGCTGGGAATAGGGCGTTCCTGCTGCTTGAGTTCCCGTGAGATTCAAAAAGTATTTGGAAAAAAGCCTCGTGGAGTAGGTCAATGGGGCAGAGGGAGAACGGAGATTTCCCCTGAACGTGTGTGGAGGCCGGTGTGAGTTCGGGAATAAAGAATTGCTGTTTGAATCTACAAAGTTGTGAGTGGCTTGTGATCTTGTGCCCAGCCAAGACACTGGCAGGCCCCTCTCTCTCTTGCTCTGTCTCTCTTGCTCTTGCTCTCTCTTACTTCTCTCTCTCTCTCTCTCTTTTCCTTTGTTGCACTGCTGCAATAAACATCTCTTGTTTGCTCCAAGTGTTGTGGTCATTTTCCTTTCACCCTGCCCTTACCCCTGGCAACTGCTGCCCATAAGCAGACCGGTACCCGACGTGCTTCCTCCCTCCAACAGACCACCGGGTGAGACCCGTCCTTATGTGAATAAGGGACTGAAATTATGCACTTCTGATTGGCTTATTAAATTCAAAGCTCAGAGACCTTGACTGGCTCACGCCCAGATTAGCACACCCCCTCCCCATCAATCACCACTGCGAGCCAGTACAGAAACCTAGAAAACCGAGGCGAACAGACACGGTACCCTCCGCGGGCCCCTTTACCCCAGGGCGCCTTTCCCGGCTTTACGTACATCTTACTACCCCACCCCCCACCCCCAGGAGCTCATTCTTTGAATTTGCAAAGGCAAAGAACCCACCCGCCTGTACAACTCGGTCTTAAAACCGGGTCGTTCCTTCTCGTGGGCCTCTACTCCCACCCTCGCCACGCACAGCAACCGCCTCACTGAGGTCGGTTTTCCTAGTTTGGGGGGAGAATTCTTCACGGATTCGAAACCCGCTTCCCAAACACCGAGAAGAATCAAGGCCATCAGGTCCCTCCGCGGAGGAAGGAGGGACAGGACTCGGTTCTGCGGGGCATGAACCGCGCGCGCGAGCTGGGAGCCTGCCTGGCGCCGCCCTCTCCGCGCAGTCCCGGGAGGCGCGGGGATGCGCGCGCCCAACTGCCCAGAGCGGGTCCCCGGGTCAGAGGACCCACAGGACAGGACGCCATCCCGGCTGCCTGACCCGCGGCAGTAGGCGCGGGACTGCGGAGCTGCCGTGGGAGGCTGGGTCCCCTTCCCGTGGGCTCCGCACTCACCATTTTCAGGCTTCTGGGAGCTCCAGGTGAGCTCGCTGAGACAGACCCAGCCACAGGGGACGGAACCCCTCCAGACCTCCCTGGAAGAGGGAGCTTAGAGCGCCATAGACCCGGAAAGGAGCACTGGGCGGCGCCAAGCGTGCTCCCCACGCCCCACTTCTGGTGGGATGCCTCCCAGAGGCCAGCCTCCACTCCCTGATTGGCTGGAGGCCCACGGCCCACCTCCTCAGCCTGAGGATATGAAAAATAACAACCCCCAAGAAAAAGGGGAGTAAGTGTTATGCTCAAATTGAGGACCCCCAAAAGACCATCAGAGACCAAGATCGATGTAAGCAGCAAAGAGGTGTTTTATTGCAAGCTAGCTCGGCCCTCCGCGGGCACACACAGCAGCTGGTGACCCTGAGAGGCCCAGCCCAGGGTTTGCAGCAGTTTTATACACTCTTTGGGGAAGTCAGGGACTTCGCATACATCATAGCATCGCTTAGCAAATCATCACAGACCGCGGGAAAATCATAAAACAACTCTAAAACGTGATTAGCACATTCACTGGCGGGAACAAGTTGGGTAGGGGTGATTGGTTAATACAAGAGGGGGATTTGTTTGAAGTGATTGGTTTAACCTATGAGGGGTGTTTGTGCTGAACTACATGGTTTCCCAACACCATAAACTACTGGGAGGGTCATCTGGCATCCAGGTATTTCCCTGTCTCATGCTGATTGATGGCTGCTAGGGGGTTGCTATGGATCCCCACCTAGCCTGACTGAGTCTGGGACACCTGGTGCAGAAGATCTCTCCTGTTATTTGTAGATAAACAATTTAGCAGGGTGGGAATGTGCCTAGGAGTGCTCTGTGGGTCTTTCCAAGGACAAAGGTGATGTCCCTTCCTTGGACAAGCTGTGCTCTGAGGTAGAGGCTGGTTTTTCAAGGTGTTTCTCAACTCAGTGACACCTGTCTCTAAATAAAATACAAAATAGGGCTGGGATGTGGCTCAGTGGCCAAGTGCCCCTGAGTTCAATCTCCAGTATCCCCCCAAAAAGGAACTTAGATATGAAAACCAGTAGTCTGTGCTGGAGCATCAAGAAGAACCTGGACACCAGGTAACTAAGCAAAAGAAGGACTGGAGGGTTTGGTTTTGTTTTTTACTGTTCATTGAGGCATAATTGATACATAAAGAGCCACACATTTGTTTGTTTTGTACTGGGAATTGAACCCAGGGGTGTTTTACCACTAAGCTACATCCCCAGCCCTTTTTTATTTTTCATTCTGAGATAGGGGAGCTGCACATTTAAAAATATTTTTTTAGGGGCTGGGGATGTGGCTCAAGCGGTAGCGTGCTCTCCTGGCATGCGTGCGGCCCGGGTTCGATTCTCAGCACCACATACCAACAAAGATGTTGTGTCCGCCGAGAACTGAAAAATAAATATTAAAAAAAGTTCTCTCTCTCTCTCTCTCTCTCTCTCTCTCTCTCCCTCTCTCTCGCTCACTCTATCTTTAAAAAATATATTTTTTTAGTTGTCAATAAACCTTTATGTGGTGCTAAAATGGTGAAGGCGCGTTCCTGCACCTGCTGTCTGACAGGTCACTGAAAGGAAAGTGACCACAACACTTGGAGCAAACAAGAGATCTTTATTGCAGCAGTGCAACAAAGGAGAAAAGAGAGAGAGAGAGAGAGAGAGAGAGAGAGAGAGAGAGAGAGGAGAAAGAGAGAGCAAGAGCAAGAGAGAGAGAGCAAGAGAGAGAGGGGCTCTGCAGGAGGGAGTTTTTATAGCCTAAATCTAGTGGGGCCTCTAGGTCTGCAAGCTGCCTTGTTGGCCCAAGGGGGGTGGTTAAGTGTTCAGCCTTGAGCGGAGTTGAATGTTCAGACTTGAGGCAAACAGGTGATAAAGGACCAGACAGAAGTGGGTTTGAGTGTGTGGGCTATCCTGCAGCTAACAGTTGTTCAGCCTGCCCTGCAGATAACATAGTTCAGCCTGCCCTGCACCTAACAGTCACAGCGTGGGGGATGCTGCAGCAGGGCCACACTGCCGCAGTCTGGCTGGGCACAAGATCACGAGCCATTCACAGCTTTGTAGATTCAAACAGCAATTCTTTATTCCCGAACTCACACCGGCCCTGTACAAACACGTTCTGGGGAAATCCAAGTTCTGCCGCCCAATTCACGTCCCAAATACTTTTTGAATTCCACGAGAACTCAACGGGGAACTCAGGCAGCAGGATATGCCCTATTCCCAGCAGGAATAACCTTAAACCTGGACCTGCCTTAACCCAGATTGTCTTAAACCTGGAACACCCTAAACCCAAGGAGTGGGATACTTCCTAAAACCTGCAGGATACACCCTAAACCTGGATCCACCCTGGTCCTTGAGCAGGGTCACCTTTCTCAAACACACATGCAATGTCACAGCGAATGTCCAAGGCAAGTCCATTTCCACGAGTCCTTCCTCTAAGCAACATGGGGTACACTGGCAAGGAAATTTCGATGCGTCATTCCTACTTGGCAATGGCCCTCAGCACCACACCATCTATAAACAGGAACTATTAGGAATGTTAAGTGTTTTGTTTATGATCCTCATGATATGGATAACAGGGCATACATCAACCAATAATAGAAGTATGTATTGCCTGAGATTGCAGGAAAAGTCCCAGAATGAGATGAAGGATGCAATTGAGACATGCCATGAGGTGCATTTCGGTATCTCTCAGGATACACACAATGGTGTTATTCCTCAAGCTTAAACAACAGAAATATTTATCCCACGGTTAACAATTTACACTATCCCCCCCCCAACCCCATCCGAAAGCCACAACCTTACAACAGCCCAGCTACAGAAAAACAATTGCTGTGCCCACAGTACCAGGACCACCGTGTAGCTTATGGTACCCCTCGAGGACAAGAGGCTGATAAAAATACATTCCCCAACCAATAGACTCTCCTTTGCCTTATGCAGAAACTTATGATGAAAATGGAAAACACATAGTTAATATAAATGACAAGTGGGTTGAAGTGTAAAGCCTGCCCTTTAGTTAAAGATTACAAAAACATAAGAATTGGTGTGCTTTGACCAAGGATCAAGGAAGTTCTTTAAGAAAGCAGTTGAATAAGTCATATGAAAACAGGAAATTACCTTGGAAAATAAAATAGAATAATGTAAAATTAACATAGAGTTTAGAGGCACTTCAGAGTAGTAGGCTTTTAAATAATAGACTTTCACTACTTCAAGTGTGTTTTACTGGGATTTTAATCTAGAAGTAAGAAAGCTTACCAATAATAAGTATGCTTTAAAGTTAAAGGTTAATAAAATAATTATAGGTATGCTTTTAAGTTAGAGGTGAATAACAGGTCAGGAGTGATGTAGTCTAGTTGCGTCCCTTAGCACCTAGTGATTGAGGTAAAAACCTAAAAGCTTAATCATGATTGACTAAGGTTACAGAAAAATATTTTGAACAAGGTACTCAATATCTTAGGTAATCATTGTATGTCAGAAAAGATTTTTAACTCTTGAATATTATGTAAATCAAAGTTCCGGGCTTTGAAGCTATCCATGAGAAAACCCCTGTAGGAATGCTGACAGTGAGAAGCTGCAGAGCACTGGGAAGGAGGAGACCCATGTCAAGATGGGCTTGGATGCTTCTGTCCTTTCTAGGGTTGTAACTGTTTGTCATATGGATGTTTTGTGGGAGTTGTGTTTGTTTTGGCACACCCAGAGGTGATGTGTGTGAGGAATGAGGAAAATATACATGAGGAATATCTCTGATGGTCACACTTAGAGAAAGACTAATTTTTTTCTATTTTGAGACGGGTTCTCAGTAAGTTGCTTAAGTCCTCACTGAGTTGCTGAGGCTGACCTCGAACTTGCAATCCTCCGGCCCCAGCCTCCAGAGTCACTGGGAATAATGACCCCCACCCTCCCAAGATGTCTACATTCCAATCTCCAGAATCTTTAAGTATCTTATGCTACATGATAAAGAAGAAGTAAGGCAGCAGATGTAATTGAATTTGCTAGCTATCTATCTGACCTTGAGTTGGGAAGATTATCTTGGATTATCCAGGCAGGCCTACTATTATAAGGACCCTTGAAGTAGAAGGCGGTAAATAAGGGTCAGCAGGAGAGTGAGGTAACATGAGAAAGAATCAAGCCACTATGGACTCTTTTTTTTTTTTTTTTAAAGAGAGAGTGAGAGAGGAGAGAGAGAGAGAGAATTTTTAATATTTATTTTTTAGTTCTCGGTGGACACAACATCTTTGTTGGTACGTGGTGCTGAGGATTGAACCTGGGCCGCACACATGCCAGGCGAGCGCGCTACCGCTTGAGCCACATCCCCAGCCCCACTATGGACTCTTAAGTTGGAATGGAGCAGGCCACCTGTAGAAGAGGAGGAAGACAAGGAAACAGATTCTCTCCTAGATCCTCCAAAAAGAAACACAGCTAGCTGGCACCAGGGGTCTAGCTAACCCAAAGCAATTTTAGACTTCTAAACTGCAGAACTGTTACATAATAGATGTGTTGTTTTAAACCCACTGTTTGTGGTAATGTGTTCAGTAGCAATAAAAATCGAATACAGAAACTTTAGAAAAAAAAAAAAAAAGACTCATTTAGTTAGTCTCCCCGGGAAAGGGTTTATGCATTTGATGGCTTATTTAAGTAAAAGCACAAAGTAACTAACTACAGGTCAGAGTGTCCCTCTGGTGAATGTTAAGGTGTTGAAGGACAAAGAGTTTCCACACTGAGCCTTGGGGACAGCAATGCATGGTGGGCTCCTAGAGTTTACTCCTTAGGTGTCTTTTCCTCAGTACCAGAGAGTGACCCAACATAGGGCTTGTTGGGTGCAGGGCAGCCTGAACTATGTTATCTGCAGGGCAGGCTGAACAAATGTTAGCTGTAGGATAGCCCTCGCACTCAAACCCCCTTCTGTCTGGTCCTTTATCACCTGTTTGCGTCAAGGCTGAACACTCAACTCCCGCTCAAGGTGGAACACTTAACTCCCCTGTGCCAACCAGGGCCAGATCCAGAGACCCCATTAGATTTGGGCTATAAAAACTCCCTCCTTCGCCCCCCCCCTCCCTTTTCTCCTCTTTTCCACTGCTGCAATAAAGATCTCCTGGTTGCTCTGAGTGTTGTGGTCACTTTCCTTTCAGGGCTACCTTCAGCACTCAGCCTGGTCCTCCAGAGGGGGAATAAGTTCAATCTTGTGAATGGGGGTTTTCCTGGTGACCACGTTTAAGCAGGCTGTTTGTACACAGAGTTGCTTTTCTTTCTTCTTGATTCTTTGTAGAATATTGCTGCCATATAGCTTAGAGCTCCATTTTCTCCATGCATTGATTACCTGTATTCTCCTTTTGATGTGTTTTTATTTTCTCAGCTGAAAATGGCTAGGCTGAGAAAAGGTGGAAGAAGGCCTTGGCCATTTGCCTCATTCCAAGAAATGACATCAGGCTCTCCATCCACTTCCAGGGGGTCAGGACTGCCCTGGGCACCCCTGCTTCTCTGCGATCATAGGTTGTTTCCCTGGGACACTGAGTCCAGAATTTCTTGAGCAGATCTGTGACCCCATTTTCAGAGGAAGATTCAAGAAGAGCCCGTTGAGGACAGATGTCCACTCTTGAGAGCCAGGAGCAAGTTCTGCTTATTTAAGCAGAGTATATAAATATATGAATAATTTATAATTATTTCCTGTCCAGGCCATTTCCAAGCTCGGGGTGGGGGCCGCCCAGGTTAGGAAGAGCTGAGCTGGAATCTGTCATTTAGGCTCCACCCAGCCAAGTAGGGGATCGCCTCCCGGGTCCCTCAGGCCTCAGGGTGCAGCCCCTGCCTCCCTCCCTAGTCAGTCGGGCTGCAGCTCCAGGCTGCGCAGACTGTCCAATGAAGAGCGCTGGTCTTGGGAGGTGGACGCTCCAGACCCCCTGGATCTCGCTCTCTGGAGCTGCCATATTTGGTCCGCGCAGCCGCCGGGACAGGCTCCGCACGGCTCGGCCCTGATCGCTCAGTGGTCTCCACCGACTGCAGTAGCCCACGGAGGACACCGGGACACACCGGAGGCGGAGAGATGGTGAGTGTGTCCTGCCGGGCGTGCACGGTCAGGGCGGCGGGACCCGCCCCCAGCGGCTCGCCCTCTGATCTGCCGCAGAGTCTGCGGCAGGCGCCGCCCGGCCTGGTCCCTCGGGCTGTGGGCCAGCGGGGGGACGTCCTGACCCGGCCCCGCGAGGCGGCGTGTCCCCACGGCCCCGAGTGCCCCGCGCTGTGCGGCGACGGCCGGAGGGCCACGGGGGTCTGAGCGAGAGGAGCGGGGTGTGGGGGGTCGCTCCCCACTCCCCAAGTGGGGCCGGGTCTTCCTGGGCATCTTCCAGGTTCCAGGGCAGCATGGTCTCAATTCCGCGAACTGGCCCCTGAAGCGAACACTTCTCAGGGGGCAGTAAACCCGGCCTCTCGGTATCCCCCACATTGCAGGGCCGCGGAAGCGGGGTCGGGTGCACGGGTCGGCCTTGGAGTGGAAGGGGAAGGGGACATGTGGCTATTACTGCACTCAGACTCCCTTCCTCCTTCCTCTCCCCTCGGATTGAACCCAGGGGCGCGTAACCACTGGACCACATCCCCAGCCTTTTCTAATGTTTTATTTAGAGACAGAGTGTTGCTGAATTGCTGAGGCTGGCTTTGAACTCTGGATCCTCCTGCCTCAGCCTCCCGAGCTGCTGGGATGACAGGCGTGCACACCACCACGGGCTCTCAGACTGTTCCTTGACATTGTTTTAAAAACCGAAATGCTTTTTAAGGAAGGGTGTGACTTTATTTGAAAGGAGTATTGCATTGGTGAAATCCCACTCTAAGGTCTGGAAGCACATCAAGGGTTAGGCAGAAAGAGGATTTTCTTTCTAGGGAGGAGCAAAAAGAATAGAAATTAGGTGGGCAGGAGGGGAGGACGGAGGGTGGCAACTTCAGCTCCTAGGCCAGAGAGCATCACCCCTTAGGTCTGCCTGTTTTTGTTTTTGTTTTGTCTTGTTTGGGGGTACCCAGAATTGAACTCAGGGGCACTCGACGACTGAGCCACATCCCCAACCCTGTTTTGTATTTTATTTAGAGACAGGGTCTCACTGAGTTGCTTAGCACCTCGCTTTTGCTGAGGCTGGCTTTGAACTCAGGATCCTTCTGTCTCAGCCTCTTGGGCTGCTGGGATGACAGGCGTGCATCACCGCGCCTGGGTCTTTTTGAAAGGTGACAATAGAGGAAGGTTGGTGTACTGGATGAGGCTTCCTGAGGGTGGGTCAAGGATCACACACCTGGAGGAAAGAGAGAAAGACAATGGAAGTTTACTTAATAAGTGTTTTGTTTCTGCGGATCAGATCAATCATTTTTAAGACAAAAAGTGGGAATTTGGAAAGTGTCTGTCTGCCCTTGTCTGTGGTTAAGGGTGGGGGGCACCCTCTAAGTGTAATGGGAAGAGTGTTAGTGTGAACTAGGCTGCTGGTCCAAAATAGAAGTTGTTGGGGTCCAAGTCAAAAACCTTTGTTTACCAGAATTATATTGCTTGTGTAGAAGCAACCTCTTCAGCCTTTTGCTTCTGCACACACAGACTTGGTCTGGTCAGAATTTAATATGTCATTTGAGAAGGTCTGTGAGAAGAAGTCTGAGAAAAAGACACTGGGTATGTGACACCGTATGGGGATGTGTAGTATAATAAAATTTAGTCTTTGTCCAAAGTGTCAGGCAGAGAGATTGTAAAACCCTGGAAATTTTCTGAGCAATTTGTGTCTTTGGTTGTTTATCATAAGAAACTTCCAGACAGTGTCTCAGTTTATGCAAATGAGGTGATTCCGGGTACCAGTTTATTCACACGCATGCGCACCACAAACACAGCGGACCGGACCGCAAACGCGTACTTTGTCCTGTTATCTGCGGTGGAGATAATGGTGTCAGAATTAATTTGTGGGACACCCAGTTGGTGTTGCAGAATTGTTTGGTGATCCGTAAACACCACACCTGGTGTCAGAAGAACTGTCAGCAAAAGACACGCAGGTCTGAACTCTCAGCGGGAGGGAGCCACGCGGGGCTGCCTGAGCACAGCAAGAGCCGGCCGGGGGCTTCCTGGAGGGGCTTCCCTTTTGTTTCCTGCATGGAGTGTTGTTTCTGTAAAATACCAGAATGACTTCAGTATTGAAGTCATCATGTAAAATGACTTAAGCATTTCAGAATTTCACTTCATGATTCGAATGGAAGGTGGTGATTTTCCGGGTTGGAACCTGAATGGGTCTGAAGAAGCAAGAAGTCTTGGAATAAATTATGTGTTTATATGAAGTTCAAATAAGATCATAAAGGCCCATTGAATCAGCATGCAAGGGAATAAATAGGCCATGATCGCTCCGGATATGTCTCCCTGATCTCAGCAAGCCGTGCACTAGAGACAACTGTAGGATGGATTTTTTTTTTTTTTTTTTAGTTGGACACAATGTCTTTATTTTATTTATTTATTTATTTTTTAATGTGGTGTTGAGAATTGAACCCAGTGCCTCTCGCATGCTAGGCGAGCGTGCTACCACTTGAGCCACATCCCCAACTCCAAGGATGGATTTTTGGATCGTTCCTTATAGCTTTACCATCTCTTATCATTAGGCGGAGTTTTGCTTGGTTTGCCTCTTTTGTTTATGAATGAGTTAATCTTGCCACTAGCATACTACTACTTTATGCATGTGGTGTGGGGGGGGTAGCTTTGCCTTCATGGTTTGCACACAGGGTTGGTAAGGTGGCCATTCAACCAGTTCACTCAGTTATTCCTCTGCTCTTCTGTGGGCCTTGGGTTGTTTCAGATTTATCTATTTATTTATTTTTGACTTTGATAATAATGTTATTTTTATTTTGCCCCCAAATACTAATGCATCATCAGTTATTTTTTGCAGAATGGGATAAAAACTGTTGATTTGTAGACTGGATAAGTTCGAATTTAGTTGGAGATTGTGTTAGTACATGAATTTATCATTTGACCTTTCATGGATTTGTGTGCTCTGCCAATGCTTGGAATGCTTATGTGGATACATCACGTATGATTGTATTTTGCTTCCTGCTCATTAACTTTGGCATTGAATTACTTGTAAATGGCCTTCTCTGCCTCCTCCCCCAGTATAATGGCATTGCGATTTTATTTTCCAATCCAGTTGTTTATAGTTGATCTATAGCCAATTGGTGAGTTTTCTATATTAATCTACTATCATACAAACTTGCTGTAAGCCCTTTTTAATTCCAGGAAATACTCTTCTTTTCTTTCCTTTTTTTTTCCCCTCTAATTCTTTGGGGTTTTCTATATTTACAAAGTTTGTTAATTTTCATTTTAGATGAAATACTTAAATTTTGTTGAGACTTCCCATGGACACATGTTAGTTAAAAGGACACATTAGTGATTTGAGGATGGGACATGGCTCAGCGGCAGAACACTAGCCCAACATGAGCTTGGTCCGGGTCAGATCCCAGTCATTTTGCGCTCGAGTGTGTGTGTGTGTGTGTGTGTGTGTGTGTGTGAGAGAGAGAGAGAGAGAGAGAAATTTCATCTCTAATTCCTCTCAGATTTTATTTTGTTTTGTTTTGGTACCAGGGATGGTTGAATCCTGGGGTGCTTAACCACTGTGTCACATCCCAAGCCTTTTAAAAATTTTATTTAGACACAGGGTCTCACTGAGTTGCTTAGGGCCTCAGTAAGTTGCTGAGGCTGGCCTTGATCTTGTGATTTTTCCTGTCTCAGTCTTCCAAGCCTCTGACATTACAGGCGTGTGCCACTTCACCTGGCCCCCAAGTTCTCCATCTATATCTCTGTCATCAAGTTCTACTTGAAATCTATTGTGATGCAAGGACATAACCTATATGATTGGTTAAGGTGTGTTTTGTAGTACAAAACATGGTCTTTATTGGTGAATATTCCTCAGGATCTTGAGAAGATGTGAACTCTGTAGTTGTTGAATGAAGTATGCTGCAATCTCAAATGTCTCCACTTGATGGATGATGCTGTTGATTTCAACTGTGTCATTACTAAACTTTTTATTTTTATTTTATTTATTTATTTTTGGTACCAGGGATTGAATACAGAACTGCTTTACCACTGAGCTACATCCCCAGCCCTTTTAAATTTTTTGAGACAAGGTCTCTCTAAATTGCTGTAATCCTCCTGCCTCAGTCTCCCAAGTTGCTGGGATTACAGACGTGTACCTTCATGCCTGGCTACATTTTTGCTTTCTTGATCTGTCAACTATTGTTGGAGGTGTTTTGAAGTCTACAGATGTAATTTTGGATCTGTGATCTTCCTTTCAGTTCTCTCTTTTTGCCCATGTGGTTTGTTGCTGTGTTTAGGAGAATACCTTGTAAGGAATTTATGTGTTCTTGAAGAACCAACTGCTTTATTTAATTAATCCCTTATTATTTCCCTTGAGGTTCAGCTAAATCTACTTGTGTTTTTGTCTTATTTTAATTCACATTTTATTGACATATAAAAGTAAATATATTTGTCATACAAAAATGCTTTTTGGAAATACATATAAATTGCATGGTGAATATATACACTATCTCATACTTATCATCTTTTTGTCATGAGATCACATAAAATCGAATTCCTTAGTGACTTCCTGGAGTGCAATGATACAATAAATTTGATAGACCCAGCCTGATTTTCTCTTAAAATTGGGAACCATCTCTCCACAAAGCCATGAAAAGATAATTTCGGCTTTAAATTTAAATGCTATAAATTACTGCAAATTCTGAACCTGCTTGCAATGCCTGCCCGTGCCTTGAACTCACCCATGCCTGGCTTTCTGACCAGATAGCAGCCCTCTCTGAAACTTTAGTGACGCCTCATCAATCCTGGCCTTCCCTGGCCAGACAACGACCCTCTCTGAGGCTCTAATGACCTTCATAAATTCTTTTTTAAAAATCATTTATTTATTTATTTATTTTAGTTCTCGGGGGACACAACATCTCTGTTTGTATGTGGTGCTGAGGATCGAACCCTGGCCTCACGCATGCCAGGCGAGTGCGCTACCGCTTGAGCCACATCCCCAGCCCCATGCCTTCATAAATTCTGATGTTGAGGCCAGCAAAAATGTAAACTACCATTTGTGTTATGCTCGTCAGAGTTTTATTATCTGTAAACCCCCCCACCCCCCATGGTTTAGATATGAAGGGCCCCCCAAACAAACCTCACATGTGAGACAATTCAAGAAAGTTTAGAGGTGAAATGATCGGTTTATGAGAGCCTTAACCTGATCAGTGCGCTGCCCCCCTGGGTGGATGAGCTGGTGGTGATCTAGGCAGACAGGGTGTGCTGGAGGAGGAGGTGACAAAGGGGGCATGCCTTTAGTGCACACAGTGTCCCTGGCGAGCAGAGCTCGCTCTGCTTCCTTTTTGCCATGTCCTGAGCTGCTTACCTCTGCCACACCTTGTAGCATGATGTCTGCTCACTCAGGCACAGAGCAGTGGAGCTGGCCATCTCAGACAGACCTCGGAAGCCATGAACCCCAAATAAACTTTTCCTCCTCTTGAAATCATTTTTGTCAGGTCTTTTGGTCATGGAGGCGAAAAAGTTGACTAAACACCATCCTTTCATTTGTTTTACTATCCTTTGATATTCTCCAATAAACACTATAATGTTTTTCTGTTGGTATCCTGAATCGTCCTTCATGAGTCCTGTTCAGAATTTAATTCCAGTTGATCTATAATAAACCATATATACAAATTACCAAATGTTCTTTTAGTGCAGTCACAAAAAAATGCATTGAATTTGTAACAACAGACGATAAGTATGAACTACAGACCATCTCTAGATTGATCATCCACAGTGTGCTAAGGGGAAGATGAGGTAGGCTGCTTTTGATGAACATATTATTACATTTCAAACATTCAGAGGGACAACTGGAGTTAAACAGGTTATATATTTTTGGCATCAACTGGTTTGGAACACCAAGACCTTCTTTGCAATTAGGATGGTGAGGTCCATCCCAATAGTATTTCCCAAAAAACAGCAAGGGTCAAAGTTTGTTCTTAAGTATCTCCAGGAATAGGCAGTCTCAGGACGGTTGCTGTTAAGTCTCATGCACACTAAATAGCAGTACTGTGTTGTGAGAGGGGCTGACCTCTACAAAGAGCAATTGGAGTGACCCAGTAGCACAACAGGTGTTCTGTTCTGCTGCTGCTTTACCTGCTAGTTCCAGTGCGACATCGTAATTGCTGTGTGAGAGGATCTGGGGGTGATGGAAGTGCCCGAGTGTGACAATCGAGTGGTGGCATATTGAGAGAACATAATATCATGTGAAATTCTTATGAAATGAGTCTAGATCTCTAGTGCCATGAGTCTTACCCTTTCTCCTGGAAATATATGTGGGATGTTTTAGGAGTCAGTGACATTTGAGGATGTGGATATCACTTTCACCCTGGAGGAATGGGCTTTACTGGATCCCTCCCAGGAAAAAACTCTACAGAGATATGAGGAAGGAAAACTACAGGAACCTGACCTCGACAGGTAAGCGTGACATTCCCACTCGTAGCCAGTCAGATAACAATTGTTACCGGCTTGTCAATACTGTTCCATGGTCACATTATACCATGAATCTAGCAAGAATCTATTCTTTTTTTTCTACAATATTGTAATTAGTCATAATGGCTTGTTTTGGTCTATATTTTAGAAAAATAATGGGAAACTCAAGCCACTGATAATTGTCACAAAAATTCCGGGAGAAATATAAGGTAATTTGCACTCACAAGAGAAAGCAAGGTACATCATGAATCTTAGAGTAACATAAAATTTTAAAAACAAGCAGATGGTACAAATACGCTCAGCTTCAAATTGATTTAATCTCATTTTTCTCCAAAATTGCATACAGATTGAGCATCCATTATTGGAAATTCTGAGATCCAAAATGTCCCAATAGAGGCCACATCTGTATCACTGACATGAGACCACAGTGGTACTCTCCCAGTTTTTAATACACAGACTGTGTTCCATACACAAATTATTAAAAATGTTTTTATGAAATTACCTTCAGGTTTTGGGTATAAAATGTTCATGAAATAAAAATGAATTTTAGATTTAGATTGGGACCCATCTTGATATCTTATTAAGCCTATGCAAATACTACAAAATCCAAAACACATTCGGTCCCAAGCGTTTTGCATAAGGAATACTCAACTGTATTTAAATGTGCTATAGATATTCAGTGTTAGCAAAATACTTTGAAGCATTAGTAAGGAACCAAATGTCCATATCACCGTTTTGATAACCGCTGTACTCAAGCCATCCTCTAGTGTTTTCAGTCCGTTCATGGTCAACAATTGTTACAGAACATAAAACTTCCGGGGTATTATTAATAAACTCTTAGTGATGTGCTTCTCATTTTTTTGTAGTGGGCAAGTAGTACAGAGACTCTATAAAGATGACAGTTGGTGTGGTGACCACTTCAGCCCTATTCTCCACTCTGTTGTGAACAAGAAAACACCTCCGAGAGTCAAACCAAGTGAAAGCTCTGTGTGTGGAGAAGTGGTCATGGGTGATTCTCCCCTAAATGTGCCCCTGCCAGCTCACACTGGATACAAAGCACATGCATGTCAGGAACACAGAGAGAATTCATATAAAGATAAGGAATATGCAGAAGCCTCCAGGTATCCCCAGTGCTTTCAGAAGAGGGAAAGGATTCACACTGGGAAGAAGCACCATGAATGTAAGCAACTTGGGCAAGTCTTCAGTCATCCCAGTTCCCTTCCACTACATGAAAGAACTCACCCTGGAGAGAAACCCTGCGAATGTGAGCAATGTGGGAAAGCCTACCATAATTCCAGTGCCTTCAGAAAACATGAAAGAACTCACACTGAAAGGAAAGCCTGTGTATGCAAGCAATGTGGAAAAGCCTTCAGTAATTCTGGTTACATTCAAATGCAGGAGAGAACCCACACTGGAGAGAAACCCTATGTATGTAAGCACTGTGGGAGAGCCTTTACGTTTCTCAATTCCCTTCAGAGACATGAAAAAACTCACACTAGGGACAAACCCTATATATGTAAGTATTGTGGAAGGGGATTCAGTTCTTCCTGTTACATCAAAATACACGAAAGAACCCACAGTGGAGAGAAACCTTATATATGTAAACAATGTGGGAAAGCCTACTGTGATCCCAGGTCCTTCAGAAAACATAAAGCGACTCACACTGGAGAGAAACCCTATGTATGTAAGCAATGTGGAAAAGCCTTTAGTTCTTCCAGCCACATTGAAAAACATGAAAAAATTCACTCTGGAGAGAAGGCCTATGTCTGTAAGCAATGTGGGAGAGCCTTCACTTTTCCCAGGTCCCTCCAAAGGCATGAAAGAATACACAACACAGACAAACCCTGTACATGTAAGCAGTGTGGGAAAGGCTTTCATTCTTCATATTACTTTAAAAGACATGAAAGAGCACACAGCAGGGTCAAACACTATGTATGTAAGCAATGTGAGAAAGTCTTTTATGATCCCTGCTCCTTCAGAAGACATGAAAAAACTCACATTGAAAGGAAAGCTTCTGTGTCTACGCAGTGTGGAAAGGCCTTTAGTTCTTCCAGTTACATTCATAAACATGAAAAAACGCACACTGGAGGGCTGGGGATGTGGCTCAAGCGGTAGCACGCTCGCCTGGGATACGTGCGGCCCGGGTTCGATCCTCAGCATCACATACCAACAAAGATGTTGTGTCCGCTGAAAACTAAACTAAATAAATAAATATTAAAAAATTCTCTCTCTCTCTTAAAAAAAAAAAAGAGTTACCAAGAGAACAGATCTCTAAGGACAGACCAATTTTAAAAAAAACAACAACAAGAACAAAAAAAAACGCACACTGGAGAGAACCCCTATGTATGTAAGCAATGTGGGAGAACTTTTAGTCATTTCATTTCCCTTCAAATACACGAAAGAACTCACACCGGAGAGAAGCCTTATGTATGTGAGCAATGTGGGAGAGCCTTCAGGGAATCCAGTACCTTTCACAGACATAAAAGAACTCACACCCGGGAGAAGCCCTATGCATGTAAGCAGTGTGGGAAAGCCTTCAGTCAATCCAGTTATGTTGTCGTACACCAAAGAGCTCACACTGGACAGAAACCCTATGTATGTAAGCAGTGTGGGAAAGCCTTTAGTTATTTCAGTTCCCGTAAAATACGTGAAAGAAGTCACAGTAGAGAGAAGCCCTCTCGCAGTGGAAAGAAGTCCTATGTAAGTAAGGATTGTGGAAAAGCCTTCGGTCGATCCAGTCATGTTCTCAGACATCAGAGAACCCAGGCGTGTAGGCAACGGATGTGTGAAAACCTTCCCTCAGTGCAGTCACATCCTGGTACAGGAAAGAAGTCAAACTGGAGAGTGACCCTGAATAAAGAATGTGGGAAGACCTCATTGTCTCCTGAAGACTCTAGCAAACGTGAGAATGCAGAGACAAGACCTTGATGAATGGATGGAAAGCCTGTGGGAATGCCTGAGGTCATCTTGGTTCATTGTACACCTAGGAGTGAACACAGCACGGAGAGAAACAACACTGCATGGAGAGAAACCTGGAATAGAAGACGAGTGCAGAAACCTTTTGTCCAACACTGGGTCAAAAAGCTGTGAATGGAAAATAGAAGGAATTGGTCAGTTGTAAGAAAGAGTTTGAACATCTTCCTCATGTAGTGGGATCCTGGAAATGTCATTAATATGAAAAACTGCATGCCAGTTAAAATTGTTTAAAATGCTCTGTCAAATATACTACCTGAAGGAAATGTGCTAAAAGTCTAAATGTACCGGGTTCATCAGTGACTCATTCTGAAAGGAGATTTCCGCACTGTGTATTTCTGATTTTTACTCTTGAAAATAAAGCTCATGGCCACATACCTCTGCAAGTTTTGTCTAGGCAACAGTGTGTTGAGTTTCCCAGGTAGTGCCCTTTTCAGTTAAATCAAGTGATGAGTATTTTTCCTTTCATTTTGGCCATGTTGGATCCACAGGCAAAATGAAGCACAGTTCGGATATGCCAGGAAGCTTGATTTCTATGTAGTTTTAAAAATACTTGTGGTTAATGGTACACTAAAAAATGGGGTTTTGTGAGTCGGCATTTTCCTACCGGTTTCTTTTGACAGGTTTACCCTTTTACTCATGTTTGTTTCTCTCTCTCTCTCTCTCTCTCTCTCTCTCTCTCTCACACACACACACACACACAACACACACACACACACATCATTCTTGGGGAAAATTTACAGTTTTTACATGGATTTTATATTTTTCACCTTGATGTATAGTTTGTTCAAACAATATTCTTTTTTTTAATTTTTTTTTTACATAACCTCAGTAGGTCCTTTTTAAAAAAAATCTGTTTTGTTTATTTATTACTATGTGGTGCTGAGGATTGAACCCAGAGCCTCACATGTGCGAGGCGAGCACTCTGCCACTGAGCCACAGCCCCAGTCCCCATGTTCCAACAACATTCTATATGTGTTTTTTGAAAGAGTTTGCTAAGTGGTTTTTTTTTATTTATTTCTTCTTTTTTCACAAAGTCTAAAAGTTTTAAATACAATTATAATAATAATTGAGAGCTAATTTATGGAATATATTTGCTCATTAGAAAAAAGGTAATTCTATTTCATAGGAATCACAATTTGCTTAACTGTGAGCTCAAACTTATCATTCCCCACCATCAAATTAATTACAAATATCATCTATATAAATCATCCTTAGCTCAAGGGTCATGTGCTGGGGTCCTGCCCTAACAGGGTCCAGGGAGTCCTGAAGGATGAGTGGCGTCGGCGAAATGATGAGACAGGAGTCGTTCCGTTGGAGCAATCTCCAGAGAGAGAGCTAAAGCAGCTTTCTCTGGGTCCTCTTTTATTACAATTTTTCTCATCATTATGGATTCAGAATACGTCATTAATTATATAATTTAAAACTTTGCCAAGACATGACATTTCCTTAACCATGATTGGGGGTACAAAAAATGTAACATTAATTTACATTTTTCCAGGATATGACCTTCAGTTATGTAAGTAAAGTACAGAATCGTTAATAAAATACGTCACTAATTTACATTTTTCAGATTTTCCCAAGATTTACTATTTTTCCCAAGATATGCTATTTTCTTATTTACTAATGCCAAACTACGTATCCAAGACTCTAAGTCTCCTAACCAATCATTAACCTAAAGTACACTTGTACTTTATTTCTAATCTAAAATTCCCATCTAAAAAAGTCCCTTTAAATCTTATATTTAAAACATCCTAAAGTTTATAAATCATTCTTAAAACATATCAGAAACCTCTACAACTAAAAACTTAAGAATTTCTAAACTTAAGAATCTAAATAAAATAATATTTCTAACATTATTCTAAAACTGTGTCTTATAAAGCTATTTTAATTAATTCCTAAATTTATTCTCATAAAACTGGTTGAGCTGCTTTCTCAAAGAGTTTCTTTGTTTCTCAGTCAAGGTGCACTAGTTCTCATATCTTTATAATCTTTCTCAATAGAAAGTAAGTTCTAAAAATCAATCCACTTTCCACCAATATTAACTATGCTCATCATATATCCCTATGTAAAGTAAGAAAGGGTTTATAAAAAGAGAAGAATATATCTTTATATGTTTTAACTTTCCTAAGTGTATAATATAACTTTCCTTAATCAAAAATGAGACTACATGTGGTGAACTTTGTAAAATAAGGATACTGATTAGGTTTTCTAAGAGGCCGGAAATATGGGCTTGGGTTCTAGTTGATATAATGTGGTGCCTAAAATTCTCATGACCTTTCAAAGGATGATTGTTGTCCGTTATCAGGTTTGTCCACAATGTACTGAGATAGAAGAACAGCCTTCTACTTTGTCCTTGATATGCTGAGGGGTAGTAGAACAGCCGCCAAGGCATGAACTACCTGTTGTGTTCTAGCCATCTGAAATTTAATTTGTTTGGCATTTAACATACTCATGCCTCCTGTCAGGAACATAAGCATGAAAATGAAAAGTCCCAATTACATAAAAAAGGGTCTCATGGTTTCGGTTTCCCACCAACCAGCACGGCTTTGCCAGCATTCATCCTCACTGTGACCCTGTCAAGACAGTGGGAGAGCGGCTTTGCCAACACTTTTTCTCACTGTGACCCTGTCAAGACAGTGAGTGGGGGATCGCCTTCACCAGTCATGCAAAATCAGATGGTCAGAGCTGGCCTCAGACCTTAGTTTGATAACTAAGAAATTTTCACTGGAGCCATGGAGAGTAACAGATCAAAAGAAAGCAAAGAACAGGAATAAGAAATATTATAACTTAACATTTTTTTCTGAAATACATGCATGTGCTTCTTTATTTCACATTTCATTTTATTTGACCTTGCCAAATACATTTTCTTGGAGATGGATTAGAATTACTCAGCAAAAATGAAAAGGAAGAGAATCTGCTGAGTCTTTGACTTCCAAAATGAAATTTTTTTCATTTTTAGTTAGACCAGAATATTGATGTCAATCACAAGTAAGAGAGTCAAACCTTTTTATAATTCCTTAATTTCCTATCAAGAACCAAGTTTTTGGGCTGGGGATATAGCTCAGTTGGTAAGAGTTTGGCATATTTTTTCCCTTGCTTTCAAAAGTTACGTTTTGCTTTCTGCTTTTTTTTTATTATTTTTTTTTTTTTAGTTGTAGATGGACACAATATATATTTTTAATGTGGTGCTGAAGATCGAACCCAGTGCCTCCCGTGTGCAAGGCGTGCACTCTACCACTGAGCCCCAACCCCAGCCCCTCTGCTTTTATTTTTAATGGATGCACAGAAACACAAGTGTACATATTAATGGGAAAAATAATATTCCTTACATGTATAGATTGTGTGATGCTCAAGGAGGTTAAACATGTTTGTTCCCTTTCTTTGTGGTGAAACCTTTCAAAATCCTTCCTTCTAACTTTGAACAGTGCAGTGAATAATTGTGATCTATTTCTCTGCAATAGTAAGTACTTCAGCGCTTCTTGTTCTTACTTGAACAACTTCTCCACACCCCACTCTCCACCCTTGGGTAATCATCATTCTAGGGTCAACCCCTGCTAGGTGAACTTGTTTAGATTCCATGTGAGAGTGAGATCAAGTCACATTTGTCCATCTGCACCTGAGTTTTTTCACTTAACATAATCTCCATTCCCATCCATGTTGTTGCAAATGACAGGATATGTATTCCCCTTCCTCCTCTTTATGGTACTGGAGTTCAAATTCAGGATTTGGTAAATGCTCTACCACTGAGCTACATTCTCAGCCCTGATTTCGTTCTTTTTAATGGTTGCATAGTATTCTACCACATATATTTACCACGTTTTCTTTTTCCATTCATTAGTTGAGAGACACAAATTGTTTCTGTTTCTCAGTTATTGTGAATGGTGCTGTGATGAACATGGAGGTACAGATGTTTCATCAATATTCTAATTTCATTTCCTTTGGACATATACCCAGTAATGCAATTACTGGTTCATGTGGTGCAGAGGATCAAAGTTATATATTTTAGTTTAAGAAGTTATATATTTTAGTTTAGGTGTAATCTCCATATTGTTTTCCATAATAGCTGTACTAATTAACTTTTCCACCAAAAGTGACCCTTTCCTTCCCATTCTCACTATTGTTATCTTTATTCTTTTTTATAACAGTCATTCTTACTGATATATCACTGTGGTTTGGATTAGCATTTCCCTGGTAAATAATAATATATCTGTTGGCCATTGTATCTCATCTTTTGAGAAAGTGAATTTAGATCTATTGTCCATTTTTTGGATTGGGTTATTTGTTTTTTAACTAATAATTCTTAGAGTCCTTTATATATCCCATCTACCAACCCCTCGACAGATTTGTATGTCGCAAATATTTCCCACCATTCTGTAGGTTGTCTTAGAACTCTGTTGTGTGTCTTGCTGGACAAAGCTTCTTAGTTTTATGTTATCCCATTTGTCTGTATTTGCTTTCGTTTCCTGTGCGTTTGTGGTCTTTCCAAAAATATCCTGGTCCATTCCAGTCTTCTGAAGCATTTCCTATATGCTTCTTCTAGTAACTTCATAGTTTCAGGTCTTACATTTAAGTCTTTTAAACTAATTTGGATGATCTTTGTGACTGGAGTGAGACGGGGTCTGATTTCATTCTTCTGCATATGGCTGTCCAATTTTCCCAGGACCAGTTATTGAAAAGAGTATCCTTTATTCACTCGTGTTCTTAGCCTCTTTGTCACAGTCAGGTGGCTGTAGGTAAGAGGGCTCACTTCTTGGCTTTCTGGTTTTTTCCATGGATATTTATGTCTGTTTTTGTACTAGTGCCATAGCTGTTTTTTGTTTTTGTTTTTGTTTTTGTTTTTTTTTTTGTGTGTGTGTGTGTGTGGTTCTCTGTCCATTTTAAGATTGCTTTATAGCTCTGTGAAGAACGCCATTGTCATTTTGCTAGGGATTGCATTGAATCTGTAAGTTGCTTTGGGCAGTGTGGGTATTGTTAACAATATTTATTCTTCCAGTCTATGAACACAAGATGTCTTCCCACTTTTTTGTGTCTTCCTTAGTTTCTTTCATCTATGTTTTGTAATTCTTATCTTAGAGATCATTCATTTTTTTATTAAATTCATTCCTACATATTTTTTCCTTGTATATGGGATTGCTTTCTTCGGTTTCAGACCATTCACTATGGCATGTCACAATTCTACACTTTTGCTATAGATATTGCTATGTCATGTCTCCATTTCCACTTGTCTCAAAGCAACTTTTAATTCTATTTATTTATTTACGTGTTTATTTTGGGGGCAGTACTGAGTATGGAACCCACAGCCGTCACATGACAGACTTTATGACTGCTGCTGAGCTGCCTCCCAGTCTTTAAATTTTTATTTTGAGACTGGGTCCCGTTAAATTGCCTGTGCCAGCCTCAACCTTGCTATCCTCTTGCCTTAGCCTCCTGCTTGCTGAGATTACAGGTAGATGTCACCACATCTGACTTAAATTCCTTCTTGATTTTTTTTTCTTGATCCACTGGTTATTCAAAAATAAGTTATTTTCCGTGTATTTGTATAGTGTCCAAAGCTTTCCTTGTTATTGATTTCTAGCCTGATGTGCTCTGAAGAGATGCTCAGTATAATTTCAGCTTTTGATATTCCATTGGGACTTATTTTGTCACCTGTCACGATCTTTCTGGAGAATGTTCCAGGTGGTGATGAAACAAATGGCTACTCAGAGCCGTTGGAAGGAAGGGTCCACTGTCGTTAGTTCTGTTAATCTCTGGAGCCGGTGACTCTGCTTTTCTTTGTTCATTTTCCTTCTGGACCCTCCTGTCTGCTGCTGAGAGTGGGATGGGATCGTCGTAGCTATTACCATATGGGAGTCTCTCTCTGCCTTTGGAGATGGACGAAATTCTGTCTTATTGGTGCTTGTTTTATGTTGGATGTTCTGATACTGGATGCATATGTGTTTAGAATTGCTGTTTCTTCTTGGGGGATTGACCCCTTTGTCACATGCAGTGACCTTCCTGGTCTCTTTTTATTTATCAGTATGGCTACTTCTGCTTTCTTAGGTGTCATATTCCATCCCCTTACTTCGATTCAGTTTGTGTATGTCCTCACAGGTGAAGCAGGTTTCTTGCAGGTAACATGTAGTTGGGTCTCCTTTTTTTAACCTATTCAGTCATTCTACGTGTAAATTGTAGAATTCAATCCATTTATTTAAGGTGATTATGTAGCTTGTTTTGTAATTTTGCAGTAGCTCCTTTCCCCCTCTTGTGATCTTACTTAATGTCTAAATGAATTGGCATAGTACTATTTCCATTTTTGGTGCGGGAGGGTACTGGGCATTGAACTGAGGGGCACTGGACCACTGAACCACACCCCCAGCCCTATTTCCTATTTTGTATTTTATTGAGAGACGGGGTCCCACTGAGTTGCTTAGTGCCTCACTTTTGCTGAGGATGGCTTTGAACTCGCGCTCCTCCTGCCTTAGCCTCCGAGCTGCTGGGATTACAGACGTGGGCTACTGTGCCTGGGTTACTGTTTTCATTTGGCTTATTGTTTTTTGGTTTGTCTATTCCAGTTTTTTGTTTCATGGTTACCATGGAGCTTACAGAAAACATCATTTTTTTTCAACTGAATTATGCATTTAATATTGGTAGAAATGCAATGGCAGACTGAAATTAAAATAGTAAGTGAAGGAAATACTACAGCATTTTAAGATGGGTACACAGAAATATAAAATTGGAACAAAATCAATGTTTTAAGCATGCATTGTTTCCTTTCAATTAGTTATATTCTCATGTAAAATTACTGAACAATAAATTTTTAAATGAGAGCAACTTAACATGATCGTAAGGATGGGAACTGGAATTAACCAAAGAACAGGGCGAAATGCACTCAGAAAGCTCTGCAGTGTCTTTTGCATTTACTGAGAAGATACAAGCAAACAGCCCATCATAATTATGGAATCCATGTGTAGATTAGTCAGCTTTTCATGACTGTGACCAAAATACCTGACAGGAACGACTTAGCGAAGGAAGCTCTTGGTTCATGATTCCAGAGGAATTGGTCTGCATGGCTGTCTCCCAGCAGGAACAGGGTGGAAGGGCCAGCAGAGGGAAGATGCTCAGCTCAGGCAGCTGGGATGCAGAGCAGGGGTGAGGGAAGGGGACAGAGAGAAGGTACATTTTCCAGGGCTTGCCCCCCGACCCACTTCTTCCAACCAAGTCCCCTCAGCACCTGAGACTTTGGGGAAAGTTGCAGGTCCAAACCATAGCAATATGTTTACAACGGAAGGTGTTTTTATCTTCATGTCAGCTTTGCTTTTCTCAGGTAGAGGGCTTATTTTGATCATATCTGTCCTTCACTCCTCATTCCAAAAACTTCATCCTGCTGATGTGAGATGCTCTTTGCCAGAGACCACCAGGACTACGGCTTTTGTCACATGATACATCTGTCCTTACACCATAACTGGATCTGTGGCTCATCGGTATCACCATTCTCCTTCTAGAATTTCCAACAGGACTGGGTGTTCCTGGAGGGGGTGCTGATTGCATTGTGTAGTCAGACGTTGTCCTCTGAGGGATGCACTGAGGGGGGGAACACCGTTCTGTCTGTGTGATCACCAGAGTCCTCACCTAGAAGACGGCACACGACTGTGGAGAGATGCCTAATGCATAAGATGCCTAATGCACCAGTCAGTCTCTGCAGTTCCAGGATGAGCATTTTTCTCCTTCTGTGAACATGATTGTAAGGATGGGAACGGGAGGGGAGTTCCGTCGTGACACAGTGAATGCCTTGTACCTTCCAGTGAGAAGACTGCATTGTTAACCAGGTCGGCCTGTTTCCTGTCCGTTGCTACGACCTTCCTGGTTTGGATTTACATAGTTAGAATGGATTGCCATGTCGTGTTCATAGCAATAGGTCTTTTTTTTTCCTTTATGCAAACACAGTACCCCTTCTCTCTGAACATTCTAAAATGGCACCTCTCTCCTTTGTTGGACTTTGCTCACCATCTCCTAATTAATTATTAGTCCAAACTTCTAGCATATGTAATGCCTCTATGAACTTGCTTCTATTCATGCATTCTCTGTTTCAAATTTATTCCCTTTTTAGTTTGTTCTTTGAAGTCCTACATGGCAACGTCACCGTGGAGTTGAGGGCTTCCAGACATAATAAGGGTTACATGAAGTTCTAAGATGGGCCCTCAGATTATGGTGAGCAACCTAAGATGTATAGAGGGAGATCATTCTCTCTGCCACGGGAGTGTACGGCACAAAGTTTTACATGTGCAAGCCATGAAAATGGCCTTCACTAGAAACTAGAGAAGATCACCTAGATCTTGGCCTTCTCAGGCTCCAGAAGGGTGAGAAATACGTGTCTTCCGAGTTGTTCCTACAACAGGGGAAATCCTAGGTAGTTTTCATACCTGCAGAAAGCAGCAGTGTGGTATTGTGTTGTGTAAACATATTTGTGGATATTTGAGTGAGTTGACTCCCGTTTGGGATTCCCACGGAATTCTAACACACATCCAGTCAACCAGTTGGGTGTGCAGTGTACTCGTATATCTACCCAACTGGACTAAAATATCAAGTTCCCACATCTCCCCCTCCCTACATGTTAGATAATTGCTAGAATGACTCACTGAACTCAGGGGGACACTTTACTTACTACTACTTGTTTATGATAAAAAGACAACTCAGGAACAGCCAAATGCAAAAAGTGTATAGGGCAAGGTTTGGGGGAAGGGGACATGTGTGGAGCCTTCATTTCATTTCCATCTGCTGGTCCTGCCTCTGATATCCCACCCTCTGTGTGGTCAGCGTCCACAGCCCAGATGCTCTGCATAACCCATGGCTCAGGGGTTTTCATGAAGGTTTCCCGTATGTTCTCGGGATTGATTAGCTTACTGGGCTTCGTAGTTAACTGGCTTCCAACCCTGCTCCCTGGACGATGGAGCTCGGCATTCCAACCCTGTTGTCAGTTACAAATGAAAAGAGTTGTTGTTTAAAATCTCAACCCTTTAAGCTTGCCTTATTCTTTCTGCTACCAGAACATTCCCAATCCTGAAGCCACACAGGAGTCCCCAGCCAACAGTCATCTCATTGGCATAGAAAACACAAGTCTTCTCACCCCAAAGATTCAAAGGGTTTTAGATCAGAATCCCTTGGATCGGAATCCCTAGACTAAGACCCAGTAGTGCAATATTTGATGTACACTATCAGTGAGCAAGTGGTGTGTCAAGTTGTGGAGAAGAGCAGCAAAGCAAATGGCCCAAGATATCACCATGTATCCTATAAGACCATTTCAAACGGGTTGTTAAATTGGAAAGCTAGAACCTCAGGGAGACTCAGTAGGGGCTGGTTTGTCCTTTTGTGTGGGATGTGTAGGCATTGTTCTAAAAATGACTGGACAGGTCCATGGTGGTTGGGTTGCATTTGAGAGACAGTTTCAAGTCATGAGACAGATCACGTCAATCCCCTGACACACAGTCCGTGATGACAGGTGCGCCTGGGACATTCCTCTTTGTCCTTCAAAATCCCAAAGCTTGAATACCTCCTCTTCCATGAACCTTGTCAGTTTCACACTCCCTTACTCTAAGTTCTCACAGCGTCTTGTCCTCTTTTACGTCCTCATGGGACGAACAAATGGGTGTTTCATGGTTATTTGGTACAGAAATATTCCATGTGCCGAGAATCAGCAGTGACTAAGCTTCTCATGGTGCAGTTTGGGAAGCTGTCCTGTATCCAGGGATGACAGAGTGGTCAGAGGTGTGAAGAGGAAGGTGCAGGTGTCTACAGGAGCTATGCATGTCAGGGGCTTGGGGAAGCTTGGTTCGAAGCAGGTGATAATCTGCAGTGGGAAACAGGCGTGAGACCCCTGAGTCCAAGCTGAGGACAGTCTTGGCCTGCAAAAGAAGGGTCCTGAAGTTCCTCTGGGACTTCCTGGGCACTCGCCCTCCCCTGTAGGATCCTCCAGCTGTGAGAACAACTTGAGGAGGGGAGATGATGGAAGCTGGAAAGTACATCCACATGCAGATGGTCTTCAGGGATTTTTGTCCCTTCTGGGGTTGTCACTCTGGTTTTCTTGGAGCTGTTTTCTAGACAGGGTTTCTTTTTTTTTCTTTTTGGTGGTGCTGGGGCTTGAACCCAGGGCCTTGTGCATGTGAGGCAAGCACTCTACCAACTGAGCTATATCCCCAGCCCCTAGATACGTTTTCCTTATGGCCTCCATAAATTTGCTGGATTCAACCAATAACGCATACATGAAGGAAATGTGTGGGTATCGGGCTTAGAGAAAGAGTGTGTGAAGTTGACAGTTTCTGTAGTTCAGAATGTTAAAGTGACTCCTGGTGAGCGAGTCTGTCTGAAGGCGGGAGAGTTTTCACACTGTGAAGACAGACAGCAGGACATGATGAGTTCTCAGATTTAAATCTGTCGGTTTCCCTTCCTCAGTGCCAGCGAGTGATCCGCTCTGGGGCTCTATCTCCGCAGTCACTTTGGGCCTCCACCTTGGGAATATGTTTAACCTTCTGAACGTGTGTTTTTCCGTGTGAGCTTGGTTGAGGCGGGCAGCCTGTCCGAAGGAGTTCAACCGTTTGCTTTCTTCCAACTTGATTTCTTTGTAGAATATTGCTGCCATATAACTCCAGTTTCTCCACGAGTAAAGAATTATATTTCCTTGTTGGCATGTTATTCTTTTCTTGGGTGAAAATTAATAGATTGAGAAAAAAAAGGTGCAAGAAAAACTTGACAATTCAGCCAACTTCATAGTCACAAATTTCTGGCTTCTGGTAACACAAGGCCCTTCCTTCTATTCCATGTGCCCAGGTGTGGGCAGATAGCCTTCTCTCACGTCGGGGTTGTCTTCATGAGGCTGTGCTCTGAAACGTCACACTTGTCACCCTTCAATTTGCCATTTTCATGGGGAAGGAACAGGAAGAGCCCACTGGGTACAGTGAGAAGAAAGTGTCAGTTTTGAAAAAATAGTATCAGATTCTGCTGAAATGCAGTTTCCCCTAAGGACAGGTCAGGTCCAGGCCTGGATTTTTTTTTTTTTTTTTTTTTTTTTTGCTGTCGCTCAGGCCTCAGGGGGCGGGTCCTGGATCACTAGCCAATCAGAGGCATAGGGGTGATGTATGCACTGTCCAATCAGGAGCGCAGCTGGGCGGGGATGCGGCTGCTCGCCTGTCCCTTTCGCGATCCTGTTTCTGTAGCCTCGGGACTAGGTCCCCTGCTGTGCTGCCTTGCGAGTCTCGGCTGCTCTGTGACGTCCACTAACTGCGGGGACAATGGGAGACCCCGGGAGCCGTGACGTGGTGAGTGTTGGAGGTGGGGCACCCCCAGCTGGGAGAGGGTCTGCTCGGAGCCCGCGGGGAGCGGCTGAGGGCGGAGCCTTGGCTCTGCAGGGTGGGGGCCAGTCTGAAGGCCCTTGGGTCCGCAGGGTGGTGCTGGGCCTGCATCGGGCCCGGGGCGTCCTGTTCTGTCCCGCAAGGCCAGCTTCTCCGGGCAGCTCAGCCCGCAGCCCGGCTCCTCCCCGAGCTGTGGGGTGACTGTGTGCGTCTGGGTTCGAGCTTGGAAGAGCTGGGAGCGCGGGGTCCCCAGTCCTTCCTTTCCCCTCGGGGTGGTCCTGCTTACCCTGAATTTTCTAACTGTTGGGGAACGGGGGTGCTGACCGTGAGCCTGGTTTTACCTCCAAGGGCTAATACATGATAAATTTTCCAACAGAATGGGAAGGATTTTACTAGTGTGTAGATGGTGGACAAATTCAAATATGGTCGGAAATCTTAATAGGTTTATGAATTTATCTTGTGACTTCTTGGATGCGTATTTTATTGTGTGACTTGCCAACACTTAGAAAGATCTAATTTATTTATTCTTCTTGCCCATCTAGCAATAAACATCTACTCTGTATGGTTCTGTATTGATTGCCTCTGGAAGGGAGCATTTTTCTTATGCAGTTTTTCATGTATGTGAAATAGTTTATCTTTCTCCTTGTGCTGTATATTTTTAAAATTGAAATTGAATTTTTTTATAGTTGCTATATAGAAAAATGATGGATTTTTTACATATTTACCTACTGTACTACCTTGCTATGATCCCCTATTAAATCCATGAAGTTTTTCTTTGGTTCTTTGTTTTTTGTTTTTGTTTGTTTGTTTTTTTGAGGGACTAGGGATTGAACCCAGAGATGCTTTACCACGGAGCTACACTCTGAGCCGTTTTTGAGACAGGGTCTTGCTAAGCTGCCAAGACTGTCCTTGGATTTGTGATCCTCCTGCCTCACCCTCCCAAGGTTTACAGATGTGGGTCACCACACAGGGGTCTTTGGAATTTTTTTTTTTTAAGAAAACAGTAATCTTGTTTGTGAACAAAGACCTTTTTTGTTTCTTTTTAATTTCAATGTCTTGTTTGCAATATTGGGAATTGAACCATGGCCCTTGTGTATGTACAATCCAGTCATTTTTAAAATTTGTATGCTGAGATAGGGTCTAAGTTACCCAGGCTGGCCTTCAATTTGCCATCCTGTGCCTCAGCCTCCTCAGTAACTGATATTACAGTTCTGTGATACCATGTCTGGCTCAGTATCTTATTCTTTCTTGTTCTTTCTTGTTCTTATTCTTTCTTGTCTTGCATCTCTGCATCTCTTGTTTTGATCTTAAGAGTTTGTTGCTTAGCACTTTTAAATGTTTTATCATTGTTTCATACTTAGGATAATTAGCGCTTGGTTTTGATGGATTATTCTGTTCATTGAAATTTCTTTTGTTGAATGTTTATTCATCTTCATCCATAAGCAATGTTTGTGTGATTTTTGCTATTCATAATGTCTAATTTTTGTGTTGTGGAATATGTGTGTCATAGCTTGACTTTTTAAATATGATTTTTAAAAATTTAATTAGTTTGAATGACAGTAGAATGCATTTTGACACAATGTACACAAATGGAGCACAACTTCTCATTCCTCTGGCTGTAGAGTCACATCAGTAGTGTAATCATACATGTATATAGGGTAATAATGTCTGTCTCATTCTGCTATCCTTCCCATCCCCACAGCCCCACAGCCCTACCCCTCTTCCCATTCTTGATATTCATTGACACTCTTTAACCCTCAATGCTCCTTCCTTTTGTGCCACACATCAGGGTAATGTGACCAAAAACCTGAGGCTCCCTCCTTTGGAGCTAGCCAGACTGAAACCACCCAATCCTCTGCCTAGGGAAGTGGGAGTGAATTTTCACCATAGATTGCCTTTGTAAACCCTCGGGCTTGGGTCCTTTGCTTTCTCAAGATCCCTGCTCACAGCTTGAGAGACCTGCTCTTCCCTCCCTGATCTTTGTGAGTTATGATTCTTTATGTGAGTTATGATTATGTGAGTGATGATTTTTGCATGTCTTCTGAGTTTTTGTATGCTGTACCCTTACCAGTATTCAACATCAGAAACAATCCTTTGAAGGTGACCAAAGCAGTTTGCACTATATGCAGGATTTTACATGTTGACCATTTTCTGGGTCTGTTTTTATTTGCCATGACTTGCTAACCTGTTTTCCTGCTGATGACCAGCATGCATGGAGACCTGTTTACTGGATGTAAGGAGATCTCTTTTTGCAATCTATAGGAATCTGGTTTTTTGTTTTGTTTTGTTTTGTTTTGTTTTTCAAAGAGAGAGTGAGAGGGAGGGAGGGAGAGAGAGAGAGAGAGAGAGAGAGAGAGAGGGAGAGAATTTTTAATATTTATTTTTTAGTTCTCGGCGGACGCATGCCAGGCGAGCGCGCTACCGCTTGAGCCACATCCCCAGCCCCAGGAATCTGTTTATTGTCACCCAGCCAGTGAATTGTGACTCAAATTGCTATGTCACAAGGAAGAAAAACAAAACAAATATTAGTATGTTCTTTCCAAAATTTCTTTTTTAAAGTTTTTCATCATGAAGTACATTCTCAAAAGAATAAATTGAAAGTTTGGTAAGAATAATAACAATAATTTAAGTATCTCGGGAACCTCTGTCAAGATTCATAACTTGGGAACTGGGTATGATGGTACATGCCTGTAATCCCAGTGACTCGGGTGGCTAGACAGGAGGGTCTCAAGTTTGACACCAGTCACAGCAATTTAGCAAGACCTGGTCTCAAAAAAAGGAGGGGGGTGACTGGGGATGTTGCTCAGTGGAAGAGTGCCCCTGGGTTTAATCCCCAGTACTGCCCCCCCAAAAATATTCGTAACTGTGGTGGTCATTAGAATCTCAGGTAGTCGTCCCTGTCTTGTCCCACAGGTGACTACTGTCCGTGAACCTTTGGCTACTTTTCCTATCTTTACTCTGTGATTTTTCACTAAGCACTTTCCCTTCAGTTTCTCTCCCTTGGAACCTTCAGTGAGTATTAAAGGAATTCCAAACGGAAGCATTCGGGATGCTCTCCTTGCCCTCCCTTCCCTTGTCCCTTGTCTCGCACACACTCATTCCTGAGGTGGGGGCAGACCGTTGCCTCCTCAGGTCCTGTGGTCACTGTGTCAGCTTTTTCAAGGTTCCTCTTCAGTGATGTCATAAATAGCACAAAGGAACTCAAGCATGGCCAGGCGTGGGCAGGGCCGCTGCTGGCGCTTGGTAAGTGGTTTGGTGAGTGGTTTGGGCTGTGGTGGCCGACCTGGGCCTCTCCCACTGGCCATGGCTCAGGCAAACTCCATTGAGCAGGGCAGGACGAGGCCCGGACCCCTGGCTTCCACCTGAGTGTGCATAATAGAGCCAACTTCTGAGCTCTTCTTTTTTTTTATTTCTGAACATGAGTAAGATGCCTCGCTCTGCCAGTTCCCAGGGTTGTGCAGGTCAAATATCTGAGAATTAAGTATTTCTTCTTTATCAGCCACAGAAGAGGTATTCCATGAAGACATAGATCCAATAATTATTTAACAGCAGATGCTGCTTACTGAATGATCCCTAGCCAGCATTCTTCTAAATGCTTCCTGCATATTAACTCATTTATCCGTCACCAGAATCCGATGGACTAGTTATGGTCATCCTCATCTCCACTTAACAGTTGAAAAAAGTGGAGCATAGAAAAGTAATTTGCCTGAATAGTGGAACAGGGCCTCAGACCCCCAGGTTCCTGGCTCCAGGGCTCATGCCAAACTTGTCTTCTACTTCAGTGGAGAAGATGAAGTGTAATCAGCGTTCGGGTAGAAAGTCGTGGAGACATATGTAATATTCTTTGAGAATGTAGAGGAGGTGGTGCTATGAAAAAATCAAGGAGCTGTGGTTCACATTTTTTTTAAAATATGGAACACTTCACGAATTTGCATGTCATCCTTGTGTGGGGGCCATTCCAATCTTCTCTGTATCTTTCCAATTTTAGTATACGTGCTGCCAAAGTGAGCACTGTGGTTCACATTTAAGCTCAACATCAGGGTGTGATCAGTTTTAAAGTAATTACTTTTTTTTTCAGTGTTAGATAAGAGGTGCTAGTGGATTGGGGATGGATTTTAGACTGGAAACCAGGAGGGTTCAAAAAATAAGAACAATCTTGTTGAGGTGGAAATGCACAATACATCCTCTAGACATTAGGGAAAAATCAGGGGCTCTGTACATTAAGGTGAAGTTCAAATTACAGGAAGTGGCAGTGGAATGTATCCATTAAGCTTTTTCATGTGTAACTCTTTGCTTGTTATGGTCTTCAACTCTTACATTTTATTTGGCAATTTCCTCTACTATGTCTGTGGATTTTTGTAGTATTTTACCTTGAGATCTGTACGTTTGGGTCATTTTTTTAAAACATGTATTCAATCATGTTTAGTCTGTGCATTAATTTTGTGTGTGTGTGTGTGTGTGTGTGTGTGTGTGTGTGTGTGTTACTAGCAATTGAACCCAGGGGTACTGTACCACAGAACTATATGCCCAGCCCTTCTTATTTTCTATCTTGCGACAGGGTTGCACTAAGATGTGTAGACTGGGCTTGAATTTACAATCCTCCTGCCTCAGCCTCCCAGATAGCCGAGATTACAGGCATACAATAAAGTTTTAATTTATAGTATTATAGTAAATGGGAAGCTTTAACTTGCAAGACAATTCTTTGGCATTACGTACAATATGTTGTTTTTTTTTTTTAAGTCAACACAGTGCCTTTATTTTTATTTTTATTTATTTTTATGTGGTGCTGAGGATCAAACCAGGGCCTCACCCACCCTAGGTGAGCACTGTACCACTGAGCCACAACCCCAAGCCCTACAATATGCTGTTTTAAAAAAACTTTTTAGTTGTAGAAGGACACAATACCTTTATTTATTTAATGGTGCTGAGGATCGAACCCAGTATTCCACACATGTGAGGCAAGCGCTCTACCACTAAACCACAACCCCAGCCCCAATATGCTTTCTTATTTGATTCCAGAATGGAATCAAACACAGACTAAGACTTCAGAGTATACACCCTTCATTACCCACCCCCAATTAAGTATCCCCTACCACTCCCTGGTGGCTGCCACTTCACTGTGCCATCTCCCACATATACCACAAGTGTCATGTGGCCCTCCAAAATGCTGGCACTGCAGGCTTCCCCAGCTGGCTGAGAGGAGGAGGAGTGGGACCAGGCCAAGGACTCTGTAAGTCTGTCCCCATTTTCCTTTTGTATCACAAGCTTCTTCAAGGGTCTGGTCTTTCCTAAAGTGTGATAAATAGATTTTTAGGGGGGAAAAAAAAACTTAGAAAAGAGAAGGGGCTGGGGCTGGGGCTGGGGTTGTGGCTCAGCAGTAGAGCACTGGCCTAGCATGTGCAAAGTGCTGGATTCGAGCCTCAGCACCACATAAAAATAAAAAAATAAAGGTATTGTGTCCAACCTCAACTAAAAAAAAAAATTGTTTTAAATAATTAAAAAAAAACTAAAAAAAATAATAATTTTTAAAAAAGAAAATCGAAGGGGCAATTTTGAGTACTCCTCAAAGCGGAGCAGTTCAGATTCTCAAAGTCTGTCCAGCAGAGGCGGGGGACAGAGAGGAGAGGCTGGTCGAGGCAGGCGTCCAGGCATGTGGCCCCCCAGGCTGGAGAGCTGCTGGGGTGGGCAGGTCCATCTGACCTCCAGGGAAAAGGCTGCCAAGTTGGGGTGTTGGGGTTTTAAAAATGCCTGGGGGAGACCGGGAGTCCCCGAGGGAATACGTGTGTTTAACGTATAGTGGAAATGGGGAAGGGGAAGGGGAGTGGTTTTCCAAGAGATTCTCCATAAAATCAAGAATTAGACAGAGACTCTGTTTTAAGTGGTTCTAGGGGTCTAAAGCTGGACCGGGGAGGATGGGGCAGTTTCCATTGCTGGCCTGCCTTGCGTGGCCCTGGGGAGCTTCTTGATGCTTTGGGGCTCCCCTCGCAGCTGCAGAGTCCAAGCCCCCATCCAGCCAAGGCCGCGCGGGAGCTGCCCTTGGCCTCGGTGTAGAGCTGCTGCCTGGGGAGGGGCGGTCTGCAGAGGGGCCCTTCCTCTCCTCCTCTCCAGTGCTCGGACCTGCTGCTGCCCAGGAGCCTGGATCCGCCCGAGGTCACGACGTCCCGCTGGTGCGTGTGGTTTCCCTTCGTAGGTGTATATGTGTCCCCCCGCCGCCTCCTCTAGGATGGGGGCCCTTCGTCTAGGATGGGGACCCGCGATGCCTCCCTCTCCTTGAAGTGAGGACCGAGCCCCGCGGATGGCAAAGCTGTCTGACGCGGTCCCTGCGTTTTCGTTCCGGTGCATTATGATGAACCCCTTTGTCAGCGTCGCTGTCCACCTCCACCTCGCTGTCATGGTCACTGCTGTTTCCCACAGCCCAGGGAGCGGCCCCCCTCGCGCACACAACACCCGCCCTTCCGTTTATATTACGTGATTGAAGGTGTTTGCTTCTGCTTTTTGTTTTTCTTTTGCCTTTCTTAATTTTCATATATTAAAATGTCAGTCCACTTTTTGGCTTATTTTTCTTATGAAGAAAGTATTATGTTCCCCATCCCAATTTATAATTTGGCTGTTTTCCACAGACCACCTGGGAATAAGATGCTTGTTTCCAAGTATACAGTTGGTCCCTTCCTGATGAATTGAGGAGTTGTGGTTCCTGCCGCCTTTTAGCCACTGTTTCATCCACAGGTGGTCCACTGGAGACTCTTCCTTACCCACCATCTGTTGTTAATCTCTGTTCTAGTAGGAGAGTGTCCTGCTGGGCATTGTGCACGCCTGTAAACTCAGCTCCTCTGGAGGTTGAGGCAGGAGAACCTCAAGTTCAAAGCCACGCTGGGCAATTTAGCCAAACTTTGTCCCCATTTTTTTTTAATATTTTGTTTTTTAGTTGTAGTTGGACACAATACCTTTATTTCATTTACTTTTATGTGGTCACAGAGGATCGAACCCAGGGTCTCGCACGTGCTGGGAACGCACTCTACCACTGAGCATCATCCCCAGCCCCCCCAAATTTTTAAAAATAATTTTTTTAAGGGCTAGGACTGTACTTCAGTGGCAAAGTACACCTTAGATTAATACCCAGTGCAGTTAAAAATAAATAAATAAAAATGTATGTATACGTGGGGGTGATCAGTATTGTAATTTAAAAGTCTTATTGAACCTCATGAAAATAGAATGGACAATAGAGTCGAGGAAGGGCATCAGGAAGGGAGAAGGGGTGTGAAATGAGAGGTTTTGGGGAAATGAAATTGATCAAATTAAGGTATATTTATGTACACATATCACAATAAATTCTGTTATTATGTATAATTGTAATGCACCAATAAAATATTTTTAAAAAGTCTTTCAGGGGTTAGGGCTGTAGCTCAGTGGCAGAGCACTTGCCTAGTATAAGTGAGGCACTGGGTTCGATCCTCAGCACCACGTGAAAAATAAATAAATAAATAAAGGCATGCTGCACATCTACAAGTATATAAAAATATTTTTAAAAAGTCATTCAGTAGGCATATGTATTTGGATATTAGGCAAGCTGTTACTTTATAGTTGCTAGGATTTTAAGCATTAGTGGGTAGTTATTATACTTACCAGTTTGGGGAAAGTAGTTTCTGTTGATTAGTCACAGGTGTTTTGGGAATTGTAGAGTTTCACTGATATATGTGAAAGGACATATCTTGGTGATATTGAGCCTTTTCTAAGATTATGTGCCTTTGTTCCCCTATTTCATTGCCAATAACATCCATAATGTTTTTCCTTTGCTATAGTGAATTGCTCTTTTTAGAATTTTTTTCCTTCTTTTTGGTGCATTATTATTTTTTTAAATATTTATTTTTTAGTTGTAGTTGGACACAATACCTTTGTTTACTTATTTTTATGTGGTACTGAGAATTGAACCCAGGGCCTTGCACGTGCTAGGCGAGCACTCTACCACTGAGCAATAAGCCCAGCCCGTTATTGGTGCTTTATAGACATACATAACAGTGGGATTTGTTATAATATATTCATAGGTGCATACAATAAGACAGCATAGTTTGAACAATTTCAATCCCCAGTACCTCCCCTTTCCCTCCCCTCCCTCCCTCCTGATCCCCTTATTCTATTCTACTGGTCTCCCTTCTGTTTTGTTTTTAATTTGTCCTAATTGGTTATGCATGACAGTATAATGCATTTTGACATATTGTACACAAATGGAGCACAATTTCTCATTCCTCTGGTTGTACCTGGTGCAGAGTCACACCAGTAGTGTAAATAAATAAATAAATAGATAAAATGTATATATATTTATAATATATATACATATATATAGTAATAATGTCCATCTCATTCCACCATCCTTCCCATTCCCACAGCCCTACCCTTCCCCCAACTCTCCTCTGCACAATCCAGAGTACCTTCACTCTTCCCTATGCATCCCCCATATGAATTGCTCTTAATGAATATTATTTAGTATTGAATTAATGGTGATCTATAAAACATCATGTACAAGCTTCAAAATACTGTCTCAGTGCAATCACAGAGCATGCACTGGATTCCATAAGGAACAAGTTATGACAAGAGTTGTTATAATGTTTTACAAGCTTCCTTTGGTTAGTGGGTCAGAATATTGCAAACATTCAATGAGACAATAAGATTTGTCTTCGGAATGTGGGTTCTATAGGCAAGGATGGTATGATTCCTTTTGTCAATCAGACACGTGTTCTTTCTCATCAGGGCTACTCCAATATATGGAATATGGAAAGGTAACATTTGGGTAAAGATGTCAGGCATGATTACGTTTATGCCATGAATTTAGCTACAATATAGTAACTTTTCTATAATGTTGTAATGATTCATATTTATTTTCTGGGTCTACATTTGGGGAAGAAAAAGGGAATATCAAAGCCCTGAAGATGTGTACAAAAATTCCAAGGAGAACTGGACACGGTGGCACACGCCTGTCATCCCAGCGGCTTGGGAGGCTGAGGCAGGAGGATCACGAGTTCAAAGCTAGCCTCAGCAAAAGTGAGGTGCTAAGCAACTCAGTGAGACCCTGTCTCTAAGTAAAATACAAAATAGGGCTGGGGGTGTGGCTCAGTGGTCGAGTGTCCCTGAGTTCCATCCCCCATACCACCCCCCCAAAAAAATAAAAAAAGTTCAAGGAGAAATCTAAGGTAACTTAAAGGAGAAAGCAATGTCCCTCAAGAATCTTGGAGAAGAGAGGGGTGTGGTGGCACATGCCTATAATCCCAGCAATTTGGAAGGCTTAAGCAGGAAGATCACAAGCTTGAAACCAGCTTCAGTGATTTAGCAAGACTCTGCCTCAAAAGAAAAAATAAAAAGGACGGGGGATGTAGCACAGTAGTAAAGCATTTTTGGGTTCAATTCCCAGTAACAAAAAATAAAATAAAATGAAGAATCTTGGAGTAACAGGAAATTGGGAGAAAAAAATGAGACAAATAACCCCAACTTCAAGTGGATTTGATCTCAGAAAACTTTCTCCAAACATGCATTCAAGTTAGTACCCATAACTTCTAAGTTGATACAACATTTTGGCCTCTTATTTCCTCTGGAGTCAACAAATGCTTGTTTCATGCTCATTTGAAATGGAAACATTCTAGGTGCTAAGAGTCAGTAGTAATTAAGAACCAAGATGCTGGGCACAGTGGCACAGCTGTAATCCCAGTGACTTGAGAGGCTGAGAAAGGAGAATCGCAAGTTGGAGACCAGCCTCAGCAAGTTAGCAAGGCCCTAAGCAACTTAGTGAGACCCTGTCTCAAAATAAAATATAAAAAGGCCTGGGTGTGTGGCTCAGTGTAAAGCACCTCTGGGTTCAATCCCCTGGTATCCCCAAAATAGGAAAAAAAGTATTCTGCCCCCAGATTTTCATGTTCATTTGGGAAGCTCTCCTGTACCTGGATGACAGAATGGCCAGTTATGTGATAAGGGAGGCCCAGGTGACTATAGGAGTAACATGTCGTTCAGAGACCCAGTCAGGGGATCTTAGAGGCGTCTGGAGGTGGCGATGTGTAAAGTGAGACCTGTAGCATGTTTAATTGCGATTCAGGTGAGGCAGGCAGGTGTGAGGCTTTTCCAGGTATAAGGAATAGCAATTACAAAAGTTCAGGGAGACAGAAGCATGGCACATGTGGAGATGATGATGTGTTTACTGAGCCCAGTTGGAAGGAGCTGAGGGGGTTCTGAGATATCAAGGCAGACAGGTGGGAGCACAGTATCATGAGACTATGAGAGCCATTTGAAAAGTTTTTTTTTTTTTTTCTCAGCACAGTTGAAAATCTCATTTCTGCATACGTGGTCTGATATTCCATTGGGGGAACATTCATGGATATTTGAGTTGATTCCCATATGGCGTTCTCATTAACATCTAATGCATATCCTTAGCAGATCATCTTTATTAGTTATTTTAGTTCTGCATCAAGGAGGTAATTGCTGGGTTGCAGGGGAGGCCTCCATCAGCTAGAATACACACTGCCAGTTTAACACAGTGTTTCTACCAGTCAGTTGGCTTTAAGCATGAGCAACATGAGAAGATTCCTGTTGGCAGACGCTGTGTAGATTTTTCATTTCCAGTCTGGAGGTTCCAGCCTGTCAGCACCTCTGTGTATTAAAACAACCCAGGTTTATCCCATGCCCCATTTCAGGGATTTTTATGTATGTTTCTAATTGATTTACATGATTGATTAGCTCATTGGACCTTCATAATTTTCTCCATCTCTAATCCTACACCTTTTCCCAGAGCTCCAGGGGCTAAGTTCAGCTTTACCATACTTTTGTCAATTACAAATGAAAGTAATTTTTTTTTTTTTTAATATTTATTTTTTAGTTTTTGGCAGACACAACATCTTTGTTTGTATGTGGTGCTGAGGATCGAACCCAGGCCGCACGCATGCCAGGCGAGCGCGCTACCACTTGAGCCACATCCCCAGCCCCGAAAGTAATTTTTAAAAAATATTTTTTAGTTGTAGTTGAACACAATACCTTTATTTCACTTATTTATTTTTTATGTGGTGCTGAGGATCAAACCCAGGCTCTCGCATGTGCGAGGCGAGCGTTCTACTGCTGAACCTCAACCCAGCCCTGAAAATAATTTTTTGAGTCTACCCTTTAAGCATAACTTGGTTTTTCTGGGTACCAGACCATTCCCAATCCTGAAACTACATAGAAGTCCCGAGTAGCAGTGATCTTATCAGCACACACACAAAAAACAGTCTTTTCATTCCAGAGATTCCAAGAGACTTAGAAGTCTGTGGGTCAGAATCTCCAGGCTAAGACCCAATAGTGTGTGTCTTCAGTGATCATGTGGTGAAAGGTTATGGAGAATAGCAGCAAAGAAAATGTCCCTACTACTCACTCAGAATACCACCATCTATTCTGTAAGAGCGTTTCAAAAGAGTCATTTATGAGGAAGCATGTGAGAGAGACCCAGGGGATTCATCTTTGGGTCTGTTTGAGTTTTTGAATGGGAGAAGTATTCTAAAATGCCTAGGATTTATTCTAAAAATGACTGGATGGATCCATAGTGGTAAAGATGAAATAAAGAGACAGTTTTGAAAAAGTAAACAGAACATGTTAATACCTAGTCACATAGTACCTGGGGACAACCATAACTGTGATCATTAGGGGTCCTCTGAAGCAGACTATAAAGGGGAGAGTTTACATCCATTAGCATTTTCCATATCAGATTGTTCACATGAAAACAATCACTTGATGGCGTCTTTTCGTTCTCAAAGGAATCATAATTCCTGCTTTTTAAAGCCAGGATGTCTCAGGATTTTTCTAGTCTATAAATAGTCAAGACACAATGTTTCTTATTCACAAAATTGCATTTGGCATCTCTTTCTCATTTAACTCTTTGATGTTGAAGTGAAGCTGGTGAATAACCTGCAGTGGGGAGAAGAGGCCAGTGCTTCTAAGCTGAGGCTGGTCTTGAGCCTGAAAAAAGAGGGCAGTGAACTTCCCCAGAGGGCAGTGAACTTCCCCAGGGTGCTTAATGGGAAGCAGCCCCTTCCTGTAGGTGATCTCCAGCTGGTGAGAACAACTGCAATGGGAAAGATGACAGTGAGAGGTGGCGGAGCCTGAAAAGCAGAAGACCCTCATGCAGATGGAATTTGGGGCTTTTGTTCTTTCTGAGGTTGTTCCTCTGGTTTCCTTGGGGCTGTTATTTAGGTTTGGGTATGCATACATTTACTGGAATCTCTGTATAACTTGTGTACATGAAGGAAATGTGGGAAGGTCAGGTTTAGAGAAAGACACTTTAGTATCCTCCTGGAGAAATTATTTGTGAACTTTAAAGAGATCTGATTTCTTGAGATCTGAATGTTAAAGTGACTCCAGGTAAGGGTGTCCCTCTGGTGAATATTAAGGCTTTGAAGGAAGAAGAGTTTCCCCACCTCGATGAAGGGATAGAAGGGTATAGTGAACTCCCAGAGTAAAATTCTTAGGTGTGCCTCAGTACCAGGGACTGATCCATTCTTGGGCTCCATTTCTGCCTTCATTCTGGACCTCAAGCTTGGGCATATGTTTCACCTTCTGAATGTGCAGTTTCCCTTGTGAGCCTGAATAGGCGGGCTGCCCTTTTGAACCAATTCAAATATTTGCTTTTCTTCCAGCTTGATTCCTTTGTAAAATACTACCATAGAACTCCAGCTACTTCATGAAATGAATAAAGAATAAGTGAATAAGTCCCTTGTTAACATGTTTTTATTTTCTTGGATGAAAATGGATGGATTGTCAGAAAAGGCATGACACACCACCTTGGCCACGATGATAACTGCCTCACCCCAAACTTCTGAGCCCGGACAGTGTGCGTCCTGCATTAGTCTGAGTTGACTTCCTTCTCTGAGATGATGGGGTCCCCATGGGACACTCTGAAGCTGCCTGAGCGCACGCACTTGTTACCCCATTTCCAGAGGGTAGAGGAAGAGCCCAGAGTAAAGTCAGTGCCACTTCTGAATAGCCAGGATCAAATATCTGAATAGCCACAGCCCTTCCCAGCCCGCGGTTCTCCCAGGGCCTGGTCCTTACCTATCATAGGGCTGGGAAGGGCTGTGGCTTGAGTCCATCATTTGGGATTCAGCCAGGTAGTGGATCCTTCTCTTGTCACTCAGGGCTCAGGGGCGGGTCCTCAGGGGCGGATCCACTAGTCGATCAGAGTCGTGTGGGCGGGGTTTTGTGAACTGTCCAATCAGAAGCACGGTTGGGGAGAGGCGGTGACCCATACTTCTCGCGATCTTACTTTCTGGAGCCGCCATAGTCGGTATCTTGGGTTAGCAGTCGGAGGAGGCCCCGGGTCCAGGAACGGCTGCGGCTCCGTTACGTCCGCAGATTCCGGCCGGGTGGGCTGCTTAGGGAGGACGCGGGAGCCGGCCATCACAAAATGGTGAGTGTTGTAGGGCGGGTGTCTGCCGGAGGGGAGCAGGGTCTCCTTGGAAACGACCGGAGGCAGCTGGGGTGACCCAGGCCTCCCAGGCCTCCCGGCCGCCGCCCGAGTCTGCAGCGGCCTGCTCCGCTCCTTCCCCTCCAGCCAGCGCGGTGGGGCTGGGCCGCCTAGGGACGGCGGCGTCTCGTCCCGTCCACTCACCGCCGCTGGGGCCTGGAGTCTTGTCCGAGCAGCTCGATGTCCGCAGCCCCGCGTCTCCCCATACGCTGCGGTGACCGTGGGAAGGTCACGGGGAGACTCCCACTCGTATGTGGGGTTCGAGCTTGGAAGGATTTGTTGTGGGGTCCCCAGAACCTCCTTTCTCCTCCGGGTAGTCCTGCTTTCCTCACATCTTCTAAATGCTTGGGAAGCAGGGTCTCAAATACGCGACCTGTCCCCTCAGCCCCGTGCTTCTTGGGGCTGACAAAGATTGCCAAACTCATTGGTAAGGAGGATCCACATGCACATTGGTTGGTGGGAGTGAAGGGTGTTGCCCTCTGTGATGTAATCGTTATTTTCCCTGGATTGTCTCTAGACATTCTTTTTAAAAAATAAAATGCTGGTTGAGGTAGGACATGCCATCATTTGAAAAGAGTGTTGCAATAGGAGGAAAGCCTCAACTGTTGAGGTCTGGAAGCATCTGAAGGACTAGGCAATGGAGGAGAGGTCGGGGTGTGGAGGGTGGCAACATCAGATCCTAGATATGAGAGCGTTTGCCCCTGAGGTCAGCCCCTTCTTAGGATGACAGTAATGTAGAGATTGTGTTCTGGTTCAGGCTGACTCAAAGTTCAGAGGTCTTGAAGAAGAAGAGAAATATAAGGAAGTTTCAGTTAACTGTTTTGTTTCTACTGATCATTTCAACTAATAATTTTTTGAGGCAAAAAGTGGGGTTTTTGGAAAGTGTGTTCTGCCCTTGTAGATTCAAAAAGGGTAAAGGACATCATTTTGGTGTAATGAGAACAGTGTTTCTTTGCACTGTTTTTCCAACACAACAAGGAAATATAAGATAGGGATTCTTTAATCGCCACCATTTACCATGATTACAGTGTTTGGGTAAAATTTATAATCGGGTGTTTGCTTTTGCATCCAGAGAGTTGGTCTAATCAGAATGTAATTTGTGCTGATTGAGAAAGTCTAGGTGGGGCAATCTGATGGAAAGAAACCTTGGAGAAAATGTTTATGAATTTGAGAGTTTATTTGGGTGTGTAGAATAAAAAATAATTTTGTTTTTGTCCCACATTCTGATACAGACAACTAAAATCCTTGAAAGTTCCTGGGCAGTAGGAGTGTCTTTCCTTATTTATCAGGAGTCCATATTAGGCAATGTCTGAATTCTTTAATGACATAACAAAATTGAACCCTGGGCCTTGTGTATTCTAGACAGTTGCTTTAGCACTGAGCTGCATCCCCAAACCTTTTTTATTTTGCAACAAGGTCTCACAGAGTTGCTCAGGCTGGCTTCTTGATCCTCCTGCATCAGCCTCCCAAATAGCTGGGATTTCAGGCTTGCACCGCCACACCTGACTCCAGCCTTTGTTTTTAAATTTCATTTTGAGACAGGTTTAGTTATTCAGTATGGCCTTGAACTTGCCTCAGCTTCTTGAGTAACTGTGATTACAGGCTAGCATGTCCAATCCCAACTCTAGGCCTTTTATTATTATTTCTTGCCCTTTGTTTCTCTTCATCTATTGATTTTTGGAATTTTGTCATTTAGGTTTTTGAGGTGGCTGATTACATTAATGGATTTTTAAGTTCTTTTATGTTTATAATAGATCCCACTTAGTTTTGGCATATAATTCTGCTTATGAATTGAAGGATGTAATTGATATTCAGTGAGGATTTTTTCATCAAATAAGAGATGTTTGTGGGTTTTGTTTTTTTCTAACATCTCTAGTTTTGATATGGCAATATGAACATCATGGCATAGATTATTAACCTCTGCTTCTATTACTGGGAAAAGATTGTAGATGATTTTCATTAAATATTAGTCAAAACAAAGCAGTGAGACCATGTGAGCCTGGTCCTTCCTATTATTGTTTTAATTTCTTGACTACATATAGTCTTATTTACATTGATGTTTTTTGTTTTTGTTTTGTACTGGGGATTGAATTCAGGGGCACATCCCCAGCCCTATTTTGTATTTTATTAAGAGACAGGGTCTCACTGAGTTGCTTAGTGCCTCGCTATTGCTGAGATTGGCTTTGAACTCCCAATCCTCCTGTGTCAGCCTCCCAAGCCACTGGGATTACAGGCTTGCGCCACCATGCCTGGCTTTCTGTGAGAGTTTTTGTAGATTGCTTCTTTCTAGGAATTGATAGATTTCATACAAGTGATAAAATTGATGAGTATGGTAATTGTTTATAAAATTCCTGAATCTGCTGTTGAATTAGTAACTTTAAACAATGGACTTTCTTGAGAGCTGCACAATGCTCCTAACATTGCACATTTGCAACTGAAGAATGTAACTGAGGAAATAGCTGCATTCTGTGGCTAACTCTGTAGCTTTCATGAATACAAAGAATAATGCTTGCATAGTCTTTAATCTAATTTAGAGACATATAATAAAGATTGCTGGTGTGATTCTTTAGACTTGCTTTTCCATCAGAGAACAGTGCTCAGTCCGACCCCAGCTGTTTTATCTTCAAGATCTGCCAGTGTTGACTCTTATTTCTTCCAATCTCCCATTGCTCCTCTCCGGAACCTGATAGTTTGGCCGCACTGGTCGCGGCACTTGGGTTTGATCCCTACCTAGCACTGGAAAAAATAATGAAAAGAATGTGTGCTTGGCCATTATTAGATAAAGCATTCTGCCATATCCAATAACTACAGAAATCATGCTGTTGATTTCAAATATACCATTAGTAATTTTCTGTCTTCTTAATTTGTCAATTACTGTTGAACTCTCCAGACATGTTTGTGTTAAATCTCAAGATATGGTTGATCTATGATTTTCCTTTCAGTTCCATGCTTTTGCCTCATGTTTGATGCATTTTTTTTAATATTTTAGTTTTTGGCGGACACAACATCTTTGTGTGTATGTGGTGCTGAGGATAAAACCCAGGCCACACGCAAGCCAGGCAAGTGCGCTACCGCTTGAGCCACATCCCCAGCCCCTTGATGCATTTTTTAGGGGAATACATATTAAAGATTGTGGTTTCTTGGAAAATGGACTGCTTTACATTTAATCCCCTTGTTCTTTATTATTTTGTTATCAGATACAGCTTAATTAGTCTCTATATCTTCTAGATGGTTTCTTATATCAATGCTAGAATGGTGTATCATTCTAGATAAATTTATTTAGTCTTCGTCTTTATATTGATCTTATTTTTCAAATATTTACACACTTTTTTATTGAAAAAAGATTGCGTACAATTATAATTTGAAACAATGCTTTCAAACATGTATACCTTGTCAAGTGGCTAAATTGAGATCTTTGACAGATATATTACTTTATATATCTAGTGTTTTTGTTTTAGAACACTTAATTGTAATTACATTCTGTTGACTATAGTTAAGATCATTGTATTGTACCCTGAAAAACATTATGCAATTACATTTTAAATAAGGAAAACAGTATTTAATGGACACATAAACAAAAAACTGGCTCACTACATAATAAGCATAGTGTCCTGCTGGGAGTGGTTGTGCACATCTCTAATCCCAGTTGCTTGGGAGGCTGAGGCAAGGGGATTATAAATTGGAAGACATCCTGGGTACCTTAGCAAGATCTTGTCCCTAAAAATTTGAAGAAAGGGATGGTGATGTTGGTTAGTGGTAGAGTTCCTGTGTGTTCAGTACATAGTACTACCCCCCTAAACGTTAAAAAGTTGTAAAGGGTGCTGAATAGCATAGTTTAAAAGGTTTTTTTTTAATCAATATTAGGGAAAACTATCACTTTCTAGTTCCAATGATTTTAATCATTATACATTTTTTTTTAAAGAGAGAGTGAGAGAGGAGAGAGAGAGAGAGAGAGAATTTTTTTTTTAATATTTATTTTTTAGTTCTCGGCGGACACAACATCTTTGTTGTTATGTGGTGCTGAGGATCGAACCCGGGTCGCACGCATGCCAGGCGAGCGCGCTACCGCTTGAGCCACATCCCCAGCCCCTCATTATACATTTTAAGCATTTATTACACCTACTAGTGGGGAAAGTAGTTTTTGACATCTTGTCAAAGGTGTGTTTGGGGAATTATTCAATTTTACTGATGTGTGTTGGTGATACATACCCCATTCTAAGATCATTGGCATATACTGTTTGGGTACACTTAAACCCTCTTTACAGTTGCATTGTTGAGATTGATAGTAGAAGCAATTCCTAGATACTGATAAAGGTTGGACTTTGTTCTTAAGCATTTCTAAGAACTTGCAGTCTTGGGAAAGCTTGTGTTAACTCTCTTGTGCACACCAAGTGGTAGAACTTTGTTATAAGAGGTACAGATCAGGTTTACCAAAGAAGTTGGGGTGAGCCGGGAGGCTAATGTGTGTTCCTGTTCTGCTGTTGTGTTAACACATAGTTGTGGGTTAGCCTCAGAATTGTTGAGTGAGGATGTGACTGTGGATGGAGAAGAGTGTGGTGACCAAACATGGAATGAACTCAGCCTCATGTCAACTCTATGAAGTGAACTGCAATCTCCAGTATGAAGTCGTACCCTTCCTCTTGGAAATAATATGGGATGTTTTTTTAGGATTCAGTGACCTTTGAGGATGTTGTTGTGACCTTCACCCTGGGAGAGTGGACTTTGTTGGATCCTTCCCAGAAGCAGCTCTACAGAGATGTGATGTGGGATACCTTCAAGAACCTGGCCTCTATAAGTAAGTGTGACACTGTTCCCTCCTTAGTCATTCACAGAACAAGTGTTTTCTTGCTCATTAGTTCTGCTCCATTATATGGAATATGAAAAAGAACATTTGGGTGAATATATAGGTTTGGTCAAATTATGCTATCAACCTAGCTAGAATCAAATAATTGTTCATCAGTGTTTAAAAAATGGATACTGATTTTTCTGGGTCTGTATTTTAGAAAAAGAAAGAGGAGGTCAGACCACTGAAGATGTGCACCAGAATCCCAGAAGAGAAATAAGGTAATGAGCACTGAAAGGAGAAATCAATGTCCCTCAAGAATCTGGGAGTGACAAGAAGTTTTAAAAACAAGCAAATGATACTAATAAGCCCAGCTTCAAATTGATTTTGTCTCACAAAATTTTCTCCCAACATGCATTGAGGTCTGTAATCTGGAAATTTAAAATCCAAAATGTTCCAACATGATGCCTGATATGACATGTTCTTGGGGGTTCATTGTGCACAAGCTTTATAACATACCTAAAATCATTTAAACATATCATGTGAAATTACCTTAAGGCTGTTTAGGTGCTGTGATACAAAAGTGAACTTTGTGTTCCATTATGACCCATCCTCAAGATATCTTACTATGTACATGAAAATATTTGAAGATCCAAACATTTTTGATCCACAGGATTTTCCATAAAGAATACTTGATTGCATTTAAAGGTGATATAGACATTCAGTGTTTGCCAAAACAGTTTTCTTGAAAACAGTATTAAGATACTCCATAATAATACAACTACTTTGATAATATTGGTGTTCAAACCATCCAGTAGAGCATTCAGTCCATTCATATTAAAAAATTCTTACAGGGCATAAAAGAGTGCTTCTGGTAAGTCATGAAGAAGGAAAATCTTAGTAATGTGCTTCTCATTTCTTCCAGAAGTCAAGAGGAAGGGAGATGCTGTGAACATAAAGAAAGTAATCAGTGTGGAGAAAGCGGCAGCTGTAAACCTGATTGTCTTGAAAACAAGATAATTCCTCCTGGAGTAAAATCAAGTGAAAGCCCGGTGTGTGGAGAAGTCCTCAATGTGCCCCTCAGAGCTCACATTGAACAGAAACCGTATGATTATCCAGAGTATGGGGAGAACCCATATAAATATAATGAATGTGGAAGAGCCTTCAGTTCTCCCCAGTTCTTTGAGGAATTTGAAGGAACTCACATTGAGGGCAGATATCATGAATGTAGACAATGTGGAAGAGTCTTCAGTCTTCCCAGTTCCCTTCAAATACATGAAAGAATTCACACTGGAGAGAAACCCTATGTATGCAAGGATTGTGGGAAAGCCTTTACTCGTTCCAGGTCTGTTCACAGACATGAAAGAACTCACACTGGAGAGAAACCTTACATATGTAAGCAATGTGGGAAGGCCTTAAGTGATTCAAGTTCCCTTACAATACATGAAAGAACTCACACTGGAGAGAAACCCTATGTATGTAAGGATTGTGGGAAGGCTTTCACCCATACTAGGTCCTTTTACAGGCATGAAAGAACTCACAGTGGAGAGAAACCCTATATATGTAGGCAGTGTGGGAAGGCCTTGAGTGATTCAAGTACCCTTAAAATACATGAAAGAACTCACACTGGTGAGAAACCCTATGTGTGTAAGGAATGTGGGAAAACCTTTAATTCTTCCAGTTACATTCGAATACATGAAAAAGCTCACACTGGAGAGAAACGGTATATGTGTAAAAAATGTGGAACTGCCTTTGGTTATTACAGTTCCCTTAAAAAGCATGAAAGAATTCACGTTGGAGCAAAACCCTATATGTAAGGAGAGTGGGAAATCGTAGATATTTCATTTCCTTTCACAAACAAACAGACACCCTGATGAGAAACCCTATGTGTATAAACAACGTAGGGGAAAATACAGTCACTGCAGTCATGTTCTTAGACATGAAAAACACAAAATAGAGACAAACTCTATGTGTATATAAAATGAGTGTGGAAACACTATTAGTTCTTCCATTATCTTGGAATACATGAAAGAATTCACACGGGAGACAAACACTATACATGTAAGCAATGTGGAAAAGGCTTGCATTCTTTCCATTATATTGGAATCCATGAATGAACTCCATGTTTGAGAGAAACCTTGTGTGTCGTTCCATTTCCTTTCACAGACATGAAGGAACTCACGCTGGAGAATAACCCTGAATAAAGTACGTGGGAAGACTTTGTTATTACATAAGCTTTCTAGCAGACTTTAGAATGCACATTGCAGAGAACTTGTATTAATGTAAATCATGTGGGAATGCCTCTAGTTATCTTGGTTCAATATATATATATATATATGTACATAGATACAGTATGGAGAGAAGCCTAGAGTAGAAGAGAAATGCAAAAAGATTAAGTTGGCCTACATATGCACAGGATCAAACTCTGAAAAATACAAGATCGTTTTCAGTTTTAATAATTTCAATGTCCTGTGAAAATTTCTCAGGTAGTGGAACCCTATAAGTGTAATTAATATGAAGAGCTTGATATAATTTGTTTAGCATTCTCTAGAGAATTCACTGTAGGAAACATACTAAAACTTATAAATATATTATGTTCATAAGTGGCTCATTCTGAAAGTAGATCTCTACAGTCTAGATTTCTAATTTATATTCTTAAAAATAAATGTTGAGAAACATATCTCTGCAAGTTTCATTTAGGCAATAGCATGAGAGTTTATATATGTAGTTGTCTTTCAGTCAAATGAGTTTTTGTCCTTTGAACTTGAACCATGTTGTGGATCCATAGGTGAATTAAACTGTGTTTCAAATGTGCCATAGGCCTAACTTTTATGCAGTTTTTAAATAATTGTGGTTAAAAGGCTACTGAAAAGTAAGGTGGTTTTAGAGTTTTTTTGTTTTTGTTTTTTTGGTACTGGGGTTCTACATTTTTTAGAAAGACTTTCTTGTAGATTAACATTTTCTTTTGATTTTGTATTTTCACAAAAACTTATTGGCAAAATTCAAAATGTAGTGATAATATATATTTTGGGATACAGATCTAATAAGAATAAGAAAATTCTTTATAGATGGAATAATCAGTTAACTGGGAATTAAAAGTTAAGAATTTCTGTCACACTAATTACAGATATGTTCTGTAAAAATAATTCTTAGCTGAAAGGCTTTGCAAATTCAGTTTGTTAGATTTGGACTACAAATCATAATTGGTGTATAAGATATTTTTACCAGTACCAAGGAAGAAACAAAAATCGGAAGAAATCAAAGACCACCAAAAATAGATATTGTTTCTTACCTTTTTTTCTAATATCTGTATGCTGCTTTATTTCACATTTCATTGCATTTGACCTCCTTGTTGACAAAGTCATCTGTTTGCTCAGAGATGGATTAGAATTATTTAGCAGAAAAGAGAAAGAATAAATTTGTAATTATTGACTACCAAAATTAATGTTTTTAGTTCTTTTTTTTTTTGGTACCACAGATTGAACCCAGAGGTGCTTAACACTGAGTAACATTTCCAGCCCCCACTCCCCCTTTTTTTTAAATCTGGAGACAGGATCTCACTAAGTTGCTTAGTGCCTCAGCCTCTGAACCATTGGAATTACAGGTGTGTACCACCACACCCAACACAAGCTAGTGGTTCTATTTGGAGGTGGCAGTTCTCTTAAGAGGTGGGGCCTCCTTGGAGAAACTGGACATCTGAGATGTGGGAGATGTTGGAACACCAGCCTCTTCCTCACTTTTTGCTTCTGAGCCACCATGAGGTGAGAAACTCCCTGCCATGCTGTGTTCTGTTATCAGTGACTGAAATGACAGAGCCAAATGTCAGGACTGACATCCCTGAAACTGAGCTAAACTAAACTTTCCCTCCTTCCAGTTGTTTATTTTAGTTTTTTGTCATAGAGATGGAAAACTATCAAACCAAGTGACCATTTAATGAGAAAATAAATGTGGATAGAAGGAAACCATGTGCTGCTATCATTGAGAAAATGGGTGAAAGACTCTCAAGCTCTTTTGGACACCTTTAGTGCTGCCTCTGCCATGACAGACCCAAAGAGCTTGGCCTGGAGCACAAAACAATGAAATAGGAGGTGCCCGGGTCACTCATGTGAGAACTGGAACTTCCTCCAACTTGACCAGAAGACACTGAGCACCTACATTTAAGAGTAACCACTCTTTCATAACCAGATCTAAATTGCCCCCTTCTGAAAGCCCGCCAACTGCCTTTACTGCAAGGCAAAGGCCTGACTTCACACTCTTGGCTCCCCCAGCTCCTGTCCTCCCTCCGACCCCACCTTGACCACATGAGACTGCAGGGAGCTCCTCAAGCCAAGGCCTTTCTGTGCAGAGAGATGCTGCAGGAAGCCTTTGTTATGGGCTGGGAAAGGGAGTGGAGATTGAAGGCACCCAAGTCTCTGCTTGATTCTGCAGACCCTGAGACAGCCCATCCAATTTGGCCTCCTGCAGAGGCCCATCAAAATGTCCTGTGGGGAAGGACACAGCAGACAGGACAGAGCTTTAGTTTAAAGTACTCCTTGGTCTGGTTCCTGCACAGCGTGGGCATGCACCATGAAAGCATTGAGCAGGGAGCCGCCTAGGCCTTCTCTAACTGGCTCCTTCTTGGAAATGCAGTCCAGGTAGAGGGGGAACAGGAAGGTGATAGCACCAGACAGCATGGAACATTTGCACTTAGAGCTATTCAGTGTCTGGTGTTGGGGTGCAGCATTGCAGAGAAGGGAGAAAAAGCCAGAATCTTCCAGTGTGGGAGGCTCTCTGAGGAAGTCTTTGGTTTCTTCTTCCCCCCATCCCCACCCCTTGTCTTTACCCAGCTTAGGTGCCCATTTTAGCTTCTAACTTGGTGATTCTCACTCCACAGTAATTCTCTAAACATTTCTTGTTCTCATTACGTTGGGAAATTAAGGGAATTTATCTAGTGAGTTAATGCCAAGGATGCTGCTAAATGGTGTGCTTGCCCACCTGAAAGGATTATTCAGCTCCATATATCACTGGTGCTAACCTTCAGAGACCCTGGTCCAGGTGTTTCTCACTTCCGTAATTGCCATATTTGTTTCCCTTATAACTTGGAGAGGCAGATTAGAGCTAGGTGCATTCATGTACTGTGTAATATTTGCTCAGCACTTGTGCATGAGTCATCTTCAGAGAGACTGAGTAGGGGACTTGGTCAGAAGGCTTTCTGTGCAGCTCATAAATGTGCTCTTCCGAAGGCAGGTATTTCTTCCTCGTGTCCAGCAACAGTCTTCTTCATTTTGCAGGTGATTCTGTGCACCAGGTGACCCTTCCTGTGGGTTATACTTGGGACAGTACCCTTCTGAGACTACAGGGGTTATGAGTATGGGAGGCCTTGTTCCAGGGCCAAGGGGTTCAGTAACTCTGCTCAGTTATGTAGCTCAAGTTAGTCATTTAAATGTTTGTGTCTTGTTCTCTGATAGACTTCAGAGTCAGGTTTGATTCCACAGGGTTTCCAACTTGGAGCTTTTGAACCTCATTGGATGATACACAGTTCTTTCCTTATTTATTGCCCTTTTCCCCCCTTCATGACAACGAAAGAACTATTTTGTATGCTTTACAGACAAAGACAGTGACCTAGGAAAGTTCAGCAAATGGTTCAATATTACAGAGCTCTCAAATTGCCTTTGAATTTTCACTTCTGTCCCTTCATTTTCTTCCTTATTAGGGTCAGAACTATAGCACCATGTCTGAATTTGTCCTCAGGTTTCCCATCCTTCTTAAAGCAACTACTTCAGCTCTCTTCCTGCTGTACCTACTGTGTGCTCTGCTGGAGACCGTCTGTTATGTGTTGTCATCACCCCTTGCCTGGTGGCCGACCTGTTTTCCATCATTGCTCCAACAGCTTTTAAACCTGGTTAACCAGATAATAATATTCTTCACATGAGCTCCACTCCTCCTTGCTCATGATCACGGGATGCGAGTGTGATCACTGTGGGGCTGGCTGTCTGCTACCTCTTGTCACAAAATGTGCCCATCTTGTGGCCTGGTTCTAGGAGATGATGATTACATTTGTAGTTTCTCACCTCACCTTTTACTCTAATGTGATGCACCATTTTCTCTCCCACAGGTTTTCCAGGTTGGTATTCACCTATGGGGAGGAGATAGCCAGTCACTGTGGCTGTGACACCAGTGTGTGACTCCTCCTGATAGGCCACTGATTCCTCATGATCTCTCCTACGTCTTCATTGTACCACCATCTTGAGGATCCCTTCTGCTGGGTTTCCCACCTCACGGTGGTGATCTTGTGTACGACTCTGTCTCTTTCATCTGCCTCAAGCACAGGGGCCCTCATTTTCTGTACAATGACACCCTAATGTCCACCACCTGAAAGTGTTCTCTAGTACAGTTGGGCGACTGTAGATTATGATATGTATATTTTTAAAAAAATCTAGAAAAGGGGTTTTGAATGTTCTTACTACAAAGAACAAAAGGTTTGAGGAGATATAGTTACCGCAGATTTAACAGATCTGAAGTCTGTATGCATGAAAACATCACATTTTACCTCTTAAATATGGACACTTAGGATCGATCAAACAAGTTTTCAAATTACAGTTTTTTAGCTGGGCACAGTGGTGCATGTCTAAAATACCTGCTACCCAGGAGGCTGAGGCAAGAAGAGTACAAGTTTGAGTCCTGCCTCAGAAACTGGGCGCAAGATTCTGTCTCAAAATAAAAAGGACTAGGGATGTAGCTTAGTGGTAAAGTGCCCCTATCTTCATTCCCCAGTTAAAGAAAAAAGAGATGCAAAATGTGTTTTCAGTTGGCTCACATGTAAAAATGCACACTGAACTAAAACCTTATAAATGTCAAAAATACAAGAAAAGTTTTAATTTTACCAAATGGTTGCAAGATCCTGTTAAAATCCCTTACGAATTTGATTATGCCTATTGGCTGTGACCACTATAAGGTCATTTGCCACCACTTGTCTTGTACTGAGCTCATGATCCTGCTTGGTTTTGCCTATCCTCTGGTCTCCTCTTGGGATAGTGACTTGGTCATGGGGATAATGGTGACATAGTTTTCCACCTCAACTTCTGTGACCCACCAATTTAGGATTAGAGGTACAACCCAGGAACAACCAATTGCAAGAGGTGCGTAGGGCGAGGTGTGGGGGCAGGTGACTGGGGGGCAGGCGTTCATCTGTCTGCTGGGTCCAGCCTCAAGCATCTCAACCCCTCTATTCCAACCGCCCAGATGTTCTTCTTCCTCATCACTGGGGAGTTTCCAGTGTTCCCATGCTGATTAGCTCTTTGGACCTTCATATTTAACTAGATTGTAACCTTCCTCCCTGCCTAGAGCTCCAGTGGGTGGCATTCCACATTCCAACCCTCTTGTCAATCACAAGTAAAAGTGATTATTTTTAAAACTTCCTTCTAGGCTGCCTTGTTCTTTCTACTACCACAAGTTCCCAACCCTGAGGCTACCCAGGAGTCCCCAGCCAACCGTCATCTCATTAGCACACAAAACACAAGAGATCCCAGGGTCTTAGAAAACCTCAGAACCCCTGCACTAAGACCCAGTAGTGTAACAGTCTGTGTGCACCTTCAGTGAGCAGGTGGGTGACAGTGGCGGAGAACAGCAAAGAAAGTGTCACCATCTATCCTGTGAGGCTGTTTCAAACAGTCATACACTTCGAGGCATGTGAGAGGGACTCAAGGGGCTTAATTTGGAGCTGCTCTGAGTTTTTGAAAGAGATCCTGAGTGTCAGATCAGACAAGGCAGGCAGCGACCAAAGGAGGCAGATTTAAAAGGGCTGCTGAACAAGCTTTATTGAGATATCACTCCCCTGCAGAACTCGATCAGACCCACAGAGGAAGGGTCTGAGGAGAAACCGTGTGGAAGCTCGATTGGACTGGACTTTTATGGGGCTTACAGCAGGAAGGGAAGGGCTCAGGACAGGAAAAGGTAGGATCCCTTGCCCCCTTGGAGTTGGTCAGAGGAGTTGGCTGAACTCCAGGATTGGCCAGGGGTCCTGCTGATTGACAGATGTTAGTCAGGAGATCTGGCTGATTGACAGGCATTTCTGCTGGCATCTGATTGATGTTCTTTTCTCACTAAGTCACCGCCACCGACCTAACACTGAGTTTCTGAGATACTTAGGATTTGTCTCAGACTGGATGGGTCAGTGGTGGTTCCATTGCTTTTGAGAGTTTCAGTAATCACAAGACATGTCAGTTCCCAGGCAGAGAGCACATGGTCACAAGGAGATTATTCTTTGTCCTTCAAACCTAAAGCTTCAATGCCTCCTTCATGAACATATGCTCCATACTTCTACGTTCTGACAGCGTCTTACCATGTTTTCTTCCCTCACATATTGAAACAATGGGTTTCATGATCATTTTTTTAAAATATTTTTTAGTTGTAGTTGGACACAATACCTTTATCTTATTTATTTATCTTTATGTGGTGCTGAGGATCAAACCCAGGACCTCACGTGTGCTAGGCAAGTGTTCTACACTGAGCCACAACCCAGCCCCTCACAATCCTTTGATATGGAATTATTCTAGGTCCTTATTCTAGGTAAGGCAGCCCTACGACACAGGATTCTGACAAATACTGTTAGGTTCTCACTTTCTTGGGCCCTCAGGATAATGGTATCACCACAAAAGCCCAGATCTTCCAACAAAAAGGTCAAATAGTTCATATCCTGACCCCCAAAGAAACTCTCACCCCTGAAAAGAAAGAGTCCTTTAAAAAATAGAACCACCTAAAAGAAAAATAACCAACCATCCCAGACCAAGAGACAGTTCAGGGCCTTCCTAGGAATGGCTGGATCTTGTGAAACTGGGATTCCTGGTTTTGGACTCACAGTCACGCCACTCTGTGAGGTTCTTCGGGGTCCTGCCTGTGAACCTCTTGATTGAACAGGGAAACAAGTCTTTTCAAAAGCTCGGGGACTTGCTGCTGTCTGCCCCAGCCTTGGGGATTCCGGACTTACAGGAGCCACTCGCCTGACATGTAGCTGAGAGACAAGGTGTGGCACGAGTCTGTTAGACCAGGACGCAAGAAAAGACCACTGACTCCAATTAAAATCAAATTAAAGCAAGCTTATTATTTCGACCGGCCGGGCTGCCTCTCCCTCCCCAAACCGCGTGAACAAGATCAGCCCACAGCTTTCCTCAGCCCAGCTTTATAGCCCAGAAAATTACACAAAGGGGGGTTACAGGTAACAGAACTCTGACAAGCATCACACTAATGGTAGTTTACATTTTTGCTGGCCCCAACATCAGAGTTTATGAGGACCATTAGAGTCTCAGAGAGGGTCGTTGTCTGGCCAGGGAAGGCCAAGATTGATGAGGCGTCACTAAAGTTTCAGAGAGGGCTGCTATCTGGTCAGAGAGCCAGGCATGGGTGAGTTCAAGGCACGGGCAGGCATTCCAAGCAGGTTCAGAATTTGCAGTAATTTATAGTAAAGCCGAAATTATCTTTTCCTGGCTTTGTGGCGAGATGGCTTGTCCCGACCAGCAGGACATCAAAGGGGGCGGCGAAACTAGGTGGGGAGGAATGAAGGGACAAGAGACACGAGGGATAACAGCAAGACAGGAGTTCTGATCAAGCTGCAAATGTTTATTGTTCACACAGAGGCACCTCTGGGCAGGGAGAGGGGCGGCAGCGGCGGTGGCCTGGACATTTAGCTCTGAGTCAGTTGGGCACATCTCTTTTGATTATTGCTGCCAGTTTCATAGGGCAGAGGGGCCTTAGGCAGATGTGGGGCCGAGAGAAATATTCAGGCTATGGAGGGAGCGAGAGGGAGATGCTGGAGCAGCAGGAGGCTCATCTAGGCTCTGTTTGTCTGCAGATGTGCTGGGCTTAGGCTGGGGTTCAGGGCTGGCTCCGATTCCTTCTAACTCTTGGGCACAGACAGTGTGTTTTGTTCTCTTTTTTCTATTCTTTAGACTTTCTCTGAGGGCTTCTTGACATCTCTTTATCTTTAGACCTTCTTCTTCATTGGGCCCCATCCTAGGTCTGGATAATGGGCTGCATCAGATCAGTCATGGTCCCGGGTTCCTCCGTGTAGGAGGGAGGAGGATTTTCCAGCTTATGAGCTCAGAGGTGGAGAAAGGCCGCCACACAAAACGGCCTTGTCTCCCTCAGACATTTCCCTCTGGTCAACATGGGTATGTCCTTTAGTCCCTTGCAGGGGCATCTGGAGAGTTCTCATCTGAGTTGTGGCTCTGGTCTCGGGACAAATCTCCCACCTTCATCTTGGGAGGTGAAAGAGTCTTTGGTCCTAGGAAGCCTTTGGCTCTGAGGCCATCACAGAGGAAGGAATGGCCAGTATTGGGGGCCATCATTTGTTGCCTCTGAGGACAAGGGGGCTAGGGGACAGTCTGCTGTCCCAGTGTCTTGGCAAAGTTGGTCCTGGGTCCTCTTCTGGCTCATGGGGAAAACTGTTTCCCTTCCTGTCTTTCCTGGTCAGGTTTTCTGTTTAGCTGCTTTCCGCTGGGTCTTAGAGACCACTGTGCTCCTGGCTGACATCAGCTTGGACTGTCCATCTAGACAGGCTCTCAACCAAGGGGGCTGTTTCTGCACTATCTCTGGACAGCAGCAATCCATGTAAGAGAAATGGTTCAGGGTTCCAACAACAATCCAAGGACCTCAGCAGTGACTCTGTCATGTAAAGATCCTTCTGGTGGCCAGCCCACATCTTGGGTGAGCCACTCTAATTCACAGAGTATGCCACCTTTGTGGAGTGAGTCTCACCCCCAGTTACCAGGAAAACCTTCCTAAAGGTTTCTAACACACGTTTCAGAAGGCTTGGTTTCCTTAGTGTGCCTCCCATGTTCCACCCTGCATGGGTGTCGCACACTTAGAACAAAACACACTTAGGACAAGGCTCGCTTCATCCATCTCCGGCCGCTCCCCTCACGGGGACTTAGGGCCCTCTTAGCCTTGCGGTCGGTATCAACCCCCGACCTGGAGCTTTCACCTGGACGCTGGTTGGTGAAATTCGGCCATAGACTGTATGAGGGGCCACGGAACCGCAAATCAGGACTCTGCACTCGTTTCAGCCCTCAGTTGGGTCGGAACCCTTCCCTTTGTCCATCTCATTCACACACTTTCCCACAGACATGGCCAGGACAGAATTTCTATACTGCCCAAATTCCAACAATTCCAAACCAAACAGAAAGGGAGTCATGGTGTCCCCTCTGCTTGCTGACCCCAAACAGATACTACTCGGGCGACTCCCCAGGTCCGTTTCAGCTGCAGCCACTTTGGAGGGTACTCGGGACCCAGCAGTGGGTGATCAAGCCTCTCTTCCACCCACTTAGGCCTCAAAAGGGAAGTCAGGTGGGCTTCAAAACCAAATGGACCCGGGTCCTACCTGTTCAGCTGGGCGGTGCTCCAAAACCCTAATTCTGGTTCCTGCTGCCTGTGGGTTCCTTTGTGCTCAGGGTGGCAGCCCAGAGCGCTGGGTGAGTCGATCCTCCTTCAGGCCAAGAGTGGCCTGGGCGTGCCAAGGGGACCACTGTACCCCACCGCCCCAGGGAAGCCAGTCCCCGGAGACAAGAGAGGCAGAATAGCCTTCCCTACCTCCTCTGTCCCATCTGGGTCGCCAAAAATGTTGTAGGGACAAATGAGGCAAGGCACCGAAGACGGCAGGAAACAGTTGTATTTGGCTGCAGCCAGGCTCAGAGGGCACAGCTTTTGCTGTAATCAATCAATCCCCTGAACCCCAAGTTCAGGAGTTTCAGAGTTTTATACCCAGCATGTAAGGGGAGGGGCCCAGAAGTTCACAGTCTGCAGAAGTTCACAGAAAAGCAGTTTTTCTGTCACTGTTCTGGGCAAGTTAACTCTTCAAGGACAACACCTGAAAAGGGAGAGCTTCTTCTCCCCTTTCTTTCCTCCCCTGCCAGCTGTTCCCATGGAGCCCATTTGTAACTTATCTTAAAAATGTAGACATCTCTGTGAAGCCCAGCTCAAGGCCAGAGGCCTTGTTTGCACATTTCTACAAAGTACTATACTGGATACGTTTGTGAAAAACTAGTAAGGGATGTCCAGCACCCGGAGTGCTGGTATCTTCCTGACCAGTGGCCAAGTAAATAGGGCGACATGAAAATAGGAAGTTTATCTACACTGGACTCTTTCACAGAGACTCTTTTGCTGAAAGTCCTAAAATCAGCCATGGGGAAGATTTCTGGAGAGGCCCAGTTAAGATTTTTCATTTGAGAAAGGGGGTGCCACTTCAGTCTTGTTCCCGCGGTTTTGGGAGGGAGAGGCAGCCCGGCCGGTGGAAATAATAAGCTTGCTTTGATTTGATTTTAATTGGAGTCGGTGGTCTTCTCTTGCGACCTGGTCTAACAGTGCCACTGTTCCCAGGAGGCGGCTCAGGGGTTTCCCCAAGCCCCTCAGCACCCAGGGCTGAAATCCAGCCTTCCTGGAGCTCAGCCATTGAGGAAAGGTACCTGAGTGGACATCTACACTGTCCGTGGGTGTTGCTGTTACAGTTTAGATGTGAGGTGACCCCCAAAGCTCATGTGTGAGATGATGCCAGGTTTAGAGGCACAGGAGGAGTTGTGAGAGCCTCAACCCAATCTCCTGATAGGGATTAACCTGGGGTACCTGTGGGCAGGTAGGTGTGGCTGGAGGAAGTGAATCCTTGGGGACATGCCTTAGGGGTTCTGTTTTATCCTTGTTGGACAGGGCTCTCTCCTGGTACCATATTCCCAGCTGCTTTCTGCAGCCACAAACTTCCGCCACGAGGTTCTGCCTCGCCTGGTGTGTCTCTGGACTGAGCCTCTGAACCGTGAGCTGAAATCAACTTCTCCTCCTCCAACATGGTTCTCGTAAAGTCCTCTGGTCACAGGGATGAAAAATATGACTGCATCCTAGTCCTTCATGCTCACTGAACAGGTGGAAGGAAAGGGGACTCCCGACAGGGACAGAAAAACCCGCCAACACGGAAACATGGACATGCACCTGTCTCCCTCCTGGAGTTGCGTGTTTACCTACCAGCCACAGCCATGCAGGTCGGGGACCCCAGCACGGCGGTGCACCCAGAATGCAGGGGGGCCATTGGCAGATCCCAGGGCTTCAGAAATGGCCTAGGGTCCCTGGCCCCAATCTCAGAGATGGAGGAGGGATGGACAAACAGTGGGGACACCAGCAGCCTAAGATGACTGGGGGGGGGGGGACACTAAAGGGAGATCATAAAACATGACTGCCTCAGGCTGACCAGTGGGAGATTGCTAAATTAAACCAAGACTCAGCCACTTAGGGAGGGAGGCCCTGATGACTTTGGTCACTCAGGCCTTTGTGGGGAAAGACTTCATGCCATTCGGGAGGTCACAGGAGCTTGCCCGGCACCTGTCAAATGCCAGCAAACAAACACCGCCCTTTGCCTAACCCTCTGCAGTAGTGGGGTGCATTCCCCAGGGAAGACTGGCAGCTCGACTCCCCCCAGAGTGGCTCCCCCTTGGCAAGGATAGAAACCCCTTCTGGGTTCTGCTGACACCTTTCCTGGGTGGAGAGCAGCATACCCCACCTGAACCAGAAAGGCCCAACAGGTCACCAGAGCTCTAGGAAAGGAAACCGTCCCTCAGTTTGGATCCCTGGGTCACTCCAGAGTGATCCTGGGGCCCTGATCTCCAAGGGGACACAGGAGGCCTCAGGGGCATGGGGCACCATTACATCTTTACACCCCCTGGCTCCCTCCATTGTGAGGCAAAGTGGAAAGGGACAATCAACAGATTAAAAGCACCTTGGAAAAACTGTGCCAAGAAACCCCCAAACCCTGGTGACAGCTTTGACCTACAGGCCTGTGACGAATCAGAATTGCCCCTAAAACTTCTCTCCAACTGAGCCATTGTGCAATACTGTGTGGGAGGCCACTTGTGAGCGCAGACCTCCTCACTGACCCTAAGAGACAAGCGGTGGTCAGATGTAGAATGGATTCGGAACAGGTGCGAACTCCTTTGGAGTTCAGAAGTGAAGTCCTCCCAGCTCCTGGCTCCAGCCCTGCTGCTCCACATCCACCCAGGTGACCTCGGTCTTCTTTATTTTAATTGTTTGGTGTGGGGAACTGAACCCAGGTGGGCTTTACCACTGAGCAACATCCTCAGCCCTTTTATTTCTTTTCAGTCAGGTTCTCGCTAAATTGTGACGCTGGTCTCAAAATTGTGATCCTCCTGCTTCTGCCTCCCGATTGGCTGGGATTACAGGGGTGTGCCACCACACCTGGCTGACTTCCTTCTGTAAAGACTTGGAAAAGCGACTCCCACACCCACCTGTTCCTCCCTGGATGGGAGGACTCCTGTCAGGTCGTAAGCACCCGAGGGTTGTCAGATTCCAGGGCCAGACATGATGGGCCCACTTTCCAAGGATAAAACCTGCCCCTCCTGGGGTTTTACAGCCCAGGACCACTTGCCACCAGGAAAAGAGAAAAAGGATGCATGTTCTTGTGAGCTTCTGGGAGATGATGGGTCCTTTTCAGAAGAAGCAGGGTCCCGTTTAAGCTGCTCCTCTATGTACCACTTACCAGGACTCTTGCTCCTTTCTGCTCTGGTGGGACTTGCCCTTTTGGCTGTGGGAATTATTCTCTTCCATGAGGAACCCACCCCTGGCTGGAGGTCCCTGTCCTCTTGGCATTTCCAGTCCTCTTACTCCTCCCCTGGGGCTGCCTGCTGGAGCTGCTGCAAAGCGACACATATACCAAGAGGAGCCACTAGAGGGCAGCACATACTCATAAATGCGCCCCTCTGTTCTACTTTCAGGATAATTCTCTTCACAGGTCGACTGGAGAGGTGATCAGAAGGAACAGTCTTACTTCCTAACATTGGGTTTACCAGCATTAGCTCACTCTGGGGACACACCAAGCCAAGAGCAGAGGGTACTTGGGCAAATGAGACTAACCTGAATCTAAAGCTACCTTTGATGGCTAATGACACCTATCCAAACCCAAGAATTAAAGCTCACCTCCTCATCATACCACCCCCATGGACTTTTTAGCCCTTGGCTTTGACCAGGTGAATTAATCATGTAGCTGGGTAAAGTTTCAACCACTTTGAATACCCAGATGTGAATCTTCAAAATCTGCCTTCAGGGCTGGGGAAGATAGCTCAGGTGGTAGGGTGCTTGCCTCCCATGCACAAGGCCCTGGGTTCAATCCCCAGCACCACCCTCTCCCTGCACCCCCACAAAATCTGCTTTCATTCACATAGTGTTAAATACCACTGGTAGCTTCTTTCCCTGCGGGAAAGTTGTAGATTCCTATTGTAACAATCAGTGTACTGGTTCAAACTGCACAAACAGTCCTCTAAGCCATCATTATATAATGCAAATTTTTTGTGCATGTGAGGCAAGCACCCTACCAACTGAGCTATATCCCCAGCCCCTGCAATTCACTTTTATGGGTGTACCTGGGTCCCACACACTCAGCTCTAAAAGCACAGGGGAGATTTGCCACCATTGGGGAAAAATGGGTAAACGGTTTACATTAGCCAAAGAGTATTGAGGTCCTTCTTACAAAGAGGACCTTGTCTCCATCAAGGAAATGCACTAGTGACACTCATGAGCTCCCAAAGATAAAATAGAAGTTGGTCTCAGTTTTCTTTGGTTCTTGTGCAGGTAGCTTAGCTCAGGGGCACTTTTCCACTGAGCTGCATCTGCAACCCTGTGTATTTTTCATTTTGTTATGGTGTCTCACTAAGTTGCTGAGCCTAGCCTTGAACTCCTACTCAGCCTCCCAAGTTGCTGAGAGTACTGGCAAGAGTCACCACACCTGGCAGAGATGCTGATCTTGAACCCTGAATTCTGTGCTTACCTAGGGGAGTGTTCTTTGTGACACAAACAGAAAAGTGTCTAGGCTTCTATGAGGTGGAGACTGTGCAGCGCATCACTGGAAAGAGGTGACTCAATCATAGGGAGTAGGATGCATGATGACTTCAGCAGAGAAAATAGAAGCTTTCACCAATGACCCCGGATACTCCATCTCTGTGCTGCACAGCACTAGAGAAGAGGGGTCCAGGTCTAACTGTAGCTGGGGGAATCGCCTGAATTGCATCACTTTCTGGATTGGTGAGAGGAATGACCAGCAATGCAGTGACTGACACATCAGAAACCACGGGAGACACTGCCATCAAAACTGGGCAAGACTTAATTGCTACCAAATCCTTGGACCCATTAGCCCAACTGGAGACAGAAAATAGATTAGATGATTTGTTGGCTCAGGAAGGTGGATTTGGTCTCTGGCAGACACCACCACTGTTCTGGACACACGGAGACTAGTGCTGATAAGATTTTACAAAGTGATACTTGGCTTACAACTGCTCCCCCAGGCAGTGCTGAGCTCTAGGGGAAACGATGCAGCTTCCCTGCCTAACTTCACCTGCCTCTTACCACCATTAAGACTTCAGGTTGCTCGCTGGGCAGGGGTGGTGGCGCACGCCTGTAAGCCTAGCGACTCAGGAGGCTGAGGCAGGAGAAATGAGAGTTCAAAGCCAGCTTCAGCAATGATGAGGCGCTAAGCAACTCAGTGAGACCCTGTCTCTAAATAAATTTTTTTTAAAAAAAGGGCTGAGGATGTGACCCATTGGTCAAGTGCTCCTGAGTTCAATCCCCAGTACCAAAAAAAAAAAAAAAAAGGCTTTAGGTTGCTATATTTCTCCTATGGTTAGCCCTGATCTTCTCCATCTCCTGATAAAATGTGTCTCCAAATCAAGAAGATGCTGGGTCCAGGACATGAGGTTTTCCTACACTAGAGACTCCCTGCAAGCTCCCCTTCACCTGGTCTAACAGCCAGACACCTTTGATTTTGGTCTAGGTAGGTACATTGCCCTACTCCAGCCAGAATTATCTCCGGTAGATGGACTGTCCCCTTTATTAAAATATTCAGATTAAGGTGTCAAAGTCTCTGGGAAAGGGAGGGAATGAGACCAGAAGTGGGGAAATAGGGGCAGGCATAGCCTTGCTCAGTGGGCAGTTTGAACTGGTCTTGTACGACAGGCTGTGGCTTCACCTAAGGGATCCATTATAGATATGAGCAATAGGTGTGCGTTCTGCTAGCATCTAGCCCGGATCCAGCTGGCATCCAGCATCCTCTTCAACCAACCTGCTTCATGGGACAAAACGACGTTTGATCTATCAGGAATCGGCACACCTTGAGCCATTTCCTATGCAGGCACACCAAGAAGCGACCCGATCCCTGCTTTACCTTCTTGCTTATTAAGGCTGATTACTATTTCTAGTCACAGACCCATTAGCGACGTGAGTTCATGCAAATGAAGTTGACTGGGGTTCCATGAGGGACCTCCCAGTTCCAGGAACCCTCATGAACAGTTGATCCCTGCTCAGGCACATAAATTCCCCTACACCACACAACCCACCGCCCTCTCTGACCATGGAGCTGCTCAGCTCTGGGTACTGTTCACGTTGCCGTAAGACAGTTCTTCTTTTGCTACAAGCTGACTTGTCCGTAAATCCTTTTTGGTGACATGGTCACAAACCTGGAACGTTTTCGGCTCTGCAGACCTCCTCAAACCCCTGAGTGGTGACAATGATGAGACCCCCTGAGGCAGAGGGGGCAGGGGAGAGTTCACATGTGATTAATCATTTCCTGGATCAGATTGTTCACAGGAAAACAATAGTTTGCTGGTGGCTTTCCACCCTCAAAGGAATAGTGATTTGTCCATTAAAAAAAAAAAATTTGTAGTTGTAGACGGACAGCAGGCCTTAATTTTACTTAGTCATTTTTATGTGGTGCTGGGGATGGAACCCTGTGCCTCACACGGGCTAGGCAAGTGCTCTGTCACTGAGCCACCGCCCCAGGCCAATCATTTTTCAAATTTTAAATCCATAACAAGCATCTTAGAATTCTGCTTGTGCACTTATAAGTCCATACAGAAGGAAAGCAGGGAATCTCTGGTTTGTTTGTTTCTGAAAACCTGGATTCAGCAAGCTGTCATTCTGGCCCTCAAGCTTGGAAATACGTTTACTCTTCTAAGTGTTTCTTACGGCCTCATGTGGAGCAGGCTGGTGTCTGAGTTCAAAGGTCTCCTTCTATTCCCTCTTGATTCCTTTGTAGAATGTTGCTTCCATATAAGTCCCTTTCCCCCCTGAACTGAATCACTGTACTCCCTGTAGGGATGTTTTTATTTTCTTGGGTGAAAGTGGGTAGACAGACAGAAAAGGCAAAGAAAGCCTTGGCTATGAAGCCACATGTCTGACCCCTGACAATGCAGGGCACTGCCTCACTGCCTTCTGTCCCATTATGTCCTGGCAGTCGAGGGAGATGTCCTTTTATTTTGGGGGGCCAGAAATTGAACCCTGGGGCGTTGAACAACGAAGCCACATTCCCAGACCTTTGATTATATTGTATTTTGAGACAGGGTCACACTAAGCTGTGGAGGCTGGCTTTGAACTTGCAGTTCTCCTGCCTCAGAAGTGGAGCTTCCGGGGAGATGTCCTTTTCTGACGTGGGGTGTCACCTCCATGAGCAATACTCCTGGACCTGCCTGAGTACACTTTGTCACCTCAATCACTGTGGCAAGAAACAGGAAGAGCCCACGGGGTGTGCTGAGAAGACACACCTGTTCTAAGAGGCCAGGATGGAATTTTGCTTAACCAGTTAAATCCAGAAATCTCAAACCCACGCTCTGTCCCCGTGGTGCCAAGTTTCTTGAGGCCTGGAGTGATGTCCACACACACAGGTGTTTCCCCGCAGCGCCACGCGGATCCGAGGGGAGATCCACAGGTCCGTGTGGGTGGGACTAGAGGAGAAGGGGAAAGGTCTTGTCCTCTCTGAAATTGTCGTCGTCCTTGGGCCCTAGGCTGAAGGAGGGACATCAACCACTGTAGAGGCTCCTGTGAGTTAATTCCAGGAAGTTGTGCAGTGTGGATGGCAGTTTCCACCTCCAATAATGAAGCCTTTGTCAGCGGCTGAGGAGAGGCCAGAGAGGGAATCTCCTATCAGAGGTCCAATAAAGGGCTCAAGTCTGCAGTAGATAAAGGGAAGCTCGGCCCTAACCAGTTAAATCTCTCAGTAGCTTTTGAAAATCATGGAGAATATGTAAAACATCAGTTGTAATCTGTAAGTTTGGGGGACGGATTAATTCTCCTATAATTAATTTGCCCAACTATACAAAGTAAAGGCCTTTTATACTTCTGCAGGCGCCAACAGACAACAGTTACACAATTTACAAGGAAAATATAAAATGAAATTTAATCAGAGTCAAAACATATTTAGAATGTACAATCGCTATGAGCCAAGAAACATGATTTTTTTTATAATCCCAAATATTTATTTAGCTATGTTTCCTGTTTAAGATTATAGCAATATTTATAACAAAAATTTATTTTTTTAACTTTTTTTTTTGGGGGGGGTGCATTGGGGCACTCAATTACGGAGCCACAACTTCAGCCCTATTTGTATTTTATTTTTTATTTTTTTTAAATATTTATTTATTAGTTATTGGCGGACACAACATCTCTGTTGGTATGTGGTGCTGAGGATCCAACCCGGGCCGCACGCATGCCAGGCGAGCGCGCTACCGCTTGAGCCACATCCCCAGCCCCCTTATTTGTATTTTATTTACAGACAGGGTCTCACTGAGTTGCTTAGGGCCTCACCTGTTGCTTTGACTCACCATCCTCCTCCCTCCAAGCTGCTAGGATTACAGGTGTGTGCCGCTGCGCCCAGCAGGGTTGAATTTAACTTTAAATAAACTTTAGTGGTTATCTCAATGTGGAAAAAGGTGAGTCTTAACTAAGGTGAGGTAGTCTCTTGTCAAATCTTAGGTAAGATGTTTCTTTCCTTCCTTCCTTTCTTTTTTTTCATTGTTAGTTGTAAACGGACACCTTTAATTAATTAATTAATTAATTTTTATGGAGTGCTGAGGATCGAACCCAGTGCCTTACATGTGTCAGGCAAGTATTCTACCACTGAGCTAGAGCCCCAGACCAGGGTGTTTCATTTCTGAAACTAACTTAATTACTTTCTTAATTATTTTTTATAAAGTTTTTCTATTTCATTTTTTGAGTCTGCAAATCAGTTAACACATGATATGATATTACATCTGAAATATGAATCAAACGAGTTAAGAGCGCCTGTGACTCTCCTTTGTGGGAAAGTGGCAAAGTATCTTTACATCCCATATTGTCCACCTTTAAATAAACCAGGCTCTCTTTATTATCTATTAAAAATATATTTATCCCTCAGTGTAGAGAGTAACACAAAATTATATGACATAGGACATTATTTTTATCTAATTACAAAATGTTAAATCACATAAATAAAATTTTAACTAAATTTGTTATTTTTATTATAAAACACAGTTATAGAGAACATCAGCTTTATAAAATGTTCTCCTAAACCTTATATTTAAAAGACTTTATATGAATAGTTTTAGAATAAAAAGAAACCAGTTAACAGTATGACAATTACACTATGTTCTTATATTAACCAAGTTTTAACTTTTGAAAAAAAAAATTAGAATCTGGAAGGTCACATAATACTCTAAAATAATAGTCATTGTTTAACTAGAGTTGGACAAACAATTTCTTTAAGACTTTTTAAAAAAAAAACTTCACAGACATAAGAAATTCTTTTGATCAGTGAGAGCAAATTAATGTTTTAGTAACTCCTATTCTTTTAACACAGAGAACCAGAATCTGGTTTACATCAATCCATTAATATTTTACTTGTGTCTGGGGAAAGGATCCGTTTTTCTGTTTTCTCTCAGCCTCTTTTTTGGAAGCTTAATTAACTATGGGTCTCTATCTTTTGAACTGTAAACAACTGTCCTAGGATTCTGAATGCTTCCTCTTGAAATGTAACAAATGTTTGTGAAAAGAGCAGTTTTTTTTCTTGTCTGCTTCCATAAGTACGTTTTATGCCGGAGACTCTGTTCAAAGCCTTCAGCCTCGTAGATTAGGAATTTGCTTTTTAAAAGAGGAAGAGGCCTTAAATAACTTTCACTGATTATGCTAATTATACATAACCTCTTTAGTCACGCACAAACTTTTTGAAATTTGCCCTTAACAAACCTTTTGCAACTTAAAAGAAACTTTTTGTCACATACTCAGACTTTATACCTCTTTCCCTTCACAACGTTTACTATATCTATTTCCCTTCACAAACCTTCTATCTGTTTCCCTTCATAAACCTTAAATCTCTGAACTTGTGGAGTCCTGCTAACTCTTGTGTCAGACCTTGAATTGTAGGACACCCAGGGAATAGTTTGGTGTTCAACAAACACCACTCATTTGGTGTCAGAAAGATTCCATGGGTCCAAACCCACCACTGACTCCAGATACGTGAGGGGTCACCTGTTAGAATTGAGCCTATTGATCCATGAGCCTTTCCACTTTGGAACAAGGGTAAAGTAGGATGCATGGAGATCCCAGAATTCAATATTCTGGCTTCTCACTCGCTCCTGGGAGTGAGCACCTGTGCTGCATCGGCCTTGGGAGAGTGGTCCCTAAGCTTAGGAACGGGTTGAACATTCTGAGTGTGGACTCCCTTGTGAACTTCCCCGAGCTGCTTCCTTTTAAATTCTTTCCTAGAATCTTGTTTATTTCAAATTCCAGTTTAGTGGAGCATTTAAGAATGTTCTTCCATGAACATAAAATTGGGCTTTTTTGGTTGAAACTCAGGGGATAGAATTATGGTATTCAGAAGAAAAAAAGGATTCTTGAAATAAATTATTGTTTCAAAATCAGTTTAAATAAGAATAGAATCATCCATGGACCTGGGCTGGGACTGTTTTTTTTTTTTTTTTTTTTTTTCCTGGTACTGAAAATAGATCCCAGGGGTGTTCTACCAATGAACTACATCCCCAGCCTTTTTTTTTTTTTTTAATTTTTTATTTTGAGATAGGTCTTGCTAAATTGCTCAGGCCAGACTTGAACTTGTGATTCTCTTGCCTCAACCCTCCCAAGTTGGGGATGACAGGCATGTGCCACTGTGCCCAGCTTGTTTTGAATTTTTAATATATAAGTCATGAATTATCATATGCATGCAGTCACATAGTCATATGTATTATTATATATCATATATTATCATTTGTTTGTTTCCTTGTGAATTCTTATATATTGTTTCTTTCTAGGAATTGGTAGATTTTTTTTTCTGAGTTATTAAATTTATGGGCATAAAATAGTTTTTATTTTTCTTGGAAGTTCCTTTTAATATCCATGGGATTAGTAAGGGATGGCATCTCTTTCATTATAGATGTTAGGAATTTGTGTATTCTCCTTTATTTTAGTTAGCTAAATAAGGTTTATCAATTTTGATGATCTTATAAAAAATTACTTGATTTTGCTGATTTTCTCTATTGGATTTCCAGTTTGAAATTTCATTGATATCTTCTCTGGTTATTTTGCTCTGCTTTATTTAAGATTATCTTGCTCTTGTTTCTATGGTTATTTGATGTGGAAATTCAGACTGTTGAGTTGAGGTCTTTCTTCTTTTCTAATATGTACACTCATTGTTTTAGATTTCTCCTTATGCACTGCTTTTTCTTTATCCCAAAAGTGATATTAAGATGTTTGTTTGGGCTGGGGATATAGCTCAGTTGGTAGGGTGCTTATGTCTCATACACAAGGCCATGGGTTCAATTCCCAAAACCACAAAAAAAATTGTTCATTTTCACATATTGTGAATTACTTAAATTTATTTGGAGTTGTTTCTTTTGGTGCATGTGTCATTCAAAAGTGTAGTGTGCAATTCCTTGGAGATTTTCCGGCTACATTTCTGCTATTGATTTCCTGTTTCATCCCAGTATGATCTGAGAGCAAATATGTATGATTTGTTTCTTTAAAAAAACATTTATTATTTTTTAGTTGAAGGTATTGTCTATATTTTATCTTTGTGTGTTGCTGAGGATTGAACCCAGTGCCTCACATTAATAGGCAAGCGCTCTTCTTCTGAGCCACAACCCCAGCCCCCATTTTCCATTTCTTTAGACTTGTTAAAGTATGTCTTGTAGCTCAGAACATGGTCTGTGTTGGTGAATATTGCGTGCACTGAGGCTTGGGCTATAGCTCAGTGGTAGAGAGACTTACCTAGTATTTGCAAAGCCTTGGATTCAATCTCCATCCCTACAAAAAAAAGAAAAGAAAGCGAACAATAGAATGTGTACTGTGTAGTTGTTGTTCTACAGTGTCCAATGTCTCCATTTAATATAAGATGCTGTTGATTTCAGCTATATCATTACTAATATTCTGCTTCCTTGAGCTTTCATTTACTGTTGGAGGCATATTGAAATCTTGGTTTATAGCTATGGATGTGTGATTTTCCTTTCACCTCCATGTCTCTGCTTAATGCGGTTTGATGCTTTGTCTCTAGGGGAGTGTGTATTAAGGATTGCCTTGACTTTTGAGAATCAATTGCTTCATTATTTAATCTGTTTATTGTTTAGTATTTTGTTGGAGGTACAGCTTGTTTATTCTCAGCACAGGATCTACAAGTGTTTTTGGATCAATGCTGGAATGATATCTGCCTCTGAATAACTATATTCATCTTTGTCTTCAAGTTGATCTTATTTTGAAAATATTTATACAGGGCTGGAGATGTGGCTCAGCGGTAGCGCGCTCGCCTGGCATGCGTGCGGCCCGGGTTCGATCCTCAGCACCACATACCAACAAAGATGTTGTGTCCGCCGAGAACTAAAAAATAAATATTAAAAATTCTCTCTCTCTCTCTCTCTCTCTCTCCTCTCTCACTCTCTCTTTAAAAAAAAAAAGAAAATATTTATACACTTTTAATTGACAAATTGAATGTATTTATAATTTCAAACATGATGCTTCCAGCATGCCTGTACTCTCATCTACCTAGGAGGCTTAGTCAGGAAGATATCAAGTTCCTGTCTCAAAATAAAAATTTTAAAATAACCTAGGGACATGATGGGGTTGTAACTCAGAATGACTCAGTCATAGTGCTCCTGGTTTCAATAACTGATTAGTTAATTAATTAATATATACGTACATATGGCCTTTAAGCATGTGTACATTGTCAAATGGCTAAATTGAGCTGATTATCAGATACATTTCTTCACATACGTCTTTTCTATGGTAGGAACACTTTGAATATGATCCCATGGTTATTTTCTTTTCTTTTTTTTTTTTTTTTGATGAGTTAACATCAGATTATTTATTTTGCTCACACAAAATAAGGACAAGGGAACTTCACTATTTGGCCAGTTGAGGATGGCTATTCTCCCCACAATCCAGATTTCTCTTGGAGGACCAGACGCGTCAACTTGGTTTGATTGACTCCATGTTTTGTTTTGTTTTGTTTTTCCCCCTGGAATATTGTCTCTATTGAAAAAGTGGCTTCACAAAGAAGGTGGCAGCAGGAAAATTTCAGAATCCAAAGCTTAAAAGAAAGTCTTGGAAAAAAAAAAAAAAGAAAGTCTTGGGCAGTGTGGGGTTATTTTCTGTCTCTGGGGGGGACCATCCAGTGTCTGAGGCCTGGGGACAGGGGCAAAGTCCCCGCCGCCCATCCAGGAGATGTCACTCTCAGTAGCGTCTGGTGTCCTGACCTGTGCTTGCCCAGGATGACAGTGGGTAAGGAGCAGCAGGTCACAGGGGCCCCCTGACCCTCTGGGAGACAGAGCTCTCCCTGGGCAGACCCCGGGGCTGAGGGTCAGCGGCCAGGGGAGAATCAACGACTGTCCCCGCCTGTGGTCCCTGAGGTCCTGGGGCAGGGATGCAGGAGGCAGCCAGTGTCACAAGACATCCCGTCCCCAGCCAGGCCTGGCGCCTGGTTAAACGAGGAGAAAGACGGTGTCTCTCCTCAGGGCCTGGCCCCTGCGCTGGTCTCACTTCCTCCCTGGCACCGCCTGGAAGGGGAGGAAGTGACACCCAGGGGAAGGCCGGTAAGTGAGGCCACCGACACATTCAAGTTCAGGGTGTGACAGCTCAGTCTGCCCCCAACAGGCCCCATACTCCCCTTCATGGGCCATGTCCCTTCTGAGAGTCACGCCCTGCCCTTTAAAGGCACAAGGACCCAGAAGTTCCAGGGACACGTCCATGTTTAGGCCCTCAGATCCGGAAGTTCCTCGGGCACACGTCCATGTTTAGGCCCCCGGATCAGGAAGTTCCTCAGGCATCCAGGTTTAGGTTCTGGGATCCAGAAATGCCTCAGTCCTCCATGTTTACGCCCCCGGATCTGGAAGTTCCTCAGTTGCACCTCCATGTTTAGGCTCTAGGATCCAGAAGTTCCTTTGCTGCACGTCCATGTTGAGACTCTAGGATTTGGAAGTTCCTCAGGCGTCCATGTTTAGGCCCCCAGATCCAGAAGTTCGTCAGGTACACGTCCATCTTTGGGCCCTCAGATCCGGAAGTGCCTCAGGCGTCCATGTTTAGGCTCCCAGGTCCAGAATTTCCTCAGGTGCGCATCCATGTTTAGGCCGCAGCATCTGGATGTTCCTCAGGCGCATGTCCATGTTTAAACCCCTGGATCCGGAAGCGCTTCTGGCGTCCATGTTTAGGTCCCCGGATCCGGAAGCTCCTCAGGCGCACATCCATGTTTAAGTCCCAGGATCCGGAAGTGCCTCAGTCCTCCATGTTTAGGCCACAGCATCGGGCAGTTCCTCAGGCACAGGTCCGTGTTTAAGCCCCCCATGGTTCTTTTCTAGGCTATGACACCATGGTCTTAACTATAGTCACCATGTTATATAATGGGTTCCCTGAACTCCTTTCTCCTATCCAGCTCAACTTTTGACTCTCCGTGTCTTTACAGCTAAATTGTTTTGTTTTGTTTTGGTTTTAATAGAGAACCGAAGGTTAGGTTAGGTTGTTTTCTAATCTTCTTTGCCAATCTATCCTTTAAGTGATATGTAAAGAACACTCATTTCAAAGTGGCTATTTGGATTAAAAGTACCATATTTGGGGCTGGGGTTATAGGTCAGTGGTAGAGTGCTTACCGAGCAAGTGGGAGGCACTGTGTTTGATCCTCAGCAACACCGAAAAATAAATAAGTACAAGGTATTTCAGGCCTTAAACTACTACAGAGCAATAGTATCAAAAATGGCGTGGTATTGGTACCAAAATAGACATGAAGACCAAAATCGAAGACAAAAAGACAAACCCACATAATACAGTTATCTCATACTAGACAAAGGTGTCAAAAACATACACTGGAAAAAAAAGAGAGTCTGTTCAACAAATGGTGCTGGGAAAACTGGAAATCCATGGGGCTGGGGATTTGGCTCAAGTAGTAGAGCGCTCACCTGGCATGTGTGAGGCACTGGGTTTGATCCTCAGCACCTCATAAAAATAAAATAAAGATATTTTTGAAAACCTGGAAATCCCTATGTAGCAAAAGGAAATTAGGGCTGGGGTTGTGGCTTAGTGGTAGAGTGCTTGCCTGGCATGTGTGAGGCACTGGGTTTGGTCCTCAGCACCACATAAAAATAAATAAAGCTCATCCCCAACTAAATATATATATTTAGATATTTGGAATGATATCTCCAAGAAGAATGAAGGAACTTTGGTTTGCGTAAAGGGAAGGGAGGACAAGGGTGGGGTTGTAGAGATGGGAAGGATGGTAAAATGAGATAGACATTTTATTATTTAATTCATAGACAGAGGTTTAATTTGAATATATATATATATATACACACACACACACACCTAAAAGAAGAAAAAGTAGGCCCAAGTCTTTATCATGTTGACTTAGAAACTGACTCCCTGAGCAAGACTCCCAAAGTGCCAGAAGTAAAATCAAGAATCAATAAATGGGATGGATACAAACTACAAAGCTTCTTCTCAACAAAGGAATCCATCAATGTGATGAGTGAACCTATAGAATTGTTATTGGGAACCGCTCCAGAAAAACACCCTGAGTCTGAATTTCAAATCCAAAGAGAGCTTTATTGACCTGGCCAGGGACTGTCACCCACTGTAGAGACTCGAGCTCTGTGGGAGGACAGAAGCTTCCTGGTCCATCCAAAGAGAAGATGAGCACACACACACACACACACACACACACACACACATACACACAGTGACTCGCTTATTGTCATGTGAGCTAGCCAGTCATAGAAATTAAAATATTAACAAGTGGGACCTGTGGGCTCTGGGCAGGACTGGAATTTCCCAATCAGCAAGCAAGGGATAAACAGAAGCTAAAAAAGCATTAGCTAGCTTTGCAGTTCAGTTGACCACAGTCCCGGGTTCAAGCATGTGCTAGACAGTCGCATCCTGAATTTGGGCAGGGGTCAGCAAGGTGAGAATCTACTTCAAAGTCATGTAGACCCACAAGGGCATTCACACCCAGGATGCAGCTCACCATGACCAGTGCTGCATCCGGAATAGGGTATAATTGGTGGGGTACCAAGTTTCTTAGAAACAGCTCTTGTGACAGTTTTTTTTATAGAAAGCAACAAAATGGAGTCTTAGACCTGTCTATCACAGTTCTTGCTTTATAATTGTCTTATCTCACTTATCAAAATCTTATATCTATAATCTGTATTTTTTACTAATCTATCACTATAACTTACACTCTTATTGATTGTGTTAATCAGTTCATACCACAACAGAATGGGAAAAAATATTTACCACATGCACCTCAGATAGAGCACTAATCTCCAGGATATATAAGTAACTAAAAAAACTTAACACCAATAAAACAAATAACCCAATCAATACATGGGCTAAGGAACTGAACAGACACTTCTCAGAATAAGAAATACAATTGATCAACAAACATATGAAAAAATATTCATCATCCCTAGCAATTAGAGAAATGCAAATCAAAACTAAGATTTCATATCACTCCAGTCAGAATGGCAATTATCAAGAATACAAGCAATCATAAGTGTTGGTGGAGGATGTGGGGGAAAAGGTGCACTCATACACTGCTGGTAGGACTACAAATTGATGCAACCACTCTGGAAAGCAGTATGGAGATTTCTCAGAAAACTTGGAGTGGATCCACCATTTGATCTAGCTTATCCCACTTCTTGGTCTATACTCAAAGGACTTAAAATCAGCATACTACAGTGACACAGCCACATCAATGTTTATAGCAGTTCAGTTCACAATAGTAAACTGTGGAACTAACCTAGATGCCCTTCAACAGATGAACAGATAATAAAAATATGGTACATATACATAATGGAATATTACTCGGCCTTAAAGAAGAATAAACTTATGGCATTTACAGGTAAATGGATGAAACTAGAGAATATCATGCTAACTGAAATAGCCAATGCTAGAAAAACAAAAGCTGAGGTTTTCTCTGATAAGTAGATGCTGATCCATTGTGTCTTGGGGGGATAGGGAAGAATGAAGAAACTTTGGTTTGTGTAGAAGGGTGGGAGGGGAAAGGCTGGGTTGTAGAATGAGACAGACATTATTAGCCTATATACATGTATGATTACACTATTGGAGTGACTGCACCATGTACAACCAAAGGAATGAGAAATTGTGCTCCATTTGTGTAAAATATGTCAAAATGCATCCTACTGTTAAATAAATAAGTAAAGTACTTTCCTATTGTCTCACAACTAACAACAATAACAAAAAGGTAATGTAGAACTGGGATTGTAGTTCATAACAGAGCGCTTGCCTAGCACGTGTGAGACACTGGATTTGATGCTCAGCACCACTATAAATAAATAAAAGACATTGGTCCATCAACAACTGAAAAAAATGAAAAAATAAAACAGCTACCTATCCACAACTAAGAAAAAAAAAGTACCATATTTGTAAGCACATTTTCTCTTCTACACAAGGATATCCACTAAATTTGATTTATTAATTAAATTAAACAAATATGTTTCTAAATAATTTAGTACAGTTATCAAAATCTATTTACAACTAAGCTAGATGTAGTGGTGCCTGTAGTCCCAGCAGCTTGCAAGGCTGCGGCAGGAGGATTGCAAGTTTAAGGCCAGCTTTAGCAACTTAGCAAGACTCTGTCTCAAAAATGATAAAAAAAAAAGGGCTGGAGGTGTAGCTCAGTGGTAAAGTGTCCCTGAGTTTAACCTCTAGTACCTCCCCCATATCTGTATACAAGTAATCACAGCGTACCTTCAAACAACAGAGTACTGTTTTACAAACACCTCACGTGTCCTCGTTTGTTCTCAGGTCTCTTTCCCATGCCATATATAACTGCTGTAATTTGTTTTATCTACCCATTAGGTATAACTACCAGATAGATTGCTGATATGATCAATTTGAAGCAACATCTGTTGATGCAGATAGGAATAAAGAAAGTATAAAGTTTTTATTGTACTTCTATGTAATTCTTTACTAGCATTCTTTATGTGAACACTCTCACGACGTGTTTTCGCTTCTCTCTAGATAACTTTTTCCTAAAAGGCATCATTTTTGTTGATTCTTTCTTCTCCTTGCTCCAGTGTGACATGGAACACGTACAGGGATGGTTTTATGAAATTGTTCTACATTGAACCTGCAAAATATCTATGTGATCCTTTTGATGACTTCTAAGTCTGTACTGATATCACGCTATTCATACATCATTGTCCTGGTGACCTTTAGCTCTTTTTCTATGGTTGCCTCTACCACTTTCTGCATAGTTAAGACAGTTGCCTGACAGTCTGTGTCTAAGGTCAAAACCTCAGGTTTCTCAGGAATGGCTTCTCTCGGTTCATTTCTGTTTTCATTGATAAGCCCTATTTTCCTCTTTTTATTTATTTATTCTTTTTGTTATTACTGTTATTGATAAGTGGATATTTGAATAGCTATAATGGTAGCTGTGAAAATCAGATTCTCTGAGTTTGGGCAGAAAGAGGGTTGAAATTGCTTTCAACCCCTGGCTTGTAGGTTTTGGCTAACTTCAAACTCTATTAAATTTCGGTAGAGTACATCAAGTTAACCTAAATTCAGGTATAAACCTTTGATTGTTTGTTACACTCTTAAATACTTAACATTGTATTTGGGTCTTTTTTTTTTCTTTTAACCCTAACAAGGACATGGGTCTTTTAATTGTAGAGTGTTTTATCTTTAAATAAGTATGATTTGGTGTACTTTTCATGCATATACTCAATCATTGTTACTCTGCCTAGGAACCTTTTTGTGTGGGAGATGTAGTGGGAATTGAACCCAGATGCTTTTTGCAACCACACAATTCTGCCATGATGTTCTGCATCAACTTGCGCCCTAAGGAATGGAGCCTAAGGGGTGTCTGTGGACTGAAAATATAAGTCCCAAATAAACTTTTCCTCTTCTAAAATTGATCAATTTAAAATTGATTTTGTAAAGTCTTTTGGTCACAGCCATGAAAAAGATGACCACTAGTCCTTTATGCTTATGTGAACAGATGGAAGGAAAGGGGACTCCTAACAGGAGGAAAGAAAAACAAACATGGAAACATGGCCATGAAACTGTCTCCCTCCAGGAAGCAGCATGGTCACCCACATGGGCAGCAGCCATGCAGGTTAGGGGACCCCAAAAAGGTGGCTCAACCAGAATGCAGGGAGTGCACCGGCTCTGGACCAGCCAGCTGCAGCCAATGAACCTGCTTCCTGAAAACTCCTCTGAGCGTCCAGCCTCTTCTGTCCTACGTGATTAATAGTAATTAGCAATATCAATATATTGTAGTTACATTTAAAGTTGTATTTTATTGGGGCTGCGGTTGTTGCTCAGTGATAGAGCCTAGGCATGGGTTTGCTCTTCAGCACCACATAAAAGAAGGGAAATAAATAAAATAAAGGTGTTTTTAAAAAAGGGCTGGACATGGGGCTCAATGGTTAAATGGCTCTGGTTTCAATCCATAGTCCTAAAAGTTATATTTTATAAAATTATCTCACATAGTGTTTACTATATTTAGTTTATATAGGTATTCCCACACCTCGGAGAGTGGACCTGTATGGACGTGTGCAATTATCCCTCCTGTTAGCTCAGGTGCAGGCCCTGATAAGAAGCTCAGGCAGGGAAGGGCTGGAGCTGGAAACCACCTCTTGGGTTCCCTTCAGCCAGGTAGAGGTTCTATCCTGCTGTCACTCAGGACTCAGGGGCGGGGCTTGGAACACTAGCCAATCAGAGATATGGGGTGGGGCCGCAGGAACTGTCCAATCAGGAGCGCAGCTGGAAGAGGATGGAAACCTTCCACTTCGGATGGGCTTCATTCCTGGGCCGCCATAGTGTGTCCAGCGGGTCCTCTGAAGAGAACTTCTAAGTGGCTCAGCGTCCTCGCTGTGACATCTCCGTTCTACAGGCTGAGGTGACCCCGGGAACCCCAGAAGGCGGGGAATGGTGAGTGTGGAGGGCGCCGTTCCCGCAAGGGGAGCGGGTCGCGGTGAAGGGGACGGATGAGTCGCTGTGGAGGGACCTGGGCCTCCGGCGGCAGCTGCGGCGACTGCGGTCCGAGTCCGGCCGGGCCCCGGGTCCTGCGCGGCGCTTTGCCGGCCGGAGCGGTCTGTGGGCAGCGCGGCCCCCCAGCCCCGGGTCTCCTCCTCTGCGGTGGCGGCGGGAGGGTCGCGGGGAGACTCCGCCGGGTGAGGCGGGGCCTGGGAGGGAGGGAGGTGTGCGCGTCCCAGCCCCCTGCTCCTCGGTCCCCCGGTTCCTCCAAGTCTGCAAAACTGGGGAAGCCGGTTCCCGAATCCGCGACTGACCCTCAGCCCGGGGCTTGTGGGGGCAGGAGGCGGACAGATCTGTAGACCCTTCTGCCGGGGCCCCTGACTGGAAATCAGCGCCGCTGGACGTTGGTTTAGAAAATGCGGATCGAGGGAGGCGCAGCTGCATTTAAGAGAACCGCAAAGCGGGGAAGCCCCGCTGTGAGGTCTGCAGACCCTCAGTGGGTGGCAGAAAGGACTTTTCTTTCTAGAGGGGAGCAAAGGGGAGTTCAAAGAAGGTGGCGGGTGAAGGGAGGATGGAGGGTGGCAGCATCGTCTTAGAAAGTTTCACCCTGACGTGAGCCTTGGGTGGGTGGGTGGCGGGTTTTGTTTGCTACCGGCATGGAACTCGGGGTCCTTAACCGCGGGGGCATATCCCCAAGCACTGCCTATCCCCCACCTCCGCGTTTTTTGTAGTGGGGATTGAACCCAGGGACACTTGACTCAACTACATACATCCCCAGCGCTTTTTCTTTTTTCTTTTGAGACATGGTATCAGTAAGTTGGTGCAGCTGGCTTTGCACTTGAGATCCTCCTTTCTCTCAGCCTCCGGAGGCCCTAAGATGTATCTTGCTTTCATTGATTACCTCTGCCCTTGAGCGTTTTTCTTAAGTGATCCTTCATTTTTCTGAAATTGTTTCTCTGTCTCTTTGTCCAGTGCCGCAGTCTGGCTGGGCACAATTCAGGAGCCACTTGTCAAAGGAAACAAACTTTATTTTTAGAACCACACATGCCAAACCACACAGCTCTTCAGGAAAAACCTTCAGAGCCCAACTGCCACCACGGCTTCCCACAAGCCTCTCAACCTCCTCCATTCCTCCTGCTCTTGAGGCCCATTGGCTGGGTCCCGTATGCGGAGCCAAAAAAAGTCCCCCAATGAGCAGCTCTGAGGTCTGAAAGGGCGGGGAAACAGCCCAATGAGCATCATTGTAGAGGAGCCAATCAGTTGTCAGCTAGAAGTTTGCTGGGGCCCCTTCGGCTGTGGCTCTCAACAGTCCAACTTTTTGTTCAGTTTCAGTGGTGTTGTTTTTAATTTGACATTGATTTTTTTTTTATACTTGATATATAGAAAAATCATGGATTTTTTGCATATTAAGGTCCTGTGTGTTTTACAACCATGCTACACTCCAGTATTAATTGCAGGAGTTTTTGTTGGTTTTTTGAGATTTTGTAGGTAGGCAATAATGGCACGTGTGAGAAGTCATTTTCTATTTGTTCATCTAAGTCTCAATGCCTATCATTATTATTTCTTATGGTTTCTCTGTACCTATTGCTTTGATCTTAAGAGTTTTTGTTGTTTATCTTGTTGAGATGATCAATTACGTGAGTTGACTTTTTAATGTTTGGTCATTCTTTTTTTTGTGTGTGTGTTTATATAAAATGTTTTATATAAGATATAAAATGTTATATGTGAAATGTTCTATATAGCAGGTGCACACATTACACAACATTATATAATTCTGATGATGACCAGGTACTGAAATTTTATTTCCATGAAATTTTGTTTACTTTTGTACTTTGTGTTTAGACTTAAATCATCAGTTTTTCAAACTTGCACACAAATACATTAGATAGTTCATTACTAGAATTTGACAATATTGTTTCATCTTTATTAAATGTTAGGGACACTATGCTGGGGAGCTACTAGAATCTTTTTTTTTTCCTTTTTTTTTTTTTTTTATTGGTCGTTCATAACATTACATAGTTCTTAATACATCATATTACACGGTTTGATTCAAGTGGATTATGAACTCCCGCTTTTACCCCGTATACAAATTGCTGTATCACATCAGTTACCCTTCCATTGATTGACATATTGCCTTTCTAGTGTCTGATGTATTCTGCTGTCTGTCCTATTGTCTACTATCCCCCCTCCCCTCCCCTGGTCATTCTTTATAGTAGGGGCTGGGGTTGTGGCTCAGTGGTAGATGCTTTCCTAGCATGTGTGAGGCACTGGTTCAATTCTCAGCCTCATGTACAAATATATAAAATAAGGTCTATTGACAACAAAATATTTTTGAAAAATACTTGTAAGAATTTCTACTTGGATTTTGTTGGATTATTGTGTTTAAATAAGGATAGATGTAATATACCATTATTTGTTGTGGGCTTTTTTCTTATTTATTTATATATTTAATTTTGCAGTGCTGGGGATCAAAGTCAGGGCCTCATCTATCTAGGCAGGTGCTTTACTGCTGAGCTATCCCCAGACCCTGTTGAAGATTTTTCATCCTTATTCATAAAATCTCTTTGTCTTCTCTCTCCTCCTCTGTACTGGGATTGAAACCCAGGGAACTCTCACTGAGATACATCCCCAGTTCTTTCTTTCTTTCTTTAGAGAACCTCAGTCATTCCTTTATCTATCTATATATCTATTTATTTTGTTTCTTATAATGTCTATCTAGTTTAGTATCATGGCCCTATAGGACTCATACATTATTAAGAAGTACTTTAACATCTATTACCTGGAGAAATTGTGATGATTGGTGTTATTTAATGTGAGAATTAGCCGAAGAGACCAGTGAGCCTGCTTTTCCCTGTTGTTGAGTTGCTATTGTTTCTGTAATACATAGCGCTTTATTTACATTGATTATCTTTACTCAGTGAGATAGTGTGGGTTGTTTCTTTCCAGAAACTGGTTGATTTCTTCCAAATTAATTTTCTGTGCTTTACTTAAAATTATCTTGCTCTGGTTTGGCAGTTATTCAATGTGGTACATTAAACTGTTGAGTTAAGGTCTTTCTTCTTTTCTAATACATGCATTCATTGTTTTAAGTTTCTCCCTATGCACTGCTTTTTCTGTATCCCACAAGTGATGTTAACATGTTTGTTCATGTTCACATATTTCAAAAAACTTAAATTTCTTTGGTATTGTTTCTTTCAATGCCTGTGCCATTCAGCCATGGAGTGTGCAGTTTCTTGGACATTTTCCACCTATGTTTATGCTTTTGATGTCTGGTTTCATTTCAGTATGGTCTTTCAGTATGGAAAGTGAGCAACTGACTATGATTTCTTGCTGCCCATGAAACTTCAACAAAGGATCTTGAGTACTGGGGACTGGAGATGGAGAAAAACACAGACACATTTTTAAGCAAAGCTGGTGCCAGGTGGGACACTGCCTTCTGATGGAGGAACAGTGACCCAGAACTAGCTCTACAAGTTTATTATATAGGGACTCCTAATCAGGAAGTTTAACTATTGGGGCATTGTAAAGTGTTCAAATTCAAAGCTTGTGAGTTATTAAGAGGCTTCTTTGTGCGCTAAAAAGTTACAGAGCTAGAAACTGCTGTACCCAGAAAAAGCATTGTACTGGAACATTTGATAACTGAAGTCTATGAAGTCAGAGTCAAGTGTCAAGACTATTCACATCCTTGCCTTTGGCAAGGAATGTTTCCCAGGCTTGGCCTTTGCCACAATGCAGGATCAGCTGATGACTATGGGCTCATCTGCTCCCCACAATTTGTGTTCCTTTAGGTTTGTTCCTTTAGGTGTGTCTTGTAGCTCAGAACAAGACAGAATTGGTACAGATTCTGTATTGTGATACAGCAAATGGGAACTTTGGCAGTTTAAGAGCTGTCAGGCTGTGGTTTTTGCCTGTGGACACACAGAAGCTCACCTTACTGACATTTAAACATAGAGGCTTGTGGTGGCTAACAGGTACCTGTAAAAGATAACTACAGTGGCAGAAACAATAAACCAAGCAACAGAGACAGAACAATCCTACTTTAGGCTTGGTGTAGTAAAAGTCCCTAAGTTGTAGAAGCTAAGAGTCCCTGGGCAGTTGACAATCTTGCATCCATATAAGAAATGTAGAATGTGGGCTAGCGCTGTGGCTCAGTGGCAGAGAACTTGCCTAGCATGCATGAGTCACTGGGTGCCATCCCAGCACCACATAAAAAGAAACAAATAAAATAAAGGCATTCTGTCCATCTACAATTTCTTTCTTTTTTTTTTTTTTAAAGAGAGAGTGAGAGAGGGAGAGAGAATTTTAATATTTATTTTTTAGTTATTGGCGGACACAACATCTTTGTTTGTATGTGGTGCTGAGAATCGAACCCGGGCCGCACGCATGCCAGGCGAGCGTGCTACCGCTTGAGCCACATCCCCAGCCCCCCATCTACAATTTCAAAAAAAAATTTTTTTAATGTAGAATGCACCTTCCAATAGAATTGCAACAACTCCCTTGCCTTTATGTACCCCAAACATGCTTATATAAAGTAATGGCCCTGCTGTGCTCAGTGCTCAGACTTTGGGATTTATCTCTCTGGGCTGTGACACCATGAATAAAGTATTGCTTTCAGATATTGGTGTCCTGACCCTCATTAACAGCTTGTTTTCTGCCAGTCTTTCTGCAGAACATTTACATTTAAGGTAATTACTTAAATTACTTAAATGTAATTATTAAATGTTTTCTTGGGGCTGGGGTTGTGGCTCAGTGGTAGAACGCTTGCCTAGCACATGCGAGGCCCTGGGTTTGATCCTCAGCACTACATAAAAATAAATAAAATAAAGGTATTGTGTCCAACTACAACTAAAAAATAAAAAAGAAAATAGAGTGTTTCCTAATTTAAAAGAACAATAAAATTATCACTCTCTTATTCCAACAAATTTAAATATCGTTAGAGGTTCATTATGCCCAGAGGCTTTCATAAATTAGTTTTTTGCCTTTGTTTTCTTCCCTTTTTTTTCTTGTTGGTTTGAGTTGATGCCAAAGGCCCTAAATCACTGAGCCACATCCTAAGCCCTTTTTAAAACTTTTATTATTTTTTTATTTTTTTGTGGTGCTGAGATTGAACCCAGGGGCCTTGTGCATGAAAGGCAAGCCTTCTACCAACTGAGCTATATCCCCAGCCCCAAAATTTCTTTCTTTCTTTCTTTCTTTCTTTTCTTTTTTTTTTTGGTACCAGGGATTGAACTCAGGGGCACTTGGCCACTGAGTCATATCCCTAGCCCTATTTTTGTATTTTATTTAGAGACAGGGTCTCACTGAGTTGCTTAGTGCCTTGCCATTGCTGAAGCTGGCTTTGAACTCATGATCCTCCTGTCTCAGCCTCCTGAGCCACTGGGATTACAGGCGTGCTCCACCGAACCAGGCCCAAAATTTATTCCTTTATCTTATTTTTTAAAATATTTTGAGACAGGGTCTCACTACATACAAGTCACTGGGATTATGGGAGTGTACCAGGCATGACCTAGTTTTTGTTTTCCTAGGAAAAGGACTTGTTTTTGGCATTTTTGCAATTTTTATAGGTCCTGTGAGAGGTGAAACCTTGGTGACACTGAAATCTTTCTAAGAACATGTACCACTTTTCCCCTTATTTTATTCAGCTTTGACATTCTCCAACAAAAACCTTAATGATTACCTATGAGTATACTGAGTTATCCTTCATGAGTCTTATTTACTATTATATTCTTGTGGATGTACAGAAACTTAACATACAGGCTTCCAGTTGTGGTCCCTTAGTGCAACCCCAAAGGGTGTGCTTAATTCTCTAAATAAGGAGTTGTAAAAAGAGGTTTTGTTTTGTTTTGTGATGCTGGGGATTGAACCCAGGGCTTTGTGCATGCAAGGCAAGCATTCTACCGGCTGAGCTATATCCCTAGCCAAAAAAAGAGTTTTAAAATCTGATCCAGTTCACTAAAGATTCATCACCCAGGTGTGTTTCAGGGGATAATGAGATAGGCAGCATCTAAAGAGCATGTCAAAGTCTCACAAACATGTAGAGGAGCAACAGGATTTAAACAGGCTGAATTTTGTTGGGATAACCTGCATGGGAACCCAATTCCCTCTTTACAATTATGCTGGTGAGGATCATACTAACAGTAGTTCCCAGATATCAACAAAGATCAAAGTTTTTCCTCAAGTATTTCTAAGAATATGCTGTCTCATAACAGCTACTGATATTACGTGCAGTACATGTTGGATTTTGTGGTGAGAAGGGCTAGAGATGAGTGTACAAAGAGAACTGGAGTGACCCAGAAGCATAGCCAGAGTTCCTGTTCTTTCTGTTACTCTAACAAGTAGATATGATCCAGCATCAGAATTGATGTGAGAGGATGTGAGCCTGGCTGGAGAGTTAGAGTGTGACACCCAGGTGTTGGAGTATTGGGAGACACAGTACCATATGAGATTCTCACAAACTGAGTGTAGGTCTGAGTATGTCTTATTTTCCTCCTTGGAATACCTGTGGGATATTTTAGGAGTTGGTGACCTTTGAGGATGTGGCTGTGAACTTCACCCTGGAGGAATGGGCTCTGCTAGATCCTTCCCAGAAGAAGCTCTTCAAAGATGTGATGCAGGAAACCTTCTGGAACCTGACCACTATAGGTAAGGGTGACATTTTTTCCCTCATTTTGTCAATCAGAGAATGGTTGTTACTTGCCTATCAGTTCTGTTCCATGATCTGGAATATGGAAGGTTCACATTCTGATGACTATACTGGCATGATGACATTATTCAACAAATCTACAAGACACTGATAATTTTTATGTAATATTGAACTGACAATGATGTTTCTGGGTCTGCATTTTAGGAAAAAACTGGAAAAATCAGGCCATCGATGATCACTATATTTCCTGGAGAAATCTACGGTAATTGAACTCACAAGATAAGGCAATGTACCTCATAAATCTTGGAGTAATGTATAAAAAAGTCATGAAGAGAAGGAAAATATACATGCCATGATTTAATCTGTTTTTTTTTTAAACAATACATACAGTTTGAGTTGGAAAGTTCAAGATCCAAACTGTTCCAGTATAGGAACCATTTGATATCTTAAGTGACACTTTCTGATAATTTATTATATATATTATATACTGTGTTCCATACACAAATTACTGGATATGTATGAAATTGCCCTCAAGTGGGACCCATTTTGAAGGTATCTTACTGTGTATATGCAAATATCACAAAATCCAATCTGAATTTTGTCCCATGCATTTCACATAAATAGTATTCTTTTGTAATTTGATAAACATCTTCAGGATTAAAAAAATACATTACTTGGAAGGAGTATTTAGAACCCCAAGCTAAGTGGTAGTGCATACCTGTAAATCCAGCGATTGGGAGACTGAGTCAGGAGGATCACAAGTGGGAGGCCAGCACCTTAGTAAACCCCTGAACAACTTACTGAGAGGCTGTTTCAAAATAAGAAAAATAACTTTAACAGGACTGGAATGTAGCTCAATAAAACGCAACATAAAATCTGTTGTTCTGGTAGATCATTAATAAGTAAATCCTTAGTAATGTAGTTTCTGTTCTTTGCAGAATTCAAGTGATTGAGAGACTCTGGGAACAGAAAGAAGATAATCAATATGGAGAAATATTCAGCCAGATCTTAGATCCTCTTATAAACAAGAGAAGTTCTTCTGGAGTAAAATCAAGTGAACACCATGTGTGTGGAGATGTCCTTGTTGCAGATTCATCCCTAGCCATGCCCCAGACAGCTCATATTAGACACAAAGCACATGAGTATCTGGAACATGGAGGGAAGCCATATGAATATAAGGAACATGGGAAAGCCTTCCATGATCCCCAATGTTTTCAGAAGCATGAAAGAACTCTCACAGCAGAGAAACCCCATGTGTGTAAGCACTGTGGAAAAGCTTTTAGTTCTTCTAGGTACATTAAAGTTCATGAACGAATTCACAGTGGAGAGAAACCTTATAAATGCAAACAATGTGGCAAAGCCTTTCGTTTTCCCAGTTCCCTTAAAATTCATGAACAGATTCACAGTGGAAAGAAACCCTATGTGTGTAAGCAATGTGGAAAAGCCTTTAGCACTTCCAGATACATGAAAACACATGAAAAAATTCACAGTGGAAAGAAACCCTGTGTATGTAAACACTGTGGAAAAGCCTTTAGTTCTTCCTATTATATTAAAATCCATGAACGAATTCACAGTGGAGAGAAACCCTGTGTATGTAAGCAATGTGGAAAAGCCTTTAGTTCTTCCTATCGCCTTAAAATCCATGAACAAGTTCATCGTGGAGAGAAACCCTGTGTATGTAAACAATGTGGAAAAGCCTTTAGTTCTTCCTATTACATAAAAATCCATGAACAAATTCACAGTGGAGAGAAACCCTATGTTTGTAAACAATGTGGGAAAGCTTTTCATTTATATAGATCCCTTCAAAGACATGAAATAACGCACACTAGAAGGAAACCCTATGTATGTAAGCAGTGTGGGAAACAATTTATTTCCTCCAGCTCCATTAGAAAACATGAACGAATTCACAGTGGAGAGAAGCCTTATACATGTAAACAATGTGGGAAAGCCTTTCCTTTTCTCAGTTCTCTTCAAATGCATGAACAAATTCACAGTGGAATAAAACCATATGTATGTAAGCAATGTGGAAAAGGCTTTAATTCTTCTAACCATATGAAAACACATGAACGCATTCATAGTGAAGAGAAACCTTATACATGTAAACAATGTGGGAAAGCTTTTCATTTCCCCAGATCCCTTCAAATACATGAAATAACCCACAATGGAGAGAAACCCTTTGTATGTAAGCAATGTGGAAAGGGCTTTAGTTCTTCCAGCTCCATTAGAAAACATGAACAGATTCACAGTGGAGAGAAGCCCTGTGTATGTAGGCAATGTGGAAAAGCCTTTAGTTCTTTCTATTACATTAAAATCCATGAACGAATTCACAGTGGAGAGAAACCTTATAAATGCAATCAATGTGGGAAAGCCTTTCATTTTCCAAATTCCCTTCAAATTCATGAACAAATTCATAGCGGAAAGAAACCCTATGTGTGTAAGAAATGTGGAAAAGCCTTTAGTTCTTCCAGCTCCATTAGAAAACATGAACGACTTCACAGTGGAGAGAAACCCTATATATGTAAGCAATGTGGAAAAAGCTTTAGTACTTCTAGATGCATGAAAACACATGAACAGATCCACAGTGGAGAAAAACCCTGTGTATGTAAGCAATGTGGAAAAGCCTTTAGTTCTACCTATTATATTAAAATCCATGAACGAATTCACAGTGGAGAGAAACCTTATGAATGCAAGCAATGTGGGAAAGCCTTTTGTTTTCCCAATTCCCTTCAAATTCATGAACAAATTCATAGTGGAAAGAAACCCTACATATGTAAACAATGTGGAAAAACCTTTAGTTCTTCCAGCTCCATTAGAAAACATGAACGGATTCATAGGGGATAGAAACCCTATACGGGTAAACAATGGGAAACCTTTCAGTCGTTCTGATGCAATCAAAAGACCTGAGAAAACACTGGAGATAAACCCTATATGTGTAAGCAATGTGAAATAGGCTTTAATTCTTCAAGCCCCATCAAAGCACATGAATGAATTCACAGGGAAGAGAAGTCCTGTACATGTAAACAGTGTGGGAAAGCTTTCATTCAGTCCTGTACAATCAGAAGACAAGAAATGTACACCGGAGAAAAACCCTGTGTATGAAAACAATGTGGCAAAGCCTACAGTTATCCCTGTCCCCTCAAACAACATTAAAGAATTCACGGTGAAATGAAAACATGCATGAGAGCAGTGTGGGAAATCCTCCAGTGATTCCTCCACACTTAAAATACATGAAGGAATGCACACTGGAGAGAAAAGCAGCAAAGCCTTTACTCCATTCAGTTACCTTCTCAAACATCAAGGATTCACTTTTGAGAGAAACTCCATGAGTGTAAACAAAGTGAGCAAGCTTTCATTGCTTACAGTTCTTTTTGTTGTGTGTGTATGTGGTGCTGGGGATTGAACCCAAGGCCTTGTATATGCAAGGCAAGCACTCTACCAACTGAGCTATATCCCCAGCCCCTCACAGTTCCCTTTGATACCATGAAACAATTCACACAGAGGAGAAACCTTAATGATGTCAGCAATGTAAAACCGTCTTTTTCTCAGATTGCTTCAACTACATGGAAGAACACACTGGAGAGTAACTGTGAATACAGAAAAGTGGGAAGTCTTTATTATCACAGAAACTTTGTTGCAAACATGAGAATACAGGTGCAATAACTTTTATTATTGCAAAGGATATGGGAATGCTTGTCATCTTGGTTCAGGATACTCTATAAATGAACACAGTATGCAGTGGAACCTGCAATAGAAGACATATTCAATGATCTACATTTGGTTCACATGTAAGAAATCACAGTGGATTAAAACCCTGTGGATGTGAAATATTCTCAGAAGAGAGTTCTCCTGTTGTAAGATAGTTTCAGAGGCCTATGAAAATTCCTCATGTAGCAGAATTCTATATGTGCAATTGATATGAAGAACTTGGTGCAAAATAATTAGAAGTCTCCAGAAACTCTACTACCTAGAGATTTCCCAAAACTTATATTATTTTCACCAGTAATTCATTCTTTTTTTTTTTTTTTTTTAAAGAGAGAGTGAGAGGAGAGAGGAGAGAGAGAGAGAGAGAGAGAGAATTTCCAACATTTATTTATTTTTTTTTAGTTCTCGGCGGACACAACATCCTTGTTGGTATGTGGTGCTGAGGATCGAACCCGGGCCGCACGCATGCCAGGCGAGCGCGCCACCACTTGAGCCACATCCCCAGCCCAGTAATTCATTCTTAAAGTAATCTCTGCACTGTGTGTTTCTAATCTGGATTCTTTGAAATAAAGATTGAGGTGAAACATTTCTGAGTTTTGTTTAGGTAGGCTGTATTATCTGAGTTTAATAGGTACTATATTTTAAATCAAATCTGGTAGTATGTCTTCTAACATTTTGAAGCATGTTGGCTCTAAAGCAATTTGATGTGTATTTCTAATATGCCATTAGGCTTCATTTATATGAAGTTTTTTTTGGGGGGTGGCAAATGTAATAGTGTCTTTTTTATTAAATTATTTATTCCAATTTGTTATACTTGATGGCAGAATGCAATTCATTTTGTATTACAATTTGTAGTTTTATATATACAGGTACATGTATACATGTGTATGTTTCTTCTCAGGGGAAAATGACATTTTTACATGGATTTTATATTTTTCACAGTTTGATGGCATATTTTTTCTATAGTATTGGCACATAATGATTACACATAATGGTGAAATTCATTTTTACATATTTGTATATGCCCATGATACAGCGATAGATGTATATTTTCTTCAAAACAGATTTTTGTTCATGCTTTATTAGATTTAAGAAATGTTTGAAACAAAATGCAGATTAATATACATTAGCTTTTTCTTTAAGAAATTTTTTGGGTAAATATTGATAATACTGTGATAGAGTTCTTTTGTGATACAGATCTGAGAAGAATGAAATTCATTTTCAGTGGGATAGCAATTCTCTTCAATTGTAATTTCAACTTAGACTTCCCTATTGAATTAATTACAGCTATCATCTGTACAATATTTCTTACAGTTTAAGGGCAGGAAAATCAGATTGCTGTGTCAGTCCTAGAGACTAATTTATGACTCAATGAGACACCCCCCCCCTTTTTTTTTTTTTTTTTGCAGTTCTGCTTGCAGTTCTGCATTTTGAACCCAAGGCCTCACACTTTCTAAGTACATCCTCTACAATTGAGGTATATCCCCAGCCCCACTTTTTTTTTTTTTTTTTTTTTTTTAGTATTTATTTTTTAGTTCTCGGTGGACACAACATCTTTGTTGGTATGTGGTGCTGAGGATCGAACCCGGGCCGCATGCATGCCAGGCGAGCGCGCTACCACTTGAGCCACATCCCCAGCCCCACTTATTTTGTTTTGATAAAGGGTCTCAATTGCCCAGGCTAATGTCTAGTTTGCAATCCTCCTGCCTTAGCCTCCCAGGAAACACTGAGCCAACCCTAGCCCAAAACAGGTTCTTTCTAAAGCTCAGGGACTTATCTGCCACAGCCTTGGAGATTCCTAACTTACATGAGCCATTCACCTGGCATGTAGCTGAGAGACAAGGTGTGGCATGAGTCTTCACTCAAAAACTGAGGTATATTCCTCAGTCTGTGGCTTACTTTTCTAAACAGTTGGATTCCATGTCCTGTGCATGGCCTGGATACCTAGGGGCTTGGTGGCCACAGCCCTTTTGGTAGAGGAGGCCACCAAGGATACTTACTAGACACCAGGCTCAGTGTCCTTGAAGTTAAAAGACATCAATATCAGCCAGCAGAAGATGTCTGGTGGATTAAGGAGGGAGATCAGTGGCTAACTGGAGGGTGACTGACCAAGCCCCAATCCTCATACTGTAATCCCCTGAAGTCTTTTCTAAAATTTGCCCAACTCTAAACCTGGCAACCATGCTTCCTAAAAGCTCATAGAAGGGAACACACACACACACACACACACACACACACACACACGAATGGACCAGTGATGCTCTGTTCAGTACTAGAGGGGCACAACTTCAGGGAAAATTGTGGTGGGCCACCATGAGGGTCTGGCTTTTATATGGCCTTAGCAGAGCCAGGTATGGGAAGAGTTAGGTACTTTTGGTGGGCATTCTTGGTGGGAGGGGCCACCAGGACAGGGAAGGAGGGCAGATAGAGGAAGAGAGGTTCCTTGGGGGCCCATTGTCCATGTCATTCATTCCAGGTTCTTAGGACATACTGCATTGGAGCGATGTCATATACAATTCTGGTAGTTGTGGCTGGCTTGAGTGGCTGTAGAGAGGGAATTTCAGCATCATCATGGGTGATTCCTTCCTTACGGGACTCAGGAGAATGATTTATTATGGGGCTCAGGAGAGTCACATTGTAAATGAAGTAGAATTGGTTTTGAATGCTCTTTCAAGGTGGGCTAGATAGGTCACCTTGTCAAGAAGTTGCTTCTGTATAAAGTAAACCAAGCAGAGGGGAAAGGTCATTGCCAGAAAGACCAGCATTAGAGAAGTTGAAAGATGGGAGAAGCCAGGAAGTCCTGTGTTTTAAGAACTGACTAATTCTTATCTCTGTTGTTCCACTTGGTCTTGTAGTTGTTTAAACATATTCCCTATCAGTCCCAAGTGATTGACATAGAAGCTACATTTTTCCCCTAGAAAGAGGCACAGGAGATCTAGGCCCTGATGATTTTGCTGGATGACAGATGCCAGTACCAAATTGGTGACCTGTTGGATATCTTCAATAAACTGTACAGACAATTTTTTTTAAGCCAGATTTATTTATTTATTTTTAGTTCTCGGCAGACACAACATCTTTGTTTTTGTATGTGGTGCTGAGGATCGAACCCGGGCCGCATGCATGCCAGGCGAACGAGCTACCACTTGAGCCACATCCCCATCCCCAGACAATTTTTATAGTAGTAAATAGAGTTCCTAATCCTGCTGCTCCTGTGGCAATCCTAGTGGATATCTCTATCCCTATGAGTAAAGGAATAAATGGAATGGCTGTCTTGTAGCCAGTGTGTGCCTTTATCAGATAGGCAATCTTTGTTATATAAAATGTCAATTTGAGGAGTAAGGAAGACCAAGGCACAGAGGCCAATTCAATTTTTGGCAGGCAGGGGTAAATATGAGCCTTGCAAAGGAAAAATTTCTCAAAATTTGGGGGCATCAGTGTTGTGGAACTGACATAGTGTATGACTTAATGTTATAGTTAAAGCAACGTCCCCAGGTTTCATAAATTGACTTCCAGACCACTCATATATAATTGAATCAAGCCTTTATTGAAGCACACCGGTGGCGGCTGACCAGAACATACAGCTGTTCCCCTGATTAGTCCCAAACAATTGCAAGGGCACCCCTTATAAGCCTGAAAGCCACAAAAGGGATGTTTGGGGGTCCAGCCGACGCAAGCCAGCCAAGTAATAGAAGCGGGAAAGTGCAGTCAGGTGGCGGGACACTTAGCCAATCACAATTAGCCCAGTCACCCCAGTTCCAGAAACACAGCCCCGTTACCCTAGTTACAGAAACAATGCCCCATTAAGTAATTCCGTGTTCTTAAGGGTTTCCATTTATTTATTTATTTATTTATTTTAGTTGGCGAACACAACATCTTTGTTGGCATGTGGTGCTGAGGATCGAACCCGGGCCGCACGCATGCCAGGCGAGCGCACTACCGCTTTAGCCACAATTTAAGGGTATCTATAGCAAAAGGAAAAGAACAACTTGCCCCATTCATGACCTTCTACTTGGCATGGCTGTTTTACAGAATGGAGTCACTTTGGCTTGACTATCACATTAGTTCTATTAAAAGAACTATTGCTGGGGCTGGGGATGTGGCTCAAGCGGTATTGCTCTCGCCTGGCATGCGTGCCGTCTGGGTTCGATACTCAGCACCACATACAAACAAAGATGTTGTGTTCGCTGAAAACAAAAAAATAAATAAATAAATATTAAAATTCTCACTCTCCTCTCTCTCACTCTTTCTTAAAAAAAAAGAGAATGGTGATGATTGAAAAAACTCTCTAAACATACTAAAAACTATTATACACTTTAAAAAGGTAAATTGTATGGTATATGAGTTATACCCTAATAAAGCTTTTTTTTTTTTTTTTAAAGGTTACCCTGTTTTAGGGAAGGCTTTCACAAAATAGCTGTTACACAAATTCTTACAAACTTTTATAAAAACCATACATCTTTCAAATTCATTAAGATTATTACTTGGGTCTGGGTTGTAACTCAGTGGTACAAAGTGTACACATAAACACAAAAAATATTATAATCATTCAGGATAACCTTTAGAATAATAAAGGAGAAATATGGCTGCCAAAGAATGTTCAGGAGTTGCACTTTTAACAGGAAGTGAAAAAGAACCTCATAGCAAACACACTAAATTGAAAAGTTAGAGAAAATAGATGAACCAACAGAGAAAAATGAAAGAAATTTTAAACCTAATTTTAAAATCCTGACTTACCCTAATTGTTACAAATTGTGTCACATATATTCTAGACAGTTTACAAAATAAATAACATTAGCTTTATATTTGGAAAAATTTAAAACAATAGCCTTAAAAGGAATCTAATAACTTAGACCAGTGGTTCTCAAATATGTTTCCTTATTTCAGATCAGCTGGTGTTTAAAAATACTTCATTTGGGGGCTATGACTCAGTGGTAGAGTGCATGCTGAGCATGAACAAGGCTTGGGTTCAATTCCCAGCATCAAAAATATATAAACAACTTTATTTTTGATAGCCTTACCTACATTAGAAAGGTATAATGTTCAGAAAGAAAGGCATTAAGATGAAGGAAAACACTGGTTAAAATATGGCTAAAAATGCCAAAATGCACACAATATAAATGATACAATGAAACTATAGAAAATAAAGTGTGTTCTCACCTGCCCATCCATGCTCCCAACAAAGTGGATTCCATCCACTGTACAGGTTCAATGAAATGAGATGTACATTGAGCCTGATTCCCTGGGGCAAGCATGAAAGATGGTGTCATTCTCTTGTGGGCAAAGGCTAGAGGCCTGCTTCCTTCGTTATGATCCAAAATGCTAGAACTTCGAAATAAGGATCGCCTGCATTTTCTACATTTGTAGAGAACTTCGTCTTTTAATCCTTGTGAAATGGTAGTTAGATCAACAGCAAAGAGTTCTTGAGGTAGATTGTGCAATTCTGGATACTTGTCTGTAAACTTTTGTAAGCGATACTGCTTATAAATTGCACCAGAGGTACCCGCTTCATATCCCATTGCCTGGTATGATTCCAGTTGATATTCAAATCTCTCATTCATCTTAGCTTCAGATTTGATAGTCTGTAGATTTTCATAGGCTTTTTCAAAGGTAAGGCGGTCAGTCTTCATCAAAAAGCAGTCACTATAGCAACACTTTGACTGATGCCTGCGTGGCTGAAAAAGAGACCAGTGCACCAGCACCGCACGGCCCTCCGAGCGCGCCTGGCGGATGCAGGCCACGCACCCATCCAGATGGCTGAGCCAGTCGGTCTCGGGTTGTCCAGGGCTGGCACCAAGAGGCTCCGTAGACCTTCGAACCCAGCCCCCTCCTTGAAACCAGGTTCTGAGTCCACCGTCAACATGGCAGAGATGCCGGCCTCCTTCAAATAATGCGGCTCTGCGACTGCCCCACCCAGGTACAGCCCAGGCCGCACTTGCAGCATCTCCCGGGCTGAGCGTGCTGAGTCCCGCTCCCGCAGCCAGGGCTCGAGCCCTGCTCTGCCAACAGGGCCCAGAAACATTTCCTTTTCCTTCTATTTTCTGTACTGATATTTCCATACCTAAAACCTTCTTACATCTCTTTCCTAGCTGTTGATCCTTTTTCTTAATTTACACTCTGATATAACCTTTATGAAATTTCTAAATTTAGGCAAATTACTCGATTTTATTTTTTTTTTGAAATTTTTAATATTTATTTTTTAGTTTTCGGCGGACACAACATCTTAGTTTGTATGTGGTGCTGAGGATCGAACCCGGGCGCACGCATGCCAGGCGAGCGTGCTACCGCTTGAGCCACATCCCCAGCCCAAATTACTCGATTTTAATAAGATGAAATACTTTATGCTATTTACAGTACTTTAATACTGTAAATAGCATAAAGTATTTCATCTTTATGTCATAGCTCCCAAATGAAGTATTTTTAAACACCAGCTGATCTGAAATAATGAAACACAGTTGAAAATTTTGGAACCTATGCATATAGAATTATACCTGTTAGAACTTAACTCTTAGTAACCTTGTTTTCAGTGAAGAAAACAATCTATTTTTATCTGTTTTATACAGATAAAAAAATCTTAAACCTTTTTCCATTTACCAATTTATGAAAACATACATGATGTTTAAGTATATTACCCTATAGAATAAAAGATATCAAGAGTACTTGATTTTATATTTATCAGTTTGCACTTTAACTCTGTAAATTAATCTGGTGCCTCTAACAAACACATTTATGAAGATTAATCCCATTGATGTTAAATCTAATTAACTTACTTTTAACTGTAAAAACCCAAACAACAGACAAGTGTAGATAACAGTACTAGCCATCTTTTTGCTGTTAAAGAAAAAATCCTAGGAGCAATGGATATTGCATTCTAGACATTTTACAGAAATTAACATTCTACCAATTGTCTGACCACCTAGAAAAACTTGTCAATTACTCATTTTAAAGACATTTTTAATGTCACTTGTTTACCTAATTTAAATCTTACTTTTTTTTTTTTAATCCCATGAACTAAAGGTATTTAGGTCCGTTTTTCTTTTATAACTTAATTTATGTGTGCTCATTTATCGCTGTCAGTTTTAATACCATGTACATGACATGGACATAAGGACATATGTAGACAAAACACAGTATACAGTGTGCACACATACACAAGACAGGCAAGAAACAGACCACGTAACTGCTTAAAACCTATTAGACTGAGAGTTCACCCTTCCAAACTGGCCTCTGAACAAAGCAGAATGGAAAAAAAAAAAAAACTCTTGGATAAAAGAGGATCGATAAGAAAATCATTAATCTTGGTGCACAGGATCAAAAACCGAGAGCTCAAAAAATATAGAATTTGTAAAAAAAAAAAGTCCTATAAAAATATAATATGGCCATAATTAAAATAACCTACTATTACTTATGAGGGTGAGGCTCCCTCTTAATAAACAAAAAGAAAACAGAAATATGGGCACATGTGCTGAGAAAACTGGGTTTTTTTGGCTGAGGGCAACTCCCAATCCCAGAGCCTCTAGGGATCAACGTTTCCGACTTTCCTTCCATGACCTCTGGCTGGGGCCTCACTCAGAATGGAGGATACTAACTAACCTTTTGTAAATTATTTTGAGGGAGGACATTTGCCAGCTAGTTGTGCCCTTAAATCTTCTTCCACGTTCCTCACAGAACCATGATCTCATCTTAAGCTCCTCAATTTTAAGTGCGAGGCAAGTCTCTTAGTATTCTGGGTGATGTCTCCACTAGAGAATATAAATAATTCGGGTTCTTGGACTTGGACAGATGAAGGGTAGTTTTATTCTAATTAACTGAGACAGATTTTTTGTTTTTGTTTTTTTCCTGCCAGATGAGGGGAGTAAAAGAGAAAATGTGTCTCAGGAGAGTCTAGAGAAGGAAGTCTAATTTTAAAACGAGGGGAGCTCTATCTTGAGATTCTCTCAAGAGTTTCCTAATCTGGTCATAAAAGTCTCCTCCTGCAGGGAAACTTGGTTTCTCGTGTCAACCTATTTTGGGTGGGGATTCCTCCTGCAGTGTACAGGTAGTTTGCTAAGGAATGTGACATATCCTGTCCCCAGAGGTCAGTCAGGGGAGCAGGCAAACTGCCTCCTGGAAAAGAAGGGGTCAGTATTCAGCATGCTCTCTGCTCCCCACGTCCTTACCTGACTAGTGACAAAAGGTGGGCTAAAGGTGGAGTGATCCAAGGGTGGGAATGGTGTGGCCCAGGGGTAGTTCATTTACAACTCCTATAACTCCCTCCCCTGAGCCACATTACCTGAGCAGCAGGGAGGGGTGGAGCAGTGTGAAACGTCCTGAAGGTGGAAACATTTTATCTTCTCCTGAATAGCCCCTATCTTTCTTGACCCAGTCTTTTGTTATTTAACCCTCTGGAAGATGAAGCCTCTGGCTACACAGAGCTGAGAGTGAGTGATAAAGCAGTTAGGAATGTCTTGGGTCATTTGAGGGGCCCATGGGTACTGCTTTGAGAGAAACAAAAAGACATGAGTACTAGAGTGAGATTAGTACAAGATAAATGTGGCAGCATCTGGAACCTGTCAATGAAAATCATAAAGAAGATAGAAACCATTCATCTTTCTTTTATCAGGCGATGCAAGAGCTAAGTTGTTCCTTTCACACGGCCAGAGAGGACAAGGCCTGTATTTGGGAATGTAAATATTTAAGGATGTGATTACATTGTCAGAGATGTTGTGGCCTCTCACAGGGCTGCCAGGGTTGTGTCTCCTCCCTTGATTTGAGCCCAATCCTGGTGGGGTGGGTGTGAGTGGAGGTGACTTGTCTGGGCAGCCTGGGTCATGTGGCAGAGCCTTGGGATTTGGGGAGGGACAGCAGGGAAGCTGGACATGCCCAAAGTGGTGTGCCCCTGCCTGGGTTAAACCATGACCCAAACATGGGCCAGCACGCTCCCCGACACATACAGCTCACTGCAGGTGGCACTGATGGGTGCTAGTGACCTGCAGGCAAAAGCGGGGCTGGTGCATCGCTATTCTGGGTACAGTAAATGAAGAAAAGGGCTGGGGGTCAGGACTTGATCTAGGGGGCTTATGGAGGGGGGTGTTGGCAGAATTGATTGTAGGGCGGAACACGGTGGTCTTTTTTTTTTTTTTTTTTTGAGAGAGAATTTTTAATATTTATTTTTTAGTTCTCGGCGGACACAACATCTTTGTTGGTATGTGGTGCTGAGGATCGAACCCGGGCTGCACGCATGCCAGGCGAGCACGCTACCGCTTGAGCCACATCCCCAGCCCACGGTGGTCTTAATGAGGGCTTTGAGTGGAGGTGACAAGAAGCTTGGAGGTAGGGAGCCCCAGGCCATTTGCCATTTCATTGGAGGAAATTGTTTAAATCTTGGAGGATTTGGGGTTCAAAGGTCATGGAGGCATTGACTTAGGTGGCCTAATTTAAATTGTGGACAGGTTGGTGGAGAAACCCTGGGTTCCAGATGAGCACTCGGGCAATCTAAGGGAAAGTCCCATGGGAGCCCCCATTTTGAAGGTGTGACGGGGGGCCGTTGAGACCAAGGCCTTCCTTGAAGTCTCTCTCCCATCACCAGACAGAGCTCTACCAGAGAATGAGGAATGTCTTCTCTCCATCCTCAATGGGGGGGGACCCCTGGGGTCCGAAAGGGCAAAAGGCGAGGGTCTCAGGCCGTGCACCTGCACTAGAGACTGGAAGGGATCTGACCTCTCCAAGACACGAGAAGGCCGGTGTTGCATTCAGGAGCAAAAGGGCAGAAAGTGGCCTCGGATTCAGAGGTCTCACGGAGAGAAGAAAACTGCCGTTGGGATGGGGAGGGGTAAAAAGCAACCCCAAACACCCCCCTCCAGGTCAGGAAACCAAGAAGGCACACGGAAGGAAATGCAAAAAGAAAACATGGATGAAGAACTCACGGCCCAGTGAGGCTTTGTTCAGCACTGGAGGGGCACGTCCTCAGGGGAAGTGATGGTGGGCCACTAGGAGGGTCTGGCTTTTCTACGGCCTTAGCAGAGCCAGGTCATGAGGAGTTAGTTGCTTTTGGTGGGCCCTCTTGGTGGGGAGGGCCAGGCCATGGGAGGCCGCCCAGGCAGGGAAGAAGGGCAGGTGGGGAAGAGCAAGGAGGGGTCCTCCCTTCCCACCCCAGAGGAAGAAGATGAGTCCCTTCCTCCCTGTGTGCAGACCCCAGAGCAGGTTGACCCTCGTTGGCCTGGGCTCCGGGACTGAGCCTCCTTGGACCAACCCTGTGATTGGTCAGCTTCTGTGATGGATGAACCTGGAGGGCAGGCTGTGCCACTGTCACCCACAGGAGGGGGCTCAGGCAAGACCTTTTCTCCCGAACTCCTCAGGACACAAGGCTGAAGTCACCAGCCCCCCTGGGCTCTGCCACTGGGGAAAGACAAATGGGTCAATGTCAACACTGACTGCCAGCATTGACGTCATAGTTCAGATGTGGGGTGTTCCCCAAAAGCTCCCGTGTGAGACAATGAAGATTTAGAGGTGAAGTGATTGGGTTGTGAGAGCCTTAACCCAGTCAGTGAATCAGTCCCCTGGCAGGGATTCCCTGAGTTGTCCTGCAGGCAGGTGGGTGTGGCCGGAGGAAATGGATCCTGGGGGTGAGGTTGAGGGTTGACATTTTGTCCCTGTTGAGCTGAGCTCTCTCCCGGGCGCCATGTTCCCAGCTGTTTTCCATAGCCACACACTTCCACTGGGATGTTCTAAGGCACCTTGTGCCCCAAGGAACGGAGGCGAAGGAATGTCTGTGGACCGAGACCTCTGAAAATGTGATCCTGGAATAAACTTTTCCTCTAAAATTGGAAAGTGTTTTGGTCATGTAGTGGCACCCCCTCCTCCACAGAACACCTTAATTAAGTTCTCCAGAGACCCTCACCATAACTGGTCTTAGAAAAGAGTTTTCAGGCTAGAGGGACTAGCTCACGGCCTCTAGCCTGGCCTGGAGACTTCACAGGGTGTTTACGTTTGAAAGAAAAGCAGTTAGACCCTTGGGAAAGTCCTTTACAATCCAAAAGATGAGAGTGAATGGTATCAACTTAGGTTCCTTGAAAATGGGCTCTGCTGCAGGGAAGGGAAGGGGAACTCTCCCTTTCCCAGGCTCTGATTTTCACCGAGTCCTTGGTTTATTTTTGTATTCAGGCCTGGGTCCCGTGCCCAATACAGTAGGAAAAAACGACTTTTATGTGGGCTTCTACAGATTGTGAACCTCTGAGTCCCCCACCCCCTACATACTGGGCACAAAGCTTTAAAAATTTCTGGACTCAGGGTTCAGAGGGACAAGTTGGTTGAGGAAATGGTTAAACAATGGGGACAGAAGCAGCAGAAGACAGCTGGTGGAGTAACAGGGAGGTCATAAAACATGACTGCCTCGGGCTGACCAGTGGGAAGTTATTAAAGGAAACCAGGACTTGGGCCACTTAGGGAGGGAGGCTCTGATGACTTTGGCACTCAGCCTCTGCAGGAAAAGACTTCATGTCTGCTACTGAGAGGTCACAAGAGCTGGCCCCACACCTGAGAAAGGGCCTCCAGGTGGGGGTGTGGGCAGCCAAACATCCCCCTTTACCTAACCTTCTGTAGTAATGGGGTGATTCCCCAGGGATTACTGGCAGGTAGACTTCTTCCAGATCCCTTCCCCCATGGCAAGGATATAAACACCTTCTGGGTTTCGGTGACACCTTTTCTAGGTGGATAGCAGCATATCCCACCCAACAGGTCACTAAGGCTCTACGAAAGGAAACCATCCCTCAGTTTGAATCCCCAGGTCACTCCAGAGTGATTCTGGGGCCTCAGTCTCCAAAGTGACACATGAGGCCTCGTGGGTATTGGGCACCACTTACATCTTTACACCCCACGGCTCACTCAATTGTCAGACGAAGTGGAAAGGGACAATCAATGGATTAAAAGCACCTTGGTAAAATTGTGCAAAAAAAAAAAAAAATCCCCAAACCCTAGTGACAGCCTTGGCCTATAGGCGGGCCTGTGAAGAATCAGAGTCACCCCAAAACTTCAAACTGAGCCACTGTGAAATACTGTAGGGGAGACCCTTTGTGATCTCAGAACTTGTCACTGACCCTAAGATACAAGAGGTGATCGTATAGGTAATCAATTTGGAACAGGGGCCAAAGGCCCTTTGGAGTTCAGAAGTCAAGTCCTCCCAGCTCCCGACTCCAGCCCACAACTGCTCCACAAATTCACCCAGGTGACCTTGTTCTTCTATATGGCTCAGGGGATCGAATCCAGGAGCATTTCACCGCTGAGCTACAACCTCGGCCCTTTTATTTCTTTACAGTCAGGGTCTCGCTAAATTGCTAGCCTGGCCACCACCTGGTGGTCCTCCTGCTTCTGCCCCTGATTGGCTGGGATTAGAGGTGTGTGCCACCACCTGGCTGACTCTGTTCTTCTAAAAACTTGGAAAGAAAACTCACACGCCAACTGTTACTCCCTAGATGGGAGGACTCCTTCTAGGTCCTAGACACCGTGAGGGTGTTCAGATTCCAGGGCCAGACATGATGGACCCACTTTCCAAGGACAAAATCTGTCCCTCCTGAGGTTTACAGGACTGCTTGCCACCAGGAAAAGAGAAAAAGGAGGTGTGTTCACGTGAGCCTCTGGGAGATGATGGGTCCTTTTCAGAAGAAGCAGGGTCCTGTGTAAGCTCTGTACTACCTACTAGGAATCTTGCTCCTCTCTGCTCTAGTGGGACTTGTCCTTTTGGCTGTTGGGATTACTCCCTTCCATGAGGAACACACCCCTGGCTGGGGATTGGTTTTCTCTTGGCATTTCAGTCCTCTTATTCCTCCCCTGTGGCTGCCTGCCCCAGCTGCGGTAAAGCCATGCATAGACCAGAAGGAGCTGCCAGATGGCAGCATGTACACATAAATGTGCTTCTCTTGTTCCTCCCCGCCCTGCACGTTCTCATTCCTGGCAGGGTGACCCTCTTCACTTTAAACACAGCAAGAGACAACATCTTTCTTCCTAACATTAGATTTGCCATCATCAGTTCACTCTGTGAGGAGACACCAATCCAATATTAGAGGGTATTTGGGCAAATGAGATTAACATGATTCTAAATCTACATTTGGTGGCTAATGCCACCTTTCCAAACCCAAGAATTAAAGCTCACCACTCCATGGGCTTTTTAGCCTTTGCCCAGGACCTGGTGAATTATTGTAGCTGAGTACAATTTCAACAATTTCAGATACCCAGACGTGAACCTTCAAAATCTGCCTTCATTCACATGGTATTAAATGCCTCTTGTACCTTCTTTCCCTGTGGTAAAGTTGTAGATTCCTCCTGAATCTTGGTCAAACTGCCCCAACACCCCCCTAAGTCATCATTATATAACACAATTGGCTTTTCTGAGTGTACCTGTTTCCCACTCCCTCAGCTATAAAAGCACAGGGGAGATTTGCCATCATTGCCAAAGAGTATTGAGGTCCTTCTTACAAAGAGGACTTTTTCCTGATCAAGCAAATGCACTAGTGACACCTCATAAGCTCCTAAAGATAAAGTAGATGTTGATCTCAGTTTTTTCTTTACTTTTCTTTTCTTCCTTTCTTTCTTTTCTTTTTTCCCTTACTGGCAGCTTAGCCCAGAGGCACTTTTCCACTGAGCTACATACACAATTTTTCATTTTCATCCCATGACTCACTAATTGCTGAGCCTAGCCCTGAACTCCTACCCAGCCTCCCAAGCTGCTAGGAGTTAATGGCATGAGTCACCACCAGAGATGCTGGTCATGAACCCTGAATTCTGTACGTATTAGGGGAATGCCTTTTTTTGTGTGTGTGAAGAGAAAAACATCTAGGATTCTAAGAAGCAGACTTTACAGCATATCTTTGGAAAGAGGTGACTCAAACATGGGGAGTAGGATGTATTGTCACTTCAGCAGAAAGATACAAGCTTTCACTAATGACCCTGGATACACCATCTCTATGTAACCCGGGCACCAGAGAAGAGAGGTCCAGGTCTAACAGTAGCTGGGGGAATCGCCTGAATTGGATCACCTTCTGGATTGGTGAGAGGAATGACCAGCAATGCAGTGACCGACACATCAGAAACCACGGGAGAGGGGCTGGGGATGTGGCTCAAGCGGTAGGGCGCTCGCCTGGCATGCGTGCGGCCCGGGTTCGATCCCCAGCACCACATACCAACAAAGATGTTGTGTCCGCCAAGAACTAAAAAAAAATAAATAAATATTAAAAAAAAAAAAGAAACCACGGGAGACACTGCCATCAAAACTGGGCAAGACTTTAAATTGCTACCAAATCCTTGGATTCATTAGCCCAAATAGTGATAGAAAATAAGATCAGATTATTTGTTGGCTCAGGAAGGTGGATTTGGGGTCTGGCAACCATTACCTGCTGTTTTCATGTCAGCCATTCTGGACACACGGAGACTAGTGCTGATAAGATTTTACAAAGTGATACTTGGCTTACAACTGCTTCTCCAGTTCTGGGCTCTAGGGGAAACCAAGCAGCTTCCCTGCCTAACTTCACCTGCCTGTTACCATGATTAGGACTTTTGGTTGCTGTATTTCTCCTATTATTGGCCCTGATCTTCTTCTTCTCCTGGTAAAATGGGTCTCTTCTGGGGGACAGATACTCCAGATCAAGATGATACTGGATCAAGGTCATTGGGCTTTCCTACACCAGAGACTCTTGTTTCACTGTGGCTGCTTTTGAGACAGTGATCTGGGATGTGTAGCTTGCTGGAGTTGTTCTGTAACTTGTGTCTGTGAAGGAAATGTATGAAGACTAGGATTAAGGACAAAATTTAAAGATCTCCTGGAGAAAGGGTTTATGACGGTTTGGTTAGGTCAGAACATGAAAGTGACTCAAGGTGACAGTGCCTATGGTGGCTAATAAAACTATTTTGAAGGATGGAGAGTTTCCATACGATAAGGAAGGGACATCTGAGAATGGTGACTTCCAGAGTGAAATCCTTAGCTGTCCTGCCTCAGCACATAGGAGTGTCGCTCTCTGAAAACTTGGATTCAGCAAGATGTCATTCCGGCCCTCAAGCTTGGGAATATGTTTAATTGTCTGAATCTAAGTTTTTCTTACAGCCTTCTTTGGAGCAGGCTGGTTTCTGAGTTCAAATGTTTCCATTTTTTTCCTTCTTGATTCCTTTGTAAAATGCTGCTTCCGTATAACTCCACTGCTTCCCTGAATTAAATAACTGTACTCCCTTGTAGGTATGTTTTTATTTTCTTAGATGAAAATGGGTAGATAGCAAAGGCATAAGAAAGCCTTGGCTACGAAGCCAGTTGTCTCATCCAAAATGCCCGACCTCTGACAATATGAGGTGTTGCCTCACTCTCCCTTCTGTTTATGTCTTGGCAGCCTGGGTAGATTTTTTTTTTTTCTTTTTCGATACTGGGGATTGAACATAGGGGCTTTCCACCACTGAGCCATCTGTACAGCCCTTTTTTTCTATTTTTATTTTTAAATTGCTTATTGCTAAGCTACTGAGACTGGCATTGAACTTGTGATCCTCCTGCCTCAGCCCCCTGAGCTTCGGGGATTAAAACCCTATGCCACTGCACCTGGTGACGTGTCCTTTTCTGACATGAGGTGTTGTCTCCATGGACACTGCTTCTGGCACTGCCTGAGTTCACTTGTTACCTCAATTATAGGGGCAAGAAACAGAAAGTGCCCACTGGATATAGTGAGAAGACAACACCAGTTCTGAAAGGCCAGGATTGAATTTTGCTTAACTGATTAAATCCCAAATTTTCAATTCTACAGTGAATTGAAAGGAAATTAATCATCTCTTATAACAATTAATATTAACAATATTAATCTCATAGTTATATTTAAAAAGGTCTTTTATAAAATTATATTACATATTGTATACTATATTTATCTTTTATAGGTGTTTCCAGACCTGGGAGGGTGGACCTAAATGGATCCATGCAATTATCCCTCCCGTTAGCTCAGATCCAGGCCCTGGGAAGAAGCTCAGGCTGGGAAGGGCTGCAGCTGGAAACCACCTCTTGGGTTCCATTCAGCCAGGAGGGAGATTTTCTTTTGCTGTCACTCAGGGTTCGGGGGCGGGTCCTGGAACACTAGCCAATCAGAGACGGGAGATGTGGGGGGGGCACAGGATCTGTCCAATCAGGAGCGCAGCTGGAAGAGGGCGGAAACCTTCCACTTTTGAACAGCTTCCTTCCTGGAGCCACCATAGTAGGTGTGTCGCATGTGTTGGGAAGAGAACTTCGAAGTGGCTCAGCCTCCTCGCTGTGACATCTCCGTTCTACAGGCTGAGGCGACCCCGGGAACCCCAGAAGGCGGGCAATGGTGAGTGTGGAGGGCGCCGTTCCCGCAAGGGGAGCGGGTCGCGGTGAAGGGGACAGATGAGTCGCTGTGGAGGGACCCGGGCCTCCGGCGGCAGCTGCGGCGACTGCGGTCGGAGTCCGGCCGGGCCCCGGGTCCTGCGCGGCGCTTTGCCGGCCGGAGCGGTCTGTGGGCAGCGCGGCCCCCCAGCCCCGCGTCTCCCCCTCTGCGGTGGCGGCGGGAGGGTCGCGGGGAGACTCCCGCCGGGTGAGGCCGGGCCTGGGAGGGAGGGAGGTGTGCGCGTCCCAGCCCCCTGCTCCTCGGTCCCCCGGTTACTCCAAGTCTGCAAAACTGGGGAAGCCGGTTCCCAAATCCGCGACTGACCCTCAGCCCGGGGCTTGTGGGGGCAGGAGGCGGACAGATCTGTAGACCCTTCTGCCGGGGCCCCTGACTGGAAATCAGCGCCGCTGGACGTTGGTTTAGAAAATGCGGATCGAGGGAGGCGCAGCTGCATTTAAGAGAACCGCAAAGCGGGGAAGCCCAGCTGTGAGGTCTGCAGACAGACCCCTCAGTGGGTGGCAGAAAGGACTTTTCTTTCTAGAGGTGGAACTCCTGGATGAGGGGTATAGCAATTGTCAGTCTCTGTTGGAATGCACCTCAGGAATCTCCTTTGGGGTCCACCCATGGTATGTGGGAGCCTGGTTTTAGGCCCTTATATTGCTTGTGGACCCTACAATTCTTGGTCTCTAATTTAGTCTCTTAACTGTGTCTCCGTCCCTCCCTCCCTTTCTACTTCCCAATCAAGAACTTTTCTCTCTAGAGGTGCTGAGGGCTGAGCACTGGGGCCTTTGTGCCTGTCATGGAGAGTAGGCAGATCAGGACCAGGCATTGAGAGAGATGGGCCCACCATATAGCTGCAAGCACTTGGGGCTTGGAGATTGGGAGACTATAGGTACCTTGATGTTGGGCTTCCAGGCCCAGATTGGTGTCCCAAGGTGGAAGCTGCCTGAATTAAAGATGGTGGTGGTGGTAGCAGAGGTAACCCAAGATGATTGAGTTAATTACCAAATACATTGCTTCACATACATATCTTTTGTGGAATGAGAGCACTTTAAACATAATTCTCTAATGATTTCTCAGAGTACAATCCAATGATCTTACCTCTAGACATCATAACATATTTCTTAAATTTATTTCTCCTGTAACTGAAGTTTTGACTCTTGACCTGATTTCTTGATAGTTAAAAACTGCTTTTTTTTTTCCCCTCATAAAATACACAGGGTTGGGTGTTGTTTTCTGCCAGCCTGTCTGCAGAACATTTACATTTAAAGTGATTATTGATGTAGTTGGATTAAAACATGGCATATTTGTAAGTACTTTCTGTTTGTTTTACTTTATGTGATCACTGTTCCTGTATCTTCTTGCTTCTCTCTAGAGGACTTCTTTTCATAAGGCACACTGAGGAGATACACTGGTGAAAAGTCTCTGAGTTTTATTTTTTGTTCTTTTCCTCCTCTAGACTGTATAATTTCAGTCATCTAACTTCATCTTAGTTGATTCTTTGTTCTCCTTGCTACAGGATGCTCTGGAACACCTATAGTGATGGTTTCATATATGTTGTTACAATGGGAACCTGCAAATTATTATGTGTTGTTTTTTTGTTTGGTTGGTTGCTTTTTTGTTCGGTAGTAGAGAGGATTAAAACTTTATCACATAGCTATATCTCCAGCCCTTTTTTACTTTTTGTTTAGCGTTAGGGTCTTGCTGAGTTGCCTTCTGCCTTAACCTACTGATTCAGTGGGATTACAGGAGTGTACCACCTTGCCTAGTGAATGTCTTTGTTGACTAAGTTCAAATTCTGAGTTTTCTCAGAAATGGCTTTTCTCTATTTTTTTCCTATTAATAAGCCCTATTTCCCTCTTCTTTATTACTATTATTATACTGGGGACTGAACCCAGGGGCATTTAACCACTGGGCAACATCCCTAGTCTTTTTTCTTTCTTTCTTTTTCTTTCTTGATACCAGGGATTGAACTCAAGGGCACTCAACCACTGAGCCACATCCCCAGCCCTATTTTGTATTTTATTTAGAGACAGGGTCTCACCGAGTTGCTTTGTTGAAGCTGGTTTTGAACTTGCAATCTTCCTGTCTCAGGTTTTCAAGCCACTAGGATTATAGGTGTGTTCTACTGCACCTGGCCTTGTTTTTTTTTTTTTTTTTGTATGTTTTATTTAGAGACAGGAACTTGCTCAGTTGCTTAGAGCCTCCCAAGTTACTGAGGCTGGCTTTCAACTTGCAATTAAAAAAAATAATAATTTAAAAAATATTATCCTGCCTCAGATTCCCAAGTGCTTATGATTACAAGCATGTTCCCCCTCACCTGCCTCTTCATTATTCTTAGATTTTTGTTGTTGTTATAGATATATGAACATTTGAAGAGTGTAATGGGTATCTATATGAGTCACAGTCTCTTCTTTCAGTGTTTGAGCAGAAATATTTGATGGGGTTAAATTTGATTTCAGCTCCTGGTTTGAAGTTGATGGTAAAATTGAAACTATAGTGTTAGTGGAGTGCATCATTTTATCCTCTATTTAGTATAAACCTTTGTTGTTTCACTAGGATCTTCAGTAATTATATTTATTTGGCTTTTTCCTCACACATGGACACAGATCTCTTTATGATGTTTTACATTGAGTTAAAATGTTTAGTGTGTCTTTAATCATGTATTCATTAATTTTTGTTCTGCATATTAATCATGTGTGTGTTTGTGTCGGTGGGTAGTAGGGTTTGAACCCAAGGCCTTGCACATTGCTAGGCAACTGCTCTAAGACTAGCCTATGCCTCCAGCCAAGTCCTTTTTCATTAGGGTCTCCCTTAGTTACCCAGGCTTCCCTGGAACTTGGGATCCTCTTGCCTCAGCCTCCCATGTAACTGTGATTACAGGTGTATGCCATGATGCCTTAGAGCACACTAGTACTTTTTCATGCCATGTATTGCAAAAATTTTTGAACTTTGTTGTTTGCTTTTTGCTTTCCTCTACTTTCATAGATTTAAATCGCTCCACTTATTTTTTAGAAATTATTATTATTTTTTTTTAATTAGGATACACTATTTTCTATGTTTAAAGGTATTTGTATTTGTTTAACTGTTTTTTTTTTTTTGTGATGCTAGAAATTTGAACCCAGGGCCTAGTGTATGTGAGGCAAGCACTCTACCAACTGAGCTATATCCTCAGCCCTTAAAAGCTATTTGTATGGGTTGGGGTTGTAGCTCCGTGATAGAGCAGCACTTGCCCGACATGTGTGAGGCACTGGGTTTCATGTGTGAGGCACTGGGTTTGATTCTCAGCACCGCATATAAATGAAAAGCAAAATAAAGATCCATTGACAACTAAATAAAGTTTTAAAAAAAAGGTATTTGTGGTTTCTCAAATTATTCCAGTATTGTATTATGGTTTCAATGTGTGGTTTGAATTTCATGCTTGGAATAGAGAGGAATACATGGCATGTCCAGGTAAATAGATACCTTTTGGTCCCTGTCTTGGTTATTAGAAAGATTGGAGTGTCTCCCACAGTTGTTCAATGCTGCTGTGTCATGAATCAGTTTTCTGTTCACATATGGGCACGAGTGCTCTTTTCTTTTTCATCATTTGTTAATCCTTTTGTTAATAGTGTACTTTTCCAAATAGTGTGACTTCAAAATGTTTTGTGTTTATTAGTCAATTGATCACTTTATTATTCCAATGAGTTTAAATATTGTTAGATATTTATTATGCCTAGAAGATTTATAAACTATTTTTTTCTTTTGTTTCCTCCCTTCATTCATTCTTTTCTTCCTTTTTTTTTCGTCCTTTTATTTTGTGGAATGATGACGGAGGCCCTAATGCACTGAGCTATATCACTATCCCTTTTTAAAAATCTATCTATTTTACTTATTTTTTTACAATTTTGAGACAGGGTCTCACTAAGTCTAAGTCACTGGGATTATAGGCATGTGTCACTACACCTGGCATACGTTACTTTTTGCTTTCTTAGGAAAAGGTTTTGTTATTGGTATTTTGCAATTTTATAGGTCCATGTGAGAGGTGACATCTCGATGACACTGAATCTTTCTAAGGACATGTACCTCTTTTTACCTTATTGTATTAGGTTTTGACATTCTACAAGAAAATTGTTAATGATTACCTATTCATGAATTATCCTTCATGAATCTTATTTATTTTTATTCTGGTTGACATACAGGAACTAACATACAGGCTTCCAGTGCTGGTCCCTTAGTGCAATCCCAAAGGATGTACTGAATTCCCTAAATAAGGAGTTGTAAAAAAGGTTTTAGATCTGATCTAACAGACCAGTTTACTAGAGATTCATCACCCAGAGTGTATTTGGGAGGCTGATGAGATAGGCACCCTGTGACGAGCATGTCAGAACGTTGTAAACACATAGAGGACCAACAGGACTTTAACAGTCCGCATTTTGTTGGGACAACCTGCTTGAGAATCCCAGTTCCCTCCTTGCAGTTAACCTACTTAGGTCCATTCCAACAGTAGTTCCCAGATACCAACAAAGTTTTTTCTCAAGCATTTCTAAGAATATGCTGTCTCAGAACAGCTACTATTAAGTACAGTACATAGTTGGACTTTGTTGTGAGAAGTGCTAGAGACCCACATACAGAGAGAATGGGAGAGACCCAGCAGCACAGCCAGTGTTCCTGTTCTCCCTTTTTCTCTACCAGTAGATGCGATCCAGCATCAGAATTTCAGTGTGAGAGGATGTGAGCCTTGCTGGAGAGTAAGATGGAGTATTGGGAGGACATACTATCATATGAAATTCTCACAAAGTGAGTGCAGGTCTCCAGTGCTCTGTGTCTCACCTTCCTCCTGGGAATACCTGTGGGATATTTCAGGAGCCAGTGACCTTTGAGGATGTGGCTGTGAACTTCACCCTGGAGGAGTGGGCTCTGCTGGATCCTTCCCAGAAGAAGCTCTTCAGAGATGTGATGCAGGAAACCTTCTGGAACCTGACCATTATAGGTAAGGGTGACATAGTTTCCTCACTAAGTCCATCAGAGAACAGGTATCACTTGCTTATCAGTTCTGTTCCATGATCTAGAAAATGGAAAGCTCATATTTTGGTGAATATACTGGCATGGTGACAGTATACATCAGATCAGCAAGACTCTAATAGCTTTTATGCAATGTTGAAATGAGTCATAATGATGTTTCTGGGTCTGCATTTTAGGAAAACAATGGAAAAATCAGGCCATCGATGATCACTACAATTCCAAGGGAAATCTAAGGTAATTGAACTCACTAGAGAAGGCAGTATCCCTCACAAATCTTGGAATAACTTATAAAAAATCATGAAAAGAAGGAAATGATATATGCCAAGGTTCAAGTTGATTTTATCTCTGTTTTCTTAAACAGTGCATACAGGTTGAGCATCCATAATTAGAAAACTCAAAATCCATTATGTTCCAGAATAGGCACCATCTAGAACACTGACTTGATATCATAAGTGACACTTTCTAATAGTTTATTATATACAAAGTCTGTTCCATATACAAATTATTAGAAATGTATGAAATTGGCCTCAAATGGGACCCATTTTGAAGATATCTTTCTATGTATATGCAAATATCACAATATCCAATCTGAATTTTGTTTTATGCATTTCATATAAGTAGTGCTTAATTGTAACTACATTCGATAAACATCTTCAAAGTTAACAAAATACTTGGAAAAGAGGTATTAAGAAAACGGAGCTGGGTGGTAGTGCACACCCATAATCCTAGCAACTTGGAAATATATGGCAGGAGATCATAAGAGGGAGGCCAGCCTCAACACTTTAGTGAGGCATGAGCAACTTCCTGAGAACTTATCTGAAAAAAAAAATTCTTAAAAAAAACTAACGTAGCTCAGTAATAAAGATTACACAGAATAAAACCAATTCTTCTGGTAAATCATTAATAAACAAATCATTCGTATTGTGCTTTTCATTCTTTGCAGAAGTCAAGTGTTAGAGAGACTCTGTGAACAGAAAGAAGATAGTCAATGTGGAAAAATCATCAGCCAGATCATAGATCCTCACATAAACAAGAGAAGTTCTTCTGGAGTAAAACCTAGTGAACACCATGTGTGTGGAGATGTCCTCATTGCTGATCCATCCCTAGCTGTGCCCCTAACAGTTCACACTGGACACAAAGCACAAGAGTATCTCGAACATGGAAAGAAGCCATATAAATATAAGGAACATGGGAAAGCCTTACATGATCCCCAACGTTTTCAGAAGCATAAAAGAACTCACACAGGAGAGAAACCCCATGTGTGTAAGCACTGTGGAAAAGCCTTTAGTTCTACCAGCTACATTAAAATCCATGAACGAATTCACAGTGGAGAGAAACCTTATATATGTAAACAATGTGGAAAATCCTTTACTTTTATTGGTTCTCTTCGTACACACAAACAAATTCACAGTGAAAAGAAACCTTATGTATGTAAGCAATGTGGAAAAGGCTTTAGAACTTTCTTTTTCTTTAAAATCCATGAACGAATTCACAGTGGAGAGAAATCTTATGTGTGTAAGCAATGTGGAAAAAGCTTTGGTTCTTCTAGTGACATGAAAAGACATGAACAAATTCACAGTAGCAAGAAACCCCATGTGTGTAAGCAGTGTGGAAAAGCCTTTAGTTCTACCAGCTACATTAAAATCCATGAACGAATTCACAGTGGAGAGAAACCTTATATATGTAAGCAATGTGGAAAATCCTTTACTTTTATTGGTTCTCTTCGTACGCACAAACAAATTCACAGTGAAAAGAAACCTTATGTTTGTAAGCAATGTGGAAAAGGCTTTAGAACTTTCTTTTTCTTTAAAATCCATGAACGAATTCACAGTGGAGAGAAACCTTATGTGTGTAAGCAATGTGGAAAAAGCTTTGGTTCTTCTAGTGACATGAAAAGACATGAACAAATTCACAGTGGCAAGAAACCCCATGTGTGTAAGCACTGTGGAAAAGCCTTTAGTTCTTCAAGTTACATTAAAATCCATGAACGAATTCACAGTGGAGAGAAACCTTATATATGTAAACAATGTGGAAAATCCTTTACTTTTCTCAGTTCTCTTCAAATTCACGAACAAATTCACAGTGGAAAGAAATCCTATGTATGTAAGCAATGTGGGAAAGGCTTTAGTACTTCCTTTTTCTTTAAAATCCATGAACGAATTCACAGTGGAGAGAAACCCTATGCATGTAAGCAGTGTGGAAAAGCCTTTATTTCTTCCAGGTACCTCAAAAGACATGAACAAATTCATAGTGCAGTGAAGCCCTATACATGTAAACAATGTGGGAAAGCTTTCAGTCGTTCAGATTCACTCAGAATACATGAAAAAAAACATACTGGAGAAAAGCTGTATGTATGTAAACAATGTGGAAAAGGCTTTAGCACTTCCAGCCGCCTGAAAACACATGAACAAATTCACAATGAAGAGAAACCCTATACATGTAATGAATGTGGGAAAGCTTTCAGTCATTCTTATTTAGTCAAAAGACATGAAATAATGCACACTGGAAAGAATCCCTAGGTGTGTAAGCAATATGGAAAAGGCTTAAGTTCTTCTAGCCACATGAAAACACATGAACAAATTCATAGTGGACAGAAACCTTATAAACGTAAACAATGTGGGAAAGCCTTTCCTTTTCTCAGTTCCCTTAATATTCATGAACAAATTCACAGTGGAGAGAAACCGTATGTATGTAAGCAATGTGGAAGAGGCTTTAATACTTCTAGCCACATGAAAACACATGAACGAATTCATAGTGGAGAGAAACCTTATAAATGTAAACAGTGTGGGAAATCCTTTCCTTTTCTCAGTTCCCTTCAAATTCATGAGCAAGTTCACAGTGGAAAGAAACCCTATGTATATAGGCAATGTGGAAAAGGCTTTAATTCTTCCAGCCACATGAAAAAACATGAACAAATTCACAGTGGTGAGAAACCTTATGTGTGTAAGCAATGTGGAAAAGGCTTTAGTTCTTCTAGTTACATAAAGATCCATGAACAAATTCACAGTGGAGAGAAACCCTATATATGTAAACAATGTGGGAAATCCTTTACTTTTGTCAGTGCCCTTCAAATGTATGAACAAATTCATAGTGGAAAGAAACCCTACATATGTAAGCAATGTGGAAAAGGCTTTAGTTCTTCCTATTACATTAAAATCCATGAACAAATTCACAGTGGAGAGAAACCATATACATGTAAACAGTGTGTGAAAGTGTTTCATTTCCCCAAATCCCTTCAAATGCATGAAATAACACACAATGGGGAGAAACCCTATGTATGTAAGCAATGTGGAAAAGGCTTTAGTTCTTCCAGCTCCTGTAGAAAGCATGAACAAATTCACAGTGAAGAGAAACCCTATACATGTAAACGATGTGGGAAAACACTTCATCTCCCCAGATCCCTTCAAATACATGAAATAATGCACAATGGAGAGAAACCTTATGTATGTAAGCAATGTGGAAAGGGCTTTAGTTCTTCCAGCTCCTGAAGAAAACATGAACAAATTCACAGTGGAGAGAAGCCCTATACATGTGAACAATGTGGGAAAGCTTTTCTTCATTCCTGTTTACTCAGAATACATGAAATAAGGCACACTGGAGAAAAACCCTATGTATGCAAGCAAAGCCTATGGGGAGCCCAGTTCCCTCAGCAAACATAAAAGAATTCACAGTGGCATGAAAACATGCTTGTGAGCAGTGGGAAAGCCTTCAGAAATTCCTGTACCCCCTAAAATACATGAAAGAAAGCCATGAAGCCTTTACCCCATCCAGTTACCTTCTCAAACATCAAGGGACTCACACTTGAGAGAAACTCCATGAGTGCAAGCAATATGAGAAAGCTTTTACTGTTTACAGTTCCCTTTGATAATATGAAAAACTTCACAGTGAGGAGGAACCTTAATGATGTCAACCACGTGGGAAAGCCTTTATTCTCCGATTCTTTCAAGTACATGAAAGAACACACTGGAAAGTAACCCAGAATACAGAAAAAATGGGAAGTCTTTAAAAAAAATTTTTTTTTTAGTTGTAGATAGACCTTTATTTTATTTATTTATATGCAGTGCTGAAAATAGAAACCACATACCAGGCAAGTGCATTACTGCTGAGCCCCAACCCCAGCCCAGGAAGTCTTTATTATCATGTGAACTTGTTAGCAGACACGAGTATGCAGTTTCAATATCTTGTATTATTGCAAAGGATCTGGGGAACTCGTCAAATTGGTTCAGTGTACCTATATAAATGAACACGGTATGCAGTGGAATCTACAATAGAAGAGATTTGCAATGATCTCCATTTGGTTCACATGTAAGAAATCACAGTAAATAAAAACCCTGTGATTGTGAAAAATTCTTAGAAGGGAGTTGTCAGTTGTAACATAGTTTCAGAGGCCTATGAAAATTCCTCCTGTAGCAGAATCCTAAAATGTAATGAGTATGAAGAGCTTGATGCAAAATAATTTCTTTAGAAGTCTCCAGAAAATGTACTACCTGGAGGTTTCCCACAAGTTTTATATTCTGTTCACTAGTAATTTATTTTTCAAGTAGATCTCTGCACTGTGTGTGTGTGTGTGTGTGTGCGCGCGAGCGCGCGTGTTTTTTGGGTGGTGAGGGGTACCACGGATTGAACTCAGGGGCACTTGACCACTGATCCACATTTCCAGCCCTGTTTTGTATTTTATTTAGAGACAGGGTCTTACTGAGTTGCTTTACCACCCCACTGTTGCTGAGCCTGGCTTTGAACTCAGGGTCCTCCTAACTGAGCCTCTAGAGCTGCTGGGATTACAGGCCTGTGCCACCATGCCTGGATGCACTGCATGATTCTAATTTTGATTCTTGTAACCAAAAGATTCAGGTGAAATACTTCTGTGAGTTTTGTTTAGGTTATACTATCTGAGTTTAATAGGTAGTGTATTTTTGATCAAATCAGGTAGTGAGCCTTCTAACATATTGACCCCAGCCCCATCAATGTGTATTTCTAAGGTGCAATTAGGCTTCATTTGTATGTAGTTTTTAAATACTTATGGTTAATGGGCCAGGGAAGAATGAGGTTTTGTTCATTGCTGTAAATTTCTGACTGGCCTCACTTAATGGGTTATGCATACCCTTTTATTTATATATACACTCAGAGGTAGGCATATGTATGTGTATGTTTCTTTTCAGGGGAAAAATGACAATTGTACATGGATTTTATATTTTTCACAGTTGAATGGTATATCTTTCCCATTTTACTGGTGCATTATAATTACACATAATGGTGAAATTCACTCACATATTTGTCCATGCCCATGATATAGCAATGAATGTATATTTTCTTCAAACCAGATTTTTGTGCATTACTTTTTTACAGTTTCTTAAATATTTTCTAACAAATTACAGATTAACATATATTAGCTTTTTCTTTCAAAAATTTTTATTGAAAACTTTGTGATAGAGTACTTTGTAATACCAATTTACTACTGAGAAGAATGAAATTCTTCAGTGAGACAGCAATTTTGTTAGACTTCCATATTGAATTAATTACAGCTATCATCTTCACAACATTTTTTTTTGAGAGAGTGAGAGAGAGAGAAAATTTTAATATTTATTTTTTATTTTTTGGCAGAAATAACATCTTTGTTGGTATGTGGTGCTGAGGATTGAACCTGGGCCGCACGCATGCCAGGCGAGCGAGCTACCGCTTGAGCCACATCCCCAGCCCCACAACATTTCTTATAGTTCAAGGCCAAGCAGAATCAGATTGCTGTGTCAGCCCTCCAGACTAGTTCATGACTCAGAGACTTTTTCCTTTTTTTAATTTTTTTTATTTTTTGCAGTTCCTGGCTTGCACTCAGGGTCCCACACTTTCTGAGTACTACTCAGCTCTATCCTTGATTTTATTTTGATAAAGGGTCTAAGTTGCCCTGCCTAATGTCTTATTTGCCATCCTCCTGCCTTAGCCTTCCAGGAAACTGGGATTTTAGACTTGTGCCACTCAGCCCAGCTTATTAAGAGACATTTTACTAGAGGCAGGGAAGAGTTCGAAAACAAAAGAAAACAAATACATTTATACTCTGCTTTATATCACATCCCAATGTGCCTGATCTTGTTAGGCCAAAGGCAATCTATTTGCTTCAAGATGAATTAGAAATATTTTACAAAAGTCTGGGAGAGAAGGAATCTGTGACTTGACTTCCAAAATAAATTTTTAAAAATTTCCCAGTTATAAGATAGTATTTAAGTCTATCAGGTTAAGACCCTAGCTATTTTGGGGGTAGGGGGAGTACTGGGGATTTAACTCAGGAGTACTTAATCATGTAGCCATATCCCTAGCCCCCCCCCCCTTGAGACAGGGTTTCTAAATTACATAAGGCCTCACAAAGTTGTTGAAGTTGACTTTGAACTCAGGATCTTCCTGCCTCAAAATCCTGACCTGCTGGGATTACAGACATGCACCCCAGCACCCAGCTTTGTAAGATCATTTTTAAAAGGTCATTTACTTTGAGGCAGTGAGAGCCTCAGGGACATTACACTTGGGGTCAGCTTGACTTTTTTGATAGAGATATATTTATTATGCTTCGGATTTTTATCAGAAAAATATTTGGCTGGATCAGTCGGTGGTGGGGTGGTTGAATGAAGAGAGTTTCCCATGAAAGCAGAGGGAAAGGGAAGAATCCACATCTGGTTAGTCGTTCCTTTTATCAGTTTGTTCATATGAAAATAATAGTTTGATGACATCTTTCTATTTTCAGAGGTATAATTGTCAGTTTTTAAAATCCATATAATGTATCTTGGATTTTGTTTCATATTAAAAAATGTACTGTATTCACTATCTGTGTCATTGAACTCATCAGTGTTGGTGTGAAGCAAGTGAGTGACCTGCAGGCTCATTTCAGTGGTCAGCTGGCACTGGAGTTTGGGAATATGTTTGGCCTTCTGAATGGGGGGTCTTTGTGACCTTGGGTGAGGCTGGGGGCCTGTCTGAGCCATGTCAAGTATTTACATTTTTTCCTTTTTATTCTTTACAGAACATTGCTGCCATAAAATTTCAGTTTTTGTTGCTGATGTCGTACTAGGGATTCAACCCAGTGGCACTCTACCCTGGAACTACATCCCTAACCCTTTTTTGTTTTTTTTTGAGACAGATATTTGCAAAGTTGCCTAGGCTGTCCTTGGACTTGCTGTCCTCCAACTTGTTGTCCTCCTGTCTCAGCCTTCCAAATTGCTGGGACTACAGGTGTGTGGCATTGCATCGAGGTGACTCCAGTTTCTCCATGAAGTGAATAATAGTTATATAACAACAAAGGATGGGCAGATATAGATAGATGATCGGGTCAAATAGGGAAGATGAGGCTGGTTTGAAAGGAAAGAAACAAAATGCTACTATCTTCAGGACACTTCCTCACCCCTTTCAACCTGTTGCCAAGTTGCCAAGTTCCTCCCCAAAATTAGTATTTGTTTGTTGGTACAGGGGATTGAACTTAGGGGCACTCGACCATTGAGCCACATCTCCAGCCCTATTTTGTACTTTATTTACAGACAGGGTCTCACTGAGTTGCTTAGTGCCTTGCTTTTGCTGAGGCTGGCTTCTCCTGTTTCAGCCTCTGGAGCCCCTAGGATTATAGGCGTGGACCACCACCCTGTGCCCCAAAATGAGTTGTTATTGAAGTACCTCCTGGATGGCTCCTTTCCTGACCCTTTCAGTAGACAGAAAGAGGCACCCCTGGACGATTTCTTTCCCAACTTGGGGCATAAACAATAAACAATACAAGGGAGGCTGGGAAGTGAGAAGAAAGGATAAAAGGAGTAGGACACCCTCCTCTCATGGATTCCAGCTCTGGATCCTTTTCTCCTCCCCCAGGAGCAGTCTGTCTCTATTCCTTTAAATAAAACCTCTTCTGTGCTTTAGTTGGCATTTCTCAGGGATTCATTCTTCCACACCAGGGGAATTGGGCCCTGATGGCTAGATCTGGACAAATGAAAACTTCACAGATCGGCTCAGTGCTTTATTCAGGAATGAAGTTTCACACAGGAGCAGGGAATGCAGGGATGAAATGACACCTTGGTGGGACTCATTTTCCTGGTGGAAAATGAGCCCCTGAACAAAGAAAGGGCCTGGGCTTATATAGATTATCCTGAAAGGTGGTCTTGTAGATGTTTCAGTTTTCTTGGGCACCAAGGGATTTGGGATTTGTTCTATCAATCAGTGAAGGGGTCAGTTTGAGCAATTAAGAACTTGAGCTCTTGGGTGAGGGGTCTGTGCTGAGCACCTGGAGAGGATTTACTCTGAGGAAGGTCAGTGCCCCTCAGTGGCTATCACTTTAGGTGTAATGAGACACTTCCTTCCTGCCTGCAATTAGCATCAGGAAAACATTCGTCTTGGGGGACGAAAGCTATCAGTGCATGGCTTTTTTTTTTTTCCTCCTGTTTTTCTCAGGCCACATTATTTTGGGCGTTTTAAATTTTCCATATCTATTACTGATCGGATTCACAATACCGGCATCATCTCTGGGAGCTCCTCCAGGATGATCAAAGAGATAAGGTCCTTCACGCCCACCGCACACCTTTCTGAGCTTTCTGTCTCTTTCTGGAGGACAATAATGGGTACCCCTCAACTAATTAAATGCAGTTAGTGCAAGCCACCATTCTACAAGACTCAGGTGATAGGATTCAGGGCCTAGGGGGTCCCTAATCACCTTTCCTGTGTGTCAGGATGTCGGGTTTTGCCAAAGCCATTTCTCACTATCCTATCCAGGCTCAGAGGGCTTCTGGCATGAGTACACAATGTCTCTAATCCCAGTCTGCCTTTGGATGCATGGTGATGGATAAAGGGGAAAAACTGCGAGGTTTTGGCTGGGACACTCCCTGGTGACCCTCTAAGGTTCCTTCTCTAGTGCATTAAAATAGGTTGATTTCCATAATCTAGAGTTTATATATTATCACATTAACTAATATTAATTAATATAATTATACAATCATTCATTATAAAATTATATTTGTACTCTAAGTTTTTATAGATATTCCACATCTAGGATGATGGAACAAAATGGATTAAGTGCAGTAATCGTGGATGAAGTGCAATAATCCTTGGGTTAGCTCAGGTGCAGGCTCTGAGAAGAAGCTCATCCGGGAAGGGCTGTAGCTGGAAACAATTCACTTGGGTTCCATTCCGCCAGGTAGAGGTTCTATCCTGCTGTCACTCAGGGTTCAGGGGCGGGGCCTGGATCGCTAGCCAATCAGAGACACGGGGTAGGGCTGCAGGAACTGTCCAATCAGCACCGCAGCTGGAAGAGGGCGGGAACCTTCCACATTTGTGGAGCTTCCTTCTAGGCGCCGCCCTAGGGTGTCCGGCGGGTCCTGTGAAGAGAACTTCTGAGTGGCTCAGCCTGGTCGCTGTGACCTCCACCCTCTGGGGGCTGAAGCGTCCCCGGGAACCCTAGAAGGCGGGGAATGGTGAGTGTGGAGGGCGCCGTTCCCGCAAGGGGAGCGGGTCGCGGTGAAGGGGACAGATGAGTCGCTGTGGAGGGACCCGGGCCTCCGGCGGCAGCTGCGGCGACTTCGGTCGGAGTCCGGCCGGGCCCCGGGTCCTGCGCGGCGCTTTGCCGGCCGGAGCGGTCTGTGGGCAGCGCGGCCCCCCAGCCCCGCGTCTCCCCCTCTGCGGTGGCGGCGGGAGGGTCGCGGGGAGAGTCCGCCGGGTGAGGCGGGGCCTGGGAGGGAGGGAGGTGTGCGCGCCCCAGCCCCCTGCTCCTCGGTCCCCCGGTTACTCCAAGTCTGCAAAACTGGGGAAGCCGGTTCTCAAACCCACGCCCTGTCCCCGTGGTGCCGAGTTTCTTGAGGCCTGGAGTGATGTCCACACACAGGTGTCTCCCCGCAGCGCCACGCGGATGGGAGGGGAGATCCACAGGTACGTGTGGGTGGGACTGGAGGAGAAGGGGAAAGGTCTTGTCCTCTCTGAAATTATTGTCGTCCTTGGGCTGTTTGTAGGTATTGTTCTCAAGCCAAATGCTGATTGAGGTGGGACATGACTTGATTTAAAAGAAGTAGAGCAGGAGGAGGAAATCCTCAACTGTAAGGTCTGCACGCATTCAAGAGATAGAAAAGTGGGTTTTCCTTATAGAGAGGAACAAACAGGATCAGAAATGTCAGGGGACAGAGAGATGTGAGCGGTGGGACCATGAGATAAGGGAATCATGTTATAAAATGGGCCCACTGTGCAGACCCCCACTTGCTTTCACTTTTAGAAAGTAATTTACCTGCAGCCAAGTCTGGCTTAAGTTGACAGGATGTACTTTCCTCAAGGAAGTACCTGTTATCTTCAGGGGAAATGCTCATAAGAGGAACACAAGTTACCCTGAAGGGGGTGACGTTTGTGACCCTTACATCAATCAGGTCCTGCAACTCTGAGAAAATTCGGATAATTTTCTCTACCCATAAAATCTGTAAGAACCTGTTCCAATTAGAACCAGTCAGCGTGGGCCAAAGTGACTTAGACTTGTCATGGAAGTGGGGACTTGAAAGTCTTATGTCATCCTGCTGTCAGTCAAAACTCAAGAGGTGGGGCTGGGATTGTGACTCAGTGGCAGAGCACTTGCCTCATTTGTATGAGGCACTGAGTTCAAACCTCAGAACCACATAAAAATAAATAAAGGTATTGTGTCCATCTACAAATTATATGAATATAAGGAGATGGGAAAGCCTTGCATGATCCCCAGCGTTTCCAGAAGCATGAAAGAACTCACACAGCAAAGAAACCCCATGTGTGTAAGCACTGTGGAAAAGCCTTCAGTTCTTCCAGCTACCTTAAAATCCATGAACGAATTCACAGTGGAGAGAAACCTTATAACTGCAAACAATGTGGGAAAGCCTTTACATTTCTCAGTTCTCTTCAAATTCATGAAGAAATTCACAGTGGAAAGAAACCCTACATATGTAAGCAATGTGGAAAAGCCTTTAGTTCATCAGCAACGCTAAAGCACACAAACAAATCCACAGTGGAGAGAAACCTTATAAATGCAAACAATGTGGGAAATCTTTTACATTTCTCAGTTATCTTCAAATGCATGAATAAAGTCACAGTGGAAAGAAACTCTACATATGTAAGCAATATGGAAAAGGTTTTAATTCTTCTAGTCATGTGAAAACACATGAACAAATTCTCAGTGAAGAGAAAAATTATATATGTAAACAATGTGAGAAAGCTTTTCATTTCTCCAGATCCCTTCAAATACATGGAATAACACACAATGGAGAGAAACCCTTTGTATGTAAGCAATGTGGAAAGGCTTTAGTTCTTCCTACTACATTAAAAAACATGTTTGAATTCACAGTGGAGAGAAACCTTATAAATGTAAACAATGTGGGAAAGCCTTTTATTTTCGCAATTCCCTTCAAATTCATGAACAGATTCACAGTAGAAAGAAACTCTATGCATGTAAGAAATGTGGAAAAGCCTTTAGTTTTTCTAGCCACACCAAAACATGAATGTATTCACAGTAAAGAGAAACCCTATACATGTAAGCAATCTGGAAAAGCTTTCATTCATCCCTATTTAGTTAGAAAAAATGAAATAATGAACACTGAAGAAAAACCCTGTGTATGAAAGCAATGTGGCAAAGCCTGTCATGACCCCAGTTTTCTCAGACAATAGAAGAATTCATAGTGACATGAAACATGCGTGTGAGCAGTGTGGGAAGCCTCCAGTGATTCCTTCACTTTTAAAATACCTGAAAGAATTCATAGTGAAGAAAAATCTTGAGAGTGTGTGTGTGTGTGGGTATGTGTATAAAGAATGCAGTGAACCCTTCACTCCATCCAGTTACCGTCTCAAACATCAAGGAACTCACACTTGAGAGAAACTCCATGAGTGTAAGCCATGTGAGAAAGCCTTTACTGCTTACAGTTCCCTTTGATACCATGAAACAATTCGCAGTGAGGGGGAACCTTAATGATGTCAGCAATGTGGGAAAGCCCTTATTCTCAAATTCTTTCAAGTACATGGAAGAGCACACTGGAGAGTAACTCTGAATACAGAAAATTGGGAATTCTTTATTATCACATGAAGTTGTTCACAGACATGAGAATGCAGTAGTAATAACATATTATTACAAAGGATGTGGAGACACTTGTCATCTTGTTTCAGTGTACCCATATAAATGAGCACAGTATGCAGTAGAACTTGCAATAGAAGACCTGTGAAATGATCTTCATTTGGTTCACATGTTAGAAATCACAGTGGATCAAGACCCTGTAATGTGAAAAATGCTTAGATAAGAGGTGTCAAATGTAACAGTTTCAGAGGCCTATGAAAATTCCACATGTAGCAGAATTTTATACATGCAATTAATATGAAGAGCTTGGTACAAAATAATTTGATTAGAAGTTTCCAGAAAATGTACGACCTTGTACAACCTGGAAGAAATGTTCCAAAACTTATATTGTGTTCACCAGTAATTCATTCTTAAAGTATATCTCTGCACTGTGTTTCTAATGTGAATTATTGAAAATAAAGATTGAGATGAGACAGTTCTGGGAGTTTTCTTTAGGCTGTACTATGAGAGTTTAATAGGTAGTGTGTGTATGTGTGTGTGTGTGTGTGTGTATAGTATGTGTGTATGTATCCTTTATTTTATTTATTTATTTTTATGTGGTGCTGAGGATCGAACTCACTGCCTTGCATGTGCCCGGTGAGCACTCTACTGCTGAGCCACAACCCCAGCTCTAGGTAATGTATTTTTAATAGAACCAGGTAGTAAGACTTCTAACATTTTGAAGCATGTTGGATCCAAAGCAAATTGATGTGTATTTCTGATATGCCATTAGCCTTCTTTTTATGTAGTTTTTAAATAATTGTGATAAAGTGGCAGTGAAAAAAGAGTTTTTGTTGTTGTCAATTTTCTACTGACCTCACATAATGGATTATGCATATATATATATATATATATATATATACATGTATGTTTTTTTAGAGGAAAAATGAGATTTTTACATGGATTTTGTCACAGTTTGGTGTGTACTTTCCATATTATTGCTGTATCATAATTAAGCATAATGGTGAAATTTATTTACATATATATTTGTACATGCCCATGATATAGCAATAGATGTATATTTTCTTTAAACTAGATTTCTGTTCATACTTTTTTAGGTTTTCTTAAATGTTTCAAATAAATTACAGATTAACATATATTAGCTTCTTCTTTTAAACTTTTTAATTTGAAACATTGATAATTTTTAATATAGTACATTTTTTATAATACAGATCTACTCCTGAGAAAAAATTCTTTTTCATTTGGATACCAATTGCCTTTAATTATAAATTCAAGTTTGACTTATATATTAAATTAATTACAGCTATCATCTGTAGAACATTTCTTAGAGCTCAAGTCCAGGAAAACCAGATTTCTGTATCAGCCCTACAGACAAGTTCAGGACTCAATGAGACTTTTTCCTTTTTTTTTTTTTTTTTTTTTTTTTGCAGTTCCTGTCTTTGAATCCAGAGCCTCACACTTTTTAAGTAATTGCTGTACTACTAAGCTTTATCCCCAGCCCCATTTATTTTATATTGATAAAGGATCTAAATAGCCAAGGCTAATGTCTAATTCACAAACTCCTGCCTTAGCCACTCAGGAAACTGAGATTTTAGTCTTGTGCTACTCATCCTCAGCCCAGCTTCTCAAGAGACATTTTACTAGGTCCAGGAAAGAGTTTTAAAATGAAAGAAAACAAAGACCAGCAATAAAGTACCTTTTTTCCTGAAATACATGAATATGCTGCTTTATCTCACATTCCAATTTACCTGATCTCATTTTAAGCAAAAGGCCTCTATTTGCTTGAAGATGAATTAGAACTATTTTGCAGAAATCAGGGAGAGAAGTAATCTGTGACTATTGACATTCAAAATAAATGTTTTTAAGTTCTCAGTTATAAGATAGTATTAAAAGTATCAGAATAAGACATTACTTAAAAAAAATTGCTTAGAGCCTTGCTGTGTTTCTGAGGCTAGCTTTGAACTCAAGATCATCCTGCCCCAATCTCCCAAGCTGTTGGGATTACAGGTGTGCTCCAGTGTGCACTGTGTAAGACCATTTTAAACAGGTCATTTACTTTGAGAGACCCTCGTATGTTAAATGTGGAGCCACTTTGACTTTTTTTGATACAAATATATTTATTATGCCTTGGATTTTTAATGGAAATTTATTTGGATGGATCAGTCAGTGGTGGGGTGGTTGAGTCAAGAGAGTTTCACAATGATGAGCAGAATACTTCAAATCCCAGGCAGAGAGCACTGGTGACAACCATCAACTGGGAAGATGAGGAAAGGATGGAAGCAGAGGGAAAAGTATTCACATCTGAATACTTGTTCTTCTTATCAGTTTGTTACCATGAAAATAATAGTTTGATGGCATCCAAATGATGAACAGGATGCCTAGAAAATTAGATATTTCTAGACATTAATCCTTAAGACCCTCAGGAAAACCAAAAAATAACCTATTACTTATTCCAAGTTATCTGAGATTGTACAAAGCCTTAACAAAAGTCCCAATATTTTTATGGAGGAACTCAAGAGAGGCAAAGAGGAAAACACACCACTGTGGATCTTGAATCTACAGAGGGCCACCTACCATTAAAAGATAAATTTAGGACTGGGGTTGTGGCTCAGTTGTGGAGTGTCTGCCTAGTATGTGTGAGGCACTGGTTTCAGTCTTCAGCACTGCATAAAAATAAAGGTTGTGTCCATCTTTAACTAAAAAAGTATTTTAAAAAAAGTTAAATTTATCATTGCCAGCCCCATTCGGTTGAAATTACAAAAATTGGCATAAGGCCCTCATCAATCCTCAGATGATATCCTCCAATTTGCAACTTTCATGTTTTCTAACAGAGATCAGGAGGAAAAGAAGGAAAGGGAGCCTTGATACATGAAAAAGGCTGAGGCACTAGTCATGGCCCTAAGAGCTTCCCAGATAAGAGAGGAGAAGAACAGAATGAATCTTCAGCCACAAAAGGGATTTGTTTCCATTTTTAAAAGAAATGCCCGCAGGCCAAATGGCCATCTATGGAGCCCATCCTCAATGTCAAGGCAATCATTGGAGAAATGAATATCTGCAGATGTCCTCCAAGGTATGGGTTCCTGAGGCTGGATTCCTCTACACAGGCCTGATGAGGCTTAGAATGGATTCTAAAGGCTGCCATAACTCATCACCATGCATGAGCCCTGGATGTGGTTCTGCATAGAGAGTGAAGAGGATACTGGCACTTTTCTGTACTCACCTATTACCCTAGATCTCTTTCCTCTAATACTATAATGGTACAAGGGATTTCTGGACAGCCTTTTACCAGAAAGTTTATTCTCCCAATAAGTTGAGTGGAATGTGATGCTTTCTCATGCGTTTTTGATAGTCCCTGGGTACCCTACCCTTTCATTGACAAGGGATTTATTTTCAAAGCTCCAGGCTTCCATCATGATGAGTTTAGGACCACTGTGTTTACCTGTATCAGAATGCAATATAAACCCTGAAGTATGGACCACCGAAGACAAGATTGGATGGGCAAAAAGTACAGTCCCAGTTAAAATAGTCTTAAAGGATACCTCTTTCTTCATCAGACACAATACTCCTGCACCCAGAGGCAAGAAGGGCTTATTGCAGATCATTTAGAACTTCAAAGGGCAAGGACTTCTAGTGCCCAGCAACAGCCCATGAACTACACCCTCTTGGGAGTTTAGAAGCCAAACAGGGAATGGTGCCTAGTCCAAGACTTTAGAATGATTAATGAAGCAGTCATTCTCTATCCTGTAGATCCTAACCCTATATATTCTGTTATCTGAGATCCCAGCTGCTGCTGCTTGGTTTACTGTATTAGATTTAAAGGATGCCATTTTGTATATACCTCCAGACTCTGAAACACAGTGTTGTTTTGCATACAAGGAAAAAGATAGTGGATCTCCTTTAGCCTGAACAGTGTTGCCTTGGGGATTTAAAGGTAGTCCTCACTTATTTGGACAAACCCTAGCCAAGAATTGAGAAAAGGATCATCTTGATGGTTCTCCAATATGTAGATGACAACATCCTGTGTGCCACCACTCAGGAGGAATTTCAAAAGGCCACTACAGAACTCCCAAACTTCGTAGCTGGTAGAGGTTTTAAAGTCTCAAAAAGGAAAGCTCAGTAGTGAGTTCAATACTTAGGATTACAGATGTCTCATTGAATCTTCAACCTAGAAAAGGAGAGGAGAACCCTCATAGGGTCATATTATCCACCCCCAAACAGGAAGGCAATGTAGAGGCTTCTTAGGAATAAATGCCTACTGAAGGCTTTGGATTCCTGGGTATCGGGTAATTAGCTAAGCCTCTTTACAGCCTCCTTAAAGAAACTACATCCTGGATCAACTGTCCTGATTTGAGACCAAGACCAGAACATACTTTTTAATGCCTTTTTGGCATTAAAAGAGGCCTTACTTAAAGGCCCTACCCTCAGCTTACCTATGGAGCAAAAATTTAACCTGGTTGTCATTGATAGAGAAGGATAGTCCTGGGAGTGGTCACACAAAAGAATGGACAACTCAACAGCCAGTGACATAGCTCAGTAAGGAGCTTGACAGTGTCTCAGAGACGGTTCCACTGCTTGGGAGTAGTAGCAGCAGTTGCCTTGCTAGTCCTTAAGGCAATCAAAATCACCCTGGGAAGACACCGCATTGTCTATGCCTCTCATGATCTCTCAGGGATTTTAAATACAAAAGAGGGATTATGACTCTCAGTGTGTTGAGAGCCACAGCCGAAGGGGCCCCAGCAAACTTTCAGCTCCAGCAAACTTCCAGCTGCCAGCTGATGATTGGCTCACAGCGGGCCCAGCAAACTTCTAGCTGCCAACTGATTGGCTCCTCTGCGGTGATGCTCATTGGGCTATTTCCTGGCCCTTTCAGACCACAGAGCTGCTCATTGGGGGACTTTTTTTGGCTCTGCCCAGGAGACCCAGCCAATTGGCCTCAAGAGCAGGAGGAGTGTGGGAGGTTGAGAGGCTTGTGGGAAGCCGGTGGTGGCAGTTGGGCTCTGAGGGTTTTTCCTGAGGAGCTGTGTGGTGTGGTGTGTGTGTTCTAAAAATAAAGTTTGTTTCTTTTGACAAGTGGCTCCTGAATTGTGCCCAGCCAGACTGCGGCACAGTCGCTTCCTGAAATGCCAGGCTTTACTTCTGGAAGGACCTGTAACTCAAATAAGGACTTGCTCTAATTGAAACCCATCCAAGTTCCTCCCAGAAATACAAGAAGAAAATCCTGAACCTGAGTCCTACTGAGAAACTGATGTGACTCCATTTAAAAAAATAAATAAATAACAGCAGCTTCTACCTCAAGGCCTGTCCTAAGGAAGGGGACATGACCCGTGTCCTTGGAAAAACCCATAGAGCACTCCTAAGCACATTCCCACCCTGCTGAGTTGTTTGTCTGTAAATAACAGGAGAGGTCTGCAGCGCCAGGTGTCCCTGACTCAGTTAGGCTAGGTGAGGACCCATAGCAACTCCCCTAGCAACCTCCAATCAGCATGAGACACGGAAAATACCTGGAATGCCAGATGACTCCCAAGTAGTTTATGGTGGTTGATAACATGTTGGAAAACCATGTAGTTTAGCACGTACACCCCTCGTGGCCTAAACCAATCAGTTCAAACGAATCCCCCTCTTGTACTAACCAATCACCCTTACCCAACTTGTTCCTACCATTGAATGTGCTAATCAATGTTAAAAGTTGTTGTTTGATTTTCCCACAGTATGGAATGATTTGCTGTGTGATGTTGTGATGCATAGAGTACCCCCCCAAAACCTATAAAATCTCGTTGAACAAAGGACCGGGACTCACTCCCTGGGACCGCTGCGTCGGGAACAGTTGTGAGTCCAGGCTCCAGCTTGTAATAAAGACTCTTGTGTGATTGCATCGGATTCAGCTTCTGGAGATCTATTGGGGTCCCACAAATCTGGCATTGCCCTACAAGTCCTAGCTGTAAACTACTCAGCCTGAGGAGACAGTGCTGTCTGGACAGCACCTTGTTTACACATGGGAGTTCCTTTATTGAACAAGTAATACACAAGGCTTGAATATGCCATGGTGACATGGTGACATTACATGATACTTTAGAGGCACAATCTTTACCCCTAGGCACAAGTGCACAGCTTGCAGAATTGATAGCCCTAAGGAAAGCACATAAACTAGGGAAACAACAGAGTTAATGTTTACATGGACTATAATACACCTACCTAATGCTGCTTGCACATGCAACAATTTGGAAAGAGGATTCCAAAAAACTGGGGGAACATCCACAAAAACTTTGAACCAATCTTAAAACTGTTAGAGGCTGTTTGTTCACCTAAAGAGGTAGTAGTAATGCACTGCCAAGGGCATCAAAACAATAGACAAGCAGATCAACAGGCCAAAGATGCTTCTAAGGGAACTCTATGCCAACTGACAACCTTATGCCCTCTACTATGGACAGGGTCTCCCCCATAGATAAGACTTCCATACAGCCAAGAAGAGTCACAGCAGGCCTTATATAGGGGAGACATTCTCTTACTTTCTGGGTGGATTCAGATGGAAGATAATAAACTTTACTTCCCACTAACTCTCAATTGAAAATTTTACACACCCTACGTCAATCTTTCCATTTGGAGAAAAACACTGTCCAGCTAACTCAAGAGATATTTGACGGAGAAAGAATATACCAAGGAAAATCCATCAAATAATAGTCAAAGCCTGTGAGACATGCCAGAGAATTAACCCACTTAACTCTACCAAAAAGCCAGCAACTTGATTTTACCCACATGCCTAAGAGTGGTGAATTCTAGTATTTATTAGGTATGGTCGATATTTTTACAGGATGCACTGATGCCTACCCCTCCAAAACTGAATGGGCAGAAGTAGTAAAAGCCCTATTATAGGAAATAATGATGGACCCAACCTAATTACATTTTAAGATTGGTAGCCATCTTGTCACAAGTCCTGAAAAGTTAATTTCTGTTTTACTATAAATTACTACGATTTCTAGGCTTGTTTGGAATTCCTGCTGGTACCTTGAACTCACCTATGCCTGGCTTTCCCTGACCAGATAACAATCCTCTCTAAAACCTAGTGGTGCCTCATAAATCCTGGCTCCCCCTGACCAGATAACAACCCTCTCTGAAACCTCAGCAGCACCTCATAAATTCTGATGTCAGGATCTGAATTTACTCCCTATCTTGAAATAGCATGCGGTGTAGATCATTAACCTGCTATCTGCCTTTGTATTATGCTTATCAAAATCTTGTTACCTGTAAGTTCTCAAGACACCTCACTTTGCAACTTTTTGTGCTACATAACTTTGTTCCTGGAGAGCTGGGGGACTGATCTCTAGTCCTGGCCAGCTTCTGTGTGAAATTCACTGTACACAGCTCTTCTGCTTTGGAAAACTGCAGCAAATTGGGATGACTGTAGAAGGCCTGTAGTTAACCCTGGGGTTGTAGGGGAAAAAGAAGGCTCCAGGGGCTCACGGAAATGGCTTGTGGTGACATATTTCTGCAAGTTTTGTTTAGGCTGTATAGTTAAAGCAACATCCCGGGGTTTCATAAATTGACTTCCAGACCCCTCACGTATAATTTAATCAAGCCCATATTGAAGCACACCGGTGGCGACTGACCAGAACATACAGCTGTTCCCCTGATCAGCCCCAAACAATCGCAAGGGCGCCCCTTAAAAGCCTGAAAACTACAAACAGGACAGGACATTTGGGGGTCCAGCCAATGCCAGCCAGCCAGATTATAGAAGCCAGAGAGTGCAGTCAGAAGGAGGGGCACTTAGCCAATCACAATTAGCCCAGTCACCCCAGTTACAGAAACACAGCCCCGTTACCCTAGTTACAGAAACAATGCCCCATTAGGTAGTTCTTAAGGGTTTCTATAGCAAAAGGAAAAGAACAACTTGCTCCAATCATGACCTTTCTAAATCCCCAGTACCAAAAATTAAAAAGTGAAATTGAAATGTTGATTGAGGATATGGCTTTATTTGAAAGGAGTACTGTAGTAGGGGGAAAGCCTCAACTGTAAGGTCTGTAGATATCCCAGTAGTAAGCAGAAAGGGCTTCCCTGACCCCACCTCAGGAGGTAGATACAAGAAGAGAGCAGAAAGAATGGGAGAGCAAGGAATGATGGAGGGTGGAACATAAGATCCTGAACCAGAGAAAGTTTCCCCTGAAGATAGTCCATTATTTAAAGGGAGGGTTGTGTGCTGGCTCAGGCTGAGATTGGGTCAGAGATCACAGGTCTAGAGGAAGGAGAGAATTTAAGTTTGATGAACAAGTATATGTTATTTATACTGATAAGTTCAGCTTAATCATATGAGGCAAAAATCAAGAATTTGAAAATACATGTCTGGTTTAAAAGGTGGGGGCAATATCATCTAAGTGTAATGGGAAGGGTGTTTTTTGCACTAGGCTGCTTCTCCAGAACACCAGGCAATGGGCCTTGATTTCTTTTATTATTGCTGGATGCCTGGGCTTGGGTGACATTAAACTGCTGGCTGGGCCCAGCAGTCTGGCTGGGCACAATTCAGGAGCCACTTGTCAAAAGAAACTAACTTTATTTTTAGAACTACAAACGCCAAGCAAAACAGCTCCTCAGGAAAAGAAACCCTCAGAGCCCAACTGCCACCACCAGCTTCCACAAGCCTCTCCCCCACACAAACCTCACCACCTCCCACAATCCTCCTGCTCTTGAGGCCGATTGGCTGGGTCACATGGGCGGAGCCAAAGAAGTCCCCCAATGAGCAGTTCCATAGTCTGAAGGGCAGGGAAACAGCCCAATGAACATCACCGCAGAGGAGCCAATCAGCTAGATGTTGCTGGGGCCGCTGTGAGCCAATCACCAGCTGGCAGTCTGAAGGGCAGGGAAATAGCCCAATGAACAGCACCGCACAGGAGCCAATCAGCTAGATGTTGCTGGGGCCTCTGTGAGCCAATCATCAGCCGGCAGCTGGAAGTTTGCTGGCAGCTGGAAGTTTGCTGGGCCCCTTTGGCTGTGGCTCTCAACATCTCCCCCTCTCTGTTTAAACAACAAGCATGTGGCTTAGGGACCGTGCCTGCCTTAGGTTGTCCAGTACTACATATGGTCCTTACCCGTCTTCGGATGAGCTGACCTCAGAGCATCAGCCTCCTGTCTTAGGTTGGTACCATTGTAATTGGATCTTACCCATCATTGACTACCAGTCCAGTATACAGCCACACCTGTGGAGAGGTACGGGGGGGGGTGAGGTTCTTTGCCTCACCTCTGTTGGCCCCCAAATTTTAGCTGAACGATCATGACAAGCAGAAGGGAGGAAGATATACCAAGCCAACTGACGGCTCCTTTTGGGAAAATTGTACCACCGATGACATCATCAGCAAAAATACCCCAACACTACCACAAGTCGCTGCACCAGCAGATAGTTCACAAAGAATACAAGTGAGTTCATAATGCATACAAGTGACACATAGTTTAGGCAAGTTCTGTAAGCGGTTCAGTGATGGCTATTGCAGAAACTGTAGATTAGTTTTATCTTTGTCTTCACCCGCACAGGGATGAAGATAGGAATTCTGGCAGTAATGGCTAAAGAAAAAATTATTTAACATTCCAGAAGGCACTAAAAGAAAACAATTTTCTTAACAATTTACATTATCTTCAAGAGAATTATTAAATATAATGAAAAGGATAGGTGAAAGTAAACAAACAGATCTGTTAACCTCCTTTTTTGTTTACATATTAAAACAATTCTTAACAGTTATTTACCTAATTTAAATTAAACCATTTAAAATCACGTGAATAAAAAAAAATTTTGGATCCATTTTTTCATGAGCGCTCATCATATATGATATATGGACATACGTACATTCAAACATATAACACAAAACACAAGTGTGCACACATAATATAATACATACAACACATAACATAATAGTAAAGGCCTTATAACTTTTTACAGGTGAAATCTCCATTGCAATGTTTAAAAACTCTATAGTCAAAAAAAAATAGAACTGATCAGCAAAACATTAATCTAGGTCTGTATGAGCTCAAAAAACAAAACAGAACTTCATAATATGGGAAAGGGCAATAATAAAACAGATATTGAAAAAAGCATCCTGGTTCTGTCGCAGATGTAAGGATAGCCAAATTGGAGTTTTGGATATCAGCTGTTATTGATTTGAGCCAAATCATCTTCTTTTGGTCTGTAGAATTCGCTTTAGTTAATCTCTCTGGAATCCAAATTGGCTGCTGTTCTCCCTGTGGAAACATACAAACAGGCCCCCGACTCCAGACAATCACTGGGTCAGGACCTTGGTTAATCTCTCTGGAATCCAAATCGGCTGCTGTTCTTCCTGTGGAAACACACAAACAGACCCCCGACTCCAGACAATTACTGGGTCAGGACCTTTCCATTGTCCTGTTAGAATATCTTTCCAAAGTACCTTGGGCTTATGTACATTTTTTGGACACATATGCCTTTCTGCAGCACTAAGTCCTGATGAATCCAAATTTAAAAAGTTTAGAGTAAAAAGGGTTATTTTAAGTTTATCTTTGGGGAATATATACCCCTTCCCAATTCCGTCTTTTTGCTTTAATAAGTACATTTTAATAGTTTGATGAGCTCTTTCAACTATGCCTTGTCCCTGTGGATTGTATGGGATTCCTGTTATATGAGTAATGCCAAATGATGAGCAAAATTGTTTAAAAGAAGTAGACGTATAACCAGGGGCATTATCTGTTTTTAACTGTTTTGGAATGCCCACAGTGGCAAAATTTTGTAAGCAATGAGCTATAACATCTTTAGTTTTTTCTCCAGCATGAAGGGAGCCCATCAAAAATCCAGAAGAAGTATCAACTGTAACATGCAAATATTTTAATTTTCCAAATTCTGGCAAGTGTGTGACGTCCATCTGCCAAATACGGTTAGGTATCAGTCCTCTAGGATTGACTCCAAGATTAACTTGTGGTAAAAAGGTCACACAATTTTGACATTGTTTTATTATTTGTCTAGCTTGTTCCTTAGTTATTTTAAAATGCTTTTGTAAAGTATTAGCATTGACATGGAACCTTTTATGAAAATTTATAGCTTCTTCTAGTATAGAGAAAATATGTATGTCATGTGTAGTTTTATCTGCTAAATCATTGCCCAAACTAAGGGCTCCAGGCAATCCTGTATGTGCCCTGATATGTCCTATAAAGAATGGATCTTTTCTGTCCCAGATTAAACTTTGTATAGTGGAAAACAAAGAGAAAACAGTAGAAGAGGGGGAAATCCTACCAGCATCTTCAAGGGATACTATAGCATTAACTATATACTGACTATCAGAAAATAAATTAAATACAGAATCTTTAAACATCACAAAAGTTTGTAAGACTGCATTAAGCTCTACCTTTTGAGCTGATTGTTTGGGTACTAAAAATGTAAAAGTTCGATCAGGTGTAACTATTGCTGCTGTACCATTATTTGACCCATCAGTGAATATATTTGGAGCATTCATGATAGGTGTTTTTCTTGTCATTTTTGGAAAAATTACAGGATGCAATGACCAAAAAGACAATAAAGGATTAGATGGTAAGTGGTTATCAAATGAAACATTAGATTTGCACATGATTATTGCCCAAGTATTTAATTCATTAGCTAATTCATCAATTTCATTCATAGTATATGGAGTAATAATTTTATTAGGAGAAATTCCAAATACTGCCTTTGCTGTTTTTATTCCTTTGAGTATTAATTGTCCTACAGCCTCAGGATACCTAGTAAGAATAGTGTTAGGAGAATAACATAAATGTATCCATAATAATGGACCTTCTTGCCAAAATACTCCTGTAGGAATATTTTTTGTTGGTAGTACAATAAATAATAAAGGCAAACTTATATCAATTCTATCCAAATGCATATTTTCCATATATGTTTCAATGATTTTTAATGCCTTTCTTGCTTCAGGCGTTAACATTCGGGGTGAATTTGGATCTGATGGACCTTTTAGGATATCAAATAAAGGTCCCAATCCTCCTATTGGAATACCTAGATAAGGCCTTATCCAATTTATGTCTCCTAATAACTTTTGAAAGTCGTTAAGTGATTTGAGTTGATCTACTCGTATTTGAATTTTTGGTGGACAGACCATGGTTGAGGATAATAGAATTCCCAAATAATTAATTGGAAAATTTAATTGTACTTTATCTATTGCTATCTCTAGATTATAATTTTTTAATAAGTTTGTAAGTGTGGCATAACATTCTAGCAATGTTTTTTTAGCTTTGTGTGCTAATAATATATCATCCATATAGTGAAATATTTGTAGCTCAGGATTTTGATTTCTAAGTGGCTGGATTACTTTGTTAACATAAATTTGACACATAGTTGGGCTGTTAGCCATCCCTTGAGGGAGTACTTTCCATTCATATCTCTGATCAGGACCTTCATGATTTAGTGCAGGGATAGTAAATGCAAAACGTGGACTATCCTCAGGATGAATTGGAATTGAAAAAAAACAATCTTTAATATCTATAACTAAAACATACCAAGTTTTTGGCAAAGCAGACAATTGAGGAATCCCCAATTGAGCAGGTCCCATAATGACCATTTCATTATTAATGGCTCTTAAATCTTGCAATAATCTCCATTTACCAGATTTCTTTTTGATGACAAAAATGGGAGTATTATGGGGAGATACAGAAGGTTGTATGTGTCCTTCCGCTAATTGTTGTTTGACCAGATCATGGGCTACTTGTATCTTTTCTTTAGTCAAGGGCCACTGAGGAACCCATACTGGTCTTTCTGATTTCCATGTAATTTTTATCGTCTCAGTGGCCTTTTGTGAAAATCCAACCCATGTCTGTCTGTTCCTTGATTTATTTGTATTGGTGCTGCTATACCTTGTTCTTGTTTTTCTAATCTTTTTCCTTTCCTAAAACCTTGTCTAGCCATAATAGTGGGTGCATTTTGATTGATATTATTTGTTAATGTCAAACCTAATTGATCTAAGACATCTCGTCCCCATAAATTTACAGGAAGATGATCCAATACGTATGGCTGTATAGTTCCTTCACATCCTTCAGGATCCTTCCAATCTAATACCATTGCACTTCTATCAGGATTAGTCGCCACTCCTAGGCCTCGAAGCGTTTGAGTGGCTTGTTGTAATGGCCGATGTTTTGGCCATTCTTGACGAGAGATGATGCTAAGGTCTGCACCTGTATCCAGTAGCCCATTAAATTCATGTTTTTGAATATTTAGTTTTAGCATGGGGCGAAAATCTAAATTTAAAGAAAGCATAGCCCAATCTGCACCTGTGGAGCCTAATCCCTTGGAACCTCTTTCTACAGCATGACTGGAAAATTTATCATGTAGGCTTGGTATTATTAGTAACTGTGCTATTCTATCTCCTGGTGAAATTACTGATATACCCTTTGGAGAACTGGTATAATTTTTATTTCACCTTCATAATCGGGATCAATTACCCCAGGACTTATCAAAAGTCCTTTTAGAGTAGAAGAGCTGCGTCCCAGTAATAAGCCTACTGTTCCTTTGGGAAGAGGTCCTTTCACCCCTGTGGGAATGATTTGAACTCCCATCTCTGGAGTTAGTACTGATTTGGCGGAGGCGCAGATGTCCAACCCTGTGCTCCCTCTGGTTTGTCTGATGAGGGATCTGATGTCCTGGGCACTACCCTGATGGGGTTGCTGGGGTTGCTGGTTTCCTCCAGTGCTCCCTATATTTGTGGTTTGGGGCCCTGGAGCATTGGGGCCCCCTGTCCATTTTTTGGCAACGGAGCCCGATGCCTTTGTCCACGATATTGTGGATAAACACCTTGTCCTTGTTCGTTTTTTGATAATGGAGTACCCTCTATGGTGGTTTGAGAACAGTATTCATTAGCCCAATATAATGGAGTACCCTCTATGGTGGTTTGAGAACGGCATTCATTAGCCCAATGTCTCCCTCTACAGCATCGTGGGCAAATACCCGGTATTCTACTCCTTTTATACCTAGTTTTGTTAAACCCTCCTCCTATGGGGCAATTCCTTTTAAAATGTCCTGTTTGTCCACAATTGTAGCATGTTCTTGGCCTGGAATCTAAAGCCTGTTTTACTGCAGCTGCCACAATTTGCCCTTGTTCATTAATGTCTCTGGCATCTAAAGCCTGTTTTACTGCAGCTGCCACAATTTGCCCTTGTTCATTAATGTCTCTGGCATCTAAAGCCTGTTTTACTGCAGCTGCCATGACTTGCTCTTGTTCATTAATGTCTCTACATAATTTAATATATGTGTTTAAATCTTCCTGTTTCCATGGTCTAATGATATCTCTGCACCAACGATTTGCTTGGTCATAAGCCAGTTGTTTTATTAATGGCATTGCTTGTTCTGTATTCCCAAAAACTCTGGTAGCTGTTTGAATAAGCCTATCTACAAATTCAGCATAAGGTTCATTAGCTCCTTGTATTATCTTAGATAATTGACCTTGTAAACCTCCATGTCCTTGTAAAGTCTTCCATGCCTTAACTGCATCTACAGCAATTTGTAAATATACACCAGGATCATATGCAAGTTGTTGCTGCCAATCCTCATAAGGTCCCTTTCCTAACAACATATCTAGATTTCTCTGAGGATAACCAGCTGCTGCATTTCGCCTAGCCGTCTCCTTGCAAAATTCCTCATTGGCAACCTTCCATAACAGGTATTGTCCTCCAGTTAACACAGCTTTACAAATATTAGCCCAATCTGCTGGTGTCATGTTTAAGTTGGTAATGGATTCGACCAAGCTTACAGTGAAGGGTGCTTGAGGACCATAGGTTGTTACAGCCTCTTTTAGCTCCTTCACTGATTTGAAATTTAAACCCTGGTAAATTCGCTGCCCTCCTACCTCAAATACAGGGCATACTTGAGATCCTGTCTCAGGATCCCAACTATCAACTGCGGGGGTTGGGAGTCTCCTAGCATATGGAGGTGGTGCTGTTGATTGGACACTTATGCCCTCTGGTGATAGAATGCTGTTAGTAGCAGTCTCCTGTAGAGGTGGTGCTGTTGGTTGGAGACTTTCGCTCTCTGATAGAAAGGTGTTATTAGCAGTTTCCTGTTGTAACTTTTCCCCTGATGGCTTTTTCTGCTCTAAACTTCCTTCCTCTGTCTCACTAGCTCGAAAGACCTTCTCTTGTACTTGAATCTTTTCCTCTTTCTGACTAACTTGAGAGACCTTCTCTTTTACTTGAATCAATATGTCTTCTCCTTCCTCTACCTTTGTCTGAACTGAAGGCTTTGGACTAAGCAAACCAGATACGGTCGCCCACAATGGCAATGTGCCAACTGGCAGAGTCCCTGGGTTGTTCTTTTCTATTCTTTTTAAATCTTCACCATGATGGTTCCATTGTGATATATCTAACAACTCCTCCTTAAAAAGCCATGGGCTATATTTTTGTATTGTATCAACGTATGCCCTGACTATTCTTGATTTTACTGAGATGCCTCCTTCGTCTAACAATTTACTTAACACTCTTTCGGTTTGTTTTTTACTAATTGCTGATCCCGTATTTCTACTATAATACAACCCAACAAGATGACGCCAAACAAAACCGAGACAGAATGCAATAAAAATGGAACAACAAAAATTCATTATAGCCTTTCTATCCTCCTGACATGTGCATCCGTCCTTTCTCCCTATCTGTTCCTCAGACACAAATAGTTTTTCCTCAGATGTGAGCGGTTTTTCTTCCCTCTCACTCATCTCCAGGGAGAGGCAAGTTAAAACAAAAATGAGGCAAAACAAAAGAGTAAACTTAGAATGGCTACCCATTCTCTCGCCCTGCCCTCAGGGGCGAGCAGTTTACTTACCCTCAATCGCTCCCTGTGCGAGCCACCAAATGCCGCAGTCTGGCTGGGCACAATTCAAGAGCCACTTGTCAAAAGAAACTAACTTTATTTTTAGAACTACAAACAGCTCCTCAGGAAAAGAAACCCTCAGAGCCCAACTGCCACCACCGGCTTCCACAAGCCTCTCCCCCACACAAACCTCACCACCTCCCACAATCCTCCTGCTCTTGAGGCCGATTGGCTGGGTCACATGGGCGGAGCCAAAGAAGTCCCCCAATGAGCAGTTCCGTAGTCTGAAGGGCAGGGAAACAGCCCAATGAATATCACCACAGAGGAGCCAATCAGCTAGATGTTGCTGGGGCCGCTGTGAGCCAATCATCAGCCGGCAGCTGGAAGTTTGCTGGGCCCCTTTGGCTGTGGCTCTCAACAGGGTGACATTAAACTCTTAGCAGCCTGATTTTGCATCCACAGAATTGGGTTAGTCAGCATAGTTTTTGCCAATTGAGAAAGTCTATGAATTTCTGACCCAGACAGCTCTGGGTTCTGCTGGAGGAGCATTTGTGAATTTGAGAATTTCTTTGGGTCTGTGATATAATTAAAAAAAATATACTTGATCTCTGTCTCCAGTTTCTGGCGCATATGTCCTAAATCCCTTGGAATTTCCTGAGTGATAGGATGTCTTTGGTTGTGCATAAGGAGCTTCTTTCTGGAAATATCCCATTATGCTAATGGAATAACTCAAAGTGGGACCTCTAGATATCTGCTTCAGGACTGGTAACTAGACAGCTTTGGACTGGCATCTACAGTGCGGGTGGTGTGGTGAGATTGCGCACTGAACTAGTATGGTCTCTGTTAACTCTGGTGTCAGAGTAGAATTGGGGCACACTCAGTGGTGTTTGGTAAGTACCATGCATTTTGTACCTGAAGTGATGTCACAAGTCAGAGCTTTAAACTGGGTGAGTGGTCCTTGGTGAGAATTGGGACAATGGAGGACTGTGAGGAGAGGACAGTAGGGTGTATGGAGTCCCTAGAATTCATTTCCGAGCTGCTCAGGCTTTCCTCACTCACAGCCTAGATGTGAGCTACCCTGGGCCCAAGCTTAGGGGTGTGGGTTCTCTTGTGAATTCTGGCTAAAGTGCTCATCTTCTCGGAGCTGCTCCCTTTTGTTTCCTTTGAACAGCTCAGGCTTAGTTAAGCAGTGAAGAATTGTATGTATTTCAAGATTCAAATGTAAAATTTTTATTTTCTTGGTTTGAACCTGAGTGGATAGAATGATAAGGTCTGGAGAAGCAAAGAGAATTCTTGAAATAAACTGTTTCATACTAAGTTTAAGAATATAAGCACCCACAGCATCACCATCCAGGTAGAATGGTGGTTAATTTTGGAGTGTCTCCCTACTCTCACCTACCTCCATACCCAGAGATGACAATAATTCCTACTTCTTGAAGTTCTTTATGGCTTTACCCTGTATTTATCATGAGGTAGTTTTGCTGGGTTTTACCTCTTTGGGATTTTGAAGGTGTTAATAGTACACTTAAGATTCCATTCCTTTGTACAGAAAAGCTCTTGGTTCTTTGCCTGTCACACACATGCTACTCCTAATGCTGAACCTAGATTCACTTATTTTGGGATTTGGATGTTTTGGGGTTTTGTTGTTGTTGTTGATGGGGGATACAGGGGATTGAACTCAGGGGCTCTGAGTTAAATCTGAGTTCAACCACTGAGCCACATCCCCAGCCCTATTTTGTATTTTATTTAGAGGCAGGGCTCACTGAGTTCCTTAGTGCCTTGCCAGTTACTGAGGCTTTGAATTCTTGATTCTCCTGTCTCAGCTTCCCAAGCCGCTGGGATTACAGACCTGCACCACCATGCTCAGCAGGGGTTTTATTTTTGATGTTGATAATATCATTCTCAGTTTTTGTTCCCAACTGCTAGAACACTGCTGATTTTTTTACACAATTGGGGAAAATGTTGCCTTTTACATTGTGACTAATTTAATCTAAGATGTCAGTAGTTGTTTATGGATGAATGCTCTGACCTTTCAAGCATATTGTGTATGCTTGTGACTTACACTCGGAATGATCTAATTTATTTTATTTATTTATATCCTTTATATCTGTATGATTCTATATTGCTTTTTACTGATCAGTATTGCTGTTTAAACCTTTGATTTTTATTTTTTTGGTATTGGGAATTGAACCCAGAGGACCTTAACCACAAGTCACATCCCCACCCCTTTTTTATATTTTATTCAGAGGCAGTTGCTTAGGGCCTCGCTGAGTTGCTTAGGCTGGCTTTGAACTCGTGATTCTCCTGCCTCAGCCTTCCCAGTCACTGGGATTACAGGTGTGCACCACTGTACTTGGCAAGCCTTTTTTTTTTTTTTTTTTTTTTGGCTCCCAGGGATTGAACTCAGGGGCACTTAGCCACTGAGCCACATCCCCAGCTCTATTTTGTATTTTATCTAGAGAGAGGGTCTCACTGAGTTGCTTAGTGTCTACTGGGTGGGGCCCCAGAGAGCCTCTTACTTTTTCATGAGGTTTATTGTTTTTGCTTTTTTCTTGTTTTGGGTATTATGTGAATGATGTTGTGGTTTTAAATTTCATATCCAATTGTTTATTGTTGATATATTACAAAATGATATACCTTTGCCCCCTCTATTTATATTCTCTCTCCTGGTATGAGTATTAGCAGATTGTTTCTTTCCAGGAATTGGTTAATTTCAGACAAGTTAGTACATTTTTGGCATGGAATTGTAATATTCCTTTGTGGTTTCTTTAATGTTTATAGAATTAGTGTCAGTGATCCCCTCATTATATCATTGTGGTTGGTTATTTGTGTGTTCTCTCCTTTTTCAGTTAGTTTGGCTGGGGTTTGTCAATTTCATTGATTATTTTTCCCCAAAAAAGAAACAGGTTTTGGAGCTCAGCGTAGTGACACATACCTGTAAACCCAGCAGCTTGGGAAGCTGAGGCAGGAGGATTACAAGTTCCAAACCAGCCTTGGCAATTTAGTGAGGCCCTATCTATAAATAAAATACAAAAAGGGACTGGGTATATGGCTCTGTGGTTAAGTGCCCTAGGATCAATTCCTGGTACCAAACAAGAAAAAGAAAAGAAATAGGTTTTGGTTTCATTGATTTCTTTTTTCTTTTCTTTTTTTAAAATATTTTTTTAGTTGACACAATACCTTTATTTTTATATGGTACTGAGGATTGAACCCAGTGCCTTGCATGTGCTAGGCAAGCACTCTACTGCTGAGCCACAACCCCAGCCCTATTTTTGTAGTTTATTTAGAGACAGCGTCTTGCTGAGTTGCTTAGTACAAATAAAGGTTATTGTGTCCACCTAAACTAAAACAAATATTTAAAAAATAGATAAAATAAAGATATTGTGTTCATCTGCATCTAAAAACATTTTTTAAAGAAATCTATGGTTCAGTCTGTAGTAATTTGAAGTTTCTCCAACTATATTTCTGCTGTTGATTTCCACTTCTGTTCCAATATGCTCTGAGAGCATACTTTATATGATTTCTGTTCCCTTAGATTTGTTGTGGTGTGTTTTATAGCTCAGAACATGGTCTATATTGGTGAGTATTCCATGTAATCTTGAGAATAGTGTACACTCTGTAGTTGTTATGTGGAGTATTCTGAACTATCAAATGGCTTCAGTTAATGGATGATACTTAATTATTATTATTTTGTTTTTAGTTTTCGTTGGACCTTTATTAATTAATTAACTTATATGTAGTGCTGAGAATGGAACCCAGTTCCTTACACATGCCAGACAAGCACTCTACCACTGAGCTACAAACCCAGCCCTAATGGATACTTTTGAGTTTAATTCTGTTATGACTATTTTTGCTTTATCTGTCAATTACTAATATGTCTGTAGAAGTCTTCAAATATAATTATAGATCTATATTTTCTTTGTTTTAAGTTTGGGTTCACATAACGTGACTGTTTACTTAGGAGCATACATATTAAGGATTATTATGTCTTTTGGGAGAACCTACTGCTTTATCATTATTTGATCCCTGTATTCCTTATAATTTTCCTTGAACAGTTACTGCCTGATTAGTCTGAATTAATATAAGCACTCAACTGGTTTTTTAAAATATTTTTTTAGTTGTCAGTGGACCTTTATTTATTTATATGTGTTGCTGAGAATTGAACCTAGTGCCTCACACATGCTAGGTAAGTACTCTACCACTGAGTCACAACTCTAGCCCCAGCTGTTTTTCCAGTTAATGCTAGAAACCTATCTCTCTGCATAACATATTTAATGTCTTTGTCTTTATTTTTATTTTATTTAAAAAATATCCATATACTTTTCATTGATACATAAAATTGAATTCTTATAATTTAAAATATCATGCTTTGAAATATGTATCCATTGTGGAGTGCCTAAGTTGAGCTAACATATCTACATTTTTTGGTGTGTGGATAGGATGCTTAAAATGCAATCCTTTGATTTCCAGAATACATTATTATTTAGATTGTGATCAAATTCAAACAATAGGAAATACCAGTGGAGTGTGTCCAGTGATCTTCATTCATCATAATGACTTGCTGTAGACATTGACACTTGGCACTATCTTATTGGCTAAATTTTGTGCTTTATGATTATGAAATGGGACCTACTTGACCGTTGATTTATTGACTACTCCTTCATTGTCAAAGACATGGATCTTTTTCCATGTATGGTGTTTTTATGTACCATTAAATGCATTATGATCATTTTCCCTGGTTGGTTGGTTGATTTTTATGTCGGGGATTGAACCCAGGGGCGCTTAACCACTGAGCCACATCCCAGCTCTCTTTTAATATTTTATTTAGAGACAGGGCCTTGCCAAGTTGCTGAGGCTGGCTTTGAATTTGGGATCCTCCTGTTTCAGCCTTCCAAGCTGCTGGGATTTCAGGCACCACCCTGCCTGGCTTCCCAGTCTTTAAATCATGTGTTCCTTTGTTTTAACTTGGCAGAGTAATCCTTTCATTTTGCATGTGTTCAGGTTATTTTACTTCTGCTTTCTTGTTTACTTCCCTGTATTTAAAGTATTGAAGAATCTCTTCTTTCATCCAAAAAAATTTAACAAATTTTTATTGAGGTCTAGAATTGAGCCCAGGGCCTTAGGCACACTAGGCGGAGCTCTTGCATTGAGCAACATTCCCAGCCCCTCTTGCCCCTGTCCCACTTTGTTATGTTGAGATAGGATCTCACTATGTTGGCTACAGTGACCTCAAACTGGGATCCTCCCGTCTGAGCCTCCTGAGCAGCTGGAATTACAGGCCTGTGCCCTTCATCTGCCTTCAAAAGATTTTTGACATCTTGAAGCCTTTGAGTTTTACTTTTCCCATTTGAATGTATAATGAATTGATTATTGTGCATGGAATGGATTGGGAGGTAATGCAGTTTCCAGTTAGATACCAATTTACCCCTTCCCATAAATTAAAGTGCTTTTGATTTCTGCCACTTTTCTATTTCATACCTGTGCTGTTATTAATCTACTGTTCATGTATGTAAACATTATTTTCCTATACTTAGTCTACTGGTTTATCTCTATCCATTAGTGGCATGATGTTCTAAATATTATAGTTTCAAAACACTTCATGTATTTTAGGCAAGCTCTTTCCCATTTGGAAGATTTTCAGTTCTGATAGAATTTATTATTTCTACTAGATTTGGTAAAATAGTTTTGTTGACTTCTACAAGATCTATTTTGGGGGAATTTAGGGGATTTTATAGACATATGTGAGAGGAGACATTGAGTTCTTAAAAACCTATGCCTCTTTCACCTTATTTCATTTTCCTTTGACATCCCCCAATAAAATATAAGGCTATTTGATAAATGTTTTTAATTTTTAATAAACCCATAATAATTATATATATTATGGAGCACCATCTGATATTTTGGTACTTGTGTTCAGTGTGTGATGAGCAGATCAGGGTAATTGTCACATCTGTCATCTCAAATGGTTACCATTTCTTCATGCTGGGAACATGCAAACTCCTCCTACCTATTTTAAAGTATACAGTAAATTGTTCCCACTGATAGTTACCCAGTTCTGCTACTGAGTATTTATCCTTCATGAGTCTTATCAAATATTTAATTAAATTAGATGTAAAGGATACTAGGTTCATCCTTCCAGACATCCCTTAATGTAACCATAGAGGATGTGCTGCATTCTCCAGGTGAAAAGTTGTCAACTACTAAAAGTTGTCAACCACTGTCCATTAGGGAAGCTCATTAGAGATCTAGCATTCATTCCAGGCATGGTGGTATACACCCATACTCCCAGCTACTGGGGAGGATGATTCAGGAGGATCTCAAGTTCGAGGTCAGCCTGGGCAATTTAAGATAAAACTTTATTGAAAGGGTGGGGATGTACCTCAGTAGTAATGTACTTACCTAACATGTGCGAGGTCCTGGGTTCAGTCTCCAGTGCTGCAAAAAGAAAGAGAGAGGGATTCATTACCTAAACAAGATTTTCAGGACTGATCAAGTAGGCCCTTTCTATTAAGCAGGTAAGAAAAGTGCAAACTTTTAGAGGGGAAACAGGAGTGAAGCAACTTCCCATACCATTTGCATAAACCAGTTAGGCAAATCAAGCTTTTCCTGTTGGTTAGATAGATGAAGTCCATCCCAATTCCAGTTCCCAGCTACCAGTAAAGGAGGCAGAATGAGTGACTAAGTATTTCTAAGGATGAAGTCTCAAGACCACTGATGTTAAGTCTGTTGCCTACACTATGTGGATAGATGCTATAGGTCCATGGTACAAGGAGATATTAGGGATGCCCCAGCAGTATATTTGAACTCCCCAATGTGACAAATGTTCTCATTCTGCTATTTCTGTATAGAAGCATTCAAATCTAGCATCAGAAAAGCTATGTGAGAGAACATGGGTATAGGCAGAGAAAGAATGTAACAACCAAGTCATGCAATAAATGTTTGTAGTTTGCAGCCTTATGTGACCTTGTTATGAATTGAGTACAGGACCCCAGGAGCTGTCAGTCTCACCCTTCCTCCTGAAAACATATTTGGGATTCTTTTAGGGGTCAGTGACCTCTGAGGATGTGGCTGTGAACTTTACCCGGGAAGAGTGGTCATTGCTAACTCATTCCCAGAAGAAGCTCTACAGAGCTGTGATGCAGGAAATCTTCAGGAACCTGGCCTCTGTAGGTAATGGTGAAATCATTCATTCACCTAGTCAGTTAGGGAACAAGTATTCATCAATGCTGTTTAAAGATTTGGCATGTGAAAAGGGAATGCTTTGGTGAAAAAGTCAACATGATCTCAATATAATGTGAACCTACGTTCTTAGAAATTTTCTGTGATAATAATTCATAATGATTTTTCTGGGTCTACATTTTAGGACAAAAATGGGGGGATCAGAACATTGAAGATGAGTACAAAAATCCGTGGAGAAATCAATTTTTAAGCTAATATATATATTAATGATTTGAACTCACAAGAGAAAGCAGCATTCCTCAAGAAATTTGGAGTGAGTTGGAAACATTAACATTAAAACATTGCAAACAAAACAAATAAGCCCATTTCAAAATTATTTTCTTTCAGAATATTTTCTCCAGAACTAAATACAGGTTGAGCATCCTTACTCCAAAAATTCAAAATTTAGATGCTGCAATATCCTAAACTACTTGAGCACCAGCATGATGCTACAAGGGACATTTTCTCATGATTTAATGTACAGAAACCTTATTTCATGCACAACATTATTTAAAATGTTGTATGGAATTACTTTCAGGTTTTGAGCATATGGTATATTATAAAACCTAAATGAATTTGACCTTTTCTCTTGGGTTCCATCTCCAAAATATTTCATATGTATGTTCAAATATTTCAAAATCTGAAATTCAGTGCACTTCTGGGCCCATGCATTTCAGATGAGGAATACCTAACCTGTACTTAAATGTGACTTAGATGGTCAGTGTTTGCAAAATAGTTAAGTTGGAAATAGTATCAAGAAACCCCAGTGAGGGCTGGGATATAGCTCAGCAGTAAAGCACTTGCCTCACATGTGCAAAGTCATGCATTGGATCCCAGTTCCAAAAATACAATTCAAAAAGAAAAGAAAAAATCCTCCCAAAAATCCCAATCAAGAAACCCAGTGAATATCACTGCTTTGACAATATCTGTTGTTGAACCATCTTTCCAAGCAGTCAGTCCATTCAAGTTCCCTTGGTTCATATAGGTATAAAGCCTACACACTTCTTGATGGTGTTAACATGAAAGCTAATATATATTAATAAATGTAAAATCACTAATAAGCAAATCCTTTATATTGTGCTGCTTTTTTGTTACAGAAGTCAAGTGGTAGAGAGACTCATGAATATAAAAAAAGTAGACAGTGTGAAAAAATGTTCAGCCAGACTCCAGATCATATTCTGAACAAGAAAACACTTCTTGGAGTAAAGACTCATGAAAGCTGTGTGTGTGAAGTGGCCTTTGGTCATTCATCCCTTAAGAGGCACATCACATCTGACTCTACATGCAGACGACTTAAGTATCAGGAGTATAGAGAGAAATCCTTTGAATGTAAAAAAATGTGATAAAGTCTTTAAGTGGCCCAGTTACCTTCGAGATTATGAAAGGTCTCATACTGGAGAGAAACCTTACGAATGTAAGCAGTGTGGGAAAACCTTCAGTCTTCCTGTTTATTGTCGAAGACATGCACAAACTCACACTAGAAAGAAACGTGTGTGTGAGCAATGTGGGCATGCTTTCAGATGTTCCAGTTTCCTTCAAATACATGAACGAATCCACACTGGAGAAAAACCTTACATATGTAAGCACTGTGGGAAAGCCTTCACTTGAGCCAGTACTCTTAGGATACATGAAAGAAATCACAGTGGAGAGAAACCTCATGTACATAAGCAATGTGGGAAAGCCTTCAGAGAGTTCAGTAAAATGCAAAGACATGAAGAGATACACTCTGGAGGGAAAAACTATGTAAGCACTGTGGGAAAGCCTATAAGGGCTCCAATAATTTAGAAAAACATGAAAAGATTCACACTAGAGAGAAACCCTATTTGTAGCATGTGGGAAGGCTTCATTACTATACAACCATTGTAGCACACATGAGCATGCAGAGTGGAGAGGACTCAACGCCACAGCTCTCATCATCTTGGTTCAGTTCACTGATATAGAAGAACATAATGTAGAGACACTGCTTCAATAGAAGATGTGTGGAAGTTTTCAGTTGGCCTACATGTAAGGATGTGCACTGGATCAAAGCCTGTGAATGTGAAAAATATGAGAAAGTTGTCAGTTGTGACAAATAGTTTGAATATCCTATGAAAATTCCTCATGCTGTGAAATCCTATGAATGTTAAGAAATCCTATGAATGTCAAGTCACATGAAGAGCCTAATACAAAGTAATTTGTGTAAAATTCTGTAGAAAATATCCTCCTTGAAGCAAACTTTCTAAAAGTTGTGAGTATTGTGTTCATCAGTGGCTCATCTTTTTTTTTTTTTTTTTTTTTTTTGGTATCAGAGGTTGAACTTGGGGGCACTCGACCACTGAACCACCTCCACAGCTCAGTTTTGTATTTTATTAGAGAATTTAGAGACAGGGTCTCATGGAATTGCTTAGTGCCTTGCTGTTGCTGAGGCTGGCTTTGAACTCACAGTCCTCCTACTTCAGCCTCCCGAGCTGCTGGGATTACAAACATGCATCACTGCACCCAGCTAGATTCTCATATTCTTTAGCTCTAAATACTTGAGGGTTCTCACCCTGAATCCCTCTCTAATGCACTTTCCTAACTCTACCCGCTAGACTCCATTACTCATGATACCATCTATTCCTCTCTAAAAGTTCTATTATGTGACTTGCTTATTAGTACTTTTTGTGTCCCTGGCTCACCAGCTTCCCCTCTGGAATGTCCACTCCCTGCTACCTGGACACTTCTTTTGTTCTTGGCCCCATCCCCATGCCCTGGCACATACCTCCTGAATGGCTACTGGAGATTCCCAGGATGAGCCCATGGTGGGCTTCTTGGGAAGAGACCTGTAGAAGCCTCAGGCCCCAAGGAGATACCCTTTTAGTCATAGAGATAGTCACACAGCCAACCCTGGGCAGGGTGGAATACCAGAATGTTGAATTTGGGTATTTTCCTGAATTGATCATGCAGTATGACATTCTTCCCAGTCAGCATTGTGATCAGGAAATGGTAAAGAACTGATGAGTCTTTGTTGTAGTATATTCAGTAAATTACATGAAATTTTCAACACTTCTGTAGAAATCAGACCTTGTTTAATCATTTTCCCCAGGTGAGGCTAATGGAAGTGCTCTGAGCATGTTCAAGGTATGTAGAGCTAAGCTGTGCTGTCCAGTAGATGAGGTGTATTAAATGCATTTTTAACATGATGATGGGTTTATGAGGGTGTGACCTGGTCCTAAGGGAAGGAACTTCTGTCAGCTTGTTAGTCAGAGTCTTTAATGACATGGTGATCAGCACAGTGCCAATCTCAAGAGACTGTTTTCTGAGTTGCATGCCAGAGTGTTTATGAGTACCTCCCAGAGTAGACTGAATGGTCAGTAAATAGTGGTGTCCTTGATCTGGGAGTACGTGGCTGTTTAATTGGTTTTCCTGTGTTTGTAAGTGAAAAATCTTAGAACTATAACTTCTTGGAAATAAAAGTCAGAGCTCAGATTCAAACTTAAAATGGACGTGTAGTCTTATGCTGTGGTCTCAGTGTTTTCCCCAAAGTCCTATGCGGGAAACTTAGTCACCAATCCAACAGTATTGGGAGGCAGGGCCTTTGGAGAGGAGTTTGGATGATGGGGGATGTGCCCTCATGAATGGATTGATGCCTCTCTAACGGGTTCATGGAAGTGAGTTGTTTCATCTTGCCCCTTTGCCATCTGCCACATGAGAATGCAGCAGGAAGGACATGTCCAGGTGCTGGTGTCAAGATATCAGACTTCCCAGCCTCTGAAAGTGTGAGAAAATAAATTTCTGGTTCTTTAGGAATTCCCCAATCTCGCATGAAGCTGACCAAAACAAAAATTGAATGGAAGAAAGAAATGGATTTTGCTGGAACAAATAACCTAAAATGTGGATGTGGTTGTGGATGGATGCTGGGACAGATTATGTGTGTTTGTGTGGGGAGGGTGCTGGGGAACCAACCCACAGCCTCACACGTGCTAGGTAGACACTTTGCCACTGAGCCAAATTCCCAGTGCAAGGCCAGGTAGTTTTGAGTCGTCGTCTTTGCTTTTCTTTCTTTTTCCTTTTTTTTTTAACCAGACAAAGGTCCTGCCAAGTTCCAGAGGCTGGTCTCAAATTTGTGAGAACTTGAGATCCTTCTGCCTCAGAGTTAATGTACATATATTTATAATGTGTCCAAATGGAATAATGTTAGAGAATTTTTTCTGGTTTTTGATGTATTCGGTCAGTATTGTTTACCAGATAACGTATATTGTGTGTCTTTACCTAGTTCCTGCCAGAGTAACATGTGAATGTGAAGAATGAAATCCACAGAGAACAGGGTGAGACCAAAAAACAAGATTTATTTGAATAATAGAAACAGAGGTCCTGAAGAGGAAGGGGTCCCAAGAGAGGGATGCCAAGGGTCTCTGTTGTCCAGGGTGTTTCATGGGTTTGATCTGTCCCTATATTTGATTGGTAGGGAATAGGATTCAGAAAGGGGCCAATCAGCTCAGTATTTCAACAAATCTAGGAAAAGTAATTTTTAAGCCTTTATTAACATAAGGGTGGGGGTGAGGGTTTGTTGGCAAAAGAGGAAGGATTTTAGAGAAGATTAAGTGGTTAGCCATTGCTAGGGGTAGGGTTAGGCATAACTAAGGAGCTGTGTGGCTGAAGCTGTTAGGGGCAGTGACAGAACATTCCCAGGCCCGATGTCTCCTTCTAGGCTGGAATGGCCTCATTCCCTCTTTCCAGTCTCTGAGGCCCTTACCCTGTTGGCTTATGGGTGGTCTGTTTTCCTGCATCACCAGGGTCTTTCCTGCCTTCTACCCAGTAACAGTTTCCTCACTGAAAGAAATGCTTCTGGGAACATCGACTCCCATGCTGCCTTACAAACAGGTGTGAGAAGGCATCATAGAGACCCAGAAGCACATTTCCTGGTATATAGTGCACATGTGCATTTCTGTTCTTAATTTCCACCACTCTACCCTCCCACTGGCAGTGTGCAAGAATTCCTTATTCCTCCTATCCCAACCCTTATCTGGAGTTGCCCTGAATGAATGCACCTTTAAGTCCCGATGCTCTGAGGCACGAACAATTATTGTGTTCAGGAGGGCAAGGCTGCAAGGTCATGCCAGGTCACACTAACTTGGTCATTACCCCAGCTCAGATAACAAGGCATGGCTCCAGGAGTAGGTGTCACCCACTGGGGTTGAGTTACACTCACCTGTTCCTTTGTAATCCTACCCCTTTGTCCTTTTGGGGGGTACAGTACTCCATGGAACATCCTCCTGCCAATAAAACCCAGGTTCGAGGCGTGTCCTCTCTTTCTTGCCTGCCTTGCCTCCTTTGTGGGAGCTGGGTCAGAGGAGCTGTCACAGAAACTAAAGGAAAAGGTATTTCTCTGTCTCTGATTATTTCATGCCAGCCCTGTTCACCTGGAGTGACCCTGACTGGTTTAGTCGTGTGTAGTGGCAAACCTTCACTGGGTGTTTTCTAATTTGGAGAAATTCATTGATAAACAGTGAAATGCAATGGCCATTTTTTATTTCCTTCCTACATTCTTTCCTGCCTCCCTCCCTCCTTTTCTTCCTTTTGTCTATCCTTCCTTTTGCTCAGGTAACCCTTCTGTCAATTATCTGCTCATATTCTGTGCTCATTTTTTTATATTGAGGTTCCTATGTCTTGATATAACTGGTTTCTTGTGTAAGATCAGGCGAGGCGGGCAGCAACCAAAGGAGGCAGATTTTAAAAGGCTGCCAAAGGAGGCTTCATTGAGATATCACTCCCTGGCGGAACTTGATCAGACGGACAGAGTGAAGGGTCTGAGGAGAAACTGCCTGGGAGCTCAACCCTGGGGTTTTATGGAGCTTAGGCAGGAAGGGAAGGGCTTGGGACAGGAAAGGTACTTTTAGAGTCCCTTGTCCCACTGAAGTTGGTCCCGGGAACTGGCTGAACTCCAGGATTGGCCAGGGGGTCCTGATGATTGACAGGCGTTAGTCAGGAGATCCCTCTGATTGATAGGCATTTCTGTTGGCGCTGGATAGATGTTTCTTTCCTGAGGGCTGCTTTGTCCTAAGTCACCGCCACGGACCTGACATCTTGATTTTCAGTATTCTTCCCTTGTCACTTTTGGACAATGCAGACACCTTTTCCCAACTTTCCATCTGCCTGTTAATTTATCCAGGATAGTCTTTGTTTATCACAAATCCTAAATTTTGTTTTTCCTGTATCTTTTTTTAAATATTTTTTAAATTGTAGATGGACATAATATCTTTCTTTATTTAATGTGGTGCTGACGCATGCAAGGCAAATGATCTACCACTGAGCTATAACCCTAGTCCTTTTTCCTATATCTTTATAAAGTTAACTTGACATTTGTGGTTTCGCATATTTAAGAGGTCTTGTTGGGCTTGGTGGCACATGCCTGGAATCTCAGCTGTTTGGGAGGCTGAGACAGGAGGATCGTGGGTTCAAAGTCAGCCTCAGCACCTTAACAAGGCCCTAAACAACTCAATGAGACCCTGTCTCTAAATAAAATCTAAAAATTGGTCTGGGGATGTGGCTCAGTGGTTGAGAGCCCCTGGGTTCAATTCCTGCATAAATAAATTGATGCCTAAATAACTTTTTTATATTTCTGCTTTGATTCCTCACATAGTACATAGCAAACAAAAGTCCTTTAGAATCCTCCATAGTTATTGTGTGCACAGGGAACTGGAGAGTAAATGTTTGGGAGCTTATTTCTGAAATTAGGTGCAGAAGCTCATCCCTTGGAAAAACTGATCAGTGAGAGTCAAGTGTTGAGAATGAAAGACTTTATTGAGGATGCTACCAACTGGGAAAGGAAGATGACTAATGCCTCAATTTGTTCTTTCAAGGTCTTTGGGGAGATGGAGAATGTTTATATGAAGATCAGTTAGGGGAATATGTGCCGAAATCAGCACTATCTCAGGAACCTGAGCCAGGCAGTCTGTTTTTGGGTTAATTTTGTGATCAACAACCAGTTTCTGGAGTCAGCTCTAAAAAATAAACAAGATCACCAGAATGCAGGTGAAGGCCCCATAGCTGGCCAATGAGAAAGGGAACTGGAATCAAGCAAGATGGGACCATTGATAGCAACAGTCTATTACAGGGTTCCCTTTTCTTTCTAGTAGAAATCTGACCCAAAGATTAAGACAGCAAAGGACATACAGAACATACAGAGAGGTTTCAAGCCTTTTCATTGCTTTCAGCCGAAGTGAAGAGGAAGTATTTTCAGCAAAAGCAGTCTCAATCCCTGAATAGTAACCTGAGCAATCATTGACATCATAACCTACGTGACAGATGTGATCTACAACAAAGCTAGTGAAGACAAATAATGTAGTACCCCACTATGCAACCTTTCAAATTATGTCAAGTAAGAAAATCTAAAGCTACAGGGTTTATTTAGGTTTTTCCTTGGTAGCAAGCTTTTTAATTTAATTTTATTTTTGGTACCAGGGATTGAACCCAGGGGTGCTTAACCACTGACCCACATCCCCAGCCCCTTTTATTTTTATTTAGCAATAGGGTCTCCCTAGGTTGCTTAGGGCCTTGCTAAGATCCTGAGGCTCCCTTTGAACTCATAGTCCTCCTGCCTCAGCCTCCCAGGTCACTGGAATTATAGACGTATACCATCATGTCTGGCTCCGAGTATTTCTTTATAATTTGTGTTGATATTGGAATCACTTACTTTAAAAAAAATTTATTTGTAGTTGGACACAATACCTTTATTTTATTTATTTATTTTTACATGGTGCTGAGACTTGAACCCAGAGCCTCGGCTCTATCCTTGAGCCACAACCCCAGCCCTGGGAGCCACTTACTTTTATGTAAATAATATGTTGATATATTTTGAATGATATTTACTGGTGTAAAAGTATGTGAAATGTGATTTTTGGCAGTTGTTTTTGTCTCTGGCAACACTGTGTTCCCTGTTGTCATTCTAATGTATTGCATCTTTATTTTCTTAATTAATTAATTTGGTTTAGGAGATTGCCCCCACAGGCACTTTACCAATGAACTACATCTCTAGTTTTTTAGTTTTTCTTTTTTTTTCCCCATTTTGAGATAGGGTCTCCCTATGTTGCTTTGCTCCTATCCCAGAGGCTGTGATTCTGACTGTCAGAGAGAATAAAGGGCTTTTAAAGAGGTAATGGCTACATTCTAGATATTCTCTGTTGATGTGTAATTAACTTGTTAATATAGGAGTGTCATTTCTTAGATCTTCTGGTACCATCCCTGAAGCCTGAATTACTTAGTTTTTGTGGTTGATGTATGCTTAAGGACAGATGGCCCTGCCCAGGATAGGGAAGAAAGGTAATCCTGTTTCTCCTGAGATTAGGGATGTGGAGAGAGAGAGGAAGAGAGAGAAAGTTGTCTGTTTTGAAAATAATTTACAGTAACAGCAGCAAGACCTATATTCAAAGCATAAAGTGAACCATTATTACACATTTAGAGGTTATAAGTCTGTTTTCTCTGTAGCTGTTTTCTGGACAACATTCTGATTTTGGCATGCATGGAGTTACTGTAGTCAACCTGTAATTTCTATGTAAATAAAATCTTTTTAAGGTCAGGCTTAGAGAAGGACACATTTAGGCACTATCCTGGAGAAAGTTTATGAATTTGACAGCTTCTTTCTGATCCCTGAATAACTTTGATATGTTTAACCTGAGTTCATGTTCTCTTTGTGACTCTGGACATAAAGTATTGCTGCCACAGAACTCTATAGTTTCTCTACCTATTTAATCTCTTATTGGCACCTTTATTTTCTTGGCTGAAAATAGGTAGGTTAGAAGGAGGAGTAAAAAGGCCTTGACCATGAAGTCAGCTGTCTCTGTTCCAGGGAGGCCTGTCCTGGCCTGTCCTAGGCACCCCTGCTTCTTGAGAACAGGGGTTGTCTGCATGGGACACTGAGTTTGGAATCCCCTGAGCACACCTGTGGCCCCATTTCCAGGAGGAACAAGAAGGGCCCACTGAAGAAGCAGCCAGAGCCGCCGTGGAAAGCCAGGAGCAAGTTGTGCTTCTGCGCACCGTCTTGGGGCTGCTGCTGGTCGCGGCCTGGGAGAAGTGTGGCCTGGGGAGAGCTCTGGTTGGAACTCACAGACGTTCCAGGCAGAGAGGGAACGGGATCGCCGCTCGGTTCAGGCGGCGCGCTCGGGGCGGGTCCTTGACTGACAGCCCACCGGGGGCGGGGCGGGGCTGCAGAGCGGTCCAATCAGGAGCGCCGGCGGGAGGCGGGTCCGCTCCGAACCGCGGGACCTTCCGTTCTGGCTCCGCCATCTTTGAGACTCTGTGGGCTGCCGAGGTTGCTCTTCCTGTTTGGCCTTGTGACCTCCTTTGACTTCGGCAGCCGTGAGGTGGACAGCAGGACACCCAGAAGCAGGGAGATGGTGAGTGTGCGGGGCCCAGGCGTCCCGGACGTGGGCACAGGGCCTGGCTCTGACGGGGGCCCAGCGAAACCCGCTCCGCTCCGTAGGTGCCTGGCACCGCGCTCGGCCCTCGGTCCGCTGGTCCCTTCTGTCCCGCGGGGCGGAGACCGGCGTCCGCTCGGCCCTGCGCGGCACCTTTACCTGGTCCTGAGCCCTCTGCGGGCGCAGGCCCGTCTCCCCAAGCTGTGCGGGGACGGCGGGGGTCGGGGACCCAGCAGGAACCCCCACGTCTCCTGAGACTCCCCACGTTGCTAAGCTCGGTGGCGAGGGTGTCCCGCGGACTGGCTGGGAAGCGAGTTTCCCCCATGTCATTGTTATAGACGGTTCCAGACGTTGTTTTTAAAAAGGAAACACTGATTAAAGGAGGACCTGACTTCATTTGAAAGGAGCATTGCAGTAGGGCGAAGCCCCAACTGTAAGGTTCCGAGCATCTCAGTGGATAAGTAGAAAAGGGACTTTTTTCCTTGGGAGAAGAAGATGGGAGTAGAAACTAGGTTGAAGGGGAAGATGGAGATGGCAACGTAAGTTCCTAGAAGCCACAACGTTTCTCCTGTTCTTAGGGTGACAATAAAGAGATTTTGTACTGGCTCAGGTTGAGGGTGAGTCAAGAAGGAAGGAGAAACCACCAAGGAAAGTTTGCCTAACGGTTTTGTTTCTGTTAATCACTTGAGCTGGCAATTTTTGAGGCAAAAAGTGAGAATTTGGAAACTGTGTCTGGCTTTGTCATAGGTAAGGTAAAGGGACATCAGGTAAGTGGAAGGAGTATAGTGTTGTTTGCACTAGGCTGCTTCCCCAGGGTACAAAGCATTTATACAGGGGATTTCTTTAATCACCACTGATTTCCAGGATTTCAGCAGTTACATGAAATTCAATCTCTTCAGCTGTTTTTGCATCTACATAGTTGTTCTTGTCAGAGTGTAATTTGTGTCAGTGAGAACCAGTCAGAGAAAGAAAACTTTGGGTTCTGCCTACTGGAGAATTTCATATTTCATTTTGATGTATAGAAGAGTTTTTAAAAACAGGTCTTTGTCCCTGATTGTGGCACAGAAAACCTAAAACCCTGGAATTTCCTGAACAATAGGAGTATCTCTGGTTGCTTATCTTCATCCTCTTTTAGACAGTACCTGAATTTGTGCTCAGGAGTTGACTCGGTACCACCCTTCTAGCTTCAAAATGGGGACTATTGACCACACAAGCAAACACTTGCTTTGTGTTCACATCTGCACTGGGGTCAGTATACTGGGACAGAGCCCTGAATTTGTAGGGACCATATTAAGTCTTGGTGGTATCAGAATTTAATTGTTTGATGCCCAGTTGGTATTGAATTGGTTAGCATTCAGTAAACACAGATTTGGTGTCAGAAATGATGTTAGAAAAGAGCACAGATCAGAACCTTCAAATGACTGAGAGTGAATGCTCACTAGAATTGAACCTGTGCATGAGGGAGCCTTTCTTTTTTCTTTTTTTTTTTTAGAGAATTTTTTAATATTTATTTTTTAGTTCTCGGCAGACACAACATCTTTGTTGGTATGTGGTGCTGAGGATTGAACCCGGGCCGCATGCATGCCAGGCGAGCGCGCTACCACTTGAGCCACATCCCCAGCCCGTGAGGGAGCCTTTCCATGACTTGGAAAAGTGAAAAGCAGGGTATATGGAGGTTCCAGAATTCAATTTCCTAAATGCTCATGTTTCCCTCACTCACTCTCTGACAGTGGGTGGCTGGGCTTCATCTGCACAGTGAAGAATTCTGTAGCCTTAAGAATGTGTTTGCCTTCTGAGTTTAGATCCCCTTATGAACTGTGGGTGAAGCAGACTGCTGCCCTGAGCTGCTTCCCTTTTGTTTCCTGTGTAGAATCCTGTTTTTACAAAATAGCAGTGGTATGTTGGTGTATACCTGCAATCCCTGCAACTCAGGTTGTTGAAGCCAGAGAATCATGCATGGTTTCAGGCCAGTCTCAAAGTAAAATCCAGAAAGGATTGAGAATGGAGCTGAGTGGTAGTGTACCAGTGGATTCAGTCCCCAGTACTAAAAAAGGGGGGGGGGCAGTTGATTTACACATTTAAGAATTTTATTGAACGTAAGATGCCAACTTTCTTGACCTGAATGGATGGATTTAATGAGATGTGAGAAAGAATTATTGACATGAATTACTTGTTTATAGGAATTAAGTTTATAAAGGTACATGGAATCACTATGCAGGAGAATAAACAGACCGTAATCACTTCCAATGTGTTTCCCTGATCTCATGTAGCTTGGCATCCTTAGGTGACTAGAGGATGTATTTTTTGAACCTTCCTTATTGGTTACCATCTATTTATCATTATGAGATTTTTTTTTTTTTAGGGGGAGGGGATTACCAGGGATTTAACTCAGGGACACTTGACCACTGGGTCACACCCCATCCCTATTTTTTTATTTTGTTTAGAGACTGGCTTTGGGACATCCTCCTGTCTCAGCCTCCCAAGCTACTGGAATTGCAGGCTTGTGACACCATGCCCAGCACTATGAGATTTCTCTTTTGTTGTTGTTTCTTTTCATTCATCTATTGCTGGTGTGATGATAGTTCCCTTGGTTCTCACTGCTTCTGGAACTTGGTTATTTCAGGTTTATTTTATTTATTTATTTATTAATATTTATTTTTTAGTTGTAGTTGGACACAATACCTTTATTTTATTATTATTTTTTTTAATGAGGTACTGAGGATCGAACCCAGGGCCTCACATGCTAGGCAAGCTCTCTACCGCTGAGCCACAACCCCAGCCCTTTCAGGTTTATTTTTTGATGTTTTCAACAATGTTTATTTTGTCCTCTAATGCTAATATATCTTTTTTTTTTTTTAAACAGAGTGGGAAACCTTTTTGTAAATTATGGACAAATTGAAATTGAATAGGAAATTGTGTCTGTATAAATTTTTGATCTTCTGACCTTTCATGTTTTTTGTGTTTATTGAAAGGTTTGCTAACATTTGCAATGCTCTAATTTATTTATATTTTGGTATTAAAGAGCATCACTATGGGATTGTATCTTTTTGAGATTTTTTTCTAGGTGGTCTTCTACCCACCTCTTTTCTCACTTTGTGCTGTATAAACAGTTTTGTGATTTTTTTTTTAAATTTCTGATCCAGTTATATAGTTGATATGAAATAAAATGTATATTTTTATATTTAGCAACTATCATGGAAACTTGCTACAATCCCTTATTAATTCCAGAGGTGCTTGATTTTGATTTTTTTGTTTTTTTTTTTTTTTCCTACATAGACAATTTCACCTATGAACAAAGACAGTTTTATTTTCAATCTCAGAGCTTTCTTTTCTTGCCTGGTGTTTCCTATGTGTCAATGTGATTTTAGGAGTTTTGATATTTAGCTTGTAAATGTGATGGATTACATGAATTTATTTATAAATCTTCTATTAGGTTTCCATACTTAGAATTCACAGTTGATTGTGGTACATATTTCTGTTTATGCCTTAATGGGATTTACTCTTTTCTATGTTTGTTAGAAATATTTTCCTGTGGTTTGGGCTGGGGATGTGGCTCAAGCGGTAGCGCGCTCACCTGGCATGCGCGCAGCGCTGGGTTCGATCCTCAGGCACCACATACAAATAAAAATGTTGTGTCCACCGAAAACTAAACAATAAATATTTTAAAAAAGAAATATTTTCCTGTGGTTTTTGTTTATTGTAATGTCTCTAATTTTGATATTGTGGCAGTATGGGCCTCAGAGCATGAAGCAGTGTTACTACCTCTTCTATTTCCTGGAAAAGTTTGTAGATGATTGGTGTCATATTTTGATTACATGTTAGGTGGAATAAACCAGTGAGAACATGTGGACCTGGTCTTTTTTGTATGATTATGTTTTATACTCTTTCAGTTTCTGTAATATACTCTATCATTTGCTATACTGGGGATGCAACCCAGGACATTCTACAACTGAGCTGCATTTCCAGCTCTTTTTATTTATTTATTTTTATTTTGAGACATTGTCTTGCTAAATCACTAAGGCTGGCCTTGAAGTTGAGATCCGATGCCTCAGACTCCTTATCACTGGGATTACTGGTGTGTGCCACTGTGCCTGGCTGTATAGGCTCTTATGTATATTGTTTATCACTTCTGTGAGTTGTGTAGATTATTTCTATCCAGGAGTTGATTCATTTTATTATGTTTATGGACATATAATTGTTTAGAATATTTGTTAGTGGTTCACTTAATATCCAAGGAATTAGGTGGAATGTACCACTTTTGTTACCAAGGTTAGTAATTTGTGTGTCTAACTAAGGCTAATTAAGACTTATAAATGTTGATGATTTTTCCAAAGAACCAGCTTTTGGGGGGTATTTTGTTTTGGTTCTGGGAATTGAACCCATGTGTATTTTACTACTGAGCCACATTCCAGCTCTTTTTATTTTTTTATTTTGAGACAAGATCTTACTAAATTGCTTAGGTCCTTGCTAAGTTATTAAGGCTGGTGTCCAACTTATGATCCTTCTGCCCCAGCCTCCCACGTCACTGGGATTACAGGTGTGTGCTTCTGCACCTGGCTCCAAATTTTTTAATGGTGCTTTGTCGTCATACATAGTGGTGGGATTTGTTTCGTACGTGCCTACAATATGACCATATAATTGGGTCACTATCATTCCCCAGTACTTCCCCTTTTTCTCCCTTCCTCCTTCCCCTAGTCCCTTTTCTGTATTCTACTGATCTCCCTTCACTTTTCATGAGATCCCACTGATCTTTTCTTTTTTCCTCTCTAGCTATCACACCTTTTGAGTTTGACCTGTTTCACTTAACATAATGTCCTCAGGTTTCATCCATTTCCCTGAAAATAAGAATTTTTTTTTTTTTTTTTGGTACTGAGGATTGAACCCGGGGGCACTTAAACACTGAGGCACATCCCCAGCCCTTTTTTGTATTTAGAGACAGGGTCTCACTGAGTTGCTTAGGGCCTTGCTAAGTTGTTGGGGCTAGCTTTGAACTTGTGATTCTCCTGCCTCAGCCTCCCGAGCCACTGGGATTACGGGATTTGCACCACCATGCCCAGCTCATTATTTTTATTTTAAGATGGGTCTCTCACTAAGTTCCGAGGGCTATCCTGGAACTTCTGATCCTCCTGCCACAGCCTCCCAAGCTGCTGGTATCATAGGTATGTGCCACCGTGTCTTTCTATGTGACTCCATTTTTAGATATTCAATTCAAATTCACTATTTAACCTTTAACACTCCTTCTTCCCTTTGTGCACCACATCAAGATAAGGTGATCAAAAGCCTGGCACTGCTCTACTTTGCATTGCCAGGAGCCCGAAACCACCCATACCTATGTCCTTGTAACTGGAGTGAATTCTCATCAAAACTTCTGTGTTAATAACGTATAAAACTCCCAGGCCGGACTCATTTCTTCCCTCTCTTAAGGCACTTGCTACTTGTTTGAGATGCTTATCCTACTCTCCCTATGCCCTCAATTATATGAATAGTGAGACTTTGGCTGTCCTTTGGTTTTGTATTCTTTCTCCTCATCAGTGTCAACATCAGAACCACACCTCTAAAACTGACCAAAGCTATAACCACTTTCTGTATCTGTCTTTTCTTGCTTTGATTTGCTAACCTGGTCTCCTACCTGATGGCCAACATATACTGGACCTCTGCTTCCTGGCTTTGAAGGGATTTTGTTGCGTTAGACCTGTGCTTCTCTGTTGCTGCCCAGTGTATAAATCTTGACTCATGTTGCCGTGTTGCAAGGAAGAAAAACATAAATAAATGTCTTTCCTAAATTTAATTTTTGTGTGTAGGGGGGAGGGTTCTAGGATTTAACCGAGGGTGCTTTACCACTGAGTTCCATCCCCAGCTTTTTTTTTTTTTTTTTTTTTAAGACAGGGTCTCACTAAGTTGCTGAGGGTGGCTTTGAACTTATGATCCTCTTGTCTCAGTCTTTCGAATCACTAGAGATTACAGGTGTGTGCCACAATACCTGGCCCAAATTTAATTTTTTGTTTAAATAAATCATCATGAAGTACATTTAAAAACAGTGAATAGCCAGGCATGCTGGACAGGGTAAGGTAAAAGGATCATAAGTTCAAGTCCAGACTAAGCAACTTCAGGAAACCTAGTCTCAAAATAAAAAGAGCTAGGGATAGAGCTCAGTAGTAAAGAACCCCTGGGTTCAATCCCCAGTACAAAAGAAGAAGAAAAAGAATAAAAAATTTGGTAAGATTTAATAATACATTATAAACTGGGAAATCCTCGTTATGATTAATAACTTGAGGAAAAAGGGGGAAAGAAGATTTATAACTTGGATTGTCTCCATGTGGTCCTCTGACTGATCCTTTCCTGTCTTGCCCCAAAGGTATCTACTATCCTGATCCTTTGGCTATTTTTCCTATCTTTTAGCAAGTGTGATTTTTCACTCAGCAATTATTTTAGCATTGTCTCCTTGGAACTTTCCATAAGTGATTATTAAAGGAATCACAGAAAAAGGTATTATGTGTCCTTCACTTGCCTCAATGTTTCTCACATGCTAGTATCAGGAGGGGGGCAAATTATTTCCTCATCAGTTCCAGTGGCCACTATGTCAAGCTACTTCCTCAACCAAATCTGCTTTTTGTTTTAATATGTGGTTTCTTCTTCCTAAGTTTCATGATTTTGATCCTTCTTTGTTCATGTGTTCCTTCCTTGCCTTTTACTTCCCTTAATATTCATATACTAAAATTCCCAATCCATTTTTAGTGGCTTATCTCTCTTCTCTTTTTAATTTTTTTTCTTTTTAGTTGTAGATTGACTCGATGCCTTTATTTGTTTTTATGTGGTGCTAAGATTGAACTCGCTTGCTGAGCTACAACTTCATCCCTTTTTTTTTTTTTTGTACCAGGGATTGAACACAGGGGTACTTTACCACTGAGCCACATCCCTAGCCCTTTTTATTTTGATTCAAGGGCTTGCTAAGTTGCTTAGGACCTTGCTAAGTTGCTAAGGCTGGTCTTGACCTTGTTATTCTCCTGCCTCAGCCTCCTGAGTCACTGGGGTTATAGGTGTGCACCACCATGCCTTGCTGGCTTATCTTTTTATGTAATTATTTTTTCATCCAAAATATATTTGTTACTGACTTCTCAAAGAATTCAAGTTTTAACTTTCCCATTTTGTTTTATAATTTGATTATCATCCATGACATAGACAGGAATACTGTATAAAATTCAAGTAGACACCAATTTCTCCATGTCTCATGTATTGAGGTTGTGATTTCTGCCACTCTTGTATTCAGTCTGGGCTATCATAAATTAATATTCTGTAATCTGTTAATCTGTGATAAATGTAGTATCCTGAATAGTGTAGTAGGAAAATCTTTTATGTATTTTAGGTAAGCTATTTCTAATTCCAATTATTTTGAATTAATTTTATTTTATTTATTTTTTTTAAAGAGAGAGAGAGAGAGAGAGATAATTTTTTTTTAATATTTATTTTTTAGGGCCTGGGGATGTGGCTCAAGCGGTAGCGCGCTCGCCTGGCATGCGTGCGGCCCGGGTTCGATCCTCAGCACCACATACCAACAAAGATGTTGTGTCCGCCGAGAACTAAAAAATAAATAATAAAAATTCTCTCTCTCTCTCTCTCTCTCTCTCTCCCTCTCTCTCCCTCCCCTCTCTCTCTCTCTCTCTCTCTCACTCTCTCTTAAAAAAATATATATTTATTTTTTAGTTTTCGGCGGACACAACATCTTTGTATGTGGTGCTGAGGATCGAACCCGGGCCGCACGCATGCCAGGCGAGCGCGCTACCGCTTGAGCCACATCCCCAGTCCCATTGAATTAATTTTAAATTAATTTCTAGTTCCAATGATTGTTGGGCATTGATTATACCTACTAAATTGAGGAAAGTGGTTTTTGCTGACTAGTTAATGTATAAAAAGTGAGCTTTGGGAATTAAGAATTTTATTAATGTATGTGAGATATCTTGAAGACATTGAACTCTATATTCATGTGCTATCATTTCTTGTATTTCAGTTGCTCTTGGACATTGTCCAATAAAAAGTGTTTTCCATTAGCATAGTGAATTATTCTTCATGAGACTTATTTAGTTTTTTTTAAGAGAGAATTTTTTTAATATTTACTTTTTTAGTTTTCGGTGGATACAACATCTCTTTTTTTTTTTTAATGTGGTGCTGAGGATCAAACCCAGCGCCCCCCACATGCCAGGTGAGCACGCTACCGCTTGAGCCACATCCCCAGCCCCTATGAGGCTTATTTAGTGTTTAAGGTTGTTTTGTAAGAAACAATGTACAAGCTTCCAAAGGTTGTCTCTTAGGGACTAGAACACATCCTCTGGTATTGTACTAACAAGCAAGTTGTGACAAGTGGTGTAAATTGTACCTGTCAGACCAATTCCTTAGAGATTCTTCATCCAGAATGTACTTGGAGGGCTGATGACCATTCTGAATATTGGAAACATTCAGAGGTACAACAGATTATGAATGAGAACACATTGTTGGCATATACTCTCATATTTCTCTCAGGCATATATAAGAATATGCAGTGGGCTGGGGTTGTGGCTTAGTGGTAGCGCGCTTGCCTAGCATGTGATTCTCAGCACTGCATATAAATGAAAGAAAAAAAAAATAAAGGTCCAGGGCTGAGGATGTGGCTCAGAGGTAGAGCGCTCGCCTAGCATGTGCAAGGCCCTGGAATCGATCCTCAGCACCACATAAAAATAAATAAATAAAGGTATTGTTTCCAACTAAAAAAAAAAAATAAAGGTTCATTGACAACAAAAAATATATATTTTTTTAAAAAGGATATGCAGTATATGCAGTATCTGGACAGGTGGTGCTTACTGTCTTGGATGCACTCATGATTTTGTTCTGAGAGGTATTACAACCCCACTGCATAATAAGATATTGGTGTGACCCAGGAGCACAATGTGTGTTCCTATCCTGCTGTTAAGTTCCGGACTAGTATAGAATTGTTGTGTGAGAGGAGATGAGTGTGGATAGGGAATTAGAGAGTGATGATATGAAGTGAATGTTGAGGAATACAACATCATGTCAAATTTTAATGAAATGATTTCCCATCTCTGGTACTGAGTCTTACCCTTCCTCTTGGAAATATATGTGGGATAATTTAGGAGTTGGTGACCTTTGAGGATGTGGCAGTGAACTTCACCGTGGATGAGTGGGCTTTGCTGGATCCCTCCCAGAAGAAGCTCTACCAAGATGTGATGCAGGAAACCTTCAGGTGTCTGGCCTCTCTAGGTAAGGATGACATCATTCTCTTAATTATTTTATCAGAAATAAAGTGTTTCTTCCTTATGAGGGCTACTACGTGATATGGAATATGTAAAAGAAATATTTAGTTGTTAGACTAGGTGTGGTCACAATACACAATGAACCTAACTAGAATGTAATAAGGTTTCTATAGTGTTTACTAATTCATACTGATTTACTGGGTTTACATTTTAGGAAAAGAAAGAGACAGCCAGACCAATGAGGATGCATACAAAAATCCTGGGAAACATCTAAGGTAATCTATATTTAGGAGAAAGCAATGTTGCTCAAGAATGTTGTAATGACAAGTAATTTTAAAAAACAAACAATGCAAATAAACACAGCTTTAAATTGATTTGATTTAAGGAAATTTTCCTTGACTTTTATTCAGGTTAGTATTGTTAATCAGAAAATCAGAAATTCAAAATGTTCCAGCATTAGAAACATATCTGGCACTCATATTGTCATATGTGATACTTTTCTGATGGGTCCACCTAGAGAGACTTTGTTCCATGCACAAAAGTATCAAAAATGTTGTATTAAATTTCCTTTGAGTTTAGGTACGAAGTGTTTATGATATTAAAGTAAATTTTGGGTTTGAGCTAACTCCCTGGATATTTCTTTATTTGCAAATGTTTCAAAATCCAGATGCTTTTGATCCCCATCATTTCACATAAGGAGTAATGAACCATATTTAATTGTGATATTATATTCAGTATTGGCCAAATAGTTTATTTAGGAACAGTATTAAGATTTTTGCATTATAACATCACTATTTTGCCTGGTAGGGTGGCACACACCTATCATCCCAACAACTAGGGAGGCTGTATCAATAGGATCACGGTTTCAATGTCAAGTCTCAGAATTTTAGTGAGGCTCTAAGCAACTTAGTAAGACCCTGTCTCAAAATAAAAAATTAAAAAGGGCTGGGGATGTAGCTCTGGTAAAGAGTTCCTGGGTTCAATCCCTAGTACAAAAAAAAAAAAAAACAAGCAAAACCCCACTAACCCTACTTCAATGATATTTGTGATTGACCCATACCATAGTGCATGGTATCATTTTTAAAAAAAAAAAATATATATATATATATTGTTTTTAGTTGGACACAATATCTTTATTTTTTATTTGGTGCTGAGGATCGAACCCAGGGCCTCGCGTGTGCTAGACGAGTACTCTGCCTCTGAGCCACAAACCCAGCTCTGCGTGGTATCATTTCATGTTCAAAAATTATAGGACATAAAACCAATACTTTTCCTTATAAGCCATAAAGAAACAAAAGCTTAATGATATACTTCTCATTTTTTTCCAGAAGTCAAGTATTAGGGACACTCTGTGAAGGTAGTGAACATGGAGACATCTTCAGCCAAACTCCACATTATATTGAGAACAATACAACTCTTCCTGGCGCAAAACCAGGTGAAAGCTTTGTGTGTGGAGAACTCCTCATTGACGATTCATCACCAGATGTGCTTTTCAGATCTCAAACTGGACATAAACCATATGAATATCAGCAATATGAGAAGTCTGTTGTTTATTACCAGTCCTTGCAGGAGCATGGAAAGACTCAAATGGGAGTGGAACAACATGAACATATGCAAGGTGGGACAATCTTAACTTGTCCTGGTTCCCTTCCAATACATGAAAGGATTGACACTGGAGAGAAACCATATATATGTACACCGTGTGGTATAGCCTTCAATAATCACAGTACTCTTCGATACCATGAAAGGGTTCACAGTGGCAGAAAACCCTATGGATGTCAGCAGTGTGGGAAAACCTTTAGTTGTTTCAGTAGTTTGGGAAGACATGAGCAAAATCACAATGGAAAGAAACCCCATGGGTGTAAGCAATGTGAAAAAGCCTTCTTTTCTTTGAGTCACCTGCGAAGACATGAACAAACTCACAATGGACAGAAACCTTATGTATGTGAGCAGTGTGGAAAAGCCTTTCATTTTCCCTGTTCCCTCAGAAAACATGGAAGAACTCACACTGGAGAAAAACCCTATGTATGTATAGATTGTGGGAAAGCCTTCAGTGACTCTAGTTCCTTTTATAGACATAAAAGAACTCACACTGGAGAGAAACCCTATGTATGTGAACCATGTGGAAAAGCATTCAGTTGTTTCAGTACCCTTAAAGTACATGAAAGAAGTCACACTGGAGAGAAGCCCTATGTATGTGAACAATGTGGAAAATCACTCAGTTGTCTCAGTTCCCTTAAATTACATGAAACAATTCATACTGGACAGAAGCCCTATGTATGTAAGCAGTGTGGGAAAGCCTTTAGTTATTTGAGTTCCTTTCGAACCCATGGAAGAACTCACAATGGAGAGAAACCATATGTATGTATGCATTGTGGTAGAGCCTTTAGTTATTCTTTTTCCCTTAAATATCATGAAAAAACTCATACTAGAGAGAAGCCCTCTGTATGCAAGGAGTTTGGAAGAACCTTTAGTTCTTTCTGTTACATTAAAATATGTGAAGGCATACACAATGGAGAAAAATCCTATATATGTAAGGAATGTGGAAAAGCATTCAGTCAAACCAGTCATATCATCAGACATCAAAGAACTCACACTGGAGAGAAACCCTATGTTTGTAAGCAATGTGGAAAAGCTTTCAGTGACTCTAGTTCCTGTCACAGGCATAAAAGAACTCATACTGGAGAGAAACCTTATATATGTGAACAATGTGGAAAAGCATTCACTTGTTTCAGTTCCCTTAAATTACATGAAAGAATTCACACTGGAGAAAAACCATATGCCTGTGAACAATGTGGAAAAGCATTCAGTTGTTTCAGTTCCCTTAAATTACACGAAAGAACTCACACTGGAGAAAAACCCTATGTGTGTCAGCAATGTGGAAAATCCTTTGGTTATTCTGGTTCCTTTCGAGACCATGCAAAAATTCACAGTGGGCTAAAACCCTATGTCTGTAAACAGTGTGGGAAAGCTTTTAGTTACTCTAGTTCCTTTCGAAAACATGAAAGAACTCACACTGGAGAGAAGCCCTATGTTTGCATGCAATGTGGGAAAGCCTTTAGTTCTTCCTTTTCCCTTCAAAATCATGAAAGAACTCACACTAGAGAGAAACCTTCTATACGCAAGGAGTATAGAAAAGCCTTTAGTTCTTCCCGTTACATTAAAAGACGTGAAAGAACTCATACTGGAGAGAAACCCTATATATGCAAGGAGTGTGGAAAAGCATTCAGTCGATCCAGTCACGTTCTCAGACATCAAAGAACTCACACTGGAGAGAAACCCTATGTATGTAAGCAATGTGGAAAAGCCTTTAGTTCTTCTAGTTATATTAAAATACATGAAAAAACACATACTGGAGAAAAATCCCATGTATACAAGCAGTGTGGGAAAGCTTTCGTTCAGTCCAACTATGTTCTCATAGATGAAAGAACTCAAGGGAAAGTAGCGCTGACCAAAGACTGTGGTAAGACTTCTTTCTTGAACTTTCTGTCAAATGTGAACAGTGGAGAGAACTTGTATTAATGTTAAGTATGTGGGGATGCCTGCAGTCATTTTGTTCAGTATATACATATAAATGAACATAGAAGAGATGTGCAAAAGCCTTCAGTTGACCCATGTGTAAGTATTTGCTCTGAACAAAAAGGCTGCGAATGTGAAAAATACAAGAAAGTTGTCATTTAACAGAAAAAGTTTCACTGTCCTCTAAAAAGGCCTCTGGACTGGAATTCTAAGGGTGTGATTACTGTGAAGACCTTGATGCAAAATAATTTTGAGTAGAATGCTTCAGAAAATGCACCACCTGAAGGAAATGTACTAGTCATGAATTGATTGTGCTCATCAGTGGCTTTTTTGGGAGAGGGGAGCATCTTGTCTTTTACATGTAGTGTTTATTTTCTCAAATGAATGCAAGCTGTGAAGGGCATGGACATATTTTATAAATATTTCTGCCACCCTCAGTTCCAAAGCCTCAGGGGAGTGCTTGCTTTTGGAGGGATAAAAGAACCAGCCCTGGGACTCCAGTCTGAGTCATCTCTGCCTCTGATGACTGCAGGACCCAATAATTCTATTAACTTCCTTGGGCCTCACATGAAATAGAGGTGAGGTTTTGTTTCACCAAACTCTTAAACAACAGAATGGATAAGAAAAAGCTTTTGTGAGGCAGGATACAAACATAAAGGAATTGATATTGTTCTCTTTCATCAGGCAGAAGTGGTGATACACAGAATTGGAATGCTCTCAGTGGAAAATGAATGACACAGGAATTTAGATACTTCAAGTAGACATTGAGACTTCAACCAAAGAGATTCAAGTTTAGAATATATCCTGAATTTCTGATTTTGTTTTAGTAGTCTACCCACCTAGGCTTGGCTCCATTTTGGCCTGATGTAAATTCTTTTAAAAATCTTTGGTTTGATTTGTTAGTGAGTAAAGCATTCTGATTTGAACCATAATTGAGCCTAAAGACTCTGTACCCAGAGTCTGTCCCCCTTAGGAGGGTGGACTTCTACAAGGACCTGCTGAGGACTGGGTAGAAGAGGTCTGCATCCTTAGTGTCAGTTACCACAAGGTTGAAGTCTCCCTTGGCCCAGGTGATGAGGGTCAGCAAAATGTGAGGCTCCTATACTACTACTTATTATTTTAGCTTTAGCTTGGGCCCACACTGACTTGGGTAAAGTTCCTGCTGTCGACTGCAGGAAAGATGCTGCAAATGGAGATGGTTGCAGTAACAAACCAGTCTGCCATTTCCACTGACTACAGATCTCTGCTTAGGTTGGCTCCACTGAGGTGTTTCTGCCTGGCTTGGATTGTGGGACTAGCATGGGGGAGCCATGGCAGAGTTCTGGGGAGTGACCAGTACCATGCTGTTGTGGTTCTTTTCTAGTGTGAATGTCTTAGGGATCTGGCAGGTTGAGAACAGAGTGGCCAGAACATCCAGATCATCCACTAGGAGATCCTTACTATCCCAACACAGGGCACTGCTGGACATGGTGAAGGTGTATTCATCCTCATTATCCTGGCATCTGTGGGACTGCCTTTGGTGTGATCCTGGAAGGCCAGAATCCAGCATGATCATAGCTGCCATCTCTACACTCTTGTACCATTGTGGTAAGAGGAAGCTGCAAAATCCTCAGTTTTGACACAGACCCCACTGCCACAGTGCCCGCTGCCATGGGAAACCTGTATGGCCATGTTGTTCCTCTTGAAGAATGAGGTCCTGGAGCCCTGAGAGAAACTGACACTCCTGCAATTTCTTCTCTTCAGCTTCTGCACTGGTGCAAGTGGAGAGCCTTCTGTGGCACTATGCCTCTAGCTGAGCTGTACATCCTTCCACACGAGGATTGGATGTGAACAAAGTGGGTTAATTGCAGTGTGATGAGGCAGAGCGTTTTCTGTCTTGAAGGAGATGGTAATTGGAGCTGCTAAGCCCAGCTGAAGAAGAGTAGGCAGTTCTGAGTGACCTGAGTAAATGTTTCTCAGGGAGTTAAGTACCTTAGGTACTTTTTAGACAGTTATTTCTTCAGACACCTGAGAACATCACATGGCTGGGGTTCATTTTCCATTGGTGAACATATGGCTTGAGGGCAGGAACCTAGGCCAGGAGGTTGTCTCCTGTTTCACGAGCATGTGCTTTCCCAGTCCAAGCCCTGACAGCCCGCCTAACCCAGGCTAGACTCTCACACACAGTCCTTAACTCCCAGGCTGCTGCAAAAAATGCCCATCTTTGAAAACCCCAGGCAAATTGGGAAGATCACAGAAGGCCCTGGCCATCCCCAGCAGGTGAAAGGAAAGGGCTCCAGTGGCTCGTTCTTAATGTATCTCCACCCTGTGTGTGTCTAATTTTTACTCATGAAAGTATAAAGTTGTGGTGACATACTTTGTTTTGTTAGACAGTGGTGGATGAATTTAAATTCAAACCAGATAATGGGGTGTTTCTCCTTTTATTTTGAATCACGTTGGACTCATAGGCAAATTGAAGTATATTTCTAATGTCAGAGGACTTAATTTTTATGTAATTATTTTTTTTCGCTTTTTGATGGACCTTTATTTATTTATTTATTTGTGATGCTGAGAATCAAACCCAGTGCCTCACACATGCCAGGTAAGTGCTTTACCACAGAGCCACAACCCAGCCCTATTTTGTATTTTATTTAGAGACATGGTCTCACTGAGTTGCTTAGCACCTCGGGAGTTGCTAAGGCTGGCTTTGAACTCTTGATTCTCCTGCCTCAGCCTTGTGAGCTGCTGGGATTACAGGCATGTGCCACCACACCTGGCTCCGTGTAGTTTTTAAATAATTGTTTTTAATGGACCAATGGAAAAATTAGATTTCATTGTTGGGGTTTTCCTAATAGTCACGTGACAAGTTTTTACCCCTTTATACATACATACATATATAAGTACATACATATACATACACACATACATACATATATGTATGTACATACACATTTGGTTTTGGGGAGACAAAGGACTTTTTACATAGATTTTGTATTCACTTTTTGATGTAGATTTTCTTCAAACACAATTTTTTTTTTAATTTGTTTTTTAGGTATACATGACAGTAGAATGTATTTTTACATACTATATATACATGGAGTATAACTTCCCATTCTTGTTGTTGTGTATGATGTGGAGTTACACTGGTCGTGTATTCATGTGAACCTTGGGAGAGTTAAGTCTGATTCATCCCACTGTCTTTCCCATTCCCATCTGCCAAAAAATTATTTCTTGAACATTGTTTTTTTTTTTTTAAATACTTTTCTCAGTGTCTCAAACAACTTTAAGAAATGTCCTTTTTCCCCATTTTTATATTTCCACACAATTTTGTGACAAAATTCAAAATGTAGTGATGATAATAATTGAGTATAATTTTTTTGGATACAGGTCTACTAATGAGAAGAACAAAGTTCTTTTCAGGGGTAAATTTTCTTAACTGTTAAAATTCTAAGTTTAGCTAAAATTTTAAGTTTACCTATCAAATATACCATCTGTGAAGACCATTATAGCTCAAGAGCCATGCAAAATCAGATGACCAGATTTGACCATGCTTTGGTGACTAAAAGACATTTTATTGGGACCATGAAAGAGTTAAAAAGCAGAAGTAAGGGCTGGGGTTGTAGCTAGGTCATAGAGCACTTACCTATCCCGTGTGAGGCACTGGGCTCATTCCTAAGCACCACATAAATAAATAGATAGATGGATTGATAGATAAAATGTGTTGTGTCCGACTACAACTAAAAATATTTTTAAAAAGAAAGAAAAGCAGAAGTAAGCAAAGACTAGGATTGTTGGGTTTTGTACCTTTCCTGGTTTATATGCTTTATTTCACATTTCATCTTTCCTTAGTGTATACAGGACATCTATTTGTTTGGACATGTGTTAGAATTAGCAGAGCCAGGTATGGTCATGCACGCCTGTTATCCCAGCAGTTTGGGAGGCTGAGAGAGGAGGATCATGATTTCAAAACCAGCCTCAGCAATTTAGCAAGGGCGTAAGCAACTCAGTAAGACCCTGTCTCTGAATAAAATATATTTTTAAAAAGAGCTGGGTGTGTGGCTCAATGGTTAAGTGCCCCTGGGTTCAATCTCCAGTACTCCCCTTCCCAAAAGAATTATTTAGCAGAGATGAAAAGACACAGAAAGAACCTATGCTTAGTTTTGATTACCAAAATAAGTATTTTTTAGTTCCATGTAAGACCATAGTATTGAAGTCAAACAGAAGTAAGAGAGTTAAGCTTTTTAGAACTATGTACATGTGAAAAACTTGGTTAGAATGACTCATTCCCTTGGTTTCACTACGCCATGGGAAGAAACTTAAGCGTTTTCAGGACTTTTTTTAAAATTTATTTTTCATTTCTTTCAAAAATTATATATATTTTTTGTTTGTATTTGCTGTTAAAAATCTTAGCTGGAGTACAAAACCATAATACATAAGAACGGGATAATGTACTATCCCATACAATATATACACTGTGTGATATTTAAGCCAGGTTAAATATTGAAATATTTTTTCCCTGTAAGCTTTTTTTATATCTTTGCAGTGGAACCTTTCAAAAGTCTTCTAAATTTTTAGTATGTATAATACATACCTATAGTTACCATTCTGCAGTAGTACTTCAGAGCTTCTGATTATATGTAATTTTAACTTACTGCCCATTGATCAACCTTTCCCCATACACCACATCTTTCAGCAGCGTTTGGTAATCTGCACTTAAATGTCATCTTCTATGAAATCATCTTTTTTAGAATACACATATGTGTGAGATCATGTCTATATCTGGCTTATTTCATATAGTGTCAAAATCTCCGTTTCCATCCATGTTGTTGCAAATGACAGGATTTCTGTCTCTCTCTTTTTTTTTTTTTTTTTTTTTTTTTTTTTTTTTAATTCTTCCTTACTTCCTTAGGGCCTCTTGCATGTTAGGCAAGTGCTCTTCCACCGAGCTGCATATTCAGCCCTGATTTCATTCCTTTAATGGGTGAATAGTCTGCCATTGCAAATAGGAACCTTTTTTTTCTAAGTACCAAGGGTTGAACCTAGGGGCACTTAACCACTGGGCCACATCCCCAGCCCTTTTTATTTTTTATTTTAAGGTAGTGTCTCTCTAAATCACTGAGGCTAGTTTTGAATTTACGATCCTCATACATCAACTTTTTTGAGTCACTGGGATTATAGGCATGCACCACTGCACCCAGCATGCAAGTATATACCACATTTATTTTATCCATTTACCGGTTGATGGACTCTTAAATTGCTTCTGTAACTTTGCTATTGTGAATAGTGCTATGATGAATATGGGAATAGAGATGTCTCTTCCAAATTCTGGTTTAATTTCATTTGGATATAGAGGCAGTAGTGGGATTGCTGGTACATAGGTTCTTTTTTTAATTCTTTGAAACACCTCCATCCTCTTTTCCATAATGGCTGTACTAATTTACTTTCCCACCAAAAGTTTGCAAGGATCTTGTTTCTCCACATTTGGGGGTGAGGGACAGGTACTTGGGAGTACTCTACCACTGAGCTAAGCCCTTTTTGTTTTGAGAAGGTCTTGCTGAGTTATGGGCCTTGCTAAGTTGATGAAGCTGGCCCTGAACTTCAGCCTTCCCTCCGCCTCAGCAGTGGTGCACCACCATGCCCAGTCATTTCTCCACATTCTTGTCAGCACTTGTTTTCTTGTGCCTTTTACATCTTAGCCATTCTTACTGGCTTGAGCTAATAATCTCACTGTGGTTTTGATTTGCATTTCTGTGATGACTAGTGATGTTGAGCATTTTTCCATGTACCTGTTGGCCACTTCCATGTCATCTTTTGAGAACTATTTAGATGTAATGACAACTTTTGAATTGGGTTGTTTTTTTCCTGTTGAGTTTTTGTGTGTTGCAAATATTTTCACACATTATGTGTCTGTTGCAAATATTTTCATACATTATGTTGGTTGAGTATTCTGTGATTCATATTTCCTTTGTTGTGCAGAAACTTTTAACTTCAAGTAATCTCATTTGTCTATTTTTGCTTTCATTTCAATGCTTCTGGGTTTTATCCAAAAAATATGTGCACTCCAGAGTCATGAAGCATTTCCCCTGCATTTTCATCCCTTAGTTTCAATTCTTATGGTTAGGTCTTAAAGCCATTTGGAGTCGATGTTTATGATTGGTGAGAGAAAGTGACAAACATCTATAGCGTCACTCTGCATCTGAAAATTAAGTTTTTTCATTAACATGTTGAAAGACAGCCTTTTTCTAATACATATTGTTGCATTGATAAATGTGTCTCTTGTGTGCCTCTGCCATGCTGTTTTAATTACAACAGCTTTCTCTAGTATGTTTTAAAGTCAGGTAGCTAACTGCCTCCTGCTGTATTCTTTTTTGCTCAAAATGCTTTTGGCTATTTATTAATAGATTTTTTTCTGGGTACCATAAAAATATTAAAATTCTTTTTTATATGTGAAAAATATTTTGATATGGATAATATTGAATTTGTAAATCACAGTGGGTAGTATGGACTTTTTAACAATATCAATTCTTCTGATCCATGAATGTAGGTTATTTTCCTGTGTGTGTGTCCCTTCAATCTCTTTCATCAATATTTTATAATTTTTAATTTTAAGGCTCTTTTCCCTCTTTTTTTTTAAAGTCATTCCTAAATATTTTTTTTCTTTTAGCTGTTGTAAATGAGATTGTATTCTTAATTTTTATTTCAGATAATTCATTGTTGGCATGTAGCAAAGTTTTTTTTTATGTTGAACTTTCATTCTGTATTATTGCTCAATTCATTTAAAATCTATAACCTCTTTTTTTTTCTTTTGGTTGATTTGGATTTTCTATGTATAATCATGTCATCTGTAGACAGTGTCAGTTTTATTTTTCTAATTTGAACACCCATTATTTCTTTTTCTTTCCTTGTCTCTGGCTAGAACTTCTTGCTGTTATGTTGCATAATAGTGAAACTGGGCATCCTTGATCTGTTTTGTATCTTAGAAAGCCTTTAGCTCTTCCCCTACTCAATATAATGAAAGCTTTTGGCTTATTGTAAATGATTTTATGATGAGATACCTTACTTTCTGCTTAATTTGATCAGTATTTTTATGATGAAGGAATGCTAAATTTAATCACATACCTTTTTTGCATCAGTTGAGATGACCATGTGGTTTTTGTCCCGTTGATGTACTGTATCAGCTTTATTTATTTAATATTAATTTTTAGTTGTAGATGAATGCAATACCCTTTTATTATTTATTTTTATGTAGTGCTGAGGATTGAACCCAGGGCCTCGGACGTGCTAGGCGAGCACTCTACCCCTGAGCCACAACCACAGCCCTTACTGTATCAGCTTTATTGATTTGTGTTTATTAAACCATCCTTTCATCCCTGCAGTGAATAAAATGTGATCATGGTGAATAATTTTTTAATGTGCTGTTGAATTCAGTGTGCTGGTATTTTGTTGAGGATTTTGCATCTGTGTTCAACACAGATGGATACCAACCTGAAGATTTTTTTTTTAATTGTTTTAGCTATCAGAATAAAGCTGGCCTCAGAGAATGTCTTTGGAAGTATTCTTCCTATTTCTTCTTTTTTTATTTTTTATTTTTTTGGAATAACTTAAGGAGAATTGGTAAAAGTCCTTTAAATATTTGATAAAATTTAACAGTGAAGCACTCTGATCCTGACCTGTTTGATGGAAGGCTCTTACTCCCCACCCCACCTCTGCTTGAATCTTGTTCCTGTTTATTTTTCTTTTTTTGAAGTACTGGGGATTTAACTCAGGACCTTGCTCATGTTATGCTAGTATACTACTACTGAGCTGTAGCCTTAGCCCCATCAATCTTGCTACTTGCTTTTGGTTAGTTCATGTTTTCCTAATTATTATTTTTTTAATTTAATTTAATTTAATTTTTTTTTTTTTTTTTTTTTTTTTTAGTTGTAGATGGACACAATACCTTTATTTATTTACTTTTATGTGGTGCTGAGATTGAACCCAGTGCTTCACACATGCCAGGCAAATACTCAACCCCAGCTCCAGGTTTTCCTAATTCTTTGAGAGTGAGTCTGGGCAAGGTGTTGTGTCTAGGAATTTCTTTTAGGTTATTAACTTTGTTTGCATATAGTAGTGCTTAACAGTGTCTAATGATGTATTATATTTTTGTGGTATCAATTGTAATGTTTCCCTTTCCATCTTCAGTTTTATTTGAGTTTTCTCCTTTTCTTAGTCTAACTAATGGTTTGTCTTTTCTTTTTGAAGAACCATCTGTTTGTTTCATTGATTTTTTTTCTTTTTTTGTATTTCTTTAGTGTCCCTTTGATTTATTTATGATCTGATATTTGTTATTTCTTTCCTTCTAATTTTGGGTTTAGTTCTTTTTCTGGTTGAGATGGAGGAATAGCTTGATTATTTGAGATACTTGTCCATTTTTTTATTTGGGCATTGACTGCTATAAACATCTGTGTTGTTGATATGTTGTGTCTTCATTTATATTTGTTTTAATGGAATTCTTAAAATTTCCTTCTTAATTTCTTCAATACATTGGTTGTTCAAAAGTTAAGTCATTTAATTTCCACATGTGTGTATAGTTTTCAAAGGTTTTTACTTTTTTGTTACTGATTTCTAGCTTTACTAAATATATTACATTTTTAGAATTTGTTGTGACTATTTTATGACCTCTCACCTCATTTATTCTGTAGAGTGTTCCATATGCTACTGAGAAAATTTTTTCAGCAGTTGTCAATGGAAGGTTCTGTAGTGTGTTAGGGCTAATTCTCTTTCTTTGTTGATTTTCTGTGGGTGATCTGTTCAGTGTGGAAATATTATGATATTGGATATTATTTCTTACTTTAAGTCTACTAATACTTTATATGTTTGATATAAATATATGTGATACTGGGTGCATATAAATATATTTAGAATTGTTTTTCCTTTCTGAATTGACACCTTTGTCATTATCTAATACCTTTGTCTCTTTACTGCTTTTTATTTAAAGTTTATCTGAAATTAGTCTGGCCACTGCTGCATTCTTTTGGCTTCCACTTACTGAGGTGGAATATATTATTCCATCCCCTCACTTTCAGTCTTATGTCTTCTTACAGTTTAAATGAGTTTCATATAACATATTGGGCATTTTTTAATCCATTCATTCTTTCTGTCTTTTAATTGAATATCAATCTTATTGTTATGGTAATTATTGAGGTTTTTTTTTTTTTTTGTACCAGGCATTAAATCCAGGGGCCCTCAGGGGCCCTCTAGTTTTTTATTCACTTATTTTGTGGAACTGGGGATTGAACCCAGAGGCACGTACCACTGAAGTATATCACAAGCCCTTTTTATAATTTTATTTTGAGTCAGGGTTTGGCTAAGTGGCCAAGGCTGGCCTCAAGCTTGTGATCATCCTGCCTCTGCCACCCAGTTTTTACGGTTTTGGATATAATTTCTTACTTTAGGTCTACTAATACTTACTTTATATGTTTGATATAAATATATGTTATACTGGGTGCATATAAATATATTTAGAATTAGGATTACTGGCATTCACCACTACACCAGGCTGTTGTTTTCTAGTTTTGTTGTAGTTCCTCACCCCTCCCCAACCTGTACTGGGAAATAAACCTGGAGCCCCTTTCACTTAGCCACATTACCAGCCTGGACTGGCTTGGAATTTGTAATGTTCCTTCCTCAGCCTCCCAGCTCACTGTGATTATATGTGTGTGCCATCATGTCCAGCATACTGACTCTCTGCTTATGTTAGAGACTTACTTGAAGGTTAACAAAGTATTCAGATTCACTGTTTTTATTACTTGCTTATTGTTTTCCTCCCTGTTATGGATTTTTGTTTTTGTCAATTCTGTGAGTAATAACAAAAACTATTGAGGCCAGGGGCAATGGCACACTCCTGTAATCCTAGGGGATCAGGAGGCTGAGGCAGGAGGATTGCAAGTTCAAAGCCACTCTCAGCAATGGTAAGGCACTAAGCAAATCAGTGAGACTCAGTCTCTAAATAAAATATAAAATAGGGCTGAGGATGTGGCTCAGTGATTGAGTGCCCCTGAGTTTAATCCCCAGTATCCCCCCAAAAAAATTTATTGAGTATAAAGCTACCTTGAAATGATTGCAACATTAACTTTGTCATAAGGATATGAATAGAGACTAACAAAAGGAGAAAATGTAGTCATAACAAAACTCTGCTAGAGTGTTTTCTTTTCTTTACAATGTTTTATTTACTGAGAAAATACCTGTAAATAGCCCATCATAATCACTGATAAATCAAGTGTGTGAGTTGTATTTCCTTTCATGTCAATATACATTATCATGTGTATACAACTAAAGATTATTTTCCCACCTAATTTTCATTCTTCCCGCTTATATGTTATAGTTTTATAGCTTTTCTTTTTATCATAATTTGTCCTTCACTCAACAAACCCAAAAAGACATTTTGATATTGTGAGTGGACTCTTGGAATATACCTTTGTCATATAGAATGTATTGAATTGCAGTAATTACTTTCTTCATCACAAATGATTATTTAAGTGGTTCATTAGTAAGAGCATTCTCCTAGAACTCCTGACAGGATTTGCTGTTTTTCTAGGGGGACTGATGACTTTTCAGTGTAGTGAGGCATCTCCATCTACTAGATGCATTGGCAGGGTTGAGTGCACTCCTGTCTGGTAACCATAATAGTTTCTGACTTGGAAGGCAGCAATAATGGGGTGAAGGGAACCCTAATTCATGAGATGTACCAGTCACTTCAGTGAGAAAAGGGAAACTTTGCTCCTTTTCATGATTCAGAATATGTTCTGTTTCACCAATTTTACAGGCACATTGTCAGAAATATGTGTCATAATTGGCTGGAATATGAATTTGACTCCAGGTTTCAGGATCTGGTTTTGCCTTTCTTACTTACTATCTAGATAGTAATTTCCTACAATGTATTGTATAGTGTTCTCCATAAATATAAATTAACTACTGATATGGTTCCATTCTGATAAACCCATGGTAAATTAACACATAAGTGAACAAATGCATTTAATACACCTAGTGAACCTCAAAGCTGAGCCAAACCTATCTCACATATACTCACATGCATTAGCCTACAGCTCACTGCTTTTGCCCAACAACTCAGGAGGCTGAGATATGAGGATCCCCAGGTCAAAGTCCTCTCTGAAAAACTAATAATTCTGGGGATGTAGCTCAGTTGTAAACTGCCCCTGGATTCAATCCCCAGTGCAAGGGAAAAAAAAAGTGTGATGCATATTGCTACTGGAGATTGTAGCCAGGGATGCTTTACCACTGAGCTATATCCCCAGGCCTTTTTACCTTTTGTTTTGAGACAAGGTCTGCTTAAGTTTCAGGCTAGTCTTGAACTCGGAATTCTCCTACCTCCCGAGTCGCTAGGATTATAGATGTGTGCCACCATGCCTGCTCCAGTAATTCATTCTTAAAAGTAGATCTCTGTATTATGTGTTTCTATTTTTATTCTTGAAAATAAACTTTGAGGTGGTATACTTCTGCAAGTTTTGATTAGGCATTAGTATATGAGTTTAATAGGTAACTGTCTTTTTAAATCAAACTGGATGGTAAGTCTTCTTTCATTTTGAACTATGTAAGAGTGTGTGTGTGTATGTGTGTACATTTTCAGGAAACAAATGACATTTTTACGTTTTAGGTTTTTTACTTTTTGATAATATATTTTCCTCAGATTTCTGTAGATTTTTTATAAAGAATTTCTTAACTCTTTCAAACAATTTGTAGATTAATATATTTTTCCTATCTTTTTTTTTTTACTCTCTCTAAATTTTATTGGAAAAATTCAAATATATATACTTTTTTTGTTTGTTTTGTATCATGGCTTGAACCCAGGAGTGCTCAAAAAATAAGCCACATCCCCAGCCCTTTATTTTTTTGAGACAGGGCCTCACTAAGTTGCTGAGGCTGACTGAATTTGCAATCCTTATACTCACCCTCCTGAGCCATTGGGATTATAGGCGTGCACCACCACACTCAGTTCTCAAAATATATTGATAATAATTGAGTACTATTGGGGTGGGTATAGATCTATTGAGAAGAATGAAATTCTCAGATACTAATTCTCTTCTCTGAGTTCAAAATTAAGTCTTCCCTGTTATCAAATTGATTACAGGTATCTGTGAAACCAATCTTAGCCAAAGGGCCCTGCAAAATCAAATTGCCATATTTGCCCTGTAGAGCATATAGTTTGATGACTAAGAAATGTTTTTCTTTCTTTTTTCTAGTACAGAGGCCTCATACTTTATAGGTAAGTGCTATACCACTGAGTCATATCCCCAGACCTGTTTCATTTTGGAATATGTCCAAGTTGTTGAGGCTCAGCCTCCCATGTAGCTGGACTTTCAGGTGTGTACCACTGGCTCAGCTAAAACTTTTTTATTGGGGCCATGCAAGAGTTCTTACCTGTCAGGCAACAGCATTATGTTCCTTCTCAACTGTAGTTATGGGGATAGGTGTAGATTCTGCTAGCAGCAGGCTTGGATCCCACTGATATCAGACCTCCTTTTCAACCACAGATATCTTGTTAGCTTGTAATTGAGCAAAAAGATATCCATACAACCCCAGATTGATAACACCTTTGAGCCAGGTCCAAATAGTTTCTCATGCAGGTGCACCGAGAGTCAATGTAACCTCTACTTTACCTTGTTGCTTATTATGGCTCATTACCATATGTAATCCCTCCCCCTTTAGCTGAATAATTATATGCTAATGAATTGAGTGGAGTTCCATGAAGTTACCTCCCTATTCCAAATAGTCAACCCCTGATGTTACTATCAGTTCTAAACAACCACAGCCCTTCTAACACTGGAGCTGCTCAGCTTTCGGGTATGCCTGCATGCTGTTCCTAGTATGTGTACCTTTCCTTTGCAACAAAACAGTTGTTCTTTTGCTATAACCTGACTTGTCCTTAAATTCTTTTTGGTGGTTGGGCATGCCTGTAATCCCAGTAGCTCAAGAGGCTGAGTCAGAAAGATCACATGTTCAAGACCAGCTCCAGCATCTTGGTCCCTAAACAACTTTAGGAGACCCTATCTCAAAAAATACAAAAGGATTAGGGATGTAGCTCAGTGATTAAATGCCCCTGGATTCATTCCCCAATATAAAGACATAAATAAAATTATATTTGATGGCATAGTCAGGAACCTAGAAAGATTTCAGTGGAGGTCTGCTCTGTCTCTGGACAACTCTGCAAACCCCTAACTGGTGACAGTTTTCCTTCCTTGGCAAACCAACAGGTAGTAAATTGAAGGCAACAGCACAAACTGGTGAGTGGCCAACTTTTTTCTAGCATATTCTATTTAGTCTGCTATCTCTCCACTAGATAAATTTTCTGCCCCCCGCCCCTTTTGCCTGTTTTGTTTCCTCTTAAATCATTGTAGCCTTGCCTCTTCTAGTTTGGAACGTCTGTGAGTGCCTGATTGTAAGCAGTCATTCCTTCCAGCTCAACAGGGAGAACATGTGAGGGGGAACACCCCGCATGTGCAGCACCCTCTCAGGGAAGCCCCAAAGGAACACTTCATTTCTGGGTGTGAGGAACATCCCTGGCTCATCTGGGAAGGTACACACAGATTGATCACCAGTGTCTTGAGGGAAAGAAGAAGTGTCCATTAAATCAGGTTTTTTTTGTTTGTTTGTTTGTTTTGTTTTGAAGTGTAGATGGACACAACACAATGCCTTTATTTTTATGTGATGCTGAGGATCGAACTGGGTCCCACCCGTGCTAGGCGAGCGCTCTACTGCTAAGCCACAATCCCAGCCCCTAAATTAGTTTGTTGTTGTTTGTTTGTTTTTTAAGGCATGTAGAGAAAACGTACCTGGTCCTGTTCAATGGATGCTGCTCACGTTGCTCTGACTCTGAAGCTCAACCTTTTCTAGCTTTTGCATTTACTTGCAAAGGCTTGTTACTAAGCTTTCGGGAGGACAATCTTTTTTTACTTTCCATGGTCATCTTTGGAATCACCCCCACCCTAATCTTACAGAAGATAACTCTCCTCTCTCACACACTAAAGGTCTCTGCCCTTGGACTCATTTTCTGGTAGATCACTGCTCTCACCTTATCCAGGAGTTAGCTTCCCTGCCCACTTCCTCTCCTTCCATCACAACACTGGCCGACTTGGCATCCTCGATTGCTCTGGCAGTGGTGTGGGGATAAGACAGTCACTAAGTCCAAAATTTTTCCATTAGAAAGCTCCTATTTTCCTCAAACCTCTCACCAAATATTTGGGGGAGTGTTCAGGGTATTTGTCCTTTTACCGTGCTGAACCATATGAATAATTATGAGGATGAATATAAATTATTTCCATCACTGAAAATTGCATTCAAGATTCTTATAGGGCCCACCAAAACTGACTCTTTTATTCTGACATTGTTCTTTTTTCAAGAACCCTGATGGAGCTTTGTGGCTCTTGTAAATGGGCTTTGAGAATGCTAAGCAGATTCTGGGTCTCTAGGAGTACTTGGGTACCACAGTATTATGTTTAGGGATGCCTAACATCCTTCACCTTCAGGAGGATCCCAAGCCAGACCTGTGTAGGCCAAATCCACAGTAGATTGCTCTTGAACTTTGTCCATAGGGGCAAGGATCTCTTCAGGAGATGATCATTTGTGAGTTTTTTTTTTTTTTTTTTTTTCTCTTTCAAGCCTAAGAAGGTTTAAATACCAGTTCATGACCAAGCTGAGCTTTTTCAAAATGGTTGATGCCTCACCTCACCCATCCTAGCCAGTTCCCCTTTGGGGTTTTGTTTTGTTTGTTTTTTGTAGTAGGGATTGAATCCAAAGACAGTAAGTATACCGCTAAGTATATTCCTGGGCCTTTTTAGTTTTTTATTCCAAGACAGATCTCACTAAATTACAGAAGGTCTTGCTAAGCTCTGGCCTTGAATTTCCTGCCTTCCTGCCCCAGCCTTTCCAGTCACTGGGATTACGGACATATACCACAATGCCCAGCTCCTTTGGGGTTGATTAGAAAAGTAAACCACAGGTCAAGTAAAGTCTCTCAGCTACATGTAAGATAAATGGCTCATCATCTAAGGCTCACAGATTCAAGAAAAAGGTTGGTTTTGTCTTACAGTACTTCAAGATCTCAATACAGATTGGGAATTGGAGAAATTTGACCTCCCAATGGTTCTCTGAATTAAAATACAAGGCTGCAATTGAATCTCCTGCAAGGGAGAGGAAAACTGGACAGAAGAAGTTCCTTATGTCCAGACCTTCATGGTCTTGTACCAGGACTCTGGGCTGTAGTCATGTTCCTTGCCAGAAGCCAGGAAGAATGTTCTGAGTGAAAATGCTGTGTGTCAACACAGCAGGCCTGTGGAGCTGGGAGTCCAGCCTCTCCCACGTAAGGGGACCCCCAGTCACTTCTCAGTGCCATTCAATCCAATTGCCCCACCTATTTGTCCTCCCTAGTTACTTATCCTATCAGAGAAAAGCAGGCAGACATATACCTCAATCCATGGTGGGGCCCCAGAACAACTACCATGTGTCCACTCTAGGAAGTCCAACGCAGATGGTATCACTTGGGTATATTCCCCTTTCTCTAGTTTAGACTTGATGCAAACAAAAACTAATGATGACTCTGATGGGATTGAGGCAAAGTGATTAGTTACAGGTGCTGTGACCTTTAATCTTACCTGGGGTGACCTGTTTTTAGTGTTGTCCGCCTACTGTACCCTCGAGGAGAAGGTTCATACCTGGAGCAAGGCTCAGGCTTTTGCTGAAGGTGTAGTGGCCCTGGATTTCAGTCAGGGAGTAGGAACTACTGCAGGACACACCCAGGATCCTAACTGGATTGGCAGCCAGGGTATACCACCCTGTTTCAGTACACAACCACACCAGCCAGGGTCACTCGAGATGAACTAGGCTGACACGAAAGAATCACACAGAGTCAGAGAAATACCTTTTCCTTTGGGTTCTGTGATGGCTCTTCTGACCCAGCTCCCACATAGGTGGCAAGACAGTATGCCTCGAACCCAGGGTTTATTGTAGGAGGCTGTTCCATGGAATATTCTATCCCCAAAAGGGCAAAGGGGTAGGATTACAAAGGAACAGGTGAGTGTAACTCAACCCTGGAGGGTGACACCTACTCCTGGAGCATGCCTTGTTATCCAAGCTGGGGTAACGCCCCGCAAGTTACTGTGACCTGGCACTGTCGTCTAGACTGAAGGTAATAATTGTTCAGTGGCTTGGGACATCAGGACTTAAAGGCATCTGCATCCAAGACAGCTCCCAACACCAACCTTTCTCATTCGAATCACATGACATTTAATTAAAGGAATGAAAATGTGCATGAGCAAACAAATAAATGATGAAAAGGTCACAGAAATAACTTGGGAAAGGGATGACATTCATTGCCAGTCTCCTGATTCTATCAGCACTAAAACCAAATGAGGAATATCTGCTACTCCAAGGTTTTCCTTCAATTAAGGAGGCTGTTATCCCATTCCATCCCACAGTCCCAAACCTATACACTGATTTGACTTGTTTACCAGTAGGCCTGAATGATTCAAGTGTCTCCTTGACCTCAACAATAATAAAACCACCTTTCTTATTCCATTATACTCTGACTCGAAATACCTGTTTGCTTTGAGTGGACTGACCCTTCCCCAACAGAAACCACTAAATACACTTAGGTGGTGCTGCTTCAGGTACTCAAGCACAATTCCCACCTATTTAGAAATGGCCTAACAAGAGAACTGAAGCTTCCTAAGTAATAGAAACGGAGCTCTTCAATAATTATCTCGTTATCTGCAGCCCTACAAAAATTACTGTCAGTTCTTACTTTCTTTCTTTTGTACCAAGGATTTAACCCAGGCATGGTTAACCACTGAGCCACATCCCCAGCCTTTTTAATATTTTATTTAGAGTCAGGGTCTTGCTGAGTTACATAGGGCCTTGCTAAGTTGCTGAGGCTGGCCTTGAACCCATGATCCTCTGCCTCAGCCTCCTGAGCCACTGGAATTACAGGCATGTGCCACCATGCCTGGTAGTTCTTAATTTCTTAGGGGTCCCGGTGTACTGGTGTCTCCACAAAATCCCCAACTCTCCCAGCAAAAACTAAGATATGTAGGCCATATCCTAACTCCACAGGAAATAACTCTTCACCCTTGAGTCCTTTAAATGGTAGAACCACTCCACACCAAGAGAAAACTCAGAGCCTTCCTAGAAATGACCGGATTTTGTAGAAGGTAGATCCCTGGTTTTGAACTTGGCCAAGCTACTCTGAGGTTACTCTGGGTCCCAACTGTACTGCTGGGCTGGACAGGGAAATGGAGCTCAAAAACTTAACTGCTTTCTGTTGCAGCTGGGGGGATCCTGACTTGGATGAACCCTTTCTCTCATACATACCTGAGAGGGTCCTCGACCTGTAACTTACTTTTCTAATCAGTTCGATTCTGCATCCCGTGCATGCCTCAATGCCTATGTACCATGGTCACCACAGGACTTCTGGTGGAAAAGGCATTAAACTAACCCTGGGATACACACTGGAGGTTCAGACCCCTGACTGGATGATGACGTCCAAGCCCCAGGCCCCCTATTGGAATCCCCTGTGGTTATTCCTAATGTTTGCCTAACTGAAAACCTGGCAACCCTGGTTCCCTCCCCAGAGGAAGAAGATGACTTCATTCATCCCTGTATGGAGATCCCAGAAAAGGTTCACCCTAGAAGGCCTTGCTTCTGGAATGGAGCCAACATTTGACCAACTCTGATGTGGACTGGTTGACACAGGGAAGTATTCCTTGGGGGAGGGAGCAGGAGGGCAGACTGTGCCACTCCATCCCAGAAGCAAGACCTCTTCCCCCAGGCTCCTCAACAAAACAAAACTGAAATAACCAGCTTTCCTGCAGCTGAGTCGGAAATCTACACTGACTGTAGGTGTGCATTCCTAGGTCTTCATGCTCCCATGACAATATAGAAGGAACGGGGACTCCTGACAGGAGGAAAAAAAACCCAGTCAAACATAAAAACATGGATCTGAAACTGTCCCCCTCGTGGAAGCAGTATGGTTACTCAGGCAGCATCCATGCAGGTCAGGGGACCCCCAAGATGGTGGTTCACACAGAATGCAGGAAGTACATTTATAGATCCCAGTGCTTCAGAAGTGGCCTAATGCCCGTGGCCCCAATCTCGTGTGCATCCTGCTCTTAGTCAAAGATGGAGGAGGGATGGGCAAACAGTGGGGACAGAAGCAGCAGAAGATGGCTGGGGGACTAAAGAGATCATAAAACATGACTTGTTGCTTAGGGAGGCACTGATGACTTTGGTCACTCAGACCTTTGTGGGGAAAGATGTCACCTCTACCATTCAAGATGCTATAAGAGTTCCACACCCGTGTATTACCAGCAGAGTCGGGGTGTGGGTGACCAAATTACCCCCTTTACCTAACCTCTGCAGGAATGAGGTGCATTCCCCATTTCCCTCCCCCGTGGTAAGGATGTGAACACCTTCTTGATTTTGCTGATAACCTTTTCCGGGTGAATAGCAGCATACCCCACCTGAACCCAAAAGGCCCAACAGGTCACTAGAGCTCTATGAAAGGAAACTATCCTCAGGTTGGATCCCTGGGTCACTCCAGAGTGATCCTGGGCCTCTATCTCCTGGGTGATGCAGGAGACCCAATGGGCATTGAGCACCTCTTACATCTTTACTCCCTTACCTCAATTGTCAGACGAAGTAGAAAGGGACAATCTACTGATTAAAATCACCTTGAAAGAAACCCCCAAACCCTTAGGACAACTTTGGCCTATTGGGCTGTGAATAATCAGAGTGGCCCCCCAAAACTTCTCTCCAGCTGAGCCATTGTGAAATACTGTATGGGAGGCCATTTGTGACTTAGACCCTGTCACTGATCCTAAGATACAAGAAGCCGTCAGATATATAATCAATTTGAAAGAAGTGCAAAAGGCCCTTTGCAGTTCAGAAATAAAGTCCACTCAGTTTCTGACTCCAGCCCTGCTGTACCACAAATTCAACCAAGGGATGTCATTGTTTTAAAGATTTGGAAAAGGAACTCACACACCAACCTGTTAAGTAAATGAACTTGTGACACCTCAGCGGCTCCTATGATAAGACAGAAGCTGTTCCTAACACAGGCTTGTGTGCTTACCTGGGAAAATGTTTTTTTTGTGACACAGGCACAAAACCTTGGAGGCTTCTATGACATGGAAACCATAACACATTATTGAAAAGAGGTGTCTCAAACATGGGGAGTAGGATGTATCTTCTCTTCAGCTTGACAAAATACACATTTTCACCAATGACCACTGAGGTACCATCTCTATGCTACACAAGAACTGGACAAGTGAGGTCCAAGTCTAACTGTACCTGGGGAATCACCTGAATTAAATCACTTTCTGAATTGATGACACCTCAGAAACCAAAAGAGACATTGCCATCGAAACTGGACAAGACATTCAATTGCTACCAAATTCCATGGTCTCATTAACTCATCTGGTGTTACAAAATAAGAGATTATTTTTTGCCTCAGGAAGGTGGATTTGGGCTCTGGCAAGTACCACCTGCTGTTTTCATGTCAGTGTGTCTGAACCCAGAAACCAGTGCTGATAGCTGATAAGACTTTACAAAGTAAATCTTTGTAAATACTTGGCTTACATCTGCTTCCCCAGGCAGTGCTGGGCTCTATGCCAAACTATGAGGCTTCCTTGACTAGCTTCACCTGGCTCTTACCATGATTAGGATTTTTGGTTGCTATATTTCTCCTACTTTGGGCTCTGATCTTCTTCATCTCCTGGTAAAATATGTCTCTTGGAGATAGAAACTTGAGATTAAGAAAATGCTGGGTCAAGGACTTAGGCTTCCCTACACCAGAGACTCCACCCTCACCCCACCCCGTAGCTGCCAGCATCCCCTCCACCAAGTCCAGGCAATCAGATACCTTTGGTTCCTGGCTAGGCAGGGATATTGTCCTACTCCAGCCAGAGGCATCTCTGGAAGATGGACCATCCCCCTTTATCAAATCCTAAATAAGATATCAGAGTCTCTGGAGAAGGGAACGAATGAGACAGGAAACAAGGAAGTAGGTGCAGGCACAGAGTCTTGCTCAGTGGGCAGTTACTCGACAACAGAAATTCCATTGGCATAAGACTTCCTGCTAGATTCTAAATATGGGGAGTAGTTGGGAATCTTGCTGGCATCAGGCCTCCTGTTCATCCACAGGTATCCCACCTGCATTAGTTTGGAAAACACAATAGTCTCCCTAGCCACAAGGGACCACACCTTGAGCAATGTGTACCTTGAGCAAGCCTTTAATTGCTTTTCCGGGAGGTGCACTAAGAAGAAAGCTGACCTCTACATTTTGCTTATTATGACTTGTTACCATATGTCCTCCCACACCCCTTAGCTGCATAATTACATGCTAATAATGTTGAATGAAGTTCCACAAGGGCCACCCTATTCTGAGGCACTGCATCCATAATCAACCCTACTTGTGAATATTAATATGAAGATCAACCCTAAATTTCATAAGGAGAGAAATAGAGACCACCCATAGGCAACCAGAAAAGGGTCTCAGAATAAAAGGAAGAAGAAACCATGCCATCCTAGCCTGGGGGATGTATTGTTGCTGCCCTTGACAGCTTCAACTGCAACAGCTCATCCTGAGTTCCTCCTCCCGCTATGCCTAACAACATAAATCACATAACCTTCTCTACATCACTTTCTCTAGTGCCAGCAAACCCTCACCCCAACCCTTATGCTAGGAAAGGCTTAAAAACTATTGTCTCTGTGTTTCTTCAAGAAGACAAATAGAGTTGATGAGCCCCCTTTTAAATCCTGTATTTTTATGTCATCTAACCAATCTCCTATAGGGACAGATCAAGATCATAACACCCTAGACAAAAGCCACCCATTGGCTTTCCTCCCTCTTTGGGAGCTCTGCCCAATGAACTTGTTGCTTTGCTCTCAATCCGTTCTGTCCATAGATTTCATTCTTAGAATTCATGAGACAACCCAGACCCATGCTCTGTGTTACAATAATCCACAGTCTTAACTGTCGAGCTGCTCAGCTTTTGAATAAACCCACTCGCAGCTTGGAATATGTATTTTTCACTTTGCAATAAAGCATTTCCTTTCTTCCTACACACTGGACTGTGTCTAGCCTGGAAAGAGAAGGCACTGAATTCCCCTTGGTGCTTCCTGCAGCAGCCCTTTCCTGTAGGTGTCCTGCTGCTGCTGAGCACAACACCAGAGGGCGAGGTGACAGTGAGAAGCTGCAGAGCTCTGAGAAGCAGGAGCCCCCTTTGTAGGTGGACTTGAGGCTGCTTCCTTTCTGAAGTTGAGACTCATGATTCACTGTGGCTGTTTCGGAGACAGTGGTTTTGGTTGGTTTATGAGTTCAAATGTGTAGCTTGCTGGAGATGGTCTGTAACTTGTTCATATGAAGAAAATGTATGAGGAATAGCATTAGAGAAAGAAGATTTAAAGATCTCCTGAGAAAGGGTCATGAAAGTGAGTCAAGTGACAGTGTCTAAGGTGAATATTCAGGTCTTGAAGGATGGAGAGTTTGCACACCATGAGGAGGGTACAGCTGGCCATGGTGGCTCCCCAAGTGAAATCCTTAGGTATCTTGCCTCAGAACTCAGGAGTGTCCCACTCTGAAAACTTGGATTCAGCAAGCTATCAGCCTGGCCCTCAAGCTTGTGAACATGTTTAACCTTCTGAGACTAAGTTTTTCTTATGGCCTCATGTGGAGCAGGCTGGTGTCTGAGTTCAAATGTTTCCTTCTATTCCCCTCTTGATTCCTTTGTAGAACGTTGCTTCCATATAAGTCCATTTTCCTCCTGAATTGAATAAGTATACTTCCCTGTAGGTATGTTTTTATTTTCTTGGGTGAAAGTGGGTAACTAAAGAAAAGGCAAAGAAAGCCTTGGCTATGAAACCAGCTGTCTCATGTTAGGAGCCACAGCAAAAATATTGATACAGGCACCTTTGGATATTATTGACTGCCAGCCAGCAATTCACATTCATATGGTAATTGGACTCATGCTGTCCAGCTGGGCCCAATTTCAGGACTCAGGTTACTCATGTCACTCTTGTAATGGGAGAGTTCCCATTGGTTGGAAAAGGATAGTAGGAGGGTGTTCCGGGGGAAGTGGAAACCCTCCCGGCTCAGGTAGACACACACGTGTGGACCCACTTGTTAGGGGACGCACATGGCCTCTCTCTAAATAAAACTTTGTCTCAGTTTGACTGGCTTGTGTTTTTGTGCCCAACCGGGCTGTAAGATTGCAAGCCGGCGTGCACTGATAGCTCAGCAGGGGATCGCTCAGCAGGGGTGCCGCAGGCAGTGCTCGGCAGCAGGAGCGGGACTCAGCCGGCCCGGGGCCGGGCAGCTTGCGGCATTTTGGTGGCCCTGTACTGGGAACGCCCAAAACTTAAAGGTGAGTAATATCGCTCGCCCCTAAGGAAAGGCGACAGAATGGGTATTTCTGTTTTGATTTATTCTGCTCTTATTTCAGGCTCTCTAGCCTTACAATTTTTCCAGACCAGTTGGGATAAATGGCTAGCTCAAGGTTTGAAGTTATTCGGCCCTGAGAGAGAGAAAATTGACATAATCATTTTCCTCCTCTCCGTTTCTGTTTCATTCTGTTTTGGCTTTCTTCTATCCTATCTTATTGGGTTACGTTACCTTTATAGTAGATTAGAATCTAGTAAAAAACAAACCGAAAAACTGTTAAGTAAATTGTTAGAGGTCCAAGCCATGGCAGAAAACATATTAAGTCAAGCAAAACAAAAGGTCTCTCAAGCTAGTCAGATAGAAGAAAATTTGAACAAGGCAAGCTCAGGGAAAAAACGGTCGTCAGATAGGGAGGCTGCTACTAACTCCGTTCCACCACCAGAGGGCATAGTTCAACCAACAGCTTTACCTGCCTCCATAGATGATGAACGGAATCCTGAGGCGGGACCCCAAAAACTAGCATGCCCTGTAGTTGAGCAGGGAGAAGAAAAAGAACGAGTTTACCGTGCCTTAGATTTCAAAATAATAAAGCAATTAAAGGAAGCTGTAGCAGCCTACGGCCCGGCCGCTCCCTTCACAGTCAGTATGGTCGAATCTATTACCGGCTGGAACTTAACACCAGCAGATTGGGCTAACGTGTGTAATTCTGTGCTAAATAGAGGACAGTATTTATTATGGAAAATTGCCAATGAGAAATTTTGCAAGGAGACAGCTAGGCAAAATGCAGAAGCAGGTTACCCTGAACGAGGCCTGAAAATGTTACTGGGAAAAGAAGAATTTCAAGAACAAATGCAACAGCTCAGATATGATCCTGGCGTATACGCTCAAGTCGCTATAAATGCAATTAAGGCATGGAAAACTTTAAAGGGACAAGGGGATTTTCAAGGTCAACTATCTAAGATAATACAAGGAGTTAATGAGCCCTACGCTGACTTTGTAGCTAGACTTATTGAAGCAGCCTCTGAGACATTTGAAAATACAGAACAGGCAATGCCATTTATAAAACAGCTGGCTTACGATCAAGCAAATCGTTGCTGCAAAGAGGTCATTAGACCGTGGAAACAGGAAGATTTAAACACATATATTAAATTATGTAGAGACATTAATGAACAAGGACAAGTCATGGCAGCTGAAGTAAAACAGGCTTTAAGTACCAAGCCAAAAACATGCTATAATTGCAATCAAGAAGGGCATTTTAAAAGAAATTGCCCCATAGGAGGAGGGTTTAACAAAGCTAGGTATCAAAAGAGTAGAATCCCGGGTATTTGCCCACGATGCCATAGAGGGAGACATTGGGCTAATGAATGCCATTCTCAAACCACCATAGAGGGTATTCCGTTATCAAAAAATGGACAAAGACCAAGTGTCTACCCACGATATCGTGGAGAAAGGCATCAGGCCCCGTTGTCAAAAAACGAATTGGAGGGCCCAATGCCCCGGGGCCCAAAACCACAAATATACGGGGCAATGGAGGAACCCAGCAGCACCATCAAGGTGGTGCCCAGGACGCATTATCCATCAGATCCCTCATCAGACAGACTAGAGGGAGCGCAGGGTTGGACATCTGTGCCTCTGCCAGAGCAGTATTAACTCCAGAGATGGGAGTTCAAATCATTCCCACAGGAGTAAAAGGACCTCTTCCCCAGGGAACAGTAGGCTTATTATTAGGACGCAGTTCTTCTACACTTAAAGGACTTATGATAAGTCCTGGGGTAATTGATCCCGATTATGAGGGTGAAATAAAAATCATAGCTAGTTCTCCAAGAGGTATATCAGTAATTTCATCAGGAGATAGAATAGCACAGTTATTAATAATACCAAGCCTACATGATAAATTTTCCAGTTGTAATGTAGAAAGAGGTTCCAAGGGATTAGGCTCCACAGGTGTAGATTGGGCTATGCTATCTTTAAATTTAGATTCTCGCCCTATGCTAAAATTAAATATTCAAGGGCATGATTTTAATGGACTGCTGGACACAGGCGCTGACCTCAGCATCATATCTCGCCAGGAATGGCCTAAGCATTGGCCATTACAGCAAGCGACCCAAACGCTTAGAGGCCTAGGAGTGGCAACTAATCCCCATAGAAGTGCAATGGTATTAGATTGGAGGGATCCTGAAGGATGTGAAGGAACTATACAGCCCTATGTATTGGACCATCTCCCCATAAATTTATGGGGACGAGACGTCCTAGATCAATTAGGATTGACATTAACAAATAACGTCAATCCTAACGCGCCCACTACTAGGGCAAAACAAGGCTTTAGAAAAGAAAAGAGATTAAGAGATCAAGAACAAGATATAACAGCACCAATTCAAGTAGATCAAGAGATAGATAAACATGGATTGGGTTTTCAAAAAGGGCCACTGAGACAATCAAAATTACTTGGAAATCAGAAAGACCAGTGTGGGTTCCTCAGTGGCCCCTAACTAAAGAAAAGATACAAGTAGCCCATGATCTGGTCAAACAGCAATTAGCGGAAGGACATATACAACCTTCCGTATCTCCCCATAATACTCCCATTTTTGTTATTAAAAAGAAATCTGGTAAATGGAGATTATTACAAGATTTAAGAGCCATTAATAATGAGATGGTTATTATGGGACCTGCTCAATCAGGGATTCCCCAACTGTCTGCTTTACCAAAAACGTGGCATATTCTAGCTATAGATATTAAGGATTGTTTCTTCTCAATTCCAATTCACCCCGAGGATAGTCCACATTTTGCATTTACTATCCCTGCACTGAATCATGAAGGTCCTGATCAGAGATATGAATGGAAAGTACTCCCTCAAGGGATGGCTAACAGCCCAACTTTGTGCCAAATTTATGTTGATAAAGCAATCCAGCCACTTAGAAATCAAAACCCTGAACTACAGATATTTCACTATATGGATGATGTGTTAATGGCACATAAAGATAAAAACACATTGCTAGAATGTTATGCCACGCTTACAAACTTATTAAAAAATTATAATCTAGAAATAGCAATAGATAAAGTACAATTAAATCTTCCAATTAATTATTTAGGAGTTCTATTATCCTCAACCATGGTCCGTCCACCAAAAATTCAAATACGAGTAGATCAACTCAAATCACTTAATGACTTTCAAAAGTTATTGGGAGATATAAATTGGATAAGGCCTTATCTAGGCATACCAACAGGAGAATTAGGACCTTTATTTGATATTTTAAAAGGTCCATCAGATCCAAATTCACCCCGCATGTTAACGCCTGAAGCTAGAAAGGCATTAAAAATCATTGAAACATATATGGAAAATATGCATTTGGATAGAATTGATATAAGTTTGCCTTTATTATTTATTGTATTACCGACAAAAAATATTCCTACAGGGGTATTTTGGCAAGAAGGTCCATTATTATGGATACATTTATCTTATTCTCCTAATACTATTCTTACTAGATATCCTGAGGCTGTAGGGCAATTAATACTCAAAGGAATAAAAGCAGCAAAAGGAGTGTTTGGGATTTCTCCCAATAAAATTATTACTCCATATACTATGGATCAAATTGATGAGTTAGCTAATGAGTTAAATACTTGGGCAATAATCATGTGTAAATCTAGTGTTGCATTTGATAATCACTTGCCATCTAATCCTTTGTTGTCCTTTTGGTCTAAGCATCCTGTAGTTTTTCCAAAAATGACAAGAAAAACCCCTATCATAAATGCTCCAAATATATTCACTGATGGGTCAAATAATGGTACAGCAGCAGTAGTTACTCCTGATCAAACTTTTACATTTTTAGTACCCAAACAATCAGCTCAAAAGGTAGAGCTCAATGCAGTATTGCAAGCTTTTATGATGTTCAAAGATTCTACATTTAATTTATTTTCTGATAGTCAGTATGTAGTTAATGCTATCGTATCTCTTGAAGATGCTGGTAGGATTTCTCCTTCCTCTACTGTTTTCTCTTTGTTCTCTGCTATACAAAGTCTAATCTGGGATAGAAAGGATCCATTCTTTATAGGACATATCAGAGCACATACAGGATTGCCTGGAGCCCTTAGTTTGGGTAATGAACTAGCAGATAAATCTACACATGACATACATATTTTCTCCACAATAGAAGAAGCTATAAATTTTCATAAAAGGTTCCATGTCAATGCTAATACTTTACAAAAACGTTTTAAAATAACTAAAGAACAAGCCAGACATATAATAAAACAATGTCAAAATTGTGTGACATTTTTGCCACAAGTTAATCTTGGAGTCAATCCTAGAGGACTGATACCTAACCATATTTGGCAGATGGACGTCACACACTTGCCAGAATTTGGAAAATTAAAATATTTACATGTTACAGTTGATACTTCTTCTGGATTTTTGATGGGCTCCCTTCATCCCGGAGAAAAAACTAAAGATGTTATAGCTCATTGCTTACAAAATTTTGCCACTGTGGGTGTTCCTAAACAGTTAAAAACCGATAACGGTCCTGGTTACATCTCCAAGTCTTTTAAACAATTTTGCTCATCATTTGGCATTACTCATATAACAGGAATCCCATACAACCCACAGGGACAAGGCATAGTTGAAAGAGCTCATCAAACTATAAAAATGTACTTATTAAAGCAAAGGGAGGGAATTAGTAAGGGGTATATATCCCCCAAAGATAAACTTAAAATAACCCTTTTTACTCTAAACTTTCTAAATTTGGATGCATCAGGACTTAGTGCTGCGGAAAGACATATGTATCCGAAAAATGTACATAAGCCTAAGGTACTTTGGAAAGATATTCTAACAGGACAATGGAAAGGTCCGGACCCAGTAATAGTCTGGAGTCGGGGCTCTGTCTGTGTTTTTCCACAGGAGGAACAGCAACCAATTTGGATTCCAGAGAGATTAACTAAAACAATTTCTACAGAAAAAGAAAATGATTTGACTCAAATCCATAACAGCTGATATCCAGAGTTCCAGCCTGGCTATTATTGCATCTGCGACAGTGATTTACCATGGTGCCTTTTTCAATATCTATTTTATTATTTGCATTTTTCCCACATCATAAAGTTCTATTTTATTTTATTTTATTTTACCTTATTTTTTAAGCTCATACAAACCTAGGTTAGTGTTTTTCTGATCAGTTTTATTTTTTTGACTGTGTTTTATTTATTTATTTTTTTTTAACTGTAAAGTTTTTAAACATTGCAATGGAGATTTCACCTAGCTATAGCTACAAGGCCTTTATTTACTATTGTCTTATATGTTCTATGTTATGTATGCTGTTTTGTGTTGTATGTCTGTATGTGTGTATGTCCATATTTCATTTATAAGGAGCGCTCATGTATATATAGATACAAGTATTCAAAAAAAAAAAAAATTTAGTCACGTGACTTATATGGTTTAATTTACTTTAGGTAAACAGCTGTTATTAAATTTTGTTTTTAAAGGTGGTTAACGGATATGTTTGTTTACTTTCACCTTTCCTTTTCATTGTATTTCATAATTCTGTTCAGGATAACGTCTCTTTAGCAACATGGCCATAGTTCCCATCTCCATCCCAGTGCCGGTGAAGACTAAGACCAAACTACAACTTTTATGATAGCTATCACTATAAACTGTATAAATTGATACATCAATCAAAATAACTCAATAAGACTGCTCAATCAAGGACTTAATTTACTTTGGGAGGAAGTGGACATATTGATAGACTCCTCCAATTTGAACTGCTCAATCAAAGACTTAATTTACCTTGGGAGGAAATGGACATATTGATAGACTCCTCCACTTTGAACTGCTTACACAACTTGCCTGGACTATGTATCACCTGTATGCATTGTGCTCTATTTGTTGATACAGCGAACTGGTAGTGCTAAATATCTTAGCCGATGTGTCACCAGTGTTTCCAAAGGAGCCGTCAATTGGCTTGGTGTCGTGGCAATTCTGCGTCTTTCTCCCTTCTGCTAGTGATGGTCTGATTTTGGGGGCCAACAGAGGTGAGGCAAGAACCTCACCCCCCCACTGGCACCAAGGTTAAATTTGGGGGCCAACAGAGGTGAGGCAAGAACCTCACCCCCCCACTGGTGCATAGGCCTATTACACAGGTATGGCTATATACTGGACCGGTAGTCAGTGACGGGTATGATTCGGTTACAGTGGTATCAACCTAAGCCAGGAGACTGACGCAATAAGGTCAGTTTTCCCATGACGGGTAAGAACCATATGTGAATTGGACATACCTAACAGGCACGGTCCCTAGCCACATTTGCCTGTTGTTTATTTAAACAGTAGGGGGCAGATGTTAGGAGCCACAGCAAAAATATTGATACAGGCACCTTTGGATATTATTGACTGCCAGCCAGCAATTCACATTCATATGGTAATTGGACTCATGCTGTCCAGCTGGGCCCAATTTCAGGACTCAGGTTACTCATGTCACTCTTGTAATGGGAGAGTTCCCATTGGTTGGAAAAGGATAGTAGGAGGGTGTTCCGGGGGAAGTGGAAACCCTCCCGGCTCAGGTAGACACACACGTGTGGACCCACTTGTTAGGGGACGCACATGGCCTCTCTCTAAATAAAACTTTGTCTCAGTTTGACTGGCTTGTGTTTTTGTGCCCAACCGGGCTGTAAGATTGCAAGCCGGCGTGCACTGATAGCTCAGCAGGGGATCGCTCAGCAGGGGTGCCGCAGGCAGTGCTCGGCAGCAGGAGCGGGACTCAGCCGGCCCGGGGCCGGGCAGCTTGCGGCAGTCTCATCCCAAATGTCTGACCTCTGACAATATGAGGCACTGCCTCATTCCCTTCTGTTCCATTATGTCGTGGTAGTCTGGGTGGATGTCCTTTTATTTTTTTGGTACAGGTGATTAAACCCGGGTGCTTAACCACTGATCCACCTGCCCAGTTCTTTTTAAAATTATTTGTTGGGGAAAGAGTTGCACTAAGTGGCTGAGGCTGGCTTGGAATTTGCAGTCCTCCTGCTTCAGATGCCCGGCTGTGGGGATTAAATGCATGTGCCACCGCCTCTGACAAGATGTCCTTTTCTAAAATGGGATGTTTATCTCCATGGACATTGCTTCTGGAACTGCCTGAGTACACTTTGTTACCTCAATCACAGGGGCAAGAGACAGGAAGAGCCCACTGGGTATGCTGAGAAGACAACACCCGTTCTGAAGGGCTAAGATCGAATTTTGCTTAACCAATTAAATCCAAAATTTTCAATTTTATAATGATTTTAAATTATGTAATATGAGTTATCCATATTAATATAATATGGTAGTATTTTATAAGATTATATTACATATTGTATACTATATTTATCTTTTATAGGTGTTTCCAGACCTGGGAGGGTGGACCTAAATGGATCCATGCAATTATCCCTCCCGTTAGCTCAGATCCAGGCCCTGGGAAGAAGCTCAGGCTGGGAAGGGCTGCAGCTGGAAACCACCTCTTGGGTTCCATTCAGCCAGGAGGGAGATTTTCTTTTGCTGTCACTCAGGGTTCAGGGGCGGGTCCTGGATCACGACCCAATCAGAGGCATGGGGTGGGGCTTCAGGAACTGTCCAATCAGCAGCGCAGCTGGAAGAGGGCAGGAACCTTTCACTTTTGAACAGCTTCCTTCCTGGAGCCACCATAGTAGGTGTGTCGCATGTGTTGGGAAGAGAACTTCGAAGTGGCTCAGCCTCCTCTCTGTGACCCCCGCCCTCTGCGGGCTGAGGCGACCCCGGAACCCCAGAAGGAGGGCAATGGTGAGTGTGGAGGGCGCCCTTCCCGGAAGGGGAACGGGTTACGGTGGAGGGAATGGCTGAGTCGCTGGGGAAGGACCCGGACCTCAGTCCCTAACCCCAACCCTAACCCTTCAAATACATGAAATAACGCACCCTGGAGAGAAACCTTATGTATGCAAGCAATGTGGACAAGGCTTTAGTACTTCTAGCCACATGAAAATCCATGAACTAATTCACAGTGGAGAGAAGCCCTATACCTGTGAACAATGGGGGAAAGCTTTCACTCATTCCTATGCCATCAGAAGACATGAAAAAACTCACACTGGAGAAAAACCCTTCATATGTAAGCAATGTGGAAAAGGCTTTAGTTCTTCCAGCTCCGTTAGAATACATGAACGAATTCACAGTGGAGAGAAGCCCTATGCTTGTGAACAATGTGGGAAAACTTTCAGTCGTTACAGTTCAATGAGAACACATGAAAAAATTCACACTAGAAATAAACCTTAACATATGTTAGCAATGTGGAAAAGGCTTTAGATCTTGCAGCTCCGTTAGAATACAAGAACAAATTCACTGTACCTATAGTGAATTCACTATAAAAATCACTATACCTGCAAACCCTGTGGGAAAGCTTTCATTCATTCCTATTTAGTCAGAAGACATAAAATAATTCACACTGCAGAAAATCCTTATGTGTGCAAGCAATGTGGAAGAGCCTAACCCTAACCCTGAGGAAAGTGATCAAGGTTTTCTTAACCAAGAGTTTATTTTAGGAAGAAATAACTTGACCCTGAGGAGAAGGGGATAACCACTTAAGAAATATTAATGGGGATTCATTCCTTTCTGGATAGTTTTTGAAAATGTGAGTTGAGTCAGGTTTTCCAGATATCCTACTCTGCCTATCCTGCCTGGAAAAACAAAAGAAAATGGGCTGGGGATGTGGCTCAAGCGGTAGCGCACTCACCTGGCATGCGTGTGGCCGGGGTTGATCCTCAGCACCACATACAAAGATGCTGTGTCCGCGGAAAACTAAAAAATAAATATTAAAAAGAATTCTCTCTCTCTCTCTCTCTCTCTCTCTCTCTCTCTCTCTCTCTCTCTCTCTAAAAAAAAAAAAAGAAAGAAAGAAAAGAAAAACAAACAAACAAAAAGAAAACACCCAACACTGATGAGTAACAATTTGTGCAAGGCTTGAGCTATAAAATATTAAAGTGTGATGTCCATTACTTTTAGGATTTTTCTTTGCTAGAGAAGCACATAACTTACAATTTTGGCCAGGCTTGACTTTTTCATGGATAATATGTGAATATATGAATATATGTGACTAGAGATGTGTATGCATCTGAAGCTAAATAGGTTTGTCTGAGTCTTCTTTAAAAGTTCTGTAAAAGTTTATAAAATGAAATTTTATATAGGTTTCACCAATAAGTGCTATCTTTTATATATTGTATCTGGCATAAAAGGGCCACACTGCCATTTGAGAAAGTGATATAAATCTGTCTGCTTTAAGTAAATCTAGTTTTGATCATTAATGCTGTTCCCTAAATGTATAAGAGATTTAAGGGGTTTTTCTAGTACTGCTAAACTCTGAAAACCTGTAATAATCTATGAATTTGGAATTTCAAACCTAGTTAATATAAGGACATCTGTGTAATGATGATGCTATTAGTTCTTTGTATATTAAGTATACTCATGTTCTTCTAATATACAAGTTTTAAAATATAAAGCTTGATTTTCCAAGCTAATGTTCTCCAAACTAAAATTGTCTGAAATGGTAATTTTAAACTTAATAAAATAACAAATTTAGTTGGTGATTTCTTTATGTCTTTTAGTGTATTCTAAAATTACAACAGGTCTATAATAGGACCTGTTACTTTTTACACTGAGATAAATGTACTTTTAAGATAATGAGTGCCTGATCTGGTTAAAAGTGGATATTGTAAAACATGAAAATATTTTACCATTTTCCCACAAAAAAGGGTTAAAAGCTCTCTAAGCTTTTCTTGGATTCATATTTCAGATGTAATGATGTATTGTGTTATTTGTGAAGAACCTCACCTTAACTAAGATAAGGCTCTACTTCCCACCTTATTCCATCTTAGAATGTCTCCAAAGGAGGCTGGACTTTAGCTCATTTAAACCTGTGTTCAAAAAATTGTTTTTTGTTGTAAAGATTACTGTGATCTTGGGCTGGGGTTGTAGCTCAGTAGTAGAGCACTTGTCTCGCATGCATGAAGAACTGGGTTTGATTCTTAGCCCCACGTATAAATAAATAAATAAATAAATAAACAAATATCCATTGACAACTAAAAAAATTAAAATTTAAAAAAGATTACTGTGATCTCAAACAGGATATAATGTACAATGAAGTAAAGGTTCAAGATTATAAAAGCATTTTTCTTGGTTCATAGCTATTACATAAACTAAATATGTTTTTGCTGTTAATTTTATTTTGTATTGTGTTTTTCGGTGGTACTGCTTCTAAAGAAAAGGAAAAGAAAAAAAAACAACTTGGGTTAATTTGAGAGAATAAGTTATCACCTACAGGACAAATAGTATATAATGTTGACTTGCAATACTAATACTAACCCAATTAAATGAAAGGGGTAACTGTAAAATTATAGATATTACAGCTATAACCTGGGGGCTGGGATTGTGGTTCAGTGGTAAAGGGCTCACCTAGCACATGTGAGGCTCTGGGTTCGATCCTCAGCACCACATAAAAATATCATAAAGGTCATTGTGTACACCTACAACTAAAATAAATATTTTTAAAAAGCTATAACCTGTTATTCCCTCTTTAAGACTGGTAAAATTGGCTTGCTGGGTGTTTAAAACCAAAAATTTGAGACCAAAGTCAAGGAAGTAAAAGGGTAAAGGAAAAAGCAGCCAATATTTGGCCCTTGCCCTGTAAGATCAGCCAGCAGCCAGAGAATGATGGGGCCCCTCTAAGGGCTCTGAAACTCCAGTGAGCCAACTTGTCTGCACTAAGAGAGATGGAGAGGACCCTAGAGAACAGAGAGCCACCAACTGGTGGTACATATTCTGTGAAGAGGAGGGTCACTGGAAAATAAAATGCCTGAAGCTTCCAAGAGAAGCCACATGTGTGGTCATCAAGACCTTATCCTGACCCATCCTGGCACATGGCACCACTGATAGAGGAAGCCTAAAGGAGCCAGGAGGCTTCACACCTTTCCCCAAGAGTGATCGCTGATGAATCTCAGCTGACTCTTAAGAATAGATAGAAACAAGGTCAGTATTGACCAACTTGGTCTTGAACACCTGAGCACAGTCCTACATGGACATTTAAAAGGAAAAATAATGTTTTTTTTTTAATGTAACTTAAGATGTACACTTGTGTCAGCCTACCAAAGTGTAAGTAACATTGGAGGCTACAAAGGAAGGATATTTATGAAAATACCTAATATTTGACTATCCCAAAGGACTGTAGGCTGCCTGCACCACTACCACCAATGCTGTAGCCTCTGATTCTGCTACTGCCAGCCTGAGGTCGCCTGGAGGTCTTCTTTCTGCATGCTGCTGCCACAGAAGAAAGTAGTTGTAGTTGGACACAATACCTGGATGCAACTGAAGCTGACACTGTTGCTGACTCCTGGAGATTTTGCCTGGTGACTCTGCTCCCGTGGCTGCAGTTGCAGCTCTAATGGCACCCACCACTACTGCTGACCCACCGCCTGCTGCTAACAACCACCCCACTACCGCTGCTACCACAGCCTAGGGGACTGCTTTGGGGGAGACTCCATGTTTGGTTGTACGTGGCTGCACTTATTTTGGGACACCAACCAGACCTGGGGCCTGGGGCCTGGGTGCCAGCAGGTTTATCACCACAAGAGCCTCTGTCTGCGGACTCCATCTGGGACCTTCAGATCCAGTGTTGGGGTACCTGTGGGTTTGGAGGAGTCTGCTGTCTTCCTGCTGAGAGTGCTGGTGGTTCTTGTCTTGCTGATGCATCTCTGGGTTGCTCCTTTGCATGAGTGTATCCCTAGTGGTCTCTCTGCAAATAGGAGCAGCATTGAGATCTTAGGACTGCAGCGTGGCTGAGCCTGCAGTATCTGAAGCCCAGATCGGTGGGCTAGAAACTGGGTTTGGGAGGGCTGATCTGGGTTTGGTGATCCCGAAAGACATCAGAGACAGGGTTGAGAAACTGTTGAACACTGACAGAGAAAGTTCAACTTTCCAGCAAGATTTATTTTATTTTTTGATTCACTAATCTCTGACATATTTAAACAGGATGTTTTTTTATGCATCAGTGTATGGAGGACAATGATATATGAATGGTGTTTTGCATTTTTGTTGTACTTTTTAATTTAATGTTTTTAATTTTTCTCTTTGTTCATATCCTTCCTTTTAATGTTTTTAATTTTTTCTCTTTGTTCATATCCTTCCTCCTCTATTTTCTTTAACTTTATCTATTTTAATTTTTTTTAGTTGTAGTTGGACACAATACCTTGATTTTATATATTTATTTTTATGTGGTGCTGAGGATCAAACCCAGTGACTCACACATGCTAGGCGAGCATTCTACTGCTGAACCACAACCCCAGCCCCCCCCCCCGCCCACCATCTATTTTCTTTCCAACTTTTCTCCAACCAACAGCCAATCTCTGTCAGCTCCTTTTCCACTCTTCCTGTGAATTTTTACTTTTAGCCTCTCTCCTTCTCCCTTATGAATATTGCTTACTACACTACCTCTGTTCTCACATCCACCATTTGAAGTTGTAAATTGTAACAAATATTCTGCTTGTGGTATAGATAGTTATTGAACTTATCATTTTGTTTTAATGTGAGAAAGCAGTAGACGCCTTAGTGGAAGCTATTGGGTTTAAGGCTATATATTGTGTACACTTATTCTGCCTTAGATCCATACTTTTAGATGGGAAAACACACTAACAACATGAAAAAACAAGGGAATAAAGTGCCCCAAACATACCAAGAGGCTTCAACAACAGAAGCCACTAATAACACAGTAGCAGAAATGTCCAAGAAGGAGTTCAGATTGTATATAGTGGAATTGATAAGGATAGTAAAAGGAGTGAAATCAAACAAAACATACAGGAAGTGAAAGACCACTTCAATAAGAGTTAGGGAACATGGAAAACAAAAAGCCGAAATCTTTGAAATGAAGGCATCAGTAAACCAAATTATAAATTCAATAGCAAGCATCACCAACAAATTAGGCCACTTAGAAGATAGACCCTCACTAAGGAAGACAAAATATATAATCTTGAAAGTAGAGTTGAACATGCAGAGAAGATGGTAAGAAACCATGAACAGAATATCCAAGAATTATGGGATAACATGAAAAGACCAAATTTAAGAATTATCAGAATAGATGAAGGAGTAGAGATACAAACCAAAGGAATGCACAATCTTTTCAATGTATGATAGCAGTAAATTTCCCAAACCTAAAGAATGGAATGGAAAATCAAATACAAGAGGCTTACAGGACCCCAAATGAACAAAATTACAGCAGACCCACGCTACAAAATATTATAATAAGAATGACTAACACAGAGAATAATGATAAAATCTTAAAGGCTACGAGAGAAATAAATTGAATTATGTATAGGGGGAAACCAATTCGATTTCAACTGATTTCTCATCCCAGACCCTCAAAGCTAGGAGGTCCTGGAATAATATATTTCAAGCTCTGAAAGAAAATGATGTCAACCAAGAATTTTATATCCAGAAATATTAAGTTTCAGATTTGAAGATGATATTAAAATGTTCTCTGATAAACAAAAAATTTAAAAAGTCACAACTAGAAAGCCTACACTACAGCGCATTCTCAACAAAATATTCCATGAGGATAAAGTGGGGGGAAAAAAGTGAAAACCAGCAAAGGGAGGATCTACATTAAAGGGATATTCAACCAAATGAGAATCTTAAGAAAAATAAAAACCAGAAATAAATCAAAATGACAGGGAATACAAATTATATCTCAATAATAAGCTTGAATGTTAATGGCCTGAACTCATCAATCAAGAGATATAGAATGGCAGATTAGATTAAAAAGTAAGACCCAACAATATGCTGTCTTCAAGAGACTTACCTCATGGGCAAAGACATCTACAGGCTAAAAGTAAAAGGATGGGAAAAAAACTTATCATTCATATGTATTGCATAAATAAGCAGGGGTTTTCATTCCCATTTCAAATAAAGTAGACTTCAAAGTTAATCAGAAGATACAAAGAAGGACATTTCATACTTTTTAAGAGAAGTATATATAAGCAGGACATAACAATTATAAATATTTATGCCCCAAACAATGGAGCATCTATGTATATCAAACAAACCCTTCTCAATTTCAAGAGTCAAATAGACCACAATGAAATAATACTCTGTGACTTTAACACACCTCTCTCACTACTAGACAGATCTTCCAAACAAAACTAAATAAGGAAACTGTAAATCTAAATAATATAATCAACATTTAGACTTAACAGACTTAGATAGAATATTTCATCCATCAACAAGCAAATATACTTTCTTCTCAGCAGCACATGGCTTCTTCTCTAAAATAGACCATATCTTATGCCACAAAGCAACCCTTAGTAAATACCAAAAAAAGGGGTGGGGTGGGGAATAATGCCTTGTGTTCTATCAGACCACAATGAAATGAAATTAGAAATCAATGATAAAATAAAAAATAGAAGCTACTATAACAAATGGAGACCAAATAATACACAATTTAATGAAGAATGGATAGTAGAAGGAATCAAGAATTAAATAAAAAAATTTCTAGAGGTAAATGAGCACAGTGATGCAACATATCAAAATCTCTGGGACTCTATGAAGGCAGTACTAAGAGGAAAGTTCATTGTACTGAGGGCATTCATTGAAAGAATAAAAAGTCAACAAATAAATGACCTAACACTAAGTGCCAAACCTCTAGAAAAAAGAAGAACAAATCAACATCAAAAGCAGAAGACAGGAAATAATCAAAATCAGAGCTGAAATTAATGAAACTGAAACAAAAGAAACAATTGAAAAAAATGACCAAAAAGTTGGTTCTTTGAAAAAAATAAATAAAATAGATAAACCCCTGGCCATGCTATTGAAAACTTAAATTACTAAATCAAGGTGAAGAAGAAAATATCACAATAAACATGTCTGGAAGAGAGAAGATAATTAGAAACTTTTTTGAAAATTTATATTCTAATAAAACAGAAAATATCAAAGACATTGACAAGTTTCTAGAGACAAATGACCTACCCAAACTGAACGAGAAGGTCATACATGATATCAACAGATCAATTTCAAATAATGAAATAGAAAATGCCATCAAATGCATACCAACCAAGCAAAGCCCAGGACCAGATGGATTCTCAGCCGAGTTCTACAAGACTTTCAAAGAAGAATTAATGCCAATACTTATCAAAGTATTCTATGAAATAGAAAAGGAGGGAACCCTTCCAAACTCATTTTATGAGGCTGATATCACCCTGATACAAAAACCAGACAAAGACACATCAAGGAAAGAAAACTTCAGACCAATATCCCTGATGAACATAGATGCAAAAATTCTCAATAAAATTCTGGCAAATCACATACAAAAACATATTAAAAAGAGAGTGCACCATGATCAAGTGGGATTCATCCCAGGGATGCAGAGTTGGTTCATCCTATGGATATAATAAACATAATTCATCATATTAATAGAATTAAAAACAAGAATCATATGATCATCTCAATAGATGCAAAAATTTTAAAAAAGCATTTGACAAAATTCAGCACATGATCATATTCAAAACACCAAATAACTAGGGATAACAGGAACATTTCTCAACATTGTAAAAACTATCTATGCTAAGACCCAGACCAACATCTTCCTAAATGGAGAAAAATTGAAAGCATTCCCTCTAAAAACTGGATTCCCTCTTTTACCACTTCTATTTAACATAGTTATTGAAACTTTACCCAGAGCAATTAGGCAAACAAAAGAAATTAAAGGGATATAGATAGGAAAGATGAACTCAAACTATCACTATTTGACAACAAATAATGATTCTATATCTAAAGGATCCAAATAATTCCACCAGAAAACTTGTAGAACTAATAAATAAGTTCAGAAAAGTAGCAAGATATAAAATCGACACCCATAAATCAAAGGCATTCCTGTACATTAGTGACAAATCCTCTGAAAGAGAAATTAGGAAAACTGCTCCATTTACAATAGCCTCAAAAAAATAAAAGAAAAAAAGAAAGAAAAAGAAAAAAGAAAAAACTTGGGAATCAACAAAAGAGGTGAAAGACCTCTACAATGAAAACTACAGAACATTAAAGAAAGAAATTAAAGACCTTGGAAGATGGAAAAATCTCCCTTGTTCTTGGATAGGCAGAATTAATATTGTCAAAATGACCATACTTCCAAAAGCATTATACAGATTTAATGCAATTCCAATCAAAATTCCAATGACATTCTTCATAGAAATAGAAAAAGCAGGGGCTGGGGATGTGGCTCAAGCAATAGCGCACTTGCCTGGCATGCGCGGGGTACTGGGTTCGATCCTCAGCACCACATAAAAATTTTAAAAAATAAAATAAAGATATTGTGTCCACCTAAAACTAAAAAAAAGAAAAAGAAATAAATAGAAAAAGCAGTCATGAAATTCATCTGGAAAAATAAGAGTCCCAGAATAGCCAAAGCAGTCCTTACCAAGAAGAGTGAAGCAGGAGGCATCACTATATCAGACCTTACAATATACCACAAAACAATAATAACAAAAACGGCATGGTATTGGCACCAAAATAAACTTGTAGACCAATGGTACAGAATAGAGGACACAGAGACAAACCCACATAAATACAGTTATCTCATATTAGATATATGGTATTGGCACCAAAAACACATTGTATAGAAGATAACCTCTTTAAAAAAAAAATGGTGCTAGGAAAACTAGAAATCCATCTGTAGCAAAAGGGAACTAAACTTCTATCTCTCACCATGCACAAAACTCAACTAAAAGTGAGTTCAAGGACCTAGGAATTAAATCAGAGACCCTGAGCCTATCAGAAAAAAAAAAAAGTAAGCCCAAATCTTCATCATGTTGGATTAGGCCCCGATTTCCTTAATGAGACTCCTATCGCACAAGAAACAAAATCATGAATCAATAAATGGGATGGATTCAAACTAAAAACCTTCTCAGCAAAAGAAACAATCAGTGAGGTGAATAGAGAGCCTACAGAATGGGAGCAAATTTTTACCACATGCACAGCAAATAGAACACTAATCTCTAGGATATATAAAAAACTCAAGGGGCTGGGGATGTGGCTCAACTGGTAGCGTGCTCGCCTGGAGTGCGTGCGGCCCGGGTTCGATCCCCAGCACCACATACCAACAAGGATGTTGTGTCCGCCGAGAACTAAAAAATAAATATTAAAAAAAAAAAAAAAAAAAAAACTCAAAAATCTTAACACCAAATCATCATCATCATCATCAATAAATGGGCCATGGAAGTGAACAAACACTTCTCAGAAGATGATATATAATCAATCAATAAATATATGAAAAAATGTTCAACATCTAGCAATTAGAAAAGTGCAAGTCTAAACTACTCTAAGATTTTATCTCACTCTTGTCAGAATGGCAGCTATTATGAATACAGGGAACAATAAATGTTGGCGAGGATGTGAGGAAAAAGGCACCCTCATACATTGCTGATGGGATTGCAAATTGGTGCAACCACTATGGAAAACAGTATGGAGATTCCCTAGAAAACTTTGAACGGACCCAGCTATCCCACTCCTCAGTTTATACCCAAAGGACTTATAAACAGCAAACTACAGTGACGCAGCCACATCAATGTTGACAGCAACAAGATTCACAATAGCTAAATTTTCAACCAACCTAGATGCCGTTCAGTAGATGAATGGATAAAGAAAATGGTATATTACACAATGGAATGTTACTCAGCATTCAAATCAAATCAAATCATGGCATTTGCAGGTAACTGGATGGGGTTGAAGAATATTATGCTAAGTGAAGTGAGTGAATTCCAAAAAAACAAGTGCTGAATGTTTTCTCTGATATCTGGATGCTGATCCATAATGGAGATGGCGGGAGGTGCCGCCCCCAACCTGAGCGGCAGCTTAACTTAAAATCGCTTGTGTGAATGTGTAGGGACACCAGGTAAAACACAGACACACTTTACCTTTATACAAGCTTCAGGACAGCTTCCCCGCTCTTGGCCTAAGGCTCCCCAAAAGAAAGAGCAAGAGAAAGTCATGAGAGGCTGGCGAGAGAGAGCCAGCATGTTCGGAAGTGAGTTTCTATTGAGGAGACTTTAGTTCTTAGAAAGTTCTATCCAAAAAAAGGCCAGAAGGGGCAGGGTTAGGAGGGACATGTTTTCCCTACACCTGAAAACCCGCCTCTCTATCCAAACCAGGATAAAGCCCAAGTCACCACAAATGTAGTGATTGGTCAGAGCCTCTTGCTTCAGGACTGGAAGGCGTGGGTCATTCAGAGTGGCTCCCGGCAGGGAGGGGCATGAGAGAAATGGAGGAGCTTTAGATAGGGCGAGGGGAAGGGAGGGGACAGGAGGTAGGAAAGATGGTGGAATGAGATGGACATCATTACCCTAAGTACATATATGAAGACATGAATGGTGTGAATCTGCTTTGTGTACAACCAGACATGAAAAATTGTGCTCTATATGTGAGAGGCACACTGCTGTCATGTATAACTAGAATAAATAAATACATTTTAAAAATAAAATACATAAAATAAATTTATTAAAAAATTTTTAAAAAGAGAGGTGAGGATTAATTAAATTTGTTAGAGCTAGGAAACAATTTTCTAGTGTCAAAACAGGATGTGTTCTCCTAAAATGCCGGGAATCATACATCTTAAGTATGCTGCAAGTTAAGTAGTTAGGACCTTATTTTCCTTAATCAAGGCCATCTTCCCCCATTCAAATTCATGGTGCACTCTCCATGATCTCAGGGGTCTGGGTCCTCTGGTGCATAGCAAGTATCATTAACTTTTGAACCACAGTTTCCTGATGTTGTAATGTCTCCATCCTGCTTTACAGGCTATGTAAAACAAGAACAGAGACAAAACTAACTTCATAGTTATAGCTTGTAATCCAACTACATGTGGAGAAAAATAAAAGGATTTAAAAGGATTAAGTGAAGAAATTCCTTCAGCTAAACTGCCCCAATCTTCTTCATTATTAAAAAAAAAAAAAAGAAAAAAGAAAAAGAAAAAAAATAGGTGTTTTTGCATTAGCCATGGCCAGAACTTGAGACTGTAATTTTAACACATCCAAAGAGGCATTATGGAAAAGGATCAAGTCCCATTAGGTGATTACATACATCTTGCCATTGAGTCTCAGTATCATTATATGGAACTCTTAACACGAAACTGAATGATTGTTGAGAGCCATCTGTGGGCTGTGTAGGGACTATGTCACACATCACAGCCTAATGAATAGGAGAATCTGGTGACTGGGAACTTCCAGTGGACATTTCCTCTGGCTGACTGCCCAGACACATTGTGAGCCTTATTCAAGCTCTGCCAAATGTCCCTCACAGCCCCTCTGAGATGGGTGTGTCCTCAATCAATCTGCTGCCTTCAAGACATCATGAAGAGGGCTGGGGTTGTGGCTCAGCGGTAGAGCACTTGCCTAGCACATGCCACATGTTACCACATGAAAAATAAATACACCACATAAAAATAAATAAATAAAGGTATTGTATTCAACTACAACTAAAAACATTTTTTAAAAGAAGACATCATGAAGTAATTCTTCACCCCTGAAATGTTATCTCTCTTTGATGTACCCCCTTCAGTAAAGGTCAGGAGCAATTTTCTTTCTTTCTTTCTTTCTTTTTTTTAGTTTTCAGTGGACCTTTATTTATATTATGTGGTGCTGAGAATCAAACCCAGTGACTCACACATTCTAGGCAAGCGCTCTACCACTGAGCCCTAGCCCCAACCCCAGCCCCAGCCCCAAGGAGCTATTTTCTAATTGTTTATCTTCAGCTCCTGGGTGGACTGGACCTATCAGGTCTCCATCTTTTGAAATTATCTTTTTGACTTAATCTTTTGTTCTTCGCTAATTATTCTAGACTTTAATTTCTTAGGTGGCTTATATCCTCCTGAGCAGGAAGACGAACCCACTTAACAAGACACTGGCTGCCTCCCCATAGGTAATGTTATAAAGACATTGGGAGTCTCTGAGCCTATTGTAAATCTTGTACTTGTTCTCCTAGCCATGTAACAGAATCTTTTAGTTGCAAATTTCACTCAAAATTTCCTGAGCAATATGTCCTTTACTTTGCCAGGTTTCCTTTACTTTGATTTTGTAAAGTCAGTGCCAAATTGGTGAGCTGTTGGGTATCTGCAATAAGTGTGCTGACAATTTCTTTTGAAATTGTTGAAGGTAGATGCAGAAGCATAAAATTATCCCAGCCAAGATAACCATGCCAGCTATTGGCCACCAGATAAAATGTTCAGCACTTTGTAAAAGTGCCAGGTGGCTCCTGGCCTTTTGGGAATCATAACAGCTTCTCATGGACTCGGCCATATAGTCCAATTGACACATTGTTGTAATACACAGTTCTCACATTTAACATAATTTATGTTTCATAAGGCATTGTATTGTTCTTGAATAGGTCCAGATAATAAAACATAGGGATGTAATACACATTCTGTGTATGAAAGGAAATATTGAGATGGGTAACATTGTTAAACTGATTATATTGAAAATCACCATTCCAGATCCAAAAAGTCTCCTGAGTCAGACCCTCCTTCCATATTCCAGATGGTCCTGGAGCCATTCTTACCCCATCTCTTGCCACTCCTGATTGGTTTACATAGAAACAGCATTCTTTCCCAACCAGTTTTGCAGGACTTCAGATGTCCAGGTGATTTTGCAAAGTCAGTACCAAATTGGTGACCTGTTGGATATCTGTAATAAAGTGTGCTATTTTTATAGAAGTCCTGAATCCCATTGTTCCTATGCCAATACCAATGTATGTTTTTAGCTCTATGAGTAAGGGGATAACTTGCAGGGGGGCCGGGGGTCTCTCCTACATCTGGTGTGTGCTTCTGTTACTCAGGGCTGGATAATCATACTAGCAAACATCAAGCCCACCTGTGTAGGTTAGGAATATCTGTAGGCCTTAAACTAACTAAAACCTTCTGACTCTGCCAGTTTCTCTTGATAGTTTCTTCTGATAGTTTTCAGGCATTCCTGCCTAAGAATTTCTCTTTTGTAGCCTCCTGTCTTGCTTATTTTGGGGGGCTAACACAAGGTGTATTATTATTATTATTATTATTATTATTATTATTATTATTATTATTTTAAATACCCAGTGAAAAGACCCCCGATTCCCTGTCCAAGGAGAATCACACGAAACACTGGCTGCAAAAAGCAAGAGGGATTTATTGGGACACAGGCGCCTGCGGGTGCCCAGCAGAACCTCAGCCGGAGCTTTGGTGAGCTGGCACACCGGGCTTGGGGATACAGAGATTTTTATAGGGTAAAGGGGCAGTTTTCGAGCACGGTAAACAATAGGTTTCTTATTAGTTAATTTTAAACCAGCATATAGGCTACCTAAAGGGCAAAGTTGTTTTTCACTTTATGTTACTGGAAAAGCCACATAAAAGTTACATGTTAGCACTCTGGTCCTCCTGTTGCTGCTCATTCAGGCATGCCTTAGGACCTGGTCCTTTGTGCTTTCTCAACCGGTTACACCTAACTGATTGTCTGAAAAACACCTCTGGTGCCTGCGTAGGTTTGTGACATGCCACGGTGGTTTTGCAACTAGGCCTGAGGTTGTTGGGCTGGGGTCTTTCACCCAGGAATGGTTGTTTTGGTTTTAACTGTTTTCACTGGGGGTTTAAGATGAAGCAAGTCAATTGTTAACAGGGCTTTAACTTTAATATCTATAACTTTAGAATCATAAACCCTTTTTATTTACTGGGGTCTGCAATATCCTATCTGTCCTGTAGGTGATGGCTTATTATCTTAAATTAATCCAGGTTGTGTTCTTGAAGTAATATCTCTGCAAAACATTAATAGGCAACTGTTAGACAGTTTATAAGGAAAATACAGAATAAAATTAACTACAGTTAAAAACATTTAGTTCATATAATAGCTACCTTGAATTTTGACTGAGTAATATATTATACCCCCTGTTTGAGATCCTAGTAATCTTCTTTTTATATACCTTTATTTTATTTTTTTTATGTGGTCCAGGGATTGACCCAGTACCTCATGCATGCTAGGCAAGCGCTCTACCACTGAACCACAATCCCACCTCCCCCCAAGATCCTAGTAACCTTAATAAAAATCAATCTCTGAACACAACTTTAAATGAACTGAAGTTTGGCCTACTTTGGCGTCATTCTATCATGTAGCAAGATGGGAGACAGAGCCTTATCTCAGGTAAGACAGGGTTCTTTATAAATCTTAAGTGTTCTAGTTCTGAAGCTGATCTTTGCTTCTTAAATATCATTTTTACAAAGTTTACACACTTGTTGCTCGAGGTCACATGAATACTAGCTAACACAATATGATATTAAAGCATGAATTAAAGAAAGGCTGAGAGATTTTAACCTTTTGTGGAAAAGTAGCAAAATGCTTGTGTTTTATAATATTAACCTTTACTTAGATTAGGTTCTCATTAACTTAAAAATATATTTAAAGGGCTGGGGATGTGGCTCAAGCAGTAGCGCGCTCACCTGGCATGCGTGCGGCCCGGGTTCGATCCTCAGCACCACATACCAACAAAGATGTTGTGTCTGCCGAGAACTAAAAAATAAATATTTTTTTTTTTTTTTTTAAAGAGAGAGTGAGAGAGGAGAGAGAGAGAGAGAGAGAGAGAGAATTTTTAACATTTATTTTTTAGTTCTCGGCGGACACAACATCTTTGTTGGTATGTGGTGCTGAGGCTCGAACCCGGGTCGCACGCATGCCAGGCGAGCGCGCTACCGCTTGAGCCACATCCCCAGCCCTAAAAAATAAATATTAAAAATTCTCTCTCTCTCTCTTTCTCTCTCTGTAACTCTCTCTTAAAAAAAAAATACATTTAAATTGTATCCCAGTATAAAAAGTTACATAAAACTTATTATATATCTTATTGATAAGAGGTCCAGTTGTAGTATATTAAATGATATAAATAAATCTTAATATGTTATTTTTATTTATTTTTTTTAAAGAGAGAGAGAGAATTTTTAATATTTATTTATTTTTTTTAGTTCTCGGCGGACACAACATCTTTGTTTATATGTGGTGCTGAGAATCGGAGCTTTGGCGAACTGGCACACTGGGCTTGGGGATACAGAGATTTTTATAGGGTTTGGGGCAGGTTTTGCGCGCGCGGGAAGCAACAGGTTTCTTATTGGTTTGTTTAAATCTAGCATATAGGCCACCTAGGGGGTACAGGTCTGCATTCCAAAAACCACAGGTCTGCATTCTATTCTTTCTGTTCCTGCTTATCTGTTCCTGTTTATTCATTCATGCCTCAGGATGTGGGTGCTCTGTCCTTTCTCAACCGGTTATATGGAAAGCACATCCAGTTATATGGAAAGCACATCCGGTGCCTGAGCCTGTTTATGACAAGCCCGGTATCTTGATTTCATATCTTGGCCTTAGGTAACTGGACTAACTGGGCTAGGGTCTTTCAATTTAAAGATCTCCTAAGAAAAGGTCATAAAAGTGAGTCAACATGAGTGTTTATGGTGAATGTTCAGGTTTTGAAGGATGGAGAGTTTGCATACCATGAGGAGGGGACAGCTGGGCATGGAGACTTCCACCATGAAATCCTTATGCAATCTGCCTCAGCACCCAAGAGTGTCCCATTTTGAAAACTTGGATTCAGTAAGATGTCATTGTGGCCCTCAAGGTTGGGAATATGTTTAATCTTCTGAATCTAAGCTTTTCCTACATGTGGAGCAGGCTGGTTTCTGAGTTCAAATGTTTCCTTTTATTCCCTCTTGATTCCTTTGTAGAACGTTGCTTCCATATAGCTCCATTGCCCCCTGAACTGTAGTCCCCTGTGGATATGTAGGTAGGGTAGATAGACAGCAAAGGCGTAAGAAAGCCTTGGCTGTGAAGCCAGCTGTCTCATCCCAAATGTCAGACCTCTGACAATACAGGGCACTGCCTCACTCCCTTCTGTTCCATTATGTCCTGCTAATACTGCCAGTTACCTGTGACAAGTTCTGCTACCTCAAATGTTGAAGTCTGAACATTAGAGAAGCATGCCGAGAGGCAAGCATACAAAGCGGGTTTATTTAAAAAGGGGTAACATAGACTTCTCCCAGGAGAAAGAAGGGGGCTGTAGCTGGTATCCTGGTATCTCCAGAAGCAAGGTGTTCTGCCCTTTTTCTATGTCCTAGGCTTCTTTTGTTCTCCTGCCTTTATCCCCTTATATTTCTCCTTCCTGCATATGTGACTAGCCCAGGACTAGGCCCAGGAATGCTCAGTGGAACAGACCAAAGGTGGGAAAGTGTGGGCTGAAGGGGGAAGGGCAGGAGGAAGCAGCCCAGGACAGGCTGATTAACAATCTTATAGCTCCCTGTAGGGAGGGGCAATATCTGGGACAGGTTACCTTAGAGCAGGGGCTGATAAGGGTGGAGGAAGGGCTCTGAAGGAATTAACATTTCAATCCCTCAGGGGATAGTCTCCAACTTGCCTCACTCACTCAAAATTGGCCTCCTTGATCTGACCTGACTCAACTTACCTATCTATGCTGACTACCTGTCTGATTCTGGCTTCACTAGCAGTCCGGGTAGATGTCATTTTCTTTGTTGGTACCAAATTGAACCCTGGGGTGCTTAACCACGGAGCCACTTCCCAGCCCTTTTTCTTTTTTTTTCTGTTTTTATTTTGAGATTGGTTCTTGCTAAATTGCTGAGGCTGGCTTGAACTTGCAATCCCCCACCTCAGCCTCCAGAGCTGCAGGGACTCCAGGCATGTGCCACCATGTTTGACAAGATGTCCTTTCCTGAGGTGGGATGTTATCTCGTGGACATTGCCTCTGGAATTGCCTAAGTACATTCACTGGTTCCCTCAATTAGGGGGCAGCAACAGAAAGAGCCCACTGATTACAATGAGATGACAACACCAGTTCTGAAAGGCCAGGATGGAATTTTGCTTAAGCAATTAAATCCAGATTTTTCAATTCTGCAATAAATTTCATTTAATTATATATTATAATAATTAATATAGTTAAGAATATTAATATCTCTTATTGGTTATATTTTAAATGACCTTTTAAGGCTGGGGCTGGGGCTCAGTGGTAGAGCGCTGGCCTAGCATGCACGAGGCACTGGGTTCGATCCTCAGCACCACATAAATAATAAATTAATAAAATAAAGATATTGTGCCCACCTATAATTTAAAAATAATAAATAATAAATGGTCTTTTATAAAATTATATTACATATCATATACTATATTTAGTTTTTATAGGTGTTCCCAGACCTGGGAGGTTGGATCTAAATGGACACATGCAATAATCCCTCACGTCAGGTCAGGTCCAGGCCCTGGATAGTTGCTGGGGCTGAGAAGGGCTGTAGATAGAAACCGCCTCTTGGGTTCCATTCATCCAAGTAGAGGTTCTATCCTGCTGTCACTCAGGGTTCAGGGGCGGGTCCTGGATCACTAGCCAATCAGAGACACGGGGGTGGGGCTGCAGGAACTGTCCAATCAGGAGCGCAGCTGGAAGAGGGCGGGAACCTTCCTCTTTTGAACAGCTTTCTTCCTGGGACGCGGTAGTGTGCCTCGCGAGTTCTGTGAGCAGAGCTTGTAAGTGGCTCAGCCTCCTCGCTGTGACATCTCCGTTCTACAGGCTGAGGCGACCCCGGGAACCCTAGAAGGCGGGGAATGGTGAGTGTGGAGGGCGCCCTTCCCGCAAGGGGAGCGGGTCGCGGTGAAGGGGACAGATGAGTCGCTGTGGAGGGACCTGGGCCTCCGGCGGCAGCAGCGGCGACTGCGGTCGGAGTCCGGCCGGGCCACGGGTCCTGCGCGGCGCTTTGCCGGCCGGAGCGGTCTGTGGGCAGCGCGGCCCCCCAGCCCGCGTCTCCCCCTCTGCGGTGGCGGCGGGAGGGTCGCGGGGAGACTCCCGCCGGGTGAGGCGGGGCCTGGAAGGGAGGTGTGCGCGTCCCAGCCCCCTGCTCCTCGGTCCCCCGGTTCCTCCAAGTCTGCAAAACTGGGGAAGCCGGTTCCCGAATCCGCGACTGACCCTCAGCCCGGAGCTTGTGGGGGCAGGAGGCGGACAGGTCTGTAGACCCTTCTGCCGGGGCCCCTGACTGGAAATCAGCGCCGCTGGACGTTGGTTTAGAAAATGCGGATCGAGGGAGGCGCAGCTGCATTTAAGAGAACCGCAAAGCGGGGAAGCCCCGCTGTGAGGTCTGCAGACCCTCAGTGGGTGGCAGAAAGGACTTTTCTTTGAGGAGAGGAGCAAGCGGGGTGCCCAGAAGGCGCTAGTGATGGAGGACGGGGGAGGTTGGGCACCCGGGAATCCGTAGGAATTTTCGGGAAGCAGGTTTGTTGACTGCGGGGCCCAGAGAGGCCGTTGCCTGAAGCATTCTGTGGGCGGCAGAGTCTGGAGTTCTTGACTTTGTCCCTCTGAGAGGAGAGGTTTGAAGGTTTACAGGACAAGTGCTTTTTTGTTCCATTTTTTGAGACTAGAAGTTTTACAAATTTTTTTTTTCATTGGCAAACCTACAGTTTCCAAAAAGAGGAAACTACCATCACAGTGCTCTATGCTGCTATGCAGAAGTTTTTGGTTTTTGTTTGTTTTGTGGTTGTTTTTGTTGTTGTTTTGTTTTTGCTTTGTGAGAAGAATAGGAACTCATAAGTTATGTATATGGTGGGGGTTTCTGCTTAATTATGGTAAGGGGGTTTTCATGGTGGGAGGTCTCTGGCCTGCTTCCCTAGATTAGAGTTCACCCTGCTGTCAGCCTTCTTTGTTACCAGGTTGTTGTTTGTTAGTTTTGATACTGTCATTGAACCCAGGGTCCTTAAGCACTGAGCCCTATCCCCAGCAACAAACCTTCTTCTTTTTTTTTTTTTTTTTATATTGGGGATTGAACCCAGGGGTGGGGTGCTTCACCACTGAGTTACATCCCCAGCCTTGTTCATTTTTATTTTGAGACAGGGTCTCACTAAGTTGCTGAGGTTGGCTTTGAACTTGAGATCCTCCTGCCTCAGCCTCATGAGCCACTAAGATATAGCTTGCTTTTATTGATTACCTCTGGCCTTGATCTTTTTTTTTTTTTTTTTTTAGTGTTCCTTTATTTTTGTGAAATTGTTTCTCTTTTTGTCCAAATTCTTGTTCTGTATAAATAGTGTTTTAAATTTGAAGTTGATTTTTTTTTTATACTTGATATATAGAAAAATGATGAGTATTTGCATGTTTATTGTAAGGGTTTCCAGGGTGGGAGGTGGCATGTGTGAACAGCCATTTTTTATTTGTTTCTTCTCAGTCTGAATGCCTATTGTTATTATTTCTTATGCTTTCTCTGTACCTATTGATATGACCATAGGATTTTGTTGTTTAGCTGGTTGAGGTGATCAATTACATGAGTTGACTTTTAAATGTTTAGTCATTCTTAAATTCTAGGCCAGGCAGGTACTATACCACTGAGCTAAGCTCTCTTCAGTTTCTTTTCACCTGTATTTTAGAAGCAGTTTGTCTTCTCTCCCTCTAATCTGTAATGGGATTGAAACTCAGGGCACTCTCACTGAGCTACACTCCTTTCCTTTATTAATTTATTTTTGTTATTTCTTATAATGCTTATCTAGTTTTATATTTTGGCACTGTGGACCTCATGCATTATGAAGTAGTACTTTTGCACCTCTTACCCGGAAGATATTGTAATGATTGATATGCTTAAATGTTAGAATATGCCCAAAAGACAAGGTGGGCCTGGTTCTCCCTGTTTTTGAGTTTCTATTGTTTCAATTTGTGGAATACATAGAGCCTTATTTATATTGTTTATCTTTTCTCATGTGAGTTTTTCTGGATTGTTTCTTTTCAGAAATTGTTTGACTTCTTCCAAGTTCTTTATCTGTGGCTTAAGAGTATCTTGCTCTTGTTTGCAGGTCCAGTGTAATACATTACACTGTTGAGTTGAGGTCTTTCTTCTTTTCTAATATACACATTTATTGTTCTAAAGTTCTCCCTACGCACTGCTTTTTCTGTATCCCATAAGTAATATTAGCATGTTTGTTCAAGTTCACATAGTTTGAAATACTTAAATTTCTTTGGTGTTCTTTCTTTCTATTCATATACCATTGTTTGTTTGTTTGTGATGCTGAGGATTGAACCCAGGTACCTTGTACATGTGAGGCAAGCACTTTACCAACTAAACTATATCCGCATCCCTTAGCCATTGCTGAATGTCTGAATTGATCTGATTACCAAATACATTGCTTTACATATATTTTGTGTGTGTTTGGAGTGAGGGCACTTTAAACATACTTCTCTAATGATTTCTCACAGTTCTAGATTTCTTGAATTTATTTCTCATATATAAGAAACATTTTGGGGCTGGGGATGTGGCTCAAGCGGTAGCGCGCTCGCCTGGCATGCGTGCTGCCCGGGTTCGATCCTCAGCACCACATACCAACAAAGATGTTGTGTCCGCCGAGAACTAACTAACTAAATAAATATTAAAAAATTCTCTCTCTCTCTCTCCTCTCACTCTCTCTTTAAAAAAAAAAAAAAAAAGAATACATACAAACAAAGATGTTGTGTCCGCCGAAAAAACTAAAAAATAAATATTAAAATTCTCTCTCACTCTCTCTCTCTCTCTCTTTAAAAAAAAAATAAGAAACATTTTGACTCCTGACCTGATGTCTTGATAGTTAAAACTGTTTTTTTTTTTTTTTTTCTCATAAAGTGCACAAGGGTGGAACACAGGGTGGATCTTGTTTTCTACCAGTCTGTCTGTATTTAAAGGGATTATTGATACAATGGGATTAATATACACCATATTTGTAACTAATTTCTGTTTTACTTTATGTGATCCCTGTTCCTACATCTTTTTGCTTCTCTCTAAAGAACTTTCCAAAAGGCATGATATGGAGATACACTGGTGAAACAGTCTCTGACTTCATTTTAGATGATTCTTTGTTCTCCTTGCTTCATTATGTCATGGAACACCTATAGTGATGGCTTCATGTGACTTTTTATAATTGCAAATTACTCTATGGGTTTTTGTTTGTTTGTTTGGTTGGTTGGTTGCTTGCTTTTTTGATTGGTGATACTGAAGATTGAATCTTTATCTCAGTTAGATCCCACCCTTTTAAATTTTTTGTTTAGAGTTAGGGTCTTGGTGCATTGCCAAGGCTGGGCTTGAACTTGTGATCCTTCTGCCTTAGCCTACTGACTCAGTGGGATTACAGGAGTGTATCACTTGCCCAGTGAATGTCTTTGTTGACTGAATTCAAATTCTGAGGTTTCTCAGAAGTGACTTTTCTCTCTCTCTCTCTCTCTCTCTCTCTCTCTCTTTCTCTCTCTCTCTCTCTTCTTTTTTTCAATTAATGAGCCCTGTTTCCCTTTTCTTTATTACTATGATGATGATGCTGCCAGGGAGTGAACCCAGGGGCGTTAAACCACTAAGCCACATCTCCAGCTCAGTTTCTTAAAGCCTTGCCAAGTTGCTGAAGCTGGCTTTGAATTTGCCATCCTCTTGCCTCAGCCTCCCAAATCGCTGGGATTACAGGCATGCACCAGTGTGTCTGGCTCTTTATTAATCCTTGATTGTTAGACATTAAATATGCCTAGAGGATTTGATAAGCTACTTTTTTTTCCTCTGTTGTTTTTTCCTTTTTCAATTTTTTTTTTTTTTATTTTTGGTTTGGGGGATGATGCCAGAAGCCCTAAATCACTCAGCCATATGCCTTCCTATTTTTAAAAACTTATTAATTTTCTTTATTTATTATTTTTCAGACAGGGTCTTGCTAAGAACAAGTTGCTGGGATTATATGCATGTGCCAATGGAGCAGGCACGAACAATTTTTTGTTTTCTTAGGAAAAGCTTTTGTTATTGACATTTTGCAATTTTATAGGTCAGTGTATAGGTGACATCTTGGTGAAGTAAAATCTTTCTAAGAACACATACCACTTTCCCCCTTGTTTTATTGTGCTTTGACATTCTCCATCAAATCTTTATTGATTACCTATTAGTCTACTGAGTTATCCCTAATGAATCTTATTTACTATTTAATTCTAATGACTTACAGGAACCTGGTACAGGCTTCTGGTTGTGGGCCCTTAGTGCATTCCCAAAGTATGTACTAAATTCTCTAATGTTTTGCAAAAGAGGTTTCAAATTTGGTCTGATAGTCCAGTTCATTGGAGATTCATCACTCTTAGTGTATTTTGGGCATTGATGAGATAGGCCACCTCTTCTCTTTTTTATTTTATTTATTTATTTATTTATTTATTTATTTTAAAGAGAGAGGGAGAGAGAGAGAATTTTAATATTTATTTTTTAGTATTTGGCAGACACAACATCTCTATTTGTATGTGGTGCTGAGGATCGAACCCAGGCCGCATGCATGCCAGGCGAGCGTGCTACCGCTTGAGCCACATCCCCAGCCCAGTTCTTCTCTTTTTTAAAATATTTTTTAGCTGTAGATGGATACAATATTTTTATTTATTTATTTATTTTTAGGTGGTGCTGAGACTCAAATACTGTGCCTCATGTGTGCAAGGCAAGCATTCTACCACTGAGCCACAGCCACAGCCTGAGATATGCAACTTCTGACAAGCATATCAAACTATTCCAGTTAGAGGACCAGCAGGATTTAAACATTTTCCCATTTTGTTGGGATAACCTGCTTGGGAACCCCAAGCCCTTCCTTGCAGTTAAGCTGGTGAGGATCATCCCGGCAGTAATTGCTAGATACCAACAAAGTTCAAGGTATATTCTCAAGCATTCCTAAGAATGTGCTGTCTCAGGACAGCTATTGATACTAAGCACTGTACATAGTTGCACTTTGTTGTGAGAAGTGCTTGAGACCTGTGTAGAAAGAGAATTGGAGAGACCTAGCAGTACCGCAAGTGTTCCTGTTCTCTCTGGGAGGACATAGTATGATGTGAAATTCTCACAAGTGAATGAGGTCTCTAGTGCTGTGTGTCTCATTTTCCTCCTGGGAAAACCTGTGGGATATTTCAGGAGCCAGTGACCTTTGAGGATGTGGCTGTGAACTTCACCCTGGAGGAATGGGCTCTGCTGGATCCTTTCCAGAAGAAGCTCTTCAAAGATGTGATGCAGGAAACCTTCTGGAACCTGATCACTATAGGTAAGGGTGACATATGACATACTTTTCTCACTTAGTCAATCAGAGAACTGTTGTTCAGTTATTAGTGCTGTTCCATGATTTGGAATATTCGAAGCCCACATTTTGATGACTGTATTGGCATGGTGACATTATACAACAGATCTGCTATACTCTTATAGTTTTTATATAATTTTGAAATGAATCATTATGATTTTTCTGGGTCTGTATTTTAGGAAAACAATGGAAAAATCAGGCCATTGATGATCACTACAATTCCAGGGGAAATCTAAGGTAATTTAACTCACAAGAGAAGGCAATGTTCCTCACAAATCTGGGAGTAACTTATTAAAAAAAATCATAAAAATAAGGAAAAGATACACCCCAAGGTACAGAATGATTTATCTCCATTTGTTCACTTCAGTGCATACAGGTTGAACATGCATAATTGGAGAGCGCAAAACTCAAATGTTCCAGTACAGACACCCTCTGAAACAGTGCCTTGATGTCTTAAGTGATACTTTCTGGTAGTTTATTATATACAGACTGTTTTCCATACACAGTTTATTAGAAATGTATGAAATTACCTTCAAGTGGGACTCATTTTGAAGATATTTTTCTGTGTATACACAAATATCACAAAATCCCATCTGAATTTTTTCTCACGCATTTCACATAAGCAGTACTCAGTTGTATTTACAAGTGTAAGCATCTTCAGAGTTAACAAAATCGTAACTTGGCAGGCTTATTTAGAAAGCTGATCTGGGCAGTGATGCACACCTCTAATCCCAGCCACTAGGGAGTCTGAGGGAGAAGGATCACAAGTGGGAGGCCAGCTTCAGCACTGTAGTGAGGCTCCAAGCAACTTACTAAGATGCTATCAAAAAAAAAAGAAAGAAAGAAAGAAAACTTTAAAAGGACTGGAAGGTAGCTCAACAGTAAAGCTTACACAGCATAAAACCAATTCTTCTGCTAAATCATTAATATTACAAATACTTAGTAATGTGCTTTTCATTCTTTGCAGAAGTCAAGTGTTAGAGAGACTCTGTGAACAGAAAAAAGATGGTCAATGTGGAGAAATCCTCAGCCATATAATAGATTCTCTTGTTAACAAGAGAAGTTCTGGAGTAAAACCAAGTGAACACCATATGTGTAGAGAAGTCACCATTGCTGATCCATCCCTAGCTGTGCCCCTGACAGCTCATACTGGACACAAAGCACATGAGTATCAGGAACATGGAGAGAAGCCATATGAATATAAGGAAGATGGGAAAGCCTTGCATGATCCCCAGCGTTTCCAGAAGCATGAAAGAACTCACACAGCGGAGAAACCCCATGTGTGTAAGCACTGTGGAAAAGCTTTCAGTTCTTCCAGCTACCTTAAAATCCATGAACGAATTCACAGTGGAGAGAGACCTTATGTGTGTAAGCAATGTGGAAAAGGCTTTAGTTCTTCTGGTGACATGAAAAGGCATGAACAAATTCACAGTGGAAAGAAACCCCATGTGTGTAAGCACTGTGGAAAAGCCTTTAGTTCTTCCAGCTACATTAAAATCCATGAGCAAATTCACAGTGCAGAGAAACCCTATGTGTGTAAGAAATGTGGAAAAAGCTTTAGTTCTTCTAGCCAAATGGAAACACATGAACAAATTCACAGTGAAGAGAAACAGTATGTGTGTAAGCAATGTGGAAAAGGCTTTAGTACTTACAGGTATATGAAAAGACATGAACAAATTCACAATGGAGTGAAACCCTACACATGTAAACAATGTGGGAAAGGCTTTAGTACTTCTAGATACATGAAAAGACATGTACTAATTCACAGTGGAGAGAAATCTCATGTATGCAAGAAATGTGGAAAAGGCTTTAGTACTTCTAAGTACTTGAAGATCCATGAACGAAATCACAGTGAAGAGAAACCCTATACATGTAAACAATGTGGGAAAGCTTTCAGGCATTCCAAAGCAATCAGAAGACATGAAAAAACTCACACTGGAGAAAAACCCTATGTATGTAAGCAGTGTGGAAGAGGCTTTAGTTCTTCTACCAATTTTAAAACACATGAACGAATTCATAGTGGAGAGAAACCCTATGTATGCAAGAAATGTGGAAAAGGCTTTAGTTCTTGCAACTCAATTAGAATACATGAACGAATTCACAGTGGAGAGAAACCCTATGCATGTAAACAATGTGGGAAAGCTTTCAGTTATTATGGTTCAATCAGAAAACATGAAAAGTCTCAAGAACACTGGAGAAAAACCCTATGTATGTAAGCAATGTGGAAAAGCCTTTACTTCTTATAGCCATACCAAAACTCATGAATGAGTGGCTGGAGTTGTGGCTCAGTGGTGGAGCACTTTCCTAGCACGTGTGAGGCACTGGGGTTTGATTCTTAGCACCACATATAAATAAACGAATAAAATAAAGGTCCACCAACATCTAAAAAATATTTTTTAAAAACACATGAGTAAAATAACAGTGCCAGGAAACCTTATACATGTAAGCAATATAGGAAAGCTTTTCAATTCCCCAGAACCCTTCAAATACATGAAATAATGCTCAATGGAGAAAAACCCTATGTATGCAAGAAACTTCTAGCTCTATTGGAACTTCCAGCTCTATTAGAATATATGAACGAATTCACAGTGGAGAGAAACCCTGTACATGTAAGCAATGTGGGAAAGCTTTCAGTCTTTACAGTTCAATCAGAAAACATGAAAAACCTCAAAAACACCGGAGAAAAACCCTATATATGTAACCAATGTGGGAAAGACTTTAAGCACATGAAAACATTCACAGTGAAGAGAAACCTTATACATGTAAATAATGTAGGAAAGCTTTTTATTTTCACAGATCCCTTCAAATACATGAAATAATGCACAATGAGAGAAATGTTGTGTTTTTAGCAATGTGGAAAAGGCTTCAGTTCATCTACCATATGAATGAAGACTTTAAGAGTGAAGAGAAACCCTATACATGTACACAATCTGGTAAAGCTTTTCTTCATTCCTATTTAGTCAGAAGACATGAAATAAATCACACTGGAGAAAAATCCTATGTGTACATGCAATGTGGCAAAGCCTATGGTGATTCCAGTCCCCTCAGACAACATCAAAGATTTCACAGTGCCATGAAACATGCATGTGAGCAGTGCGGGAAAGCCTTCAGTCATTCCTCCACCCTTAAAATACATGGAAGAATGCACACTGAAGAGAAACCCTGTGTGTGTAAAGAGTGCAAAGAAGCCTTCACTCCATCCAGGTACCTTCTCAAAATTCAAGGAACTCACACTTGAGAGAAACCCATGAGTGTAAGCCATGTGAGAAAGTGTTCCTGTTCACAGTTCCCTTTGATACCATGAAAAAGATCATAGCGAGGAGGAACTTTAAAGATGTCAGCAATGTGGGATAACCTTAATTTTAAGATTCTTTTAAGTACATAAAACACCACATGGAGGGTAACCCTGTATCAACAGAAGAAATGGGAAGTCTTTATTATCACATGAACTTGTGAGCAAACCTAATAAGCAGCTGTAATAACTTGTATTTTTGCATTGGAAGTTTTGACCCTTGTTGCCATCTTGGTTCAGTGTGCCCATATAAATGAGCACAGTATGCGGTGGAACCTGCAATAGAAGGAAGACCTGTGCAACAATCTCTCTTTGGTTCGTATGTAAGAAATCACAGTGAATGAAAAACCCTGTGAATGTCTGTAATCCCAGTGACTTGGGAGGCTGAGGTAGGAGGATTGCAATTTCAAATTCAGCCTCAACAATTTAGAGAGGTCCTAAGCAACTTAGTGGGACCCTGTCTTTAATAAAATGTAAAAACAAAACAAACAAAAGGGCTGGGGATGTGCTAGATGGTTAAGTGCCCCTGGGCTCAATTCACGGTACAAAAACAAAACACACCAAGAAAACCCTATGAATGTGAAAAATTCTTAGAAGAGTGATAACAGGTGTAAAATAGTTTCGGAGGCCTATGAAGCAGAATTATGTACATGCAATTAATAGAAGAGCATGGTGCAAAATACTTTGATTTGGTGTCTCCAGAAAATGTACTACCAGGAGGCATGTCCCAAAAGTTATATTGTATTCACCAATAATTTATTCTTTTTTTTTTTTTTAAAGAGAGAGAGAAAGAATTTTAATATTTATTTTTTAGTTTTCGGTAGACACAACATCTTTGTTTGTACGTGGTGCTGAGGATTGAACCCAGGCCTCACGAATGCCAGACGAGCGCGCTACGGCTTGAGCCACATCCCCAGCCCCTTTCTCACATTCCTATGTATCTGATCTTTTTAAGCCAAAGGCATATATTTGCTTAAAGATGAATTGGAAATATTTTACGGAAATCAGGGTGAGAAGAAATCTACAACTATTAACTTTCAAAATAAATTTTTTGTGTTCTCAGTTTAAAGATAAATTAAGAATAAATGGGATTGATTCAAGAAAAAAAAAAAGCTTCCTCTTAGCAAAAGAAACAGTCAATGATGAGAAGTGGGAGGCTACAGAGTACAAGAATATCTTTATCACATGCACATCAGATAGAGCACTAATCTCCTGGATCTATAAAGAACTCAAAAAATTTAACAACAAAAAAACAACCCAATCAATAAATGGGCTAAGGAACTGAATAGACACTTCTCAGAGACTATATACAAGTGATCAGCTCACGTTTGGGGCTGGGGATGTGGCTCAAGCGGTAGCGCGCTCGCCTGGCATGCGTGCAGCCCGGGTTCGATCCTCAGCACCACATACAAACAAAGATGTTGTGTCTGCCGAGAACTAAAAAAAAAAATAAATATTAAAAAAAAAAAAAAACAAGTTATCAACAAATATATGAAAAAATGTTCAGCATTTCTAGTAATTAGTGAATTGCAAATTAAAACTAAGATTTCATCTTACTTCAGTCAGAATGGCAGTTGTTAAGAATACAAGCAATGGGGTTGGGGTTGTGCTCAGCAGTAGAGTACCTGCCTAGCATGTGTGAAGCCCTGGGTTTGATCCTCAGCACCACATAAAAATAAATAAAATAAAGGTATCATATCCAACTACAACTAAAAAATACATATTTTTTTAAAAAAAATGAATACAAGCAATAATAAGTGTTAGCATGGATGTGGGGAGAAAGGTATACTGATACATTGCTGGTGGGATTGCAAATTGGTGCAACCACTTTCGAAAGCAGTATGGAGATTCTTCAGAAAACTTGGAAAGGAACCACCATTTGACCCAGCTATACCACTCTTTGGTCTATACCCAAAGGACCTAAAATCATCATACTGTAGTGATGTGGCTGCACTGATGTTTGTAGTAGCTCAGTTTACAATACCTAAATTTTGGAAACAACCTCAATACCCATCGATAGATGAGTGGATAAAGAAACTGAGATATATATACACACACATATACATACATACATACACATACAATATGGAATATTACTCAGCATTAAAAGAATAAAATTATGGCATATGCAGTGGATGGAGTTGGAGAACGTGCTGATTGAAGTAAGCTGATACCCAAAAAACAAAGGCTGAATGTTTTCCCTGATTAGTGAATGCTGGTCCAAAATGGGGAGAGGGTAAATGGAGGAACTTTGGATTGGGCAAGTGTATGGGTGAGTAGGGGAGGGGCCATGGGGCAGGAAAGATGGTGGAATGATATGGGCATCATTACCCTAGGATGCACAAATGGTGTGGCTCTACATTGTGTAAAAGCAGAGAATTGAAACTTTGGGCTCTATTTATGTACAATGGACTGAAATGCATTTTTCTCTCATGTATACGTAAATAGGACAAATTTTTAAAAAACGGAAAGAAAGTCTGCAAAAAAGTAGAGGGAAGGCAATGGGGGAGGGTTGAGGGGAGGGGAAGAGGAAGTACTGGGGACTGAATCAGAGCAAATTATATTCCATGCTTGTATAATTATGTCAAAATGAATTCTAATGTTATGTACAACTAAAAAGAACCAATAAAATTTATAGAAAAAAAATTTTTAAATATAGTAGTATTATATTATTTTAAAAATATAGTGTTATTATATTCTCTTGGAATAAGGCTCTTTCGTGCTCGCTTCGGCAACACATATACTAAAATTGGAAGATACAAAGAAGATTAGCATGGCCCCTGCGCAAGGATGACACGCAAATTCGTGAAGCGTTCCGTATTTTTAAATCAATCTCAGGGCTACAACCAGTGGCAGCAGGGTCAATTCTGGGGTCAGAAGCCATGGAGTCAGCATTATCACCAAGGATATTATTGAATACCCAAATAAAACGAACTGATACATATTTCTCCAAAAAAAAGGCTCTTTCTTTTTTTTTTTTTTTGACAATGAGATTGGACCCAGGGGTGTATAACAACTGAACCACATCCCCAGCTATTTTTGTATTTTATTTAGAGATCATGTCTTGGCAAGTTGCTCGGAGCCTCTCTAAATTGCTAAGGCTGGCTTTGAACTTAAGGCAGTCCTGCCTCAACCTCCCTCACTGCTGGGATTGCAGGTATGCACCACTGTGCCCCACTTTGTAAGACCATTTTAAATGGGTTATTTACTTTGAGGCATGTGAGGGAGCCTCAGGAATATTGAGACTGGGGCCAGTTTGAGGTTGGGTTTTTTGTTTTGTTTTGTTTTTTGAGATCTATATTTAGTGTGCTTTGGATTTTTTATAGAAAAATATTTGGGTGGATAAATCTGGTGGGATTGTGGAGTCTAGGGAGTTTCACAGTAGTGAACAGAATACGCCAAACCCCAGACAGAGAGCACCTGGTGACAAACATCAACTGGGAAGATGAGAGTACCATGGAAGCAGAGGGAAAAGGCAAGAATTCATATTGGTATAGAGGGCCTGAGGCAGATTCATCCACACAGGCCTGACAGGACCAGGCCTGTGTCTCTTCTAATGGCTCCTATAACTCTATCACCACACATGAGCCCTGTGTATTCTTCTCCAAGGAAAGCCAGGAGGTCAGTTTCCTCTTGGATATTGGTGTCATCTTTTCTGTACTCACCTCTTACCCTGGACTTGTTTCCTTTAATACTGTGATGGTGCAAGGGGTGTATGAATAGTCTGTTACCAAAAAGTTTATTCCCCCTCTGAGTGGTGAGTGGGTTAGGGTGATGTTTTCTCATGCATTGTGGATAGTCCCAGAGTGCCCTACCTTTGTATTAAGGAGAGATTTAATTTTAAGACTCCAGGCTCCCATCAAGATGGATTTAGGACATTTCATCTATTAGAATGCCACATAAACCTTCAAGTAGGGATAGTGAATCAAGGTTGGATGGGCAAAATGTGCAGGACCAATTAAAATGTTCTTAAAGGATCCCTCTGTCTTTCTGCATAAGAGACAATACCCCCTGGGACCCAGAGGCAGAAAGGGACTTGAGACATCATTCAGAACCTCAAAGGGCAGGGACTATTATTGCCCTGCAACAGCCCATGCAATACACCACCGTAGAAGTTCAGAAGCCAAATAGGGAATGGTGCCTAGTCCAGGGCCTTAGGATGATTAATGAAGCTGACATTCCCCTCCACCCTGTAGTTGCTAACACATGCCCTCTGTTATCTGAGATCCCAGCTGCTTGTTGCTTTTTTACTGTATTAGATTTAAAGGATGCCGTTTTCTGTATACCTCCAGACTAAATCACAATATTTGTTTGCCTTTGAGGAACCAGATAGTGGATCTCCATTAACCTGGACAGTATTGCCTCAGGGATTTAAAGGTAGCCTTCACTTGTTTGGGCAAACCCTAGCCAAGGACCTTGCAGAATTGAGAGAAAGGTCATTTGGTTGTTCTCCAATATGTAGACATCTTGTGTGCCAGGATGAATGTCAAAAGGCCACTACAGAACTGTTAAACTTTTTAGCAGAAAGTTTATAAGGTATTAAAAAGGAAAGCTCGATTGTGTCAACAACAGGTTCAATACTTAGGATTACAGTTGTCTTTGCGAATCTGCAAGCTAGGAAAGGAGAAAAGAACCCCCCCAGGGCCATACCTCCATCCCACACGGTAAGGCCATGTAGAGGCTTCTTAGAGATAACTGGGCACTAAGGTTTTGGATTCCTAGGTATGGGGGATTAGCTAAATCTTTTTAAAGCCTCCTTAAAAAAAATGCACACCAAGGAACAACTGTCCTGATATGGGAACTGGGACACACTAAGCCTTGTAAGGTATTTAAAAAGGCCTTACTTAAAGCCCCTGCCCTCAGGTTATCTACACAGCAAAAAAATTTAACCTGTTTGTCACTGAATGAGGAGGAGTGGTCTGGGAGTAATTAGTCTCCCAAAAGAATGGAACAGCTCAACAGCCAGTGGCATAGCTCAGTAAAGCATTTGACATAGAGTCTTAGAGATGGCCCCTCTGCTTGGGAGTGGTATCAGCAGTTGCCCTGCTAACCCATGACATAATCAAAATCATCCTGAGACGACACCTCATTGTCTATACCTCTCATGCTCTCTCAGGGATTTTAAATACAAAAGGCGGGTTATGTCTCTCAGATAGTCATCTCTGAAATAACAGGCTTTCCTTCTACAAGGACCGGTAACTCAAAAAGGACCTGCTCTAATTGAAACCTAGCCATTTTCCTCCCAGAAACACTAGAGGGAAATCCTGAACGAGTTAATATTTTTTTTTTTAAGAGAGAGAGAGAGAGAGAGAGAGAATTTATTTATTTATTTATTTATTTTAGTTCTCGGCGGACACAACATCTTTGTTGGTATGTGGTGCTGAGGATCGAACCCGGGCCGCACGCATGTCGAGCGAGCGCGCTACCGCTTGAGCCACATCCCCAGCCCAAGAGTTAATATTTACACTACTCTAAATATGCCTACCTAATGCTGCACGCACATGTAGCAATTTGGAAAGAGAGTATTCCAGACACCTGGAAAAAAAAAAAGAACAGATCTTAAAACTGTTAGAAGCTTTTTATACACCTAAAAAGGTAGCAGTAACCCACTGCCAAGAATATCAAAAGGGAACAGATGAGATATCAAAGTGCTATAGACAAACAGATTAAGAGGCTGCAACAGGGCTTTGCACCAACCAACAACCTTAGGCCCTCTACTATGGACAGGCCCTCCCTAGAGTTAAGACCTCCATACAGATAGGAGGAGACATTCTCTTAGCTTCTGGGTGAATTGGAAGATAATAAACTTTACTTACCCACTAACTCTCAATGGAAAGTTTAAACACACCGTACATCAATTTTCCATTTGGGAGAAGAATACACTCTCAAACTAACTCAGAGATATTTGAGGGAAACAAAATAAGAAGGACAATCCATCAAGAAGTCAAAGTCTGTGAGACATGCCAGAGAAATAACCCACTTAAGTCCACCAAAAAGCTCCAGGATTACAAAAGACAAGACAATTTCCTGGGGAGGACTGGCAACTTGATTTTAACCACAACCTAAGAGCAGTGGATTCCAGTATTTATTGGTTATGGTAGATACTTTGCTGGATGGACGGAGGCCTACCCCTCCCAACATGAACAGACAGAAGTAGAAAAAGCCTTATTACAGGAAATAATTCCCCAATTAGGAATGCCTCACAGCCTCCCATGTGACAATGCAGCAGCTGTCACTCAGGGAATATCCAAAACCATAGGAATAAAATATCATCTCCACTGTATATGCAGACCTCAGTGCTCTGGAAGGATAGAAAAGGCTAATTATATCTTAAAGAGACATCTAAAACAAGTCACTCAAGAAACCCACGGTACATGGCCCAAGGTGTAAGCAAAGATAACCAACGTGGTTTTGGCACCATTCTGAAAACACAACCCGGACGGAAGCAGACCTCTACTGGATCCACAAGCTTTCCTTTATTCCATAGTGGAGTTGGTCAGTAAGGCAACAGTGGGGGCTCATTCTGGGTGGAAAAGGGCTGCTAGTTACCCAAGGAGTCTGAGCTTTAGGGGTTACAATGAGGATGGCTTAATCATTGAACACTAAAGCAGACGTGTTGGTTTAAACAGTCAGAAAAGTAAAAAGCCTGAAACTCATTGACACTGGGAAAAGCTCAGGACTTGCTGTTCTCTGCTTATCCTCTTCCTCGGGACCCATTGTTACCCAGACCTTCACTATTTGCTCTTCTCCTTCCAGAACTCATCAGCCATAAGAAAGGGTAATAGTCCAGGACCCAGCATTTCAGTATCCATCTCCTTCCTTCGGTACCCAATGTGGCTGGGAAGGAAGGATTGTTTGCTTTTGGTGGAGATGCTGGGAAAGAACCCAGGAAGGGATGGAAGTTTGCTTTCTTTCCCTCTTAACCAGGGTCCATGGTTAGTTGGAAAGGATTTACTGGGATTAATGATTGCCTTCCTCCTCCCTCTTCCTCTGGGTCAGACAGTTTTTGGGGGGTTGCATTTTCCATATCCTTCATTCCAGACTCTGAAAAGGGAGAATGAACTGGGGTGACCATATCAGATCCAGCTGCTTCCTGCTGAGAAGCCTTGAAGTAGTGAAACCCCTCCTTTCAGAGCTCTGGAGGAGGACATGGAGAATCCGAGCATTTGAGGCTGAAGAGGGAGGATCCTTGAGGTCATTTTAAGTGAAGTCTTCCTTGTGTGGTTTCAGAAAGTCAGGCTGTGACTCAGGAGAAGTATGTCCTGGTGGCAGTTTGAGCTGACAGGTTACCTCGTTAAGAAACTGCTTCTGTACAAAGTTTACAATAGGGGGGAAATGTGAAAGTCAAGGAATTAATTATTTTGTTAGTAATGCTAGGGAAATTTTTTCCACTGTCAAAACAGGAAATATTCTTAAATGCCAGGAATCATACATCTAAAATACATAGCAAGTGAAATAGTTGTGAACTCATTTTCCTTAATCAAGGCCATCCTGCCATGATCAAATTTAGGGTGCACTCTCTATGATCTCAAGATTCTGGGTCCTCCCATGCAAAGCAAGCATGATTAACGTTGGAGCCAGTTACCTGAAGTTTTAATTGTCTCCATCCTGCTTGACAGACCATGCAAAACAAGAACAGAGATAAAATTAACAGTATAGTTATAGCTAGTAACCCAGCTACATGTGGACAAAAGTATTTAAAAGGGTCAAGTGAAGAAATCCCTTCAGCTAAACTGGGATCAATTCCCATTAGGTGATTACATACATTTTGCCATTGAATCTTACTATCATTATATGGAATTCTGGTGACACAAAATTGGGTAATGTTAAAATGACATTGGAGTCTTTGAGCCTATTGTAAATTTTGTATTTGTTCTCCTAGCCATATAAAAGAATCTTTTCGTTGTTGAATTTTGCTCAAAATTTTCTGAGCAATATGTACTTGAGTTTGGCAGGTCTCAGTAAATTTCTTTTGAAATTGTGGAAGGTGGTCTGGGGATGTGGCTCAAGTGGTAGCGCGCTAGCCTGGCATGAGGGCAGCCCAGGTTCGATCCTCAACACTACATACAAAAACAAAAGATGTTGTGTCCGCCAAAAACTAAAAAAATAAATAAATATTAAAATTTCAAAAAAAAATTGAAATTGTGGAAGGTAGATGGCAGAAACAATTATCCCAACCAAGATAACAGTGCAAGCTATTGGCCAAGCTATTGTTTAGCACTTGTCCAGGGATCCAGGTGGCTCCTGGCCTTTGGGGAATCATAACAGTTTATCATGGACTGTGCAATATAGTCCAATTGAAATATTATAACATACAGTTGTCACATTTAACATGTATGTTTTGTGAGTCATTATTTTGTATTAAATAGGTCCAGACAATAAAACGTAGGGATCTAATACTTACACTGTGAGACTGAATACTTTATGAAAATAAATATTAAGATGGGTAACATTTTGAAACTTATTATATTGAAAATTACCATTCCAATCTGGGAAGGCTCCTGAGTCAGACCTGCCCTCCCTCCGTATTCCAGGCTGTTCTGGAGCCATGCTAACCCTGACTCTTACCACCCCTGATTGGTTTACATAGAAACAGCATTCGTTCATGATCAGTTTTGTAGGACAACAGATGCCAGGAGTCCATTTGATTTTGTAAAGTCAGTACAAAATTGGTGTCCTGTTCCATATCTGCAATGTCCTGTGCTATTTTTATAGTGAATAGAGGTTTCTAATCCCGTTCCTCCTGTGCCAATCCTGGTGGATGTTCTTAGCCCTATGAGTAAGCAAATAGCTTCGTGGGGCTCTCCTACATCTGGTATGTGCTGTTATCGGAATGGTAGGTTTTGGTTCTTGGGGAAAATGTCAGTTTGAGGAGTAAGGAAGATTAAGGTACAGAGGCCAGTTTAATTTTGGTAAGCAGGGGCAAATAGGGGCCTCACAAAGGAAAAAATAATTTGGGGGGCATCAGGGTTGACACAACTATAGTTCTTAAGTTCCATTAGAGAACCATTGTATTTCTTTTTCAATGCCCAGATATGACTGTATGTTGGTTATAACTGTTTTTCTAGGTTTCTCTCTGTTGTTAAGAGTCAGCTGAGTTCCCATAGGGGTCACTCTTGGGGAACTTGAGAGCAGCTTCATAGCTCTTTTACTGCCATCTTCTAGGATGAGTCAGGGTCTCCTTGATGAGGTGGCTTTTCTTGGAGGCATCTGGGATGTCTCCCTTTTCCAATGACCCTCCTCTTTTGCAGTATGTGTGCACTAATCAGCTTTCTATTCTCCAGTGGTCTCATTATCTCCCTGACTGGGAGGTCATGTAGCCCAGATTTGCAAAGCCCTTAGAGAAGTCTATGTTCAGGCTGACTATGTTCAGGCTGACTCAGAGGACAAGAGCTGAATATTGGTGCTTTTGTACCTTTTATTCCTAGCCTTAATTTTTAAAGGATGTGGCTCAAGCGGTAGCACGTTCGCCTGGAATGCGTGCGGCCCGGGTTCGATCCTCAGCACCACATACAAACAAAGATGTGTCCGCCGAGAACTAAAAAATAAATATTAAAAATTCTCTCTCTCTCTCTCTCTCTCTCTCTCTCTCTCTCTCTCTCTCTCTCTCTCCTCCCTTACTCTCTCTTTAAAAAAATAAAAAAAAAAATAAATGGGCTAAGGAACTGAACAGAAGAAGAACTACAATTGATCAACAAATATGTGAAAAAGTGTTCAATATCTCTAGCAATTAGAGAAATGCAAATCAAAACTACTCTAAGATCTTATCTCACTCCCGTCAGAATGGCAATCATCAAGAATACAGGCAACAATAAATGTTGGCGAGGATGCTGGGGAAAAGGTTCACTCATACATTGCTGGTGGGACTGCAAATTGTGCAACCACTATGGAAAGCAGTATGGAGATTCCTCAGAAAACTTGGAATGGAACCACCATTTGACCCAGATCTCACTCCTCGGTCTATACCCAAAGGATTTAAAATCAGTATACTACTGTGATGCAGTCACATCAATGTTTATAGCAGCTTAATTCACAATAGCTAAACTATGGAATTAACCTAGGTGTCCTTCAATAGATGAATGGTTAAAGAAAATGTGGTGTGTATATTCAATGGAATATTAAGCAACTTTAAAGAAGAATGAAATTACGGCATTTGCCAGCAAATGGATAGAGTTGGAAAATATACTAAAAGAAATAAGCCAATCCCAAAAAACAAAGGCCAAATGTTTTCTCTAATATGCAGTTACTAATTTACAACAAAGGGGGGCACTGCCAAAGAAAAGAGTGACCTTAGATTAGGTAGAGTGAAGTGAAGGGAGGGGTGGGGAAGGGATAAGGGGATAGGAAGGATAGTAGAATGAAACAGACATTATTACATATATGACTGCATAGACCAATGTGATTCTACAACATGTACACTCAAAAAATGAGAAATTATAGGGCTGGGGTTGTAGCTCAGTGGCAGAGCACTTGCCTAGCATGTGTGAGGCACTGGGTTCAATCCTTAGCACCACATAAAAATAAATAAACAAAATAAATGTATGTGTCCATCTACAACTAAAAATCTTTTAAAAAATGAGAAATTATATCCCTTCTATCAAAGTGCATAAATGCATTCTACTGTCATGTATGACTAATTAAAACATAAATTAAAAAATTAAAAATGAATGAGTGCCTAAAAAAGAAAGAATAAATATCTAAATTTAGACAAATTACTCCATTTTTTTCAGTTGTTGATAAACCTTTATTTTATTTATTTATACATGGTGCTGAGAATTGAACCCAGTGCCTCACACATGCTGGGCTAGCACTCTACCACTGAGCCATAACCCCATCCCCCAAATTATTCTATTTTAAGAAGAAAAAACACTTTATGTTATTCACTATACTCTTGTTGAAACATAGTTGAAACTTTTGGACCCCTTGTGTTAGACCAGGACGCAAGAAAAGACCACTGACTCCAATTAAAATCAAATTAAAGCAAGCTTATTATTTCGACCGGCCGGGCTGCCTCTCCCCAAAACGGCGGGAACAAGACAGCAGCCCCACCTTTCCTATAGCCCAGCTTTATAGCCCAGCAAGTTACACAAAGGGGGGTTACAGGTAACAGAACTCTGACAAGCATCACACTAATGGTAGTTTACATTTTTTTTTTTTTTTTTTTGCTGGCCCCAACATCAGAATTTTTGAGGACCATTAGAGCCTCAGAGAGGGTCGTTGTCTGGCCAGGGAAGGCCAGGATTGATGAGGCGTCACTAAAGTTTCAGAGAGGGCTGCTATCTGGTCAGAGAGCCAGGCATGGGTGAGTTCAAGGCACGGGCAGGCATTGCAAGCAGGTTCAGAATTTGCAGTAATTTATAGTAAAGCCGAAATTAGCTTTTCATGGCTTTGTGGCAAGATGGCTCCCAATTTTAATAAAAGATCAGGTTGGGTCTATCACTTGTACATAGAATCACATCTGATTATTTACAAATTTGTGAAAACACAAATAATGCTCAAGTATATCATCCCATGGAGTTCATGAAGTTAAGGGTATTAAAAGTTAGCATTTTAACTTTGTAAATTAATCACATGCCTCTAATAAACACATTGATGAAGATTAATGTCATTGATATTAAATCTAATTTATATATTAATTATAAGAACCAATGTATCAGACAGGTGTATCAAAAAGCATTTATTTTTTTTCCATGTTGAACAAAGACCTTAGAAACAATGGATTTATACATCTACATTTTATCAATTTGACACTTAGAAAAACCAGTGAATTCGTAGCTGTAAAGACATCATTCACTCTTATCTGTCTGCCCAGTGTAAACTGAACACTTCAAATTACGTGAATCAAAGGCACTCGGATCCACATTTTTAAATTTTAATTTATGAGCGCTCAAGTTTGATACACACACGTAGACAGGACAACACACTGGTATACACACATACACAAACAAACAAAGGCCGTGTAGCTTTTAAAAACCTATTAGATTGAGAGCTGACCCTTGCAAACAAGCCTCTGAAGAAAGCAGAGTGTGAAAAACCTCTATAGTTGGATACAATAGGACTAATCAGTAAATATATATTAACCAAGGCTTGTAGGATCAAATCATGAGCTCCAAAAAATACACATTACAAAAAAGGAATCCTAGAAAAAAATGACATGGCTCTTAATTATTTAGTAAAGCCGCATGAGAGGGAGGGAGGAAGGGAAAGAGAGAGAGAGAGAGAGCCCTGAAATAATTTTTCTCCCTGTGCTGAAGTCAGGATATTTGGCCAAGGGAAATTTCTGTTTAGAGCAAAAGCATCAAGCCTAGGGCTTTTTAAAAAATATTGATTTTTTTAGTTGTAGGTGGACACAATACTTTTACTTTATTTTTATGTGGTGCTGAGATCGAACCCAGTGACTCATGTAGGCCAGCGCTATACCAGAGCCCCAAGTCCAACCCCAATGCCTGGGGCTTTTTAACCATTTTTTTCCCCCAGTTGGTAGTCAAGCCAGGTACAGATTAGGTTTCCACAAAGACAAAGGTGATCAGTAACCTTTTTTTCCTGGTCCTTCTTTATTATTTTACACAGGTCCACTGAAATGAACTCTTTTCTTGTTTGGGTCAACAGCATGCCACTAGGGTGCATGACTGCTGGACATGAGGACTGTTCCCCTTTCCCAGCACTTCTGGGCTACCTTGGGGGGAATCTCCCTGACAAGGAAGTAACTGGACAGAATTATAGTCTTTAATTGTTAGAACTGAAGAAAGAGAAACACAGAACAAGCTGCGACTCATGCCAATATTAAATTATAGCCTATAAATGAAACTTTATCACAACCAGGTCATGGAAAAACTTTCACTTTCCAACAAGCCAACCTTCAGATTTATAGCTGTCAAATCACATTTAAGCCCATCTACTCCATGCTTCCCAACATCAGTGCAAACATGTCAGAGGTCTAAGGATGGTGACTGTAGATTTGGGATGGGTATTTGTAGCTTAAACCCACCACAGGGCATCTAAACCAAGAAGCCCCAATCTGTTGAGAACAATGTAGCCACACCTGACAAATGGCCTAATGCTACCTGGGAATTAGGATGGACCCCCCAGTCAACACATAGTGATTTTACAGGCCAACAATTGCTTTGGGACTCATTGGTTCTCTAGTCCTGAAATTAGGTGTCCAGCACCCAAAGGGACACAATGGATGTGTGGGAAAAAATTATAGCACAGGTTTCCCCCAGGATGGAGAGGAAGATGGACTATTGGGTACCCCTGGAGGCAAGGGAGATGGACACCAAGTACAGGACAGCCAGCAAACCTCTGCAGTCTCCTACGCGGGTGGGTCCGATCTGGTTTTTGTTGCTATGATCCTCAGCTTCACGGTTACTCCACAAACTGGCTTAGAGGTTGGACTGTGGCACCTGGAAACCCTATACTCACACTGCCTTATACCAGGTTGAGTATTTCTCTTCTTAACACAGAAGTAGCCCTCATGAGGAAAGCCATCTGACAAAAGCAGATGGCTTTAGAAGTCCTCACTGCAGCCCAAGGTGGCCCTTGTGCCATGATTGAACTGATGCTGTGTTTACACTTCTGACAACTCTGGCAATGTAAGTCACTTCCTAAAGATCTAGGTTTCCAGGCTGAGGCCACCAGCCCTGTCATGGGAACAACTTCTTCGTTCTGGTCCTCTGGTGTCCCCTGGTGGAAGACATTCTCAAGCTCTGTCGGCGGGTTCGCATGCTGCGACATTTTTTTGTTGCACTGATCTTATGCCAATACTCCCGTCTTCTTGTTTCTCTGGTGGATCACCCGCCTCTCAATGACTTTACAACCTGTTGCTTCCAAACCAGACTTTTCTTGTGGACCCCTCCACCAACCCCATTCCTGAAAGGGAAGCTCAAGCTGCTGCCCCACTTCATTCCCTCTCAGCTCAGAGGCCAGAGCTGTCATGGGCACTTTTCCCTCACAGCAGCAAGGGTTCCCTAAAATTAGACGTGGGGGTAAAGCAAGAACAAAGGGCAGGGAGCTAGTGTAGACAGCCCGTCCTCAGGTCAGGTGGGGAAGATGGAAGCTGGTTCAAAGGAAATGGAATGTTAATACCTTCAGGGCACTTCGGACTCACCTGTGGCTAAGACCGCCTGGGGGGCGGGGGTCGTTCCTCCCACCAGGGAATTGTTAATGAGTAATCACTGTGGCTCTTCCTGCTTTTCTGGGCAGACAATGGAAAATAGGGAGAGGTTCCCCTGGATCATGGCCTTCTATCCCACATTGGCAGGATAGGAGGAGGGGGCATGAGAAGTTAGAAACTGAACTACACCCCCAGCACTATACTTAACTTTGGGTAGGTATTCCATATCTGGACACATTATTATTATTATTATTATTATTATTATTATTATTAATGTAGTGCTGAGGATCCAACCCAGCGCCTTGCTAGGCAAGTCCTCCACGCTGAGCCATGACCCCAGCCCCTATTCCACATCGGGATGATGCAATTAAATGAAAAGGTGCAATAATCCTTCAGGTCCCTGGGAAGAAGCTTATGCTGGGATGTTGAGAGCCACAACCGAGTCAGAAAGACATCAGGCATATTGCCAGAGGGAATGGCTGAAAGGTGACGCCAGGGAACCATTGAGATGATGATTTGAGTTAAGGTGTATATAATTGCTGTGATGCTGGATTGATTGAGTTTATGAACCCTGCTCAGGCTGCTCCGGGAATCTGCCTGGGGCTATGGCTACATTGGAGTTCTGGTGGGGGTTGGGGAGATTGCCCGCCACCTGGTGGAAGGAGTGTGTTCCCCAGTAGTGTGTGTGCAGTGCCCGTGAGAGTTGGGGGAATTAAGAGTTGCTGTTTGAACCTACAAGGCTTTGTGACGGCTTGGTTATTTGTGCCCAGCCAGACTGCGGCTTTGGGAAGGGTTCTAATTCAGCCAGGTGGAGGTTCTTTTCTGCAGCCTCTCGGGATTCAGGGGCGGGGCCTGGATCATTAGCCAATCAGAGACATGGGGTGGGGCTGCAGGATCCTCCAATCTGGAGCGCAGCTATAAGAGGACAGAACCCTCCACTTCTGAACAACTTCAGTGTGTCCCACTGGTTCTGCCAGGAGAACTTCTAAGTGGCCCAGCCTCCTCGCTGTGACATCTCCGTTCTACAGGCTGAGGCGACCCCGGGAACCCCAGAAGGCGGGCAATGGTGAGTGTGGAGGGCGCAGTTCCCTCAAGGGGAGCGGGTCGCAGTGAAGGGGACGGATGAGTCGCTGTGGAGGGACCTGGGCCTCCGGCGGCAGCTGCGGCGACTGCGGTCGGAGTCCGGCCGGGCCCCGGGTCCTGCGCGGCGCTTTGCCGGCCGGAGCGGTCTGTGGGCAGCGCGGCCCCCCAGCCCCGGGTCTCCCCCTCTGCGGTGGCGGCGGGAGGGTCGCGGGGAGAGTCCCGCCGGGTGAGGCGGGGCCTGGGAGGGAGGGAGGTGTGCGCGTCCCAGCCCCCTGCTCCTCGGTCCCCCGGTTACTCCAAGTCTGCAAAACTGGGGAAGCCGGTTCCCGAATCCGCGACTGACCCTCAGCCCGGGGCTTGTGGGGGCAGGAGGCGGACAGATCTGTAGACCCTTCTGCCGGGGCCCCTGACTGGAATCAGCGCCGCTGGACGTTGGTTTAGAAAATGCGGATCGAGGGAGGCGCAGCTGCATTTAAGAGAACCGCAAAGCGGGGAAGCCCCGCTGTGAGGTCTGCAGACCCTCAGTGGGTGGCAGAAAGGACTTTTCTTTGAGGAGAGGAGCAAGCGGGGTGCCCAGAAGGCGCTAGTGCTGGAGGACGGGGGAGGTTGGGCACCCGGGAATCGGTAGGAATTTTCGGGAAGCAGGTTTGTTGACTGCGGGGCCCAGAGAGGCCGTTGCCTGAAGCATTCTGTGGGAGTCAGTCTGAAATTCTCTATTTGTCCCTCCTGGGAGGAGGGGTTTTGAAGGTTTACTGACGAGTGCTTTTTCAGTTTTTGAGACTAGAAGTTTTACAAGTTTTTTTTTTTTCATTTACAAATAGCATTTTCCAAAAAGAGGAAACTGCCTACCACAGTGCTGTATGCAGAAGTTTATCTTTTTTTTTTTTTCTTTTTCCTGATACCCTGTGTAAAAAGCTTTCTGAGAAGAGGAACTTATAAGAATGGTAGCGATTTCTGCTTAATGATAAGGGTCTTCTGGGTGGAGGATCTGCGCTCTGCCTCAGTAGAGACTAGAGGTGGCAACATCGTCCTACCTCTGAACCTCCACCCTCACTCAGACTTCTTTGTTGTTGTTTTATTTGTTTGTTTCGTTTTTAATACTGGCATTGAACCTAGGGTCTTTAAGCACTGCCATATCCCCAAAAACAAACCTTTTTTTTTTTTCTTTTCTTTGTATTGGGGATTGAACCAGGGGTGCTTCATCACTGACCTGCATCCCCAGTTTTAGCCCTGCCAGCTCAGGCTAATTTATAGGTGAAGGTTGGGCCACGTGAGAAATCCAAAGGGAGTTTGAATTAAAGAGACAGACTCTAATTACCTTTAAAACAGCTCCTGGATGGCTTCTCATACCCCCAGCCTCAAGCTACCCATTCAAGTAGCCAGGTTTATTGAAGAGGCCAGCTAGAGACAGAACATGGGTAGTAGACTTTTATTGGGGAACAAAAAATTCTGGGGAAAATCCCATCCAATGAAGATTAAGGGGGGACAGTGTCCCAAGGTCAGGTGAGATGATTGGGTCTTCAGGGGCAGTGATCAGGCATGCCTCCACACGGACAAGCCCTGGGACCCAACAAGGGTGGGGAAACCTCTGAACACAAAGCGCCTCTCGCCCAGCTGGGGAGGTAATTCAAGTACAAGGATGGCCTCCCACACCCAGCCCTTTTTATTTTTATTTTGAGACAGAGTTTCACTAAATTGCTGAGGTGGACTTTGAATTTGAGATCCTCCTGCCTCAGCCTCTTGAGCCACTGAGATATATCTTGCCTTTATTGATTACCTCTGGCCTTGAGCAATTTTCTCTAGTGTTTTTTTGTTTTTTGTAAGATTGTCTCTTTGTCCAACTTTTTCTTCTTCATAAATAGTGTTGTTTTTAATTTGAAATTGATATTTATACTTGATATTTAGAAAAATGATGGATTTTTGCATATTAAGCTTGTGTGTGTTTACAGCCTTGCTACATTCCAGTATTAATTCCCAGAGTTTTTGTTGGTTCTTTGGGATTTTTGTAGGTAGGCCATAATGGCACATGTGAGAAGTCTTTTTTTGTTTTTTTTCTCAGTGTGAATGCCTATCACTATTTTGTTTTATGCTTTCTCTGTTCCTATTGATTTGATCTTAAGATTTTGTTATTTAGATTTTGGAGATGATCAGTTACATGAGTTGACTTTTAAATGTTTGGTCTTTTTTTTTTTTTCTTGGTACTGTTACCGCTGTTGACCGGTGACGAGTTCTTGCTTCCCCAGTGTTGAAGAATAACACCAAAGAAGCACACCGAGGCAAGGTCAGAGTAGAAATTAGACGTTTATTAAAGGACAGCAGAAAAGACTTCTCCCGGAGGAAGAAGGGCACTCAAGAGGTGGAATCCGTGGAAGTGCGGTTGTCTCCCCTTTTTATAGTTTTGGGGATGGAATGTAGGTTGGACGGCCTGAGGGGTGGGACACTTCTTTGTGATGGGCTATCTTTAAGTTTGCTGGGAGCTGTTCATTAACATTTCTTTGAGGTGGACTTTGGCCTAGGGCCTTTTCGGATTTACCTAACTACACTGACTACCTAACTTTAAATCTGGCTTCAGTACCGCCTGTTGATCTCAGGGGCACTTGACCACTGAGCCACATCCCCAGTCCTATTTTGTATTTTATTTAGAGACAGGGTCTCACTGAGTTGCTTAGCACCTTGCTTTTTGCTGAGGCTGCCTTTGAACTCATGATCCTCTTGCCTCAGCCTCCCGAGCCACTGGGATTACAGGTGTGCACCACTGCACCCAGCTGTTTGGTCATTCTTAAATACTTATAGTAGCAGCAGTGGTTGTGGCTCCGTGGTAGATGGTTACCTAGCATGTATGAGGCACTGGATTAAATTCTGAGCACTATGTCCAAATAAATAAAGTCCCATCTACAACTAAGTATTTTTAAAACTACTTATAATAATTCCTGCATAGTTTTGTTGGATCATGCTGTTCGTATAAGGATAGATGTACTTTGCCATTATTTGTTGAGGATTTTTTCTTTTTCTTATTTATTTTGGCAGTGCCAGGGATCAGAGTCAGAACCTCACACATGCTAGGCAGGTGCTATACCACTGAGCTATGCCCTTATAAAGATTCTTTCATCTTTATTCTTAAAAGCAGTTTGTCTTCTCTCCCCCTACTCTGTACTGGGATTGAAACTCAGGGCACTCTCACTGAGCTACACTCCTCACCTTTATTCCTTTATTTTTGTTATTTCTTATAATGTCTGTCTAGTTTTGTATCTTGGCACTATGAGCCTCATACATTATGAAGTAGTACTTTTGCATCTATTGCCTGGAAGACATTGTAATGATTGGTGTTCTTAAGTGTTAAGAATAAGCCCAAAAGACAAGGTGGGCCTGGTTCTCTGTGTTTGAGTTGCTATTGTTTTAATTTCTGTAATACATAGAGCCTTATTTACATTGTTTATCTTTCCTCATGTGAGTTTTTCTGGATTGTTTCTTTCCAGAAATTGGTTGATTTCTTCCAAGTTATTTTTCTGTGCTTTAAGAGTATCTTGCTCTTCTTTTGTCAGTTATCCAATGTGGTACATTAAACTGTTGAGTCGAAGTTTTTCGTCTTTTCGAATAAACGCATTCATTGTTGTCAATTTCTCCCTATGCACTGCTTTTTCTGTATCCCACAAGTGATGGTAAGATTTTGTTCAGGGCTGGGGTTGTGGCTCAGTGGTAGAGCACTTGCCTAGTATGTGTGGGGCACTGGGTTTGATCCTCAGCACCACATGAAAATAAATAAATCAAAAAAAGGTATTGTGTCCATCTACAACTAAAAATTTTTTTAAAAGATGTTTGTTCATGTTCACATATTTTGAAATACTTAAATTTCTCTGCTGTTGTTTTCTTCCATCCGTGTGCCATTCAGCCATGTATCTTGGACATTTGCCAGTTAATTTATGCTACTGATGTCTGCTTTAATTTCAGTATGGTCTGAAAGGGAGCAAGTGTCTATGGCTTCTTGCTGAGACCCACACAGCATCAACAAAGGATCTTGAGTACTGGGGAAGGGAGACGGAGAAAAACAGAGACAAATGAACTGAGACATTTTTAAGCACAGCTGAGGCCAGATGAAACCCTGGCCTCTGATGGACTAACAGTGACCTAGAACTAATTGGCATGTTTATTATAGAGTCTTCTAATCAGGAAGTTTAGCTATCAGGGCATTATAAATTCTTCGAGGCTTGTGAGCTATTAAGAGGCTTCTTTGCGCGCTAAAAAGTTACAGAACAAGAAGCTTTTTACAGCTATCCTGCTGTGCCCAGAAAACCCATTCTACTGGAACTTTTATAACTGTTAGTGTCAGAGCTGAGTGTCAAGGCTGTTCATGTCCTCACCTTTTGGCAAGGAATGTTTCCCAGGCTTGGCTTTTGCCAACATACAGTATCAGCCGATGGTTGGGGGTTTAACTGTTCTGCCCAATTTGTATTCCTTTAGATTTGTTAAGGTGTGTCGTGTAGTTCAGAACATGGTCCATGTTGGTAATGAATCTATACTGTGGTAGAACAATAATGGGAACATTGGCATTTTAAGAGCTGACAGGCTGTGGTTTTTGCACGCTGACACAGAAACTCTGCTTACTGACATGTAAATATAGAGGCTTGGGGTGGCTAACAGGTACCTGTAAAAGATAACTGCAGGGCAGAAGTAGGAAACCCAGCAATGGGGACAGAATAATCCCAGTTTAGGCTTAGTGTAGTAAAAATCCCTAAGCAGTAGGAGCTAACAGTCTCTGGACTGTTGACATCTTGCACCCATATAAGAAAAGTAGAATGCACCTTCCAATAGAATTGCATCCTTGCCTGAGGTACCCCAACTGTGCTTATGTATAAAAGTAAAAGCCCTGCTGTGCTCAGGGCTCAGGCTTTGGGAATTATCCCTCTGGGCTGTGGAGCCAGGAATAACATATTGCTTCCAGATCTCACTGTCCTAAATCTCATTTCCTGCTACACTGTGATCTTGACAAGAATGTGTACTGAGGCTTGGGATGTGGCTTAGTGGTAGGCACACTTAGCTAGTATTTGCAAAGCCTGGGTTCAGTCTCAACACTACAAAAGGATAAGGCAGAAGAACTTGCACGCTGTAGTGGTTTCTACCTGAGCAGATGTCTCTAGTTGATGTCTGATGTTATTAATTTCAACTATTCCCGTACTGATTTTCTGACTTATTGATCTATCCTTTGCTGGTAGAGATGAGTTGAAATCTGAAGATATAATTGTGAATCTGTGATTTTTCCCTTCAGTTCCATGTTTTGCCTCATGTGATTTGATGCTCTGTTTAAGAAACTATATATTAAGGATTTTTATGTTTTCCTCGAGAGTCAACTGTTTTATCATTATTTAATCCCTTTATTCCTTATTATTTTGTTTGAGGTACAACTTGATTGGTATAAAATTAATAGTTTCCAAAATTGTTTTGGGGTCAAAATAAGAATAGTCATAACTTTGGGCTGGGGATGTGGCTCAAGCGGTAGCGCGCTCGCCTGGCATGCGTGCGGCCTGGGTTCGATCTTCAGCACCACATACAAACAAAGATGTGTCCGCCGATAACTAAAAAATAAATATTAAAATTCTCTCTCTCTCCCTCTCTCTCTCTCTCTCTCTCTTTAAAAAAAATAGACATAACTTTAGATTTAATTCATTTTTGTCTTCATATTGATGTATTTTAAAAATATCTATATATTTAATTGATAAAAATTGAACGAATTTGTAATTTCACATATGATGCTTTCAATCAGATGTCATGGCTTAGGAAGAAGGTGGTAAGTCCAAGACCAATCCTGTGCCACTTAGAACCTGTACTAAAATAAAAATTTAAAAATGTATTAGCTGCAACTCACAACTCAATGCTCCTGGTTTCAATGCCCTTTATCACACAAATGTGCACGTACAATTTAGCCATTGTTGAATTATTAAATTGAGCTTATTACCAACTATATTACTTCACATATATATTTTTTGGGATGAGGGAACTGTAAACATAATCCTCTAGTGATTTCTCACAGTACTAGATTTCTTTATTTTTTTATTTTTAAATATTTATTTTTTTAGTTGTAGTTGGACACTATACTTATTTTTATGTGGTGCTGAGGATCAAACCCAGGGCCTTACACGCAATAGGCAAGCGCTCTACCTCTGAGCGACAACCCCGCCCCAGTACTAGATTTCTTGAATTTATTTCTCATATATAAAATAAATTTTGAGTCCTGACTTGATGTCTTGACAGTTAAAAATAGAACAAACCTGTTTTTGTCTCATAAAGTACACAAGGGTGGATCTTGTTTTCTACCAGTCTGTCTACAGAGCATTCACATTTAAAGTGATTATTGATATGGTTGGGCTAATATACACCATATTTGTAACTACTTTCTGTTTGTTTTACTTTATGTGATCCCTGTTCCTACATCTTTTTGCTTCACTCTTCAAGAACTTCTTTCCAAAAGGCATGCCAAGGTGATACACTGTTGAAACAGTCTCTGAAGCCTATTCTCTGTTCTTTGTGTTCTTCCAACCACGAAATTTCAATCATTTAACTTCATCTTAGTTGATTCTCTGTTCCCCTTGTTCCAGTATGCCACGGAACACCCATGGTTATAGCTTCATGTAAGTTGTTATAATTGGAATCTGCAAATTACTCTATGGTCTTTTTTTGTTTGGCTGGTTGCTTTTTTGTTTGGTGGCACTGAGGATTTCGGCTTTATCACAGAGCCATATCCCTGGCCCTTTTTAATTATTTTTTTAAGAATTACAGTGTTGCTGAGTTGCCAAGGCTGGCCTTCAACTTGTGATCCTTCTGCCTTAGCCTACTGACTCAGTGGGATTATAGGAGTGCACTACTCGCCCAGTGAATGTCTTTGTTGACTGAGTTCAAATTCTGAGGTTTCCTTGAAATGGATTTTCTCTATTTTTTTCTATTAATGAGCCTTCTCCCCCTCTTCTTTATTACTATTACTATTATTATTACGGGGATTGAGCCCAGGGGTATTTAACCACTGGGCCATATCCCCAGCCTTTTTAATATTTTATTTAGTGACAGGGTCTTGCTCAGTTGCTTAGAGTCCTGCCAAGTTGCTGAAGCTGGTTGTGAATTTGCCACCCTCTTGCCTCAGCTTCCCAGATTGCTGGGCTTACAGGAGTGCACCTTGATTTCTCTTTTTTGCTATTGTTGCTATGTGAACATTTGAGGAGTCTAATGGGTATCTATATGGATCAGATTCTCTTCTTTCAGTGTGTGAGTAGAAATATTTGATGAGGTTAAATTTGATTTCAGCCACTGGTGTGAAGGTTGTGGTAAAATTGAAATTACAGTGTCAGGGTTATGCATCAGTTTATCCTCCATTTATATATAAGCCTGTGTGTTTTGCTATGATCGTCACTATTTATATGTATTTGGCTTGTTCCTCAAACAAGGACACAGTTCTCTTTATGGTGTCTTATATTGAGTTAAAGTGTTTAGAGTGTCTTTAATCATGTATTCACTTATTTTTGTTCTGTGCATTAATCATGTTTATTGTGGGGATAGTGAGGATTGGACCCAAGGCTTTGCACATGCTAGGCAACTGCTCTAACACTGGCCTACACTGCAGCCCTTTTTCTTTTTGGGTGCGGGTATCTCCACCATGCGACCAGCGCACTGGTTTCATTAATGAGGTTCTTGGCATAAAAGTTAGCTAGTGAGATTGAAATAAAACACACAGACTCAGTTACCTTTTTCTATGACCAGTTCCGAGACGGCTCCCCTCTCTGGTTCCCACCTCGAACCACCCGGTAGGGCAGCAAGGATTACTCAGGGCTAGCAGGAGAGAGAGTGAACATTGCCAGGGAGTAGCCTTTTATTGGGGAACAAGAATTTCAGGGGAGAATTCCATCCAATAAAGGTTGAGGGGGGCCGCACTCCAAGGTCAGGGTCAGTGATTGGCCCCCAGGGTCAGTGGTCAGTCACACCCCCACACGGACGGGCTCTCTCATCAGGAGAGGGCCGGGAAAGCTCCGACACAGATTAGCCAGAGCACCTCAGACCCAAACCGGGAGTTGCCCAGTCACGTGTGAGAATGGCTCTCCACAGGTATCAGAGATGGATCTCTCTCTCTCTCTCTCTCTCTCTCTCTCTCTCTCTCTCTATATATATATATATATATATATATATATATATATAGAAAGTCTTAGTTGATGGGATTATACACATGTACCAATGGAGCAAGCATGAACAATTTTTTGTTTTCCTACCAAAGGGTTTTATTATTAACATTTTTTGATTTTATAAGTTCATGTAAAGTTGACACCTTGGTGACAGTGAAATTTTTCTAAGAACATGTACCAATATTCCCTTTATTTTATTGTTTTTTAACATTCTCCTACTAAAACTTTAATGATTACCTATTAGTCTACTGAATTATCCTTCTTATTTAATTATCCGTCTTATTTACTATTTAATTCTGATTGATGTACAGGAACTAAGATATAGGCTTCCAGTTGTGGTCCCTTAGTGCAAATCCAAAGAATGGACTGAATTCCCTATACAATGAGTTGTAAAAAGAAGTTTTTAAATCTGATCTAAAGATCAGTTCCCAAGAGATTCATCACCGAGAGAATATTTGTGGGCTAATGAGATTGGAAACCTCTGACAAGCATGTCAGAATATTGCAAACATTAGGGGACTAAGGACTTAGGCTGCATTTTGTTGGGATAACCCTCTTGGGAACCCCAAGCCCCTCCTGCAGTTATTCTGGTGAGGTCCATCTTAACAGTAGTTCCCAGAGAGCAACAAAAATCAAAGTTTGTTCATAAGCATTTCTAAGAATATGCTGTCTCAGGACTGCTACTGTTATTTTGTGCAGTAAATATTTGGACTTTTTTTCTGAGAAGTGCCAGAGACCCTCGTGCAGAAAGAATTAGAGACCCAGCAGCACAGCCAGTGTTCCTGTTCTCCCTGTTTCTCTACCAGTAGGTGCAATTCAGCACCAGAATTGCTATGTGAGCCTGGCTGGAGAGTAAGAGTGTGACACCAGGTGATGGAGTATTGGGAGGACATGGTATCCTGTGAAATTCTCACACAGTGAGTGCAGGTCTCCAGTGCTGTGTGTCTCACCTTCCTCCTGGGAATACCTGTGGGATATTTCAGGAGCCAGTGACCTTTGAGGATGTGGCTGTGAACTTCACCCTGGAGGAGTGGGCTCTGCTGGATCCTTCCCAGAAGAAGCTCTTCAGAGATGTGATGCAGGAAACCTTGTGGAACCTGACCACTATAGGTAAGGGTGACATACTTTCCTCACTTAGTCCATCAGAGAACTGTGGTTACTTGCTTGTCAGTTCTGTTCCATGATCTGGAATATGGAAAGCCCACATTTTGGTGACTATATTAGCATGGTGACATTATACAACAGATCTACAAGACTCTGATAGTTTTTTCTGTAATGTTGAAATGAGTCATAATGATGTTTTTGGGTCTGCATTTTAGGAAAACAATGGAAAAATCAGGCCATCGATGATCACTACAATTCCAGGGGAAATCTAAGGTAATTGAACTCATTAGAGAAGGCAGTATCCCTCAGAAATCTGGGAGTAACTTATACAAAATCATGAAAAGAAGGAAAAGACACATGCCAAGGTTCAAATTGATTTATCTCTATTTGTTCACAACGATGCATACAATGATGCAGGTTGAGCATGCATAATTGGAAAGTTCAAAATCCAAAGTGTTCCAGTGCAGGCAACATCTGGAACAGACTTGATGTCATAGGTGACACTTTCTGGTAGTTTTTTATACAAAGTGGTTTTTTTGGTATATAAATTATTGAAGATTATGAAATTATCTTCAAGTGGGACTCATTTTGAAGATATTTTACTGTGTATACACAAATATCACAAAATCCCAATCTGAGTTTTGTCTCATGCATTTTTACACAAGTAGTACTCAATTGTATTTACAGATAATAAACATTTTCATGGTTAACAAAATCTTAATTTGGCAGGATTATTTAGAAACCTGAACTGGGCAGTGGTGCATTCCTCTAATCCCTGCAATTTAGGAGGCTGAGGGAGAGGAGCTCCAGTGAGAGGCAAGTCTCAAAAAAAACAAAAAAACTTTAAAGGACTGAAATGTAGCTCAGTAGTAAAGCTTACACAGCATAAAGCCAATTCTTCTGCTAAATCATTAGTAAACAAATCCTCAGTAATGTGCTTTTCATTCTTTGCAGAATTCAAGTGTTAGGGAGAGACTGTGAACAGAAAGAAGATAGTCAATATGGAGAAATCATCAGCCACATCATAAATCCTTTTGTAAACAAGAGAAATTCTTCTGGAGTAAAACCTAGTGAACACCATGTGTGTGGAGAAGTCACCATTACTGATCCATCCCTAGTTGTGCCCCTGACATCTCATGCTGGACACAAAGCACATGAGTATCCAGAACATGGAGGGAAGCCATATGAATATAAGGAAGATGGGAAACCCTTGCATGATCCCCAGCGTTTTCAGAAGCATGAAAGAACTCACACAGCAGAGAAACCCCATGTGTGTAAGCACTGTGGAAAAGCCTTTCGTTCTTCCAGCTACATTAAAATTCATGAACGAATTCACAGTGGAGAGAAACCATACAATTGTCAACAGTGTGGAAAAGCCTATCGTTTTAACTATGACCTTCAAATTCATGAACGAAATCACAGTGGAAAGAAACCCTATGTGTGTAAGCAATGCGGAAAAGCCTTCAGTTCTTCCAGCTACATTAAAGTCCATGAACGAATTCACAGTGGAGAGAAACCTTATAACTGCAAACAATGTGGGAAAGCCTTTACATTTCTCAATTCTCTTAAAATTCATGAACGTGTTCACAGTGGAAAGAAACCCTACATATGTAAGCAATGTGGAAAAGCCTTTAGCTCACGCAACAATGCTAAAACACACAGACAAAGCCATAGTGGAGAGAAGCCCTATGTGTGTAAGCAATGTGGAAAAGCCTTTAGTTCTTATGGTTACATTAAAAAACATGAACGAATTCACAGTGGAGAAAAACCTTATAAATGCAAACAATGTGGGAAAGCCTTTACATTTCTCAATTCTCTTAAAATTCATGAACAAGTTCACAGTGGAAAGAAACCTTACATATGTAAGCAATGTGGAAAAACCTTTAGCTCACTCAGCAACGCTAAAGCACACAAACAAAGCCATAGTGGAGAGAAGCCCTATGTGTGTAAGCAATGTGGAAAAGCCTTTAGTTCTTATGGTTACATTAAAAAACATGAACGAATTCACAGTGGAGAGAAACCTTATAAATGCAAACAATGTGGGAAAACCTTTACATTTCTCAGTTGTCTTCATATTCATGAACAAATTCATGAAACCCTCCATGTGTAAGCAATGTGGAAAAGCCTTTAGTTCATCAGCAACGCTAAAGCACACAAACGAATCCACAGTGGAGAGAAACCTTATAAATGCAAACAATGTAGGAAAACCTTTACATTTCTCAGTTGTCTTCATATTCATGAACAAATTCACAGTGGGAAGAAACCCTCCATGTATAAGCAATGTGGAAAAGCCTTTAGTTCATCCAGCAACGCTAAAGTACACAAATGAACTCACAGTGGAGAGAAACCTTATAACTGCAAACAATGTGGGAAAGCCTTTACATTTCTCCGTTCTCTTCAAATTCATGAACGAATTCACAGTGGAAAGAAACCTTACATATGTAAGCACTGTGGAAAAGCCTTTAGATCTTCCAAGTATGTTAAAATCCATGAACGAATTCACAGTGGAGAGAACAATGTGGGAAAGCCTTTACATTTCTCAGTTCTCTTCAAAGGCATGAACAAATTCACAGTGGAAAGAAACTATATGTAAGCAATGTGGAAAAGCTTTTAGATCACCCAGCAATGCTAAAGCACACAAACAAATCCATATTGGAGAGAAACCCTATGTGTGTAAGCAATGTGGAAAAGGATTTAGTTCTTCTAGCTACATGAAAACACATGAACGAAGTCACAGTGGACAGAAATCATGCATTTGTAAACAATGTGGAAAAGCCTTTAGTTCTTCCATGTATGTTAAAATCCATGAACGCATTCACAGTGGAGAGAAACCTTATAAGTGCAAACAATGTGGGAAAGCCTTGGGGTTAGGGTTAGGAAAACAAAATCTTTATTTTCAAGAATACAAATCAGAGGGTTAGGGATATAGCTCAGTTGGTAGAGTGCTTGCCTCACATGCACAAGGCCCTGGGTTCAATCCCCAGCACCACACACATACACACAAATACACATCAGAAACACACAGTGCAGAGATCTACTTTAAGAATAAATTACTGGGCTGGGGTTGTGTGTGTGTAGTAAAGTAGTTCTCCCACTCTGTGGGCAATCTCTGCACATTATTGTTTCCTTTGCTGAGAAGAAGCTTTTTAGTTTAAATCTATCCCATTTATTAATTCTTGATTTTATTTATTAATAGATAAAAGGAAGTCAGAGCCTAATTGACATGATTAATAAATAAAAGGAAGTCAAGATGGCACCTGGCAGTTTGCCAGGAAGAGTGGTTTGTGAGGCAAGGCCACCAAGCCATTAAGTTGGTGAGGATTCCTTATTGGCTGACTGCTGTATCTGGATGATGCTAATTGAGTCAAGCTGTGTGTAATCAGTTGGGTACATAAACCTCTGTTGCTTCACATTAAGCAGTTCCCGCTTCAACCTTCAAGTTGCTTGTCACCTCCCGGTTATTTTGCCCAGCCGGACTGCGGCAACCTAAGATATTGAGTACATTGTTTAAAATATTTTCCTGTAAACCTTTGCCAATCGTGATTAAGCTTTTATGTTTTTATCTCAATCACTAGGTGCTAGACTATGCAACTCGACTACAGGTCTCCTGCCCTACCATTAACTTTTAACTTTAAAGCCTACCTATGATGACTGGTAAGCTTTCTTCTAACCTAAAGTCCCAATAAAACACACTTAAAATAGTGAAAGTCTATTACTTAAAAGCCTACGACTCTGAAGTGACTCTAAAATATATATATGTTAATTTTACATTACTCTATTTTTAATTTCCAATGTAATTTCCTTTTTTCATATGACCTATTTAACTTCTTTCTTAAAGAAGTTCTCTGATCCTTAGTCAAAGCACACCAAGTCATGGACATCTTTGTATTCTTTAAAGGACAGGCTCTGCACCTCAACCCATTTGCAGTTAATATTATCTATGAGTTCCCCATTCTCATCATAAATTCCTGTGTAAGGCAAAGGAGGTTCTGTTAGTGGGGGGAATGTATGTTGCACAGGTCGTGGCTCTAGAACGGGGGCTTAGTGTAAATTGTTGCTTAGGCTTGTGGAATAACACTATTGTTTGTATCCTGAGAGATACTGAATACACCTCGGGGCATGTCTTAATTGTATCCTTAGTCTCGTTCTGGGAATTTTCCTGAAATTTCAGGCAATACATACTTCTATTATTGATTAACATATACCTTATTACCCATATCATGAGTATCATAAACAAAACACTCAACATTCCTCATGGTTTCCAGATGATGTGGCCCTGCCGCAGCAGCCCCCACGCTGTCGCCCGGTCAAACAATGGGTGCAGGAACGCCTTCACCACTGTGTGTAAAGAAAGCAGAGAAGCCTTCACTCCATCCAGTTACCTTCTCAAAATTCAAGGAACTCACACTTGAGAGAAACTCGATGAGTGTAAGCCATGTGAGAAAGCTTTATTGTTTACAGTTTCCTTTGATACTAAGAAAAAATTCACAGTGAGGAGGAACCTTAATGATGTCAGCAATTTGGGAAATTCTTTATTCTCAGATTCTTTCACATACATGAAAGAACACACTGGAGAGTAACTGTGAATACAGAAAAATGGGAAGTCTTTGTTATCACATGAACTTGTTAGCAAACATGAGAATGCACTTGCAGTAACTTGTATTTTTGCAAAGGATGTGGGGACATAGATACAACAATTCTCAATAAAATTCTGGGAAATTACATACAAAAACATATTAAAACGATAATGCACAGTGACCAAGTTTCATTCCAGGGATGCAAATTTGGTTCAACATACAGAAGTCTGCCGCAGTCTGGCTGGGCACAGAATCACAAGCCACTCGAGCAGGAACAAAACTTTATTTTTTAAAATGCCGCCAATACCCCGTAAGTGTCTGGCCAGCAAGCCGGTCCACCCACGCGGATCTGTCTACCGGAACCGGGGGCCCAGGACCTCCCCTGGAAAACCCTCCTACTATCCTTCCCCAACCAATGGGAACTCTCCAGGAGTCCCGTAACATGAGTCCAGTAGCAGGAGTCCAATTTCCTTATGAATGTAAATCTTAACATAATCATATCATCTCAATGGCTAGCTGGTGTCACCTTAACCAAAGGTGCCATGCATCAATACTTTGCTGTGGCTCCTAGCAGAAGTCAATAAACATAATTCATCACATCAATAGGCTTAACGAAAAAAAATCATCTCAATAGATGCAGAAAAAGCATTTGATAAAATACAACACCCTTTCATATTCAGAACACTAGAAAAACTAGGAATAGTAGGCACATACCTCAACATTGTAAAAGCTATCTATGCTAAGCCCAGGGCCAACATTATTGTAGAGGGAGAACAATTGGAAACATTCCCTCTAAGAACTGAAACAAGACAGGGATGCTCTCTCTCATCACTCCTATTTAACATTATCCTTAAAACTCTAGCCACAGCAATTAGACAAAATAAATTAAAGACATTTGAGTTGGAAAAGAACTCAAAGCATCACTGTTTGCTGATGACATGATTCTATGCTTAGAGGATCCAAAAAACTCCACCAGAAAACTTCTGGAGTTTAAGTGAATTCAGCAAAGTAGCAGGATACAAAATCAACACCCAGAAATCAAATATATTTCTATACATCAGTGATGAACCCTCAGAGAAATTAGGAAAACGATCCCATTCACAATAGCCTCAATAAATAAATAAAAACAAAAGAGATGAAAGACCTATACAATGAAAACTACAGAACACGAAAGACATTGAAGAAGACCTTTGAAAATGGAAAGGTCTCCCATGTTCTTGGACAGGAAGAATTAATATTGTCAATGGCTATACTGACAAAAGCGTTATACAGATTAAATGCAATTCCAATTAAAATCTGTGGGGACAAGTGTCAGGAGTCACCCAGGCTCCAAAAACTAACTTCCTCATCCTCCGAGGAATGGGAAGAGCCACCCAATGGTGAGCCCTGCTGACTCACATGATCCTTACCCACCAATCAGAAAGTGCCCTGTGCCAACTGTCAAACTTTTAAATCATTAAACTGTCATAACTGTCAAACCGCCCCCAGCTCTATAAATATGCAGAGCTGTGACACTTCTCCACCACAAGCTTTGTCTGCTCGATCCTTCAGGGAGCTAGATTGGACTCCATAAGAAATAAGTGGGGAATAAATGACTGCCATCCCTCTGGTGGTGAATAGCCCCCTTTCTTTCCCAATGGCTGCGTGGGAGATTTCCCTCCGCTAGCTCACATGCCCTTGTGGCAGCTATGAGTTCAGCTTGTTGGTTAGTGGTATTGGGTGGGAGAGGTTTTGCCTCTATGATGGATGAGAGGGAAATGACAGCATACCCCACCACTTTAACCCCTTCGTGTATAAAGGAGCTACCATACTGCATACAAGGCATATGTTAAGGGTGTCTGAGTGGTAGGACACTTACCCCATACACACAGCCCTGGGCATGAGGCCATGTGTTGCAGTTCCTGCACTTGCTCTGCAGCCCACTCCTAGAGTGGTGGCTGCAAGTTAGCAGAAATTACATTGGTGGCTGCCTGTAATCTGCCTAGCTACTGCCTGAGTATATATACATGGTAACTGTGCAATAAACTCAGACTTGCTTGGTCTCTGGAGGTCTTGATGAGTGACTCTGCAGCCACACTCTCCTCTACCCTATTCCATGGGCCTCCTCACTGTACGAGTGAGAGCCCATGCAAAAATCCAAACAACATTCCTAAAAGAAATAGAAAAAGCAATCATTAAATTTATTTGGGAAAATAAGAAACCCAGACTAGCCAATGCAACCCTTAGCAAGAAGAGTGAAACAGGAGACATCACAATACCAGATATTAAACTGTAATACAGAGCTATAGTAACAAAAATGCTGAGGTATTGCCACCAAAATAGACATGTAGACCAATGGCACAGAATGGAAGACAGAGACAAACTCACTTAAACACAGTTATATCATACTAGACAAAAGTGCTGAAAACATACGTTGGCAAAAAGATAGTTTCTTTAAAAAATGGTGCTGGGAAAACTGGAAATCCATATGCAGCAAAATGAAATTAAACCACCGTCTCTTGCCCTGCATAAAACTCAAAAGTGGATCAAGACCTAGGAATTAGACCAGAGACCCTGCACCTAATAGAAGAAAACATAGGCCCAAATCTTCATCATGGCTCTGACTTCCTTTTATTTTTTAATCATGTCAATTAGGCTCTGACTTCCTTTTATTTATTAATAAATAAAATCAAGAATTAATAAATGGGATAGATTTAAACTAAAAAACTTCTTCTCAGCAAAGGAAACAATAATGTGCAGAGAGATTGCCCACAGAGTGGGAGAACTACTTTACTACACACACATTAGATAGAGTGCTAATCTCCAGGATGTATAAAGAACTCAAAAAAACTTAACATCAAAAAAATAAACAACCCAATCAATAAATGGGCTAAGAAACTGAACAGATGCTTCTTAGAAGAGATATACAATAGATCAATAAGTATATGAAAAAAATGTTCAGATTCTCTAATAATTAGAGAAATGCAAATCAAAACAGATTTCATCTCACTCCAGTCAGAATGGCAATTGTCAAGAATACAAGCAATAATAAGTGTTGTAAAGGATGTGGAGGAAAAGATACTCTCATACAGTGTTGGTGGCACTTAAAATTGGCGCAACCACTATGGAAAGCAGTATGGAGAGTCCTTAGAAAACTTGGAATGAAACCACCATTTGACCCAGCTATTCTACTCCTCAATCTGTACCCAAAGGACTTAAAAATCAGCATACTACAGTGACACAGCCACATCAATGTTCATAGCAGCTCAATTCACAATAACTAAACTTGGAACCAAACTAGATGCCTTTTAACAGAGGAATGGGTAAAGAAACTGTGGTATATATACACAGTGGAATATTACTCTGCATTAAAAGAATAAAATTATGGCATTTGTAGGTAAATGATTGGAGTTGGAGAATTATACTGAGTGAAGGAAGCCAATCCCCCCAAAAACCAAAGGCTGAATGTTCTCTCTGATAATTGGATGGTGATCCATAATGGGATGGGGGAATGGAGGATCTTTGGTCAAAGGGGAAGAATGGAAGGGTAGGGGGATGCAGGCAGGAAAGATGATGAGATGAACATCATTACCCTAGGTACACGTATGACCGCTCATATGGTGCAAATCTATATCATGTATAACCAGAGAAGTGAAAAGTTGTGCTCCATTTGTGTATAAATGAATCAAAATTCATTATGCTGTCATGTGTACCTAATTAATTTTTTAAAAAACCTGTGAACGTGAAAAATTCTTTGAAGAGAGGTGTCAGTTGTAACAGTTTCAGGGGCCTGTGAAAATTCCTCATGTAGTAGAATCCTACACGTGCAATTAATATGAAGAGCATGGTGCAAAGAAATTTGAATAGAAGTCTCCAGAAAATGTAGTGCCCCTGGAGGAAATGACCCCAAACTTATATTGTGTTCATCAGTAATTCATTCTCTCTCTCTCTCTCTCTCTCTCTCTCTCTCTCTCTCTATATATATATATATATATATATATATATATGTGTGTGTGTGTGTGTGTAAAATGTTGTAGATGGGCACAATATATTTATTTATTTATTTATGTGGTGCTGAGGATCAAACCCAGGGCCTCACACATGCAAGGCGAGTGCTGTACCACTGAGCCACAACCCCAGCCCAGTAATTTATTCTTAAAGTAGATCTCTGCACTGTGTGTTTCTGATGTGTATTTGTGTGTATGTGTGTGGTGCTGGGGATTGAACCCAGGGCCTTGTGCATGTGAGGCAAGCACTCTACCAACTGAGCTATATCCCTAACCCTCTGATTTGTATTCTTGAAAATAAAGATTGAGATGAAACACTTGTGCAAGTTTTGTTTAGGCTGTGCTATCTGAATTACCTAGGTAGTATACTCTTAATCAAATCAGGTAGTGAGCCCTCTGACACTTTGAACCATGTTGGATCAAAAGTAAATTGAATTTTATTTCTAATATGCGACTAGTCTTAGACTGTATGTTGTTTTTCAATATTTGTGGCTAATGGGCCACTGAAGAATGAGTTTGTTCATTGTTGCCAACATCCTACTGACCTCACATGATGGGTTATGCATACCCTCTTATTTATATATAATACAGATATGTGTACATGTATACATGTGTGGGTTTCTTTTCAGGGAAAAATGACATTTTTTACATGGATTTTATATTTTTCACAGTCTGGCATATTTTTCTGTCTTATCGCTTCATCATAATTACACATAATGGTGAGATTGATTTTTACAAACTTGTACATGCCTATGATATGGCAGTAGATGTATATTTTCTTCAAACCCCATTTCTTAGCACACTTTTTTAGAGTTTCTTAAAGGTTTCAAGCAAATTACAGATTAACATATTAGCTTTTTCTTTTAAAAATTTTTATTGGAATCATTGAAAATATTGTTCAAGTACATGTTTTTGTAATACAGATCAACTACTGAGAAGAAATTTTTTTTTCCCAGTGGGATACCAATTCTCTCTAATTGGAAAGTCAAATTGCTGTGTCAGGCCTACAGACTAGTTCAGGACTCTCAAGGAGACTTTTTTTTTTCCTTTTTATTTATTTATTTAGCCATTCTGGGCATTGAACCTAGGGCTTCACACTTTCTAAGTAAGTGCTTTACTACTCAGCTGTATCTCCAGCCCCATTTCTTTTCACTTGATAAAGGGTCTGATTTGTCTGAGCTAATATCTAATTTACTATACTCCCTGCCTTAGTCTCCCAGGAAATGGGGATTTTAGGACTGTACCACTCAGCCCTGCTTATTAAGAGACATTTTACTAGGACCAGGGAAGAGTTCAAAAACAAAAGAAAACAAAGAATGGCAATAAATTACCTTTTTCTTAAATACATTTATATGCTGCATTATTTTACATTCTATTTACCTGATCTCATTAGACCAAAGGCATCTATTTGCTTAAAGGTGAATTGGAAATATTTTACAGAAATCAGGGTGAGAAGAAATCTATGAATATTAACTTGCAAAATATATATATATATATATATATATATATATATATATATATATATATATATATATATTTTAAAACTCTCAGTTATAAGATAGTGTTAAAGTCTATCAAAATAAGACTTTTGAGGGGGGTAATGGGATTGGATCTAGGGGTGCTTAACAACTGAACCACATCCCAGCCCTTTTTATATTTTATTTATTTTCTACACCCCCTGGCTCCCTCAATCATCACAAAAAGTGGAAAAGGACAACCAACTGATTAAAATCACCTTGGAAAAACTGCCACTCTCCCCCAAACGCTGGTGACAGCTTTGACCTACCGGACTGTGAAGAATCAGAATTGCCCCAAAGCTTCTCTCCAACTGAACTATTATGAAATATTGTGTGGGAGGCCACTTGTGAGCGCAGACCTCCTCACTGACCCTAAGAGACAAGCGGTGGTCAGATGTATAATGGATTTGGAACAGGTGCAAAAGGCCCTTTGGAGTTCAGAAGTGAAGTCCTCCCAGCTCCTGGCTCCAGCCCTGCTGCTCCACAGATTCACCCAGGCGACCTTATTGTTTGTGCTTTTAATTTATTTTTAGTTATTTTTTGACACCGGGTTTTGAACCCAGGCGCGTTTTAACCCTGAGCTACATCCCCAGTCCCTTTTAGTTCTCTTCAGTCAGGGTCTGGCTAAGCTGCGAGGCTGGCCTCAAACTTGTGATCCTCCTGCTTCTGCCTCCTGATTGGCTGGGATTACAGGTGTGTGCCACCACACCTGGCTGACTTCCTTCTGTAAAGACTTGGAAAAGCGACTCCCACACCAACCTGTTACTCCCTAAATGGGAGGACTCCTGCCAGATCGTAAGCACCCGAGGATTGTCAGATTCCAGGGCCAGACATGATGGGCTCACCTTCCAAGGATAAAACCTGCCCCTCCTGGGGTTTTACAGCCCAGGACCACTTACCACCAGGAAAAGAGAAAAAGGATGCGTGTTCTTGTGAGCTTCTGGGAGATGATGGGTCTTTTTCAGAAGAAGCAGGGTCCCGTTTAAGCTGCTCCCCTATGTACCACTTACCAGGAATCTTGCTCCTTTCTGCTCTAGTGGGACTTGCCCTTTGGGCTGTGGGGATTATTCTGTTCCCTGAGGAACCCACCCCTGGCTGAGGGTTGGCTTTCCCTTGGCCTTTCCAGTCCTCTTACTCCTCCCTTCTGGCTGCCTGCGGGAGCTGCTGTAAAGCAACGCATATGCAAGGAGTAACCTCTAGATGGCAGCACACACCCCTAACTGCGCTCCTCTTGATTCTCCCCCTCTCTTCACAGGTGGACTGGAGACAGAGTGAGAGGGGACAGTCTTCCTGCTGGATTTGCCATCACCAGCTCACTCTGGCAGGAGACACCAAGCCAATATTGAGGGTATTTGGGCAAACGAGACTAACTTGATTCTAAATCTACCTTTGATGGCTGAAGCCACCCATCCAAACCCAAGAATTAAAGCTCATCTTCAATTTAGCCTTTGGCTTTGTCGAGATGAACTAATGTAGCTGAGCACAATTTCAGCCACTTCCAGAACCCTGGATGTGAACCTTTGAAATTGGGCTTCATTTGATGGTGATAAATACCTCTGGTACCTTCTTTCCCTGCTGTAAAGTTGTAGATTCCTGCTGTCACAATCAGTGTACTTGGACAAACTGCGTAAACACCCTGTCAGCGGTCATCATGTGATGCAATTGGATTTTCTGAGTGTACCTGTGTTCCACCTGCTTGGCTGTAAAACCACAAGGGAGATTTGCCGCCATTGGGGAAAATGGGTAAATATTAGCCAAAGAGTATTAAAGTCCTCCTTACAATGTTCTTTAAGCAAATGGACTAATCACACCTGACTGGATCCTAAGATAAGATAGATGCTGCTCCTGTACCCAGGCTTGGGTACTTAGTGGGGTTCCATGAATGGACATCCCTGTTCTGAGGAACTTCATCCATTATGAACCCCTACTTGTGAACATTAATTCCCCTAAATATCATAATGAGAGAGAAATATAGACCACACATAAGCAGCCAGGAAAAGTGTCTCAGAGAAAAAGGGAGGAAGAGACCATGCCATCCTAGCCTGGGGGATGTATTGTTGCCGCCCTTGACAGCTTCAGCTGCAACAGCTCGTCTTGAGTTCCTCCTCCCACTATGCCTAACGACAGAAATCACATAATACCTTCTCTAAGCCACTTCCTCTAGTGCCAGGAAACCCTCACCCCAACCCTTATGCTAGGAAAGGCTTAAAAACTATTGTCTCTGTGTTTGTTGGAAAAGATCAAATAGAGTTGATGAGCCCCCTTTTAAATCCTGTTTTCATGTCATCTAACCAGTCACCTATAGGGACAGATCAAGTTCATAACACCCTAGACAACAGCCACCCATTGGCTTCCCTTCCTCTTTGGGAGCTCTGCCTTTTCTCTTTCTATTACCCAATAAACTTGTTGCTTTGCTCTCGATCCGTTGTGTCCACAGATTTCATTCTTAGAATTCATGAGACAACCCAGACCAATGCTCTGTGTTACAATAACCCAAAGTCTTTCTACCTGCCGAACTGCTCAGCTTTTGAATAAACCCACACGCAGCTTGGAATGTGTACTTTGCACCTTGCGATAAAGCATTTCCTTTCTTCCTACACATTGGACTGTGTCTAGCCTGGAAAGAGAAGGCACTGAATTCCCCTTGGTGCTTCCTGCAGCAGCTCTTTCCTGTAGGTGTCCTGCTGCTGCTGAGCACAACACCAGAGGGCGAGGTGACAGTGAGAAGCTGCAGAGCTCTGAGAAGCAGGAGCTCCCTTTGTAGGTGGACTTGAGGCTGCTTCCTTTCTGAAGTTGAGACTCATGATTCACTGCGGCTGTATTGGAGACAGTGATTTGGGATGAGTAGCTTCCTGGAGTTAATCTACAACTTGTCCATGTGAAGGAAATGTATGAGGAACAAGATTAGAGAAAAAGATTGAAAGATCTCCTGGAGAGAAGGTCATGAAAGTGAGTCAAGGTGAGAGTGTCTATGGTGAATATTCAGGTTTTGAAGGATGGAGAGTTTGCACACCATGAAGAGGGGGCAGCCCGGCATGGTGACTCCTGGTGTGAACTCCTTAAGCATCCTGTGTCAGCACCCAGGAGTGTCCCTCTCCAAAAACTTGGATTCAGCAAGCTGTCATTCTGGCCCTCAAGCTTGGGTATATGTAAGGATTCTGGCTGTGAAAATGTACAAGGCAGCATTCCTCTGGAAAGCAAACTCCCAGAGGGTAACAGGCTCCCTGTTTTTCCACACTTGGACTATTCTGCAGTTTCTCCCTGGAACTAGTAAATTGACTAATACATGCTTAATGTCTAGCTGCTCTGGTAATGTCCTTCATGGGGAGGCTCTATGCTAAAGTCTTATCAGCCTCGGCCTTGATCTCACTCAGCTTTGGGAATAGGGAACTCTCTTAGACAACACCAATGTGTCACTGCGCCTAAACCTGCCCAAATAACTGTAACTTTATAGACTGAGCAATAGGCTCTAATAATGCCAATGACCTAATGTAACCTATGGTTATAAGTAAAGCTGGAAGCTCAGATGAGCAGCCATTTTACTCTGCCCCTGCACCTTGCTTCTGTCTCTTTTTGTTTTTCTTTACAGAAATATTTTTAATCTTCTGAATCTAGGCTTTTCTTATGGCCTCATGTGGAGCAGGCTGGTTTCTGAGTTCAAATGTTTCTTCCTATTCCCTCTTGATTCCTTTGTAGAACGTTGCTTCCATATAGCTCCATTGCCCCCTGAATTGAATAATTGTACTTCCCTCTAGGTATGTTTTTATATTTTTAGGTGAAAATGGGTAGATAGACAGCAAAGGCATACGAAAGCCTTGGCTGTGAAGCCAGCTGTCTCATCCCAAATGTCTGACCTCTGACAATACGAGGCACTGCCTCACTCCCTTCTGTTCCATTATGTCCTGGCCATCTGAGTAGATGACCTTTTCTTTTTTGGTTCCAGAGATTGAACCCTGCGATGCTTAACCACTGAGCCACCTCCCCAGCCCTTTCTTTCTGTTTTTATTTTGAGACAGGTTCTTGCTAAGTTGATGAAGGTGGCTTGAACTTGCAATCCTCCTGCTTCAGCTTCCAGAGCTGCTGGGATTCAGGCGTGTGCCACCGCTCCTGGTAAGATGTCCTTTTCTGAGGTGGGGTCTTATCTCATGGACATTGCCTCTGGAACTGCCTAAGTACACTTGTTCCCTCAATTACAGGAGCAAAAACAGGAAGAGCCCAATAATACAGTGAGAAGACAACACCAACTTTGAAATTCCAGGATTGAATTTTGCTTAAACAATTAAATCCCAATTTTTCAATTCTACAATGAATTTAATTTAATTATAAATAACAATTAATATTATTTAATACTATTAATATCTTATATGGTTACATTTTTTTTTAAAGAGAGAGGGGAGAGAGGGAGAGAGAGAGAGAGAGAGAGAGAGAGAGAATTTTTCTTTAATATTTATTTTTTAGTTCTCGGCGGACACAACATCTTTGTTGGTATGTGGTGCTGAGGATCGAACCCGGGCCGCTCGCACGCCAGGCGAGCGCGCTACCGCTTGAGCCACATCCCCAGCCCATATGGTTACATTTTAAAATGCTCTTTTATAAAGTTATATGACATATCATTTACCATATTCAGGTGTTCCCAGACCTGGGAGGTTGGATCTAAATGGACACATGCAATTTTATCCCTCACGTTAGGTCAGGTCCAGGCCCTGGGAAGTTGCTGGGGCTGGGAAGAGCTGGAAACCATTTCTTGGGTTCCATTCAGCCAGGTAGAGGTTCTATCCTGCTGTCACTCAAGATTCAGGGGCGGGGCCTGGATCATTAGCCAATCAGAGACATGGGGTGGGGCCGCAGGAACTGTCCAATCAGCACCGCAGCTGGAAGAAGATGGAAACCTTCCACTTTTGTGGAGCTTCTTCTAGGGTTCGCCATAGAGTGTCCAGCGGGTCTTGTGAGGAGAGCTTCTAAGTGGCTCAGCCTCCTCTCTGTGACATCTCCGTTCTACAGGCTGAGGTGACCCCGGGAACCCCAGAAGGCGGGGAATGGTGAGTGTGGAGGGCGCCGTTCCCTCGAGGGGAGCGGGTCGCGGTGAGGGGGACAGATGAGTCGCTGTGGAGGGACCCGGGCCTCCGGCGGCAGCTGCGGCGACTGCGGTCGGAGTCCGGCCGGGCCCCGGGTCCTGCGCGGCGCTTTGCCAGCCGGAGCGGTCTGTGGGCAGCGCGGCCCCCCAGCCCCGGGTCTCCTCCTCTGCGGTGGCGGCGGGAGGGTCGCGGGGAGAGTCCCGCCGGGTGAGGCGGGGCCTGGGAGGGAGGGAGGTGTGCGCGCCCCAGCCCCCTGCTCCTCGGTCCGGTCCCCCGGTTACTCCAAGTCTGCAAAACTGGGGAAGCCGGTTCCCGAATCCGCGACTGACCCTCAGCCCGGGGCTTGTGGGGGCAGGAGGCGGACAGGTCTGTAGACCCTTCTGCCGGGGCCCCTGACTGGAAATCAGCGCCGCTAGACGTTGGTTTAGAAAATGCGGATCGAGGGAGGCGCAGCTGCATTTAAGAGAACCGCAAAGCGGGGAAGCCCCGCTGTGAGGTCTGCAGACCCTCAGTGGGTGGCAGAAAGGACTTTTCTTTCTAGAGGGGAGCAAGCGGGGTGCCAAGAAGGCGCTAGTGCTGGAGGACGGGGGAGGTTGGGCACCCGGGAATCCGTAGGAATTTTCGGGAAGCAGGTTTGTTGACTGCGGGGCCCAGAGAGGCCGTTGCCTAAAGCATTCTGTGGGCGGCAGAGTCTGGAGTTCTTGACTTTGTCCCTCTGAGAGGAGGGGTTTGAAGGTTTACAGGACAAGTGCTTTTTTGTTCCATTTTTTGAGACTAGAGGTTTCACAATTTTTTTTTTTAAATTTGCAAACCTACAATTTCCAAAAAGAGGAAACTACCACCACAGTGCTGCTCTATGCCTCTATGCAGAAGTTTTTTTGGTTTTGTTTGTTTTGTGTGGGTTTGTTTGTTTGTTGTTGTTGTTTGTTTTTGCTGACATCCTGTGTGAAAGGCTTTCTGAGAAGAATAGGAATCATATGTTGTATATATGGTGGGGGTTTCTGCTTAATTTTGGTAAGGGTTTCCGGGTGGGAGGTCTCTGGCCTGTTTCCCTAGATTAAGGGAGGATGGAGGGTGGCAACCTAATTACACATCTGAGAATGGTTCACCCTTCTGTCAGCCTTCTTTGTTATCTTGTTGTTGTTTGTTTGTCTTGTTTGATACTGGCATTAAGCACTGAGCCATATCCCCAGCAACAAACCTTCTTCTTCCTTTTTTTTGTATTGGGGACGAACCCAGGGGTGCTTCACCACTGAGCTGCATCCCCAGCCCTTTTGTTTTTATTTTGAGACAGGTTCTCACTAAGTTGCTGAGGTTGGCTTTGAACTTGAGATGCTCCTGCCTCAGCCTCTTGAGCCATTACTATATATCTTGCTTTTATTAATTAACTCTGGCCTGGAGCATTTTTCTTTAGTGTCCTTCATTTTTGGGAAATTATCTCTTTGTCCAACTTCTTGTTCTGTATAAATAGTATTGTTTTAAATTTAAAATTGATTTTTTATACTTGATATATAGAAAAATAATGGATTTTTGCATATTAAGCTCATGTGTGTGTTGCTACATTCCAGTATTAATTCCCAGAGTTTTTGTTGGTTCTTTGGGATTTTGTAGGTAGGCCATAATGGCATGTATGAAGAGTCATTTTTTATTTGTTTCTTCTCAGTCTGAATGCCTATCATTATTATTTCTTATGCTTTCTCTGTACCCATTTTTTGATCTTAGGATTTTGTTGTTTAGCCAGTTGAGGTGATCAATTACATGAATTGACTTTTAAATGTTTGGTCGTTTTTAAATACTTATAGGTTGTGGATCAAATGTAGATGCATGCGTAGGATATTTGAAGCACTGGGTTTGATTCTCAGCACTGCGTTTCAATAAATAAAATAAAGGTCCGTCAACAACTAAATTATTTTTTGGAGGGGGGTTCTGGGGATTGAACACATGCCCTTATGCAAGGCAAGCACTCTACCAGGTGAGCTACAATCCTAGCCCAATAACTAAATATTTTTTAAAAACTACTTATAATTCCTACTTGGTTTTATTGGATCATTCTGTTTGTTAAAGGATAGATGTAATTTGCCATTATTCGTTCAATATTTTTTCTTTTTTCTTATTTATTTATTTATTTTTGCAGTGCTGGGGATCAAAGCCAGAGCCTCACACATGCTAAGAAGATGCTATACCACTGAGCTTGAAGATTCTTTCATCTTTATTCTTAGAAGCAGTTTGTCTTCTCTCCCCCTACTCTGTACTGGGATTGAAAGTCAGGGCACTCTCACTGAACTATGCTCCTTTTCTTTATTCATTTATTTTTGTTGTTTCTTACAATGTTTGTCTCATTTTGTTTCTTGGCACTGTGGACCTCATACATTATGAAGTAGTACTTTTGCATCTCTTACCTGGAAGACTTTGTAATGATTGGTGTTCTTAAATGTTAGAATAAGCCCAAAAGACAAGGTGGACCTGATTCTTCCTGTTTTTGAGTTGCTATTGTTTCAATTTGAGTAATGCATAGAGCCTTATTTACATTGTTTATCTTTCCTCATGTGAGTTTTTCTGGATTGTTTCTTTCCAGAAATTGTTTGACTTCTTCCAAGTTATTTTTCTGTGCTTTATTTAAAATTATTTTGCTCTTGTTCTGCCAGTTATCCAATGTGGTGCACCAGACTGTTTAGTTGAGGTCTTTTTTATTTTCTAATATAAGCATTGTTGCAAATTTCTCCCTATGCACTGCTTTTTCTGTGTCTCACAAGAGATATGTTTGTTCATTTTCACATATTTTGAAATACTTAAATTCCTTTGATGTGTATACTATTCAGCTATGTATTGTGTGATTTTGGGACATTTTCTAGCTATTTTATGCTATTGATGGCTGGTTTCTTTTCAGTATGGTCTGAAAGTGAGCAACTGATTTCTTGCTGAGACCCATACAGCATCAACAAAGGATCTCAAGTTGGCAATGGAGATGGAGAAAAACACAGAGACAAAGAGAACAGAGGCATTTTTAAGCACAGCTGGAGCCAGGTTGGACACTGCCCTCTGATAGTGGAACAGTGACCCAGAAGTAGCTTGGCAAGTTGATTATGTAGGGTTTTCTAATCAGGAAGTTTAGCTATCAGGGCACTGTAAATTGTTCAAGGCTTATGAGTTATTAAGAGGCTTCTTTGTGCACTATAAAGTTATAAGCTAGAAACTCTTTGCAGCTATCCTGCTGTGCCCAGAAAACGCACTGTACTGGAACATTTGATAACTGTTAGCATCAGAGCCAAGTTTCAAGGCTGTTCACATCCATGCGTTTTGGCAAGGAATGTTTCCCAGGCTTGGCTTTTGCCAACCACACAGGATAAGAAATGACTGGGGCTTGACCATTCTCCACAATTTGTGTTCCTTTGGTTTGTTAAGGTATGTCTTGTAACATGGTCCATGTTGGTAAAGATTCTGTATTGTGGTGGAGCAAAATGGGAACTTTGGCAGTTTAGGAGCTGACAGGCTGTGGTTTTGCCTGTGGACACACAGAAACTGTCTTACTGACATTTAAACCTAGAGGCTTGAGGTGGCTAACAGGTACCTGTAAATCGTAACTTCAGTAACTGAAGCAGTAAACCAAGCAACAGGGACAGAACAATCCTATTTTAGGTTTAATGCAGTAAAAGTCCCTAAGCAGTAAGAGCTGAGAGTCCCTGGGATATTGACAAGCTTGCATCCATATAAAAAATGTAGAATGAACCTTCCAGTAGGATTGCACCAAATCCCTTGCCTTAATGTGCCCCAAATGTACTTATGTAAAAAGTAAAAGCCCTGCTGTGCTCAGGGCTCAGACTTTGGGAATTATCCCTCTGGGCTGTGGCAACAGGAACAATGTATTGCTTCCAGATCTCAGTGTCCTGAACCTCATTTCCCGCTATAGTGTGATCTTGACAAGAATTTGTACTGAAGCTTGGGATGTGGTGTAGTGGTAGACACACATAGCTAGTATTTGCAAAGCCTTGGATTCAATCTCCAACATTACAAAAGGAACAGGCAGAAGAACGTGCACTCCATAGTGGTTCTACCTGAGCAGATGTCTCTAGTTGATGCCTGATGCTGTTGATTTCAACTATTCCAGTACTGATTTTCTGACTTCTTGATCTGTCCCTTGCTGATAGAGATGAGTTGAAATCTGAAGGTATAATTGTGATCTGTGATTTTCCCTTCAGTTCCATGTTTTGCCTCATGTGATTTGATGCTCTGTTTAGGAGTGTATATATTAAGGATTGTTATGTTTTCTTAGAGAATCAACTGTTCTATCATTATTTAATCCCTTTATTCCTTATTTTGTTTGAGATACAGCTTGATTAGTACAGCATTAAGAGAACTTTTCAAGTTATTTTTGGATCAATACAAGAATGGGCATAACTTTATAATTAATTCATCTATGTTTTCGTATTGATCTATTTTGAAAATATCTATATATTGTTAATAGATAAAAATGGAATTTATTTGTAATTTCGAACATGGTGCTTTCAATCAGATGTCATGGGGCATACCTGTAATCCATCCACTTGAATGGCTTAGGAGGAAGATAGCAAATCCAAGACCAACCTATGCACCTTGGACCCTGTCTCAAAATAAAAATTTAAAAATGGCTTGGGGATGTAACTTACAACTGTATGTTCCTGGTTTCAACCCATGTAAACACCTCTCCCCCCGCCTCTCTCTCTCTCCCTCCCCACCTTCCTCCATCTCTCTCTAACACACACACATACACACACACACACACTCACACAATGTAACCTTTTTTGTGCATGTGTGAGATGGTAGGCATTGAACCTGGGGCCTTGTGCATGTGAAGCAAGCACTCCAGCAACTGACCTATATCCCCAGCCTTTAACCATTGTTGAATGGCTAAATTGAGCTAATTACCAAATACATTGCTTCACATACATTTTTCTTTTTTGTGGGGTGGGGAGGAGGGAACTGTAAACATACTTCTCTAATGATTTCTCACAGTACTAGATTTCTTGAATTTATTTCTCATATATAAGAAAAGTTTTGACTCTTGACCTGATGTCTTGATAGTTAAAACTTTTTTTTTTCATAAAGTGCACAAGGGTGGATCTTGTTTTCTACCATTCTGTCTGTAGAGCATTCACATTTAAAGTGATTATTGATATGGTTGGATTAATATATACCATATTTGTAAACTACTTTCTGTTCATTTTACATCTCTGTTCCTACATCTTTTTGCTTCTCCCTAAAGAACTTCTTTCCAAAAGGTAGACAAGGAGATACACTGGTGAAACAGTCTCTAAATTTTTTTCTTCTTCTTTTCCTTCTTCAGATTGCATAATTTCAATCATTTAACTTCATCTTAACTGATTCTTTGTTCTCTTTGCTCCAGTATACCATGGAACACCTATAATGATGGTTTCATATAATTGTTTTAATTGGAACCTGCAATTTACTCTATGGTCTTTTTTGTTTGGTTGGTTGCTTTTTTGTTTGGTGGGACTGAGGATTGAAGCTTCATCATAGAGCTATACCCCCAGCCCTTCTTCATGTTTTGTTTAGAGTTTCAGTGTTGCTGAGTTGCCAAGGCTGGCCTTGAACTTATGTTCCTTTTGCCTTAGTCTGCTGACTTAGTGGGATTACAGGAGTGCACCACTTGCCCAATGAATGTCTTTGTCTTCCAAATTGTATGGCTTTGAAACTTGAAATTACAGTGTCAGTGATATGCATCAATTTATCCTCCATTTATGTATAAACCTCGGTTGTTTTGCTATGATCTTCAATATTTATATGTATTTGGCTTTTTCCTCAAACAAGGACACAGCTCTCTTTTTGGTGTTTTATATTGAGTTAAAATGTTTACTATATGTAAACAAAATAAATGCATTCATTTATTTTTGTTCTGCATATCAATCTTATGTCTATGTTCATGGTGGGGTTAGTGGGGACTGAACCCAAGGCTTTTCACATGCTAGGCAACTGCTCTCACACTGGCCTAACATAACGTCTCCAGCCCTTTTTATTTTGGGGTGGGGATATCAGGGATTGAACTCAGGGGCAGTCAACTACTGAGCAACATCCCCAGCCCTATTTTATATTTTATTTAGAGACAGGGTCTCACTGAGTTACTTAGGGCCTCGCTGAGTTGCTGAGGCTGGCTTTGAACTAGCGATCCTCCTGCCTCAGCCTCCCAAGCCGCTGGGATTACAGATTTGTGTGACTGTTCTTGCCCCGCTTTCATATTAATTTTGAAACAGGGTCTCACTATGTGCCCAGGCGTCTCTGGAATTTGGGCTCCTCTTGCCTCAGCCTCCCAAATAGCTGTGATTACAGGTGTGTGCCACAAAGCCTTGGAGCACGCTGTCCTTTTTCATGCCATGTATTGCAAAAATTTTTGTACGTTGTTGTCTTTTACCTTCCTCTATTTTCATAGATGTAAATTGTTCTACTTATTTTTTAGGAAATATTACTTTTTAAATTTGGAAACACTATTTTCTATGTTTAAAAGATATTTGTGGCTTCTCAAACTATTCCAGTATTGTTTTTCTGGTTTTACTGTGTACTCTGTGTTTCATCCTTGGAGTAGAGGGGAACACATTGCCTGTCCAGATAACTTTTTGTCCCTCTCTCAACTATAGAGAGAATGGGGTGTCTGCCACTGTTGTGCAACGCCTGCTGTGTCATGAATCAGTTCTCTGTCCACATGTGGGATGACTGACTGTTCTTTTCTTTTTCAAGATCTGTTAGATAATCTTTCTGTTAATAGTGTAGTCTTCCAAATTGTGTGGCTTCAAAATGTTTTATGTATATTAGCCAAATGATCAGTTTCTTATTCTAATGAGTTTAAATGTTGTTAGACATTAAGTACACCTAGAGGATTTGATAAGCTGTTTTTTTTCCTGTTTTCTTTCCTTTTTTTTTTTTTTCCTTCGGTTTGGGTAATGATTGCTACAGGCCCTAAAGCACTGAGCAATATCCTTACCCTTTGAAAAAAAAATCTATTCATTTCATTTATTTTTAATTATTTAAGACAGGGTCTTGGTAAGTCCAAGTTGCTGGGATTATAAATGTATGCCACTGCAGCAGGCATGAATTGTTTTTGATTGTCCTAGTAAAAGTCTTGTTATTGACATTTTGCAATTTTATACTTTCATTTACCAGTTACATCTTGGTGACAGTGAAATCTTTTTAAGAACATGTACACTTTTCCCCTTATTTTATTCTGCTCTGACATTCTCCAACCAAACCTTTAATGATTACCTATTAGTCTACTGAATTATAATTCATGAGTCTTATTTACTATTTAATTCTGATTGACATACAGAACCTAAGGTACAGGCTTCCAGTTGTGGTCCCTTTGTACAATCCCAAGGATGTACTGGATTCCCTAAATAATGAGTTGTAAAAAGAGGTTTCAAATTCGATCTGACATACCAGTCCACTAGAGATTCATCATCCAGAGTGTGTTTTGAGGACTGATGAGATGGACAACCTCTGTCAAGCATATAGAATATTGAAAACATGTAGAGGACCAACAGCACTTACAGGCTGCATTTTGTTGGGACAACCTGCTTGGGAACCCCAAACCCCTCTTGCAGTTAAGCTGGTGAAGTCCATCCCAACAGTAGTTCCCAGAGAGCAACATAGATCAAAGTTTGTTTCCAAGTATTTCTAAGAATATGCTGTCTCAGGACAGCTACTGTTATTATGTGCAGTACATTTTGGACTTTGATGTGAGAGGTACTGGAGACCATGGTACAAAGAGAAATGGAGAGACCCAGCAGCACAGCCAGTATTCCTGTTCTCCCTGTTTCTCTACCAGTAGGTGCAATTCAGCACCAGAATTGCTATGTGAGCCTGGCTGGAGAGTAAGAGTGTGACACCAGGTGATGGAGTATTGGGAGGACATAATATCATGTGAAATTCTCACACAGTGAATGCAGGTCTCCAGTGCTGTGTGTCTCACCTTCCTCCTGGGAATATCTGGGATGTTTTAGGAGTCAGTGACCTTTGAGGATGTGGCTGTGAACTTCTCCCTGGAGGAGTGGGCTCTGCTGGATCCTTCCCAGAAGATGCTCTTCAGAGATGTGATGCAGGAAACCTTGTGGAACCTGACCACTATAGGTAAGGGTGACATTTTTCCCCTCACTTTGTCAATCAGAGAACTGTTATTACTTGCTTATGAGTTCTGTTCCATGATCTGGAATATGGAAAACCCACATGCTATACTAGCATGGTGACATTATACAACAGATCTACAAGACTCTGATAGTTTTTTCTGTAATGTTGAAATAAGTCATAATGTTTCTGGGTCTGCATTTTAGGAAAACAATGGAAAAATCAGGCCAACGATGATCACTACAGTTCCAAGGGAAATCTAAGGTAATTGAACTCACAAGTGAAGGCAATGTTCCTCACAAATCTGGGAGTAACTTATAAAAAATCATAAAAGGAAGGAAATGATACATGCCAAGGTTCAAATTAATTTAATCTCCATTTTCTTACAACAGTCCATATAGGTTGAGCATGCATAATTGGAATGTTAAAAATCCAAAATGTTCCAGTGCAGGCAGCATCTGGAACAGACTTGATGTCATAAGTGACACTTTCTGGTAGTTTATCGTACACAGACTGTTTTCCATACACAATTTATTAGAAATGTATGAAATTACCTTCAGGTAGGACCCATTTTGAAAATATTTTACTGTGTATATGCAAAGATCACAAATCCAATCTGAGTTTTGTCCCATGCTTTTCACATAAGTAGTGATCAGTTATATTCACAAGTGATAAACATCTTCAGGGTTAATAAAATCTTAACTTGACAGGATTATTTAGAAACCTGAACTTGGTGGTGGTGCATACCTCTAATCCCAACAACTTGGAAGGCTGAGGGAGAAGGATCACAAGTGGAAGGCTAGCCTCAGCACTTGAGTGAGGCTCTGAGCAACTTACTAAGAGGCTGTCTCAAAAAAAATTTTTTTTCAAAGGACTGAGATGTAGCTCAGTAGTAAAGCTTACACAGCACAAAGCCAATTCTTCTGCTAAATTATTAATAAATCAATCCTTAGTAATGTCATTTTCATTCTTTGCAGAATTCAAGTTTTAGAGAGATTCTATGAACAGAAAAAAGATGGTCAATGTGGAGAGGTCCTCAGCCACATCATAGATCCTCTTGAAAATAGGATACATTCTTCTGGAGTAAAACCAAGTGAACATCATGTGTGTGGAGAAGTCACCATTGCTGATCCATTCCTAGTTGTGCCCCTGACAGCTCACACTGGACACAGAGCACATGAGTATCAGGAACATGGAGAGAAGCCATATGAATATAAGGAAGATGGGAAAGCCTTGCATGATCCCCAGCATTTTCAGAAGCATGAAAGAACTCACACAGGAGAGAAACCCAATGTGTGTAAGCACTGTGGAAAAGCCTTGCGTTGTCTCAAATCTCTTAAAAGACATGAAAGAAATCACATAAGTGAGAAACCCCATGTGTGTAAGCACTGTGGAAAAGCCTTTCGTTCTTCCAGCTACATTAAAGTCCATGAACGAATTCACAGTGGAGAGAAACCATACAATTGCCAACAGTGTGGAAAAGCCTATCGTTTTTACTATGACCTTCAAATTCATAAACGAAATCACAGTGGAAAGAAACCCTATGTGTGTAAGCAATGTGGAAAAGGCTTTAGTTCTTCAAGCCGCATGAAAGTACATGAACAAATTCACAACGGAGAGAAATCCTATGTGTGTAAGCAATGTGGGAAAGGCTTTAGTACTTCTAGATACATGAAAAGACATGAACTAATTCACAGTGGAGAGAAACCCTATACATGTAAACAATGTGGGAAAGCTTTTCATTTACATAGATCCCTTCAAATACATGAGATAACACACAATGGACAGAAACCCTATGTATGTAAGCAATGTGGAAAAGGCTTTCTTTCCTCCAGCTCCATTATCAAACATGAACGAAATCACAGTGAACAGAAACCCTATACATGTAATCAGTGTGGGAAAGGTTTTCCATTTCTCAGTTCCCTTCACATGCATGAACTAATTCACAGTGGAGAGAAGCCCTATACCTGTGAACAATGTGGGAAAGCTTTCACTCATTCCTATGCCATCAGAAGACATGAAAAAACTCACACTGGAGAAAAACCCTTCATATGTAAGCAATGTGGAAAAGGCTTTAGTTCTTCCAGCTCCGTTAGAATACATGAACGAATTCACAGTGGAGAGAAGCCCTATGCTTGTGAACAATGTGGAAAAGCCTTTAGTTCTTCCAGCTCTGTTAGAATACATGAGCGAATTCACAGTGGAGAGAAAGAAACCTTATATATGTGAACAATGTGGGAAAGCTTTCAGTCATTCCAATGCAATGAGAAAACATGAAAAAATTCACACTAGAGACAAACCTTACATATGTAAGCAATGTGGAAAAGGCTTTAGTTCTTCCAGCTCTGTTAGAATACATGAGCGAATTCATACTAGAGAGAAAATCTATGCCTCTAAACATTGTGGGAAAGCTTTCATTCACTCCTATTTAGTCAGAAGACATGAAGTAATTCACACTGCAGAAAGACCCTACGTGTGCAAGCAATGTGGCAAGTCCTACAGTGATCCCCATACCCTTAGACAACATCGAAGAATTCACAGTGACATGAAAACATGCATGTGAGCAGTGCGGGAAAGCCTCCAGTTATTCCTCCACCCTTAAAATACATGACAGAATGCACACTGGAGAGAAAGCCTGTGTGTGTGTGTGTATTCATTTTTAAAGTAGATCTCTGCGTTGTGTGTTTCTGATTTGTATTCTTCAAAATAAAGATTGAGGTGAAACACTTGTGCAAGGTTTGTTTAGGCTGTACTATCTGAATTTCCTAGGTAGTGTATTCTTAATCAAATCAAGTAGTGAGCCCTCTAACACTTTGAACCATGTTGGATCAAAAGCAAATTGAATTTTATTTCCTATATGCAATTAGTCTTAGTTTGTATGTTGTTTTTCAATATTTGTGGCTAACAGGCCACTGAAGAATGAGTCTTTGTTCATTGTTGCCAACATCCTACTGACCTCACATGATGGGTTATGCGTATGTGATGGCATATTTTTCCATCTTATTGCTGCATCATAATTACACATAATGGTGAAATTCATTTTTACATATTTGTACATGCCCATGATATGGCAGTAGATATATATTTTCAAATCAGATTTCTGTGCATACATTGTTAGTGTTTGTTAAATGTTTCAAACAAATTATAGATTAACACATATTAGCTTTTTGTTTTAAAAATTTTTATTGGAAACACTGAAAATATTGTGATGAGTACATGTTTTTGTAATACAGATTAGCAACTGAGAAGAATAAAATTCTTTTTCAGTGGGATAGCGATTCTCTGTAATTGGAAATTCACGCTAGACTTCCCTATCAAATTAATTACAGTTATCATCTCTACAACATTTTTAAAAAATATTTATTTTTTAGGTGTAGATAGACACAACACAATGCCTTTATTTTTATGTGGTGCTGAGGATCGAACCCAGGTCCCGCCCGCGCTAGGCGAGTGCTCTACCGCTGAGCCACAATCCCAGCCCACATTTCTTTTTTTTATATTTATTTTTTAATTTTAGACATATCTTTATTTCATTTATTTGTTTTTATGTGGTACTGAGTATGGAACCCAGGGCCTCGAACATGCTAAGCGAGCACTCTGCTGCTGAGCCACGACCCCAGCCCTCTACAACATTTCTTACAGCTAAGTCTAAGAAAATCAAATTGCTGTGTCAGGCCTGCAGACTAGTTCAGGACTCAAAGAGACCTTTTCCTTTCTTTTACAGTTCTGGGCATTGAACCCAGAGCCTCACACTTTCTAAGTAAGTGCTCTACTGTTGTGCTGTATCTCCAGCTCCATTTATTTTATTTTGATAAAGAGTCTAAGTTGGTTTAAGTACAAGGACAATGAAATATGAGGAACGATAGCACATGAATACATAAAGAGCCGAATTTCCAGATTTCCCTCTTTCCATGCTTAGTACATCCTGTGCCTTTGTTTCCTCTGCAAGAATGCTGTTCTAACACTGCTTGGGGTGGTTGTGGTGGTACACACCTGTAATCCCAGCAACTCAGGATGCTGAGGCAGTAGGATCCCAAGTTCAGGGTCAGTCTCAGCAACTTATAAGGCCCTAAGTAACTTAGTGAGATTCTGTCTAAAAAGAATCTCAATGGTAAAGTGTCTCTGGGTTCTATCCCCAGTGCCAAAAGAAGAAGAAAAAAGAAAACCTGCCTGGGAATCTCTTTGTCCTTCAAAATCGTCTAGGGAAAATGCCACTTCTTCTGTGATCCTTGTCAGTTTCACGATCTTGTGCTTTATATTCTTTTTCTTTATCTCCAAAAAAAAAGTTTATTAGCATGATTAAATGCCGGAGTCTGGCTGGGCACAAAATCACGAGCCACTCACAGCCTTGTAGATTCAAACAGCAATTCTTTATTCTCTCACCTGCACTCTACACGCACGTTCTGGGAAAATCCACACCCTCCACCGGGCTCTGCATATCGAGAGAACTCAACGGGAACTCAAGGAGCAGGCGCTGGGTAGGCTGACAAGGAAATTGCCATGCGTCATTCCTACTTGGCTATGGCTCTCAGCAATTAAAAACATTTTCTTGAATAACAGTTTCTAAACATGAAAGAATATCAGTGGCTATACCTTACAAGTAATATTTGGAATTCAATGGACAACTTTATTACCAGTCTTCATTTTATTAAAAACAATCCATTTATTGGCTCCATGAAGTCATGACTATTGCTTTGTCTGGGAGTGAGTCCCAACTGCAATTAAGTATAAAAGATATCTTCCATCATAACTGGTGTGTGACCTGCATTGAAGAACAGCTCTGAGTAAAGAGTTGATAAAAATCCAGAGTTGGGTTTTTGTTGTTTAAAAACATTCGTTTTACACACTACAAAGAAATAATTAGTATTTTGGCTTTTTAAATTCCTACATACTGTTTAGAATGGCTTTCCCCAAAGGTCCTCCCATCACATAACTGTGAACCCTCTTCTGAAGGATAGATCCTGGGACAGATTCTACAGACTCTGGCCTCCACCAGTCTGTACTGGTTTGAGAACTAAGTAGTCATCCAGAACATAGTAGTTATACATGTCACCTTTGCACAGGTATGGCAGTCTGGTGAAAGCTTCGTTAACAAAACCAGCTTTTCTGAACACCTCAGGCAGGCTATTCACTTGTTTTTTCCAATTCTGTCCCTTGATTTCCAAAATTTTTGATGGTTTCTCCCACTTGCCACCATTTTCCACATAGGGATGAAAAGGAAGGACAAGGGCAAGAATGACTCTGCCTCTAGTTGGCTCCAAGACACTTCTGATACCTTCTAACAAAGTCAGGGGCTGATCACAGCAGTCCAGCAATTCCAGCAGCTGGTGACATCATACTGAAACCCCCTGTTCATTGATTGATTCATTCATTGATTCCAAGCACTCTGTATTTCTTCTCCTGAAGTTGCCATATCATAGTTCCAGGGAGTTCAGTGGCATAGATTTCTTCAAAATGAGGGCTCATGATTTCTGTGACTTCTCCATCTCCAGCGCCTAAATCAAGAAGTCTGTGGGTTTTCCAGTCTGGATTAATTTTAAGCAGTCTCTGAAACTGATCTGGTGAGAATACAAACATTGATCCTCTTCCTAGCAACCCACTGATAGATGTTCCAGATATCAACAGGCTCAAAACGGATGACACAAAAGAATGATATGATTGGATAAATAGCCAGCCCAATTTCTCCATGCTGTTGTTAAATGGAGAGGTGTGAGAGGGGCTTAGGAGGGTGCAACCTGGAGCCAGATAAAACTCTTGAAGGGAAATGTGTTCCTGGCATGCTTAAGATGTAGCTGTGGTGTGGAGTGCATGGCTTAGTGAGGATGGGGTCTGGAGACAGCTTCAAAACTGTAAACAGCACATGTCAGTCCCCAGGCACTGATTACCAGGTTGCACAAGGGAATGAGAGTACATGGGAAATGCTGGAATAGATGCAAAAGGGGCTATACACTTTGATTGATTGGTTCCATGTTTGTTCACATGAAAATAAGTTGGCGGGCATCTTTGCTTTCTCAGAGAAAGTTTATAAATGTGTATGAAGTATCTTAGTGTTCTCCTTGCCTCCTAAGGATTCCAAGCTGAGGTCAGACTTTAGCCTGCCAAGGGAGAGCAGTAAAGTTCCCCTTAGTGCCACTGGGTAGCTGCCTTCCACTATTCCTGACCAATCTCCTGGTGCTCAGTATGAAATACACTGTATTTTGAAGCACCTTCCCTTCTCCATGTTAGGGGAGATACACATGCTAGCCCCAGGAAGTGCCAGCTCCTTTTGATGTGATAAGGATGGTTCCTGGATACAAAGGAGTCACAACCCAACCCGTGAAATTCTTTTGGACTTTAATGACTATGAAGGGAAACCTGTGAACTTTTGTCCTAATGCACACTTCCTCTTTTTAAAAGCTTTCCTCCTCTCAGAGCTTTTGGGAGATGAAACTTTCAAAACAATGAAGAGCCTTTCATTTTCCTTCAAAGCTGACTTTTCATACCAATTTGACTCTGAATTTTTCTGGAACAGAGAGCATTATGTCCAAGTCTCTTTTCTTCCCAGGTAGGATCTTGTACTGTTATGCTCTAGTTCGGGACCCCCAGGTGACCACCAGAGACCAAGATCGATGTAAGCAGCAAAGAGACGTTTATTGAGAGCTAGCTAGGTCCTCCGCGCACACAGCAACAGGTGATGCTGAGAGGCCCCTGAGCCCAGGGTTTGCAGCAGTTTTATACACTCTTTGGGGAGGGCAGGGACCCCACATATAGCATAGCATCTCTTAGCAAATCATCACACACTGCGGAAAAATCATAAAACTCTAAAACATGATTAGCACCTTCACTGGCGGGAACAAGTTGGGTAAGGGTGATTGGTTAGTACAAGAGGGGGATTCGTTTGAACTGATTGGTTTAAGCCACGAGGGGTGTTCGTGCTGAACTTCATGGTTTCCCAACATGTTGTCAACCACCATAAACTACTGGGAGGGTCATCTGGCATCCCAGGTGTTTTCCCTGTCTCATGCTGATTGGTGGTTGCTAGGGGGTTGCTATGGGTTCTTACCTAGCCTGACTGAGTCAGGGACACCTGGCGCCACTGATCTCTCTTGTTATTTGTAGATAAACAACTCAACAGGGTGGGTATATGCCTAGGAGTGCTCTGTGGATTTTTCCAAGGACAAAGGTCACGCCCCCTTCCTTGGACAGGCTTTGCTCTGAGGTAGAGGCTGGTTTCTCAAAAATGGAGTCACATCAGTTTCTCAGTACCACCCAATAACTAGAACAGCTGCAGAATTAGTGTCAACAGTGAGCAGCTGCAGAGCACTGGAAAGCAGGAGACCCACATGCAGATGAATTTGGGGATACTGTCCTTTTAGAGATTGGTAAGTCTGGTTGTTAGGCAGCTGTTTTATGAAGAATGTTTTGGTTTGGGGATGCTGTAGAGGATTGCTGTACTCAACCTGTAATTTCTACATATAAAGTAAAATCTGTGCAAGTCAGGCTTAGAGAAAGACTCATTTAGGTAGTCTCCCAGAGACAGAGTTTATGAATTTGACATCTTGCTGGCACCAGGTGATAGCTCCTGTCTGGTGAATATCAAGGTGTTGAAGTACAAAGGTTTCCATACTGGCAATAGGAGATATCAGGACATTAAATTCCCAGAGTTTAATCCTTAGGTGTACCTTCCTCAACACCAAGTGGTGTTCCATTATGGCTCTGAAATATGGGGATATGTTTAACTTTATGAGTTCAGGTTCTCCTTGTGACCCCAGACAAAGCAGTGTTCTTGCCTGAGGCACTCCAAATGTTTCCTTCACTTCCATCTTGATTTCTTCGCAGAATATTGCTGCCATATGGTTCCAGGACACTCCTCACCTGCCCCCCTCCCGTTTAATGATGCTATTCTCTTATTGGCATCTTATTTTCTTCGCTGAAAATAGGAGTGAGAAAGCCTTGACCATGAAGTCAGTTGTCTTATCCCAGGGTCCTCTGGTGTGACAACAGGCCCTTCCTTCGGTTCCAGGAAGGCCTGTCCTGGCCTGTCCTAGGCACCCCTGCTTCTTGAGAACAGGGTTGTCTGCATGGGACACTGAGTTTGGAATCCCCTGAGCACACCTGTGGCCCCATTTCCAGGAGGAACAAGAAGGGCCCACTGAAGAAGCAGCCAGAGCCGCCGTGGAAAGCCAGGAGCAAGTTGTGCTTCTGCGCACCGTCTTGGGGCTGCTGCTGGTCGCGGCCTGGGAGAAGTGTGGCCTGGGGAGAGCTCTGGTTGGAACTCACAGACGTTCCAGGCAGAGAGGGAACGGGATCGCGGCTCGGTTCAGGCGGCGCGCTCGGGGCGGGTCTTTGACTGACAGCCCACCGGGGGCGGGGCGGGGCTGCAGAGCGGTCCAATCAGGAGCGCCGGCGGGAGGCGGGTCCGCTCCGAACCGCGGGACCTTCCGTTCTGGCTCCGCCATCTTTGGGACCCTGCGGGGTCCCGAGGTTGCTCTTCCTGTTTGGCCTTGTGACCTCCTTTGACTTCGGCAGCCGTGAGGTGGACAGCAGGACACCCAGAAGCAGGGAGATGGTGAGTGTGCGGGGCCCAGGCGTCCCGGACGTGGGCACAGGGCCTGGCTCTGACGGGGGCCCAGCGAAACCCGCTCCGCTCCGTAGGTGCCTGGCACCGCGCTCCGCCCTCGGTCCCCTGGTCCCTTCTGTCCCGTGGGGCGGGTCCGGCCGCGGGGACCTGCGCGGCACCTTTACCTGGTCCGAGCCCTGTGCGCGGCGCAGGCCGGTCTCCCCAGGCTGTGCGGGGACGGCGGGGGTCGGGGACCCGGCGGGGACCCCCACGTCTCTGGGACTCCCCACGTTCTCAGCTCGGTGGCGAGGGTGTCCCGCGGACTGGCTGGGAGGGGAGTGCTCCCCGTGTCATTGTTATAGACGGTTCCAGACGTTGTTTTTTAAAGGGAAACGCTGACTGAAGTTGACAAAAAGTTAGTCCGTCCACAGGCAGCTGGGAGAGGTCCGGGAACGGGAGGAGGAGGAGGGGACTGGGAAATCCAGCTGCTGACCCCAGCTCGTCCTGGCCTCCGGGACAGCGCCTTAACTACCCCTAGCCATCAGCCGCACAATCTCTGAAGCACCTGAGGCAACAAACCCCAGCCCTCCTTATGTAAAGAAAGGCTTGAAAACTACTCTCCCCAGTTTTGTCCAAAGAAGACAAAATAGAAATGATTGCCCTCTTTCTAAATCCTATATTTACATGTCATCCCACCAGATTCCTATAGGGACAGATCAAGCCCATAAAAACCCCTGGAAGACAGGCCAGCCTTTTTTGCTTTACATAAATCTTGCTACTCTCCGATTGTCCGTGGATTTCATTCTTTGAACTCGGGAGACACAGAATCCACCTGACACTACTCCCCTTGTGACGGTGGGACATGACTTCATTTGAAAGGAGTTTGCAGTAGGGAAAACCAACTGTAAGATGGTAAGCGTCTTAAGGGTTAGGAAGAAAAGAACCTTGAGAAGCCTGTGGGAGTAGAAACCAGGTGGGCGAGGAAGGGAGGGTGGAGGGTTGCTTCTAGAAGCAACCTTTTCCCCTCAGGTTCCCCTGTTCTTTGGGTGATTATAAAGGAGAGATTTTGTGCTGGGTCAGGTTTATGGTTGGTCAAAGATTTCAGGCCTGGAGGAATGAGAAATTTTAGGGAAAGTTTGCTGATTTTTACTGATCACTTGAGCTGATCATTTTTGAGGCAAAAAGTGGGAATTTGGAATCTGTGTGGTCACCTTTGTCATAGGTAACCTAAAGGGAGCATCAGGTTAGTGAAATGAGTAGGACGTTGATTGCACTAGGCTGCTGGAGTTTGTTAATCACCACTGATTTCTAGGATTACATGAAATTGAACCTTTGCAACTACATAGTTGGTCTTGTTATAGTATAATTTCTGACAGAGGCGGTCTGGAAGATACCTTTGAGTTCTTCCTGCTGGAGAAAAGTTTTATGTGTTTTAGGGTTTATGAATTCCACAGTTTATTTGGATGTATGGTCGAATTTTTTTAAAAAATTGGTCTTTGTCCATAATTCTGGCACAGAGAACCTAAAACCCTTGGAATTTCGTGAGCAGTAGGAGAATCTCTGGGTGCTTATCCTCAACCTCTTTTAGGCAGTACTTGAATTTGTGCCCAGGAGTTGACTCAGGCTACCATCCCTCTATCAGTTCAAAATAGAGACTGTTGATCACACAAAGCAAACACCTGCTTTGTATTCACATCTGCAGGGCGGGTCAGTGTGCTGGGACTGACGCCTGAACTTGCAGGGACTCTAAGTCTACGTGGTATAAGAATTGTTTGACACCCAGTTGGTACTGAAAAATTGGGTGGTGTTCAGCAAACACCACAGATTTAGTGTCAGATAATTTCAGAAAAAGATACTACAGATCACAACCTTCAAATGACTCTGGATAAGTGCTCACTAGAATTGAGCCTGTGCACAAGGGATCCTTTCCATAGTGGGAAGAGTGGAAAGTCAGGTGTGTGGAGGTCCCAGGATTTAGTTTTCTGGCTATTCAGATTTCTCTTCCTCATTTCCTGCCTGTGAACACCTGGGCTGCATCTGCAAAGTGACAGTGTTCTGTAAGTTTAGGGATGTGTTTGACCTCTGAGTAAAGATCTCCTTGGGAACTGTGGGTGAAGCAGTTTACTTCCCTGAGCTGCTTCTCTTTTTTTTCGTTTGTAGATTCTTGTTTCTACAAAATAGCTTTGGAGCTGGGTGTGTTGGTGCATGCCTGCAACCCAAGCAACTCAGGAGGCTGAAGCCAGAAGATCACAAGTCTAGGCCAGTCTCAATATTTTAAAAAAAGGGAGGGGGGCTGGGAACATAGCTGAAGGTAGCATGCCACGGGTTCAATCCCCAGTCCTGCAAAAACAGAACAAAGCAGTGAGTTGGGTGTGGGGGCACACCTTAATCCCAGCAGCTCTGAACACTTAACCGCTGAGCCACATCCCCAGCCCTTTTTTGTATTTTATTTAGGGTCTGGATCTCACTGATTTGCTTAGGGCCTTGATAAGTTGCTGAGGCTGACTTTGAACTCATATCCACCAGCCTCAGCCTCCTGAGCCACTGGGTTTACAGGCTGGCATAATACAATGTTACTTACTATAACTACATTATTTAATAGAGGTTGTGAAATAATTTATCCTATTTAATTAAATTTTATAATCTTGAACAATATTTCCCCCAATTTCCCCACTCTCTATGTTTATCTATGTAATAGTTGTTCTTGGAGAGAACACAAAGTTGAGTCTTCCTTTTATCTCTACGCAGCCTTCCAAGTGATGTATGCAGATTATTTACATTAAAAATGATTTGATAATATTTGGATGAATAAGTACCATATTTGTAACGTTTTTGTTGTTCTGGGTTTTTGTATAAGCTTCCCATCTTTTCTGGCTTGTCATTTTAGTTGTATATTTGATATGTGTGAGAGGTGACATTGTGCTCTTTCCCTATTCATGAATTTTATTTAGTATTTGTTTAAGTTTGGTCTGTGAAAAAAAAGTGCAAGCTTGCAAATATTGTCTCTTAGTGTAGTAGGAGAGGATGTGCTCCATTCCCAAAGAAACAAGTTGTGACAAGTGACATTAAATTGTGTCTGTCAGAGCAGCTCATTAGAGATTCATTATCCAGAGTGTATTTTGGGGGCTGATGACCATTCAGAATATTGTAAACATTCAGGGAGACCAACAGGTTATGAACTAAGAGCACAATCGTTGGAAACCCTAAGCCCCTCTCTCCAGTTAGGCTGGTGAGGTTCATCCAGGAGCAGTTCTGAGAACCAGAGTAAGTTAGATTTGTCTCAAAACAGGTGGTACTTACTGTCTTGGGTGCACTCAATATTAAGACTTTGTTCTGAGAGGCGTTACAAACCCTACTGCACAGCAAGATGTTGGTGTGACCCAGGAGCACCATGTGTGTTACTGTTCTGCTGTTGTGTAAACAGTTCCAGACTAGCATCAGAACTGCTGTAAGAGGATGTGAGTGTGAACGGGACATTCAAGGTGATGACAAAACATGGAGTGAGTGTGGAGGCACACAGCATCGTGTTGGCTTTTAATGAAATGATTTCCCATCTCTGGCACTGAGTCTTACTCTTCCTCTTGGAAATATATGTGGGATAATTTAGGAGTCGGTGACCTTTGAGGATGTGGCTGTGAACTTCACCCTGGATGAGTGGGCTTTGCTGGATCTTTCCCAGAAGAAGCTCTACAAAGAAGTGATGTTGGAAACCTTTAGGAGCCTGGCCTTTCTAGGTAAGAATGACATCATTTCCCTTATTTATTTTATCAAGAAATAAAGTTTCTTCCTCATAATGTTTCCTCTATACATGAAATATGGAAAGGGAATGTTTGGTGATTATACCAAGCATGGTCACGAAACACCAGGAACCTAGCTAGAATGCAGTAATTTTTCTATATTGTTTAATTATTCATACTGATTTTCTGGGTCTGCATTTTAGGAAAAGGAAGCGACAACCAGACCAAGGAAGGTGTGTACAAAAATCTAAGCAGAAATCTAAGGTAATCTATACTCAAAGGAGAAAGCCATGTCACTCAAGAATTTTGGGATGACAGGACATTTTTAAAACAAGCAAACAATGCAAATAAACCCAGCTTCAAGTTGATCTGATCTAAGGAAATTTTCTCTAAACTTGAAAAGATTAATGACCTTAATCAGAATATCAGAAATCCAAAGTGTTCCAAAAATGAAAACATCTTGATCACTAATATAATGTCTTATGTGGCACTTTTCTGGTGACTACACACAGAGAGACTGTTCAGTGCACAAAATTATCAAAAATGTAATTTAAAAAATTTAGGGTTTGGAAATAAGGTGTTTATGATACAAAATTGAGTTTTGTGTTTAGACTAACACCCAGGCTATCTCATTATATATATGAAAATATTTCAAAATCCAAATGCTTTTGATCCCTATCCTCTCACATAGGAGTATTCAACTGTACTTAAATTGAATATACTATCGTATATCACATTGTACATATAATACTATATTCAGTATTTGTCAAATAGTGTAGTTGGAAACAATATTAATACTTTGATAATAGTATCATTTTTTTGCCAGGCATAGTGATAATTCCAGCTACTTAGGGGAATGAGATGGGATGATCACAAATTTGAGGGCAGCCTCAGCAATTTAGTGAAGCCCTCAGCAACTTAGACTGTGTCTCAAAATAAGAAATAAAAAAGTCTGGGGATGTAGCTCAGTGATAAAGAGCTCCTGGGTTCAATCCATAGTATCCAAAGCAAAACAAACACAGAAACACTGTCTTGATAATATCTGTCTTTGATCCATCCTGCAGAGCATAAAATCATTTCATGTTCAAATATTCATACAAGCCATAAAACCAGTGTTTCTCTTTGTAAGTCATTAAGAATTAAAACCTTGGGGCTGGGATTGTGGCTCAGAAGTAGAGCGCTCACCTAGCGCGGGCAGGACCCGGGTTCGAGCCTCAGTACCACATAAAAATAAAGGCATTGTGTTGTGTCCATCTACACCTAAAAAAAAATATATTAAAAAAAAAAGGATTAAAACCTTAATAATATGCTTCTCATTTTTTTCCAGAAGTCAAGTGTTAAGGAGACTTAGTGAATGTAAAGAAGGTAGTGGATATGAAGAAATCTTGAGTCAAACTCCAGACTGTATTGAGAACAGTGCAGCTCTTTCTAAAGTAAAACCAAGTGAAAACTATGAATGTGGAGAAGTCCTTATTGGTGATTCATCACAAAATGTGCTCCTCAGATCTCATGCTGAACACAAACCATATGAGTATCAGGAACATGGAGAGAAACAGTACAGGTGTCAGAATCCTGGCAAAGCCATCAGTTATCATCAGAAACATGGAACGTCCCACATTGTAGAACATAAGCAACATGGGAGGATCTTAACTCGTTCTAGTTCTCTTCGAATACGTGAAAAAATCCAAAATGAAGAAAAAGAATATGCATCTATGCAATGTGGTAAATCCTTCACTGATCACAGTAGCCCTCCACACCATGAAGGGATTCGTGGTAGCAGAAAACTCTATGGATGCAAGCAATGTGGGAAAGGCTTCAGTTGTTTCAGGAGCTTTGAAAGACATGAGCAAGCTCATAGTGGAAAGAAACCCTATGTATGTAAGCAATGTGGAGAAGCCTTCTTTTCTTTAAAATACTTGCGAAGACATGAACAAACTCACTGGAGACAGAAAGTTTATGTGTGTAAACAGTGTGGGAAAACCTTTAATATTTCTAGTTCCTTTCAAAATCATAAAAGATTTCACACTAGAGAGAAACCCTCAGTAGGCAAGGAGTATGGAGAAGCCTTAAGTTCTTCCTGTTGCACTGAAGTTCATGAAGGAGCATACAACGGAGACAAGCCCTATGTGTGCAAGGAATGTGGGAAAGAATTTCGTCAATCCAATCATATTCTTACACATCAAAGAACTCACACCGGAGAGAAGCCATATGTATGTAAGGATTGTGGGAAATCCTTCAATGACCCTAGTTCCTGTCGCAGACATAAAAGAACACACACTGGAGAGAAACCATATGTATGTAAGGAATGTGGGAGAGCCTTCAGTGACCCTAGTTCCTGTCTCAGACATAAAAGAACTCATAGTGGAGAGAAACCCTATGTCTGTAAGGATTGTGGGAAAGCTTTTGCTACTTCTAGTTCCTGTCACAGACATAAAAGGACTCACACTGGAGAGAGGCCATATGGATGTGAATATTGTGGCAAAGCATTCAGGACCTTCAGTTACCTTAAAATTCATAAAAGAATTCACACTGGATAGAAACACTGTGAACGGTGGGAAAACATGCACTTGTCTCAGTTCCCTTCAACAGCATAAAAGAATTCATACCTCAGAGAAACCCTATGAATGGATGCAGTACAGAAGAGCCTTTAGTCGTTCCAGTTCCTTTTAATACCATGCAAGCACTCACACTAGACAAACCCTATATTTATAAGCAGTGTGGAAAGTTTTAGTTTGAAGTTCCTTTTGAAACCATGGAGGAACTCACATTGGAGAGAAGCCCTCTGTTTTTATGCAACATGGGAAGGCCTTCAGTTTTTCCTTTTCCCTTCAAATCATCAAAGAACCCTATATATGTATGAATATGGAGAACCCTTCAGTCAATCCAGTCATGTTCTCAGACATCAAAGAACTCACACTGGAAAGAAACACTCTCTGTGTAGGGAATATGAAGTCAGGCATGCCTATAATTCCAGTGACTTGGGAGGCTGAGGCAGGAGGATCACTAGTTCAGAGCCAGCCTCAGCAATTTAGCAAGGCCCTAAGCAACTTAGCAAGACCCCGTTTCAAAAGAAAAAATCAAAAGGGCTGGGAATGTGGCTCAGTGGTAATGTGCCCCTGGATTCGACCCACAGCACCCCCCAAAAAAAAGAAGAAAGAAAGAAAGAAAAAAATGAAAAAGCCTTTATTTCTTCCAGTTAAACATTCATTGGAAAGTAACCCTGACTAAGGAATGTGGAAAGACTTCATTAGCACGTGAACTTTCTGTCAATCATGAGAGTGGACACTGGAGAGAACTTGTATTAATGGATAGCATATGGGAATGCCTTCGGTCATCTTGGTTCAGTATGCACATATAAATGAACATGGAATGGAGAGAAACCTGGAATAGAAAAGATGTATAGAAGCCTTCAGTAGACTCATACATGTATAAGTATTTGCACTGAATCAAAAGCTTGTGCATGTGAAAAATATAAGAAATTTGTCATTTATAAAAAATGTTTTTAAAATCTTCTGAAAAGTCCTTATTACTGAAATCTATAGGATTTAATATAGTATTTCATATAAAGATCTTGATGCAAAATAATTTGTTTGGAATACTTGAGAAAATGCACTAACTGAAGGAAATGTGCTAATTATAAATATGTGGGCTCATCAGGTGCTCAGCCTTTCTGATTTATAAGGGTAGGGTTTATTTTCTCGACTGAATGTAAGCTGTGAAGGGTGTGGTCATGTTTTATAAATGTCTCTGCCACCTCAGTTCCAAAGCCTGCTCACTCTGGAGGGATGAGAGTGTATAGCTCTGAACCAGGCGCTGGGACTCTGGTCTGAGTCGTCTCTGCCTCTGCCGACTGCAGCATCCAGGAGTCTATTAACTACCTTTGGCCTCACATGAAATAGAGGTGAGGCTTTGTCCCACCAAACTCTCTTAAACAACAAGGTGAATAAGAAAGCTCTGGGGGTTGTGAGGCTAGATGCAAAATGAGAGGAGTTGATATTGTTCTGTTTCCATCAGGAGGCGGTGGTTCCATACAGAGTTGGAATGCTCTTAGTGGAAAAGGGGTGACGGTGCAACTTGTGAACTCCAAATGGACATTCAGCCTTTAACCAAAGAGCTACAGCTGTGGGTTAGAACACACAACACACTGTACTCTGGCTAACCAGGAGACTGTGTCTCCTTTAATGAGTGTGGACTTCTCCACGAACCAACTGAGGGTAAGGTAGAAGAGGCCACATTCTGAGTGTCAGTGACTACAGGTGGTTGAGGGTTCCCTTGGGCCCAGGTGATGAGGGCCAACCAACGGTGAGGACCCTGTGCTCCCGCCCTCTTTCTTTGGCTCTAGCTTAGGCTGACACTGACCTGGGTGAAGTTGGCTGCTCTCCACTGCAGAGAGGGTGCTGCCTCTGGAATGGTGAGAGCCAGAGGCTGAGCCGCCCTTTCCACTGTTCCCATGTCTGCTGGGAGCAGCTTCACTGTGGTGTTTCTCCCTGACATGGATCGTGGTGCTGGCATGGGGGAGCCACAGCTGAGTTCCCTAGAGTGGCCACTGCCATGGTGGTGTGACTCTTGTCTAGTGTGTGTGTCTTGGGGATATGACAGGTGAGAGTCAGGCAACCAGAATATCCATGTTGTCCACCAGGAGATCTTGATATCCCAGCTGGAGGCATTGCTGGACATTTTGAAGGTCTATTCATCCTCGTGACCATGTGGACTGTGGGGCTGCCCTTAGCATGGCCATAGGAGACCAGGCTCTAGGGGAGGTTATAGCTGTCATCTCTGAACTCTGTTGTGCCACTATGGCAACAGGAGGCTGCAAAAAACTCAGATTTGACACAGACACTGGCATAGTGCCCATGGCCCTGGGAAACCTGTGTGGCCACGTCACTCCTCAAGAAGAAAATGGGGGCTGGGGATGTGGCTCAAGAGGTAGCGCGCTCGCCTGGCATGTGTGCGGCCCGGGTTCGATCCTCAGCACCACATACAAACAAAGATGTTGTGTCCGCCGAGAACTAAAAAATAAATATTAAAATTTTAAAAAAAAGAAGAAGAAGAAAAGGGTCCTGGTGCCCTGATAAACTGGCCCTGCAGTTTCTTCCCTGGCTCATGCACTGATGAAAGCAGAGGTGCCCCTGAGGGCCTCTGCCTCCGTCTGAGCTGTGTGTCAGGGATCTGATGTGAACAAAGTGGGTTGATTGCAGTGTGACGAGGCAGAGCATTCTGTGTCTTGAAGAGATGGTGATTGGAGCTGCTGAGCTCACCTGAAGGGTAGGGAGTCCTGAATGACTGAGGAAAGGTTTCTTCCAGAGTTCAGCACCCCAGATACTTCACAGACAGCCAAGAACACTGTGGCGGGTGCTCGGGCTTCCATAGGTGAACACATGACTTTGGGGCAGGATCCCAAGCCAGGAGGTGGTTTCCTGTCCGAGGGCCTGACCACATAGCTAGGACCAGCTGTATTCCCAAACACAGAGTTCCTGACTCCCAGGCCTCTGGAAGAATGCCCGCTCTGCCCCAGGCTTTGGAAACCTGAGGCAAATTGTGAAGACCACAGAAGGCCCTGGTCATCCCTGTAGTGTGGCCTACAAGGAGGCTCACTCTTCTTTTTTGTTGTGGTTGGTGGTAGCAGGGGTGGTGTTCCTGGAAATTGGATCCAGGGATGCTTTACCATCCCCAGCCATTTTTAACCGTTTTGTTGTTGTTGTTGTAGATAGGTAAAATATCTTTATTTATTTATTTTTATGTGGTACTAAGGATTGAACCCAGTGCCTCACGTATGGTAGACAAGTGCTCTACCGGTGAGCTACAACCCCAGCCCGTAACCCTTATTTTGAGACAGGGTGTTGCTAAGTTTCTTAGGGCTTCACTAAGTTGCTGAGGCTGGGCTGGCTAGCCTTGAACTTGTGCTCCTCCTGCCATGGCCTCCCAAATCGTTGGGATTACAGACATGAGCCATTGCAACCAATAGCTCTCTCTTTTTTTTTTTAACATTTATTTTTTAGGTGTAGATGGACACAACACAATGGTGTTGAGGATCCAACCCGGGTCCCGCCCGTGCTAGGAAAGCGCTCTACTGCTGAGCCACAATCCCAGCCCCAAGCTCACTCTTAATGTAGATCTCCACACTATGTTTGTCTAATTTTTATTCATGAAAATAAAGTTTGTGGTGACATACTTATGCAAGTTTTATTTAGGTAATAATGGATGAATTTTAAATTCTATGTAGTTTTAAAAAAACTATGGTTAGTAGACCAATGAAAAATTAGTTTTTATTGTTGGGATTTTCCTATTGGTCTCATGTAACAGGTTTTTACCCTTTTATTTATATATATATATATATATATATATATATACATACATACATATATACACATTTGTTGGGGGGGACAAAAGACTTTTTACATCAATTTTGTATTTTTCACTTTTTTTTGGTACCAAAAACTGAACCCCCAGGGATGTTTAACCATTGAGGCACATACTCAGACCTTTTTATTTTGAGACGGGGTCTCACCAAGTTGCTTAGGGCCTCAATAAGTTGCTGAGGCTGGCTTTGAACTTGAGATCCTCCTGGTTCAGTCTCCCAAGCAGCTGAGTGTTTGCCTTCACACCAGCTTATAAATTTTTCACTTTTTGATGTCCAGTTTCCTCGACATGATTTCTATACATGATTTTTAGAGTTTCCTCAGTGTTTCAAACAGCTTATAGATTGAAAAATTTCACCTTTGGGCTGGGGATATGGCTCAGTGGTAGTGCACTTTCCTAGCATGTATGAGGCCTTGGGTTTGATCCACATCTCCACCAAGAAAAGAAAGAAATATTGCCAGGCACGGAGGCGCACACCTGTAATCCCAGTGGCTCTGGAGGCTGAGACAGGAGGGTTGCAAGTTCAAAGCCAGCCATGAAGCAAAAAGCCAGGCATGAAGCAACTCAGTGAGACCCTATCTCTAAATAAAATACAAAATAGGGCTGGGGATGTGGCTCAGTGGTCGAGTGCCCCTGAGTTCAATCCCCAGTACCCAGGAAAAAAAAAATTATTACTTCAAGAGCCTTGCAAAATCAGATGTCTAGATTTGGCCTGCAGACCACAGTTTGATGACTAAGAGACTTTTAGTGAGGCCATGGAAGAGTTAAAAAACAAGTAGCAAAGACCAGGACTATTAGACCTTTTTGTTGATTTACATAGCTTTTTTAATTTCAAATTCCATTTTATTTGACCTTCATGTTGGTGCACCAAAGGTGTCCATTTGCTTGGTGATTGATTAGAATTATTTAGCAGAAATGAAAAGAGAGACCTATGTTTAGAGCTGTGGCTGGGGCTGTAAGTGGTGAAGCACTTGCCTCACATGTGTGAGGTACTGGGTTCAATCCTCAGCACCACATAAAAGTAATTTTTTTTAATATTGTTTAGTTGTTAAACACACATATATTGTGTGTCCATCTACAACTAATATTTTTTAAAAAGAACCTACATTTAGTTATTGCATACCAAAATAAAATTATTTAGTTCCAAGTAAGACCACAGTATTAGAATCAAACATAAGAGAGTTAAACCTTTTTTAAACTATGTAAAGTCCTATTTATATATGAAAAGCCAGTTAAGATGACTCACACTATTGGTTTCACTAAGCCAAAGAGACTTCAGCATCTTTAGGATGTCTTCTAAAATTTATTTTTTTTCTTTTTTGGCTTGTTTCAAATGTATTTTGCTTTTGCTTTTTTAAATTTTATGTGGGGTGCACAAAACCATAAAAATTATGCACATGAATGGGATAATGTAATGTCCCAATGTGTACACACTGTATCATATTAAAATCAGGTTAAAACATGTTCTCCCCTTACAGGTTTTTTATGTTTGTGGTGAAACCTTTCAGTATCCTTACTTCTAGATTTTTGAAATGTACAGTGTGTGATCATTTTCAGTAATTACTAGACTGTGCATACAGCATCCTAAGGCTTCTTGCTCATCTCTGCCTTAGTGCCTGTTGGTCAGTCTCTCCCCATGCCCACTAACATCCCCAGTCTTTGGTGGCCCCCACTTTCGTGTCAACTTCTATGAGACCATCTTTTTTTTTTTAATATTGTTTAGTTGTCAATGGATTTTTATTTTTTTTATTTACGTGTGGTGCTGAGAATCAAATCCAGTGCCTCACACATGCTAAGCAAGCGCTCTACCCCTGAACCCCAGCCCCAGCCCAAGATCAGCTTTTTTAGAATCTATATATGAGTAACATTGTGCAGCACTTGAGTGTGCCTGCCTGTTTCACCCAGTGTCATAATCTCCATTTCAATCCATGTTGTTAGAAATGACAGAATGAATTTCTTTCTTTCTCTTTTTCTATCTTCCTTCTCTCTCCTGTCTTTCCTTCTTTCCCCAGCACCTCCTGCATGCTAAGCAAGTGCTTTACCACTGAACTGTGTCCCCTAACAGATTTCATTCCTTTAATGGCTGAATAGTCTGCCATTGCAAACATGTACCACATGTGCCTTACCACTCATCTGTTGTTTCTATATCTTTGCTGTTGTGACTAGTGCTGTGAGTAATATGGTAGTAGAAATGTCTTCTGAATTCTCATTTCATTTGGATATGGAGGCAGTAGTGGGGTTGCTGGTATATAGGTAGTTCTCTATTTTCAGTTTTTGAAACATCTCCACCCTTTTTCCCATAATGACTTTGCCAATTTACTTTCTTACCAAAAGTTTAGAAAGATCTCAGTTCTCCACATTCTTGCCAGCACCTACTCTCTTGTCTTTTTTGTATTAGCCATTCTTACTAGGGGGACCTGCAGTTCTGTGACGACTGGTAACGTGGAACACTTTTTCATGTACCCTTGGCCACATGTAGGTCAGCTTTTGAGAAATGGCTACTTAGATGTATTGACCACATTTTTATTGGGTTTATTTTTGCCTGTCGAGTTTTGGAGTTCCTTGGGTATTCTTTATCTCATCTCCCTGCCAGGTGTGTGTATTACCAGTATTTTCTCACATTCTCTATGTTGAGTGTTTCATTTGTTGTACAAAGGCTTTTAATTTTAACCAATCCCATTTTTCTATTTTTACCTTCATTTCCTGTGTTTTGGATTCTTTGTCCAAAAAATGCTTGCCCCCTCCAGTGTCCTGAAGCATTTTTCCTTGGATTTTCACTCCACGACACCCCTTCTTTTTTTGTACTGAGAATTGAACTCAGGGGCACTTAGCCACAGAACCATGTCTCCAGCCCTTTTTTGGATTTTATTTAGAGACAGAGCCTCACTGAGTTGCTTGGGGCCTCGCTAAATTGCTGAGGCTGGCTTTGAACTCATGATCCTCCTTCCTCAGCCTCCTGAGCCACTGGGATCACAGACATATGACCCAGCCCATTTTCACGCCTTAGATCCCAGCTCTTAACATTTAAGTCTTTACTCCATTTTGAGTTAATGTTTATAACTGTGAGAAAACGGGGTCTAGCTTCATTTTGAATTGAAAATCCAAATTTTCCCACTAACCTGCGCTGAAAAGACAGCCTATTTCCAGTACAGATTCTCAGCACCTTCCTCATAAATCAGTTGGCTGTTGATTTTCATTGGTCTGTGTGTCTCTGTGCGCCACTGCCGTGCTCTTTTGATTACTATAACTTTCTAGTATGTTTTGAAGTGAGGTAGCATTACTCTTCCTGCTTTGTACTTTTTGCTCAAAATGTCCCTAGCTATTCATGTTATTTCTGGTACCATAAACATATTAAAATTGTTTTTTTCTAGATCTGTGAAAAATGCCATTGATTTTTGATCTGAATAGCATTGAATTTGTAAATCATTTCCAGTAACATGGACTTTTTCTGATCCAAGATGACACAAGATGTCTTTTCACTTTTTGGTATCTTCCCCAATTTCTTTCATCAGTGTTTTATAATTTTCATTTTGGAAAATTATTCCTAGATATATGTTATTTATTTTCTTGTAGATATTGTTAATAAAATGGCTTTCTTAAGTTTTATTTCAGATAACTTACTATTAGTATACAGAAATCCAAATGGTTTTTGTGTGTTGATCTTGAATACTGCATGTTTGCTCAATTCATTTATTAGTTGTAGTCTTTTGTGTATATGTGGTTTGGGGTTTTTGTTTCTTCTTTTTTTATACCTAGGGATGCTTTACTGTGAGCAATATCCCCATCCATTTTTATTTTATATAATGAGACAGAGTGTCACTAAATTGCTTAGAGCTTTGCTAAATTGGTAAGGTGGGGCTTGAACTTGTGATCCTTCTGCCTCAGCCTCCTGAATCACTGGGATTACAGGTGTTTATCACCATGAACAGCTACTTTTGGGTTTTCTATGTGTCATCTGCAAAGTGACATTTTGGTGTTTTTTTTTTTTTTTTCTAAATTGGATGCACTTTATCTTTGTCTTCCCTAAGGACTCTGGCTAGGACTTCCTGCAGTATGTTGTGTAAAAGTGAAACTGGGCATCCTTGACCTGTTTCAGAGTTTAGGCAATTTTTAGCTTTTCACCATTCAGTATAATGTTAGCTATCAGCTTATTTTAAATGGTTTTTATTATGTTGAGATATGTACTTTCTGCCTAATTTGTTCAGCATTTTTTGTGATGAAGGAATGTGCAGTCGGATTCAATGTGCTGGTGTTTTGTGGAGGATCTTTACATTTGTGTTCTTAAGGACACCAGCCTGTAGATTTTTTGTTTTCTTCATTGTGTCCTTCTCCTTCTTTTGTTTAGGAATCAGGATAAAGTTGGCCTCACAAAATGTCTTTGTAAGGATTCTATTTTATTTTTTGGAGTAGCTTAGGAGACTTGGTAGAGTCCCCACGTATTTGGTGGAGCCCAGCAGTTCGGCCCCTCTGGTCCTGGACTGTTGAGTTCAGGCTTTTGGTCATTGATTGGATCTTGTTTGCGTTGTTTTCCCGCAGCCGGGACTGAACGCAGGGCCTCGCTCACGTCAGGCTAATGCATTACCACTGAGCTGCACCCCGCCGTCAATCTCGTTACTTGCTTTTGCTCTTTCTGAGTTCTTCCTGGTTCTTCGTGATTCATTCTGGGCAAGGTGTTGTGTCTAGGAATCTGTGTTTTCTAGGTCATCAGGTTTGTAGTTTTTTATAACATCCCTAATGTCCTGTGTTTCTGTGGTGTCAATCATCATGTTTCCCTTTTCATCTCTGGTTTCATTGGCGTTTCTCCTATTCTTAGTTTAAACCGACTAAAGAATGTCTTTTCTGTCAGTCCTTGGTGAAGAACCGTCTCTTTGTTTCAGTGAGTTTTTGTATTCTTCAGTTTTTCCACTTCCTCAAGGTGCAGTAATAGGTGTTCATCTGAGTTCTCCCTCCATTTTTGATTTGGGCTTTCACTGTATAAACCTCCCGCTTGGTACTGTTTTTGCTGTGTCCTGGAGGTTTGCTACGTAGTGTCTCCATTTTTGTTTGTTTCAAAAGAACTTTTAATTTCCTTCCAAAGCAGGAAAAAGAGTTCAAGTGGACAGGCAGGAAACTCGGGCTCCTTCAAGTTAGGCTTCTGTCCAGCAGCTGGGACACATCAAGGTCAGACTGCTCCTGTAAGGGGAGAAACTGACAGTGAGACTTCTGTGGTCTGGTACCGTGGACCCCCATCAAAAGGAGGGCACAGTAACCTCTTTGGACCAAAGAACTTGTGGACACTGAGTGCCTTACCCAGGGTTGGGCCGGGGGCTGGCTTCCTTAACCCTGTAGATCCATGGAAGCCCCCAGACAGCAGCCACTCTGGGGGATCCCTCCGCCTTAGGGAGCTCTGCTTGGTTGCTTTCTATTGCTCTAATAAATCCTGTTACTCTGTGCACACCATTGTGTCCATGGATTTCATTCTTCGAATTCTTGAGACACAGAACCCAACCCCCCACTCCGAGCTGCACTCTGACATCAAGAGCACCACTATTTACTGATCATTCACTCTACTCTAGGGGTTGTTCTATAGAAACTTTGTGTGGAACTCATGAAACAATCTCTTGAGATTGGCACTGTGCTGATCACCACGTCATTAAGACTGAGTAACAGGTTGACAGAAGTTCCTTCCCGCAGGACCAGGTCACACCCCCGTAAACCCATCATCATGTTAAAAATGCATTTAACACACCTCATCTACTGGACAGCACAGCTTAGCCCTGCGTTGAACGTGCTCAGAGCACTTCCATTAGCCTCACCTGGGGACAATGATCGAACAGGCCCTGATTTCTACAGAAGTGTTGAGAATGTCGTGTAATTTACTGAATACAGTAAGCACAGACTCATCAGTTCTTCACCATTTCCTGATCACAGTGCTGACTGGGAAGAATGTCATACTGCATGATCAATTCAGGAAAAGACCCAAATTCAACATTCTGGTGCTCCACCCTGCCAGTGGGACGTCTCTCTGGGCTGAGACTGAAGATCCTCCCAGTGTCTCCTTGGGGCCTGAGGCTTCTGCAGGTCTCTTCCCAGGAAGCCCACCATGGGCTCATCCTGGGAATCTCCAGTAGCCATTCAGGAGGTATGCGCCAGGGCATGGGGATGGGGCCAAGAACAAAAGAAGTGTCCAGGTACCAGGGAGTGGACATTCCAGAGGGGAAGCTGGTGAGCCAGGGACACATAAAGTACTAATAAGCAAGTCACATAATAGAACTTCAGAGAGGAACAGATGTGACAATGAAGGAGACTGATGGGTGGGGCTGAGGAGGTGCGTTACAGAGGGGTTCAGGGTGGGGACCTTGGGGACTTGGAGCTGTGGGCTAAGAAGGCAAAGAAGCTGGTCATGGAGAGAGCATCCAGGAGGAGGGGACCTTCAGCGCCAAGACTAGAGCTGGGAATAAAGAAGGTCAAGGTAACCCGTCAGAGGTGGGTCGGGCAATGTGGGTCCGAGACACTGGCGTGTGTGACTTGGGGTGGGGGGGTTTGAAAATTTGAAGTGAAGGAGGAAAAAATTTTAAGAATATTGTTTTTATTAAATGTTTATCGCTTTTCCACATCAACATAAAATCAAAAAACCATTAAGTCGAATCATCCTAAATCAGGACTTTTTTTTTTTTGGTTCTGGGGATTAAACTCAGGGGCCCTCAACCACTAAGCCCCATCCCCAGCCCTATTTTGTATTCTATTTAGAGACAGGGGCTCACTGAGTTGCTTGTTATTGCTGAGGCTGGCTTTGAACTCAAGATCCTCCTGCATCAGTCTTGAAGAGGTATTTTCTTAAATTATAAGAATACTATACTTGCCTCAGTGTTCCCAATAGTAGTTGATGGTGTGATATGAAAATCTGACAAATGGCTGCCACTTTTCTAAAACTGCATGAAAACACTAACTTGTACTTGTGACAATGCCAAGGACACTGGTGACACATTTGCATATCACACAGAGAGTCCATCACTGTGGAGTGTGTGGGTGTAGGAAGGCCCTGTGGTCCCTGTGCCTCACTTTCTTTAGAAGGAAACTTTGGGGAGAAGGCAAAGGATGATTAAAGAGAAGCTGACGGTCATGGAATCACACCTACACTGTGAAGAGAATCGCTCATGCCTGAGGACACAGACGAAACATTTGCTTTTGTCATAGTTAAAGCTTCATCCCGGGGTTTCATAAACTGACTTCCAGGCCACTCACGTATAATCGAATCAAGCCCTTATTGAAGCACGCGGGTGGTGGCTGACAAGAACATCAAGCTGTTCCCCCGATCAGCCCCGAACAATGGCCAGGGCGCTCCTTATAAGCCTGAAAACCACAAAAGGGACATTTGGGGTCCAGCCAATGCCAGCCAGCCAGGTTACAGAAGCGGGAGAGTGCAGTCAGGAGGAGGGACGCTTAGCCAATCACAGCCCAGTCACCCCAGTTACAGAAACAGAGCCCCGTTACCCTAGTTACAGAAACAATGCCCCAGTCATGACTCTTCTACTTGGCATGGCTGTTTACAGAATGGAGTCACCTTGGCTTGACTGTCACACTTTGTTCTTTAATAAGACACAAACCTCTACATTTCCTCTCTACCTTAACAGGTGCTGAAGTCTGAGCATGTACAAGTGAGACCTGAGGACAGCAAAATGGACTTTGGGGCTTTGTGGGTCACCGAAACAGTCTTCCAGCTGCGCTTCCAAAAGACATTGGGATTTCCCCACACCCTTACACAGATGTGTCTAGGACTTTCCTATACTGTGTAGGAAACTAACTCCTATCACCCAGCAGAGCTGTGGGATAGTGTGCAGTTTTTTTTTTAATATATTTTTTCGTTGTAGATGGACACAGTATCTTTATTTTATTTATGTATTTTTGTATGTGGCGCCAAGGATGGAATCCAGTGCCTCACGCATGCGAGGCAAGTGCTCAACCACTGAGCCACAGCCCCGGGCCACGCTGCAGCTTTATACTAATAATTTGCAGACTTAGCTGACATGCATTCACATACAGATGATTAAAAGTTTCAAAATGTAACTGATTAATCAGTATTTAGTCCATCTTTGTGTTGATTTTTTTTAAGAATGTATATTTCTAATATTCTTTAAAGCTGGAAGAACTGTTGAATACTTATTTTCCTGAAGGTATTTTTAGGTCAGAGCTGCATATGGCCTAGAAGCTTTGCACACATAAGTAATTTGATACACATTATTGCATTCCAAAATCCTGTGTATCGTAACTGGATTTATCCAAAATACTGAATAGTGGAAATTGTACAATTACAATCATGTAATTAAAAAGTATTAACCAAAAAATAAAGTCCCCATCTTGTGACTACTGAATATACCCCCTTTCCCACTAAATCACTATCTAACTGAAACACATGAGCTTTGTCTGTTCTCACCTCAGTGTTTCAATAAGAAAGTTTAAGACATTCCTACTTTCTTTGGAGTTTCAAGGAAGAAATCACACGTGGTCTCACCCTGGATATAAACCCAAAGGCACACCCCCAGTGACCTACTACCTTCAGCCATACCTACCTGTCTACAGTTACCACACAATGAATCCACATTGGTGGATTAATCCACTGATCAGGTTACACCTCTCATAAGCTGATCATCTCATCTCTGAAAATTCTCGCATGTCTCACACATAAGCTTTTGGGGGACCACTCACATCTCACCTCAGAACACTGTTTAGTTCTCAACACCAGCACTCACAGTGCGAGGCCCAGGTCGGTTGCTTGCCCTCCTTGATGCTCCCTGTTCACCTGAAGAATGGAGTAACCATCTTTATCTCCCAGCATCCCCTGGGGTCCCTGTTGTGTTCACAGCACCTACAGTTTCCTCACCTATGGTATATGTTCAGCAAACACAGTTTGGAAAATAATAGGGGGAGGGTGTGCAGGCTGTGAGACCCCCCTGGTCAGGGGCAGAAGCTCTGATGAGCTTTGAAAGGTCGGCAGGAGGTCCGAAGTGCACGGTGCCCTGGGGCCTCTTCTACAGTGTGGACGTGTCCCCTCCAGGCCCAGGTGTAAAGGCTTGGACCCAGGACAGTGCCCAGGATGGGAGACAGTGGAGCCTTCAGGAGGTGAGGCCTTGTTGGAGGTTCTTAGATCACTGGGAATGTGTCCCCAAGAGGATTTGGGGACCCTGGTCCATCCAGTCTTTTTCTCTCTTGCTTCCTGACCATGGGGTGAGTAGTTTTCTACTCTGTGTGCTCCCTGCCATTGCTGGAACCTCCAATTGTGCTCCAGTTAGGGATAGGGATGTGGCTCAGTGGCAGATCACTTGTCTAGCATGTATGAGGCCCTGGGTTCATCCCTAGTACCATAAAAAAATAATAATAAAATAAATGTTTTCTCTTTATCAGTGAATTATCTCAGGCATTTTGTCTGGAAAATCAACTAACACAGTAGCCCAAGCAGAGGAACCAGCATGACAGAGCCACGCAGGAGCCCTGGAGTGGGCTGGGGGAAGCTAGGAAACCCGACTGCGAAGGGCTGGAGTCAGGGAACCCTGCTCTGGTGCTGCGTGGGCAAGGAGAGAGGGCCCACTGGAAAAGAGGACAGGAAGGAGCTGGACTCCCAACCTGGCAGGGGCAGTGCCCGCCAACACTTTCCTCTAAGCTCTAGCCCTGGACAGCAGAAGACCCAGAAGGATTTGGAGGGATTGGGCTGGGCCCCAGATATTCTCCTATGAGGCCCTTCTCAACACAGTCCACACCAGGAAGGGAAGTTAAAGGAACAATCAGCCAAGAAATGGAGCCGGGGTTTAGGAGAGGATGTTCTTGTTGCTGCTTCTATGAGCCCAGAGATACGAGGACACAGGGCTGAGTCACACAGGACAGCCAAGGAGTGGAGGGGGGGGACTGGGATCTCAGTGCAGCTGCATCTTGGCCCTTCCTGGTGCAGTGCGGTGACTGTGGGCCAGTGGATTGGCCTTTCTGAGCCTCATTTTCTCTTTAAAAAATTGGCTGATGACATGCTTGGGAAGCTGAGGTAGGAGGATCACAAATTCAAGGTGGTCCTTGGCAAGTGAGATCCTGTCTGAAAATAAAAAATAAAAAGAGCTGGGAGCGTAGCCAGTGACAGAGACCCCTGGGTTCAATCCTCAATACAAAAGAAAGAATAAAGGAAAATTGGGCTGAGCTGGTAGGGTGGCACATGCTTATAATCTCATCTATTGGGGAGGCTGATAGGAGGCTTGCAAGATCAAGGTCAGTCAGGGAAACTTAGTAGACCCTGTCTCAAAAATTTCAAGAAGAGCTGGGTGTGTGGCTCAGTGGTAAAGCACTTGACTAGCATAGGCAAGGCCCTGAGTTCAATGGCCAGTACCATGCACAAATAATGGGACTGAATTATTCTTATGCCACACATTAGTTGTAAGGAACCTGGCACAGAGTAGACACGCAAGTAGAGTGAGAGCCTTTCCTATTCCATTTCAAATTTTTCTTTAATTGTAGACACTGTTCTTTCATTCATCCCACAAATATTTCTTGAGCATCTACTACATGCTGAGCAGTTGTTTGTCCAACCACTGGAGAAACAATGGTGAATAAGCAAAAATCTCTCTGATCCACAGCCGTGCAGACCACAAGGCCAGGGGACGCCTCTGCTGCCCTGGGGACACTGTTGGTGTGCGCAGCCTGGACGGGCAGAGGGGCCGTGCTGGACTCCAGCGCTTTGCCTGGGTTCCACTGAAGGCCGTGGTGCCTGCTGCAGCTTCCGCTGACCAGAGCTGGGGACCCTGTGCCCGGGCGGGGAAGCCACCTCTGACTCCCACCGACAGCTCTCGCTGCTCATCAGACCTAAGAGGGGTCCCCAGGCCGCGCGGTGGGTGTCAGCCTCGCTCTGAGGCTGTGCCTCCGGGACTTCATTTGCACAAATGAAGCAGGGACTGAAATCATGTGACTTTTAATGAGGCCCCGGGTGTCACTGGGAATCCTGTGGCTTCCTGGGATTGTGATGGCGGCAGTTTGGCGGGTCGTGCCTGCAGGTGACTCAGGAGGCCCTTTAATGGCAGTCGGGGCTCTTAGTGTTGTTCAGCTCCCATGTCCTCCAGGAAGGAGGCTGAGGGGACTTGAAGATGGGCACCGAGACGTGGAGAGGAGCCGGGGTGGCAGTGCAGGTGAACCTTACCCACCGCCTGGCACAGAGAACCCTGGCACCACCCCGGGGGACCCATGCTCTTGTTTTCCTTTCTCCTTTCTCTCGGTCCTCTCTCCCTCTCCTGTGCTCTGCTCCTCTTCCCTTTTCTCTTGCTGAGGGTAGAGCCCAGGGCCTCAAGTGGTCCGCCCTGGAGCTACCCCCCAGCCCTGTTCTCTTTAAAAAAACAAAACCCACTTGGGGTGCAATTTATCTCTCTTTGTGTTAAAAACACAGATTAATTGATCCTCAACACACATTAATAGGCAGGGGAGACTTGCACAGTAGCCTGATGCCTTTGTGTCTTGGGGCACTGACACACCTCAGACCAACTGGGATTCAAATCCTGGCCAGTCACTTTCTGGCTGTGAGAATTTAATGAAGTGAATTGACCTCTCTGAGCCTGGCTGCAGACAGGGAAACTAATCATATCACAGCGCTGCTTGTAAACTTGCCAACAGCTGGTAAACGCTGGACTGTATCATGCCGTCCTTCAGTGGAGTCCGGTAGATGTTTGGGTATAGTTGACTTGAGCCAGATAATGGCTTCATCGACTTTACCCCCACCTTTACAATCCATCCATTCATTCATCAAACACTTATCCAACCCTTCTGTGTTCTGGGCTCTAGGAATTCAAACACAAGGGCAATAAGATGAGGTTCTTCGGCTTCTTGGTACTCACCTTCTCATGGGGAGAAAACTCAAAATATGAGTTAATGAATCAGTATACAGAATATTAATTTTAAGAAGATGGATTTGTGGTTGTGGTTATTGGGCCAAATTTAGGATCAGAGTCAACAAATAAATGGGAGCAGATCAAGGTCACAGTGACTATGACTAATAAGAGACTTTCTGGGGCCCGGCCCTGTCTCCCATGAGGATCCAACACCACTGTTGTATATCCAGTGTTTGGTTAGCCCCCCCCCCCCCCCCCGTCCCCCGCATTGGCAGACTACAAAGCCCCTGGAGGGCAGCAGGTGACAAGTCCCCTTGGCTCTTTACCACTGTGTCTGGCGTGCCTCAGTTACTTGTGAATATTTACTGAATAAACTCATCATAAAGTGCATCCAGAGAAAGCACAGGTTTGGCCTCCTTTGCTAAATCATGGCAGGACAGCTGGTCGACCTAGAGTTTTCCAGTTGTAGCTTCTTAGCTTTATGCTGCCATAAGAAAGCACCAGAGTCTGGGTGACTTAAAACACACATTTCTTTGTCACAGTTTAGAAACTGGCCTCCATCAGGGTGCCAGCTGGGGAGGGTCCTTGGAGAGGGCTCTCTTCCTGGCTTGCAGATGCCCCCCCCCCTGCTCACGTGAGCTCACGTGGTCGACTAGGGCTCCTCTTGTGAGCACACTATGCCATCTTGAGGGCCCTGCCTGCAAGACTATCTAAACCTAATAACCTCCCCAAAGCCCCATTTCCAAATGTCGTTGTCCCTCAGTTTCCACTGGAGGTTGGTTCCAGGACCTCCGCAGATACCAAAATCCTCGGATGCTCAAGTGCCTTATGTAAAATGCTCAGTATTCACAGAGAACCCACAGCCAGCCTCCTGTGGGCTGTGAGTCTCTCTAGATGACTTAGAATAGCTAATGCAGTGCAAACCCTGCTACGCCTTCATTTACCGTATCATCTGGGGAATCACGGCAAGAAAACAGTCTCTTTGTGTTCAGGACAGATGCAATTTTAAAAATCTTTTTTATCAAAAGTTGGTTGAATCAGTGAAAGCAGAGCCTGCAGATATCGAGGGCTGAGTGTACTATCACCTGGGAGCTAGGGGGTCGGTACGTGAACAGGTGGGCAGTAGGGGAGGCACACATTTGGCCCATAGCACTGGCCTGAAGCTAAAGTTTCTGGACCAAGAGCAAAAGGTGACTCCTAATTCCTGATACTCAACTCCATGATCCTGGTGGTGGTGGGGGGGTGGGCAGAAACCTGTTGTTTCTCCTCTCTGCAGAGGGCAGAGCAGACAAGAGCTTTATCTTAGCAGTTTCAGCCCTCGAGTTCAGGGCAAGAGCAGGGACCAAACCAAGTTCCTAATTTGAAATGACAGTTGTTAGCAGGGCATGGTGGTGCTCGCCTGTAATCCCAGAGAAGAGACTTGGGAGGCTGAGACAGGAGGATCACAAGTTCAAGGCCAGCCTCAGCAACATAGCAAGGTTTTTTTTTGTTTGTTTGTTTGTTTTTTTTTTTAAAGAGAGAGTGAGAGAGGAGAGAGAGAGAGAGAGAGAGAGAGAGAGAGAGAGAGAGAGTTTTTAATATTTATTTTTTAGTTCTCGGTGGACACAACATCTTTGTTGGTATGTGGTGCTGAGGATCGAACCCGGGCCACACACATGCCAGGTGAGCGCGCTACTGCTTGAGCCACATCCCCAGCCCCATAGCAAGGTTCTAAGCAACTTGGTGAGACCCTGTCTCAAAATAAAAAGGGTGACTCAGTGGTTAAGCACCCTTGTACCCGCTTCTCCACAGAAAACCTTAACTAAGCTTCTCCAGAAATGTTCACCATAACTGATATTAGGACTGTCAGCAAAAGAGTCTCTACAAGAGAGTTCAACATAGGTAAACTTCCTATTTGCCTGTAGCTCTATTTTATTTGGCCACTGGCCTGGCAGAAATCATCACTCCAGGTGCTGAACGCCTCTTTAATAGTTTTTCACAAACATGTATCCATTATAGTACTGTGTAGAAGTGTGTTTGCAAATGCAAAATGTGATTTAAAAAGAGAGAGAGAGAGAGAGAGAGAGAGAGAGAGAGAGAGAGAGAGAGAGAGAGAGAGATCCTTTAACAAGGCCTCTGGCCCTGAGCTGGGCTTCACAGAGATGTCTACATTTCCGAGATAAGAAAAGTTAACAAATGGGCTCCCTGGTGACAGCTGGCAGGGGGAGGAGAGAGGGGACAAGAAGCTCTCCCCTCTCAGGTGTTGTCCTTGAAGGGTTAACTTGCCCAGAACAGTGACAGAAAAAGCTGCTTTTCTGTGAACTTCTGCCGACTGTGAACTTCTGGGCCCCTCCCCTTACATGCTGGGAATAAAACTCTGAAACTCCCTGAACTCGGGGTTCAGGGGATTGATTGATGACAGCAAAAGCTGCCCCCTCTGAACCTGGCTGCAGCCAAATAAAACTGTTTCCTGCTGTCCTCGGTGCCCTGACTGTCTGTCCCTACCACCCCTTCCCCACCTGTGCCCTGCTGTGATGATGACCAGGTGAGCTTGCTTCTGTGCACAAGACTCAGGGGCCTGGGGCCAGGTGAGGTCGCTGAGGAGAAGCTGAAGCAGGAGGCAGGAAAGGCCTTCCCTCCTGCAGGCAGGACAGGCAGGGGCCTGCAGGAGGGAGCCACCAGCAGAGTGGGATTGTCACCCACCGCCTGGTCACATTCCCAACGGCCTGCACTTGACTCTACCTACGACAGGGACTCACTCCGCCTCCGGTGGATGCTCCCTGTGACTGGACCACATCAGAGCCACAGAGGGAACTGCCGCCACCCTCCAGTAAGTTGGGACACGTGACTCAAAGTTCCTAGTTTGGTGAAATAAACTCGGGAGCAGTGGTTCTCAATCAGGGGTGATTTTGCCCTCAGGGGACATCTGGGGACATTTTCCCCGCCCCATGCCCCTACCTAGAATGAGCGCCCCCCCCCCCGACCCGCGGTGCCAAGTTTGAGAAATGGGGCTCCGAAAGGGGCAGGGGACCCCAAGGTCGCGGAGGTTGTGCGGGAACCAGGCAGGGAGCGGCCAGGGGTGCAGGGCAGTGGCGCCGGGTCCCTCTGCCCGCGGGGACACCCTCCGGTCACCCCCAGCTCCCCATCTGCGAATCCGCCCGCTGGTTACACGGTCCCGCGCTTGGGCTGTCCCCCGGGTGGGCTCACGGTGTGGGGGCGCGGGACGTTCCCCTCCCGCCCCCCCTCCTCGCCGCGGTCCGCCCACCTGTGAGGGTCCTTTTTGTGCCACATTTTCCACATCTCGGTGCTTTCAGCTGGCGACTTCTGTTGAGAGCGGGGACGGCGCTAAGTGCTCCTGAGTGTCCCCAACACGGGGACGGCTGTGCGCACCCTGGGGAGGAACCGAGTGTGTCCCTGCGTGGGGGACAGTGCTGCTGGCCCGAGGCAGAGGTCGCGAGCTGACGATCTGCACTGGGCAGAGAAGCAGCCAAAACAAGTTTGTTACCGGTGGGACCAAATGCCACCAGAGCTGCCCCAGCTGACCCGCAGGAACCCCGGAGCCAGGGTCGGTACTGACCACAGGGTGACAGCAACTGTGTGGACTGCGGGCGGTGGACGGGCTCCTCCGCGCTGGGCGGTAGCTCATGTGGCAGCATTAGGGTGACAAAAGAAGCCAGGCCCAGAGAGACACCAGGTCTTCTCCCAAGTCCAACTCAGAAGCAGAGGACAGGACCCAGGTTGCCAGACTCTAGGAGGAGGGCGGGGGTGGGCAGCTGTTGGTCAGAGGGTACAAAGTTTCACTGGGGCCCCAGGAATGACCTGTGGCACCTCATCCTGACCATGGTCAATGAGCACATCTAGTACACTTCAAAATTCCTCAAAGTAGATTCTAAATGTTCTCAGCACAAAATAATATGCGAGGTGAGTGATAATCAGCCTGATGTAATCATTCACTCCACGATGAATGCGGATATCAAGACGTGGCATTGTATCCCATGAAGGAATGCAATTATTATTTGTCAGTTACATTTAAAACATTTTAGGGGAACATGGGGGATTGAACTCAGGAGCCCTGGACCACTGAGCCACATCTCAGCCCTATTTTTGTATTTTATTAGAGACAGGGACCCACTGAGTTGCTTGGCATGTAGGTCCTTTGCAAACACTGGGCCATTTTACACCAGGGACTTGAGCACCTTCAGATTTAGGCATCTTCAGGAGGCCCTGGAACCAACTCTCCATGGCTCCAGAGGGAGGCTGTATGCAGGACATTGCTACTAACTACAGCTACCGTGTTGCACAAGGGGCTCCTGAGCCTCTTCCTCCTGTCTAACTGGAACTTTGTATCCTGTGACAGACCTCTCCCCAGAACCCACCCCTCAGCCACCATTTTACTCTCGGCTTGTCCACGCTCCGTGGTTGAGTTTCCACATAAAAGTGAGACCATGCAGTCTTCCTGTGGCTGACTTATTTCTCTTAACATAATGTCCTCCAGGCTCATCCACAGGGTTGCAAAGTGACAGACTTCCCTTCTTTTTAAAGGTGGACTAGGGCTGGGGCTGGGGCTCAGTGGCAGAGCGCAGCCTAGCCCGTGGGAGGCACCACAGAAATCAAATAAAGGGATTATTCCCATCTAAACCACAACAAGCATTAGGAAAAAGATGGCGCAGTGTTCCATGTGCATGTATGCCACATGCCCCTCACCCACTCCTTCTTGTTTGGGTTTGACCCCCAAATCTCAGGAAATAAAAATGATGGGATTATATCAAATTAAAAGATTCTGGAAAGAAAAGGAAACAAATAACTTATGGAATAGAAGAAAATATTGGCAAACCATCCATGACAAGGGTTCATACCCAAAATATATGAGGAACTCAAACAACTTGATACCAAGAAAACAACTTGATTTTTAAATTGCTTAAACGGGACAGACGGGTGCGTGCCTATAGTCCCAGCTACTTAGGAGGCTAAGGCACGAGATTACTTGAATCTAGAATTTTATTTTATTTTATTTTTTGGTTTTGGAGATTGAACCCAGGGATGCGTAACCATCAAGCCACATCCCCAGCCTTTTTATTTTTTATTTTGAGACAGGAACTTGCTAAATTACTTAGGGCCTCTCTAAGTTGCTGAGGGTGGCTTTGAACTTGTGATCCTCCTGGCTCAGCCTCCCAAACCTCTGGGATTACAGGGTAGGTATGCAAGACTTCGCTATTCACTGTAGTCACCGTGTTCTATGGTGTCGGAAGCACAGGATTGTGACACCATAGCCACAGAGCAAGACATATCTCAATAAAAAGAAAGGAAGAAAAAAGTATAGTCAAAGGACATGAATAAACATTTTCAAATGGAGAAATAAAAATGTCAAACAAATATATGGCAAAAAGCTCTGCATCATCAAGGCAATACAAATCAAAACCACAATGAGATTTCACCTAACACTTGAAAATGGCTATTATAAAAAAGAAAGATAGCAAGTGTTGGCAAAAATGTGGAGAAAATGGAACCACAAAAGGTTGTTGGTGATGACGTAAATTAATATAGGCACATGGAAAATAATATGGAATTTCTTAAAAAACTAAAAGTAATTAACTGATCCTGCCGGGGGCCAGCCCCGGCGGGGTCCAGGGAATCCCGAAGGAGGAGTGGCGTCGGCGAAATGATGAGACAGGAGTCGTTCCCTTTGAGCAATCTTCAGAGAGAGAGCTAAAGCTGCTTTCTCTGGGTCCCCCTTTTATTACAATTTTTCTCATCATTATAGATTCACAATACGTCATTGATTATATAACTTAAAACTTTGCCAAGACATGACATTTCCTTAACCATGATTGAGAGCACACCGATCTACATTCTTCCAGGATATGACCCCCAGCCATACAATCATCAAAGTACAGAATCATCAATAAAACATGTCACCAATTTACATCCTTCATATTTTCCCAAGATTTACTATTTTTCCCAAGATATGTTATTTCCTTATTAACTAATGTCAAACTACGCATCCAGACTCTAAGTTTCTTAATTAATCATTAACCTAAAGTACACCTGCACTTTATTTTTAATCTAAAATTCCCATCTAAAAAAGTCCCTTTAAATCTTATATTTAAAATGTCCTAAAGTTTATGAATCATCCTTAAAGCATATCAGAAACCTATATAACTAAAGACTTAATAATTTCTAAACTTAGGAATCTAAATAAAATAATATTTTTAACATTATTCTAAAACTGTGTCTTATAAAACTATTTTAATTAATTCCTAAATTTATTCTCATAAAACTGGTTGAGCTGCTTTCTCAGAGAGTTTCTTTTGTTTCTCAGTCAAGGTACACTAGTTCTCAAAGAGTTTGTTTCTCAGTCAAGGTACACTAGTTCTCATAGAGTTTGTTTCTCAGTCAAGGTGCACTAGTTCTCATAGAGTTTGTTTTTCAGAGAATGATTGTTGTCTGTTATTAGGTTTGTCCACAATGTACTAAGATAGAAGAATAGCCTTTTATTTTGTCCTTGATGTGCTGAGGGGTGGGTAGCAGAACAGCTTCCAAGGCACGAACTACCTGTTCTGTTCTAGCCATCTGAAATTTAATTTATTTGGCATTTAACATACTCATGCCTCCTGTGAGAAACATAAGCATGAAAATGCAAAGTCCCAATTACATAAAAAAGGGTCTCATGGTTTCGGTTACCCACCAACCAGCGTGGCTTTGCCAGCATTCATCCTCACTGTGACCCTGTCAAGACAGTGGGAGAGAGGCTTTGCCAACACTTTTTCTCACTGTGACCCTGTCAAGACAGTGAGTGGGGGATCACCTTCACCAGATCCAGCAATCCCAATCCAAAGGACTTGAAATCATTGTGTCAAGACATAACGACACACCGGTGTCTACTGAAGTATTGCTCACCGTGGCCAAGATGTGGGATCGATATAAGTATCTGTCAATCAGTGGACGGATTTTTTTTTTTTTTAATGTGGGTATGCACCGTGGAATACTCGAGTTACCGGTATCTTGAGGCCATGATCCCCAATAGAAAGGAGAAAGAGACCCCTGGAGGACAGTGTTGGTAATGCACGTGAGAGTTCCCGCAGAGGGCGTGGCCAGGTAGTGTTCACACCTGCGCCCAGTCCTCCTCCCACACTTCTGCTTCCTCTGAGGGCAGGTGAGATGCAGCCACCGGAAGCTTTTGGTAGAGATACCTGCAGTGGGAAGTCAAGTTTGCAAACATTGAAATACTGATGCTCCAAAGGATAGGGGAGGCGCTCCCTAGTTGTGGCTACAACTATTTAAACATAAGAAAGAAGGGCTGGGGTTGGGGCTCCGTGGTAGAGCACTTGTGAGGCCCTGGGTTCGAGTTTCAGCACCACAAATAAACAAATCAAATTAAGGTCCACCAACAACTAAAATATGTATCAAAAAATCAGGGATGAACAGACAGGCAGGGTCTCTGTCGAGTGTCCCTTGTCTTTTTCTTTTCCTTGGAGCTCGAATCTTGATCAGAGAAGACAAGGAACCAGAAGACAATGTGAGTTCAGAACAGGGAATTGCTATGGCAACAGTGGATAACAGGTGGGAATGGCTGGGGGCGCGGTGGTCCTTACACAGTAGAGGGAGAGCCAATCCCTGAATCCTCACCAATCCCTGAATCCTCACCAAAGAGAGGGAGAAGAACAACCCCAGAGATCAGAATCCAGTGCATGGGGGAGGAAGGTGGGCTGGAGAGGGGGGGTCAGCGAGGCTCTGCAGGTAGAGATCCCCAGACTAGGGCCTAGGGCGAGAGATGGGTTCTGTGGCCAGATGTCCTTTTGGCACATTAACCAGTGAGGGTCCTCTCATTTTTTCACTTCCTTACACTAAGAAAAAATTGCCTCCTGTATGCAGAACTATTAAAGTGGGGAAAGCTGATTTGGGGAGCCCAAATATTAAAATGTTTGGGTTTAAGACACAGACGTAGGTCTTGAAAGGCATGCTTTTGATTTGCCAGAGCCAAACTTTCTGGAAGAAGTAATAATGGCCCTGTTTATTGAGCATTTACTATGTGCCAGGCCTTCTCTAGGTCCCTAGCATTTGCTCTTTTACCCCTTGGGGCAGCTCAGGTGGTGTTGCTGTCCCCCGTTACATGGTTGAAGCACAGAGGGGGGAATCAACTTGCCCAAGTCACTCAGCAGAGTCCAGACTTGAGCCCAAGCAGTTTGGCTTTGTGTCCCATGCTCTTGAGGGTGATTTTTGTCACAAAAGAGCTTCCAATGTCTGGGATGGGAATGAAGGAGGAACCTGGAGTTAAAGGGGGAGAGGGATGAGCCCTCCTCCTGCGGGGCACCCTGCACACAGTGAGGGCTGGGCGCCTGGAGCCCAGAAGAGGAAGAGGGGGTCTTCCTGAAGGCAGAGGAGGGGGTTGCGATGGGACTGAGATGGGAACAGGAAGCAGCTGCTCTGCCTCACACAGAGGTCCCGCTACAGACTGGATAAAACGGCATTCCACCTGCCCAGGGCCACTGTCCCTGCGGATGGAGCAGTGTGTCCTGCGACCCGTGTGACGCTTCTGCCCTCAGGGTCGCTTTTGGGCTCACTCAGGCGGGCCGCCATCTGCACCCACACAGCCCTGAGCTGCGTGACCACCAGCGAATGGAACCGAGTGCGTTCCCCGAATCCTGGGAGAATCCCGTGAATATCCACCACCACCCACGAATACTCATCCCCCTGAAAGAGAGAAGCTGGCCAAGGACCTCTGTACTGGGGGCCCGGGCACCCCAGAGGAAGGGATCTACTTTTAGGGGCTCCATAAAGCTTCGATCTTGCCCCTTAAATTCGTCCTGAACCCTGGTCCTTTCCCGCTCAGCCCCCTCCCTAGGAGCCATGGCCGCAGAATACACTTCCAGCCTGGGCTCTGCGACAGTCCACCATCTCGGATTCCAAGACCCCAGCCCCGCCTCGCCACTCACAGGCACCCCCTGGTCCCCGCTGTCCCCCGCCCCGCGCCCCCTGCTGGCGCTCGGTGAGCCTCCAGGGCCAGTGACAAGGGTTTATTCCTGGAACCTGCAAAGGTAGGAGGGTGGGGCCAGGTGGGTCCCAGGTCAGACCCGGCGGGTCACTGCGCTCAGCGGCTTCACCTGCGGCCAGAGCCCGTCCCCTGCGCGCAGATCAGCCCGGGCTTCCTGCGCGGCTCGGTGTCCCCGGTGTCCCCGGACAGGACCAGGATGCACAGCAGCGTCAGCGCCAGGCCCACCTTCATCTGGCTCAGGGCGAACGTCTGCCCCGTGCAGTTCCTGCGGGCGGGGAGGGGACTCTCACTGTGTCGGGGACCCCCATTCAGGGCCATCCCCACGCAACCTGACCCGGGATCCCCCCTCCGACCCTGATGGGGCTGAGGGGCAGCGAGGGGCGCTGACGCGCCTGGACCACTGTGGGCGTCCCCATGTCCCCGGGCCTGGCCCAGACTCCTGCCCCAGCTCGCACCAGCAGCAGGGAGGGGACTCTGCCACACACACCCCTTTCCTGGGATCCCGTTCCAAACCTCGAGCCCGTGACGCACGCGCCCCACAATCAGGCCTGGGGCGTTCGGACCAGGCCCCTCCGGACACCCTCACCCATCCCGCCCCCATGCCCGCTGCCCTCACCTGGGCCCCGCCGAGAAGGGAATAAAAGCCAGAGGTGACCTCTTCTGGGGGTTTTCTGGGTCGAAGCGCGAGGGGTCATAGACCTGGGGACAGGGCAAGAGAGGGCTGCTGGGAGGGGTCTCTCGGCAAGCGCACCAGCCACCCCGCGGGAAGTCGTGCAGGTGCAGTAGAGGGACAGAGTCTGGTGTCCCAGGTCAGGTCCGCGCTCCATCACCAGGCCCCAGGAATGGGGAGGAGGAGCAGCACCTCAGGGTCTGGCCAGACCGACGGATTGTGATGGATCCCAAAGATGCTGATGGCACAGACGTTCCCTGTAGGGAAAGAGGGGACAATCAGGATGAGGTCCGTGCTGCCCCATGAGACCACCACTGTGCCCAGGAGCCTCCCCCCCTGCCGTTGTGGGCACCTTTGGGGATGACCCGGGCCATTGGGGAGGACAATGTCCTGGGTTCAGCAGCGGGAGATGATTGTGACTGGGGGGTGCAACCGCAGACTCTCCTTTCTTGGGGGGTGGTGCTGGGGATGGAACCAGGGCTTTGTGCATGGGAGGCAAGCACGCTCCCAGCTGAGCTATTGTTGCCCGGGACAAAGAAGCAAGATGCGAAATAGGAATCAGGTTTATTTAGCTATACCAGGTTCAGAGGGCACAGCTTTCGCTGTAATCAATCAATCCCCCTGTACCCCAAATGCAGGGAGTTTCAGAACATTATTCCCAGCATGTAAGGGGAGGGGCTCAGAAGTTCACAGTCTGCACAAGTTCACAGAAAAGCAGCTTTTCCTTTCACTGTTCTGGGCAAGTTAACCCTTCAAGGACAACCCCTGAGAGGGGAGAGCTTCTTCCCTTTCTTCCCTCCCCCTCCCAGCTGTTACCATGGAGCCCAACTGGTAACTTCTCTATCTCAGGAATGTAGACATCTCTGTGAAGCCCAGTCAAGGCCAGGGGCCTTGTTAAAGGATCAGTCTTTTTTTTTTTTTTTTTAATCACATTTTGCATTTGCAAACACACTTCTACACATTATTATACTGGATTAATGTTTGTGAAAAACCAATAAAGGGGTGTTCAGCACCTGAAGTGGCTGATCTCGCCCAGGCCAGTGGCCAAGTAAAATAGAGCAACAGGCAAATAGAAAGTTTAACTACGTTGAACTCTTTTGCAGAGATTCTTTTGCTGATAGTCCTAAATCAGTTATGTGAAGATTTCTGGAGAAGCTTAGTTAAGGTTTTCTGTGGCAGAGGGGTGCCACTATACTACATCCCCAGTCTGAAGACTCTTCTTGATGCACGTGGTCAGGAAGGGCAACTGGGCTGGGTTGTCCCTAAGGAACTGCACCCCCAAACAGTTATCCAGGGAGCAAACAGAAAGACTACCCCAGCCTCACTGCCGCCCCGTGAGACCCTCTTGCTGCTGCCCTCTGACCCTCTGTCCTAATCCCAGATGGATCAAAGATTTAAACATTAGAAAATCAAAGTCACAAAAACTTGATCTGGTATATTTAGAAGCATTTATCAGCAAAACACAACATTCAAAGGGTGTAGAAGTGCTGATACATTTACATGAAAAATTTTAAAACATGTATAATGAGCTAACAAAAGCTGAATATCTTATGCTTATAAGTGCTTATAAGTTTATTTGAATAAATAAGATCCACTCAACACTCTAGGGTGGAATGACAATACTATAAAGTATCATGTTTTTCTAAATTAATCAATATATTCAATACAATCCAATAAAAAATCTACCCGAATTTTTTTTTAAGAATTGATCATCTAATTCTAATTGGAAGAGTTCAAGTTGGTCAAGCACTAATTTAATATAAAAGTAACTACTGGGCATGGTGGTGTGTGCTTTTAATCCCAGCTGCTTGGGAGGCTGAGGATCTCAAGAGAAAAGGAGGGGGCTGGGGATGTGGCTCAAGCGGTAGCGCGCTCGCCTGGTATGCGTGCGGCCCGGGTTGGATCCTCCAGCACCACATACAAACAAGGATGTTGTGTCCGCCAATAACTAATAAATAAATAAATATTAAAAAAAAAAAAAAAAAAAAGAGAAAAGGAGGATCCCAAGTTTGAGTCCAGCCTCAGCAACTTAGAGAGGCCCTAAGCCCTAAGCAATTTAACAAGACCCTGTCTCAAAATAAAAATCTAAAAGGGCTGGGAATATGGCTCAATGTTAAGTGCCCCTCGGTTCAGTCCTCAGTTTAAATATGTGTGTGTGTGTGTGTGTGTGTGTGTAGAAGAATAAAAATGGAGAACTCAATGTGGCAGATAGGGAAACCTGTTACAAAAGCATAGTAATGAGGGCTGGGGATATGGCTCAAGCAGTAACATGCTCGCCTGGCATGCACGGGGCACTGGGTTCCATCCTCTGCACCACACAAAATAAAATAAAAATATTGTGTCCACTGAAAACTGAAAAATAAATAAACAAAAAGTTTTATATATATATATATATATATATATATATATATATATATATATATATATATAGCATAGTAATGAAATGAGAAATTGTAAAACTGCAGCACTGCAGCAAGAATAGGAAAACAGACCCATTAAGCAGAGTGTCAAGTCAGACTCGAGAATAGGTGAAACTTAGCATCTGATGAAGGAGGTTCCGCAGACCCCGTGATGTTGAAGCCAGATTTAAAGTTAGGTAGTCAGTGTAGTTAGGTAAATCAGGTCTAATACCGAGTGAAATCTAAAATGGAGGCCATGCTGGGAATGACTCAGGAAAAACAGGACAACTCATGGAATGTTAATGAAGAGGCCCTAGGCCAAAGTCCACCTGGAAGAAGTATTAATGAATAGCCCCCAGCAGATTTGGAGATAGCCCATCACAAAGGAGTGATAATGAAGTCCTTCCTGCTCAGACCACTTCTTTGGCCCACCTGTGTCCACCCCTCGGGCCTTCCAACCTACATTCCATCACTGAAAGAACTATAAAAAGGGGAGACAACTGCACTTCCACGGATTCCACCTTCTGGGTCCCCTTCTTCCTCCGGGAGAAGTCTTTTCTTCTGTCCTTTAATAAATTTCTAATCTCTACTCTGACCTTGCCTCGGCATGCTTCTTTGGTGTTATTCTTCAACATCAGGGAAGCAAGAACTCGTCACCGGTCAACAGCGGTAACAATGTGAACCCAAAGAACCAAATCCTTGTCCACTGCGTGCAGAGAGCAAGCCTCTCTCCCTGTGAGAGGTGAAACTGTAAAGTTAATCAGCGTACCCATGGGTGCTGACCTTTAGCATTTCTTTGCAGTGAAATTATTCAAAGTCCTCTCTCCTAGCTCTTGTGAAGTAAACGGCCTGCTGTTGTCAACCGCAATGGGTAGTCGCAGGAGAACACTGGATTGTTCCCTCTCACTGTGACTTTGTACCTGCTTATCAACTCTTTCTACTCCTCGCCCCTTCCTAGCCTGATAAAGTTCCAAGAAGATAACATTGCATTTTTGTGACTTAGCAACAGGAATTCATCAAAGCTCCAAATTATAAACTGGAAGACAAAAAAACCCGCAATCATAGACCAAATTCACATTCAGATGATTCGGTGAAAATGTCTCCAATCAACATATTGATCTCGAACAATATTTTGACTATCCAAGGAATTCCTGCGAATTAACAAGTGAAATGGCAGGCGACCCGAGAGACTAGTAGACAAGGGAGTTAACATAGGAATTCCCAGAGGTTTCCCAGAGGATCTCATGTATTCAAATAAACTTATAAACACCAGAGATTGAAGAAGAGATGCCCCAAGTCATGGTTTATTAGAGAAATGGAAAGTTTTAACAATGAGATGACACTTCACATCTATCTCAGGCAAGAATCAACAAGGCCAGGAGTGTTTAGGGTCAGCTGAGGTGTGGGGGGTGGAGGGACCTCTGCTGAGAGTCAGGGTGTGGGCTGCCAGTGTGTGGCCAAGGAAAGATGAAGTGGGTTTACCACCCTGCAGACACCCCCAGCTCTAGATCCCAGAGACATGCGCAGATGGAGACTGCTCCCTGCCCTAGAGAGACAGCAGCCCGGGTACCCAGCACTAGGGAATTGCAGAGGGAAACACCGCTCAATGGTTCAGTGCAGCTGGCTGAATGTCCTTAAACCGTGGCTAACCAGGGAATCATGGCTCCCATTTCTGAAAAAGGTAAGACTCAGCATGAAAACTGTGAAACAACAACATATTTGTGATTGTTAACATATATCCACCCCAGTAACAAATTTTGCAAATTAAAGGATCAGGCTCTCTAGAATCATCTGGGTGGAGAGTTGGAAGAAGAGAATTGGGAATGAGTAAGTAATGTGTGGAAAAATGATGGGATCAGTCAGGAATTGAGGAGCATGGTTAACTCCACCCTTGTCACATGAGTTTCAAAAGAAAATGAATGAATTAACATGTTTACCAGGTAGTACAGCCGTAGTCCCAACTGTTCAGGAGGCTGAGGCAGGAGGATCACTTGAACCCAAATTGTGGGCAGAACAATGAGACCCACCTCAAGAACTAACAAACAATATTTCAAGAGCATTTCTTCAAATGAGCCCACCTGATCATGGAGTTCAAGTGCAAAACTTAAAGACTCAAGAAGAAATTATTAAAGCCATGAGACAAGACCAAATTTATCAAATATATTTTTAATCAAATATAATAACAATTTTATCAAATATAATTACAAAGACTTCTTGGTGCTTATTTATGACCTCAGAAATAAATGGAACCAAAAATAATCCAGAAATAAACCCAACTGGGTAAATAAATTTAGCTAATTGGGAAGCTACTAGTATTTAAAGTCATAAGACACGTAAAAAAATTTCATTAAATTCTTTTGGGATAATGAGCCCTTTAGAGAAAAGGATACCAACATAGGTTTCATAGGAAAAGTAATTAAATATAAAACACTTTTGTAAAATATTAAATATTATTTATTTTTAAAATACTAAATAAACCCACTAGAGGAAAACAAACATTTACAGAGCTTTACATTTTAATATTAGAATTTGAACTACTTTTCCAAGTATCATTTAAAAAAAGAAAAAGAGGGCTGGGGATGTGGCTCAAGCGGTAGCGCGCTCGCCTGGCATGCGTGCGGCCCGGGTTCGATCCTCAGCACCACATACCAACAAAGATGTTGTGTCTGCCGAGAACGGAAAAATAAATATTAAAAAAAATTAAAAAAAAAAAAAGAAAAAGAAACAGTGCACAGGGAATAGCTCAGTGGTACAGGACTTTCATAGGAAGCTCAGGGATTGGGTTAAGAGTCTCACAACCTAATCGCTTCTCCTCTGCACCTTCTTGTATTGCCTCACGCATGAGCTTTTGGGGGACACCACATCTAAACCATCACAGTCTCCATTTTTATGCATCAGCTTGGCCCAGGGTACATACATCTTATTAACACTTTCAAGTATTGAAATATGGACTTGTTGGATGCTATTGCTTTTTTGCAAATTTGTTTTTATATTTCATCCAACTTCTACAGTCCACCCACCCCGTCAGAGGATCCCTGCTTCTCACCTGTTCCTGTGCGGACACCATGGCACAAGGAAACCAGTTGCTCGTGGGTCATCTCATCTCTCTCCCGTTTGCCCACTCTCCCACCTGTCTGAACCTTGCCAAGGTTTGGTATCTCAAAGGAGAGAGACTCTCTAGTTCACACTTGGACTTTGGGGAGCATCTCCACATTCTCCAGCCTCCCCTTGAGCACTAGGGTCTGCTCTCTGTAAACACAGGTCACACTTCAGGAATTGCAATTTGGATTATCTTTACAGTAAGAAGAGGCCGGTTAGGGTCTACCATGGAATGTGACTCCCAGCAGTCTCTGGTGAGGCGAGAGCAAAGCCACAGGACCAGTTACGAGGGAATCATTCCTCTGTGACTCCCAGAAAGCCAGCCTGGGATCCCTGCCTACTCCTGTCTTTGAAGTCAACTTGGTTCTCAGGGCGAGGCCTGCCTCTCCTCATCTCTAGCCTCCACCTCCGACCTCAGGCTTCATCTTCTCCTAAGTCTCCTTCGTGGGCATCTCTTCACCTCCACCAAATGCCATCTGTCACCCAGAAAGGAGCAGTTCAGTCACTTACACACACGGCGTTGTTGTTTTTTTTTTTTAGTTGTCAGTGGACCTTTATCTTATTAATTTATATGTGGTGCTGAGGATGGAACCCAGGGCCTCATGCATGGTAGGCAAGTGCTCTGCCGCCGAGCCCCAGCCCAGGAAATCTTTTGTTGTTGCTCTTATTAGTGGTACATGACAGAAGATCTGCAAGCCCTTTCTTCCTTCCTAACTGGGGATGGAACCCAGGGGTGCTTGACCACTGAGCCACACCTCCAGCCCTTTTTAATATTTTATTGAGAGACAGGGTCTTGCTGAGTTGCTTAGGACCTCACTAAGCTGCTGAGGCTTTGAACTCTCCATCCTCCTGCCTCAGCCTCCTGAGCTGCTGGGATGACAGGCATGTGCCACAGCACCTGGCTAACTTCCCGTTCTTGCGGTTGCACTTGATGTGGATTTACAAAGGTCGTGTATTCATATGTGAACATAGAAACATAGGACAGTTATATCCAATTCATTGTACTGTACTGTCTTTCCCATTCCCTTCCCCTCATTTCCCCCGTCCCAATCTGGTGAACCTCCACTCTACCCCCACACCCCACCCCTGCCTGTTGTGAGTCAGCATCTGCATATCAGAGAGAACAGTTGGCCTTTGTTTTTTTGGAATTGGCTTATTCACTTAGCATGATAGCTTCCAGTTCCATCCATATACTGGCAAATGCCATGATTTCATTCTTCTTTATGACTGAGTAATATTCCGTTGTGTATGTGCACCACTCACCAGGAAATCTTTTGCAATGGTTCTAGCAGGGATGAGCAGCTATTCATTCTCCTATCTGACTTATTTGGGGTCACTGGTCTTGCCTCCACTGACTTACGACTCTTATGTTAGGACTCTTATGACTTACGACTCTCAGTTAGTTCTGCATCCTGGTTCAATACCCTGGTGCCTATACCATTTTGTCACCTGATTTTGGCCACATTACCACATGCCCACTATTGCCTTTCCCATTTTCCCAGTGTCTTTGCCAAGGTCCCCATGAGCATCAGTACCTGCAGCATTTATTTTTTCTTGGGATTGTGAGTTCATAGAGCACCACAGAGAATATGGACTAGAGAGGGGAATGACTCTAAGGGAGGAGACCAGAGAAGCTGGCTAGTTCCTGGCTGAATCTCCAACATCATGCTCCATTATTTCCTTCTGAAGAGATCCTCTGAAGACCAGAAATCACATATTTTTTTTCCTGTATTCCTGTGCGGGAGGTGCGTGCGAGCCAGGGCTGTACCACCGAGCCTCACCCGCAGCTGGAGGAAATGATATTTCTGAAAGTTGAAAATGGCTTTCCACCAACTTCCAGGAATAATTCCAGCCTCGGGGCTCCAACTCCCAGGGCTTTTAATTTTCTCTCTGACAAAAGAAAATGGAGATAATGAGCAGCTTCAGGAGATTTTACGAAACCCTGTCCCTCAGGGTCTCTGTCCTCAGAGAGGTTTTCCGGTGACTCCGTGGGCCAAGGGTTCGTTTGTCAGAGGGGCTGGTTTCCAAGGAGGTTCAGCCTGAGGACACCCTGGGAGGTGGGGAGACCAGGTGCACGGGGTGCAGCGGGGTCTCCCTCGGACCCCGCAAAGGGGGGGCGAGGGCCAGGGACTCCAGGGCGGGCTGCCGGGCTCTAGGTGTGATCAGAAAGGAGCAGATGGCTTTTTGTTCAGGTTTGTGATCAGAACTGAGTTTCTGGCCAACATGGGGAGGCAGAGGGAAGGGGCGCGTCCTCCTCCCCTGGGGCTCTCTTGACCCCAGCTGCTGCCTGGTCCCTGCTGAGAGCCTGCCCACCGCGACCCTCGGGAGGTTGAGCTTCTGAAGTTCAAGGTGAACTTTCCCAGAATGCTACGTGGGGACACCAGAGCTCCTGACAGTTGTCCGGAGCTGAGACCAGGGACAGCTTCATCTCCCCTTTTGGGGACAGTAAAATAATGACACTCTGAAGCAGTTTTCAGAGATAAGAACAGTGAACCTTGGAGAGACAGGACCAAGGAGCCAAAGTCGGTTGCACGGACAGAACAGGGGACACAGAACAGGGGACTTGGACTCGGTCACAGGGAAGTTCCCGCCAGTCCCTTGTCACCTTAGCCATGTCCCCTCAGAGAGTTTACTCATTTGGCAAATGCTTACAGAGGGCTTGTCACTCATCTGGAGTTGTGTGGCCAGGGGGGACGGTCAGATAGCTCTCTTTTATTACAAAACTAGCCACGAGGCTGAGGCCAGGCTCCAGGGTGACTTGCATGCACGGGCTGGGGGGTGGGGGTCACTTTGGCCTCTGTGGATCCCAACAGGAGTCACCTGTCTCACTGTTGTTTGTCCTCCAATGTAAAACTCCTTACAGTGACATTTTACGGATGTCTATTTGTTTAAAGACATTTATACTCCGACCTGGATAGACAGCTTCGACTTTTTTCATCTGGATTTGAAAGAAATGGAAATGCTGCTGTGGCCCGCGTCCCCTGTGTTTGGTGGCCAGGGGCCCGAAAACATGACCAGGGTGGGCTGACAGAGGCCCCTCAGGAAGCCCGGCTGCTCTTCATCCTGAGGAACCATTTGATTTAGAACCAGGAGGTCAGCCCCAGGGTTCAGCCTGGACCCAAAGCTGCCTGTGACCTGCCCTGCCTGGCTGCCTGCGGAGGAGGGAGTCCCTGTCCTTAAATGTCCTGAAGGGAAAATGTGTGGGCGTGACTAACAGGAGGAGACAGGGTCCTGTGGGGGGAGCCGCTGGCAGGAGGCCCCAGAGCTCATGGGGGACAACGTGCTGGTTTATAGATCCATCGTGAATAAAGGGAGCCCCCAAAACTCTGGAAGGAGAAATGAGGCCCGGGGAGCACAGGTGGAGTGTTTGAGGGAAGGAAACGGACCCGTCACTGAGAAGGCACCGCGGAGACCCCAGACGGTCTTCAAAGGCAGGAGGCCCAGCGCCCGGAGGCAGGAGCGTGAGCTGGAGACCTGCAGGAGACCAGCCTCACCCGCTGGGCATCGCCTCCAGACAGAGGCCGAGGGTGTGGATGGGTCAGCGCGGCCAGCAGCCCGAAGGCCCGCCAGGCCAGAGCCAGGTAAGTGCTCGGGAGCGCCAGGGTGGGACAGCCAAGGGCACCGCGACACCCCAGACTGGGGAGGTGGCTTCTGCCCCAGGACAGGAAGTACAGGTGACCGGCAGGAGAGCCAAGGACGCACTTGGGTCCTGGAGGATCTGTCACAGAGCTGGTGGCAGAAAGTGGTGACGTGAAGGGACAAGCAGGAGCCATGGGGGCTGTGGTCTAGAGATGGACTCCACCACCACTGGCCAGGTGACCTCGGCTGCTGCGTTATTGTCCTGGCAGGGCCACCGCAGAGCACCACAGTGGGGCAGGGGCTTGGGACAGCAGGAGTGGCCTGTGTCACTGTTCTGGAAGGCGGAAGTCCTAAGTCACGGCACCAGCTGGTGGGCTCCCTCCTGGGCCTCTCAGGGACAGTGCTCCCTGCTCTCCCAGATGCTGGTGGCTCGAAGGGTTCCTGGCCACACACATGGTCCCCATCTTTGACTCTGTCTTTACACAGGTCCCTGTTCTTTCTCTGTGTCCCCTCCTCTTCATGGGAGGACACAAGTCACTGGATTTAGGGTACCCCCAGAATTCAGGATGAATTCATCTTGAGATCCCAGCTAATCACAGCTCAAAGACTGTTTCCTAACAAAGTCAGATTTTTAAAAATGTATATATATATATATTTTTTTTTTAATTTTTTTAATTGTAGATGGACACTATACCCTTATTTTATTTATTTATGTTTATTGGTGCTGAGGAGGGAACCCAGGGCCTCACGCGGGCCAGGCTAGCGCTCCACCACTGAGCTCCAGCCCCAGCCCGAGGTCAGATTTGAGGTGCCAAGTGGACACAAATTTGATGGGGTGGGGACATCCAGGATGGAATCTCTGTCCTCTCACCCCGACAATGCAGATAGTAACCCCTACTCCCGGGAATTAAGCAGGAAAATGCCTGTAAAATGCACAGATCACCCAGCCCAGATGTCGGCAGTGAGTGTGAGGGTCGAGACGTGTTTCAGGGGACAGTCGTCAGCCCTGCTGGCCTTAGCGGGCACCTGGTGTGCGGCAGGACGCAGCACCCTGCCCTGCCCTTTAGACAGGGCGGAGGGTCCGCGTGTGAAGACAGAACCAGATCCGTCACCCACTGGAATGTCCTTTGACACGGTCCTCGGGGACAGTCAGGCTATGAGTTGGCCCCAAAGGACAAGATTAAAGACTCTCCTGTAGGCAGAGATGTGCACCCAGCGGAACTCTCCCGGGAGTAAGCGGGAACTGACGTTTATTAACATTTCCTAGAACATGGAGCTGAAAATGCAGTTTCACAGCAAAACCTCCAGGCTTGCGCAGGATGGGAAGCAGTGAGCTCTCTGCTGAGCTGCTGCGACTCTGGACCCCTGACGGTCCCAGAGACTCCACCCGAGGTCAGAGATGGTCAGCAGAAGGACTGTGGACTTTGGGATCAGTTTATTCTTTGTGATGGGGACTGTCCTGGGCCCTGATGCTGAGCAGGGTGACTTGTTGCCATGACAACAAGAAATCACTCCATCAATCAGTGCCAGGAGCATGCCCTGCTCTTCACACCCAACAGTGTGCGATGGGCTAGGAACGAATTTAAAAATCATTCAACCTCCTCTTCCTCTTCCTCTCCTCCTCCTCCTCTTTCTCTTCCTCCTCCTCCTCTTCCTCCTCTTTCTTTTCCTCCTTTCTGCAGAGCTGGGGGATGCTGGCGATGGAACCCAGGGCCTGGCACACACCAGGCAAGGGCTCTGCCAGTGAGCTGCACCCAGCCTCAGTCCCCTTGAGTCCCCTTCACGATGTGAATCACAGTCGCCACCAAGTCCCTGCTCCATGGCGGCTGCAGCGCTGAGCTCCTGGGTTCCCTTAATTCCCAGCTGCCGTCAGGAAGGGTCATTTGTCCCCACAGGCTGGTGGCCAGCTGGAGTCCCACAAAGGTCAGAGAACTGGCCCCAGCCCTAGGCCAGGAGGTGGCTGAGGTGGTGCTGGGATCGAGCTCTGAGCTCTGGGCGTAGTCCCCTAACTCTGAGACAATCCGCACACACCTGCCCAGCACCGATCGCACACTCAGGTTCTCCCTGGACGTTCTACTACCCACAGGTGTATTTGGGCTTTCTTCCGTCCATGGCTCCTGACCTACAGCTCCCTCCCACGGCTGCCATGACACTAGATTTCTCTTCTCCGAGGCAGGTCAGAGGGCTCCGGTCCCCCTCCCTGTCTGTCTGGGAGCTGGTCCTAAAGAATTCTCAGGTTTCCTTGGATTGAACGTCCCGAGATTCAGAAGGGCCCTGCCCCACACCCGGGAGGAAGAGGCGGCCCTGGAGGGGCGAGGAGCATCTGGACAGCTGGCCCCCGGGGTCCCCCCTGCTGGGTTGGCTTTCCATCTGTCCTTTTCGTCCCCATCATGTCTGCCTGTGCTTCAGTGGCACCTGTCAATGACGTTTCCTTAGAACCCCCCAAACACAGGGTTCCCAGAGCTTCCAGAAGGCTGAACACGGGAGTCAGGCGGGGCGCCCCCACTCCATGCAGAGAGAAGCGCTTGTTCTGGGGACCTCACCGACTGCACCCCCCTCTTCCTCTGGCTGCTTACTTGAATCCGTTGAAATGTCCTTTATAAGAAACGGGTGACGTGGTGTTCCCATGGTGCTGTGATCTGCTCAGGCAGATCAAGGGAACCCCAGGAGGGGGCAGTGGGAACCCTGATGTCGCTCAGAAGCACAGAGGAAACTGGGGCTTGGGGTTGGCAGTGGAAGCGGAGGGGACAGTCTTGGGGACGGAGCCCTCTGCTTGTCAGAGAGGACACAGCAGGACAGAAGTGGATGAGCCGATGCCCGAGTGGTGTCCGCAGCTGCCCCGTTCACACGGAGTGTGTCCACAGTGACCTGCGCTGTGCGCGCAGCAGGAGAAACCCAGCCCGACTCTGTGCCTCTCCATCATCTCCCCTCCCATGGAGCTTTCCTGAGCCCTCCCCACCAGGCAAAGCCTCGTCCTCTCTGCTCACTGTCCTGAGGTGACTTGCTCACCCACCGGCACCTCCACCAAACTCTGAGTCCTTGAGGGCAGCGCTAGAGGGCCTTCACATTTCCAGTCCCTGCATCATTCGAGGAGCGAATAAATCAGATATGGCTTCAACCACGAAGCTCACATGCCATTTTAGATTTTATTATTTTTTTTAAAAAATATATTTAGGGAGCAAAAGAAAAAGCTTGCTGGGTGCAGGGGCACACACCTGTAATCCCAGAGACCCAGGAGGGTGAGGCAAGAGGATGGCAAGTTTGAGGCCAGCCTGGGCAACTTAGTGAGGCCGTAAGCAACTTAGCAAGACCCTGTCTCTAAATAAAATATAAAAAGGGCTGGGGACGTGGCTCAATGGTAAAGCACCCCTGGGTGCAGAAGGAAGGAAGGAAGGAAGGAAGGAAGGAAGGAAGGAAGGAAGGAAGGAAGGAAGGAAGGAAGGGCTTGCAGATCTTCTAGGTGTGCAGCTTCATGCTGTGACTCACATACACACTGTGTAACGATTGTCACAGTGAATTTGATCAACTCCTCGGCCATCACCCGTGCTGTGCACTAAAGCTCCAGACCTACTCACAAGGGAATGCCTGTACCCCTTGATCAGCCCCCAGCCCCCCGGTAGCCCTTCTCCTTCTGCTCAATACCTCTCCTGTGAGCCTCCAGGAAGCCGCTACCCAACCACCGCAGTTGACCTGAAAGACAAAACCGCCCCCCACCTCCCCGCAGACCCCTTGTCAAATGCCCTGCTCTTTCTGCAGGTGGATGACGCCTCCTGGAGGCTGGGGGCATCCCATCAGTCCGTGACCTGGGATTTCCTTCTGGTGGGACTCTTCAGCCACACGGGGCCACACCTGGTCCTCCTGTCCCTCGTGGTCACCGTGTTCGCCCTGGGCCTCCTGGGCAACACCGCCCGGCTCTGGCTGATCCACGCGGACTCCAGGCTCCCCGTGCCCAGGTACTTCCTGCTCAGCCAGCTGGCTCTGCTGGACATTGGATTTCCGCTGGTCACCGTCCCCAAGATGGTGGCTGGCTTCCTGCGGGGAGACAGCTCCATCTCCTCCGCGGGGTGCGCCGCTCAGATGTTCTTCCTGATGCTCATGGGCGTCTCTGAGGGCGTCCTGCTGTCCCTCAGGTCCGATGACCGCTACGTGGCTGTGTGCCACCCACGGCACGATGCCGTGCTCAGGAGGCGACAGGTCTGCCTGCTCCTGGCTCTCGGGCGTGCTGGTGGCCTCCGTCCAGACCTGTGTGGCCCTGCGCCTGCCCTGCTGCGCCTCACCGGGACAGCGTGGTGTCCCTCTTCTACAGCCTCGTCACCCCACCCTCAGCCCCCTCATCTGCAGCCTGAGGAACAGGGAGGTGCGCCTGGCCTTGGTGAAGGTCGTGGGGGGGGCGGCTCCAGGTCACGGAGATGACCTCGTGGTCCCTCTTCTCCTAGGGGCCCTCCCTGTAGCTGAGGCCTGTCCTCTGTTTGAGGCCCCGGGGTCAAGACGTGCCCCTTCCCCTCTCAGGCTTCAGTTGTGGGGGGCGGGGGGGGTCATAGGAAGCAAAAACCGTCACCCAATAACTCACAGGAGGAAGAGGGTGGTTTTTTTTGTTTTTTTTTTTTTTTTTTTTTGGTCTTGAACAGAAGACTTTTTTATTGTGGGAGCTGAAGTGCCATCATGCGGTGTTCAGAGGACGGGGACCGACCCCAGCCCTGGTGGTCCGGGGGGCCTTGGGACTGGTGAGGATGGATAAGGTCATTGGGAGGGAGCCCCTGATGGGTCCTGTGGCTCTGGAGGAAGAGGGAGAGACACAGGACACACACACACAGGTGCTGCCTGCCCTGTGCCGCCTTGGAACGCTGCCAGAAAGAAGGCCATCGCCAGATGTGGCCCCTTGACCCTGAGCCTCGGGGTCGTGGGCCAAAATAAATCTCTTCTAACTTACCGGGTCTGTGGTACTGTGCTGTTAGGGACGCAGGGAGCCACCTGTCAGTGTCCGCCACACACCCCATTCTTCTACCAGGGATGGAACTCAGGGGCCCTCGACCCCTGAGCCCCCTCCCCAGCCCTGTTTTGTATTTTATTTAGGGACAGGGTCTCTCTGAGTGGCTCAGCGCCTTGCTCTTGCTGAGGCTGGCCTTGAATTCGAGATCCTCCTGCCTCAGCCTCCCGAGCCGAGGTATTACAGGCGGGCACCACTGTGCCTGGCTCATTCGTGTGCCTTTCTGCAGTGAGGGCTCTGGGCTTCCATCCTGGGCAAAGGTGGAGGCCTCTGGATGGCACAGGAACCAGCACTTAGGTTTCTCCTGTGACCTCTCCTCCCATAATTTGTTCTTTGGAGGAAAACTCTATAATTCACCATTGTCCTCTATGGTTACCACTTTCTTATTTCAGTGAGGATTTCTGGGCAGCCTGTGCTCTAATGGACAAGCACACCAGCTAAAAGTCCTCATTTGATTTAAATTTGTCGAAGAGAATGGATGCAAAGAAGTCTAAATGATTTATGTTTCACAGAGATTGATCCCTTCCCAGCCAAGCAAAGACGCGGCCACTGTCACAGAGTGGCCAGCTCGAGGCGGCAGACTGCTAAGAGTAGAGAGACTTTGCAGGAAGGAGATAAAATTTCCCAGAGCTTAGAGACAGCGTGGGGCGACATAATGGCTGCTCTTGCTCCTTCAGCAAGAAACCACTGAAGTCTGTCCCCAGGCCACCAGGCCAAGTCCACAGGGACACCTGACTCCCTGCTGGTCAGGAGTGCCAAGAGCAGGACCTGGACTCCTCCGCCCACGCTGGTCTGCCCTCACACTGCCGCAAGACCCCGCTTTTCTCTGTCACTGCCACCGTGGCCGTCCCAGCCTCAGCCACCTCCACACAGTCACTCCTGTCTCCTGCTGGAGATGCCACCAGACACGATCACAGTCATCTGTCCCTGCTTCTACCTTCGTCCCTGCTTTCTCTGTAACGGACACATAAGGATTGCACCCATGTGTGGACACATACACGACGTGTTGGGAGCAGGCGAGGGTGAGGGACATTCCCCTCTCCTAAGCGGTGGTCATCTCTTGGTGTCAGGAGCCCACCAGCTCCTCCCCTCTCGCTCTTCCTAAAATCTAGACACCTTGCTGTAAACCGAGTCGCCCTCCTGTGCTGTGGAGATCTAGATCTTACTCCTCCTGCCCAGCCGTATTTGGGCACCTCTGTCATCTGTCCCCACTCCCTCGTCCCCTCTCTTCTACCAGAGTTAGAGGTCAACCGTCTCAGCCCTCACCCTGAGCGGGGACATGTGCTTGTCTTGATGTGCTCTGTCATTAACCGACGTTCTCCAGGTCTATCCTGCTGCTGCAAAGGACAGGCTCTCCTTGTTTTTCTGGCTGACTAGTGTTCCGCTGTGCGCGTGCCATCTGCTCTTCACCCATTCGTCCACCCACGGACCCCTCGGTGGCTCCAGTCAACGGGCTTCCTCCCGCCTGTCACCCTGCACGAGGCCCCCACCAGGCCCCCACCGAGAGACAGCGCTGAAGTGGAAATCAGCTGGCAGCCGAGACGACATTAATCAGAGAAACAGTGAGATGTGAGAACGGAATGAGAATCTGTCCCTGCTCGGGCCCCAGAAAGAAGCAGTTCTCTCTAGTCCCAGTGCCCTCTGTCCCCAAAAGCACTTTCCCAAACAATGTTCGCCGGCTCTTCCTCATGCATCCTGTCCCCCGATTCCTGGGTCTCCCCAGAGGTGTCTGAGCAGGAGACTCCGGGTCCAGGGAGGCAGGGAGAGTGCCCAGGAGGACACGATGCCTCTTCTGTGGTCCCTGAAATACGAGGCAATTCGATCTGGGATGAGGAAGTGTCTGATGGTCAGCCACAGTGAGGGACGTCCCATGCCACAGCTGGCCTGGATTCTCCAGCCCTGTCGATGTTCAACCCCGAACACGGGTTCAGCCTGGATGTTCCCAGGGACTGTGCCATCAGTTTCAAATTTAAAAATTTAATTAATTTAATTTAAAAATATTCCATGTGATGACCAAGGGAAGCCTAGGAACTGGTTCAGGTGAACAAGAGACGTGGCAATTAGATCTACCTGATCCTGGTGTGGGTCTTAGACCAGAGGCGGGGAAGCCTGCTGTGAATTATGGACATTTTCAATACTCACAGATGTTTGATCCGTACTCCACATTCGACAATAACACAGTGTCCTGCTGAACTTCTTGACTTTGATAAATTTACTGCAGTTATGTAAGAGAATGCCCTTGGATTCAGGAGGCTGAGGCAGGAGGATTTCGAGTTTGAGGCCAGCCTGGGCAACGTAGTGAGAACTTGTCTCAGAAGAAAGGAGAAATGGGGTTGTAGCTCAATGGTAGTGCCCCTGGGTTCAATCCCCAGTGTCTATCAATAAATCAATAAATAAGAAAATGCCCGTCTTCAATACCCAGTCGATGAGTATTTGGGGCAGAGGGACATTGCTATGGCCTCATTTGTGTTTCTGCAAAATTTACAAATTGAGGCCTTAAGATCCGATGTGACAGTCTTGAGAGACAGGACCTTTACGGAGATACGTAACTTGGGTCTTGAAGGAGGAACCCAAACCAGTAGGACTGGTGTGCTCAGAAGAGAAGGACAGACAGAAACTGGGGAAGGGCCAAGGGAGGACACAGCAAGAAGGCAGCCAGCCTCCCACAAGCCCGAGAGAGCCCTTGCCAGACGCCTGCCCTGCCCACACCTTGGTTTTGGACTCCGAGGCTCCAGATTCCAAGACAATACATTTCTGTAGCTGAAGCCACCTGGTCTGTGGTGCTTTGTCCTGGCAGCGCCGTGGGGTGGCGCATGTTGAGACTTGACCCTTGCTCTGGGGAGGCGACTAAGTCATGGGGGCTCTGTCTTTATGAGTGGATTAGGACGGTTATGAAAGGGGCTGGTGATGATGGGTGCACACTCTTCTGCTCCTCTGCGAAGGGATGACACGTGTTCCTCCTCCCAGCAGCGCAGGAGGTGGAGGCAGGAGGATCACTGGAGTCCACAAGTTTGAGACCAGCCTGGGGCAACATGGAGACCTGTTTCAAAGAAAATTTTCTTTTGCCATGTAAGGACACTGCCAGATGGCATTGACCCGATGGCACCCTGAACTGGGACTCCCCAGCCTCCAGAACTGTGAGAAAGAGTCTACCACGCGGCCTGCGCAGTGGTTTCATTAATGAGGTTCTAGGCATAAAGTTAGTTAGACGAGATCGAAATAAAAACACAAGACTCAATTACCTTAATTCTATTGCTAGGTCCAAGACGGCTCCCCTCTCTGGTTCGCTCCTCTAGCCGCCCAGCAGGGCAGCAAGGATTACTCAGGGCTAGCAGGAGAGAGAGAGCGAGCACGCCGGGGAGTAGCCTTTTATTAGGGAACCAGAGATTCAGGGGAGAATTCCATCCAATGAAGGTTGAGGGGGGGCTGCACTCCAAGGTCAGGGTCAGCGATTGGGTCCCCGGGGTCAGTGGTCAGGCACACCCCCACACGGATGGGCTCTCTCATCAGGAGAGGGCCAGGAAAAACTTCGACTTATGCCAAAGTGCCTCAGACCCTCAACGGGAGGCACCCGATCACGTGTGAGAATGGCTCCCAACAAAAGAGAAACAAATTTCTGTTCTTTATAAATTGCCCAGTCTCTGGTGTTTTGTTATAGCAGCACAAGGGGACTGAGACAGGCCACCTGAGCTGACTCATCCAGCTGTCACCCTGCATCCTCCCCTCCAATGGCTCAGGAAAAAGAAATCTATTGTATATAGAGATGGAGCAAGAAAATAAATAGGGGGGGCGGTGGCAACTGAAGAGCCTGAGAGGAGTTATTTGTACCTTGAAACTCTTCTCCCAGTTTGAAATATTTCACAACTTAAAAAAATCAAAGTGATAGTGACATCATCAAGGTGTTTTCTGAGAGTATGTCAAAACCTATCAAACGTGCATGCTAAATATGTGCTTTTAGTGTATATCCATCAAACCTTAGGATGGTCTAGAAATGAATTAAATGCGACCGGGGAATGTAGCTCCGTGGCAGAGAACTTGCATAGCATGCGCAAGACCCTGGGTTCCATCCCCAGCAGCCCCCCAAAAAATAGGAAAAGAAAAGAAATAAAAGATTGCAGAGGGAATGGCAAGGGGAGGCAGGTGGGAAGGGAAGGTTGTGACAGGTAAAGGACACCGCCTTCTAGTTGGAGCTGGACGACCAACAGAGGTGGACTTCTGCAGCCCCAAACTGAAGTTGGTCCTCAACCCTCACAGGGCGCGTTTCCCAGGGAAGGCGCTAGGGGGCGCCAGTGCTCCGTGAGCCGCACGCTCGTTTCTCCAGGCTGCAAAATCGCCCTCTGCCTACAGCACACCCCGAGCCCCAGGGTGGCTCCTGGGGGCTCTCAGAAGTCCCAGAAAACGTTCAGGACACACGGGGAAAAGTTTTAAACCACACATTTTCAAAGCATCAAAGCATAGCTCCAAGATCATGATCAATAAATGGAATGGAATGTCTACTCGGCCTGAGGAAGGTACCAACTCTTCATTAGCTTGACTAAATTCACAGAAATCGCCCCAAGGCAGTGACACTGAAAAGTGACCCTGGTCTCTGCAGCAGGTCCTGTAAAAGGCGCCGTAAGTAAACGAGTTTTCATGACACCTAAATAATTTCGAAATCAAAAATACAACGATCCTCTCTACTTTGATTGACTGATCTGGGGGATCAAACCCAAAGGGCACTTTACCACTGAACTCCGTCTCCAGTCCCCCACCCCAGTTTTTTTCCCCCCAAGACAGGGGCTGGCTAAGTTGCCCAGGTTGGCCTCAGACTTGAGATCCTCCTGCCTCGGCCTCCCCAGTTGCTGGGATTACAGGAATGTGCACCACGCCTGGCTTCTACCTTCTATTTTTAACAAAGTTAGAAATCATTTCACTCAGCTCCTGATAGTGTGTTTGCTGGGAGGCGGGGCAGGGCCCACCCCCACCAGGCTGGGAGCCCAGGCTGGGCCTCCACCCCTCCCTCAGGGAGGCCCGTCACCCTCCCCCCACACTTTGGCCAACTCCCCCCTGTTCACCAACCGTTTCTCAGGCCAACGTCACCTCTCCGGGAGGAGCCTTCCCTGACCCTAAGGGGACCCACTTCCCGATCTCTGGCCGCCTCGGTCACATGGTGACCACAGCCTAGTCGTGCGGGTGAGGGGCAGGACCCAGGACCGAAGGGCACATGGGAACGACAGCGTGGCCCTCCCGGGGACTTCGCGCCCGTCTCAGTCTGTTTTCTGTTACTGATGACACAACGCCCCGCGCTGGGTCAATTACAAAGGAAAGAGGCTTCCCTGGGCTCATGGCGCTGGTCCTCGGTCAAAGGGCCAAATCTGGTGGCTCAGGGCGTCACACATGGGGGGACAGGGAGACCAGAGGCCTCGCAGACCGCCCTTTACAGCAGCCCCCCTTCAAGAGGACCCTACCCCATCGGTCACAGAGGGGTTGATCCATCCGAGAAGGCAGAGCCCTAATGGCTTCTCAGAGTCCCCGGGCACCTCTTAGCGCCTGACGAGGGCATCGCGTTCCCACCTGAGTCCGGAGGAGACAGACCGCACCCAAGCCACAGCACTGTCCACCCGAGTGGGCAAGAGCCCGTTGCCAAAAGAGCCTTCCAGGGCCCTGCTGGGGGGCTTTGGGGGACACAGAGGAAGCTCAGCCCCAGGCCCTGCCCTGGAGAAACCCCAGGCTGGGGGTGACAGAATGTCAGAATGCGCCAGAGCAGGGGTCCTGCAGGTGCAGAACGGTGGCAGGAATACACCCGCAGCGGGGCTTGGGCTCATCTGTCAGAAGGGATAGGGGTGTTCCAAATGGACGGACCATATGTGCAAAGGCCCTGAGGCTTGAGAAAGCTTTTTCTGGAATAGAATGAAGGATAAAAAATAGTTATAGAGGCTGGGTGCGGTGGTGCACGCCTGTGATCCCAGCAGCTCAGGAGGCTGAGAAAGGAGGATCATGAGTTCAAAGCCAGCCTCAGCATCAGTGAGGCGCTCAGCAACTCAGCGAGACCCTGTCTCTAAATACAAAACAGGGCTGGGGACGGGGCCCAGGGGCCGAGCGCTGGCCTGGCATGTGTGAGGCCCTGGTTCCACTCTCAGCACCAATAACAATAAGTTAATAAAATAATTTTTAAAAAAATTTTAAATCAATAACAAAGAGATAAATGTTAAGAAGTTGTTGCTTCCGGCCGTGGACAGCCAGAGATGTGCCCCAGGGCTTGGCCAGGTGCCGGGCGCTGAGGGAACACCCGGAACCTGTGCTCTGCAGGGAGGTCCCCCAGAGAGGCCCAGCGCCCCGCCGCCCTGCTCAGCCGGTGTGGAGGGAAAAGTCCGGATGGGCCAGGGGGCCCTCCTTCCCTAAGAGGCGGCCCAGCGGGGACAGCGCACAGAGCAGACAATTAGCAGGTGTCCTAATGAGACACCAGGGACCGAGCCCAGGGGTGAGATGGAGGGGGCCGTGTGCTCTGCCAGGTCCTGCGCTCCCCAGCGGCGGCCGAGGTCTGCCTCCTGTGTCACACCCGGCTCAGGACATCTTCCAGGCAGGGCTGGCTCCCCTCCTGCCACGTCTCCAAAGCCGGAGCGACACCTCCCACAGGTGAGTGGGGACAGAGAGGGCCAGGCAGCGGAAGGAGAGGGGCCTCAGCAAGCAGCGTGCAGTGGAGTCTGCAGCCAAGCCGACTGTGTGACCTTGGGGAAGTGGCTTTGCCTCTCTGGGCTCACTTGTCTGTGTAGGGAGAGTAGAACGACTCGGGAAGTCCTGCTGAGAGGCTCCCCCTCTGAGTTCTGCGTGGCGATTTTAAGAGCTTTGGAATGAGACTATAAAACCCTGAGTGGTTGATTATTCTCTTTGAACTTCCTCATTCTGTATGAGGAGGGGATTCCCTACCTGGGAGGGTCTGGTGGTGGAGCTTGTTGAAGTCCTGGCCCCGGTGCCGGGTGTCCAAGAAGAGCATCGTGAACCTCAGCCCTCTACCGCAGGGACCCGGGAGCCAGTGCAAGATTTTAAGCAAAAGAGAGGCAGGACTTTCACCCGGGCGGTGGCCACTGGGGAGGGTGGACTGGAGAGTAAGTCACCCACCACCACCCACCGCCCTTGAAGTGGGGGACCGCGGTGTGCGCACCCGTGTGTCCTCAGGCATTGAAAAGGGACAGCGGGAGGTCCAAGCCGGGGGCCGGGGCTGGGCTCAGAGGGAGCGCCCGCCTAACTCGGGAGGCCTTGGGCGCCATCCTCAGCGCCACGTCAGGTCAAGTGAAGGCGTCTGTCCCCCACAGCTGAAATGAGCCCACAAAACCCAGGGGGCCTGGCTCCCGGTCATCACCACGTGAGGAAGGGGACTGTCTCGGGTAGAAAGAAGGCCCCCACCCACTCTCACCCCCCATGAACCTCCGCTGTGGTCCTCACCCTCCCTTTCTCCCTCCCTACCCGGCGTCCATCCATCCATCCATCCCTCACCACCGTTTCTCTTGATCGCCGCCTGTCTTCCCGGCCTCTCTGTCCTCTGCAGATCTATCTTCTCTGGTACCTTTTTGGGGAGGGTTCGTTACTGGGGATTGAACTCAGGGGCCCTCGACCACTGAGCCCCATCCCCAGCCCTTTCTGTATTTTATTTAGAGACAGGGTCTCACTGAGCTGCTTAGGGCCTCGCTGTTGCTGAGGCTGGCTTTGAACTCACGATCCTCCTGCCTCGGCCTCCCCAGCCTCTGGGATGATAGTTTCGCACCCCGCGTCGGCCATCTCTGCTGTCTCTGTCTACCTTTCTGCCTATCCACTGATTAGCCATCTATCTTTTTATCGATCTTCTATAACCTGTCTTCCTATGAATCCACTGATCCATCACCTACTCATCTTTCTGTATCTACCATCTCCATCTGTGTCTTTCAGACATAATCAACATCCTGGATCATCTGATCTCCATTATTTCTTGACACTGTAGAATGTGCCCATGAATGCCACAGCGGCCCTCCACATCCCTGGGTCCCACGTCCGTGGATTCGGTCACCCATGGATCAAAAGTATTTTTAAAAATTACGCCTGGCCGGGCGCGGTGGGGCACACCTGGAATCCCAGCAGCTCAGGAGGCTGAGGCAGGAGGGTCTCGAGTTCAAAGCCAGCCTCAGCAACTCAGCGAGGCACTAAGCAACTCAGCGAGGCCCTGTCTCTAGATAAAAAAAATATAAAAAAGGGCTGGGGAGGTGGTTCAGTGATTAAGCGCCCCTGGGTTCATCCTGGTACCCTCCACAAAAAAAGAAAGAAAAAGAAATCGCGTCTGTGCTGGACACGTGCCGACCTCCCCTGGTCCTCGTCTCCTGGTCAGCACAGCGTTGTATTTGCGTAGCTTTCACACTGGAGGGGGCACATGAGCCCGTGGAGGGGACTTAAGTCACAGGAGAAGTGGGTGGGGAGCCAGGTCTTGGCCATCGTCTCAGAATTCCTGTTCCCTGAAGATGTTCCCTGAGTAGTGGACACAGGAACCAGGATGTGTAGACTTCCTGTCCAAGGGGGGAGGGAGATGGCAGCAGGTGGCCGGTCCAGGGAGACCCCTCTCCAGTCCAGACACACAACTCATAAGACAAGGGAAGGTCGGGCAGCCATGGCTGAGCTACAGGCAAAGGAGGCACTTGGAGTCGACCTTAAAGACAGGAGAGAAGTCCTCAGGGAAGAGCTGTCCCGAGCAGGTGTCAGGGTCCTGAGGCAGGACCATTCTTGGACCAAGAGACCCCTGTGGCTGGGGGGCAGGGGCCTGACTTGAAATGGGGGAGGTCAGCCGGGGGCGGAAGGTGCAGGTTCTAGCTGCATGGGGACAGAATTTGTGGAGGACCAGATCTGACTTAGTGCTGTGAAAGTTCTTCCACCTGCTCGATGGGGATTTTATCGTGGAGGCCAGGGAGAGAAAGAAGAGTCAGTGGGGGGAGGGATAATCTAAGCAGAGAGAAGGGGGGTGCAAAGCCCTGAGGCAGGAGCAGGCCCGGGTCCAAGGAGCACCAAGGCACCCAAACCAGCAGGAGGGAGAGGAGGCACCCAGAGGTGACGGGGCGGGGCGGCCAACAGGGCCTGCAGGCAACTGAGCGGCTGTGGGTTTTCCCCAACGGTGGCTCTAGACCACGGGCTGAGGAAACAGATGGACGTTCCAGAAGGGTTTCCCTGAGGGTCATGTGGACACGAGACCATGGGGCAGGAGTGGAAGAGGACAAACCAGTTAGGTGACACTCCCAGATCCCAGTGGAGAGGACATGGCGCAGTGGGAGGGAGAGTGTGAGACTGCTCAGGTGCCGGGTGAGGGGTGGAGGGCGCAGCCGACAGGTTCTGTCAAAGGCTCTGGGGTGGGTGCAGAGCAAGGCAGTGGGCGGTGACTCCAAGATTTGGGGGTGTGAACCACCCAGAGGGATGGAGCTGACGTCCCCGGGATGGAGTCCAGGCTGGAGTCACCGGCTCTTACAGCCAATCATCAAGCATCGTATTCATGTACTGGTCGATCGCATTGGACCCCGAAATATGAATGATCATTAAGTGTCAATTACAGGGGTCTTTTATTTATTTATTTATTTAGACAGGGTCTTGTTAAGTTGCTTAGGGCCTTGCTAAGTTGCTGAGGCTGGCTTTGAACTTGCGATCCTCCTGTCTCAGTCTCCTGAGCTGCTGGGATAACTAGCATGCACCATCATGCCTGTCTGTTTTTAAAAATTTTTTTAAAGATTTTTTAAAAATTTAGCCATAGATGGACACAATACCTTTATTTATTTTTATGTGGTGCTGAGGATCGAACCCAGGGCCTCACACATGCTAGGTGAGCACTCTACCGCTGAGCCCCAACCCCAGCCCCTTAAAAGATTTTTAAAGATTAATCCCAGCAGGGACTGGGGTTGGGGCTCAGCGGTAGAGCGCTCGCTCGCCTAGCATGTGTGAGGCCCTGGGTTTGATCCTCAGCACCACATGTAAATACATAAAATAAAGGTCCATCAACAACTAATCGAAATAAGGACTGGGGATGTATGTAGCTCAGTGGTAAATTGCCCCTGGGTTAAATCCCCAGTACCAAAAAAAAAAAAAAAAATGTCACATACTTTTGACTTATACAAAAAAATTGCAAAACAAAACAACAAAAACCAAAGTAAATCTTAACTTTTCAACACCAAAACCGACCTTGAAATTTAAGGATCATGATAAACGGGTACCTTCCCTGGTGTGCAGAGGATTTCACAAACACAGCCACCGACTCGGGCCAAGGTGGCTCTTTCCAGGTGCCCACTTGGCCAAGACCAGGGCACCACTCCACAGCTGCAGCCTGGAATGGGGGGTCTACCTCTTGGTTTTTACTGTGAGGTTCTCCCTGTCCTCTGAGGTCCTACGATGGTCTTCATCAGCCCGTGATGAATACTTCTGGATTAGCCACAGGATGACTGTCCTGGTGCCCGCTGGCCGGCTATCAATCCTGGATCCGCGACAGGCTATCTGGTGGCCCTTGATGGGCCATGTATTTGAGGAGGGTCGAGGTCCCGGGCAGCAGAGGGAGGGGTAGCTGCCAGCGCTAAGAAAGGGATTCTTTCCGAGACCGGGGAGTCTCGCCCTCTGTGCCCTGGCCGGAGGACTGCCCAAGGCGGGTTCGGAGTCGGGTCTGAGGGTGAGTAGCTCATTTCATGGACACGCCCCGAAGGCCCAGTGAGTACCCAGGGGAAGAATGGGAGGAAGGGGGCTGTGGTTTGGACATGGTTGAGTGTCCCCTAAAGGTTCATGGGGGGCAGCCAGGCCCCCAGTGTGGAGATGTCGGAGGGGCGGAGCCTTTAGAGGTGGGGCCACCTTAGGGTGCTGACCTTGGAGGGGAGGAGGGGAGTTCTCACTGGGCCCTGGCCGGCCACCCTCCACTGGGGACTCTCTGTGTCCCCATGGGGTCGCCCCCTCACAGTGCTCCCACCATGAGGTGCCATCTCCCATGAGGTCCCCCCCAGAGCCAAGCAGTGCTGGCACCTTGAGCTAATAAGCCCCTCCCCCTCATTACAGCTTCAAGGGTCTCCTCCAGCAGCGGAACTCGGGCCCACACGTGGGTGGGGCGCAGGAGGCTCCCCTGGGGCAGGAGGGGGGTGATCCCGCCGCCGACCCGTGTTCTACCTCGAACCCTCAGAAAAGAGGAAACGGGATTCAACCATGAGCCCTGTCCCTCATCAGCGGAGTGACACTCCTGGGGGTGTCTGGTCCCAGGACTTCCACTTTAGGGTGGACACAGGCTCAGCCTGCCCCTGCGGCCAGATGGAGCCTTGCGCACAGAGGGGGAGGCGGTGGCCGTAAGAAATGGTCAGTGGCATGGAGTTGTCCCCCAAGCTGTAGGCGACATCCCGTGAGCGGGCGCTGGGATGAACAGTGTCCACCCGGTGTTTTCTGCTGAGGATGGAGCCGGCGGGCGGGGGAGGGGGATCTGCTGCGGGGGTGGCGGAGGGATCTGTTGAATATCTGCACCCACCAGAGGGCGGGACCTGGGGGACACCTGGGGGACAGGGGGCTGACCCGGGTCGGCACCACGGACAGCTCCCCTCCCTTGCTGATCGTCCAGGGGCGTCATGGAAGGAGCCAACCTCACCTGGGTCCCCGAGTTCCTGCTCCTGGGCCTCTCGGAGGACCCCAGGCAGCGGCGGCTCCTGTTCATCGCCTTCCTGTCCATGTACCTGGTCACGGGGCTGGGGAACCTGCTCATCATCCTGGCCATCGTCGCCGACCCCCGGCTGCACACGCCCATGTACTTCTTCCTGGCCAACCTGGCCTCCGTGGACGTCTGCTTCACCTCCACCACCATCCCCAAGATGCTGGCCAACCACGCGTCAGGACGCAGGGGGATCCCCTACTCCGGCTGCCTGACCCAGATGTTCTTCTTCATCTGGTTCGCCGGCATCGACAGCTTCCTGCTGACCGCCATGGCCTATGACCGCTACGCGGCCATCTGTCACCCTCTGCATTACGCCACGACCGTCACCCCCCGGCTCTGCGGCCTCCTGGTGGCCATGTCTTGGACAGCCGCCTTCGGGAACGCCCTGACCCACACGGTCCTCCTGACCCGCCTCTCTTTCTGCACCCACAACCAGGTCCCCCACTTCTTCTGCGATCTCAGCCCCCTGCTGAAGCTGGCCTGCTCCGACACCTTCCTCAACCAGGTGCTGGTGGACACGGTGGGCGCCCTGCCCATCATCGTGCCCTTCGCGGGCATCCTGGTCTCCTACACGCGCATCGCAGCGGCCGTGCTGAGGGTCCCGTCCGCAGGCGGAAAACGCAAGGCCTTCTCCACCTGTGGCTCGCATCTGTCTGTGGTGACCCTGTTCTACGGGACACTCATTGGGGTTTACTTCAGCCCCATGTCCTCCCACACGGCCCAGAAGGACACGGCCGCTGCAGTGATGTACAGCGTGGTCACCCCCATGCTGAACTCCTTCATCTACAGCCTGTGCAACAGCGACATGAAGGGAGCCTTGGGGGCCCTCATCAGCAGGAAGCCGGGTTTTATTAAATGACTGGAGGGGTGGGAGGTCCAGGAGCCACATATGCCCCCTGTCCTAAACCTCCCAATCTTAAATGTTGCCTTCACATTGCTTTCTATTGTTATTATTTTTTTTTTATTCCCCCAACACCTGCTTACAGAGCATCTATTCTGCTCGAGATGCTCTGTCATGGGATGAGGATGCAGGAGAAATGAACAAATCCCTAGCCCTGGAGTCTACACTCCAGCCTGGAGAACGCCCGGGGTTTTAAATGAACCCGGAAACCAGAGAGGCCAGGATTCAAGTCCTGCTCTGGATTCTGTTTCTATAGCAACATAGATCCTTGAAAAACCTGAGCAGAACTCTGGCCCCGCTGCTTCTGGTCCATCCACTGCCGGGAACACAGCGGGTGCTCTTTGCTCTTTGCTAGCTGAGTCCTGAGTCTGTTTAATTCCTTGAACTACCACGCCTTTGTCACTCTCAGGAGACAGATGCTACTTGAGGTTCACTGAATCAATAGCCTTGGGAAGATGGCAAGAGCCCCGCTGTTACTGCCTGGGAGGCAGAAACCCTTTGGCTCATCCAATCCTGTGATCTGAGAGGTGGCCAGTTCTTGCTAAGACTCTCTATTTCTTGTCATGGTTTTCCAAAAGCAGCAAAAAGCAGCCAATATGAAGTGACATCCCTTTTTCTTTCTAATCATTCTAGAAGCACAGACTAGGAGGACACATGGCCAGCCCTACAGCTATTCGCAGGTGATGGTCTTTCCAAATGTTCTTTGGTGTGGCAACGGTCCCCAGCTTGACAGTCTGCAATGCTGATGTCTTTGCCTCCTGGCCACTAAGCTAATGCAGCCATTTTCATAAGGCAAACACCCCACTTTTGGTACCAACCTCTGTACCAGTTAGAATGAATGGCCTCCTTGCCGTATCAGTTTGCCAGGGCTGCTATAACAAAACGTATATCCTCGCTGTTCTGGAGGCTGGGAAGTCCAGGACAAGGGCCCCCTCAATGCCTCATCCTGTGGAGGAGAAAGGGTAAAAGGGAGAGAGAATAAAAGGGAACTGAACTCCTCTTTGTAATAAATCCACTCTCACAATGATAAAGCCACTCCTGCAATAACCGGCATTCACTTATTCGCTCCACCTTTGTGATCTAATTGCCTCTCGTTAGGCCCCACCTCCCCAAACACTGGGGATTAAATTTCCAATACATGCTTTTGGGGTGACTTGTTCAAACTATAGCCCGGTTCTAAGTTGCTTCCATTTTCTGTCGTTAGCAAACCTAAGGCATCGCCTTGTCTGCAAGCTGGGTCGCAGGCCTGTCTATGTTCCTGTGTTCAACAGGTCTTCCCTCATCCACAGTTTGTGGTTGTTGTTGCTTTGTCTGTAGTGCAGAGGACCAAACCCAGAGCTACCTCCCCAGCACCTTTCACTTTTTATATTAGACAGGATCTTACTAAGTTCCTGAGGCTGGCTTTAAACTTGCAATCCTCCTGCCTCAGCCTCTCAGGCCACTGGAATTTCAGGCACACACCTCTGTGCTCAGCTCTCTCATCCACAGTATTGCACACTGTAGCTTCAGTTATGCACACTCAACCACAGTCTGTAAGAATGAAATGGAAATTTCCAGAAATAAATAATTTGTAAGTTGCCAACTGCATGGTATTCTAGGTAACATGATGACTTCTCAAGCCATCCCACCCAGGACATGAATTATCCCTATGTCCAGTGTATACAGGCTGTATATGCTACCCACCCATTAGTTACCTGGCAGCCATCTTGGTTTCAGATAGAGTGTCCCTGTATCATAGTCCTTATGTTGAAATAACCCTTACATAGTAACCCTATGCTATGTCATAATGCCTATGTCATTTGCCTTATTTCACATCACCATGTACACATTGTCACATCATCCCAAGAAGGGTGAGTACAGCATAACAGGATATTTTGAGAGAGGCCACATTCATATAACTTTTTTCTACAGGATATTGTTATAATTATTCTATTTTATCATTAGTTATTGTTATTCTCATGCTTAATGTATAAATTAAACTTTATCATAATTAGATAGGTGTAGGGAAAACATAGGATACAGAAGGCCCAGTACTATCGGTGGCTTCCAGAATCCATGGGGGCAGGGATTTCTTAGACCGTATCACCCAGGGACAAGGGTGTCAACTGTAGGGGGAAATGGGAGCAGGAGGAGCTAAGTCTCCCCCAGAAGGACACACGGAATTTGCATTCACCCTCCACAGGTGAAAACTCAGTCACCAACACTGTCTCACCTCAAGGGAGACTGAAGGAGAATATAACGTAGCTACAGAGTCACACGTTCATGTCTATTTTTGCAGGGCTGGGACGGAACCCAAGGCTAGGAGTGCCAGGCAGGCACTCTGCCACCGAGCTACAACCCCAGCCCTATTTTACATTTTTTAAAAAATGATATATTCAAAGGGAAAAAAAACATTGAGTAAGTGATGGTAGCTTTGGCAGACAGACAGGTACAGCCTCAGCACAGGCCGCTGGGGATCTCGAGCGCCAGGCTGGATCAGGGGCTGCAGGAGCGGGCTGTTAGGAAGCGAGCCGCCTGTCGCATTGTCTCTTCTGCACACCACGTGCCAGTGCCCTTCCACGCTCCACCATGAGCGAAGCAGTGCCAGTCCCTCAAGAGGAACCAAGGGACCCAGCCCCTTCTCCTTCCTCCTTTTGGCTTCCTGGCTGATGAGGTGAGGGATTTTGCTCGGCCACATGCTGCCACCACGATGTGCTGCCTTGCCACAGGCCCCAAACAATGGGATCAATGGATCATTACTGGAACCTCCGAATTGTGAGCCCAAATAACCTTTTCTCTTTATAAAATTCGCTATCTCCCGTACTTTGTTATAGTGATGGAAAACTGACTGCACCCTGTTGGACTTCCCCTCCTTGGGACCACGAGGCAAAGGAAGCCTCTTTCCTTTATTAATGATCCAGGAAGATCCTTACAGGAACAGAAAATAGGTTAAGGCACAACTGTCAACCACTGAAGGCCAAGAATTTGTGGGCAGGGCTGGGGATGTGGCTCAAGCAGTAGCGCGCTCGCCTGGCATGCGCGGGGCGCTAGGTTCAATCCTCAGCACCACATACAAATAAAATAAAGATGTGTCCACCGAAAACTAAAAAAAAAATTAATTAATTAAAAAACAATTGGTGGGCAATTCCTTCCAGTCCCCTAAACACTTCAGTGGGATGACTTTGAGGAATCCTGCATCAGTTGCTCAGAAGATTCCACAGGAGGCCAAGTGCGGGTTTCCCTTCATGAATGTGTCTCCCCTCCCGCCCCCTTTCCCTAGGCCCTCACCGTTCTTTCTGGGACCACTTCCCTTGTTTGGGGGAAACCCAAAGTAAGACATGGACAAAAGTCGGAGTTGATGTGGGAACAGCCAGCATTTGTAAACCCCGAGACAGTGCTTCTAAAACACTCAGTGCCTAGCATAGAGTGAGTGTTCAACAAATGCTTTTAGTTGTATTTTTGCTACTTTTTTACATTATAAAATACATAGATATACATATTTTATTTATACTTTATACAGTTAACCATTTTAATCATTTTTAAGGGGGGTACCAGGGGTTGATCTCAGGGGCACTCAACCACTGAGCCACACTCCAGCCCTATTTTGTATGTTATTTGGAGACAGGGTCTCACTGAGTTGCTTAGGGCCTCGCTTTCACTGAGGCTGGCTTTGAACCCACGATCCTCCTGTCTCAGCCTCCCGAGCCGCTGGGATGGCAAGCGAGTGCCCCCACACCCGGCTGAGGCTGATATTTCAACCTAGGCACTGCTAACTCTGCTGCCCCACTCGGTACCTGTAGCTCGCAGCAGAGGTGGGACCAAAACAGACCAAATCCACTGTCCCAGTAGCGACAACTTGGTGACAGCTGGCATCCCAGAACTGTGAAAGGTCTATGCTGTGGTTGGGGTGTGGTTTGTCTCCCCGGGGCTCACGTCCCCAGTCCCCAGCGTGGTGCTGGGCCTGAGTGGGAGGACTTCAGGTTGCTGGGGCCTAGGGTGTTTCTTCTGGAACCTAGAGTCAGTTCTCCCAAGAGAAGGTTGTCTTAAGAATGAGCCTGAGCCCTGAATCACTGGCTGCTTTCCGTCTGGGGCTGTGTGACCTCTTATTCTTGGTGTGTGCCCCTCCCTGCCTTTGTAACATCATCCTCCGTAAGTCCTCACTAGAGCTGAGCTAATGCCTTTTACTTCCAGCACTGTGAGCTAAATAAACCTTCTTTCCTCATAAAGTTACCCAGCCTTGGGTGTTTTGTTATAGTAGTGGAAGTGGACCCCCACAGTTTGAGATTTTACCCTACTTGTAAGCTGACAGTTTAAACCCTACAATTTCATGGATGCTGGCAGAAAGCAGGGGACACCAGGGTCAGAGAAAAAGGGACTTTATAACTGAGGCACAGAAAGCAGTGTGAGTTTTGTGTTTAAGCTGGTGCTTCCAAAGACTCACACGGGTTTGTTCCACAGCCAAAAGCTTCAAGCTTAGAAATCCCAATTTTTATAGTGGACCCAATCCAACCTGCCCTACCCCTATGAGAGGGAGACTCACCTTGATTCTACGGAGAGCAGACAAACCTCTCTGCTCCACAGGAAGAACCTCTCTCTATCCTCCAGTGCTGTTTGCTCTACAAACATCCTTGAAAGGACAGCTGGAGCCAAAGCCGTCCACACCCTGCTTGTGAGATGTGCAGATATTAGAGACCCATGGATAATTGTCCCCCATTAGCATCAGTGACACCCAGTGGCTGTCTTCTGTGGCACAACTTGGACTGGGAGTGGAACAGGAGAAGCTGTCGAGGGTACAGTGTAGTAGGTCAGCGGTGGACTCTGGACCCGTCCCCGGGTCCAATGCCAACCCTGCCTCTGCTCCAGCAAGTGACCTTGCCTCTCTCTGACTCGGTTTCCCCTTCTGTAAAGGGGACCCGCCACAGCTCCCATCTCAGGGGATTCTGTGAAAGCAAAGTGGGCTTCTGAACAGAAGGCTCTGGGAACAGCGCCCGGGCACCCTCAGCCATGTCTGTCAACTGTCATTATCACTAATTAGCGTGACGATGCTGCCAAACTTGTGGTCGTGCCTGTTTGGTGGCATTTGTGGGCAGGCCCTCTAACCCACACAGTTCCCTCTGAGTGTGTCCCAGAGACTGGGGCTCAGGCCTGTGCTCCCCTCCAGCAGCCGGTGGCCCCTTCCCAGTCGGTCAGCACGACCGTGGGGGTGGTGCTGTTCCAGAGTCCCCGGGAATCAGACCCCCTCAGGGTCAAATCCTGGCTTGGCCACACGCCAACTGTGGGACCCCAGGGAGCGGTTTTGCTGGGGGTGGCCGCGAGGACATTGCAGGGTTCCGGGTGAAGCGCGAGCCCCCCACGCCCCCCCACACCTCATGCAACTTGCTGGGCGCGGGGCTGCTGCGGGCAGGTCTGGGTCACCCCCATCGGGGCAATTTTTGCTCTGATCCTTGTTATTTTATTATTCAGTGATTCAGCCTCGTGACTGAAGACATCCCCGCTGTCCCCTGTGGTCCTCCGTGAACTCACTCTGTCCCCTCAGGTCTCCCTGCAAGCTGGATCCCAGGGTGGGGAGGGGTATCCCAATGTCCTCGGTTATTCAGGCGCCATCCCCACCTCTGCACTCAGGGGGACACACTCACCTGCCCAGTCCGTCCCTCGCACCTGTCACCTCTGGTCACGCTCCACGCCCACCCCCCAACCCCACCTCCGAGGCCGCCTCCTCCGGGCAGGAAGCCTTGCCTGACGTCCATGGAGGCGAATCAGGTGCCCGCCTGACCCATCCTTGAGCATTTTCAGCCCCCGCTCTCTGTCCGCGTCTCCCGGGCTCCCGGGGTCCCCCGACCAGGCGCCCCTTCCCCGGCACCCGCGGGCGGGGAGCTCCCCGGCGGCGCCGCTTCGGGGCCGTCGACTTAGGCTGCTCTCTGCTGCCCCCGGGAGGTCGGCGGCGGGACTGCGCCCGGCTGCCCGCGGTGGTCCCTGGCTCGGTCAATGCCCCGGGAGGTCACCCCTGCCTGTCTGGCATCCCCACACCCTCCTCCCGTCTCCTTGGGTCAACTCCCAAATAAACTACTTGCTCTCAGATTCTTCCGGGGACAGCTGTCTGCCCTGTTGAAGGTAATGGCTCATTGTTTGCAGTAATTGTCCCTCTGCCCCGCCAGGGTGAGGCGTGTCTGCCACCGTGCCCGCCACCGTGCCCGCCACCGTGCCCCTAAAACCTGCAGAGCGCAACTGCAGTGGCTGGAAGAGGATGCTCCATAAGTGACCTCGTGTCCGGGATGGTGACAGGGATGTGCCTCCCCTCCCTGTCCTCAGGAGACCCAGTGGGAGGCTTAGGAGGGGGAGGGGGAGCTCACTCCTCTTGAACTATAAATGGCAACTTTCAACCACCTCATGTCCCCGGCCACACAGCCTGGACAGCTGGGCCAGGGTCCCCAGGGTCCAGGAACTCCAAATGACCCCTCCACTCTTGGCCAGGGCTCCTGAGGTGTCCCTGGGGCAGATACACAGACAGGGTGCAAGTGTAGCCCTGAGGCTGCAGGGCAGGGACTGGAGAGGACCCGATCGGGGTGGGGGGGACACAGCTTGGCCCTGAGGCCATTCCTAGCCCCCTCCTGCCCTCCCGGCATCAGGTTCCACCTCCGGGAACTCCCTGGGCAAGACAGCGTTCCAAGGACAGGGGTCTGCCCTACAAGGCCATGCAGCGGGCAGCCGTGTCCTGCGGGAGGGATCCCTTTCCAGAGCAGGTGGAGTCAGGCCTGGAATTAGCCACACCACCTGCGACCAGGCCGGTCCAGGGGTCTCCAGGGACAGCAGGGAGGCAGCCAGATGACCGCTGGTGACTCGGCCTGGGGTAGTCAGCACACGAATGGTGGGTGGGCAGGAAGAAATGGGGGGCTCAGGACATGGCACCAGCTCTGGGCTAGAGTCTGGGGGTCACCGACCATCTGGGGGACCATAGGGGGCCACTTTGGGCCTCATGTCCCCCACCCCCCAACCAATTTCTCGAGTTGGTTCTAGAGACAAAGGAGCCTCAGCTGGAGCCACCTCACGGCTGCGTGGCCTTGAGGGAGAGCCTGGCCTCCTATCTGCAGTCGGAGAATAAGATGTCTCCAGCTGCTGGGGCTGCAGACGCAAGTGGGAGGCTGTGCGCCCAGCGTGTGGCTTCTTGATAGGCCCTTATCTGCGGGTGTCCTTCGCCATGTTGACATCCTCGGACATGAGGTCAAGACTGCTTGACCACAAAGGGAAACCGAGTCTGCACCGAGAGGACCCGGGAGATCAGGGAGGAGCCCGAGGGCAGAGCTGGGGAGGGCTCTGGGCCAAGCCTCCTCAGCTCCCAAACATGAGATGAAACCAACATGCTTAGGACACAAAAGAGGTTCCAGAAACTTCTGTTTGCTAACTGCCCACCTCCTGCACCTCCCTGCCAATAAGGGTGTCGTCCTCACCATGACAAAGAGGAAGAAGCTGGCTTAAGGGACTGTGACATTGCCAGCCATGAGCAGAGGAGAGCTGCGAATTCCATATCCTGCCATGACTCCCATGTCCCCCAGCAGTGCCGGCCCCCTCCCAGTCGCTCCCTTTATCCTGTTCCTTCTGAGGCTCAGGGCAGGAAATTCTCCCAACCTGCATCCACCCCACAAAGAGTCCTGATGCGGGGCCGGGAGTCCAGGGCTCTGCTCGGGTATCGGGAAAGCTTCCTGGAGGAGTCCTCTACGTGGGGTCTTGATGGATGAACAGGAGTTTCATAGGCAGAGGTGTGTGTGTGTGTGTGTGTGTGTGTGTGTGTGTGCAGGAGGAATTGCTCACTTGATTAACAAGCACTTTCCCACCCTCTGGGGACCTCAGGGGACCTTGAACAGGACTCAGCCACAGGCCTGCCTTCTGAGCTCACTCTGCTATTGTTCAGCACGTGAGAGGCACGTCAGTGGAAAGTACAGGAGCTGAGGCCATTTGCTCTTCCACGGCCCCTGGGGAGCCACAGCAGGTTCTGAGCAGGGGAGAGAGGGCATGGGATCTCAGGAGCCTGCCCAGGCTCCAAGAGTTTCCAAGAACTGATTGATCAACTGATTGGCTGGTGGTCTCCCCTGGTGAGCGGGGTGCAGTAGAACACCGTGGGTGGGAGGGATGGAGACAGAGAGACAGAGACTAGGAGGAGAGGGAGGGGAGATGGAGAGAGACGGAGGGTCACTGAAAGGCGGAGGTGATGAGAGAGAGGGACCAGAGAGGTGGGGGCAATGCAGGAGGGCTTCCCAGGGTGGTGGCTAGGAGTGGGACAGAGGCCTGACCCTAAAACCCAGAGGCAGGACCCAGAGAGAAGGACCAACGGGACTCCCACGTCTGGGCCCAGGACTGGGCACCCACCCCAGTGACAGCCAGGGACACGGGGGCCACCTGGTGCACCCCCACCCCAGGCCTTGCCGCCACAGGTCCTCTGGGCCCACACGGTGCCCTCGTGCCCACGCGGGACCAGGACCTGGGTCACCAGGTTAAAAATGGAAACTGCCCTGGCCTCTTCTTTCTCCTCCTTTGAGAAAATCCTAGGCCCAAATAAGGCGAGGGCTGCGGGCGCCGGGTGAGCTGGCCAAGTCCTCCCGACGAGCGAGTGGCGGCTGGCCCGGCCGGCCGGGCTTGGGCCTCCTCCAAGACTCGCCCTGCAGGAGGGCGGGTGCACCCCGATCCTATAAGGCCCTCTCCTGCACCCTGCCGCTCACTCACCCTCCAGCCCGCAGCCCGCCACAGCCCCCAGGCCCGCGCCCCCGCAGCCCAACCATGGAGGCCATCAAGAAGAAGATGCAGATGCTGAAGCTGGACAAGGAGAATGCCATCGACAGGGCTGAGCAGGCCGAGGCGGACAAGAAAGCCGCCGAGGACAAGTGTAAGCAGGTGAGTGGCCTCGGCTGGCTGGGCTGCACCAGGCTGCCCAGCGCCCTCTCTGTGCCCACTCTGCAGTCCAAGTGGGGTAGGTGCTGGGGCAGAGGGTGGAGGTCACAGAAATTTTGGTACCTGAGTGCCGGGGTGGGGCCAGGGCTGATGCTCTAGCAGAGACAGAGGGGACCACTGTGTTCCCTGGGAGGGTGTCCCTGGGCTGGGAATCAGGAGTGACCAGACATGGCCTCAACAGGGCCAGCGGGAGCCCAGGGAGCTGGAGAGGGAAGTTGCTGTAGGGCAGGGGCTGTGTGCCCCAGGGGGAGGCTGGGTGTGAGTGTGTGTGTGTGAGTGTGTGTGAGTGTGTGCACTCGAACACCTCTGTGTGCCTGTGCATATTTGTGCGTGGCGAGCATCTCTGTGTGTGTGTGCTAGTGTGTGCCCATGGGGACTTTTCTGTATTCACGTATTTGTGTGTGCTTGAACGTTTCTCTGTGGGTTGTGTGTTTGCATGTGAGCATTTTGGGGTGTGTGTGTGTGTGTTCCCGAGGGGACTGTGGGCAGGCGGAGGTGTGTGCAAGGACCGGTCAGTGTGTGGCCTGTGGTGTGTGGTGTGGGGCTGTGGACAGTGGGAGGCAGGCTGTGTGGGCATGGAGGTGACCGTGTGTGTGTGTGTGTGTGTGTGTGTGTGTGTGTGTGTGTACGCGGGGGCTGACTGAGCTTCTGTGGGAATGTGTCTGGGTGACTGGTTTTCGGGAGGACGTGGTGTTGACTTGTGTGTCTTTTCCTTTGTCTTTTTATTGTTCTTTTATTCATTTTTACGTGGTGCTGAGGATGGGCCCGGTGCCTCTCTGTGACAGGCGCTCTGCCCCCGAGCCACCACCCAGCCCCTGAGATGTCTCTGTGCCTGTGTGTGTGCGCGTGCGTGGAGAGGAGGGGATGGCTGAGCAGTGCGTGACATGGGACCCTGGGCCAGGAGGAGAGCTGAGGAGCCCCGCCTGGCTGTGTATCCCAGCGTGTCCTGACGTCCCAGGGACAGGAGGTGATGGCCTGGGGCAGGAGGGAGGCCGCTTCCCACCCCAGCAGCCCAGGAGCCCACGCAGAGCCAGAGCTCCAGGGAGGAGACCCCAGGAGACCCTCAGGACGGGGGTCCAGTGGACGGGGCCGGGTTGGGCCAAGGCTGGGGCTTGGGGTGGACAGCGGGAATGGCAGAAGGAAGGAAGGGGCTTGTGCCCTCCCGGGGTGCCCTTCCTCAGGCTGCGCCATCCCGGGCCACCTGCTGGGCCCTTGAGATGGTGCGGGGCTTCGGATAAGCCCCTGTCGTCCCCCAGGACGGCCACACCAGGGGCCCAGGCCGGCCCAAGCCAGGCCCGGTTCATGTCATCAGCTTGGTCACTGGGTGCCCTCACCTCCCAGTGCCTAGGTGGCACCTGTGTGAGGTGGGGACGTCACTGGGCCTTCCTGGCTGCATGGGAGGATCAGAGGTGACTGTGCAGGTGGAGGCCTTGGCCGGGTGCCTGGAGCGAGGAAGGGCTGGAGGCACAGGGGATTATTTCCTGCCCCGCCCTGCCGCCCTGCTGCCTCTTTGGCCCTCCCTACCCCAGTTCCTAGGGCAGCCCTGAGTGACACATCCATGTGGGCCAACTCCACCCCAGTGTTCCCGGCCACACTCCTTTCCCTCTTCCCGGGGCCCCTCCCTGGCAAACACAGACCCGTCCTGCCTGGGCCCTGGCCTGCCGGCTCCCTCCATCAACCTTTAGCCCCGTCATGGGCGGCTTAGCCAGGGAGCAGCGCAAAGCCCGTGGCTCCAATCCTCACTAAGGTGTGGGTGACTGATACAGCTCCTCTCCAGAGGCAGCCACGAGCTAGAAGGGAAGGTCCTCTAGGCCTCTAGCCCGCTGTCTGACCCTGGAGGTAGACACGGTGCTCCAGTCTCTGGCTGGATTTTATTCTTTCTTTTGTTGTTGTTATTATTATTATTATTAGTAGTAATAGTAGTATTTTGTACAAGGGGTTGAACTCAGGGGTGCTGGACCACTGAGCCACATCCCCCGCCCTTCTTTTGTTTTGAGACAGGGCCTCATTGAGTTGCTTAGGGCCTCGCTAAGTTGCCAAGGCTGGCTTTGAACTCGTGATCCTGCCTCAGCCTCCGGAGCTGAGGGATCCTCAAGGTGGCAGATGAGTTTTCCAATGGCCAGGCCTGGAATCCAAGGTCCCAGAGCCCCACAGGGCCAGTGGTCCACCCTGCCTGGGAACGGAGGCGGTGGCGAGGGGTCACCTTGCCCAGCCTGCCCTCTGCTCCAGGAAGCCAGAGAGAAAGCGACCTGGGACCAACCCAACCCTCAGGGACAAGGAGCAAAGTCCCGATTCCCATCCCTGCTGGTCCAGTGGGAACAGGTCATGGAAGGCCAGCCTGCCTGCTTCCTGCCCACTCCCCTCCCAGGGCAGTGACATCCGCCACCATTGGCCTTTGACCCCACATCCTGCCTCAGCCTGGCCCTAAGGCCCGTTTACATGGACTAAAGTTGCTCCACGACCCTCCGGGCCATTTCACAGGCTGGAAAACTGAGGCCCAGGGAAGGTCAGCAACTTGCCGGGCAGGGCTGCACGTCCCAGCACGTGTTCCGTGGGTGGAACTGGGTCAGAAGGAAGGGCCCGTCTGCAGCGTGGGTCTGCAGATCCGCCACCCGCCCCTGGGGGACTGGTTCCTTTCCCTGGGTCATTCGACAACTCTCCTACAATGGTCTGGGGAGGTGGTTCCAGGGAGCCCTAGGCTGGGGGACGGGGAGTCCCTGCGGCAGAAGGTGGGGAACCGTGGGCACAGCTCGGCCAGCAGTCCAACAAGCAGATAGTTTTGCTGTTGTTGCTTTTTAATATTTTTTTTTTTAGTTGTCAATGGACCTTTATTTTATTATTTGTGTGTGGAGGTGAGAATCGAACCCAGGTCCTCACACATGCCAGGCAGGCGCCCTGCCCCTGGGCCCCAGCCCCCGAGTTACTCAACAGAGTGGGACTCCCATCCCCCGCTGCTGGACACCCTCATTCCCCTTTCAGACTCCACTTGTCCTTCTGGAACGGGGACTCGAGGGAGATGGCATTTGCAACACGCCTGGGACACTCTGAGATGCTCAGTAGCCTCCTACCCACCCTGGGCTGGTCCCACGAGTTCTTGTCCAAATGTCCTCAGAGCCAAGCCATCTTCACACCCCAGGAACCCAGTGTGCCTTGTTTGAACCCATGTTTGAGCCCCTCCCCCACACCGGCCAGGCACACAGTCGGTGCCCAGTCAATGCTGGGATCCAGAAGGGAGACAGGGGTTGCTGGGTCAGGACTGATCTGTGAAGTGTCTTAAAGGAAACTGGCTTAGGACTGGGGCTGGGCCCGGGCTCAGGGGCAGAGCGCTGGCCTGGCACGCGGGAGGCACTGGGTTTGATCCTCAGCTCCACACAAAAAACCTTAAATACACAAAACAAAGGTGCTGTGTCCCTGTGCAACTAAAAATTTTAGATTAAAAAGAAAATTGTCTCGTTTTCTCCACGAAGGCAGAAGTTCAAAAGCCAGGGTGGTGAGAGGCCACCAGGTCAGAGAGGAAAAGTGAGGTCAGAAAAGGGGACAGGGGTCACATAGCTGGGACTTGGCGTCAGTCCTTACCTGGAGTTAAAGGCCAAAACCTGCAGACCCTGACTTTGGTCTGAGTTGCTGCTGGCACTGGGTTGGGCCCTGTCACCTTCCTGTGACTGAATATTTTTGCGGGGGGGGGGGGGTCCCTGGTGACTTAAGCAGACCCATCCGTCCCTGCTCTGGGCAGCACCTCAGCTAGAGACCCTCACGGGGCACTTCAGTGACCTGAGCTGAAGCCCCGGCAGCAGGACTCAGGAGCTGTGAGTCTGGGTGGCCCTGACTAGGGGCAGGACCTTCTAAGCATTCACGCTAGTGTGCGCACACTCACTCACGCACATGCTCACACCCACACGGCACCTCACCTCTGGGGGGAGAGTGGGATCAGCCGCTCCAGAAGTCTCAAGCACAGGAGCCTTTATGATCCATCCTTTGGGGGAAGGGAGAGAAGCCAGTTGGGGAGGAAGGAGGACAGCCCTGCTGGCGTGGGGGACAGGACAGCAGCTGGGTCTCCGCCCCGGGAGCTCTAAGCAGAGCCACGGCCATGCTTCCTCCCAGTCTGGAGGCTGGGAGTCCAGGGTCAAGGTGCAGGTGTGCTGTGGGGAAGGCTCTTCTGGCTCCTTGACAGCCACCTTCCTGCGGTGTCCTCACATGGAGGGGACGAGGGAACGCTGGTCCCTTCCTCTTCTTCTGAGGCCCCTGGTCCCGTGATAGGGACTCTACCCTCCAGACCTCACCTCACCCTAATCCAATCCCAAAGGCGCCCACCTCCAAATACCATCCCTTCCAGATTGGGGTCCAAAATACAGGTTTGGGGTGGGGGGACACAAGTATAGAGTTCATAGTGGTTTATGTTCAGAGGAACCGAGTTCCAATTCTGTACTGTGTGACCTAGGAAAAGCCACCTCACCTTTCTGGGCCTCTTCCTGGAAGGAGGACAATGAAGCAGGGTCTTGGGCTGCCTGCTCCTCCTAGGAGCATGAACAACAGCAGGGTCGGACCAGCAGAGACAGCGGTCAGACCAGCCCATGGGATGGATGTGGCCACCCCAGTCTGGAGGGTGGTGCAGTGTGGGGTCTGAGTTGATTTGAGGGCGTGGTGGAGGTAATGGGGATGGAGGTGATGGGGCCTGTGGTTTGGATCCCCCAGACTCAGGAGCTCCTCAAACCAGGAGCCAGGGAAGACTCTCAAGATAAAGAGAAAGGACTAAAAATTTGGAAAAGATAAACATACACCAAATATGCAACATTGGAAAAGATTTAACCTGAGCCTTCAAAGATAATGATTTTTGATGGGTTGGTTTCTTCTAGCCAAGTCCCCAAAGTTAAGAAGTTGGGGTGCAGGGTCGGAGCCCTTTGGAGAATTTTGGGAGACAGTCTTGAGATCCACTGCCTTGGGCATGGCTCAGGGCAACAGGCAATGGGGAGCCATGGCAGGTTCTGGGCAGGGAAAGGGCAGCCATACTCTTTGGAAAGTTTCCCTGGCTGCCAATGCGGGGTACAGACCTAGAGAAAGGTAGACTGAGGAGAAAGAGGAGGGGTCCAGATCCAGAGTATGAGGTTCCCCTTCCTGCTTAACCCACATCACTAGGGGGTTTTGCAAAAGCCTGAAATAGTCATGCAAAACTGAATGAGCAGTGTTTCTGCAAAACCTGTGGGAACACCAATTACTCCAAAGCTGTGATCGAGTCTCCAACAGGACTAGGGACCCCAGTGAGGTTAAGAACATTTAGTCCCCAGGACGAGGGAGGGATGCGGAAACCCCTGGGCAGGTCGCATTTCTTGAATGGTGCGCACTATTGTTATCCCTGTTTTACAGATGAGGAAACCCGTGCCCAGAGAGGAGGAGAGCCAGAGGACTTTTGTGGATATGGGGGCCAACCCTGTACCGCAGGGGCACGGTGGCACCCCAGGCTGATGCGTCCCCCGATCTGTCCCCAGGTGGAGGAGGAGCTGACGCACCTCCAGAAGAAACTGAAAGGGACAGAGGATGAGCTGGACAAATACTCGGAGAACCTGAAGGACGCGCAGGAGAAGCTGGAGCTGACGGAGAAGAAAGCCTCCGACGTAAGTGCGCAGTGCTGGGGGTGCCCGCGGCAGGGCAGGCAGGAGCCCCAGGGCTGGCCGGGCGGGCAGCGCTGGAGGAAGAGGAGGAGAACCAGTTGGAGAAGGCGGTGCCTCCCGGCGCTTTCTCCAAATAAGTCCCGAAAAGGGGCACTTTCCTGCAGCTGCGGCCAGCGGTGCCGACGTCAGGCCCTCCCCCAGCGGTGCTGACGTCGGCGGCCGGCCCCGGTGACCTCATCGCCTCGACGGCAGCGGGGCCGGGGGGCGGGGAGAGGCGGGGGCGGCCCGGCGCAGGCAAAGGCTGGGGGGCCGGGGCGCGGCTGCTGTAGCTCTCTCCGGAGCCGAGCCGAGCCCAGCCGATCGCCCGCTGCGTGCGCCCCCGCGCCTCCGCGCCATGGCTGGCCTCAACTCCCTGGAGGCGGTGAAACGCAAGATCCAGGCCCTGCAGCAGCAGGCGGACGAGGCGGAGGACCGCGCTCAGGGCCTGCAGCGGGAGCTGGACGGCGAGCGCGAGCGGCGCGAAAAAGTGAGAGCCCCGCGCGCCCCGCGCCCGCACCCCCAGCCGCGCGCTCTCCTTTCTCTCCCGCTCCCGCGCGCCCGGCTGCAGCCGTCACTGCCCGGAGCCCGCCTTGGCGCCCTCCGGCCTGCCGCTCCCCGATCGCGGCCCCGCGTCAGCTCCCCGGCCGCCGCCCGCCGAGTCCCCCCCGTCTTCCGCCGCCATCCTCCCTCTCGGGCTGGGGCCGCGGAGGGGGCGCTGCATCCGCGGCGGGCGAGGCCGGCCGGGCGGGAAATGGGGGGATGGGGCGGAGGGGTGCGCAGCCCCCGCTGGGGAGGTGGAGGAGGGGGTGCGCGGCGCTGGGCTCCGGGTCCGGACAGGCGCGGAGTCCCCGGCCGAGGGGCTCGGCTACTGGGCCGGGCGGCGGGGCGCGGGGGTGGCAAGGCCGGCTCCCATTGTCTGGGGCTGGGCCGGCTGGACTTGGGCGGGGGGCGGGGGCGGCGCGCTTTCTCGCTTCCCCGGTGGCTTCCCGGCTCCCGCTGAACTTTCCCAGCCGTTCCCAGGGGCGCGGCGGCGACGTGTCTGCTCCAGGCAGGGGGCGGAAGTGCAGCCCTGAGCCGCCGGCCTTTCTCTCCAGCTGGTCCCTGGGGCAGCCAGGGCCGCGGGACCCCGCCTTCCTCCAGAAGGCCCTTGGAATGTTCTCGAGGGGCCCTCCACCTGTGATCCTTTGAGCACCTACTGTATGCCTCTGCTGCACGTTGGTGGGAGGGAGCTAGAGGGAGGACAGGTCTGAAAGAGAAGGGAGCACCCCTTCTCCATCCCTGACTGTCCCTGGGGAGAGAGGGTGGCAACACTTGGGACTTGGGGACAGATCTGGATCTTAATCCCATCTCAAAGTACTTACCAGCTGTGTGTGGCTCTGGCCCATAGTAGGTGCTCAACTCGTTTTTCTCCCCTCCCTCCAGCCCTGGAAGAGTTCACGGTCTTTTAGAGGAACAAACCAAGTGTGGTTAGCATTCCAGGGGGCTCCTGGGCCGGGCCAGGCTGGGAGGCCGGGTCTAGAGTTTGTGGGGACTTAGACAAGGGGTGTGTGGGGCAGGGGCAGTGGAAGCCCCGGGACCTGAGAGCTGTGGGACTGGGGCTTGGGGCTCAGGGTGGAGATCCCAGAAAAGGAAAGATCCTGGCCAGGTGGTTGCATGGGCAGTCCTGGGGCGAGTCCAGGCTGGGGCTGGTCCCCTTCCCAGGCCCTTCTGTGTTGGCCTGGCTTGCAGCCTCTAATCCTGTAAGGGCTCTCTGGCTGGAAGAGACATTGGAAACCGTGTCAGCCCCCAAACAGTAGCTGCTCTGGCCTCTTTCACACACCAAAGCGTCCTAACCCTTCCTCTGATCTCACCCCAAGGCATCTCACAGGAGGACAATTACTTCTGCTCCAAAATGGCCCTCAGCCCTGAGCCAAGACTTAGGAGTGAGACAGTCCGGTGGGGAGGGGGGATATTTTTGGAAAGTTTGGGGCTTCTTTAAAGTTAACTCTACAGAGTTGCTTCTCTAGGTCTGGAGAGGGGAAGCCTGAAGGTGATTGGTGATTCCGGGAAAAGAACTGGGAGAGAGAGGAAAAAAAAAGAAAAAAACCCCGAGTCTCTTGTAGAGAAAGCCAGGAGCAGGCGTGTGGCAGGATTCTGGGCCTGCCTCCCAACAGCTGGTTTCATTTAGATTTTTGTGTGATTAACCGACATCTTCCTGTTTCTTTGCCACATGTATCTAGCAAGCCTCTTTTACCTTATAAGGAAAATCCTTTGTAGAGTGTGGAAGGCTTTGATTGCAGGAAGGGGTGGAGCCCAGGATGACTAGCAGTGACTAGCAGTTTTTCAAAAATCCATATATACGCCTGTGCAGGCAGCACCTACGGGTGCGCAGCTCAGGGCTCTTGATTTCAGAGCGTGGCTGCTCACTAGTTAATTTTTTAGACAATTTGTGAATCAGGTACCTCTGTGTGATCCTAAAAATCAACTCCTGTGTCTTCAGGATAGGTTTTTGGAGGGAAAGTTCTGGAATTAGCGGTGTTGATGGCACACCTGAAAACCACTGAAGGAAAACAAACAAACCCCAGATTCCTCCCCGAGTTGAGTTGTCGAATGGTGCTGGGCAGACTTAAGAGTCGTGCAGTTGAGAGAGGTGCCCGGGCTTGGCGTGGGGCTCCGCGATAGTGTTTGCCTAGCATGTGAGAGGCCCTGGGTTCCCTCCCCAGCATCCAAAAAAGAAAAAAAAAAAAGAAAAGACCCCCTCCTCATGGAAAGGTGATTTTGGTTTTGTTTTTGGTGGCAGTGCTGGAGTGGACCCAGGGCCTTGTGCATGCGGAGCCAGCTCTGCCAACTGAGCCATAGCCCCACCCCAAAGGGTGGTATTTCTTTCCTTTTTTTTAATTAATTTTTTTGTAGTTGTGCAGAATAACTTATTTATTTTTATGTGGTGCTGTGGATCGAACCCAGGGCCTTGCACATGCAAGGCAAGTGCTCTACCGCTGAGCCACCACCACCCCAGCCCAAAAGGTGGTATTTCTAAAGATGTCCCTCAGCGGTCTTAACGGCTCTCCACATTGCTGGTTCGGGGGCGCACCCGTCAGAAGCCCCCGTGGGAGTGTCCTTGCTGCGGGGATCTGGCCGCAGACCTTCCTGGTTCAGTGACTCCTGTTTTCTGAGGTATAGACCCGGCCGGGCAGGGCGTGGTTCCCAGTGATTTTTACAGTCTTTCCCACTTGAGAGATTCCTTGTCTAGATAGGAAGAAGGCATGTGCTTGGCCCCTTGGTTGGCCCTGCGTGACTGTCTCAGCATTCCTTTCCAAGGGTGGCCATGCCCGCCCCACTGGCCTGGCGGAAGTCCCCCTCCCCGGAGGACTAAGGGATGTGGGGCTGGGAAAGCCAGGGCTCCAGGGCCTCCATCCCTGACCTGCTGAGTCACTGAACAGAACCACTTCCCCTAGCAGGGCCCTTGGTGCCCCCATCTGTGAAATGGGTGAGATGTGAGACTCCAAGGGCTGCGTGGCCCTTCCCACGTGTCGGGCTGAGCCGGCCATGCCCTGCAGTGACAGCCCTCATGGCAGTCCTGTGAGGTCATCAGGCTCTGCGGGAGAGAGGCTCAGAGAGGTGATGCAACCTGCCCCAGGCCACCTGGCTGCGAGTGGCAAGGCCCAGATTCGACCTGGCGCTTTTTGACCCCGAGTTCCTGCTTTCATGCCCTTGGCCAAGCTTCCTCCTTGATGGGTGAAAACACCCTGGAAGGCGGGCAGCAGCAGCGTCCAGACACCTCTCCGCGCCTGTGGCCACGTCTTTCCTTTCTGTGCCTTTTTGTCCCGTGGTCTCTGCCAGACATTTCCAGCTGTGCTGCCCACTGCCACCACCTTGCTGGTCAGGGCCGGCACGTCGGGCTTCCTTCCGTGTGTGCTCAAGTCTTGCGTTCGGGTGTGTGGCGGCAGGGCTTGGTGGACGTGGTCAGCCAGGTCACCAGGGGCCTTGCCTCCTGGGAGTCCTGCGGTCGGCCCTGGTGACACACTCGGTGTCTTTTTCAGAGGAGAGCCACACCCCGATGGTGGCTCTGTTGTGAGCTGCCTGAAAGGCCCACCCGGGGTCCCAGGTCCCCGGTGTGCGCCTCTTATTGTCCCTGTCATTATTATTTTCATTGATGCATGATCTCGCACCTGTCGTCCCTCTTTGGTATGGACTGGCCGTCCCCTGATTGGGGGGTGGCTATCTCCTGATGTTTTCAGGGAAGATGTGTCATTTTACATTCTCCGGACAAGAGAGGATGGATTCCTTCTGGGGGGGTTTGGGGTGGCCTTTGGGACTCGGTCAGCGGAGGGGAGGCGGGAGCTCTTGCCGGGTGGCTGCTTCTTAACCTGCCCGCACCTGTGACCTCCCCAGGCCGAAGGTGATGTGGCAGCTCTCAACCGACGCATCCAGCTGGTGGAGGAGGAGCTGGACAGGGCCCAGGAACGGCTGGCCACCGCCCTGCAGAAGCTGGAGGAGGCAGAAAAGGCTGCGGATGAGAGCGAGAGGTGAGGACACTGGGCTGGTGGCCTCCGTGAACTGGGGATCACACTGCTGACCTCCCAGAGAAAAGCAAAGAGAGCAGCGGGCAGTTTGCAGAGGGATACTTCCTTAGAAAGCCACGGCACTTCTCTTCAGTGTTCCTGCGACATGTGAAACATTTTCAGGGCAGTGTGAAAAGAGGGAGAACTGTGTGGTGGCTCACACCTGTAATCCCAGCTACTCAGGAGGCTGAGGCAGGAGGATGGCAAGTTTGAGGCCAGCTTCAGCAACTCAGTAAGACCCTGTCTCAAAATAAAAAGATAAAGGGGCTGGGCCTGGCTCAGGGTAGAGACTTGCCTGGCATGTCCAAGGCTCTGGGTTTCATCCCTGATGCTGTGCAAAAAGAAAACGGGAAATGAGAACTGGCAAGGCCATCTGCAGATGTTAACGGGGTGGTGCCGGCTGTGTCTCAGGGACCAGCGCCACTGATGTCCTTACAGTGGATGGGGCCGCCCCCATAGCATTTGCAGCATCCGGGCCTCCACAGGGCGCTCTGTCCTGGGAGCAGGACCGTCCTCGGGCACGCCTTGGCTCGGAGGACTGAGGGCAGATTGTGCGGCTCTGGGAGGCAGCGGCCTCTGAGCGGTGGTAAATGGGCTCCTTGTGCGGCCATGGTGTGGGCCGGGCCAGTGGTCACTGCGTCTCTGCCACACAGTCACCAGAATCCTCACTTGACCTGTCCACCAAGAGGGCCTTCCAGTGGAAGCTCCCCACAGGCTTCGTTTCTGATGGGGCTCCTGGTCATGAACCAGCAGGTTCCCTCTGGGGACCCGGGAGGCTGACTGCAGGTTTCCGAGGCGGATGCTTCTTCCCTGGCCGTGGCACAGCCAGGGGAGGGAACAGGCCGCCATGGCCCCTGCTCGCCATGCCTTAGATGGACAGGGTGGCGGCTCAGGCAGCCACAGAGTGACCAGGATCTAATGGAGAGGCCCTTTCGGTGGTGCCCGGGGCCTGGACTGGCCTCGGCACGAACTCGTGGTCACACCTGCTGGACATCTTACGCAGAGGGCCTCCGCACGCCACACTGAGCCTGGGAAGTGTCACCCTTGGGGGGACGCTGCTGCTTTGGTTAAAAGGATTCTTCTCCTGGAGCCGGAGGTCCTTCCCCTGCCCCTTACCACAGGGCCTTGAGCAAGCCACTCCCATCTCAGGGTCACAAGGGTCTCCCCTCAACAAACACTCCAGCGAGCCCCCCACGGCCGGCTGGGCCAGGCCCTGTACCCGCAGGCGTTTTGATGGCTGAGACTGTGGCGAAGGCCAGAGAAGTGCTTCCTGGACGGAGGGGAGTGGCACGAATGACACACATCGATGACACGTGGTCCTGGTGGGCCTCCTCTCCGGAGTTGTCACTTATCTCTTCCTCCCCGACTTCCTGGTCGGCCGAGTCGCAGGAAGGATCAGCTGTCCCCAGGATGCGTCCTTCTAAGTGCCTCCCTGTCATTCAGACCCCTTCATCCTCACCTGATCGGTGCAAGTTGAGTGTCCCTTGTCCCAAATGAGGGGACCAGGGTGTTTGGGATTTCAGACTTTTCGGGTTGGGGATATGGGGTGTACACAGTGACGAGCCACCTTAGGGGTGACAGCCGGCGCACAGCCTGAAGGTTACTTGACGGTGTTTCAGTGCCCCGCACTGTGACCTTGGCACACTGTGACCTTGGCCGGGAGCCCAGGGTGGCATTCTCCACTGTGGCCTCCTGCTGGTGCTCAGCCGTTCTCTGAAGCTCGCTGGACGGGGGCTCGGGGCCTGCCTCTCACTGCTTTCCCAGGCAGGCCGGCTGTCATTTTATTATGTCCTGTCTTGAAACCCTCGGTCCCGTGTGCCCTCCGCATAAACACCTCGGCTTGTCACTCAGGCAGCCCCCTGACCGCCAGGTTCCCACATTGCCCATCCTCGGGGCCTTCTGCCACAGTCCCCCACGCGGGCTCCCTTTCCCTCATGTTCACTGTGGCCTTTCTTACGTACACTCTGTCCCCAACAGCCACGTCCCCTCCTGGAAAGCCTTTTGTGGCCGACCACAGCACTGTCCGTGGCTCCTACTCAGCTTCCCACAGCCACCGGCTGGGCCCTCTGGTCGCGCCGTAGTGACAGCTGTCATGTGGTGACCACATGCCTCCCTACATTCCTGAGAAGAGTCTAGAAGGAGCGCACAAGCGCATAGACGGCCGGGTTCGGTCCCAGCTCTGCCACTGACTGGCTCTGTGACACGTGACCTCTGGGCCTGGGGGTGATGGAGTCATGTGACCTCTGTGAAATGGGGGTGATGGAGCCACTTCGCGGGGGCGGTTGCAGGTCAAGACAGTCAGCAGAGGGGCCGTGGCCGTGAGCTTGGTGGCTGGCGGCCGGCTTCATCTCTGCAGTGCCGTGACCGGTGGTGCCCGGTGACCGAAGGGCAGGAGAGCCCGGGGCGGGGTGGGCGAGCGCACAGCTCATCCTGAGCGCGCTCCTTGCAGGGGAATGAAGGTGATAGAAAACCGCGCCATGAAGGACGAGGAGAAGATGGAGATTCAGGAGATGCAGCTCAAAGAGGCCAAGCACATCGCCGAGGAGGCCGACCGCAAGTACGAGGAGGTGAGCGGGTCCCACGGGGCAGGAAGCGGGAGGAAATGGCGCTGCCGATAGCGAGGACCACAGGCTGGAGGAAGCCCCGGGTTAGGACCGCCGGCCTCTGGGTGCACATCTGTTTCTGCAGTGACAGCCCCTTGGCTAGGAAACTGTATCTTGCACGATGCCAAGAAGTCCTGAGGTCCCTCGTCCAACTTGGCTGGAGAAGCCGAGGGATCGACTCCCTCACATGGGTCCCATGTTCTGGCACAGTTTGGCAAAAGCTGCAGATTGTGGCCCCAGCTGTGTCCCTGCGGTCCCTCTCTCCTCCCCGTCCTCGTCTGCCTCACCCCTGGGGCCTGTGCGAGGGTCGTGGTTCCCTCCGGGCCCACCATGATGTGAGGGGGCCAGCAGAAGGCCCTTGGTGCGCATGGCCTGCGTGGCCTGGCCACCTACTGGGGAGAGCGCTTCCGACTGGACGGTGGGGAGCGGTGGGGATGGGTCTCAGCGGGGCCCTCCTGTCTCTGCAGGTGGCTCGGAAGCTGGTCATCCTGGAGGGCGAGCTGGAGAGGGCAGAGGAGCGTGCCGAGGTGTCTGAACTGTGAGTGGCAGAACGGGACTGCGTGGGCCCACTGGTTCCCTGGGTGGAACCCGAGGGAGGTGGCTGTGCTGGGCTTGACACTGGCTGGGCCTCTGTGCCAGTGGGCGGGCACCTGGACTCCTGGCTCATCCCTCCTTTTTTTTTTTTTCTTTTGGTGGTGCTGGGGGTGGAACCCAGGGCCTTGTGCATATGAAGCAAGCGCTCCACCAATTCAGCGACAGCCCAGTCCTCCTCCCTCCTTTTGCATCCGTAGTATCTTGTCTTAATGCCCCGGGAAGCATTGCCCACGTCTTCTCTTCCCAGGAAGATACTGGGGAAGAGCAGTGAGACAGGTGGTAGCGCAGAAGTCCCGTTTCCCAGCGAGGCCAGCTCAGGGGCTGAGAGTGTAGAGAGCAGGCTGCGCGTTAGGCTTTAGGGCTCTGCTCCTGACGTCAGTGTTGGTCCCCTGACACGTTCCTGGCGGGGAGGTGAAAAGCTTGACCAGAATCTCACAAGTTGCAACAATCAAAACACTTCCTCCCTTGGCCTTGGATGAGGAATCCAGCTCCAGAGAGCGTCCTGCAGAGCTGAGAGAGATCTGCTTTCTCAAACCCACTCCAAGCTTGCTTCCTGGAGTGCCCCGAGTAAGCTCTGCTCACTGCCCCCCCGGCCCCCACACTCCATCTCATTCTTCCACCTTCCGGAGTCAGCCTCGGTCATCACCAGTTTCACAGTCCTGTCGCCTTGCCCTTGGCGGAAGTCCAGGAGTGCTTTACAAACCTCCAAGAGCTCCTGGCCCGCCTGGCCTCTGCCCGGTATGATGGGGTTTTGATAAGTACACAGCATCACATCTAGAAAATTCCATTCGCATTTTTTCCACATTCCTTCTGGGGGCCCTGGGCAGCGTGGATTGCTCCTTTTGAAAGTTTCTTTTAAAGGAATTGCCTGCAGCTCGGGAAGATAAAACACACACGTTCTTTGTCTCATTGTAGAAAATGTGGAGACCTGGAAGAAGAACTCAAGAATGTCACTAACAATCTGAAATCGCTCGAGGCTGCATCTGAGAAGGTTGGTGGCTGGCTCGAGCTGGAGGGTGACAGGGTGAACTTTGTTGTCTCTTCAGGAACAAGCCAGGGGTCAGCAATCTGACCTTTACTTGTTAATAGTACCGTGGGTGCCCAGCAGCCAGGGTGGTCCTCTCCAGAACGAGCTGTCCAGGGGCTGGATTTCTCCTGACAGGTCTTGGGTCCTCTTCTGTGGGGGTCTTAGCACCATCTTTGATTTCCATCTCGTGGTAAGGATCCTCTTAGGAGGATCCGAGCAAAACCAGATCAATGGAGAGCCGCACCAGGCCTCGCTCTTGCCTGCGTCCTCCGGGTCCTCCAGGTATCCATGATGCAGGTGGAATTGGCTTTTTAGGTTGAAAGTGCCCAGAGCAGTCACTGCAGAGCAGACCCCATGAGGAGCGTTGTCCACCCTTCTTGGTGGCCCAGCCTGATGAGCTCCAGCCTCATCTCTTCCGCAGGCTCCCTCCTGCCACCTTCCAGGTGCACAGAACCTCAGCTTTATGGACATTCCTTGTCCTTGCGTCCCCTCCATTTCTTTGAAGCAGCTGTTCCCGCAGCCTGCGGTGGCCTCCTCGTCCCCTTTGCCTGATAACCCCGTTCATCCTTTAGATCTCTGCTTACACCTCGCCCCTTCAACGACGCTTCCCCTGATTTCTCAGCCAGGTTATGGGGTTCCCTGCTGTGGAGCCCCACCTGCTTCTATCCCTGGTGTTAGGCTTATCGCGTTTACTTAGTCATTTATTTTACTTAGTCATTTATTTGCGGTGCTGGGGACGGAACCCAGGGCCTTGTGTGTGCTCAGCAAACACTCCACCACTGAGCCTCGCCCCAGCCCTGTCACATTTATTATAATGACCCAATTGATGTGTGCTTTCCTTGCTGGACGACATCTATCTTGTTTAGGGCAGGGTCTCCCATACCAGCATGTGACTGGTGGATGTTTGATCCCAGCATACATAGTGAATAATTGCAGTTCAGTGTGCAAGCCAGATGTGGCCTTAGCCAGGGACAGAGCTGTTGCAGTGATCACATGTATGGTTTCTGCTCTGGAAGAGCTCAAAATGTAGTAAAGTGAAAGAGACTGATAAAGTTGTAGTTCTTGACACCATGGTGGCACACGCCTGTAATCCCAGAGGCCTGGGAGGCTGAGCCAGGAGGATGGCGAGTTCAGCCTCAGCAACTTAGCAAGACCCTGTCTCAAAAAACGGGATGTGTTGGCTGGGGATGTGGCTCAAGCGGTAGCACGCTCGCCTGGAATGCGTGCGGCCCGGGTTCGATCCTCAGCACCACATATAAACAAAGATGTTGTGTCCGCCGAGAACTAAAAAATAAAAAATATAAAAATAAATAAATAAAAAAAAACGGGATGTGGCTCAGTGGTTAAGTGCCCCTGAGTTCAGTCCTCCGCTATCAAAAAAATAAATAAAGAACTATAGTTCTTTGAAAATTCAACAGAGGGACCTTAGAAATTTAGGAGAAGTGTCACTGAGGTGACATTAAAAAAGGCATGGCTGGGGTGTGGCTCAGTGGTGGAGCTCCTGCCTAGCGTAGATGAGGCCCCGGCTTCCATCCCCAGCATGGAAGAGGGGAAAAACAAGGGTAGCCCTGTGATTCCGGCCAGAAACACAAATTCCAAAGTTGGGCTCAACTCATGGCTTTGTCACTTTACAGCTACGTGACCCTAGACAAATACTTACCTTTCTTTCCATGGCCCTTTCGTCATCTGGAAAATGGGACTGAGGATATCTAGCCGTGATGGACGGTGGCAGGAGCATGGCGGGCAGTTCTAAAACGTTAGTGATATTAACCTGAGATGATTGACAGGTAGCCATGGGGAAAGGAGCCTGTCATGCTGGGGACACAGTCAGGGACAAGCACTGGGAGATGAGTACACAGAACCAACTCTGCAGGCTTTGCCTTGGGGGAGCTGGTGGACAGACTTAGGGGCATGCACTCCCAGAGGCCCGTGCGCCCCACTCCCTGGGGCTCAGGGCCACCTCCCTCCTCCTGAGAGGCGCGGCCTGGGCTTGGTTCCTGAGCATGCTCTCGTGCGTTAGGCACTCAGTCTTCTCCAAAGAACGGGGGATATGCGTTCCTCTCTGCCTGTGCCCCTCTTTTTTACAAAGCCATGTTTTGGTGTCTCCCGCAGTACTCTGAAAAGGAGGATAAATATGAAGAAGAAATTAAACTTCTGTCTGACAAGCTGAAGGAGGTGAGTGTGGTGCGGCCCCCCAGCTCTGTCCCCTGGGCCCCCCGAGCCCTGGTCCTGGTCTGACTCTCCTCTCCTCCAGGCCGAGACCCGCGCTGAATTTGCAGAGAGAACAGTGGCCAAACTGGAAAAGACGATCGACGACCTGGAAGGTATGAAACTGGCATCTAAGAGTATTTGTCCTGCTCCCCCTGCGTGACATATGCAGGGACAGTTGGTGGACAGCGGGGGCTGAGCTGGGCTTTGTGTCGGTGAAGTGCAGAGGGAGGGAGTCTTTGGAATTTCCTCAACTTGCTCATTTCACAGAGATGCCTGGCATTTTTTGGAAATGCTTTGCATTTTTTACGGACTCTCTCCCAGAGAGCTTGAAGCGTATCTCAATGTAAGAGAAAGGAAATTCAGAGGACTAGGGACCCCCGTCAGTAGACCCTGCTCTGCCAGTCTGGCTGGTGCCCCGCGTAGCCCTGCCTGTTGAAGGGTTCTAATGTTAAGTTCAGTCCCCTGTTCTTCATGAAATAGCCCGGAATTCCAGAAATGGGGTTAAAACAAAGTCTCCCAGACTGCCATTCCCCCAGCAAGGGGGCAGAGCCGTTCTCCAGACTGTGTGTCCCTGTGTTTGCTTTGGGAAGCGAGATTTCCATGGAAGGGAGAATGGCGGTTCCCAGTGTGAGCTGTGGGCTGGGTGACATCCTTGGAAATCAGACATGACCTGGGGCCTGCAGCTGTGGGGGCAGCTCTGTCCACTCCTAGTCACCTTCTCTTCAGGTTCATTGAGGCTCGTCCCCTGCAGAGCCTCAAACCACCCATGAGTCTCCGCGCTGGTTGGCTCCTCCTGTTCACGCTCTTTTCTCACTTCTTTCCTTCCTCTCGCTGTTCACCTGTGGCCCTCCATTCCCACCGTTGCGTCTGTTCCCTGAACCTCTCCTTCTGACTCTCTCCCTGGGGACCTGCGCCCTCTAGATGAGCTATATGCCCAGAAGCTCAAGTACAAGGCCATCAGCGAGGAGCTGGACCATGCTCTCAACGACATGACCTCTCTCTGAGCCCTAGCAATGCCAAGTCCGCCCTCCCTCTGTGGGGCCTGCGCTCTCGGGGGCTCCCGTCTCCTGGTCTGCTCTTTCACGGCTTCTTCTGACGCGTCTGCGACTCTGAGTGAATAAAGACAGGCACCCTCGTCTTCCTCCCTCTCCTTTGCATTTTCTCTGCCACCTTTGAGTCGTAGCTGTGTGCCTGTGGCCTGCTGGGACAGGCGGTGGGGGGGCTCTCACTCACCACGGAGGAGCTCATGACAAGGGGGAAAATCAGGCCCACGTGATTCTTTTCAGAAGATGCGAAAACAAAAGCCAGCCTGGCCGAGCCCTCCGATGTGGCGTGAGCCAAGTGCATCTGAATGCCAGTCATTTCGCCTTAAATAGAAATTGTTTTGAATGGAGACTCCTCTCTCCAAGCCTCTTGGGCATCTTATCAGAGTCGGCAGAACCTGCGGAGACGCAGGCCTGTGACCAAAACGGGGCCACCCTTGATGGGGTGCGAGCTACGCATTCAAACAGCGGCAGTGGCGTCCTGTCTCCTGGTCCCTCCCCTTCTCATTCGTTCTGTTATACTCTTGACCCGTCTTCCCCATGTCTCCACTGTCCACGGGACACTCATCCAGCTCTCACCCTCGGGAGCAAGTTCACCAGCAAAGTCCTCCTCTACACGCTGCCCTTAGAAAGCTGACTCACAGGGGGACTGAAGAGCGCCCTGGGGGGCGGGAGTGTGGCGCAGGGGTAGAGCCGCGGGTTTAGCATGTGTGAGACCCCAGGTTCTGTTCCCAGCCCCCCACAAAAAAATGAACATCCCACGGGTTGATGGGGCACAAGCCAGTTAATCCCAGCTACTTGGAGGCTGAGGCAGGAGGATTACAAGTTCAAGGTCAGCCTGGGCAACTGAGTGAGACCATTTCAAAAAAAGGTGGGGTGGTTGGGGAGTCAGCCAGGTACTGTGGCTCAAGCCTGTAATCCCCGCAACTTGGGAGGCTGAGGAAGGAGGAGTGAAAGTTCAAGGCCAGCCTTAGCAATTTAGTGAGGCCCTGTCTCAAAAAGAAGGGCAGGGCATGCCCAAAGCCCTAGGTCCAGGGTCTCTGTGCACGTGCGCGCGCGCGCACACACACACACACACACACACACACAGGAATACAAGTGAGATGATCATCTCCTGACTCCAGGCAAGGTGCCCAAGATCCTAAGATCTGTCCCTTCCCTTCTACTTAACCCTAACTCTGGTTAGGCCATGAAGATGGCCTGTGGGATTAAAAGTTCATGCTTAAAGTGACCAGAGGCTCAAATTTCAAATAGTTGTTCTCTCCTGCATACCATCTCCTGATACCACCTCAGAGTATCCCAGAAACACTGGCACTTTGTCCAGGCCACACCTCCCTGGCTGTCCTTTGAACCTGGAGATGGCATAAAAATCTCCAATTAGAGCATCAGTTTTGGGTCACTATAGCTTGTTCCTCATCCTCTGGTTTTAAAGTCAGATGGGAACTTCTGTCCTGATTCCTTGTACTCATCCCCCAGTGGCCCATGTCCTTCCCTCCAGCCTCTGTCCTCCTTCCCTTTATCCTGAGCCAGTGGCAAACCATCAGCTGCCCCTCGCCTCACCTGTGCCCTTGGAAGATTAGACGCCAGGGGGTGGTTTGTTGTTTGCTCCATTCATTGCTGGGATTTCTCCAGACATGGGTAGCCTCCACCCACCCTGCCTGTCCAGTCTCTACCAACCCGTACGTGGGTGGGGCTTCATTCCCAGAGATCAGTGCTACTACCTGTTGATCGCCTGTGAGCCTTGTCACAATTCTAAAGGACAATTAACACTTGAAGGGAAGGCCATTTCATCTCATACCTAATATAATAAAAACAGAAGCCGGGGAATCCAGGTGCCAGGGTGAAGTGGCTTCAGGGTTTGCAGTGAGAAGTGGGTTGGAACCCTCGCCCATCACTTCAGCTGTGCCCCTTGAACAAGCCACGTAGCTTCCTGCAGAATAAAGGTGCTGGCCCAGTTACTGTGAGGGTAGAATGAGACGATGGAGACTCTGGCTCAGAGTCAGCATGTAATTAACATCCGTTAGTCCAGACTGGATAGGCCCAGGTCGCAGTCACTTCTTTCCCTTAAGTCCCTTATGGAAGGAAAGGTGCCCTGTTTTGCAGTCCCTTTATTTTTTTTCTTTCTGAAAATTTCCATGTCGATCCTCTCACATTTTAGGAGGTATTTTGCTTTTTCTTCAGTATTTTAATGACTCAAGCCTGGTCCCTTATCAGCCATTGTTCAACTGCAAACCAGTCCTCGAGCTCTGTCATTCTTAGTGGGATTTTTTTTTTTCTTTCTTTTTTTTGGGGGGGTGGTGGGGCGGTACTGGGGACTGAACTCAGGGGCACCCAACCACTGAGTCGCATCCCTGTTTTGTATTTTATTTAGAGACAGGGTCTCACTGAGTTGCTCAGCACCTTACTTTTGCTGAGGCTGGCTTTGAACTCCTGATCCTCCTGCCTCAGCCTCCCAAGCCACTGGAATGTGCCCCACCATTTTTTTTTTTCCTGTATCAGTTCAATTACTCAGTAACATTCCTGTCCTCTGGCTTAAATTTCAGTTATGAAATCTGACTTTACCTGAGGGTTGCATTTACCTGGGGGTTGGCTCCATTGCTCTGGGTACACAGACACAATGACATAATTATGCCTGGAATTTAGGCAGCCATTCCCAGAGGCTCCACAGGAAAGAGGGGTTACAGGGTCACATTTTCCTACCCTGAGTCAGCCACTCATTAACTGGCATGGGGGGGGGGACTTATAAGCACCCAAAACTAGAACTGATATCTTAAGTTTGTATAGCATTCCATAAGTTCTGAAGGATCTCTCATTTATTCCCCATGTCACATGCTGAGGTCATTTCCCAGTTTGACATCCGGGGAAGCAGACCTGGAGAGCTAACTCGCTTGCCTCAGTGGTGCAACCAGAGCTTAAATCCAGGTGCTGTGACTCTGGAGTTGCCAGACTTATCAAATCAAAATCAGGACACTGAGTTAAATTTGAATTTCAGACAGGCAAAGCAGTAATATTTTTGGCCTCAGTATATTTCATGCAATGTTAGGGATTCATTATTTGTGGTCTGTATGAAACTCAGTTTGAGTGGGCACCTTGTATTTTATCTTGCAAACTTGACTTCAAAATCGGGTTCTCGGTCCCTGTTATTCTGTGGTATTCTGCTCTAATTAAAATAGAGTATTTTCTCTGCTCTGATTTGCCCTTTGGTAGTTTGAGGTTTAGAGACTTTCGTTTGTTTGTTTCCCCTTTAACAAAGATGCTTGTTAATTCATTTTTCCCTTCCCTCTTGATTCCACCAGAAAAACTTGCCCAGGCCAAAGAAGAGAACGTGGGCCTACATCAGACACTGGATCAGACACTAAATGAACTTAACTGTATATAACCAGAACCGGAAGAGTCTTGTTCCAACAGAAAACCTAGAGCTCCATGTCTTTCTCTTCTTTTGTAAGAAGTTTCTTTTGTTATTGCATCTTCGCTTTGCTGGGATTTCAAGCAAATTATGATTATGTGACCAAATATTTTGTATCAAAGAAGCTTTGGGCACCAGTTAAATCTAATTCCCCCCCCCCCCTTTTTTTTTTTAAATTTCCAAATGGCACCAGCTTTCTCAGCTCTACTTTTATCCTTAAGTTGCATTTATTCCTAAGGTAGGCAGGGCGTTCCATACTGAGCACACTCCCTTCAGATGGAGGGCTTTTGGTTCCTGGGAATATAGTCAACCCCACACTTTCAAGAATAGGCTCCGATGTCTAGTCATGGGTTGATTTAAGATGCTAACGGGTGTAACGGTTCTGGGTCACTGTTGGCCAAGTTACAGGAGGCTAGGGACCATCACAATAAAATGGGTGGGGATTTCCCATCCAGAGCAAAAAAAAAAAAAGAGCCAGCGTGGGAAACCATGAACCATAGATAAACCTAGTCGTCCCGCCCTTCTCCACACTCCACTGTGCAGAATACATATCCTTGGAGCAGTTAGCTTGACAGTGCTTGGGAAATAGTCATAATATTTACCCAGGAATTGCCTGGAAAATCCTTGATGCTATGTTCTACATTTTTCTTTCATTCTAAAGTTGTCCTCTGATGAGCAAGTGTCTTATTCTAATAATGACCCAAGCTTGTCAGCTCTTGGGGCCATACCTGAGCAGGAATACTGTGCAGTACAATCCTGTTAGGGTCAGCCATATCAAAAAGACTGCTAGCCATCCGTAAATTACACAGAAGAGTTGTTTTTGTTTTTGTTTTTTTCCTGTCAAGAAACATGTTGGGCAGAAGGGGTCTCTCTGGCAGCAAAGTAGATATAGAAAAGTAATTGGCCTGACCTCCATCCTTCAGGGAATGGCAAATTATCCAAGATTTGAATTCCTTCTTTGGGACCAAGTTAATAAAAGACCAAGAAACTCCTGATGAAACTGGATATGGAGAACTTTGAGGCAGGGGCTGCACATTTTGGCTTTGTTGTATTTTTTGCTTTCTCTGTTAACATCTCAGAGCTGAAACATTCCACATTTCCCCAACAGTGTGGGGACCAACTTGAGTTTACAATTGTGACTAAATTCACCCTGCTTCCAGCTTATCCAAATCCCCTGCCCCTCACTCCTATTTATTAAGCATCACACTACCCAGGAGATACACTAGCAAATTGTGCAGCTGAATAAAATCCATACTTTTCTTTAGATTCTTGCAACTGTATCATATGTAATAGTATCACTTTTTCTACATTTTGGTCAAATAAATTTTTACATAAATGACAATTTGTGTGAATTTCAAAATGGGTGGGGGCATAACAGCATTTTGGTTTAACAAATGTAAATTGGGTAGAAAGAGAAGGTTATTGTGCCAAGAACTTTTGCGTTATACCATGACTTCATGATAGATTGTGATCTCCGTATTGCAGAGTGTGTGCTTAGCCTCAGTTACTCAGAAGCTCCTGTCCTGTGATCCTCAGTCCTGCCTAAGCCAGGTTGTGAAGAATAAGTAGGATTTTAATAGATGTGAGAACATGGAAGGTGGTTTCTACTGCCTGAGTTAGACAAGTACAAGATCTGCCTGAGTAAAGTTTCTGTATGCTTCACAATTAAAGGGAAGCACGTGTACAGTTGGAAGGTAGGCTGGGTCCACACTGATGAGAACTTGAACTTAGTATGGTTAGGAGTGGAGAAGCACTGAAGACTGAAGTAAGCAGATCAGAGCAAAACTAGGGAATTCCACTCTGCATGCATTATGAGGAAGGACTCGGGGGAGCAGACTAGAGGGAAAACAAGTTGGGAAAATCAATAATCCACAGTAGTGCCTTCCATGAAATAAGAGGGAAGAAGTAATCAGAAGAAAGTAATTTAAACTTTAGCCAAGTGGGTGGCAGGGAATTTAGAAAAGAGAGTGTCAAGTCACTACTGTTTCACTACCTGAATTGCTCTCAGTTTACTCAAGATCTTGGCTTGGGGAGGGGAGGTAAGGAATCAAAGAGAAATGAAAGCCTTTAAAATGTAATGTAGATGGCAGGTGTGGGGGAGGTTGAATACAGTATACTTCTCTCCTCTAAGCCCCCACCCACCGATACTATATGGAAGTTCCTCCTTTAAGTACCTCTTTTCTCCCTCCCCACCCTGTTGGGTTGTAATCTAACCTCAGGATCCTGTTTTAATCATCTTTGCACCTCAGCATTTCAGGGTCCAGTGTTCCTTAACTGACGTGGCCCAGCTCTTGGGGAGTTCCCAATGCCATCAAGTATGGGTGGAATACAAGGCGAGTTGAGGACTGTGAAGGGCGGCAAACACTAGGGTGAAGTTTTTTTTTTGTTTGTTTTTTTACCCAGCTGAGAGACAACAGACGGATATTAGATAAGTGTTTTAAAATGAGCACACTGCAGGGTGTATCTAGGTTAGAGGAGTGGCCAGTGAGGCCAGTGGAGAAATGTGATGACCTATGACAGTGGAAATGGGAGAGCAAGATTCAAACACTGTTCTGAACCTTCCTAAGAACCTTGATGTCAGAGATCAAAGAAAGATGTCAAAGATGACTGAGGTCTCACTCAGGCCAAGCTAGTCTGGATAGAGGAGTTCAGTGGTGGACATAACTGCATTTGAAGTATCTTTAACAAATCCAAAGGCAGATGACGAGAAAGCAGTTAAATATGGAGGGATGGCTATAAACATGGGCTGGCTGGCTATGGATCACCAACAAAGTTGTTGGCGTGGAGATATTAAAAGCCACGGGAGCAAACGAGATCACCCAGAAGGTGAGTAAAAACAGATCCATGAAGAACAACACCTAGAGAATAAACAGAAATCCCCCCCCCACCCCCTGACCAAAAGGCTGTAGTGGGCTTGATGAGCAGTGTCCAGAGAAGGGGGAGTGGTAGAAGCCGGCAAAATGGGGAGAGCACCAAGAGAAAATATCCAGAGAACAAGAGTAACACCACGGAGACGGAGGCCCAGAAAGTGGTCAATGGCTCTGGTTGGAACTTTTCCCCCAACCTAGGTAGATGAGCTGAAGGGGCAGGAGGACAGGCTATGGCCAGCTGTCAGCATATCCTTAGGTGAGTCCCAGAGTGATCCACCAGAGACTGGGACACGTGTGACAAGCAGGAAGCCCTGGGGCCCAAACTGGCCTGCGAAGCGTGACGATCTGAGTTCAAATCCAATTTCCCACTTCGGAGCCTGGGAAAGTCACTTAACCTCCTTTGACCTCAGTTTTTGCTCACCATAAAACTAGAAAGTAATACCTACCTGGCTGGGCTGGTGTGGGGATTCAGTATGTTTTTGCTTTTACAAGTGTGCAGAGCACCTTCAGGCGCAGAACCAACGCTCCTAAATGCTACCTAGAATTGTCACTGTCCTGACTGCCCCAGCAGGTGCGAGACCGCCAGGCGTGCCTGCGGGCTGGACCGCCGCGGGCCAGACGAGGCTGGGGGAGGCCCTGGGGGCCGGTGGGCCGGGTCGGCCTAATTAGGTCGGAGGGCGGATCCTGCGGAGTCCCAGCGCGCCCCAGGGCGCAGTCCGCGGAGGTCTTCTAGGTAGGCCCACTGGACAGCACCACGATCCGGAGGCACGGCTCAAGGAGCTGCTTTACGAGTACAACCTGCGCCCTCCCGGGGCTGGCACCTAAACCTGCAGTTGACCGTGTCAGCACCACCACCCATCCTTCCCGCGCTCGCCTCGACACCTACTGCGGTTGCGCGCCTTGGGTCGGGCCTTAGCGCTCCCTCCACGCGCTTGCGCCCTCTGCTGGAGACCAACGGTCTTCCCAGTGTGCGTGCGCACATGCGCCAGGCCCCGCCCCCGAGCTGCCGGCGCGCGGAGCCGTTGGAGGCGCGCCCCGCTCTCCCCCTCCCTTCGGGAGGCGGGGCGGAGCCGCTCAGATTGGGGAGAATAAGGCGGGGACTCGGAATGCCAGGCCCCCTCTCTGGTCCCATTTGAAGCCCCTGACTCTTCACCGTGGGCCAATCGCAGCCAGCCCTGTTCCAAGAGCGGGCCAATGGGCGGCGCACTCGGGCTGCTTCCGGCTCCGGACCCAGTTCGCCCCTTCCCCGGGTCCCCCCGCGAAGGGCGGGGCTCTGGGGCGGGCGTCGGCCGCGGTGACGCGCGGCGGGCCGGGAGCCAATGGGGGGCGGGTTCGGCACTGATGGACGTGGCCAGCGGCCAGTGGCGAGGCGCTGTCCGCACTTCCCGTCCGGGAGAGAGTGTAATATGGCGAAGACCTACGATTACCTGTTCAAGCTGCTGCTGATCGGGGACTCGGGGGTGGGGAAGACCTGTGTCCTGTTCCGCTTCTCCGAGGACGCCTTCAACTCCACTTTCATCTCCACCATAGGTAGCGGGGCCGGGGGGCGGTCGGGGGCACTGGAGGCCTGGGCCTGGCGCGCCCCGGAGCTGCTGGGGCAGAGGGGTCGACCCGGCTGGTCGGGTCCAGGGCTCCGAGAGGGTCGAGGGGGTCTGATGGGAGAAGAGCAGCCCTCTCCACCTCCTTTCTGGGTTTCCCGAGTCCTGGTGGTGGGACTAATGCCCATTGTGCAGAAGGGGACACAGATTCTCTGATCCCCAGCCTGTTCGGAAGTTTATGTCCTGAACTGGGGTCATCACGCCTGTCATCTCTTTCTGTCCTCGAAGCAGCCCTCGAAACGGTTCTTTAGGGGTCCTTCTTACAGAGGTGGAAACTGAGACATGGGGAGTTGGCATGGAAAAGGGATAGTGACACCTGACCTTATTGAGCATTTTCTTTCTGTGCATTTTCACACTCTTCCGTATCCTATGTTAGGTCCTGTGTATAAGCTCATCTTACAAATGAGAATTTGGAGGCTCAGGGAGGGCTTGGGACTCACCGAAGGTTATTGTAGCAAGAATAAGATTCGAACTTGGGTGGATCAGACCCTGAAACTTGAGGCTTAGCCACCCCAGAATGATGCCACCATGCACCCCCTAGAACAGGCATAGCTTATCCACCTTGGAGCTAGGACTCCAATCCATAAAGAGCAGGGGAGCCCACTCTTTACTCTGGAATATTCAGGAGTTGAGCCATTTCTCCTCTCAACTCCCAAGAGTGACTTTCTTCTAGAGGGAATGGTGACAGCAATGGCAAGTGACAGCTGCCTGCCCTGGGACCCGTCATCCCCAAGGAGATGCAAGATAAAGCCTCGGTGAGAAACTGAAATCAGCCACTGCCACAGAAAACCTTGACTTCCCTATCACAGGACCCAGGATTCACTTTGCAGTACAGCTTTTCCTGCAGGGCCAGCCCGCATTGTGGTTGAACAGAACTGGCTTGTTGCATCTCAGTTCTGTCATCCACAGAGGTGGAGCTGACTTTTCTCCTTGCCACAAAAACCGTCATTGCTGGATCAGAGTGGCCTGGGAGCTACCTAGTCCTGCTCAGGAGGGGAGATGGTCACCAAGCCCAGAAACTTTGTCCCAAACTAGAAACCTAGGGGATGAGCTTTGCTTTTCCCCTGTGTAACATCAACCAAGTCATTTTTATCTCCCTGAATCCCACCGTGATGTGCTAACTCCATCCTTGCCCTGCTCCAGGACCTGCACTTTGTAAAACAATTACATGCAGAAGGGATTGGATTGGAAATCATGCCCGATTTCCAGATGCCATCTGCCTTGGCCAGTGCCCTGGGTGGCTGAAGCTCAGAAGTACACCATGAATAAAGGCTTATTACCATTGCCAGAGGCCGTCCAGGGCAAGCAGAGCGGCTCCTACAGCATCACCTTGAGGCACAGGTGTTTCTGAACTCTCTCCCCCTCTCTTGTTCAAGGTCAAACTTTGGTAGCCCTTGAGTCCCAAACAGCCAGGAAGTGGTGTTGACTCCTGTCAAGACAGTGGCTCACTCTCATCCCATAGCTCAGGTGCTCAGCCTCAGGTACTTCCTGCTCAGTGCAAGCACTGTTGAGATCAGCTCGGGTTGTTTTGCTGGGTTTTTAATTCTTAACCAGGACCCTCTCTAGCACTTCTGAGCTCCAAGAAGGCTGGCCTTCTCATTTGCAGATGAAGATGTGACTTGGTCAAGGTCACTTAGGGAAGTGGAGGTAGCACTTGAACCCACGTTCCCTCCTTCCTCTAGTGTTCTTTTTTTTTTTTTTTTTTTTTTGAGAGAGAGAGAGAGAATTTTTTTAATATTTATTTTTTAGTATTTGGCGGACACAACGTCTTTGTTGGTATGTGGTGCTGAGGATCGAACCCGGGCCGCACGCATGCCATGCGAGCGCTCTACCGCTTGAGCCACCTCCCCAGCCCCACCTCTAGTGTTCTTCACACTACATTTGTAGCTTTTCTATGGGCCTCCTGTCTTCTAGGAAAGTTTAATTTGCCATGACCTTGAAGTTATGGCCTCATAATTCTTAGGCCTCGTAAAGTTTATACTTCCTAATTAAATTTGGAGTGTTAATAAAACCCAGGAGGAGCAAAGACAAAGTGATGGGCTTGGCCGGTGAACAGTGCTTCTTGATTTTGTATATCTCTGAGCATCTCTGACAAGAGGTGGGGAGTGTTTTCGGATCCGAGGACCCTGGACTGCTTGCCCTGAATACGCTGAATCCACGGAGGCAGCTGTCTGTTGGCACTGAGTTTAGCTCTGGGTTTTCTTTATAGATCAGGGATCGAGGAGCTATTCATTTCTGCCCTTCTTATGATTTTGCCAGAGCCCATTCTCCTCAGCTCCATTGATGACTTGTGGTATGAACTTGGCCCTGTGGCTCTCTGGAATTGGTTCTCACCAGCGCAGCTCCTCAGGGGCCCATTCGTTGCTTCATCAAGAAGGATGACATTCAGAAAGCGCTTCCTAAGCCATACAGCACCACGCTGACCCGGCTGCTTCTAATTTGTCATTCGGCCACCTTTTAAGCAGTGCCTGATGTCAGCCTTGGTGCTGGGGCCACTGAAAGGACTCAGGAGAATCCAAGGGAAGCATAAATGTAGTGAGGCCTGAAGCCGAGGTGTCTGGGGACTGAGGTCTGGCACATCTGCATGCCAGCCCCGCCGTGTTTAGTCACTGGAGGTAACAGCAGGAAGACGCCTCAAGCCTTGCCCTCAGGGGGCTTATGTTCTAGTGGGTGAAATGCAGGTGCAGACTAGTATTCCCATTGGTCCCCAGGACAACTCGGAGGCTGGCAGGGACCAAGTTAATGTCCCCAGCATGGGTTCTGAGAGGTCAGGCCATACCTAGGCCTCCTGTCTTCTCCAGCAGAGTTTAGAACAGCCTGAGGGACAAAGGTTGGGTCTGGCTCTTCTCTCCACAGAGACCACTCATGGGGCAGGTTTTACCCAGGGCTCCCCTGAGCAGTTTGACTTTCAGTGTGCGCAGGGTCTGACCCATGGATTCAACCGTGAATTGGGCTTACATCAGTACTGAACATGTACAAAACTTTTCTTGTCATTCTTCCTTAACAAGACAATGTAACAACTGTTTACAAAACATTTGCATTGTATCCGGAGTTAGAAGTCACCTAGGGAAGATCTGAGTCTCCGAGTCTCCAGGATGTGGAGGGATCCAGTGAAACACCGCATCTTAAAGAAGGGGCGGGAGCATCCCCAGATTTTGGTATCTTCAGGGGATTGGGCAACCAGTCCTGGTCGGATACCGAAGGACGACTGGATCCAGTGTTGGTAAAAGTTGGTGAAGAGGAGAGGACAGGCCAGGGGAGAGGAGGTGACGATGGGCTGGAAGGCTCCCCTGAGGCCACTTGAACATGGACCTGAGCAAATGGGACCCAGAGGCTGTGGAGGGAGACAGCGTTCCAGAGAGGGAAGAGCCATGGGAAAGCCAGGGACAGGCGCGTGCTGGGGGGGTTTCGGAAAGAGCCACCGGGTCAGTGTGGCCAGAAAGAGGGTCTTGACCAGTGGGTGCCACGAGGTGACGCGGTCAGGCAGGCCCTTGAGACGCCGGGGCAGCTGTTTCAGTTTGACTGGGAGGCACAGGACAGCCTCCGGAAGGTGTGCATGTGGCCTGATGATTTGCGTTGGTTGTTCTTGTTGTGGTGCTGGGCATCGAACCCAGGGCTCGAGTGTGCTGGGTAAGGACCCTTGGCTTACTTGGGTAAGCCTCCAAGCTGCATCTCCAGGCCTGGGTTGATACTCTTTAAACAACTCTTTTGAGGTGGAACTCATATGCTACATCTGCCCATTGGGATGTGTGATTTGGTGGCTTTTAGTACGTTCACAATGGGGCATCCATTCAGCAATCAGTTTTAGAACATTTTCATTGCTCCATAAAGAAGCCCCTGGACTCCTAAGCCAGCCCTCTTAATCTTCCCGTTCTCCTCCACTGGCAATCGTGAGTATACTCCTTGTCTGTATGGATTGGCCTCTTCTGGACATTTCACATTGATGGAATCGTAGTCTTTGTCCTTTCACATTTGGCTTCTACACTCAGCATTGTGTTTCTGAGTTTTGTCCACATGGTAGCCTGTGGCAGTGCTTTGTTCCTTTTTAAGGCTGAATAATATTCCACGTCTGGTTTATGGCCACACTGGAAATTCTGGAGAAGAGATTAGCTTTTGACATAGTTGTATTTTTGAAGGCTGGAGAGGGCCCAAGGGGGAGCCCTGGCAGCCTGGAGAGCTTGGGGTTAGCCTGGGCAAAGGGAATTAAAAGTAGCAGGTGGGAAGGGAGGAGAGTAGGGTCAGGAAGGCTTCTTGGTAACCTTTGAGCAGGTCTTGGATAGGCAGGCAGGGCATAGGCCACCTGCAGAGAAAGGTCGGCAGCAGGAGCTCTGGTGTGCCGGGCGGTGGGGAGGGCCCTTGGAGGCCAGCTGTGGGAGGCTGCCCTGGGCAGGGGCGTGTTCAGCGGGCATTGAGGGCGTGAGAGGGAGCGTTGAGACCTGGGTCTGAGGGTCTACCCTCAGCCCTGCCCTGGCTCCTCCCCGGGAGCTCCCAGCAGCCCCCAAAGCCCCAGGTTCCTTGTGGAGACGCATTTCCAGATGCTTCCAGACTAGATGTGGATTCTGAGATCCCCAGGCCCAGCGCCAGGCAGGCGCTCCACATGCCGGCACGGCTGTGACCTGCTCAGTGGCCGCGCCTGTCTCCCACGCAGCTAGGAAGGGGCTGGCAATGACATCCCTTTGCTTTTTTTATTTCAGGAATTGACTTTAAAATCAGGACCATAGAGCTTGATGGCAAGAGGATCAAACTGCAGATATGGTGAGAGTCGTCGCTGGGCGGGCCCTCCACTCAGCCACGCTCAGGCCAGAGCCCCGGGTGCCGCCCCTGTGACCCCTGCCCTCTCCCATCCAGCCCTGACTACGCTTTTCAGAGCCCCTGGAGCTCCCACCCGCCCAGGGAGCTGGGTTCTGCTGGTTGCTCGGCCTCGTGTCTGCGCCGTGGGGCAGAACTCCCTGTCGTTAGCTTAGCATCCAGTACTCCAGCACCGGCCAGCCAGGCCCAGGGCCAGGCAGCTCGCCCTTGGGCTGGGAGAGTCTCTGTGCCTGGCGGGTGAGGTGGTGAGGACGGCACGGGGAAAGCAGGTCGCCTGGCTGGGAGTTTCCTTTTGAGCCGGCAGCTCGCTGGGGCCAAGGTCTGATATCACTTCCTCTTTTTGCTCCCGGGCCTCCCTTCTGGCGTGCAGACCGAAACCCCCAAACTGGAATTAAGCCTTCAGAGGAGGCCAGGCCCAATGGTGGGACCTGTCCTCAGACCCGAGGGCGACTTCCCCTGCCACGTTAAATTGGGGAAGTTGTGAGCTGCCAAGTCCCCACCATGGCACTGACTCTGTGCGGCTGGGCGGCCGGGTCCCGGTGGTCGGCTAGAGGGCAGCCCCGCACCCTCACCACGCACAGGGACGAGTCACGCTGCCGAGTGGCTCACCCCCACACCAGTCAGGCACCTTTGGGTGGCAGCGGGTCGTCCTGGTGGGGTCCTGAGATGGGCCCTGACACTGTCCTCCCTGACTCTGTCTTGAGTGAGCTCAGAGCCCCGAAGGTGTCTTCCACTCCAGCCATGCTCGTCCCTTAATCTGATTTCAGACCCCAAAACTGGATGAGGTGTCATTCCTTGTCAACCCGCAGAGCTGGGTAGCCATTCAGTCTCTGGCCACCTTGTCAGTTACAAGCCATAAAAAAAAAGGTCCTCTACTCCAACACGGTGGCCCCACTGCAGCCTTGTGCCCAAGTCCGAGGGACACTGTAGCAGCAAGCAGAAGTCACGCTTTCCCTTCCTCCTCTCCTCCTGCTTCTGCTCTTAGCAACCTTGATGGAGGAGTGAATTAGTGACTGCCCTAACCAGCCCACCGTCCCCCTCGAACTTAAAAAAAAAGCACTGGTAGCTTTGGGGCCAGGGTGCAGCTCGGAGGTCTGGGTGTGGCCCTGGTTCCACCCCAGCACCCCAGAATCACCACAAAAGGTAGAGAGTGAACCCGGCACGGAGTGAGCAGCTGGGGCCTCCGCAGGAGGAACAGGCCAGGGACAGAAGGCGTCCCAGGCTGCTACTTACTGTCCGGGCCCTGCCACCCATCAGTTAGTTAGGCGACCTTTAAACCAAACACCATCCTCCTGGCCAAGAGCAGGGCTGGGCGTGGCTGCCTCTGGCCCAGGGAACCATGGACCATGGGAACACTCCCCATCACAGAGAAGTGAGGAGGGCTCCCCGCCCCCCAAACCAAGTGGACGAGCTCAGCTGTGCTCCCCAACGGCCAGGACTGTGGTTGTGGTCCGCGGGACCACCAGCCTTCTCCTTGAGTGGCCCTGGGTGTCAGTCACTAGTGTTCAGTCTGGCTCTTCTGTGACGTAGCAACCCCAGGCAGAGTTCACTGGAAGCAGCTGCACAGAAGAGAGGGGACAGGGGCCAACGAGATCCTGGCCCTGCCACATCCCCAGCTGGAAGACGCCCGAGGTCTTCAACTTCTCAAGCCAGAGTTCCCTTTTCTGTCGTCCCAGGGAGAGCAGAGGCCCTGGGCTGTCCTCAGGAAATGCTTGCTGCCCTCTGTTGGGGACAGTCTTGCCTGTGTTATCACTAATGTGCCTGATCCTCCTCATGTCAGGGACACAGCCGGCCAGGAACGGTTCCGGACCATCACGACGGCCTACTACCGGGGAGCCATGGTATGGATTTTTCGTTTTGTCTTTTTTGAAGTCAAGCGGGCATCCGTGTGCCACCCACGCCAAAGCCTGGTGGTTCTGTGCAGCCTGTGTCTGATTCCTTGGGCGGCGGGTGGGTCTTGTGTTAGTTTCAGGAAGAGACAGTGCGCCCCTCCCGCCCCCTCCCCTCCCGTGTGCACCATGCCCCCTGGCTTCAGAGACAATGCAGGGTTTACACAAAGTGAAGAGTCATTCAAGGAAGACCTAGAAGCCCTGGAAGCCGGTTCTTCCAGGTGAGGTCACTGAAATTAAGAGCTGGCGTGCCCCAACACCTAGAGGGGTCACATGGCCCACATCAGCCCCTGTGGAATTTGCTACCCACACTTGAAGACCTTCCAGGCGCTGACTTGTTTGGGGCTAATAACTGGTGCTTCACCCATTGCCCAGGCCTGCTGCAGGCTGAGCTGCAGGAAGGCTGTTCACCTTCCCTCATTCACCAGCGCCTGCTCGGGGCCTGCTCAGAGCTAGAGGGGAGGGGAAGAGCCGGTGCTGCCTGCAGGTCCTGCTCACGGGAGGAGTAGACAAGGCAGGGGATCCAGGGCCCAGTGGGAGTAGGAAGCGGACCCCCTGGCCCTGCCTAGGATCGGGGCCACCCTCTGAGCTGTTTCCTACTTGGAAATGGAACAGGGAGCAGGAGTGTGCGTCCGGCTGCTGTGAGGATGAGTGACCGTCCCTTCATTCCCAGCACCCCCTCCATGTGCACCCCAACATTTGGGTGCATAGGTTCCTGATTCCCCCACTAGACCAGAAGCTCGGTGAGGGCAGTGCCGCGCCTCAGACACCGCGCAAGCTCAGTGCCTGGGAACCGTGGGTCTGCAGGAGGAGCGCAGGGAGGCGTGCGTGCGTGCGTGCGTAGCGAGGAAGGAAGGCATTAAGTATTTAGAGCGTCCCACTCAAAGTCTGAAACAACGGAAACTCAATCGGAGGCTCGCAACGTTAGTGTTGTTCATCAAAATTAATCGCTTATTTTCCCCTCGCCTTGCTGTGCTCTGGTGGAGGGTGGTGGAGCGGGGCCCCTGGCCACTGGGGTCCCAGGGACCTTCTGCCCCCTGGAAAGGGCTGTGCGGGCTCTTCTTTTCGTCTCTGGGCTGAAATAGCCAGTCCGCGTGGTCCCCTGAGCCCTCCCGTGCTTCAGACAGTAGTGCCATGTTGGCTTGAGTGACCTCCCTGCAGCCTGGCCAGGATCCTCCGCGTGCAGGTGGCATCGCTATCCCTGCTTGATAACCAGGAGCCGGGGCTGGTCACACAGGGGGCGGGCTGGGGCCCATGTGCTCGGCCAGCAGGAGGCGCCGGTGGCTCTCAGCCCTCCCCGCCTGGCCAGTCCTGCCCACAGCAGGCGCTAGCCACCCTCAATCAGTGGAAGTTGAAACCCAGCCCCTCCAAACCAGCACATTTCAGGTGCCCTGAGCCGAGTATGGCCAGTGACAGCAGAGAAAGTCACCACCCCTGCAGGGGCACTGCCTGTGCTTCAGCGTGGCCCTAGAAACCCCAGGTTTGGCAAGCCCTGGGTATCTGGTGTCCCATCGGAAGCCTCCAGACAGAGGGTGTTCCCTGTGCGGGAACCAGAAATACCCACTGAAGGGAGTTTCCAAGAAAACCTGGGACAGGTGACAGCCCAGTGTTTTGTCCCCAGATGATCCCCTTCCTCCCCACACCATAGGTAAATATCCAGGAACTTAGAGTCTTGGACAGTGGCGCCAATTTATTGGTGGCAGCAGGAATCCTGGGCCTCCTAGGAGACGGTCCTTGGATAATGGCAAAGAGGGCTTTGTGCGTCTCGGCGTCTGGCCCCTGAGGGCAGAGCATGTGCAGGTCTTCTGCCCTGGCTGTGGGCTGGGGCATGACCAGCATCGCGGCCTCCCTCACCTCCCCAGCCTGCCCCTAGCAGTCTTTGTTAAGTGTCCCCTAGAGACTCCTGAATGAGGGTCCCGGGTGGCACCTTTGAGGAGCCTCAGCCCTCACTGCGTCTTGGGGTCAGCAGTGACGGGGCAGAGGCTCTGTCTGGCACAGCTGCTACCTGGGGCTGCCCAGCTCATTCTTTCTCTGCAAACTTGGGTGGCCTCAGAAATGTCCTGGCCAGCACCAGAGGTCAGTGCCCCCTGAGGTGCCCCAGACACAGGGCTCATCCCAGGGAGCAAGTGGCTTGGAGTAAGGGAGTGAGTCAGGCCGGGGCATGAGCTGGCCATTTGCCCCAGAGCCCAGTGCTCAGCCCCAAAAGGGGACTGTGCTGGCCTTGCAGGCTGGCCCTCCACAGGTGACACCCAGGGCAGCACGAGGTCTGGTGAAGGGCTCCGTGCTTTATTTTGGTGCTGAGAAGGGGGATCTAACAGGAGCAGGGTCATCACCTCTGTCAGAGCTGGCCCCCCCTGGGATGGAAGCCTAGAGGTGCCCCTCCCGGAGCCTCGGTCCCCTGTAGCAGACAGCAGTGGAGGGGCCGCTCCGCACTCAGGACCCGGGGCCTGGCTCCCAGCTGCCTCTGCGCATTGGCTAGGGAACAGAAGGGCCGCGGTGCCACTTAGCCCAGTGTTTGACGCTGGCCTCTGCTCTGAGGGTTCACAGAGGGCACCTGGGCATCAGCGTCAGGCTTCCCTGGGGGACCCCAGTTCTGCATTCATTTCCTCCGATGAAACTAGACGGGCTTAGAGCACAGTCCACCTCAGATTTCCTGCTGCAGAGGGGACACTGCCAGGGCACAGGTGGCTGTAGCAAGACCCACTGCCATGCCACTGCCATTGGCCCCAGACAGGCCCCAACTGAGCCTGGGAGGCGATCTAGGGAGGGTGAGTGAGGTGGGGAGGAGGCCAGTAGCAGTGGAGGGTCGGCCTGAGGAGAGCAGGGCGGGCTGCAGGGCCCTTGGAGCAGGGCTCGCAGGGTGAAGGCCGAGGGCGCTCTGCTGTTGGGCACGTGGCCCACACCTGGCCTGCTGACTGGAGCCAGCAAGACTTGTGAGCAAGGTGTGGCAGGGTTTGGCCTGGGGGCAGAAAGGTCACCTTGGTGGCCAAGGCTGGCCTGGGAGAACAGGGCAGCCGGTGCTAGAGTCCCCTGGAAAGAAGGAGCCCAGGGATGGAGAGAGGGGCTGGCTTCCTGCGCCTGAGCCTGAGCTGAGGGCCGCTGCTCTCTGTGCTGGCAGGGAGCATGTCACATTGTCACCACCACAAAGGCACACATGGCCCCCACCCTGCTGGGGCTCTCTGTGTAGAGGGCCTGCAGCTTGTTGAGAGCCTCTGTCCCTGTCCCCCCTGCTCAGGGTATCATGCTGGTCTACGACATCACCAACGAGAAGTCCTTCGACAACATCCGGAACTGGATTCGGAACATTGAGGAGGTGAGCACAAGGCCCAGAGAGAGCTAGAAGTGCAGAGCCCCGAAGGTGGGGACAGAGTGGGAGCCAGGCTGACCCTGCGGTGGACCCCAGAGACCACACACCAGCCTGAGAGCTCGGGCTGGGCAGTCGGGTGTGACCAGTCTCAGTCAAGCTGTCTGGGCCCTGGGTCACCATCAGCATTTGGTGCTTTCCATAGAGAAGGCTCTAGAACCAGTGTGACCCTTGTGTTGGAGGGTGTGGTAAGATGGCGCGTCACGTTGCACTTTGAGCTACTGTAGAGCAGGGCGTGAGCGGGTGCAGGCCACCTGTGTTCAGGCAGCAGCTGGCTGTGAAAGGGGACCCTGAACCATGGAGGGACAGGGCGGAGGAGGGCAGTCCCACCTCGACTCTTCCTGTCCCCAGAACATTGACCTGCCCCAGAGCTCCCTGGGGGCGGTGCCCTGAGGCCTGACCCGCCGGGGCTTTGGGCCTGAGACCCCAGCAGAGAGCTCCACCCGTCCAGAGGCCACAGCACAAGCAGGGTCACTGTCCTCCCGGGATCCCAGTCGCTCCATGAGCAGTCGCACCGCCTGGCTCGGCGCCTGGGCTGGGGGGGCATCTTGGTGGCAGGGGAGGCGGCCACGCTGATGTGGCTGCCCTCCGGGTCTGGCCGTGGGCAGCAGGGAGCAGCACGACGGTCACACTCAGAATGGAGCTGGAGAGGAGAAGGCGCCTCCTGGTGTCCCCAGAGAGAGCTAGAAGTACAGAGCCCCGAAGGTGGGGACAGAGTGGGGGACAGAGTGGGAGCCAGGCTGACCCTGCGGTGGACCCCATGAGGGCACCCTTCAGGGCCTAAGCAAGGGTTTGTGAAAGAGCGCCCAGGAGCGAGGCGTCCCTGGGGAAGGGGAGGTACCCAGGGCTGGGGACAGTGGGGAGCCTCAGTGACCCAGCATGGCCCATTTCCAGAGCCCAGAGAAGGAGAGAGCAGGGTCAGAGACAGCAGCCAGGGTGTCCCGCAGAGGAGGGAAAGGTGGGCACGCCTCATCCCCCGCCTCCCGCCAGACCCCGGGTCTGGTTGACGCAGCCCAAAGAGAAGCTGTTCTCAGCAACCAGGAGGTCTCAGACAGTATGCGCCTGAGTGGCTGCTGAGCCCTGGGGTCAGTCAGAAGCTGCCGCCCTGGCACTGGCTGGGCGACGTGGGACCTGACCTCAGCACGCTGATTTTGAGGAACGGGTGGCATGCAGGCCAAGGCACCTGCCCACAATCCAGTCTGACCCTTGTCCCCTCCCTGCAGCACGCCTCTGCAGATGTGGAGAAGATGATACTTGGGAACAAGTGTGATGTGAACGACAAGAGACAGGTGTCCAGGGAACGGGGAGAGAAGGTGGGTATGATGGCCCTCCTGGGCGCCGAGGGGCAGAGGGTCCTCTCGCCGCAGAGGGCCGCCCTGAGGGCTGACCAATGTAGAGTCGGGGCTTTGGGGGGGGCCCTTCACGATCCTTGTTTTTTGCGGTGCTGGGTGAAGCCCAGGCCTTGTGTGTGCCGGGCTACGGCCACACCCAGCTACGGCCCTCCGTGTGTGTGTGTGTGTGTGTGTGTGTGTGTGTGTGTGTGTGTGTGTGTGTGTGTGTGAAAGAGAGAGAGAGAGAGAGATGCTGGGACTGAGTCTAGGGCTGCTCTCCCACTGAACTCGTGAGACGGTCTCGCGAGCTTTACCAGGCTAGCCTCCAAGTTGGCTATCCTCCTGCCTCAGCCTCATGTGCCACATGCCTGGCTGTCCCCTTCATGGTTTTTATGAGCACAAAGTGACCTGCCATCCCGGTTTGCTTGAGGGGCTCCAGTGGGAGTTGGTCGTCCAGCGGGGCACATGCCTCAGCCGGATGGCGGGAAGAGCGCACCAGCCGGGCCTCCTGGTGACGGCCACACAGGGAGGCTGGGCCTCCTGGGGTGCTTTGCTGTCCCCGTCCAGCGCCACACGGGAACTCATCCCGACCTGTCAGCTGCCAAGGCCACAGAGAGCGCGGGGTAGGGCTGTGGCTTTGCCCAGGCCCCTGTCTGCCCTCCTGGTCTCGGCTGCATCCATAGCACCACTGAGGGGTGCTGTGGCCCGCTCCCCTCTAGAGCTCGGGGGTCCCCCACTGCCTCCTCAGTCCCCTAGCACAGGGCGAGCCTGCGGCCCGGCCCTCTCGGCACTGCCCACCCAGGGCCTGGCACACCCCGGGTCGGGCTGACGTGGGCACACTGTCTCCCTCACAGCTGGCCCTTGACTATGGAATCAAGTTCATGGAGACCAGCGCCAAGGCCAACATCAACGTGGAGAACGTGAGTCTGGGGCCCTGTTGGGACTGGCCCCTGCGGGCTGAGGGGGTGCTGCCGGAGGGACCGGCCCCGGCTGCAGAGTGCCAGCTGTCCTCGGGGGCTCTTCCTGGGGGCTCCCCTCAGCGTGCGGGGCCAGCAGCCCGTGGAAGTCCCTGGCTGCCACGCGGGCAAAGGCCCCGCCGGGTAGCCAGCTCATGTCCTCTCACTGGCTCTCGGGCACCTGGGGAGCAGGCCCAGAGTCCCACCGGCTGAAGGCAAGAGGGTAGGGAGCCCTGATGGAGCCCGCCCCGTCACCCTCTCCACTCCCCACCCTAGGGACAGCGCCCAGAGGGACCTCCACATCACACTGCCCCAGACTCCCTACAGTGACAAGGGCAAAGGCCAGGCCCCTCCCTCCCGGGCCCTGACCCACCACCTCCACCCGCAGCCACCTGGGCCTCGCTCTCGGCCTTTGGTGCTTCCTCTCCCTGAACCCCATCTCCCCCTTCCCAGGCCTCCTCGGGGTTCTGGCCCACACGAGGAAGCTGCCCACCCCTCACCAAGCCCCCTCCACGCAGGCCCTCCCACGTCACGAGGCCTGTGCCCAGGTCTGGCCTCTCCCCCCATAGGGCCCTCCGAGGGCAGGGAGTGTGTGTGGCGGTGGGGGGTGGGGGCTATTTGTCAGAAGAGCAGATGGGGCCTGGGAGGCCATTCAGAGGTGACAGAGAAGGGCCAGCTGGGGCCTCAGGCAGAAGTCCCGTGTCTACAGTAAGAGTAGATGTGACGTTGGACGGTCCCGGTGGGCAGGCAGAGCTGGGGCCAGAAGGGAAATCACACATGGGGCGCTGTTTACTGGCCTGTCACACCCACTCCATGCAAGTGACCTGGGACTCGGAGACCTGTCATGTGAGGGGCACTGACAACTTGGTCTTTCCACAGGCATTTTTCACCCTCGCCAGAGACATCAAAGCAAAAATGGACAAAAAATTGGTGAGTATGTGCCTTGCTGGCTCCCTGCCCGGGCCTCACTGGATCTGGCCACCCTCGGCACAGCGGCCTGTAGCCTTCCAGGCCAGGCCCCGCTTCTCAGGCCCAGCCAGAGCCAGCAGCCCCTAGCCAGGAGAGGAGGAGGGGCTTGCAAGGGCAGTTGGAACATCAGTGCCAGCTCTGCCCACCCAGCCCTGGGCTAGCACGGGACACAGCTCCTCCATCCCTCCTGAGAAGGGGTCTTAGCCTGTTTTCTGTTGCTATGACAAAATGCTTGAGACTAGATGACTTATAAAGAATAAGGGTTATAAAGATTAAGACTGAGAGCTCAGGGTTCTGGAGGCTGGGAAGCCCGAGAATCTGGTGCTGGTTGCTGGCCCTTCTGGCTAGATCGTCAGGTGGCAGAAGGTACGACGTGGTGAGACGGCAGGCGTGCCCGCTCGGAGCTCGCTGCCTCCTCTTTGAAGCCCAACTCATGCCATCCTGGAGGCCCCCCTCTGCCCTCATCTGGCTGAATCACCTCCCAAGGCCCCAGTTCCAAATACCACGAGCAATTGGGGGTTGAGTTCCCAGCACGTGGGTGCTGGGGGGCACACCCAGATGTGGCACAAGGGTCTCACAGATGACATCATATGCATGGAAAGAGCATCCCCCCAGGTCCTGGGGCGAGGCTGGGCAGGGGTCCACCAGCATCACTCTGTGCCGTCTCGGCAGGCAACAGGGTGACAGCCTCTCGCAGCCCCAAGCTCTGCACATGTGACAGCTCTGTGACCTTCAGTGGGTGTCAGGTTCTCGGGGCCTCTGTGTGTCCCCTGCTTCTGTTCTCTGCGATTCCGTGGCCCACAGCACTCGGCGTGGGCAAGGCTGTCCCGAGAAAGAACACTCCCTGTCCCTCGGGACAGGGGCCTTGGTTCCAGCGCTGCCCCCTCTTGACTGAGTACGTGTGCTGTCTGAGCGGAGAGCGGGGGCAGCCTCTGGGTGAAGCCTGGCCTCACAGGGTGCTCAGGAACAGGCCTCGCGCGGTGCCCTCTGGTCTGCAGCAGCCCCGCTGTCCCGGGAGCTGGGGTGACGGCGAGGCCTGGTCAGAGCAGCCTGGGGACAGCGCGCTGCCCACAGCGGCAGGATTTCCTCGCCATCCCTCTTTTCTTCAGTGTAAAGGTCAAAGTTCACACCTTCCCAACCCTCTCGCCCCTTTTGCCCATGGAGCCTGTTGGTACCTGGAGAGCCGGCCAGTGCCCCAGCGCATGGCGGGGGTGTGGTGCGGGCCTGGCCCTCGCTCTTCCTTTCTCTTCCTTTTTTGGTACCAGCCATTAAACTCCGGGACATCCACCGCTGAGCCCCTCCCCAGCCCTTTCTGTATTTTATTTAGAGTCAGGGTCTCCCTGAGTTGCTTAGGGTCCCTGAGTTGCTGAGGCTGGCTTTGATCTCGCCATCCTCCTGCCTCAGCCTCCCAAGCCGCTGGGATTGCAGGCCAGCGTCACCACACCTGGCTTCTTTCTCTGAACTTGGGTCAGGAGCTGAGTCCCGCCCCTCCTGCTGGTGGTGTGTTTGAGGTGCAGCTGTGTGCTGCCTCTGCCTTCCCTGTTGTCTTTGGTGCCCCTGATGCGGCCCTGACAGCATCCCCATGGCTGTGTGCATCTGCACTTTCTCCCTCTGGGTACTGCTGCGGGGACAGGTTCCCGCACACAGCGTTGTCAGTGTGGCGCTAGGTGGGGACTTCTGCAGGAGCCACTCTTTGTTGCCCCCACCCAGCCCCCCCCTTCAGAAAGTCCCTGTTAGACGTGGCCAAATGCATATTCCCATCCCCCCCTCCGCTGTGGGAACCTCACTCTGTGTCTCCCCAAGGTCTCGGTCCCCCCCACAGCGAGCGCACCCCGGCTGGGTTCCTGCAGGGGAGGCAGGTTTTGCCTGAGAGCTGAGACAGAGGAGTTGGTGGAGAGGGTGGAGGCTCCCAAACGGGGAGGTGGGGAAAACAGGGTTTGAGGAGTTCCTGGGGCTGGTGGGCCAGGTGACAGGGCTCAGAATGTCGGGCGCTCTGGGAGGGCACTGACGCGCTTTGGGGACAGGGGGTTGAGAAGGTCAGCGTCCAGCTTTTCCGCCCCTGGCAGCAGGTGGAAGGCAGGTCAGCGGGCAGTGGGGAGGGCAGCCCCGCACAGGGCGGGGCACCCTGAACCCAGCCTCCAGATCCCCGGGGACAGTCGCTCTGCGCTTCCACTGCCTCCCAGATTAGTGCTCCGTACAGAGTGGGAGAGAGGAGGAAGGAGGGGCAGGGGACCAGGAAGAGGAAGGGAGGGAGGAGCGCCAGGTGGGAGGGGCCGGGCGAGGGGGGCTGGGGTGCAGACTGTGGGGGACCAGCTGGCACACAGTAGAGAACTGGCTGGTGATTGGAAGCGGGTGGAGGGGTGGAAGGGTGAGTGGTTTGTCAGGGGTCGGTGGATGGACTGACCCCGTTGGGCGGTGGGGACGGAGTGGGGGTGGGAGCAGGAGGGCGGGCTGGGGGGGGCTGTGTGAGGTGGAGGTGATGAGTGGGTGGGGCGGGGCGGGTGGCCAGGCAGTGCCGTGCTCGGGAGTAACTCCACCCCTTGTGACCTCAGGAAGGCAACAGCCCCCAGGGCAGCAGCCAAGGCGTCAAGATCACCCCCGACCAGCAGAAGAGGAGCAGCTTCTTCCGCTGCGCGCTGGCGTGAGGAGCCGCCGTACCTGGGCGCGCCCGGCCCAGCTGACTGTGCCTGTCCCCAGCGAGCCTGGCTCGCGGGGCCCTCCCGCTCCAACACCTCACCCGCCGGGGCCACCGGGCCCTCGGCCACCAGAACATAATTGAGAAATTATTTTAGTAACTGTCTGATCTTTTTCAACTTTGGAGATGGAAGAAGAATTCGCTATTTTCCTCAAAGCCCACCAGGACGGCCCACCTGTCCATCTACCAGAGAGAAAGATGGGGTCCCGGTGATCAGCAGCCGCCGCAGGCAGACCCCGTCTTGGGGCCTCTGATCCTGGTGTCACCGCAGCGCCCCACAGAAAGCCTGTCCCGCCGCCGGTGGTGCCAGGCACGTCCGCTCTGCACCGAGCAAGTGACCGATGGCCAGGGCCGGGCGCATTCACCCGACAGGTCTGCCGCCCGCCCACATCAGCCTCCTCTCAGTTTTGGACAAGTGACAAAAACCATTTCCCTCCCGTCTTTCACTGTTAAACCAAAGGGAAGCACAAATCCAAGACGCCCTGCGCGCAGCGCCAGGAGGGAGGAGGACGGGGCGCTCCGACCGCAGCCAGGTCTTGGTCTGTGGCCCAACGGGCCTCTGAGCACCCCACTGGAGCAGGGGGGTGCTGTGCCCGCACAGGTGACCCCAGCATCAGGGCCTCGTGGCCGGGGCTCCCCCCTCAGCGGTACCAAACGGCCCCCACCCTGTCCTCTCGCCATCTCCAAATCGGACATTCTTTCTAGCTGAGATTTTTTTATTTTTCCAGATTTGTAGTGCCATGAAGTGATCCCGTCTTTGATTTCCAGGGGCAGACCCAGGTGACGTGCAGCACCCTGGCCAGAGGTGGCCAGGGGCCCGGCAGCACCGTCCACACAGGGGCCCTGGCACGGCCGGGGCACAGGCATTCCAGGGACAGGCTGGCCGCTCGGCAGCCTGGGTCGGCTTTTTACTGTCATCATTCGGTTCCGTTTTGATAGCTTTGTCCTCCCGGAGAGACTGCGATTGGGGACCACATATCCAGGCGGAGGGCGCCCCACCCCCACCGTTTCTTTGCCTCTCCTCCCGCCCCGCCCCCCCCCCCCCCCCCCGCCGCTGTCAATCCAAGTCATTGACGTCACCTTTCTCCTTTTTTGAATTAAAACGAACATACCAGCAATGTCTGCTCTCCCCTGGGGTCTCTAACCTGCTCTGTTTACATCATAAATGCACTTAAGGAAAACAGACCAATTAAAGCTCATTCTAAAGTTCCCGGGCTTCATGTTCACGTGCTGCCCAGAGGGGGGGCGGTGGGCCCGGGATGTCCTGAGCCCTCTCCCCACCTGGCCCTGCCCACTCCTGGGTCACGTTTCCATCCCTCTCTGTGTCTCGTGTATTTTTTTATGTTTTCCCCTCCATCCTTGGGTCTCCCCCTGCTTCCGACCCCTATCGCCTGCGTCTTCCCCACCCAGAGTTGCTGTGCGTGTGTCTGGCACTGGGCTGGGACCCAGGCCCCGCTCACACCAAGCACCCTCTGCCACGGAGCTGCAGCCCCCCCTGGAATTCCAGTCCCGGGACTGTGTGGCTCCAACCTTTTTGACTGGTTTCCAGTTGCATTCAAATAAGAGAAGTACCTGGGCGGGTAGAGCTGGCCGGGGAGCGCGCCCTGGGCTGCATCCACCACTGCAGAAAGCAATTTTTAAAAAGATTTTGGAGCTGGGTGTAACGTGATGTCGGGGCCTGGAGTCTGCGCTCCTTGGGAGGCTGAGGGAGGAGGACTGGGGGAGCCCTGGAGTTCAAAACCAGAGGGGAAACAGCAAGACCCCATCTCAAAAACACTGAAGGAAAAAGTAATAAACAGCCCAGGTTGGGGGAGCAGGGGGGCTCCCCTCAGTTACAGCTGAAGGACTTCCAGGGAGGTGACACCGTTGTCATTGACCTGGCCCTGACACCCCACCTACAGTTCCACTCTGTGCACACCACAGCCTTCCCACCGGCCCCCAAGACTCTCTTGTCCTGATCCCTGGTGACGTGGCCAGGTTGAGCACTGGCTTCAGACCCTCCCCACCCGAGTTCCCTCCTCCCGAGAGCAGCCTCACCTTGGCTCTGCACTGCTGGGCCTCTTCACTCAACCACCATTTGCCTCCACATCCCCTGGTGGCCCCTCCCAGAGCCCATCCTCTAATCCAGATTTCATGGCCTTCTGCCCCTTTGAGGGTCCCCAGGGTCACTCCTGTGCTGGCTCACCAGTGCTCAACATCTGGTGTATGGCATTCGTGTATTTCATTACTGTAACGAAGCCCCCAAGGCAGCCTGCTTTACTAAAAAAAGAGGTTTCTGTAGCTCACCCTGTGAGAGGCTGAAAGTCCAAGGTCAGGCCGTCGCCCATTGGTCCAGCCCTTGGCAGCATTGTGTGCTGGAGAAAGATGTCACGTGGCAAGACAGGAAGCCAGACAGCAGCTAGGGTCCTAGAGTCCCTTTGGAGGGCAGGGCCCCGTTGACGGTCAGTTGACTCCCTCTAGGCCCCTCCTGTAACAGGGCCACACTGAGGACAAGTTTCCAAACACGAACTCTGGGGACAGATCACATCCGAACCATGGCCTGTGCTCAAGGCAAAGGTGGCTCACAGCCAAGGGCTAAAGAGCAGCATCAGCAAATCAAGGATATGTGCAGGGAAAACCAGGCAGAAGCTTCCAGAATCCCCCCACCATGGAGTCACACGTGTGACCCACAACGCGTGTGCAACATGGTCATCACTGAAGCTTGGTACACTCGGTGCCCAAGCTCCCATGGGGTGATCACGTGGACACCCTCTGCCTCTTGTTTAAAAGCCTCCCCGGTCCCGACTGGCATTCAGGGACACGATCCTCGCTCCTCTCATGACTGCAGTCTCCCCTGGTAGTCGCTGCCCCAGGGCCTTGGCACTTGCCTCACCCTAGGCTGGTGGTGCCCTGAGATCGCACAACTCTTCTGGAGAAGAGTTGCTATTGTCCCTGCGTCCCCAGCACTGGCTGGACGGCCCTTCCTGCTGAGCCCTCTAGAGGCCGTGGGAAATCTGGTGGCCTGGGCTCAGATCCCAGCGCAGCCCAGACCCGGGCACGTGCTCAGCCTCACCAGCTCAGCCTCGGCACCCCCATCTCTGAAATGGGGGTGACCACGGTTCCCGCCTCAGGATGGCTGTGGACAGCCAGGGAGGTGGCAGGTCCCAGACAGGGACAGGCGCACAGGACACCAGACACTGAGCTGTGCCCCAGGCAGAACCGCCTCCCTTCCCACCTAACAAGGGAACCAGCAGCGGAGTAGCTGCTGTTGGCTGTCACTGGGCCTAACGGGCTGCGTCCACAAACCTGGTGCAGAGTGGAAGGGCCTGGAGGTTCGGGTGGTTTCCCCGGCCCTGGAGGGCAAAGCCGGGGAGGGCGACCACCACTGAGCCACACTCCTGACCCTTTTTCTTTCTTTTTTGAGACAGGATCTCACTAAGTTGTCCAGGCTGGCCTCAAACTTGCCATCCTCCTGCCTCAGCCTCCCAAGTAGCTGGGATTACAGGCGTGCACTACCCAGCCTGGGAAAATATCCTAAATTGCAAATGCAGAGAACCGGCCACCCTACCCAACACCCCGGCCCAGCCTCGCCCTCCTTGAGCGTGCTCAGGACCCTGCCTTAGCTTGGTGGGTGGCCAAGCGTCTAGCACAGAGCCTGGCCCACACTGCGGCTGGACCGCGCTAGCGCTCCATTAAATACTACGCTGAACGGGAAGAGCAGAGGGTTGTTGGCGGCACCCTTCACGTAATGGTAAACTGGAGCCATTTGAGTCAGGGACCTTCTGTGTTTGCCCCCACAGCCTCAAATCCCCCCCCCAGTGAGGTCACGGGATTCCTTGACTCCCTCAGTCCTCCCTTATACCTGACCACTCGTGCAGCAGGTCACTAGATTGACAATAGATTTCTTTCTTTCAGAGTTCTACTTTTCTTTTCCTCCTCCTCCTTCCTCCTCCTCCTCCTTCCTCCTCCTCCTCCTTCCTCCTCCTCCTCCTCCTCCTCCTCCTCCTCCTCCTCCTCCTCCTCCTCCTCCTCCTCCTCCGGTACTAGAGATGGAACCCAGGGGGTGCTTTACCACTGAGCCACAGCCTCAGCCCTTTTTATATTGTATTTTGAGACAGGGTCTCGCTAAGTTGCTGAGGCTGGCTTTGAACTCGCCATCCTCCTGCCTCAGCCTCCCGAGCTGCTGGGGTGACAGGCGTGCTCCACTGCTCCCAGCACAGAGGGTTTTTTCTTTTCTTTTTAGGAGTCGATTTGCCTTATTCCCAGGGACTGAGATGATGAGGGGGCGGGCCTGGGGGTGGCTCTGTTGCTAGTGTCCCCTTGAGAACTCACATCTTGAATTTTGTTTGAGGAACACTGTATTGAGATGTCCTCACACCATACGGCTCTCCCACCGAGACCTGCAATTTGGGGGCTCGTTAGTGTCCACAGAACTGTGCCGCCACGCCCACAAGGAGTTTTAGGACGTCTTTGTCACCCTGCCCCACTGGTTATCCCGAGCCACCACCCGTCTGCTTCCCGGCTCTGTAAATTCACCTGTTTGGGACATTTCCTCTCAAAGGAACCCTGCGCCGTGTGACCTTTCACGGCAGGCATTTGTCACTCTGCATGGTGTTTTCAAGGTTCATCCATGCTGTGGCACAGGTGAGGGTCCCATTCCTTTTCATGGCACAGTAATATTCCATTGTGTCGTGCTAAGGTTTGGATATGGCTTGAGTGTATCCCTCAAAAGGTTCCTGTGCCCAAAATCGGTCCCCGTGTGGCAGTGTTGTGCTGGCACCTTTATGTGCCCTGCCCGCCTGCCCGGTGGCCACCCACGGGGGCTGCCAATGTGACAGCGCCCGCTGAGGCCTCCAGATCGCCCCCTGGAAAGGCTGCTGAGAGGAGGAGGGCCCCGGAGCCCCAGCCCGGCCGTCCCCACCGCAGTGACACCCCTTCCCCTGGGGGCTGCGTGTTCATGGGTGGACTGCAGACATGGGGGGGAGGACTCTGCGGTGACATCCTGAGGACGCCAGTGTGTGGAGGCCCACGTCCCTGAGTGGTCAGGGGAGTGAGTGGGGCCTCAGGGTCTGGGCCAAGAAATGAGACCCTCGGTGGCCAGGCTTTCCAAGTGACAAAGTCCCACAGGCCCCTCCTATCCTCTTCCCCACAGTCTGCCCCACACCTTCAAGGAGCCAGCCCAGGAGCTAGGGAGGGCATGGAGGATCAGAGAAGTAGAGCCAGTTGCCCAAGGTGGCCCAGCCTGGGAGGTCCAGAGCCTGCGTCAACCCCAGCCAAGTCCAAAGACACTGGACCAAGTCACCACACAGAGAACTGATGCCGTTGCTAACTGAGCCCATGTCCTTCCTCGAGGCTTCCCTCCTGTCATCTTTATGTGACTAAGAGGATGTGATCCTGCTCAGTTCACAGCTGCAGAAACCGAAGCCCAGAGAGGCTGAGTGACTCATGCAAGGCCACACAGCAGTGAGTGAAAAGCTGGGGTCCCCGTATCTCTTGCTTGAGTCGTTGACCCACAGACTCCAGACCCTCCCCCAACCCACTTCCGTGAGGGAGAGCTGTGGGGAGGCGCCAGCTGGATCCCACAGTGGGGTCTGGGAGGCCAGCTGGGCCAGGCTGATAGGCAGCCAGGAGGACGAGGACGGGCCGTTTCTGCCCCACGAGGAGGAAGTGGTTTTGCCTGTGCACTCAGGGGGCCGAGGGCGGGGGGCAGCCGCACACAGCGGGTCCCAGCTGTCCCTCAGGCCTGCGCCCTGGCCCTCAGAAGAGGGGCTGGGGATGTGGCTCAAGCGGTAGCGCGCTCGCCTGGCATGCGTGCGACCCGGGTTCGATCCTCAGCACCACATACCAACAAGGATGTTGTGTCTGCTGAAAACTAAAAAATAAATATTAAAAAATTCTCTCTCTCTCTCTCTCTCTCTCTCTCTCTCTCACTCTCAAAAAATAAAATAAAATCGGAAGAAACAGCTGAACACCGGAGAGTGAGCAGACTCTGGGCATCCAGCCCTGGACACCAACACGATCCGGAGACACAAGGTCAAGGGCATTTCCGCAGAGACAGTCTGGGGGACCCTGTGCCGGGGTGAGACCTCAGTCCAGTCCAGGCTGGGTCCAGCTGCGGGCCCTGCACATGCTGGGGGCCACCTCCTGCCCCCTTTCTGCCCCCCCCCCCAGTCGGGTGGGCTTCCTCTTGCGTCCTGTGCCCCTTGCCCCAGGTCCCCGGGCTCCTCTGGGACGGCCACCAGCCCTTCCTGACGGGCGTCCACCTGGCAGTGAGGACCTTGGAGACTCGGTCGTCTCCATTGCTGGGGAAAACAGTCACCAGGGGGTGGGGTCTGCCCTGCCCTGGGTCCTCCCTGTGGCCCCCGGGGCTGGCACACAGTAGGTATTCAGGGAAGGCTTGAGAGTCACCTCCCTCCACCTGGGCCGCGGTTGGCTGGGTGGCGCCCCGCCCCGGGCTCACGCTGGAGGAAGCAGGAACCGAGGGCGGGTGCCCTGCCCACGCACCGCCCGGAGCCAAACCAGGCCCGGCCGGCACCCCGGGGTCTCAGGTACCTGTCCCCACCCTCAGCCCCCGCAGGGGTCCCTGCAGGCAAGGAATGGGGGGGCTGGGCCAGCAGCGGGGACAGGGGGCCAGGTCCCCAGGTCCCCGGAGGCAGGAGGATTTTCTGCAGAGCTGGGAGGAGGGCTTCCTGGAGGAAGGGGCACCAGGGCTGGCCCTGGAGCTGGGAGGCGCTGTCCTGGCGGGGGCTGGGGCTCCCGCCCTCCTGTCACCCAGCCCCAAGGCCACCTGGGCAGCACAGTGTCACCCTCCCTCACAGTGGAAATCGGGAGGCCCGGGGCAGCTCAGAGGAGGCACCTGCCTGGCCTGCTCGGCCCTGGGTTCAAGTCCCCGGCTGGGGGGGTGCACAGGAAGGTGGCGGCTGGGGAGTCTGGGACGAGGGCCCCTCGCGGGGGTGCGGCTGGGTGCGCTGGAGCCTCAGCAGCCCCCCCGCTCCCCATGAGCACATGTCCCGGTGCCCTGCCGGGCCGGGTGATGCAGGGACCCAGGGGACAGACGGAACAGCGGCCGTGGGCCTGGTGGTCAGGAAGCCCCGTGGGGGAGGCGGAGACAGTCCCAGCTGCTGGGGGAGTGCGGCGAGGGAGGGGGGAGGAGGAGCCCCGGGGAGGAGGCCCGAGGAGGCAGGGAGGCCGCCCTGGCCTCCAAGGGGAAAAAAAGTTCCTGGGCTGGGCAGAGCTGCTTGGTGCAGACAGAGTCGCGTGTTCCTTAACCAGGGGGCTGCGTCCCGAGGAGGTGTCACTTAGCAGCCCTGTCACCTGCGCAGGCCACGGTGACGCCAGCGCAGGGATTCGGGGATCTAAACAGGGCGAACAGAGAAGGCCCAGGGAGGGCCCCAGGCCCAGGAGTTACTCAGCTGCCGTGATCCTGGGACCTACAGCCCTGTCACCCCGGAATCAGGTCATCTCGCAGCCCACGCCCCCCGGCCTCCGCGGCACCTGAGCAGGTGAATATTATGCCCAGATATCTCCGAAAATACAGGCACAGGGAGGTCAGGTGGCCTGTCACACAGCGGCCGAGGGGTGAGCTAAACTAGAACCCTACTCAGATCATCGGCCTCCAACTCCAGACTCCCTGTTCTCTATTTATTTATTTATTCGTTTAATTTGTTCCTTTTGATTCTCATGACAGTGCAGTGTCTCCGACTTGTCATACATACACGGAGTCTGACCTCCCACCCCAAGATTGCTCATGCTGCAGGGCTGCTCTGGCCCTGGATCCTATATGAACACAGCAAAGTCACATCCCACTCATTCGACTGTTTCTCCAATTCCCATCCCCCTCCCCTCCCTTCATCCCCTTCCTCTAATCCAGTGAACTTCTATTCTTCTCCCCCACCCCCACTTATGGGGTGTGAGTATCCACATATCAGAACATCTGGCCTTTGGTTTTGGGGATTGGCTTGTTTCGCTTAGCATGATAGTGTCCAGTTCCGTCCATTTAGTGACAAATGCCATAATTTCATTCTTCTTTCTGGCTGAGTAATATTCCACTGTGTATATATAGCATAGTTGGCTATTGTGAATCGAGCTGCTATAAACATGGATGTGGCTGTGTCCCTGTAGTCTGCTGTTTTTAAATCCTTTGGGTAGAGACTGAGGAGTAGGATAGCTGGATCAAATGGTGGTTCCATTCCAGGTTTTCTGAGAAATCTCCAGACTGCTTTCCAGAGTGGCTGCACCAATTTGCAGTCCCCCCAGCAGTGTCTGAGTGGGCCTTTCCCCACATCCTCGCCAACACTGAATGTCGCTTGTACTCTTGATGATGGCCATTGGACTGGAGTGAGGTGGGATCTCGGTGAGTCCGTTTGCGGCTCTCTGACCGCCCCAGACGGTGAACAGTTTTCCGCATATTGTTGACCCTTTGTCTTTCTTGTCCCGTGAAGCGTCTGCTGGGTCCTTGGCCGGTTGCGGCTGTTCCTGGGTGTGGAGTTGTGGAGTCCAGCTCTACCGAGGGGCGGTGGGGACCCTCCCTCCCTGTGGGCCGCCTTCCCCTTCTTGATTGTTTCCTTTGCTTCCAAGAAGCTCCAGCTGGACTCCACCCCGTGGCGGACCCTTGGCTTTGCATCTTGTTCTGTAGGATCTTGTTGGGGAATTCCAGGCTCCTTACTGCTTGTCACCGGGCCCTGTCCTTGGGAGCCCCCAGAGACAGAGCCAGACCAGAACCTTCCGACTGCCCGAGGCTGTGGCCGGCGGTGGGCGGTGGGGAGGGCGGTGGGGAGGGCTGACACAGTTATTTACCCTCCGCCTGCTCAGAGTTCCCTGGGCCACACCCCAGGGCTGTGCCTGTCACCTGAGAAAGTCAACAGTGGCTGCTGGGGTCCAGGGCCCTCCCTTGGGAACAGCCCAGCTGCCAGCCTTCCTGACCCCGAGAACTGGGCGGAGCTCCAGGTTGGGGACAGAAACCCCGGGGCACCGGGGACTCCTGCAGGGAGTCTGGCAAATCAGTGCTCTGTCCCCGTCACCTCCCGTCAGGGACTCTCCAACCCAGAGTAGTTGAACTTGAAGTTGTGGGAATGTTGTCGCTGGCACGCGGCAGGGGCGCTGCGGTGGCCGCCACCTTCAGCAGCACTGGTGGCAGGAGCCACTGCAGGCCACATGGCCCCTGGTGTTCAGTGAAACCATGGCAACGGGCTGTTGGCCGTCACCTCCTCAGCCCTCTGGGGACGTTGACACGGACTTGATGTTTACAAGCCGCCCTGCTCGGTGGTGCACAGCTGCGATCCCAGTGACTCAGGAGGCTGAGGCAGGAGGATCGCACGTTTGAGGTCAGCCTCAGCAACTTAGCCAGGCTCTGTCTCAAAATAAAAAATAAAGAGGGCTGGGGGAGGGCTCAGGGGAAGGGACCCAGGCTTCCGTCCCCAGCCCCGCAAAAGCAAAAAGGAAACCAAGCAAAGCCACCTGCTCTGTGCGCGAGCCTTTGGTTTGTTCCATTTTCCGGTGCTGTGGAGGGAGCCGCGCCCGCTGGGCCACCACGCTGCCCCTGAGCGGCGCCCCTGCACCGGAGGCAGTTATTCATAAGGGGGACTCCCAGGTCCCCCTGGCAGTGACCTGATAAGACTGAAGTCAAAGGAAAGGTCCTTGGAGACTTGGGAGCAGTCAATGACTGAATGGCACCGGGTGGGTCTCGGCAAGCCCAGGGCTGGAGCCGGCTGACCCCGGCCAGTGGAGGCCAGCGGAGGCCAGCGGAGGCTTCCTGAGCAGGGAGCAGGGATGGGGGGACCAGCCTGACCCTCCCCTCTCACCCCCAGGTGGCCGCCGGACCGGGAGCCATGGCCGAGGCCGAGCGGCTGCCCCCGCCGCTGCCCCCGCGACTGGACTGGTTTGTGCACACACAGATGGGCCAGCTGGCCCAAGGCAGTGTCCCCGAGTGGTTCCACGGGGCCATCTCACGAGAGTGAGGACACACCCTGCCCTCCCCCGCTGCCTCTTTCTACCCCCAAACCCCACCCGGGCAGATCATCCCTGCAAAATCCTGGGCTCCACTGACACAGGGTGAAGGGGCTCTGGGGCCTCAGGCTGGGGTCCTGCTTCCTCCGTGGGCCTGTTGTGTGACCTTGGCAGGTCACTTCCCCTCTCTGGGTCTCACCTTTTCTCTGCCACCAGGCCAGCTCCCCCAGGCACCCGGCAGCACCTGCCACCTTACCCAGGTGGGTGGCACCAACCAGTGATAGCAGGATGCAGCCTCAGAATCCTTGTTAACACGGTCCCCAACCAGTGGCCCTCAACCTTCAGGATCCAACCAATGTGCAGCCGTCCCTCTGTGTCCACGGGGATTGGTTCCAGGGCCTCCCTCGGACACCCAAATCCCTAGATGCCCAAGTCCCTCTATCAAATGGCATAGCAATTGCCTAAAACCTGCGCACATTCAGAAAGCCAAGAGGGGAGAGAAGGGAGAACGTAGTAGCCATAGTGAACGTGGGGAGCACTCGGGAGGGAGCAGGTCCTTCACACCAGCCCTGGGAATGAGGTTTACTTTCCCCTTAGCTGAGGGTCAGAAAGGGAGAGACACCTGCCTGAGGTCACACAGCCAGTGAGCGGCAGAGCTGAGTTTTGACTTGAAGTGCACCTGCCACAGCTCCTGCTCCATTACCTGGGGCTCTCAGTTCACCCCAGGTGCTTTGATGGGAGGAGATCTGCCCTGGGGTCATTGTCACCAGAGGTTGACTGCCTCTTTGCCTCTGTCCCTGACTATCCCAAGATTTAAAACAACTGGGAGAAAAGTTGGGTTTAGTTTGAAAACCACAAGAGCTGGCCACCATGGCTGTGTGGCCCCCGTGTGCTGGGCAGTTGTGCCGTGGCCAAGTCCCTCCTGTGTGTACATTTCCAGGGCTGCTGAGGACCTGCTGGCGTCAGAACCACTGGGGGCCTTTCTCATCAGGGTCAGTCACAGCCACGTGGGCTACACCCTTTCCTACAGGTAAGGCTTGGGCTGAGGGCAGGGCGGGCGGGGGTAGGCGGGCCCTGGGCTTCTTTGAGAGGGCAAGGGGCGCTGCACACCACAGCTTCCTAGGGAGCAGACAATGTGCAGATCCAGCCAATTTGGCTGGAGGTCATGGCTGCAGGTCTAGCTGTATCCAGCAGATGTAGCTGAATCCAAGGCATGGTGGTGACTTGAGGCCAGGAGCTTCTGGGGATTCTGAGAGTGGCTACTGCCATCCCTCCACCTTCACCATCTAATTAGTGATTCTCTGACTCCTCCTTAAGGAAACCTAGGGCAGCCCAAGGCTTCAGTCCTGATTGGCATCTCAGAGGATTCAGAAGCATGAAACCACTTTTCAACAGGCAAATCCAAAGGATTCTAGGTCAAAGGTTAAACATCAAAGTGTCCCATGAAAGAGTTACAATGGGAAAAACTCAGGCCCGAGTTAGGTACTTGGGCCGGGCTCTGCCATTACAAGCTGTAGGACTTTGGACATGTTACTCAGCCTCTCTGAGCCTCCTGCAAAATCATCGTCTGTAATAAAGGAATACTAATTCATTTGATTAACTGAGCATTTATTGAGCACCTATTGTGTGCTAGGCACACAGCCTTGGACTGGATGGAGCCTGAAATTTCCATTGTACCGAGTTCTAGCCATTCTCTATCCCCAGCCAGGCACTGCCTTCAGCTTTGGCCTGTAACGCTTGTTTCACTCTCGCGAGAATTCCTGAGGCCAGCCTTGGTCACCTCTTGTCATAAACGGGGACACTGAGGCACGGCCGGTTAGGAAGGGCTTGGAGTGGAAGTGGGCGGTGGCTGGGGGGCTGCCGGCTCAGGGGGGTGAGTGGAAGGACGAGCCGTCAGCCCGCAGCGTCTCTGCAGGGCCCCGAACTGCTGCCGCCACTTCATGGTGAAGCTCTTGGACGACGGGAGCCTCGTGATCCCTGGGGAGAAGGCGACGCACGCCTCGCTGGACGCTCTGGTCACCTTCCACCAGCAGAAGCCCATTTGGCCCCACGAGGAGCTGCTGACCCAGGCCTGCGGGCAGGTGAGGGTGGGTGGGATCCTGAGGGCCACGGGGCCCTCCGGGGTCAGGACCTCGGGGTCAGTCCCCTCTCCTGCTTCTGCTGCTGCCACTCCCGCAGTGGGCAGCCCCTGTCGCCGCTGCCCTGTCCTCGCGCGCATGGTTTCACGCTGAGGTCACGGGAGCGCCTGTGTGTGGGGGGTGCAGGTTGCTGCTGTGTAGGGATGACATTGCCTTCAAGGCCCAGAGCGTGGCCTAGAGCCCGAGAATCTGGGGAGGGCAGGATGCAGCTCCTTATAAGGCTCGGTGGGCGTGGCCCAGGCCTTGAGACCCTGGGGAGGGCAGGATGCAGCTCCTTATAAGGCTCGGTGGGCGTGGCCCAGGGCCTGAGACCCTGGGGAGGGCAGGATGCAGCTCCTTATAAGGCTCGGTGGGCGTGGCCCAGGGCCTGAGACCCTGGGGAGGGCAGGATGCAGCTCCTTATAAGGCTCGGTGGGCGTGGCCCAGGCCTTGAGACCCTGGGGAGGGCAGGATGCAGCTCCTTATAAGGCTCGGTGGGCGTGGCCCAGGCCTTGAGACCCTGGGGAGGGCAGGATGCATCTCCTTATAAGGCTCGGTGGGCGTGGCCCAGGGCCTGAGTAGCAGCTGTGGGTGGGGCATGTTTCCTTAGTAGGACCTGGGCGTGGCCTACTTCCTAAAATTACTAGAGGAGAGTCTGGGACCTGCTTTCCAGGATGTGACCAGGACCTCAGTCTTTCCCCTTCCAAGGAACTAAACATAGGTCCCTTGGCCCTGCAGAAGGATCCAGCAAACGTGGATTATGAGGATCTCTTCCTTTACTCCAGTGCACTGGCAGAGGAGGCCACCAGGCCTGTCCCTGGCCTTGGGGAACATCAGAGACCTTCCTCCTGCTCAGTGGCTGCACCTGAGAAGGTATGTGATGGGGAAAGGGACACGTTTGATCTGTGGGAGAGGCAGGAGTAGAGAACGACCAATGGCTGCCAGAGAGACTCTAAAAGGAGGATTTGATCTATAACTAGGTGCCTAAAAGCTGTCCAAGGGAAGGCTCTGAGATTACAATCCAAACGCAGCCTCGGCTCTGCTCCAGCCCCTTGGCATTCCCTTTGTTGTTTGATGCACCAGCTTCCCTCGGGATCTTTCACATGCTCGTTCTTCCTCTGGGCATTTCCCTATGACCGGCCCACTCTGGGCCTTTCCCTGTACTGGCCCCCACCTCAGGGCCTTGGTATGTGCTCTGTTCTCCTCCCCCAGATTTCCATGCCTGGCTTCTCTTAATTCTCCTTCAAGTGTCTCCATCCGTCTGTGGACCTCCAGCGGACCCACCTATTATCCTCTTTATTCCTTGCAAAGAACTCCTTGTGGCTTAAAAAGCCCTTGTTTATTTCTGGGTTTGTTTCCTGAGGGCTTCTCCGGGAGGCTGGGGAGTCCTCCTAGCATGTTCTATTTCTGGGTTTGTTTCCTGAGGGCTTCTCCGGGAGGCTGGGGAGTCCTCCTAGCATGTTCTCCACTGCTTTTCTCACCCCACCCCCCAGAGAAGTCCTGGCATATTGAAGGAGCTCAACTGATGAATCTGTACATGAACGAGTGGGTCCCAGCTTCTTGGGGCAGCGTGGACCTTCAGGTGCCCCTAGGTGGAGGCCTATCCTCCCTCCAGGCCCCTTCTGACAGCTAGTGTGCAGGACATCAGCGGGGGTGCAGGCCCAGGGAGTCGGGAAGGCTTCCTGGAAGAGGCTGCGTAGAACTGGGCTGGGGAGGTCAAGGAGGAGCGATCAGGACTGGCACCCAGGCAGAGGGGACAGCACATGCAAAGGTCCTGGAGCTCAGTGTGTCAAAAACAATAAAAAGTGGGGTTTGTGGATGGTTGTGCAGGTAGTGAGAGGGGAGTTGTCAGAAGGTGGAGCACGGGGTGACGCAGGGGCCTCTGTTCCAGATGTGTGGGGAAGCCCCGGGAGAGCGCCAGCGTGATGACATTGCTGGCTGCCGAGGGAGCTGTGGGGAAGCAGGGTGGAAGCTCCATGAGGTCCCAGCCCGGTGCCCTGGGGCAGGAACAGTGTGAATAGTGGTGACATTTTAGAAGGAAGCTTGCTGCTGGCCTGGGGGGGGGGGAAGGGACACAGTCGTGGGGCGGGTCCCTTGGTTCTCCTTGTTTGGGAGCTGACAGTCCGGAAGCTAGGGAGCAGGCAGGACAGAGGGATGGGGGTGGCGGGCACCTGGCGGAGCAGGTTACTCTAGTGGCTGGCGGGGTCCAGGGTGCCCGGGATGGGCCTCAGCTGTCCCACCGGGAAGGGAGCTGGGCTTTGGTCCTCCACCTGCCGTTAGGAGACCCTCCAGCTCCATTTCCCCTGGAGACTCCCAGGTGAGAAGCCGCCGGCGGTGGCACGTGGGAGCGGGGCTGGGGCTGGAAGCGCTTGGGGCCGGAGGTGGGCAGGGGGGCCGGGCAGCGCTGGCACAGATGGCATCCAGATCCTCTGGGTGGACCAGGGCTTTGCAAATGTCCCTCGGCCACATCCGATCCCCTGCCTGCTTCTGTCCTCCTGGGAGTTAAACGTGGCTTTTAAAAAGGTTTTAAATTGTTTAAGAAACGACCAGTAAACGTCGCATTTCATAGGCAGGTGGCCCCTGGATTCCGTGTCCCTAAACAAGGGTTTGCGGACCCGCAGGAGCTCAGCACGTGGCTGTGCCCGCAGCGTCGCAGACCTCAGTGTGGCCCTGTGACGGCCCTGTGACATGTAGGCTGACACTGGGCCGCAGGTGGGATGGTCCCCTGAGATCATCACGGAGATGAAAGCTCCCTGTGGCTCGGTGACCCGGTGCCCGGTGGGCGGTGCACACCCGCTGTGCTGCCTGTCTCCAAAAGCAAAGCTCCTCTGGGGCACAGTGGGTGGTGGCACCTGCCCCGCTGGAGGCCCTGGGAGTGAGCGCCACCAGCAGAGGAAGAAGTGGCATCGTCGGGCACTGTAGGACACCCGGTGGCCACGATGGCCCGATGGCCCTGTGCTCACGGTCACTGCTCTACACCCGGGCGCATGGGGCTGGGGGACCGCGGCTCAGCTGGCCCAGCTCCTGGGGACACGGGGAGCCACGTGCTGAGACAGGGAGGGAGGGCAGGGGCAGGCCCCGATTCAGAGCTCTGGTGGGTGACCTGGCCCAGGTGTCGCCATCTCTCCTTTGCAGGTCCCCTTGAGGCCAGCCCTGCCCCACCCCGGGACAGCGAGGAAGCCCTCTGCAGAGCCGGGCAGGGCGCCCCCCGGGGAAGCCTCTTCCTCCTGCCCCGCGAGGCCCTTCAGGGAGGCCGGGCAGAGGCTCTGGAGCAGCCTCAAGGCGCTGCCCGCGTCGGGCCGCATCGCGCAGCCGCAGTTCCGCTCCGCCCTGGCGGCCCTGAGGTCATCGCTCCAGGAGGCCAGGCCGGCTCGGGGGACCCCCGGCCCCAGGCCCCGGGCGGACAGCAGGAAGCACTCGGGCGAGGCGGCCTGGAAGGACAGTGTCTCTGGGGACCCGTGTGTGGCCACACCCTCTGACTCCTCGCAGCCCCAGGCCCCGAGACCCAGGGACGCCTCCGCCAGGAAGGCCGCCAGGCCCGAGAGCTGGAGCGGGGCCACCCCGGCGGCTAGGGGCTGGCACCCATTGGTGGCGAGGGCCCTGTCTTCCCGGGAGGCCACGCCGGGGCCCGACGACGTTTCCGAGCCCGCGGAGGACCTGCTGCCTGAGGAGTACCTGCCGCCGCCGCCCTTCGCCCCCGGGTACTGCTAGGGGCGCTCTCCAGCTCCAGGACCTTGGCCAGGGGCCGCCGCTCGGGGGGGGGGGGGGGGGGGGCCTCCCTTTGCCACCGTCCCGCGCGTCTGGTCCTCGGGAGCTTGGGGGACCCAGTCCTGCAACTGCCATCAGGACAGCCTGCCGAGTAATAGCAATCGCAGGAGCAGCCCGGCCAGGGCGCATGCCTGGAATCCCAGCAGCCCGGAGGCTGAGGCAGGAGGACGTGAATTCAAAACCAGCCTCAACAACCCAGCAAGGCCCTGGGGGTGCAGCTCAGAGGTAGCATCCCCCCTCCCCCCCCTTCAGTCCCAGTACGACCAATAGCAACAGTAATAATAATAGTCATGGGGTGGCTTGAGATGCCTACTGTGTGCCAGGCCCAGTGCCAGACCCTCCTCTGAGGTCCATACCTCCAGTTCAACCAACCACAGATAAAAAATATTAAAGACAAAATGTTACCTATCCTGACACGTATGGACTTCTTTTCTTGCCATTATTCCCTAAAAAATACAGTTTTAATAGCTATGTCCACAGCGTCTGCACCTTATTATATATTAGAAATCATCTAGAGATGTCTAAAGTCCTGTGTGTCCATGCACAGGTTATATGCAAACACGGTGTCATTTGCTATAAGTGACTTGAGCATCTGTGGGTTTGGGTGTGAGGGGAGGTCCTGGAACCAATCTCTGAGGATACCAGGAGACCACGGGACATGTTCCTGAGCAAGCCTATGCCGTAGGGCCACTCTCCACATTCTGAAGAAGAGACTGAGGTTCAGAGAGAAGAGGCAGCAGGGTGTGAGCATCGGGATTGAAAGCTGAGCCATTTTGCACCGCCTGAAACCACCCGGCAGGAACCTCCGCCACCACAGAGCTGGGATTTGCCGACTCAGTTCCAAGTATGTTCTCACGCAAGTGGTGGTGGCAAGCGCGGCTACTCACAGCCTCCTCCCTCCTGAGCTTGGTGCACAGTAGGACTTCACCTGCAGCAGCATCATGATATGCAATGTGAGCCCTTCTTTTCAAAAAGGAATGAGCTGGTGAGCACAGTGGCTCACGCCCATAATCCTAGTTACTTGGGAGGCTGAGGCAGGAGGATCACAAGTTCGAGGCCAGCCTCAGCAACTCAGCAAGGCCTTCAGCAACTTAGTGAGTCCCTGTCTCAAAATAAAATTTTAAAAGCACCACAGATGTAGTGTAGTACATCTCTCATCTACAGATGTAGTGTCTGCAAGCCCCTGGGTGTAGTGTCTGCAAGCCCCTGGGTTCCACCTCCAGGACCACCAAAAAAGGAAAAGGAGGAGGTGGCCCGGGCTTGTGGTTGAGGATGGGCTCTGGAGGGAATCCTAGGTCAATGAGCTGTGTGACTTTTGGCAAATCGAGACCTCTCTGGGCCTGGAAAATGGGAAGAAGAGCCGTCACTCCTCAGGAGGAACCGCAAGATGTGGACAAAACCTGGAGTATTGGCACAGGGGTGCTTGATCTTTAGGGGTCAAGGTTGGGGCACAGTGGAGGTGTCCGGGATGGTCCCTGACCTGGCGTTAGGGGCAAGCCCCTTGGATAGACTGGGGCCACAGAAGAAGGTCCTGGGGCAACCCCAGGTGGGTGGCGTGATGCTCCTGAGTTCTCAAGATAAGGAGGTGTGGAGTGAGGCGCTCCTGGGCACGAGCCAGCCACTGCAGATGACTCACTGCGTGCCTTGGTCTTCCTCCACATGCAAACTGTGACGTACCCTGCCCACCTCAGTGAATGCCACTCCTAATCCCTCCCCCTCAGAGGCGTCCCCACGGCAGTGCTGATGAGTCATCAGAGTCTCAGTCCCTTCCACGGACCTGGGGCACAGGGACAGAGGACTGAGCAGCCTGTGGTGGATTCTGCTCAAGGACCACGGGTGGGACGGGGTGTGCCTCCTCTCCCTGCCTCGGTTTTGCCTGTGGAGGCCCACAACACGCCCTCCCGGCCTTCACCGTGGAGAGATCTAGAAGCCAGCTCATCCCTTGAACAAACAGGAGATGTGTGGCCCAGAGAGGGCGAGCCACACCCAAGATCACCCAGCAAAGGGTGATCCAAGCCTGTCCCTCCCCCCTGCCAGGTTGAGGATGGAAAGTGTGTCCCCCAGCAAGGGTGACTCAGTGCCTCGTGTTTATTTCCAGCGCCTACCCCGCCAGGGGAGGCCAGAGTCCACAGTGGGGTGGGGGCTCCCCTGCCCTCCTTGGCCGATCCTTGTGGGCGGTGCTCTCAGATGCGGATGTGGAAGGTGCTGTGTGCAGAGAGAAAAGAGTCAGCCTCAAGGACGAGGCCGCCCGCCCCTGAGTCCCCGAGGCAGGGCCTCTCCAGCAATTGAAGGACCCTCTCAAGCAATTTTTTTTCTTGTCCTTGGGATCGAGCCACCCAGGGCACCTTACCCCTGAGCTGCACCCTGGGTCCTTTTTTCGTAGTTGTAGGAGACACGGTGCCTTTATTTTATTTGTTTTATGTGGTGCTGAGGGTCGAACCCAGGGCCTCACATGTGCTAGCAAGTGCTCTGCCACTGGGCTGCAACCCCAGCCCTTGATCCTTTTTATCTATTTATTTTTTTATTTGGTCTTTTTTATTTTTATTTTGAGACAGGGTCACGCTAAGTTGCTGAGGCTGGCCTCCAACTTATGATCCTTCTGCTTCGGCCTCCAGAATTGCCGGGTTCACTGGCTGCACCACCGTGCTCTGCTGTTGGACCAGGGTTTACATCCCAGCTCCACCCTAGACTTGCCAGGGACTCGGTGTAGCCCTCTGTAAAATGGGGTCAAAGGCTGTTCCTCAGTGGGACTAGAGTGAGGGTGACCAGGCTGAGGTGTGGGGGCACAGAGCCCGGCCAGTGGGTCCTCCCAGTTTTCATTTTTTGATCTCTGTTTGCCAGGAGACCCGTCCTGCTGGGTCAGGTAGAGGAGGTCTTTTTGAGCACTGAAGGACATCATGGATAATAACGTCAAGAACAGCAGGACAGCAGGTCTTACTGATCACCTACTGTGTGCCAGACACCACCCAAAATCCTCCCTATAGGTTAACACAGGGCCCACAGCCTTATTCTGCAAAGAACAAACAGTTGATATTTGTGCAGCAAATCAACTGCACCAAAGCACTCATGGGCCATATGTCCATGCATGGGTGTGGCTTGGGCCAAGAAAACCTTCTTTGTGGCCACAGAATTCTGGATTTCCTACCATTTTCCCTGTCATGGAATGTCATCACTGGAAAATGTAAAAAAAAAAACAAAAAAAAAACAACCTTAGCACACAGAAAGTACACAAACAGGGTGGACGTTGGTCAGCCCTGTGTGGACTCACTCAGCCTCCGTGTCAGCCCCGTGGCTAGGGCTCTGAGTCTCCCCGCAGGCTGCCAAGTCCAGTTGCACAGTCTGTTCACTGCAAAACTATTCAGGTAATGCAGACCCAAGTCCAGCTGTGTGGCACTTGACCAAAGAGCCACATCCACCCACCAGAGGTGCCCGTGGGGCTCCTAATGGTCCCCATTGTACAGATGCAAAGACTGAGATTAGGGAAACTGAGAAAGTTTCCCAAAGGTCACAGATGAATCCACAGAGGAATCTGGAAAAACGGAGTACGTGAACGGTCTCCGTAAGGGCCCCTTGTGCGCATGGAAGTGGGCGGAGTGGGGTGCTGGGGACATCACCTGAGGAAATCAGGAGCCCGCAGAATCATGTTCTGGAAGTCTTCCAGGGACAGCCGCCCGTCGTGGTCCCCGTCAGCTTCATCCAGCACCTTCTCGCACACCATGCTCACCTCCTCCGCGCTCAGCTCCCCCCGCGTCAGCTTGGTCACCGTCTGCTCCAGGTCCCACGCACAGATGTAGTCATCGTTGTTAAAGTCTGTGGCGCAGAGGTGGGGAGTGTGGGAGGGGACCCAGGGGGACAGGCAGGCTGGGCTACCTGTCAGCACATCTGTCCCGGTGTTACAGGAAGGAAACCCAGGCACCGGGAGACCACCCGGACACCACCCGGACCCTCAGGCTGGGATCTGGG